>NC_091066.1:93238593-94488593 GCF_000393655.2 Nicotiana sylvestris
AAACCTTTTAGATTAGAAACAATGTGGTGTTGCCATACGAAATTTATTAATCTAGTGGAAAAAAACTGGATTAACAAAGAACTACTAGATGCAACTAGCTCTTTTGAAGAGGACATAAGATCTTGGAGCAAAGAAAACTTTGGTAGTATACATAAAAGAAAAATAAAACTCTTGGCCAGGCTAGGAGGGATACAAAGCAGTCTCAATTACCATACTAGCCCTTTCCTCCAACAATTAGAGGATAACCTTACCCAACAATATAATGACATCCTCAAACTGGAAGAAGATTACTAGAAATTAAGGTCCAGAATACTGTGGTTAAACGATGGTGATGCAAACACTAAATTTTTCCACATTAGTGCTACAAATAGAAGAAGAATTAATAAAATAGTTTTCTTTAAAGACGACATGGGTAATTGGATAAATGACCATCAACATATAATGACTCATACTATAAACTACTTCAAAGACCTCTTTACCACCTCTCATTTTCATTCTAATTGGCACACAAATATTAAAGAAACTCTTTTAACCATTAAGAAAGAATTGTCGTGCCTAGATTTAGCCCTAAATGATTAAGAAATTAGGAAGGCAGTATTCTCGTTTGGACCTTATAAATCCTCAGGTCCTGATGGTCTACACCCTTTTTCTATCAAAAATATTGAAATACCATCAAGGATAGTGTAATTGTCTTTTGTCATAAAGTTTTTGACGACTCATCCCTACAATCATTAACAAAACTTACTTATGCCTAATTCCCAAGTTTGAAAATGCTAATAACCTAAGAAACTTTAGGCCCATTAGCCTCTATAATACCATTTATAAAATTATTACCAAAATCATTGCCAATAGAATAAGACCCCTTCTTAATAAAGTAACTGGTCCTCACCAAGCAAGCTTTATTAAGGGTAGACGAGCTTGTGACAATGCTTTAATAATTCAAGAAGTAGTTAACTACATTAGAAATTCAAAATCAAGAGAAGGTCATATGATTCTTAAAATAGATCTTGAAAAGGTCTTTGACAAACTTGAGTGGTCTTTTGTTCATAGAACATTAAAATACTTCAAATTTCCTCAAAAAATCACTAACCTAATTATGTCTTGCATAACCACTCCTAGTTATTCTGTCCTCGTAAATGGAACCAAATCAGACCTCTTTACTCCAACAAGAGGGATCGGTGATCCAATGTCCCCATACATTTTCATACTATGTATGGAAATGCTTTCCATCATGATCCACCACAAAATTGACATCAAGAAATGGAATGCTTTAAAAATTAACCCTAGGAGTCCTACTCTATCGCATCTATTTTTTGCTGATGATATAACTCTCATAGGCAAAGCAAATACTAAAACTGCTCTCACAATGCTACAAAGTCTTAATGACTTCTACCTACTTTCAGGACAATCCATTAACAAAACAAAATCAAAACTAATTGTCTCTCCAAAATGCTCAAAAATAGCTAGAAAAGAATTATCTTCCATCCTCAACATCAAGCTTAGTGATAATTTTGGTATTTACTTAGGCTTTCCTATTATTAACTCGAAATCTGTCACAAAGACTATTAATTTGTGATTGATAGAATGAGAATGAAGTTGGGAAGTTGGAAAGCTAGATGGCTAAATATGGTTGGTAGATGCACTCAAGTCACATCCACTCTCAATAACATACCAAATCATATCATGCAATTTTCTCATCTCCCTACAAAAACAATCAAGGACATTGATAAGGTTCAACGAGATTTCATATGGGACTCTACTCCCCACAAAAGAAAAATCCACCTTCTTAGCTGGAACTCCATTACAAGAGATAAAGAAAAAGGGGGACTAGGAATTAGGAAAGCTAGAAGCAAAAACCTGACGTTACTTACCAGTCTAACTTGGAGACTGGTAAACACTACCTCCCTATGGACCCAAATTATAACTAGTAAATATGGGAGTACTAGGAATCAAAATCATCACTCTTTCATATGGAAAAGTATATTGAAAGGTTGGTATTATTGCAATAAAAGAACCAGATGGGATATCAGCAACACCAACCTTAATATTTGGGAATCAAATTGGATCCCTAACATAAGTAACCTAAGGAACTCTATTGAAGGCCCCCTAAACCTAAATGAATACAAACTCACTATTGGTAACATTACTTTGGGGAAGAATTGGGACCTCACAAAGTTATCTTTTGAGCTGCCAAATAGTATCTTAAATAACATAAATGCTATTATGAAATACAATACTCCTCTGACTACTCCAATTCTTAATATTTGGAGCCTTAGTTCAAATGGGATGTTCTCAATTTTTTCGTGCTATAAACTCATTGATCAACACGAACTATGCGAAAAATATTACAACTGGCTGTGGAATCTTCACTGTCCAAATAAAATAAAAATATTTATCTGGAAATGCTACTATAATAGGATCCCCACAAGGGCCTAACTAGCCCATATAGGGATAAACATTAACCCTAAATGCCACACATGCAAACTATATGATGAAACTATTCATCACACTTTCTGGGGTTGTGCCTCTATTAAACACATTTGGACTGACCTTGAAATTCGTCTCAATTACACCTCAAAAGACCACTGGATAGACCAAATAAGGGATGCAAACCATACTTTTCACCATACATACCTCAAATGGGCTGATATATACCCTTTCGCAATTTGGCTAATCTGGAAAAACAGGAACAACAATAACTATAATAATACAAATTATAGCTTAAATTGGAACTCTGTTATAAAGCATGATGTTGAAAATAACCTACTAACAAAGAAAGGTATCAATAGTACAGTCCATAAACAAATCAAGATACACTGGCATAATCCATCAAAAGGCTAGTACAAATTCTAACATAGATGGTGCTTTCAATGATAATAATTGCCAAGGTGGTATAGGTGGAGTAGCAAGAAATCACACAGGAAGCTGGATACTAGGATTTCACATGAAAGTTTCGACCCTATCAGCAACACAAGTGGAGCTCCAAGCCTTGAGAGGATGTCTGCAAATTATAATGCAGCACAACTTAACGCTAATGGAAATCGAAACAGATGCATCAGAGGTTATCAATATGTTAGACAATGATCACCCTACTTACACAAACCTTATCTATGAATGCCGGTGGTTGATGAAACAAACAAGGAGGAAGGGTCAGGTGGTACTCGGGCATAGCTTCAGACAAGGGAACGTGGTGGCGCATGCCTTGGCAAAAAATGGCACTAATGCAGACCAACATAAATAAAATCTCCCTTTTGACAACTCCACCGAAACCAGCGATACAACAGTATCAACAGGATCTGGAGGATTTTTCTTCTGTTAAATATGTTTGTGCTAGTGTTTTTTGAAGTTGGCTGCTTTGGGAAACTTAGAAGCCTTGCAAAGCACTGCTAATATTGTGTAATATGTTGGATGTTTAGTATTTTAATATAATATCCTTTTCGTTCAAAAAAAAAATGAGTTTCGTTTTTTATAACTATGAAATTTATAAAATAATATTATTAGTGGATTAGTTTCAGACATTTTAGAGAACTTCCAAATGAAACGAAGGCCAACAAAGGAGTAACGTTTTGTCCATAATGTATGTGACATACAGTATGTCACAACTCACATCTCATCTCTCTAGAATCAAACTAAAGAAATTTCGGCTAATTTTCTAAAAGACACTTGCCATTTTGATACAAAAAAATACAATTTTTAAATGTCATAAATATTATTATTTCAAAAAATTATAAAAATTACGTGAGTGAATGGCCCAGCGAGTTGATAGTAGATGCTGGTAAAACGATAGGATTATTTATTTCGACAATGAATAGTATACACTCAATGTGGGTACGGAACATTGGAATTTTGACGATCTGAAGTTGTATCCAAAGTTTATTTAAGCAAAAAGTGGCCTTCTTTGTTAATATATTTTATGATTTGGTGGAAGATAAGAAGAATCTGATTGGATTAGTACTCAAATCTTTCCCCACTGCTTGGCCTTGGAGTTGGAGGTGGAACTTTCTTTTTCTTTTTATGTTCTTTATTGTGTCTCCTCCCTAATACTGCCCTGTGACATATCGCATATTTTAGCCATACCTCGTCCTGGAGTAAGCAATATATTATTCTGGTGGTATCGGATTATGCGCTGCAACAGATTGTTTAGAGTTAATATTGAGGGATCGGGTTGCACGCCGTAACAGATTAATTAGAATTATATTTTCTTGTGACTGTTGGATTGGCCTCGGTAAACTAGATAGCTTATATAACTAGTTATTCTGGACTCTATGTTGGTTGGATTGGAGTTCGTTGTTATGAATTAACTGCTTTACTTTCATGCCTCTATTATTATTATTATTATTATTATTATTATTATTATTATTATTATTATTATTATTATTATTATTATTATTATTATTATTATTGCGTACAGATTAATGTAAGTGACCCGACTTTGCCTCGTCACTACTTCGTAGATGTTATGCTCGACACTTAAAGAGTATATGGGGTTGGTTGTACTCATACTGGTCCCAGCGGCATTCAGTAGACTTGCTCGGATTCAGCTATTCAGAGGAGACTTGAGGTATAGCTGCACGGCTTCCGCAACCCTGAAGTCCCCTTCTACTTTCTTTAGGTGTTTATTTTGATTTAAACAGTTGTATTTATTTTAGACCATTATCTGTAGTGTCTTAGACGCTCATATATTTGTGACACGAGTTCCGAGATTTGTATTTGAATTTCGTCACTTATTAGCTTATTTACTTATTGTAGACTATTCAGTTTCATTCTTGTCAATTAATTTGGAAAAATTATTTAAAATGGATAATAGATATAGGCGCCATCACGATCCCGAGGGTGGAATTTTTGGGTGGTGACAGTGCCCCCTTTACCTTCTTCCACTTAATCACTACCATATTTTCATTTATGATAGAGTTCCACATCGTGACGTGCGCATAATTCAAACCCCACACTTATGTTGAACAAAACTCCAACCTTCACAATATAATAACATCAAATTCATATATTACGCGTTGTACACTTACCACTAGGCCAAAGTCCTAAGATTTTGCTTTGTATCTCATTATTATGTGAATTTTCCAAAAATTTAAGGCCCTTTTAATATATTTGGCTATAGGCCACAAAATTTGTTGAGCCGCCCCTGTTTAGGCACTTTTGTTTTTATTAAGATTATCATGTCTTAATTTGAATACGACGTAAATATTAAGGTTTTGCATCTGGATCGAAAATTGAGTTATTAAAACTATCTGTTTTTTCATCATTTGATGTGGATAATTTATCTTTTATTTAAAATTTAAAAATACATATTCAAATTAAATTACTAATGAATATTATATCCATACAATATTGAAACAATATTATTTATATGGTGTTATATACTCTATCCGTTTCAATTTATATGACAAACTTTTTTATTCGCCCTTTCCAAAAAAAGACATATTTTTGTATTTGAAAAATTTTAAATTTTCTATTTTATCCATTTTACCCTAAATAAAAACTTTTTACAATCGGGAAAATTTCACATAAGAACAACTGGGAACCCTACTTTTTAATTTTATAGCCCATATTTTAATTTACAGCCAACTAGCCCAAAAATAATAGGCTAAGATTTAGAGCTGTCAATATGGGCCGGACCGAGCTAGCCCAACCCGGCCCACGTGGGCTTTAGCAATTGACGGGCTGGGCTGTGCTAGCCCACCATTTTGATGGGCCTTATAATGGTCAGCCCACCCCAGCCCTATGTGGGTTGCGGGCTCCGACGAGTCGGCCCATCATTTTTAAAAATATAATTTTATATTTTTTCTTTAAGTCCTAACCTAAAAAAAGATAATTATTTAAAAGTTAAAAAATATCTTATTGGAAAAAAATTGCAAAACTTAATAACTTTTTATATTGTTCCAATATATCACAATAAATACTAAAAAAGTAAAAGACATGACTATATTTCATTCACTAAAAGTTAAAACTTAAAACAAACTGTTCAAGAGAACATTCATGATGCTTATGAGATATCAACACATCAGCTTCATTAAACACATTTGAATCCGCTTGTGACAAAGTTGTCTTAACATCTTCACTTTCATCTACAATTCATATGCAATATTAATTAGTCAAATATTAAAAATAATTAAATTTTAAAAATTAATAATATTTAAATTCACATAAAAAAAATATTACCAGTTTGAGTTCGAAAAAACCTGTGCAGCCAATTTCAAGTAGTAACAAGTGTTTGGACATTTTCATAATAAATGCAACTTGTGTATTTTGTAGAACACGCCACCAATGCTAAATGTTGATTCCGATGGTACAATGGTAATAAGAATACTAAGTACATCACGCACCATCATTGAAAGATCGGGATATTTTCTAGAATAGTCATTCCAATACATGACAATATCATCTCTTGAAACTTCTCAAGATCAAGTTTTGGTTCCTCTTAGTAAAGATTCAATTCTGACTTTCCATCTCTAAAGGCAGTATACTTTTTATTTTTTATATATTTTAAATAAATATTTTATTAGGCCCACGGGCCGGGCCAGCCCAGCCTCAGTCAAGCCTCACGGGCCACGGGCTTACTCGGGCCGGGCTTAAAAGCCTCGTTTTTAAACGGGCTCCAAAAATTCTAGCCCAGCCCTGCTAAATCACGGGCTAGGCTGGGCTGGCCCAACGGGCCAAACGCATATTGACGACTCTACTAAGATTCAACATCCAACTCCAATAGGTTCTCAAAATTACTATTTAATTTTATAAAAGATTGCTCAAGCTTTTAAGTTAACTAGTCTTAGAGTACGCGCGTTGCGCGTGTTACCCTACCTCAATAAATATAAGTTTAAGTTATCAAAAAAAAGGTAAAGTTAAAAATTGTAAGTTTCTAAAAATGATAATTGTTGATCCTATTTAGCTAACTCAAAAAAAAAAGAAACTCTATCCCATATAAGTTCTTAATCATCTCATTCAATTGACAGAAGACGCCTTCTTTTTGCTCACGAGCAAAATGTAATTTGTTCTAGTTCTTTAATATATAAGAAATACCATAAGAATTATTTTCAACATATTAAAAAAATAAATTACTATCACAAAAAGTAAATTCAACCGCTACATTTTAATTAATCTACTCTTTTTGTTTTCAACTTTCCATGTATTAAATTATATGTATAAATTTATTCAAGAGTATTATAGAATTTTGCAGTTGATGCTTATTACTATATTATAATCGATTTTGCATTAATTTCTATTCATTCCACCATAAGTGATATTCCTATAAAAAAAATCTAATTTTTGTATCTAAAAGTTTTGTCAACTGAAAAAAAAGGGTTTACTTATATGATGAATTTGGAGAGAAATTGAATGGGACTTATGTTTTTAATTTGTTAATTCAAATTTTTAATATTAATTCTTATTAAAAGAAATGATTTAATTTTTGTTGATTGAAATTAATAATATTAACTCATTACAAGTTTTAAATATTTGACTATAGTTATAATTTATTTAGAATTATATTTTTCAAGAATAATAAATCAATCTAATATTTAAGTTTGGATATTTGTATTTGCAAAGGTATTCGTGTTTTTTTAACTATTGCCAACAACCCAACACCTCTCTCTCTTATGTTTTTATTGTTACTTATTGAAATTGTTGAGGTGTAATTAATATTATAGTATGAGATAAATTATACAAATTAATATTAATAATTAATCACTCTCTCATATTTATTTGAAAAGTCTTGTTCATGTCTACAATGGTTTCCATCATTTAACTTTGTGGCATTATATTTTTTCTCCTCGTAATAGCATAAGTAGCATTAAGTTGGTCTATATAAGGAAAACCCATAAATTAGTAACAATTTTTAAACGCACGTACCACTAATATTGGGGTTGTTGATAGTTTTTCCTTTCCTTTTTTTTTTTAACAATTTATTTTTCAATTGATTTTAATGTCCTAAACATTAGGGTTTCTTACCTAGTTCAAATAAGGAAGAATTTAAAGCACAAAATTTAGTTGATCTAAAATTTCTAAATATTAGGAAACAATTTTAAATATCGATTTTGTCCAATATGAACTCTATTTTAAAGGGGTAAAAAAGGCGAACGACATTTTACTAAAGGCATTCGTGCTTTTAATATAGTTTAGATTTTCGAATCAGTAACTTTAATTCAAATATTAGTTCAACAAACTAAATCTATTTGGATGGTGAAAATTCGATTTTTAACAAACTTAAATATGTGGGTTTAGATTCCGAATTTGATTTTGTGAGAAATTTGGAGTGGGTATTATCTAGAATTGTTAGAAATAGTATAAGGAGGTTGTATATAAAATTTGAAGTCATTTAATGGAGATTTGGACTGATTTTGAACAAGAATTGCAACTGAAAATTGTGGAAGTAGTTCGTCTACAGACGCTTGTATAAAGGTGTATAAAAATGTATAATAGTGTATAAATTGTGTTTATACACTATTATACAATATTATACATAATTATACAAAAAACTAACTTGGTCTTCTTCTTTGTGTTTATTCTAAAATCTTGCTCAAATATACTCCAAATCACTTCAAATTTAAATTTTGAACTCCTTTTGATATTTTCAATCAATTGGAACAACACCCAATCCAAACAACTAACAAACTCAAAAAATCTTATTTTTGAAAGCAAAACTTTGAATGACCTTCAATGGTGGAATGTTGATTCTTTAATTTTCTTACATTGCAACCAGTTGACACAGGGAAGAAGCAGTAATGGCGGACGACCTCTTGAAGCTTATGTAGAAGATGTGAGAAGAAAAGAGAGTGAAAGCAATGGTTGTGAGAATATAGATTTAACTCTATAACTTTTAGAAGCAATGGTCGTAAGAAAACAGATTTTGAATTTGCTAGTGCTTTCAAAATATGTACAATATGGGCTAGGTAAGGTAAAACTTAAAAATATGAGTTATTTTTTGTTATAGTGTGAAGTGAAGTGTATTTTTTGTAATTCTTTCTTTACAATCATATAATTATAATGGCTCCACAATTTTTTTTATCCTTTATGCTTTCAAGACCATAAATTTTCAAGAGTTTTTAAACTTCTTGCCGACCAAAACTACCTCACATGAATTAAACGGAGGGAGTAACTTTTATTAACCACACTCTAAGAGCTAATGGTGGTGGCTGGCGATGGTGGTGGTCAGGGATGATAATATTAAGGTAGTGACTGGTAGTGACCGTGGTTGTATGGAGGAGGTTGGCGATGGCGATTGTGGCTAGAGATAATGAATGTGCAGTGGTGGAGGAGGTGACTGCAACAAAAAGTTGGCGATAGAGGCGGTTGATGGTGGCGACAAGTAGTAAAGATGGTTGGTAATGGTGATTGTGCAATAGAAACTGGTGATAAAGGCCGTTGGTGGTGGTTGCATGATGGTTGTGCGGTGAAAGCTAGTGAAGGAGGTGATTGAGGGTTGTGGCTAGTGACAGTGGTGATCGATGGTGACGGTGCTTTGTGGTGGAGGTGGTTGTTGATGGTGGTTGATGATGGTAGTTGATGATATAGAGGGTGTTGGTAGTTAGGTCATAGGTGGTTGATGGTAACAGGTCATAAAGGTGGCCGGTAGTGGTGATTGGCCATGAGAAAAAATAGAATGGTGGTAAAAGATTACTTTGACATAAAATTTAAGCGAACGTGTAATAATATTAGTCTCAATACAAGATTTAAATGATTTAATTTACTAAGAGCTAATAGTAACTGTGAAAAAAAAAGAATAAATGCATTTAATAGACTAACATTTGAATGCTTTAAATTCAGATATCCATTTAATCCAAACAAATGAAATTTTATTTTATTTTTTTGTCTGAAATTTGCAAATTGAGCCTTGGGGTAGTAGTTTGATTTGGATATTTCAAGTCAACAGATAGATAAAAATTCTGGCAGTTATGGAATTTGGACTTGAAATTGATTAATTGTAACCTGAGAAAGATAGTGGCTTGACCTGAATTGTGAATATATGATTCTTATTTTATAATGTGTGGTAAAGTAAAATTCATTAACTATTGAAGTTGGTCTTAAAATGAGCCGTCGATTATTGTACCAATAAACGCATGTTTCTTTAACCCTAACTCTAAACGTAGATAAATTTCTTACAAATGAAGCATCACGAGAGCCTGAATAGCACATGTACATTGGCATAAATATAAAAAGTAAAATGGACAAGTGCAAAGGTAGCTTAAATGCACTAATTAGTGAGATAGTAGTAATAAGCTAAAGGATGTACAAAATTGTGTTTGTTGTAATACAAACAAAAATGACCTTATACAGATCGAGTGTGTCAAGACCGACTGTCCTAGTAAAATCAGAAAGAAAAAGTAGGAATCATATGAATCATGTTAGGCTTAGGCAATCTTCGGGTGCTTCAACAGAGAATGTTTCAATAATGGAGTTGATGAACATTTTGGTGATGATGAACAGTCTTGAAGTTTTCTCTTTCTGGGACAACTAACTTGTTTCATTTCCTCTGTTTCCTTGTTATCATTCTCCCCTCTCAAAATGAAATCTTTCAGTCGTTTAACATCCGAAAGCTTGACAGGCTTCTGGAGAAACTCTTTGGCCCCTTCCTCCAAACATCTATTCGTAGGCAAAAGAACATTTATTTGATTAGAAGGACCTTGGATGGATGAGAATTGATGATAATGCTGGTATAGCTTTACACAAAAGGCGATCTAATTGGCCAAACCTAAAGCAAATAAACAAAAACATTGATGGTATAAAAGTGTGTTTACCTATCAATACGAGCTAAAATCTTTTCTGATGACATAATCACAACAGGAATTTTGCTCAACGTCGAAGATCCCTGCTCAGAAATAAGAAATATGTCATTCAAAATCACTTATTTTAATTTCAACTATACCAGACATAGAAATGTGTTATAAATGCTTTATAGAAATGAAACACTATAACATAATCTCATCTTTTAAAACAAACCTTGATCTTCTTGAGAAGTTCATATCCTGTCATTCCAGGCATAGAATAATCAGTCATTATCAGATTCACCTTCAATTCCTGAAAACCAATGAATTACTTTAGAAATTCGTATTGCTTTAGGTAAAGCCAGTCAAACTTCAATAGTGCCAAATTCAACGTTCACAATAAACCAAACAGAGTTTTCTCAATGATCCCTAGTTCAAAATGGTAGAGAAAACTTCTACTTTCTGATTTGCAATCTTTCCTCATTATAGTTTGAAACCACTTAAAAACTTTCTTATTCATTAGTTCAAAATGGTAAGGAAACTTCCACTTTCTGATTATAAATAGAAATAATATCGTCCTTACATCAATTCCTAGAGAACTCTTCTCTCCATCAAAACCCAAATATTGCAAAGCCATTCTTCCACTCTCAACTGCTGTCACTGCAAACAAAATACATCCGAAAAATTTAACACACAACTAGCGATGACACACAACAGAGAATTCAACTATAAAAAAAAAACAACCTTTACAGCAAGAGATTTTCAGCAATCGCTCAATAACTTTCCTATCGACATGACTATCATCAACGGCTAAAACATGCAATTCCTGTGCACCACTTAAGGAATAGTCACCAGCCATATTTTCCACTACAAAAATGGGTCTGTTATATTTTGTTTATAGAATCGGACGTACAGTACAGAATTGGTGGAAGGAGTAAATATATAGTACTAGTTGAAGTAGATATGGAGAGAGAGGGGAAAGGGAAAGAAATCTACTAATGGATACTGAAAGATCTTGGAAAATCTAAATAGCATGATCCTACTTGTCTCCCTTTATGTGACGTTATTATTAAATGTGATTGTTCCTGCCTACTGTTTCTTTGTTTGGACTAAGGCTGTATTGTGGTCCGGGCCTGGGCCAAACGGGCCTGGGCCAAACGGGCCTGGGTCTGAGGCGGGCTGGGCTGAGGTGGTCTCGGGCCTAACGGGCTAAATGTGTGGAACCGGCTTGCGGCGTTCTAAGCCCACATGGTCCCGGGTTAAATGGGCTGGGCCTGCGGGCCTAATGGGCTTTTTCTGTTCCGGGCTATTTTTTTTTTAATTTTTTTTATCTAAGACATTTTCTTGTAAACTATATATGTATATACTAGTATAAATTGCTTATATATAGCTATATAAATATATATAGTATATATAGTATGTATATATAAGGGTGTATTATGTGTATATATAATTATATATTGCCTTATGTAATATATATTGCCTTATATATATATAAGGCAATATATATATATATATATAGTTTATATGTATTAGAGATATATATAGTGCCTTATATATATGTGTGTCTATATATATATATATATATATATATAGGCTATTTTTTTTTTATGTAAGACACTTTCTTGTAAACTATATATGTATATACTAGTATAAATTGCTTATATATAGTATGTATAGTATGTATATATAAGGGTGTATTGTTTATGTGTATATATAATTATATATTGCCTTATGTAATATATATTGCCTTATATATATAAGGCAATATGTATTAGAGATATTATATAGTGCCTTATATATATGTGTGTATATATATATATATATATATAGGCTATTTGTTTTTATCTAAGGCACTTTCTTGTAAACTATATATGTATATACTAGTATAAATTGCTTATATATAGCTATATAAATATATATATATATATATATATATATATATATATATATATATATATATATATATATATATATATATACTATATCTGTGACGACCCAAAGGGTCATCACCGTAATTCTTCCTTGTTCCGTGCTTCCGAGGCCTTGTAAACATCGTTTTTAGTTGCCTCAATATTGCGTGCGCAGTCCGGGCGCGAAGCCGGAAAGCTTTTATGTTGAAATATGCGAATTTTGCGAGAAATTTGATGAATTTTGATATTTAATACGCATAATATTGACTTCGGCCAACATTTTGGGTAAACGGACCCGGACCTGCGATTCGACGGTCCCGGAGGGTCCGTAGAAAAATATGGGACTTGGGCATGTGCCCGGAATTAAATTCCGAGGTCCCAAGCCCGAGAAATGAATTTTTGTGTGGAATTGTTTTCTGAAATTAATTAAGGAAAATAAAGAAGAAAATTGATCAGAAAACTGTGGTATCGGGCTCGTACTTTGGTTCCGACGCCCGGTACAAGTCTTAAATATGTTTTAAGCACTATCTGTAAAGTTTGGCTAAAAACAGACGTCATATGACGTGTTTCGGACTTAAAATGGGGAATTTGAGTTTTTATGCAAGTTGAAAGAAAATCATGTGTGTGAGGCTTGATCCTATGTATATGATGTTATTTTCGCGAATTGATCGCACGAGTAAGTCCGTATGATGTTTTTAAGGTTGTGTGCATGTTTGGTTTTGGAGCCCCGAGGGCTCGGGTGAGTTTTGAATGGGGCACGGGAGGTCTTGAACTTAAGAAAATGCAGGTTCAGGTGTTGCAGACACCAGCGCGGCCGCGGTCATTTCCATGCGGTCTGCGCTGGAGCCGTGCGACCGCGATGCCTTTCTGTGCGGTCCGCGTGGCTGAGTCTGAGGGCTAGGGTTTCAGGTTAACCAGCGTTGCCGCGCACCAAAACAGTGCGGTCCGCGCTGGAAGGGTTCAGAGAAGCCCCAATTTTTCTCCCACTCGGCGCGGCCGCGATGCATTTTTGTGCGGTCCGTGCCAGGTCCTCAGAAAGGTATACAAGTTCGGAAAATCTCAGTCATTTTTCACTTTTCAAAAACTCAAAACCTAAGAGGCGATTTTCCAAACAACTTTTCTTCTCCAAAACTATTGGTAAGTGATTTTTAACTTAATTTCTTTATTCCATAACATCTTTTAACATAATTTCAACTTCAAATCAAAGATTTTCCGGGGTGAAATTGGGTGTTTTGGGTAGAACCTAGGTTTTCTACAAATTGAGGAGTTGGACCTCAATTTGAGGTCCGATTTCAAAACAAATCATATATTTGGACTCGTGGGAGAATGGGTAACCGGGTTTTGGTCCGAACCTCGAGTTTCGACCACGTGGGTCCGGGGGTGTTTTTGACCATTTTGGGAAAAACCTTGTAAAAATTTATTTTCATGCATGGGGAGTGATTCATTTAGTAATTATTAATGTGATTAAGTAACTTATGACTAGATTCGAGCGGATTGGTGGTGGAATCAAGAGGTAAAGCTATACTAGAAGCATGAGTTGAGTTTGGAGCATTCGAGGTAAGTGTTTGTTCTAACTTTGGCTTGAGGGATTAGAATTTGGATGTTATTTGCTACGTGTTAACTTTGGAGTACGGTGTATAGGCATGGTGACGGTTATCTATGCACCGGAGTCTAGCATGACCGTGAGTCGTAGTTGCTTTTAAATTCGAAAGATGCGAAACGGTTGAGCTAATTACTTGCTAATATAATTATGAAGTGATAGTTGAGAAGCAGATGAGTTAAAGAAGGAAGTGTGGTATTTTTCCCTTGCCGGGACTTATTGTTGATTTGTTCTCCCTTGCCGGGATGTTTAATCTTGTTGTATATTCCCTTCCCCGATTGGTTGTGACCGATGATTGGGTGAGGAAGAGCGATTATGCACGAAGGGTCTTTCCGTGCCATGTTTTGATAATGATGCACGAAGGGTCTTTCCGTGCCATGTTTTGATAATGATGCACGAAGGGTCTTTCCGTGCCATGTCTCTAATTATTTGAGCACGAAGGGTCATTCCGTGCCTTGATGTGAGAGTTATGTGAGGAAAAGCACGAAGGGTGATGCCGTGCACTATATTTGACAGTTTTGGTGAGAATTGAGAGTAAAAGCACGAAGGTTGGTGCCGTGCAGTTGTTGATTCACTTGCTCTCTTTCATAGATGTTAATTATTCAGTTTCCATCTCTCTGTTCGTTGGTCTTATATCTAAATTGTTACACCCCACAACATGTCCCCTCCCTATTATCTGTTTAAATTCTGTATATCTTTCCGTTGTTGCACATATATCTGTACAGGTTAATTGAGGTAGGTCCGGTCTAGCCTCGTCACTACCTCGCCGGGGTTAGGCCAAGCACTTACCAGCACATGAGGTCGGTTGTGTTGATGCTACACTTCTGTGCCCTTTTTGTGCACAGATTCGGGAGTAGCTTACGGACCGTAGTAGCAGTAGATTGGGAGCGTGCCTTCAGTCCAGAGACTCCTAGGTAGTTCGCTGGCGTGCATGGGCCCTGAGTCTCATTTATTTCATTTCTGTTTGTTTTCATTGTATCGAAGCAGACTCCTTATGTATTTTCTTTCAAACTCTTATTTGTAGTATCTTATAGTAGTCCGTGAGTATTGTGACACTAAATCTTGGGTAGAGGATGATGTTAATTTTTCCGCATTTTCGTTCATTTAATATTAAATTAAGGCTTCCGCTTGAATTTATTGTTTTTATTATTATCTTGTTGAAAATTAGTTGAAAAGGTATGTTAAGGTTGGCTTGCCTAGCTCCGACAGTAGGCGCCATCACGACTCCCGATGGTGAGGAATTCGGGTCGTGACAAGTTGGTATCATAGCACTAGGTTACTTAGGTCTCACAACTCACGGACAAGATCAGTAGAGTCTGAGGGATTGGTATGGAGACGTCTGTATTTATCCCGCAGAGGCTACCGAGTTAGGGAAACTTCACCTTTTTCATTCTTGTTGTGCGATTCTGTTTCTCAAGTACTGATTGTCTTTCCACTCTGTTCTTTCGCAGATAGCGAGAACACGTGCTTCCTCTTCTACCGTGCAGCAGCCCGAGCCCCCAGCAGCAACTCATATTAGGGGCAGAGGGCGAGGCCATGCCAGAGGCAGAGGTCGGGGCAGAGCTCAGCCCCGAGCGGCAGTCCCAGAGGTGGAGCCTCATATTGACTACGACGAAGGGGTTCTAGCTCCAGCAGCTCCGGTGGGCCCAACTCAGGTCCCAGAGGGTTTCATAGCCACTCCAGTGCTTTAGGATGCTTTGGTCCGACTGGTAGGCTTTATGGAGGGCATCTCTAGGGCAGGTTTGCTTCCCGTAGCTCCAGCCACATCTCAGGCTGGGAGAGGGGTTCAGACTCCCGATACTTGTACTCCAGAGCCGGTAGCTCCTCAGGCTCAGGTTCCAGCAGTTCAGCTAGCCGTGGCAGTTCAACCACTTATGGCAGCCCAACCAGGTATTGCGGCTTAGTCCAGTGATGGTGCGGCTATGTCCGCAGATGCTTTGTGGAGGATTGATCGTTTCACCAAGCTCTTCACTACTACGTATAATGGCACTCCCTAAGAGGACGCTCAGGATTTCATATTCAGCTGTCATGAGGTTCTACGGACTATGGGCATTGTAGAGACCAATGGGGTCGATTTCTCCACTTTTCACCTGGCAGGATCCGCCAAGACTTGGTGGAGGGATTTCTATTTAGCCAGGCCAGCAGGGTCGCCATCATTGACCTGGGATCAGTTTTCAGAGTTATTTCTGGGGAAGTTCCTTCCAGTTACTCAGCGAGATGCTCTTCGCAGGTAGTTTGAGCGTCTCCAGCAGGGTCCTATGACGGTTACCCAGTATGAGACCCGGTTCATTGATCTCGCTCGTCATGCCATTGTGATACTCCCCACCGAGAGAGAAAGGGTGCAGAGGTTTGTTAATGGGTTGGCCCAGCCGATCCGTGTTCAGATGGCCATGAGTGCCGGTGGTGAGATTTCATTTCAGGAGGCGGCAGATGGTGCCCGCCGGATAGAGATGGAACTTGCTCCAGGAGGTGGTCATGGGTCTGATAAGAGGCCCCGTTATTCTGGTAGATTTAGTGGTACCTCGTCTGGATGTAGGGATTCATATGACAGAGGCCACTCTCAGAGGCCCTTCCAGTCGACACTTCAGGTTTCTCATGGTACTCCAGGCGGTGGTGGTCCTCAGCATTATTATTCGGGTCAGCAGACCTTCAGCGCACCACCAGCCCCCATCAGTGCACCGCCACTTCAGAGCTTCAGGGGAGGACATACAGGTCGATAGGGCCAGCAGTCCCAGCAGCCGAGGGCATGTTATGGTTGTGGTGATCCGAGTCACATTGTCAGGTTTTGCCCCCGAGCCTCGAGTAGTTCTCAGCAGTAGGGTCCTCGCCCTACGATTCAGGCAGTAGGTGATCCATAGGTCGCCCAACCAGCTAGAGGCGGGGGTAGGGATCATAGGGGTGGAGAGAGAGACCGTAGAGGTGGAGCTCGGACCGCCAGAGGCAGGGGTCAGCCAACAGCCGATCGCCGCAGAGACACAGTTCAAGGAGGTGGGGGTCAGCCCTGTTGTTATGCTTTGCCGGCCAGGCCAGAGGCCGAGTCATCAGATGCTGTGATTATAGGTAGTATTATGGTCTATGGTAGGGGTGCTTCTGTGTTATTTGACCCGGGATCTACATATTCTTATGTGTCGTCCTATTTGATCATGCCTAGTGAGGCTTTGGGTATTCCTGTATATGTGTCCACACCAGTTGGTGAATCTATAGTGGTCGACCGAGTGCATCGTTCATGTGTGGTGGTATTTGATGGTCTTGAGACCCGTGTCGACTTATTGCTTTTAGATATGGTGGACTTTGACGCTATATTAGGGATGGACTGGTTGTCCCCGTATCATGCAATTCTGGATTGTCACGCCAAGACCGTGACCTTGGCCTTGCCAGATTTGCCCCAACTTGAGTAGAGAGGGACCCCAGGCCATGCCACCCGCAGTGTTATTTCGTATGTTAAAGCTCGACGTATGGTCGAGAAGGGGTGTCTAGCATATCTAGCGTATGTTTGCGACTCTAGCGCAGAGGTTCCATCAATTGACTTTGTTCCTATTGTTCGGGAGTTCCTCGAGGTTTTCCCTTCAGACCTGCCGGGTATGCCGCCCGACAAGTATATTGATTTCTGTATTGATCTGGCTTCGGGCACTCAGCCTATTTCCATTCCGACATATCGCATGGCCCCGCCAGAGTTGAAAGAGTTGAAAAAGCAGCTTCAGGACTTGCTTGATAAGGGTTTCATTAGACCAGTGTATCACCTTGGGGTGCACCAGTGTTGTTCATGAAGAAAAAGGATGGGTCGATGAGGATGTGCATTGATTACCGGCAGTTGAACAAGGTAACGATAAAGAACAAGTATCCACTGCCGCGGATTGACGATTTGTTCGACCAACTTCAGGGTGCGAGGGTGTTTTCAAAGATAGATTTGAGATCTGGCTACCACCAGCTGAGGATTAGGGCGTCTGATGTCCCTAAGACAGCATTTCACACTCGGTATGGGCACTATGAGTTTTTGGTCATGTTATTCGGATTGACTAATGCCCCAGCAACGTTCATGGAGTTGATGAACCGAGTGTTCAGACCTTATTTGTACTTGTTCGTTATAGTCTTTATTGACGATATTCTTATATACTCCCGCAGTCAGGAGGAGCATGAGCAACACCTCAGAGTGGTTCTTCAGACCCTGAAGGATAGTCAGTTGTATGCTAAGTTCTTAAAGTGCGAGTTCTGGTTGAGTTCGGTCGCATTCCTGGGTCATGTCGTATCAGCAGCAGGTATTCAGGTAGACCCAAAGAAGATAGAGACAGTCAAGAACTGGCCTCGACCAACTTCAGCTACGGAGAGTCGGAGTTTCCTAGGGTTAGCAGGTTACTACCGTCGGTTCGTGGAGGGGTTTTCATCCATTGAAGCCCCTATGACCAGATTGACCCAGAAGGGTGCCCAGTTCAGGTGGTCAGATGAGTGTGAGACGAGCTTTCAGAGGCTCAAGGCAGCTCTGACCATGGCACCGGTGTTGGTTTTGCCCACAGGTTCAGGGCCCTATACAGTCTATTGTGATGCATCTCGCATTGGACTTGGTGCAGTGTTGATGCAGGATGACAAGGTCATTGCCTATGCTTCGAGGCAGTTGAAGGTTCATGAGAAGAACTATCCAGTGCATGACTTGGAGTTGGCAGCCATTGTTCACGCATTGAAGATTTGGAGGCACTATCTGTATGGTGTGGCGTGTGAGGTGTTCACGGATCATAAGAGTCTTCAGTATTTGTTCAAGCAGAAAGAGTTGAATTTGAGGCAGAGGAGTGGTTAGAGTTGCTAAAAGATTATGACATTACTATCTTATATCACCCGGGAAAGGCCAACGTGGTGGCCGATGCCTTGAGTAGGAAGTCAGCCAGTATGGGCAGTCTTGCTTATATTCTGGTTGGAGAGAGACCACTTGCTTTGGACGTTCAGGCTTTGGCCAATCAGTTTGTGAGGTTGGACATTTCTGAGCCTAGTCGAGTATTAGCTTGCACGGTCGCTCGTTCTTCGTTATTAGAGCATATCCGTGATTGGCAATTCGATGATCCCCATTTGTGTGTATTGAGAGACACGGTGCAGCATGGAGGTGCCAAGAAAGTAACCTTAGATGATGATGACATACTGAGATTGCAGGGGCGAGTTTGTGTGCCCAATGTTGATGGGATTCGAGAGTTGATCTTAGCGGAGGCCCACAGTTCTCGGTATTCCATTCACCCGGGCGCCGCGAAGATGTATCAGGATCTGAGGCAGCACTATTGGTGGCGTAAGATGAAGAAAGACATCATTGTGCATGTGGCTCGGTGTTTGAATTGTCAGTAGGTTAAGTATAAGCATCAAAGGCCTGGTGGTCTATTTCAGAGGATTGCACTTCCCGAGTGGAAGTGGGAGAGGATTACGATGGATTTTGTTACTGGACTTCCGATGACTCGGAAAAAGTTTGATGCAGTTTAGGTCATTGTTGATAGGCTGACCAAGTCAGCGCATTTTGTTCCTGTTGCAGCCACCTATTCGTCTGAAAGGTTAGCCGAGATTTATATTAGGGAGATTGTTCGCCTTCATGGGGTGCCGCTATCTATCATTTCGGATCGGGGTACGCAGTTTACCTCGTATTTCTGGAGAGCGGTTCAACAAGGGTTGGGCACCCAGGTTGAGTTGAGTACAGCATTTCATCCCCAGACGGACAGTCAGTCCGAGAGGACTATTCAGATTCTTGAGGACATGCTCCGAGCCTGTGTCATCTATTTTGGAGGCTCGTGGGACCAGTTTTTACCTTTAGCAGAGTTCGCCTACAACAACAGCTACCAGTCCAGCATTCAGATGGCTCCGTATGAGGCGTTGTATGGTCTCCAGTTGGATGGTTTGAGCCGGGAGAGGCTCGATTATTGGGTACGGATCTGGTTCAGGAGGCCTTGGACAAGGTCAGGATTATTCAGGATAGACTTCGTACAGCTCAGTCCAGACAGAAGAGTTATGCAGACCGCAAGGTCAGAGATGTTGCTTTCATGGTTGGTGAGCGGGTATTGCTCCGTGTATCGCCTATGAAGGGCGTGATGAGGTTTGGGAAGAAGGGCAAGCTCAGCCCTAGGTTCATCGGTCCATTTGAGATTCTTGATCGTGTGAGAGAGGTGGCTTATAGACTTGCCTTTCCACCTAGCTTGTCAGCTGTGCATCCCGTGTTTCATGTATCTATGCTCCGGAAGTATCTCGGAGATCCATCGCACGTGTTAGATTTCAGCACTGTCCAATTGGACAAAGATATGTCATACGAAGAGAAGCAGTGGCTATTCTAGACCGGCAGGTTCGACAGTTGAGGTCGAAGAGTTTTCCTTCGGTGCGTGTTTAGTGGAGAGGTCAGCCTCCTAAGGCATCGACCTGGGAGTCCGAGTCCGATATGCAGAGCCGTTATCCTCATTTATTTCCCGACTCAGGTACTTCTTTCTTTTGTCCGTTCGAGGACGAACGGTTGTTTTAGAGGTGGAGAATGTGACGACCCAAAGGGTTATCACCGTAATTCTTCCTTGTTCCGTGCTTCCGAGGCCTAGAAAACCTCGCTTTTAGTTGCCTCGATATTTCGTGCGCAGTCCGGGCGCGAAGCCGGAAAGCTTTTATGTTGAAATATGCGAATTTTGCGAGAAATTTGATGAATTTTGATATTTAATACGCATAATATTGACTTCGGTCAATATTTTGGATAAACGGACCCGGACCTGTGATTCGACGGTCCCCGAGGGTCCGTAGAAAAATATGGGACTTAGGCGTGTGCCCGGAATTAAATTCCGAGGTCCCAAGCCCGAGAAATGAATTTTTGTGTGGAATTGTTTTCTGAAATTAATTAAGGAAAATGAAGAAGAAAATTGATCAGAAAACTGTGGTATCAGGCTCATATTTTGGTTCCAACGCCCGTATGAGTCTTAAATATGTTTTAAGCACTATCTGTAAAGTTTGGCTAAAAACGGACGTCATATGACGTGTTTCGGATTTAAAATGGGGAATTTGAGTTTTTATGAAAGTTGAAAGAAAATCATGTGTGTGAGGCTTGATCCTATGTATATGATGTTATTTTGGCGAGTTGATCGCACGAGTAAGTCCGTAAGATGTTTTTAAGGTTGTGTGCATGTTTGGTTTGGAGCCCCGAGGGCTTGGGTGAGTTTTGAATGGGGCACGGGAGGTCTTGGACTTAAGAAAATGTAGGTTCAGGTGTTGCAGACACCAGCGCGGCCGCGATGCCTTTCTGTGCGGTCCGCGTGGCTGAGTCTGAGGGCTAGGGTTTCAGGTTAAAAAGCGCGGCCGCGCACCAAAACAGTGCGGCCCGCGCTGGAAGGGTTCATAGAAGCCCCAATTTTTCTCCCACTCGGCGCGGCCGTGACGCATTTTTGTGCGGTCCGCGCCAGGTCCTCAGAAAGGTATACAAGTTCGGAAAATCTCAGTCATTTTTCACTTTTCAAAAATACAAAACCTAAGAGGCGATTTTCCAAACATCTTTTCTTCTCCAAAATGATTGGTAAGTTATTTCTAACTTAATTTCTTTATTCCATAACATCTTTTAACATAATTTCAACTTCAAATCAAAGATTTTCCGGGGTGAAATTGGGTGTTTTGGGTAGAACCTAGGTTTTCTACAAATTGAGGAGTTGGACCTCAATTTGAGGTCCGATTTCAAAACAAATCATATATTTGGACTCGTGGGAGAATGTGTAACCGGGTTTTGGTCCGAACCTCGAGTTTTGACCACGAGGGTCCGGGGGTGTTTTTGACCATTTTGGGAAAAAACTTGTAAAAATTTATTTTCATGCATGGGGAGTGATTCATTTAGTAATTATTAATGTGATTAAGTAACTTATGACTAGATTCGAGCGGATTGGTGGTGGAATCAAGAGGTAAAGCTATACTAGAAGTGTGAGTTGAGTTTGGAGCATTCGAGGTAAGTGTTTGTTCTAACTTTGGCTTGAGGGATTAGGATTTGGATGTTATTTGCTACGTGTTAACTGTGGAGTACGATGTATAGGCATGGTGACGGTTATCTATGCACCGGAGTCTAGCATGACCGTGAGTCGTAGTTGCTTTTAAATTCGAAAGATGCGAAACAGTTGAGCTAATTACTTGCTAATATAATTATGAAGTGATAGTTGAGAAGCAGATGAGTTAAAGAAGGAAGTGTGGTATTTTTCCCTTGCCGGGACTTATTGTTGATTTGTTCTCCCTTGCCGGGATGTTTAATCTTGTTGTATATTCCCTTCCCCGATTGGTTGTGACCGATGATTGGGTGAGGAAGAGCGATTATGCACGAAGGGTCTTTCCATGCCATGTTTTGATAATTATGCACGAAGGGTCTTTCCGTGCCATGTCTCTAATTATTTGAGCACGAAGGGTCATTCCGTGCCTTGATGTGAGAGTTATGTGAGGAAAAGCACGAAGGGTGATGTCGTGCACTATATTTGACAGTTTTGGTGAGAATTGAGAGTAAAAGCACGAAGGTTGGTGCCGTGCAGTTGTTGATTTACTTGCTCTCTTTCATAGATGTTAATTATTCAGTTTCCATCTCTCTGTTCGTTGGTCTTATATCTAAATTGTTACACCCCACAACATGTCCCCTCCCTATTATCTGTTTAAATTCTGTATATCTTTCCGTTGTTGCACATATATCTGTACAGGTTAATTGAGGTAGGTCCAGTCTAGCCTCGTCACTACCTCGCCGGGGTTAGGCCAGGCACTTACCAGCATATGGGGTCGGTTGTGCTAATGCTACACTTCTGTGCCCTTTTTGTGCACAGATTCGGGAGTAGCTTACGGACCGTAGTAGCAGTAGATTGGGAGCGTGCCTTCAGTCCAGAGACTCCTAGGTAGTTCGCTGGCGTGCGTGGGCCCTGAGTCTCATCTATTTCATTTCTGTTTGTTTTCATTGTATCGAAGCAGACTCCTTATGTATTTTCTTTCAAACTCTTATTTGTAGTATCTTATAGTAGTCCGTGAGTATTGTGACACTAAATCTTGGGTAGAGGATGATGTTAATTTTTCCGCATTTTCGTTCATTTAATATTAAATTAAGGCTTCCGCTTGAATTTATTGTTTTTATTATTATCTTGTTGAAAATTAGTTGAAAAGGTATGTTAAGGTTGGCTTGCCTAGCTCCGACAGTAGGCGCCATCACGACTCCCGATGGTGGGGAATTCGGGTTGTGACAAAATCAAGTTTAAACACAAAATAAATTGCAAATAAATATTTAAGGGAATGTCTTATATTTTTTACTATTATGACATTAACAAAGAATGACAATATCTTTCTTACTTTTCCTCCCCCAATGGAATGAACACAACAAGGTACTAATACCACCATTAAAAGGAAAAAAAACTAAGGAAGATGTGCCAAAATACAAGTTACATGTTAGTCTATGTATTATCTCTAACAAATCTCATAAATCCTTCAAGGTCCGGAGGAATTTTCGTTGGTGGTGGTGGAAAAGAAGCTTGTTCATCACCGCTTCCGGGCGAAGCAACATCCTGCGCAAGTTCCGCTAGCATTTCTTCATAAGCTTCATCTATCTCCGGTTGTGATTCTGCAAGTCCAAAATTTCTTCTTTCCGAACGGATCCAATCTCTGAAGAGTACTGATTTTTCCAAGCTCTCCCTCATAGACGCTCTATGATCACCGATTTGAAGTCTCGCTTGACTGAATGCGCTCTCGGATGCCACTATTGAAGTTTGAACACTTAAAATATCTCGAGTCATCCTTGAAAGAACCGGATAGTGTTTTTGTTTGTCTTTCCACCATTCCAAAACATCGAAGGAGTCGTCGGGATTCTCTGATTCAAGTCCCTGCGACAAATAAACTTGAAGCTCATTTAGTTGTGAACTATCACCAAAATTATCACCTTAAGAACCCCTGAACTCCGTCCAAGAACTAAGGGCTTTTAGGCCCGCAGTTCTTTTAGATGCTTGCGAACTAGACGAAGTAGGAGTTGGAACATTTGGTCTAGCTTGATCTAAGGCAAGTTGATAAGCATTATAAATTGTTTGAGCATTTATTTTAATTGAGGCTTTTGCATCTCCAAGTGTAGCAAATTCCTCAGCTGAAAGTGATAAAGCGTTACAAATTTTTGAATACCAAAAGTGAGGACCTCCTAATTTCATTGTAGGATTTAACAATGCAGCAATACCAAAAATAGGGGGGATAGGAAAAAAAATATTTTTTAAACTTAGCTTTCATAGAATTAATAGTTTCTTGATAAATTACTCCACCATCTGAAAATTGAGTAAATAAATCTACAAGTGATGCAATATAAACTAAACAGTTAGAAATAGTAGGATAATATTGGTCAGATAATTCATTTGTAGCAATATGAAATTGTTCTAAAAAGTCTACAAGCATTTTAACATTACTCCAATCTTGATTTGTAAGGTGCTTCATCATCATCATCATCACCATCACCTACACGAGCATTATACGTTGCGCTTATTGGGTTCCTATATTCATATGCAACAACTAAACTTTCATACATGTAATTCCATCTAGTCGGACAAGGTTTAGGAACCTTTCTTTCTCTAAGGCCAAATTCATCACATTTTTTAAAATAGTCTCTAAGTCTACTTCTACGGTTTGAATAAAAAAGCCAATTAAGAGCCATTTTAACCTTTTCAATTTCTACATTTAAAACTTTCATACCAGCACCGACAATTAAATGGTAAATATGACAAATACATCTAACATGAAAAATATTACTAAATGCAGGATTTAGTGTAGTTGTAAGCAAGCCTATAGCGTTAGTGTTACTAGAAGCATTATCCATTGAAACCGACAAAATTTTATCTCTAATGCAAAAATATCTACAAATATCTGCAACTGTATTAGCAATAAACTTACCTGTGTGGCGTGAATTAATTATTCTATAAGAAATAATGTGCTTTTGCATTATCCACTCCTCATCTATCCAATGACTTGTAACAATTAGATAATCACAGTCATTACCACTTCTACCAATATCAGTAGTAATAGCAATGCGACAATCTATATGAGTAAATAAATAGCGCAAATATTGTTCATATTCATATTTATATTTATAAATATCGCTCTTTACGGTTGCGCGAGGCCATCCTTTATATGTAGGATTAAAAACTCTTCTAATATAATGCACAAAATGAGGGTTAGAAGGAAAACTATAGGGTAAGCACATAACAATAACCATTTTTCCCAATTCTTCACGATCTTTATTTGGATCATAATATAAAATGTCACCGGTAACAGTGTTAATTCCTGGTTGAACTAGATTTGAACCTGTACTAGGGTTAACCGTAGTATCTACACTTGTCCCCTTTTGCGCAACTTTCATTTGAAGATATCTAGCTTTATCTCTAGGGTGTTTCTTTATGTGTCTAAGTCAAACTACCCGTACCGCTACGGTCTCCAGTAAATTTATGAACTAGTTGAGACCCACAAGTTTTACACTTAGCCTTATTTTGTTCTCTTAGTTGAGTAAAAAAATGTCAAACAAGAGATGTTTCGGGCCATTTAGAAGGTTGTCTATTAAAAGTAGGGGTTACTACAGAAGGGTCAGGCGGGACATCAGTTGGGTTATTAACAGGACTAATAGGGTTATTAACAGGACTAGCAGGTGTATCATCTAAATCCGGTTGCGTTTCATCTAAATCATCATTTTCCTCATTAGTTTCAAAGATAGTTTCATTAGGATAAAGAGCATTCATAACTTATTCATTTAATTGTTGACTCGGTGCAACATCATGGCAAAATTGACTATCGGAAAATTGAAAACAAGGATAATCACTATCAAGAATAATGGGTGGAGGAGGACGGGTAACAGGTCTGGGTCGGGGAGCCGGGGGAAGAGTAGTAGCTTGGCGACTAGATTCACCAATTTTAGATTTTCCCTTACCCTTACCACCAAAAGTATTTTTCAAAGAAAATGTCATATTAATTATAATTATACTAAATAAAACTAACAAAACTATAATATTAAAACTTAAGAATTGGAATACGTTTACCGAATTGACGAACAACTTCTTGAAAATTGAATATCGTTGAAGACTTGAAGACTTGAATACTTCAATTCACCAACTTCACAATTTTTCATGAAATTGTAATAATAAAGCAAACAATTATACAAGAAAATTAGAGAGAGATTGATGAATTTGTGAGTAAAAATGAAAGAATGAGGGGTATTTATAGTTGAGAATTGGAAAAAAGTTTAATTATAAAAAGTTTGGGGTTAAAGCAAAGTTTGGGGGCCAAATGGCTATTTTTTAAAGTGGCCAACGGATAAATTTTGAAGGCCAATAGCTAGATTTTAAAAATCTGACCGTTGGTCTTTTCTAAAAAATTTTTTTTTTTAAAAAAATTAGTCGTTGCAGCCCGTTAGGCCCGTTGGGCCCGGTTGAACCGGCCCAGGCCCGCCTGCCAGTCCTGGGCTTAACGATCCCGGGCTCACGGGCTAAATGTGTTGAACCGGCCCACCATGGGCTTTTACACCACTAGAGCCCAGGCCCGATTGAACCGGCCCGTTTGGCCCGCGGTCTTGGGCCGGTCCCGGGCCAGGCTCGGGCCACAATACAGCCTTAGTTTGGACTTTGGTGGGGGGCTTACTTTTTGTGGACAAAACAATACTGTTATTTCTGTTGTATAACCTATCTTATTGTACAAATTCTGATTCACTGTATATTGTGCTAACTTGTGGGGCTATGGAAATTGACACTATCTGGTCACAGACTTATTGGCTTGACCGTCTTACTTACCTTTTATTCATCAGTCTGTTAGGTTCTGTTTTTAAGACCTTTATGGTCCTATTCTTCCCCGAACTCCGCGCATAGCGAGAGTTAGTGCACTAGGCTATTTTTGTTTAAAGTTTTTTGTATTAACGATACAAAAATAGGACTATTAAAATGTTTCTTTATTTTTTTCGAGTGACTTTTTTGTGATTACTTTGACAATATAAAGTGTAATTTTTTTATTATAAAAAATAATTTAGTAACTTTCATGGTACTAATAAGGTAAATTTGAGCAACTTTTTCATTACAAAAAATAGTGAAGTGATTTTGGTACAACAAAATAAAATTTGGAGGGACCAAACTAACCTTATAAAAAGTATTTATACAATTCTTTATCAAGTAATTATTCTTTTCGGTAAATAAGAATTTTATTACCAAGTAGCAATATTTACAACTCATCTAAACTATTATAAAATTTGCCTAGCATATCACCAACTGGACATGAAACCCCAGTTAGATGATATCTAGCATTCACTTCTTCTATAACTCCATCAACTTCCACTACTATGTTCTATTCTAACTAATTTTCGGATGCCAATTCAAAGTAGTCATCACCTTATCTAGATAAGGGAACCTTGCTGCCCTTATGTGCACTTCCTGGATAATATGATTGATTAAAGAATTGTTGTCCTTCTCTTCTTCTGAAAAATCACAAAATTCCTCTCCCGCCAACGATGATACACTGCTGCTGCTAGTGTCATTCTGTATATAGCTGCTCTTGCACTCTTGCCTTTAGTTATCTTCACCATCCATGTAATGTCTTCCTTCCAGTTATGGTGTGATCTTTGAATCCCTTGCCATCTCAGCAAACCATTCCATATTTTCCCTGTAAACTCACACTTGAAGAATATATGCTGCATTGTCTTATTTTCCTTATTACACAGAGAGCATGTTTGATCTATAGCTACCCCCATTTTGCCAGCCTATCATTGGTAGCTAGCCGCTGTTGTATTGCTAGTCTCAATATGAATATCCACTTTGGCTATCCTTGGTTATTGCACACTAGTTTCCTCCATGTTACTTTTTGAAATACACCTTGTAATGATCTGTATAGTCCCCTGATTGAGTATTTCTCCATTTACTGAACATCATCTTCATTAATTCCAGCCTTTATAAAATATTCCTTAGCTTGAAATAACTTCTGAATTGCCTAGGAAGCATTATTTGGTTCTATACTCTACACTGCTATGCCTTTGACATAGTAAGTGTGTACCTAATGCACCCATAGCTTCTACTTCATAGTACATATATTCCATAGAAATTTGCAAATAGCAGCTTCATTCCATAGTGCCACATCAATAAAATTCAATCCCCCTACAAACTTAGGTGAGCAAAGTCTTTCCCAAGCTATCAAGGCATTCTTAGTTGGTTCAACATCTCCTGTCCACAGAAACCTTCTACAGATGATCTCTATGAACTGTATAACTTTCTTGGGCAGTATAAAGATCTGTGTCCAAAATATTTGTATAGCAAACAGTACACTCTTCACTAGGACTGCTTTACCTGCATATGACAAATACTTTGTTGCCCAGTTCTGAATTCTATGCAACATTTTCTCAATTAGTGGCACACATTGTATAGCAGATAGTCTCTTAGTACTCATTGGAACCCCTAGATATCTAAAAGGAAATTCTCCCTTTTTATAACCAAGAATCTCCTTAATTTGTTGCTGAGTCGACTGATTCACTCCTCCAAAATTGATGCAGCTCTTATTTAGATTAGCAACCAGTCCTAAGGCTGCAGAGAATTTCTGGAAAAGCTGATACAGTATCTGCACAGATTGCACATCACCTCTACAAAACAATAATAAATCATCTGCAAACCCCAGTTGCACTAAGTTAAACCTGGCACACCTGGGATGATATTGAAACTTCTTGTCTTCCTTTAGAGTCTTCAATGACCTGCTCAGGTATTCTATAGCCAAAACAAATAAGAAAGGTGACAGTGGATCACCCTGCCTGAGCCCCTTCTTTGCCTCAAAAGGATATGTTGGTCTACCATTTATTAGAACTGAATAAGTCACCGTACTGATGCAAGCCATTATCCATCTCACAATGATTTCTGAAAAATTCAATGACCGTAACACTTATTCTATGTACATACACTCCACAGAGTCATATGCTTTTTGCATGTCAATTTTAAGCATAAATCTATGGGAGATACTCTTCCTTCCATAACCTTTCACTAGTTCATGACTCATCAAAATGTTATCTATGATCAGCCTTCCAGGTACAAAAGCAGCTTGACAATTATCTACCAGTCTATCCATCACCCCTTGCATTTTGTAGTTATCACTTTATAGATAAGCTTATATAGAATTGTACAACAAGAAATAGGTCTAAAGTATCTTATGTTTGTTGGATTCTTGATTTTTGGAATCAGTGTGATTGTTGTGCAATTAATGACTTTACACATTTCTGCACTCTCAAAGAAATCTTGAACTGTTGTAGTTATTTCCTCTCCCACAATGTGCCATACCTTCTTAAAGAAGTAGGAGTTATACCCATCACACCCTGGTGCCTTGTTATCATCGATGCCCAATAAAGCTTGCTTCACTTCTTTCCTGCTGACTGGTCTGATTAACTGTAGTTGTTGACTCCTATTCAACACATTATCATTCTTCATTATGTCATAGTTGATCATTGGTAGCTGTGTAGCTGAACTACCAAGTAACCCCTATAAAAATTTAAAATTTTTGCCTTCACCTCTTCAGGATTTTGCACTATATCCCCATTACTATCAATTAGCCTGCCAATGTTGTTCCTTGCTTGTCTATTTTTCATACAAGCATGATAAAAAACTGTATTAGAATCTCCCAAATTAAGCCACTGCACTCTGGACTTCTGCTTCATAATACTCTCCTCCACCATTAGCCATTTCTCCAGCTCCAATTTAGTAGTTCTTTCCAATTCAACCTGCATTTCTCCTTGGTCAGGACAACTCATTTGGTTCTGCATACTTTCTAATCTTTCTCTAGCATTTTGTATCTTACTATCAATGCTAGTGAACTCCTCTTTATTCATCTGCTTCAGTAACACTTTTAACTTCTTAAGTTTGTTCCACACTGTCAACATTGTTTGTCTGCTCTTCCCAAGCTCCCAACCAATCTGGACTGTACCTTCAAAAGACTTCAAGTTTATCAGACAATTCAAAAACTTGAAAGGTTTCCCTCCAACTTGGCTACTTGTATCAAACTTCACACTTAGAGGGCAATGATCAGAGAATCCCGGGTTCATAGACACCCCCTCCATATTAGGCCACATTTGTATCCATTCAACATTTACCATAATTCTATCAATCCTACTGTACACATGGTTATTAGTCCATGTGTATTATCTTCCCACTGTCTTCAATTCATCTACTTTAGCATCCACTAAAAATTATTTAAATTCCCTTGTCTCTATCTCCTTCACAGGACTACCATTGAATCTATATTCACTGGTTAGAATTGTATTGAAGTCCCCCATTATAAGGCAATGGCTCCTTATATTGACCACTGATATTAGCATCTCCTACCATAGATTCTTCCTGTCCTACACTGTATGCTTACCATAGACAGCACATAGGTGAAACTGAACATTCTGCTGCAATATTGTTACTTTTCCCAAAATAAATTGTTCATGATGTCTAGTCATTGTATAGTCCACCAATGTAGAATCTCATGTAACCCATATTCTACCCCTAAGAGCCTCATCATAGTTATCCACCCATTTCCAGTTTTTCAGAGCCTTCCTTAACACAGAGTCAGCATTACTTTGCTTCACTCTATGCTCAATTATGGCTATCAATACTACATTATTAATTCTGCAATTTTTTTTATTTCTTTTTGTTTTTACACCTTATTCAGATCCCTTACATTCCTTGCAATAAAGTTCATCATGATATAATAGATAAAATTGAAGATCCACCCCTATCTTCCTTGTTATGTTTTTCTTTTGCACCTTGAGCTTCAGACATTTGAACAATTTTTTGGGTAGTATCAACCAGAGCTTTGAAAGCATTGCCAATATCCACTTCCTTCTCCCTTATCACATCTGTGTGCTTCTTAGTTACAGATCTTCCTCGAGCTATTTTCCATTGTGTTTCAACCTCTGAGTTACTATTTTGTATAGTTGCTTCTTCCTCCAATTGTTCATTAAATCTCCCTTGTGCATCAATTTTGTCAACCTTAGGATCAAGTGCTCTAACTTTTCTCCAGTCCCGCTTTTGCTTCCCTTCAACATTTTTCCTCGCTTCATCCTGTCTCAGCTTCCTTTGATCCTTACATGTATGGCCAAGTTGTTAGCATTTCTAGCAGTATAATGGTTTCCAGTCATAGTGTACTAGTTGTTCCAACACCTTCCTTTTGGATCACATAGCTTAATCTTCTCTGGTAATGGTCTAGTAACGTCCATCTCTATTAAAATTCTTGCATATGAAATTCTCTCAGCAATCGTTGTACAAGTATCAGCATATATTGGTTTCCCCAAACCACTTCCTATCTTACTTAACGCTTGATTACTCCAAAGGTTAAGTGATAGATTTGGAAGCTTGATTCACAAGGGCATAGTCCTCAGAACTTCTTTATTAAAATTAAAATTCTCCGACCATTACCTCATGATAACTGGCTTATTGTTAATTGTATAAGGACCATTCATTAGCACCATCTCATTCTCTTCATTAGTACTAAGCAGGACTATGAAATATCCATCATTATGAAGTAACACCTTAGATTTCTGCACACTTGCCCATTGATTAGTGATGAACCTTTCAATGGCTCCGATTGAAGGTGTATTCCCCATCACATACAATATTACGGCTCTATTTCATTTTACATTTTCCTCTTCAATGTCTTTCTCCATCAGCTGCACAACAAGTTCACCATCCTTCATTGTTGGGGGTATATAGGTGAGATTCATACCTTGACCTTCCTTTTCATTATCCACAGAAATAGCCCTCTGTTCCTTGCTTTAGCTTGCATGTACTGTTCCATTGGATTTTGCCTTACTCGAGCTGGGTTTCTCACTCACAACCCTCATTTTGTTATTTCATTTGCTCATGTTCTCCGTCAGTGTCAATTTCCTGCTAGAATTCACTGGTGTTGCTGCTTGATTCCGATACTTGTCCAGATCTGGTCAGTTATCGTCACTATCATTTTCCTACTCTGTCTCCTCCTCATGTATTTGATCTTTGGCTTTGGCCCTACCTTTCACTTGTTCACTCGATCTAGTCATCATAATCTTCTGATCTAGTACTGGCGTTTTGGTGGTATTCTTCCTCGGCCATCCTCTTCCTTCCATTTTCGATGAAGGCACATGTTTGTCAGTCACATAATGTGCACCGAGAAAAAAAGTCTTTTTTGCAAACCGGACTTTGTGTTATTTTGTTGTGATCAAGTAATTATAAATAAATATTTATGTTAAACACTTATTGAACAATGAAAACTAACTTGTCATGATATGTTAAAATACATTGACTATGTAATAAAATATTTGCCTTGTTCGTATATATAATTTAGGGATCTTTACACATTTGGTTAGTGAGATAATGAAATATATTATGGGCTCCTCCTCTTCTCCTTAAGGATTTAAGGCAAACTTGGTAGGGGTCAACCCCATACTTGGTCTCCCATGTTTGGTACAATTTTTGATTTCGGGTTTAGTAATATTAGGATTGCTTATGCTACAACTTTGATATTATTTTTTAATTTCGGAATTACTTATATCGAGATAAAACAATAAGATAACACATTTGCCCCTCTCCAAAACTATTTCCCAATTTTTCTTTTTTAAGAAGGTCAAGGTTAAGCTGATTTAAATTCACCTCGCAAAGGATGCATAAAAAAAATCACTCGCTACCATTTTGTTTTTCTACTTCCATCTTCTTCTATCTTCATTCTGAAACCGCACCTCTATATGCTATATATCTCTTTCCTATTCTCCGGATTAAGATGATGTGTGCATTGACCCATGATGCACTACGTACTGTTTTAGATTATGTCTTCATACATTTTCAAGCTGGCCATTTACATTTCAAACATGTGTTCCAAAGGAGAGAGTGATAATGCTATCTTATTTTGTCAATTAAAGTATGCTTAAGAGCAAAATATTACAAAATCAATTAAAAGATTCTTAATTTGAGAAAGTCTACCCTATCAAATCTGAGTGAAATATGTTAACGAAACGAATTGTTTTGGTTTCTAAACCTTGATTTTGTCAGAGATTTTATCTGACCAGCTACTCAAAACCTATTTGTTTGTTGCTTTAAAGGAAATGTACATCTTGGTTTCTTATGCTAGGTCATTTACATATATTACATTCAAATAAAAAGGTGATGTACATCAAAATACCTACTTTTCCTAACGAAAAACTACTGTGCTACTTATATTTGGCTAATTTATCTTCTTCTAATTGATTGTCCTCCTTATAAACAGTATTTATGCTTGACTTACCATGTGTGTGGCATAGGTATTTGCGGAGTTCGGAACCAAAATGTGGTTCTTTGGGACTTAAAGAACAAAAATATATGGAAAAAAAGATAGTGACCAAAATATGTATAACGTCTTTTTAAAAGACGCTATACCGTAATGGCCGTTTGGCCAGTTAAGTATAACGCCTTTTAAAAAGACGCTATATTTAAATTAAAAAGTGGGAAAGTATAGCGTCTTAACAAAAGATTCTATATATATAGCGCCTTTACAAAAGACGCTATACATATAATATAGATCGTCTCCTTCCCCCTCCCCCAGAACAGAATCCCCCCCCCCATTTTTGATCAAAAAAAGCTCGAGTGGAGCCCACCGGTCCCACAAAAAGTGTAGATTCTCGGTCCCACGTGCTAGCTAAGGTGTTATCTCGGACATTGTTGCTTGTTTCGGCTTCAAATCACAAAATCTTCAACTTTCTAAAAACCTTAAATCTAGGTATTCCGATTTAGTTTTTGTTAAAACTTATATAAAAATGCGTATTAGTTTGTTTTTTTATGTGCTCTATGTTACTTTGTAATTGTTTTTCTATTTAACTAATTTGTTATTTTTTATCCGGATTATAGTATTAATGGGCTAAAAAAAATCGTAAAATAGAGAGAATGTTATTACTTGTTAAAAAAATTATTAATTAGTTACTTTTTACTGTGGTATATGTATTTTCATGATTGTTTTGTGATTAAAATGACTTGATATTTTTATCTAGTTTAGATTATTTATTTGCTAAAAGACTAGTAAACTAGATAAATTGTTACTTTAGTTCGCTATAGTAGTATCTTGTGGCCTAATGTAATGCTCGTATTTGTAATGTAGTGACCTATTAGCGTAGTAAAACGTAGTGCCCTTTAGCGTAGTGTCCTTGTAGTTATAAAATTTAATCATTTAAGTATCTCGTATCCCTAAAAATACGTCAAAAAGCTGATAGTTCAAACAAACTATGTCTAATTATAGTTAACAAACGTAAGAACATAAGAATTTAGGATAAATTAGTGCTACTGAGCCTCATATATTGTGTCCGAAACCAAAATGTGAATACTTAATAATTAAATCTTGTATAGTTATCAAAATTAATTATTTAATTTTAGTATAGTAAAAAATAAGCCAGTAACAAACAAACAAACATATAAAATAATAAAACTAACTCATTAAATAATCAAACTAACATATACAATAATAAACTAACATATAAAATAACAAACCTGTTGAGTGATAAGTCCGAAAAAATTTCTCATCATGAACATAAGAATTCAGGATACATTTGGTGCTACTGGGCCTCAAATATTGTGTCCGGAACCAAAATATAAAATGTAATAATTAAATCCTATACGTTTACAAAAACTAATTATTTAATTTTATTATAGTAAAAAATAGATGAATAACTAACAAACATATAAAACAATAAAACTAACATATTAAATAATAAAATTAACATATTAAAGTAACATATAAAATATAAAATTATAATATTGAAAATGTATCAACCTAATTAATAATATAGTAAAAATATCGAATAAAATTTAATATTAAAGGTATTGCAATATATTTAAGCAATGAAAAAGAAAAATAATGTAAATAATTTTGTTCAATTTTACACTAGTCGTCATGGAGGTTCCACCTTTGCATCCTGGACCTGCCTCGCTAGAGCTACTAATGCTACAAGCCGAGCATAGGTCTTCCTGCATATGGGAGGGGCAGTTATTGGCCCAGACGTTCCGTGCTAGGAGAGTAGACGATATGTGGGACTTTCTTAAGACCCGTCATCTCTATCCCCGTATAGTCAGACGCCTGCAGGATATGGGTTTCTATAGGATTATTGAAATCGGCCGGCTGCAGCTGGATTGGCCATTGATCACAGCTTTAATAGAGGGGTGGTGACCGGAGATGCACACATTCCATTTGCCCATTGGCGAGGCCACTATCACACTGCAGGACGCAGAGGTTCTGTATGGGTTGCCGGTTGATGGACTTCTTGTTGCTTTGCCGCATGCCATGATAGATTATACGGGAGATCAGTACCTGGAGACATTGCAGCGGCTCACCGGTTTCTAGCCAGAGGATGAGGGTACAATGGCTGGGTCTAGTCGTCTGCAGTTGATGACCGTCCGGCTGCATTTGGAGGCCATGCATGCTGCATTACTCACGATACACCAGATCTTTATATTAATCGGTACACGAGGTTGCTACTTCTGCTTATGTTTGGAGGTATATTGTTCGCGAACACTTCGGAAAACCTAGTCAGCTTGAGATTTCTTCATCATCTTGAGCGGCTAGATGAGTTACAATAGTAAAACTGGGGTGCTGTTGTTCTTGGTTACATGTACAGGAAGATGTGTCGGGTATGCATGGGCACCCAGCGAGATGTTGTAGAATTTATGTCGCTGCTGCAAGTGAAAACATGGTCAAAAACTCTCTTCATTATAATATACATCATAAAAATATACCTTAAATTTTACGTCCAAATTATATATTAAGTTTGGGCCTGGGAGCAGTTACTGTAGTTTCAGTCACCTCTACCACCCATAGCTCAGGATGCACCACCTCCACTGTTTCTTCCTTTAGCTAGGAGGTGGGTTGATAGGCGGGGATACGGACGCGAGTACGAGGCTCGACATAATCCCCCTATTGCAGGGATTTGTTGGATTTGCTAGAGGCCGCGCAAGTAATTCTATACTTAAGTTTATTTGGCATGGATTTATATGTGTTGCGTATACTCACGGTTCTTGATTTTACGTATTAGTTCAATTGGAGGCCATACAACGACGAACTAATAACTGCTTTGCCCGATTATTGCTCGACCGGCGACTTATCTGGAGCTCTTCCGTCCCGTTAATGTGTCTCGATATTGTCGAGCATCATGCCACCGAGTGAGTCCTTTTCTAGATTTGTCGACCGCAGCTTGTACCTCCACCGCCCGCTTTGCTTAGGACACATTACCAGTGGAATGATCATTCGAGGATTGACCAGGCATATAAGGCATGGCTAGAGTTGCAGATCAAGACTTGGGACCAGCGATGTGACCTGATTCCGCCACCTCCTCCACCCGATCTCATGGATGGTGAGTATGCGTATATCGGCTGGTACTACAGCATTACCCGACTTTTCATCCGAAATCCCGTTCATCGCACTGGCAGTCGGTTCATTCCATATGACGGGAGGCATGAGGTGTTGGTATGTTATTTGGTATGCTTAGTTATAATGTTAACCTCACCGTTTTGTGATTAATATTTTACATGTTGTGTAGGTTATTGGCCTACATCTATTCCACTAAATGGGACGGTAGATGCAGCAGCATACCGATGAGGGAGCGGCCACTTTTGCACGACTATGGCCAGCAGGTTACAGATTTGGCTGCTCCGACATTTCAGCGAGCCCGGAATGATGAGCGCTTAGGACACAGGGCTGATTATATAGCACTAGAGTAGTACTATCATGGGCTAGCAGTGCAACCTGAACGTGGTCAACGTGGCAGTGGTGTCCCACGAGGTAGCGGTATCCTACGAGGTCATAAGTGTTGGCTAGGAGGTGGTCCCTAGCAAGGGGGCATTGAGGCACTTGTTAAGGATGTTGGAGTTGATCGGTCGGGTGACCACCCTTAGCCACACCATGCTCCTAATGATATGCCCTCATTCAGCCTGCAACTTACTCCAGGGACTTCGCAGGTGACTCCGTTAGCTCTATTGTTGATCGCAGGCACGACCATTACCTCACATTATTGGGATGCATATTTTCCTAACCCTCTAGAGGCATCGACGGTTGCTGATGCTCGTCCGGTACGAGATGTGGATAGTGGGCGCCGACTTAGTTATGGCTCACCATCGAGGGATACTGAGGATCTTCCACATGTTTTGGTTAGTTTGTATTACTATTACTTATATTTGTGTTTATTACATTGATTAGTCATAAATATCTAAACCATTTTTTTGAATCCATCATCCTCACCCGTCGCGGAGGCCACTATGTGCAACACTGACATACCTGAGACAGATGATTATATTCAGGAGCCCGCTGAGACAATGGTAAGACATTTTAATTTTTTAGCTAGAATGTACATTACTAATATATATATTTCATATACTAAAATATCTTATTATTCTGTAGGTTACTGCTGCACGGACGACTCCTTCTACCGAGCCCGCCAGCCTTACTGACAATCATACTGCATCTCATCCTCCGATAAAGAGGCGACGTGATGAGGATGATCCTGATAGCATAGTCGGGCGGGATGGGATACGTCTGAGACCAGCGGCTGCTTTAAACCATAAATGCTATGTGACACATTTTTTTTATTTAATGTACATATGACAATCAATAATAATAACAACTTTATCTATGGTTTAGCATTATATTCGCGTTATACTTTTTTTCTCGATTTATTTGTTATTTTAATAGTAAAACTGGGTAAAACAAACATAGAAACTTAACATAATTTAAATTCGATACAACTAATGAAAGTACATGACACAGAAAATATAAAGATAAAATACCACACTCAATATACATCTGTTTGTTTAGTCACTACCGCCCACTATTCTCTGCTCCAACTGCTTAAATTTTTCTTCCACTTTATTTTTTTCTTCTTCCGCCTCTTTTAGTTTCTCATGCAGTGCCGTAATTTCTTGTTGCATTTCAGAGATCTGGCATTGGTATCCAGCGTTCATATTTCAAACATACTGCAAAATTGATTTGTAGTATTCCTAGTTAATGGATCCATCATACCATTCCTCAAGCATACAATAATTTTCGTCATTGTCTCCAAACCTGTATAGACACATCTAGTATCTACGTCCAATATTACCATTGGACCAACATGCCTTCATAATTGCATGTTTGCCACAATAGCACCTTGGTTGATCATTTCGTCCAGACATTTGTTATTGCAAGAAAAATAAAAAATTTATAGAAAGGTTTGCTATTTGTTTTGATTAAGTGCAGATAATAACTAAAGTGCGCTAGTCATTTATAGGCAAGAAAAAAACACATAACGTGGTATTTAACCGCTCTATGCTTCGTGTGCTAATGATTCTTTACGATACAATACAACTTTTCCAGAAGACAGCTTTTCCAGAACAACAGATTTATCATGTTGACAAGATCAATACACATAAAGTGATATTTAACCGTGATATTTTTCGCGTGCTAATAATTTTTACGATACAATACAACTTTTCCAGAAGATAATTTTTCCAAAACGGCAGCTTTATCAGGTTGACAAGACAATGCACATAACATGATATTTAACTGCACTATGCTTCGCGTGCTAATGATTCTTTACGGTACAATACAACTTTTCCAGAAGACAGATTTTCCATAACGACAGCTTTATCAGGTCTACAAGACAATATGCATAACGTAGTATGTAACCGCGCTATGCGTCGCGTGATAATAATTATTTCGGGTATAATAAAGCTTCTTAAACCGAATCAAGTCATATGTATTTCAAAGACCTTTTGAATAAACATTACAACATTCATTAAAAAATGTCCTATATGTATTAATGTTAAATATCAAAAAGATTATTCTGAAGGTTGTTTTTATTTAAAATGGGTTTATGTTATATTGTTGTACTGAAGTATTAATGTTAAATATCAAAAAGATTTAATAGCAATAGAAACATAATTTAATTTCATACATTCTGTAAGATAAATAAGTACATACACTTATTACAACCACATTACAGAAACAAAATACTACGTGTATCCTTAATAGTTGGGCGATGAACTTCTACCAGGAGTTGGATTACCACCGCCACCCAAACTAGCTGAAGGACATTTACGACGGTCGTGTCCTGTTTGCAAGCATATACCACATTTACATGCATAAACGGTATCACCAACATCTATTTGATTTCGTGTACGCATTCTTTTTGCACTTGTAGCTTACACAAATACTCCTTGTTACACACTATTTTAAACGGTTTCGGTGGCCAATAATGCTCAATACCCATTGGCTGCAACTGTCCACTATAGGTGTTTTATTACGCAGTAACACTATATTCCTTATCAACGTAGCTGGTTGCCGCAAAACCTGTATGTTGAAAGCACTTCATGGCATATGAGCACGGCATGTGGTAGATGGATCATTTTCCACAAGAACACAACCTTCTGGCTTCATTTATGGTGTGTGTGTATTATTCCCGCGATTTTGATGGATAGCGGTACGAACTTCAAAAATATTTCTCTTGTTGCAATACTGTAAAAATGAATGACAATGTGCTCGCTTCCTGTATTTCTCATATATTTTCATTGGTATTGGCATAAATTCAACACCCCTCTCCATCAATGACGATGCACCTCTAGCCCTTTCAACAAATCTCTCCGCTATCTGTTTGAATGACATCCGCACCATGGCAGTGACATGAAATCCACGTGTAGACTTTAATAACTCGTTGAAAGACCCATCCATATTTGTAGTCAGGGTTCCCCATCGTCTGCCACCATTCGCATGCAATGTCCACTAATTAAGATCATGTAGAATCAACCAATGATAGTCTCTTTTGTCTTCCTACCTGATCGATTCCATGTGCCTCCTGAATTTGCACTCCTGGTGATCAGTTGCATCCAACCACATTAAATCATACAAGTTCTTGTTGGGATGTGCCTTCTGGAAATTGTCCTTTAGGTGCCTCACACAGTAATTGTGGTTTGCATACAGTTCCTGCCTTTCAGACAAATGCTGTACAGAACATAAAATACCGCCATGTCGATAAGATATTAGACAAATACCTGAACGTTGTCTGACAACGTGCTCCTTCAAGTGGTTCAAAAATAGCATCTACATCTCCTGGCTTTCATTGGCACAAATAGCAAATCTAGGGGAAATATACCTTTATTACCATCTACTGCAATGGCGATCAACAACTTAATATCATACTTTTCTTAGACATGAGTGTCGTTTATGGATATTATCGACTGACAATGCACAAAGCCATCAATTGCTCACATATCTGAATATATGTTCTGGTATTCCAGGACTCCGCTCAAACTTCCATTCAACAACAGTCTTGAGGTTAAAAGGTTGCAATGCGTCCATGTACCTGGGTAAAGATGCAAATGACTTATCCCAGTCACCGTAAACAATTTCAAAAGCATGTTTGCGCCCGAGAAATGCCTTTATTTTGGTAATGGTACACCCATATTCCTGGTGGACAGATGTAATACTCTCTTTGATCTTGTAGCTTATGGAGGTTTCAATGTGTGGAATCAAGACAAGAGAAATTAAGTCAACATCCAAGTTAAAGTGATTCCCACTTAATGTGTCCAATTCACAATTATGGGTGCCAATGTATTTACCCATAACCCATATATTTATTTTCTTCTTCCTCGCATGCAGTATCCAATTACAACCTGTAAACCATTTACAACAAACAACCTTGTATACATTTGGAGATTAGTCTCATACTGTGAGCACGTGATTTTTGCCTTACGAAAACTACTCCAAAATAAATCAAAAAAATAAAATAAATTTCTTTTACTGTGTAATTTTTTGAATTTGCGTGGTGTTAAATATTTGTTTTATGTCCGTAAATGTTTACTTTGTCATAATAAAATGAAAATTAAAATAAAATACATGTTGCATGCATATAGGATTTAATTATGTATTTGAAAGATAATTTAAATAAAATCACAAAAAATATGCATTCGTTTTATTTTTAAATATGTTAATGTGTGATTAATGTTTTGACTATGTGTTAAATAGTTGTTATAAAGTAATTAATATTTTTGTGTAAGGTTAAAATTGTTTTATATTTTTTATTAGGATTTTTTTATGATAAATAATAAAATAAAATAAAATAAAATAAATTGTAGAAATAGAATCGGACCTGGATTAAAATCCAGGCCCAAAACTAAATTACCCCCCCCTCAGCCCAATCCAGGCAACCCAGGTACCGGTCCAATTCAAACGAGTCAAAACGACATCGTTTGGTCGTAGTTTATCAGGGACCATTGGATCAAAGCCAACCAACGGCTGAGATCCCACGAACCTTAACCCACAATCCTTACCCGATCCGATACCCGGTCCAACTCGTCCCCCCAGCTTAAACCAAACGACACCGTTTGGCTAAGTGAATTAATCCTGGCCATCTATTCTCATTGATCCAACGGTCAAGATTAATCCACCCCACCCCTATATAAGGACCAAACCCCTACCCCGGCCCCCTAGCCAAACACCCTCCCTCCTTCCCTATTCATCGTCCCTTCCAAAACTCACCCCTAACCCTAGCCGCCCTAGGATCCCACCGCCTGAAACCCGGCGGAATCAACGCCGCCGGTCACCAAAATAACACCCTAGAATCCCCTGAACATCCTCTATCCAGATATGCTAGCCACTTGGCTCGAATCTTCTTGAAGGTTCTCGAATCTTCATTTGAAGATTCGAGCCGAGTTTAGATCTAAACCAAACAACCCCTAGTTGACACCATAGTACCCCCTAACATGCCTTGTTATGGATTTGATGTTTGCTTGGCTCGAATTAGTTCCGAGCTTCTCGAATCTTCTTTTGAAGATTCGGACCAAACAAGAACAAACTCAGATCAATTCTAAACTGACACCAAATGACCCCTAGGCTACCTTCACCCTCGTGTTATTGTTGGTTCCCCTCGAATCTAACCAGAAATTGTTAAACCCAAAATTGAACCTTCTGAAACCCTAAATTTTCCAACCTTGGCATCTTTTTCACTTCAGACGAAAGATTGAGGTTTAATCGACCTTAGTCAAAGTATTTTCAGTCGACTAAGGTCTGTTTGATTTCAAACAAAGTCCAAATCCAAGTTGAGTTGAGTCCGGTTGAATTTGAAGGTTCGGAGGTAATTTTCTGTTTCTTATGTGTATTCTACATGTATTCTATGTTCGTTTCATTAGTTTGTTTAAATTTTTATAATTTTCTAGTTCATTCTATTATACTGTCTCCTACCCGTCTACTTGATTCTAAATGTAAATTGTTTCTGTTGGTTGTGATTATTTACAATGTAAGTAATCGACTCGATTAAGTTCGTCGATTAGTTATATTATGAATTCTCATTTATGATAATGCTGATTGAAACAGTCTGCTTCTATTGTTTTAGACTGATTATGGACAAATGTTGTAAATAGTCAACTGATTAATACTCTTCAATTAAATCATGTTTGTTTGCAAATCAGTAAATTCAAATGTATGATGTGTATATATTGTTTTCTGAACAGGGCATTGTCAGTATATTGACAATGCTCCTGTGTATGTTTGATCTTGATTCAATGTTTAAGTCCAGTCTGAATTGTTATAATGATTTCATTGATATGTTGTTATGATGTTAGTTCTGAATTCAGTGTGATTTTACAAATGTTGATTAGATGTAACTGTGTTAGAAAATTACATCCTTAGTTAGGATTCAGTCCAAAAACTTTAGGATTGGTTATAGCTGCTTAAACAGATTTTAAAATATGTATTGTTAGATTCTGAATTTAAGGCAGTGATAACAGTAGTTACAGTAGGAAATCTGGGACATTTTTTGGGACAGAATAGTGAGGGTAATGTGATAGAATAAGTGGACTGAAAGTGGGATGTTGGTTGGCTATAATTTAAGATACTAATGGGAAACAAAGGGTAATGGGCTGCTGAAAATCAGGATAAGAGCACTTAGATTTAAAGTATTCAAAAGCAGTTTTAATGGAAAACTTTCTGATTTTTAAAAGGAGAAAAGGGTCCTGGCAGCACCATAAGGGTACAGGACAACCCTGTATAAATAGAGGGGGATTGAGACTGATTTAAGGGGGCTTTTTCAGAAAGAAAAACAAGGAAAAAAGAGAGCTTTCAGGCAGATTTGAGCAGATTTTAAGAGAGAAAAAGATCAGTCTTTGAGGGAGAAAGAGAGAAAAAAGACAGAAAGAAAGAAAGGAGAAGAAAAAAAATCAGATTTTAAGAGGAGAGTTCAAGAAATAGGAAGAAGAAAATAGAAACAAAAAAAAAAATAGTCAGAAACAGGAATCCGAAACAGGAAGAAATTGAAATCTGAAAAATGTTATCCTTCTAGAATCTGCCCGTTGTTTATTTTTTTTTTGAATATTATTCAGTTTGAATCTGAAATCTTTCCCTCAAGTTTCTGTCACTGTTCATCTGGGTTAACGACTCCTGTTCAGACTTGCTGTGTTATTGGTATATTCTACTGATTTTGTTACTGCTGTAATTGCTGAAATTCACTCCTTCTACCTTCATTTTCAGGTACATATTTCTTAAATTCTATGTTGGAAAGAGATTCAACATGACAAATAAATAAAGTTTGAATTGTAATACTATCTTTTATTCATTTGAGCTCTTTAGTTAAAAATTCAGTTTTGTTTATCAAATAAGTAGTATATGTTGACAGGATGACTGTAAGTTAAATGTCCTTTATTGAAAGACTGTATAAGTGTTGTAAAAAATGTTAATTTCTAAATTTTCATTAAAGTATAGTTATGATTGAATTGTTAAGATAGGGAACATGGCAGGAAGTTGGATATTAGTTAAGTCCTATGACATTATTAGTCAGGTAAAGAGTATTCTGAAATATCAAGAAAATGCATGGTTAGGGTACGCCTGATCGTTTGGTTGTGGATAAAGGTTTGATGTTGTTAGTTGAATGAAGAGTAGTATAAAAATGTCAAAAACCATATTGTTAGTTTATTCTAATACCTGATTTGGTTATGGGTTGAATGATGTGAGTTATACATTCATATATGGCATGATAACATGTATATATATAACCATTAGTGGATGGTGAGTTGATTATGATGTTAAAATGCTATGAATATTTTAGACGTACATCTATATTGCATGTAAGGCAATATTATTAATCGATTTATAATTCCTTTTCTTATCAATTTGATGCCTATCTACCATCGTAAATAAATTAATTTCGCCTATTAGATTAAAACAAATATATGAAAATGAGACGAGATATATAAACACGAATCACAACACTTTATATCAAGGGTAAGTAGAAATAAAACTTGCACTAAATAGAAATAATAAAAGTTCTTGAAAAATATTCTTCCCTTTATAAATCATTTTTAGTTTCATATACAATTCATTATTGGGCATATAGATATATGTGTTGGATTTGTCGAAATAGTGTTAATCATATTTTTATTCCTTTCTTTAAATTTGAATAGTCTGGATAAATATAATTTATGCGCGGGAATTATAATCGACGGGCAACATTTAATAAATTATGAATCCTTTTTAAAAAATAATTTAAAGGCATCCTTAAAATGTGAATTTCTCAGGATTTTCATATAAAACGTGTAGATATAATAAACAATTTGTGGAAAATCCATAATACCTTTATAAATACTTTGCACAATTAGGGATGCGTTCGCGTACCCTGATTATATTTTAAAAGCAAATTCGGATTATGCGTACGCTCAATTCCGAGCGTATTTAATAAAAAAGATTTCTCCGCGGATGTCAAAATAATTCCATATAACCCGAGATGTGCAGTTCATTGTCTAAATACAAGGGTGATGATATTTCGGATTTTATTTTAAATTTCGAACATATTTTTTTTAATAAAAAACTATAACATGGACAATTTTATTGTGTACACGTATGCGTGACACGATCCTCTGTAATTATAAAAGAGATATAATACGAATATGCGTACGTGTAATTCGTCATAAACAATAAGTAAAAGCGGTAGTAAAATCATGCAATAAAAACGTATTTAGTAAAAATCAAGATAATTAAGCCAATAATAAAAACAGTTAAGCGACCGTGCTAGAACCACGGAATTCGGAAATGCCTAACACCTTCTTCCGGATTAACAGAATTCCTTACTCAGGATTTTTGGTTCGCAGAATAATAAACAGAGTCATATTCTCCTCGAATCAGGGATTTAAAAATTGGTGACTTGGGACGCCTTAAAATTCCCATGTGGCGACTCTGAAATAATTAAATAAATCCCGTTTCGACTGTCCTTCAATTGGAGAAAACTCCCCACGCGCCCCGCGGGCGCGGTAAGAAGGAGGTGCAACAGCTCTGGCGACTCTGCTGGGGACAAAAGTACTGTAACCCAGAACCATTGGTTCAGGGTTTAAAGAAGTCAAGCTTAAAATAACTGCGATAATTGGCTTTATTTACTATATGATTTTTTTTAACTGTTTATATGCTTAACATGCTAAATGTTTTTTTACCGCTTTAATATTATTTGAATTGTGAATATATACAACTGCTACGAAACCCCCTTCTTTCTGAGTCTTCTGAATTTATGGTGTACACGTGCGCGTGACCCACCTTTCTGTTAAAGTCATACCAAATAAGACGGAGTTGGGACAAGTAACTAGGCCGGGCAGACTTTCGTGCTCCCGGTACGTTGCCCCCGCTTCGGCTCAAACTGTCCGTTTGGGTAAGCCAGGTTTAGAACAATCAACCTCAGGTTTTTCACTTAGAATAACTCAGCCATGTACCGGATCCCTAGTAGGAACGTATATTTGCATCATGTACATTTGGCCTTGGAGACTCAACACAGGGGTTGGGTCTGTCTAGGACAGGTGAACCCGAAATAAAAAGACCATCATGATGCATCCTACTTGCTACTTGTGCATTCATTTGCCTCGAACATGCTTGTTGACCAGCTTAAATAAAATCATGGTGAGAAGAGAGGAATAAAATGGGTTGTTTTAAAAATTTCAAAAAAGAAGAAAAGAAAAGAAAAAATAGTTTTAAATCTTAAAATAAAGGTATTTAATAAATAATTTTTTTTTTTGAAAATGATTTTGTTTTAGTAAATATTTTCAAAATGAGTCTTGACTTTATCAAATTAAATTTCAGATACAAAATGAGCACCACACAAAGCCCCTCATCCACGAGTACAGAAGAATTTCTATTTCAGCTTCAAATGTGGTGGTATGATTTAGGCGAAGATGGACAAAAATGGGTCGTCAAGAATTTGGGAAATCTCACGGACATCATGAAAGTTAAACCCCGTGATGATCTGATTGCGGCGTTAGTAACTTTTTGGGACCCTGTTCACAATGTCTTTCGTTTTTCTGACTTCGAGCTTACTCCTACATTAGAGGAGATAGTTGGCTATGCTGGTTTTAACGGAAGTCTAAGAAATCAAAGCCTGATATTCACAAAGGCTCCTTCGGTACATCGATTCTTCGGTCTTCTGAACATCAGCAGTCAAATCAGGAAAAACAATGTCATCAATGGATGTTGTTCCTTCAACTTTTTGTATTCAAGGTTCGGAAAGTCAGATGGGTTCGAAATTCATGAGAAAGGCCTTACTAACAAGCAAAACAAAGACACTTGGCAGATTCACCGTCGCTTTGCCTTCATGGTGGCTTTTCTAGGAGTCATGGTCTTCCCAAACAAAGAGCGAACAATTGATATTCGCACCGCGAAAGTTGTGCAAATCCTCACCACCAAAGAAAATCACACCCTTATCCCCATCATTCTATCAGATATTTATCGGGCTTTGACTTTATGTAAATCAGGAGCAAAAGTTTTCGAAGGATGCAAGATTTTGTTGCAAATGTGGGTGATTGAACATCTCCAACAACAGCCCAAGATCATACAGTACGGGCCAAACAATGATAATTACATGGAGACTTATGAGGAAAGAATAAAAAATTATCAGGCTCCAGAAGGAATAGAAGCATGGGTATCTCATCTAAGGGCTTTAACGGCAAATCAAATTGAATGGACTTTGGGATGGCTCCCGATGAGGGAAGTAATACACATGTCAACCTCAAATAGTTATCTACTACTATTGGGATTGAGAAGCATTCAGCCGTATGCGCCACTAAGAGTCCTAAGACAACTAGGGAGATATCAAGTAGTTCCTGATGATGAAGATTTGAGTATGCAAGTAATCGAATTACACCCAGAAGCCACTATTCCCGAGGCTCTACTTCAGCAGATGTGGAATGGATGTCGATACTTGAAAAGTGATACTCAAGTCCCAGACACTACAAAGGGTGAGATAAATCCTGGATATGCAAGGTGGTTTGAAAAACGGTCTCGCGTGGATGATGTACCAGAGCCTGAGCTAAGAAGGCCAACAAAAAGACCCCATGTTCAAAACTTCAATGATAAAATCCAAGAGCGGTTGATCTGGGGAGAAAAGGAAAAAGGGTACAAAGCAACTATCCATGCCCTAAAAGAAAATCTGAGAAGCCTCAGTTTGGAGAAAGATTTGCAAGCACAAGAAGCCGAAGGCGAGAAGAAGAGTCTAGCTTGTGAGAATGAAAATCTTCATGCTCGATTCCAAAAAATGAAAAGAGTTTCTGAAACACCAAAGAGGAGCTGGAAGGATCAAAAAACCATCGCCAATCTTTTTGAAAGAATGCAAGATTATGATTCCATTCTTGCAGAAAACGAAAGGGCGTTGAGCAAAGCAAAAGAAAGGATCCAACGATTAAACGAAAAAGCCATGTCTAATAAGGAACGCCAAGATAGGCAATCCGAAAAAGACAGGGCACAATTCAAGAAGGAAAAAGACCATTGGATACGATTAGAAGACCAGCTTCGTGCACAACTAGAAGAGGCAAGAAGATGCAACAGAGAACATCAACAAGCAGACCTCGACAGGGAAAGAACGCAAGCAAGATTAGAGAAGGCCAGACTCCGAGCTCTATTATAATCAGCTCTAGATCGTAAAAACCGTGTCAGAGATATAGCCACCACTCGTCAGCAGCAATTGCAGGACCAAGACCAACGTCTCCAAGGTTTCAGGGCACAAATCCACGACCTGGCAATCTTCACATCTCAAAGTTATGTAAACTGCCAAGGAATGAATTATGAGAGGTTTACAGAGCATGCGCCCACTTTTGCTCGTCATCTAGCAATGGAGTTGGAAAGGATGTATCATACGCTAGGAGGCCATCCAGGTCAAGCCCCACATTGAGCAGATAATCCAATAATTGACAACAAAAGTGGAAAGTGGGCATGTTGTGAGATGTTAAGAGTTGTATCTTGTATTTTTATTTAAGTATGTGTGTTTCAAATCATTTTCTTAAAGTTTTTAAATGTAATTCCATCTTTGTATAATAAATAAAAGTGAATAACAATAAAAATTTCAAGAAAGCTGGGACGACACAAGCAGACGAGCAAATGCATAATAGAAAGGGATTATTTGTCTAGGAGCATTGCATCTCAACGTGTGATTATGTGTTAAACTCTCAAAACTAACAAGTTTGTTCATTTTCAGAATTCATTCAGTTAGTTTCTCTAAAGAGTATACTGGTATATTATCATTATCACACAAGATCGAAAGGACCAATACTCGAAAGTATGTCTATCCCAGATGTTGACACAGGTATGGAGCTAGAGGAGATGGATGTCGGGAAAATGAAAGAAGAGATGTTTAAACTCAAGCAGCAAATGGCTGAGATGTACCAATCCTGGTCTACAGGACAGTTACCCCCGTCTTATTCAACTAACCCTGCTCCATCAATGACCCAAACTCAGGATAATATTACCACTGAATTATCCCAAAATTTCCCCATTTACCAGCACTACCGAGGCACCACCTCTCAGACACCGCAGTCTCCACCTCCGAAACCAGTTACATATTTTCCTCCACCTATGACTCCTGTTTTCGTAGCACCTCCCCCTGCTACATTCCACAAATCTCCTAGTGAGCCTACATTCCAGGCCCAGGACAACCAATATTACCCCCGGAGCCCACCCTCAAAGCCTCCGAAATTCATTCAACTACACCTCGTTTTGATCTCCCAACCGAAATTGACAAACCAGCCAAAAATGCTGAACAAGAAGAGATGTTCAGGAAGGTCAAGAGTCTAGAACAATCGTTCAGAGACATGCGAGGATTAGGTGGGCAAGTCAGTGTAGCATACAAAGATTTGTGCTTATTCCCCAATGTACAATTACCAGTTGGCTTCAAGATGCCCAAATTTGACCTATACAACGGGCACGACGACCCAGTAGCCCACTTAAGGGGTTTCTGTAGCAAGATGCGAGGAGCTGGGGGAAAGGATGAATTATTGATGGCTTACTTCAGTCAAAGTTTAAGCGGATCAGCTTTGGAGTGGTATACACGCCAGGACCATGGGAGATGGTACACCTGGGATGACCTGGCACAGGCATTCGCATACCATTTCCAATACAATCTGGAAATCATCCCAGATCGATTATCTTTGACAAAATTTGAGAAGAAACACAATGAAAGTTTCAGAGAGTATGGTTTTCGGTGGAGAGAACAGGCAGCACGAGTGGATCCTCCTATGAAGGAGAGTGAAATGGTAGACTACTTCCTCCAAGCCTTGGAACCAACTTACTATGCCCATTTGGTTTCAGCGGTTGGGAAATCATTCAACGAAGTGGTGAAGATGGGAGGTATGGTGGAAGAAGGCCTCAAGACAAATAAAATCATGAGCTATTCAGCGATTAAGGCGACTACTCAAGCCATTCAAGGCGGGGTAGGAGGAATCGGAAGAAAGAAGAGGGAGGAAGCAGCGGTAGTAGATTCAGGAATTTGGTCGGGACCTAGAGGTTCACCACTTTACTATAATCAACAACGACCTCGCCAATCAGCTTATCACCACGATTCATCCCAACACTACTATCACCCTTCAGAGCCTCATTTTTCCATTAACCATGCTCAAGCATACAATCAGCCACCTGTTCACACCAATTGGCGTGCTCCTGCCATACCAAGTACTTACCCACGAGCCTATCCCGGACCAGGTTTCAGGTCTAGGCCGGCATTCAGGGGAGAAAGGGAACAGAAAAAGAAAACTTACACTCCATTGGGAGAGTCTTACACTAGTCTGTTCCACAGGCTGAGACAGCTAGACATGCTAAGACCAATACAATCCAAGCTACCCAATCCTCCTCCAAAGAATCTGGATTACACCATTAGCTGTGAGTATTGCTCCGGTGCACCAGGCCATGATACGGAGAAATGCTGGCATTTGAAAAATGCAATACAAGAGCTGATTGATACTAATAAAATCGAGGTTCAAACCCCCGAAGCTCCCAATATCAATAGAAATCCAATGCCAGCCCATCAAGAGGCCAATATGATAGAAATCATACAAGCTGATGGGGAGACAAAGAAGCCGTCACAAACTGTCATGATGATCAAGTCTCATGAAGCCAAGCCAGATAAGCAGTTAACAGAGGAGAAGCCGGTACCTAAGCAGAACAGAAATGGTGATGAACCATCTATGATAGTCGAGGAGGGATCATCGAGCAAAGTTGCCACAAAACAAGAAAGGCCGAAAGTGATAGTACCAGGGGTTGCTAACAAACACCCATTGTATTCGTGGAAGGAGCCCGTACAGATCGGGTTATTATCACACCTGTAACCCAGCTGCCAGTCATCAACAACAAAGCCATCCCATGGAAGTATGAACGAGTGACTGTAATGTACAAGGGAAAAGAAGTCAAGGAAGAAGTGTGTGAGGTACAAGGCTTGACTCGTTCGGGAAGATGTTTTACGCCCGAAGAGTTAAGGAAAACTAAAAATAATCCAACACCAATAAAGAGAGCTGTGACGGAAGAAGAGGCTGAAGAGTTTTTAAGAAAAATGAAACTCCATGATTATTCTGTTGTGGATCAATTGAAGAAGACACCCGCTCAAATTTCATTGTTGTCATTACTGATCCATTCAGAAGAGCACCGTCTGGCTTTGATGAAAATCCTGAATGAGGCTCATGTTCCTGAAAAAATCACTGTAAATCATTTGGGAAGAATAGCCAACAGAATCTTTGAGACAAACAGAATTACATTTGCTGATGATGAATTGCCTGTGGAAGGTACCGAGCACAACAAAGAGCTCTTTACCTCACCGTGAAATGTGAAAACTCCGTAGTAACCGGGGTATTGGTTGACAATGGGTCAAGTGCAAACATATGCCCTCTCTCCACTTTAAGCAAATTAAAAATTAAAGAGGAGAGGATCCAGAAGAATAGTATCTGCGTACGGGGGTTTGACGGTGGAAGCAGAGATTCATTTGGCGACATAGTGTTGGAACTAACTATAGGGCCAGTTGAATTCACAATGGAATTTCAAGTGTTGGACATAACTGTTTCTTACAACTTGTTGTTGGGTCGACCATGGATCCATGCTGCTAAAGCAGTCCCGTCAACACTACATCAGGCTGTCAAGTTTGAATGGGATCATCAAGAAATAGTCGTGCATGGAGAAGAAAGTTTAAATGCTCACAGCAGTACCATTGTACCGGTCGAGGGAACAGAAAATGACCAGGGACCATGGGTATACCAAGTGTCCGACACAGTGTCGGTAGAGAAAATTCCAGAGGGGAAATACCTTCCGAATCCAAAGATATCCTCTGCATCAGTCATGGTAGCTTATAAAATGTTAAAAAATGACTTTATACCCGGCAAAGGTCCGGGCTTATCTTTGCAAGGAATTATACAACCAGTATCTCTCCCCGAGAACTGGGGAACATTCGGTTTGGGGTTCACACCCACTATAAATGACGTAATAAAAGCCAGGAAGTTGAAACACCAAGCATGGGTTCTTCCAAAACCAGTCCCACGTCTGTCAAAATCTTTTGTCAAGATCGGTGTTAAAAACCGCCCGATAACAACAATTCCTAAATCTCGGGTCAATCCTGAGGAGGAATTAATTGAAAGATTCGAGAAATTGTTTAATGATGTGAATATGTTGGAAAGCGGAGAAGGGTGTAGCAACGCAGAAGTTCAATTCGTTGGGCCAGAAACAAAGCTCAATAATTGGAAAGCCACTCCTCTCCCAATTCGAAAGGAGTCTTGGTAGTTTATTTTGATTTTCTTTCAGTTTGTTTGGGTTACTTCAGGGTTGTAATCCCAAAGCTTATCTTACAGTTTGTTTGAAGTGTGCAAACCTTGTTATCTTTCATCATCCAATAAAAAGCAGTTTCCTTTTTATTATCATTCCTGATAGTTTTCTTTTCTTTTTCTTCTTTTTCTGTACAGTTCTTTTTACGCTGGCTCTAGTGATATGGCATGCATGAGGAATCCTCAGCCCAGTCTTAAAAATCAATCTGGTTCCGAAGTAATAATTCAAGAAATATATTGTGATTATGAATCAGAATATGATGAAGATGAGGTTTTTGAAGAGATTAGTAAAGAGTTAATTCACTTTGAGGAAAAAATCAAACCTAACTTGAGTGATACCGAGGACATCAATATAGGGGACACGAGTAATATCCGAGAAACTAAAATAAGTGTCCATCTCGAACCAAAGATCCGAGAAGAGTTAATTAAAGCACTCATAGAATTCAAAGATGTTTTTGCATGGTTGTATGGCGACATGCCGGGCCTGAGCACTGATTTAGTGGTTCACAAATTGCCCACCGATCCAACGGTGCCTCCTGTCAAGCAAAGGCTGAGAAAATTCAAGCCTGATATGAGTGTGAGAATTAAGGAAGAAATCACCAAACAATTGGAAGCAAAGGTCATTCGAGTCACTCGATATCCTGTTTGGTTAGCTAATATCGTTCTTGTGCCAAAGAAAGACGGCAAAATTAGAGTATGCGTCAACTACCGTAATCTCAACAAAGCCAGTCCGAAGGATAATTTCCCATTACCCAATATCCATATTTTGATCGATAATTGTGCCAAGAATGATATAGGATCTTTCGTGGATTGTTATGCTGGGTATCATCAAATTCTAATGGATGAAGAAGACGCAGAAAAGACGGCATTCATCACACCATGGGGAACTTATTGCTACCGGGTAATGCCGTTCGGTTTGAAGAACGCCGGAGCAACCTACATGAGAGCGATGACCACAGTGTTTCATGATATGATACACAAGGAGATTGAGGTATACGTGGACGATGTGATCATAAAATCAAAGCATCAGGCCGACCACGTTGGGGATTTGAGGAAGTTCTTCTTAAGACTTCGCAGGTACAACCTCAAGCTTAACCCTGCCAAATGCGCATTTGGAGTTCCATCTGGAAAGTTGCTGGGATTCATAGTCAGTCGACGAGGCATCGAGCTAGACCCATCAAAAATCAAAGCCATCCAAGAATTGCCACCTCCAAGGAACAAAACTGAAGTAATGAGTTTGCTGGGAAGGTTAAATTACATCAGCAGGTTTATTGCTCAGCTCACAACAACTTGTGAGCCAATTTTCAAATTGTTGAAAAAGGATGCTGCGGTCAAATGGACCGATGAGTGTCAAGAAGCGTTCGATAAAATAAAAGGGTACTTGTCGAACCCACCCGTGTTGGTCCCGCCAGAGCTAGGAAGACCGTTGATTCTTTACTTGACGGTCTTGGAAAATTCATTTGGTTGTGTATTGGGGCAACATGACCTCACCGGCAGAAAAGAACAGGCCATATACTACCTTAGCAAGAAATTCACAGCCTATGAGGTTAAGTATACTCATCTGGAAAAGACATGTTGCGCCTTAACATGGGTAGCTCAGAAGTTGAAACACTATTTGTCGTCCTACACTACTTACCTCATTTCTCGTTTGGATCCATTGAAATATATTTTTCAAAAGCCTATGCCCACGGGAAGACTTCCAAAGTGGCAGATATTGCTCACAGAATTTGACATCATCTATGTGACTCGGACTGCAATGAAAGCCCAAGCACTGGCTTATCATTTGGCCGAAAACCCGGTCGATGAGGAATACGAACCATTGAAAACCTATTTTCCTGATGAAGAAATAATGCACATCGACGAGGTGGAACAAATTGAAAAACCTGGCTGGAAACTTTTCTTTGATGGAGCCGCTAACATGAAATGAGTCGGGATAGGAGCTGTAATCATCTCTGAAACAGGGCATCACTATCCTGTTACGGCTCAACTGCGATTTTATTGCACCAATAATATGGCTGAATATGAAGCTTGTATTTTGGGGTTAAGGCTAGCCGCAGACGTGGGTATCCGAGAAATCTTAGTCATGGGAGATTCGGATCTTTTGGTACATCAAATTCAAGGAGAATGGGAAACCCGAGATTTGAAGCTCATACCATACCGACAATGTCTACATGATCTTTGTCAGCGGTTTCAATCAGTGGAATTCCAACATATTCCAAGAATCCATAATGAAGTTGCCGATGCATTGGCTACCCTAGCATCAATGTTGCACCATCCAGACAAAGCTTATGTAGATCCGATACATATTCAAGTCCACGATCAGCACGCTTATTGCAATATGGTTGAAGAAGAATTTGATGGTGAACCATGGTTCCACGACATCAAGGAGTATATCAGGATGGGGATATATCCCGCACAAGCCACAGGAGATCAAAAGAGGACCATTAGGCGATTGGCAAATGGATTCTTCTTAAGCGGAGGAGTTTTGTATAAAAGAACACCAGATCTTGGATTATTAAGATGCATAGATGCCAGACAAGCTACAGCTGTCATGTCTGAAGTACATTCGGGAGTTTGCGGACCCCACATGAGTGGATATGTGTTGGCAAAGAAAATCCTCCGAGCTGGTTACTATTGGCTTACCATGGAGCGAGATTGTATCAGTTTTGTGCGCAAGTGTCATCAATGCCAGATACACGGAGATTTGATTCATTCTCCACCATCCGAGTTGCACACAATGTCGGCACCATGGCCCTTCGTTGCCTGGGGCATGGATGTGATTGGACCAATTGAGCCAGCAGCATCCAATGGGCACAGGTTCATTCTGGTAGCTATTGATTATTTTACCAAATGGGTTGAGGCCAAGACATTCAAATCAGTGACCAAGAAAGCTGTGGTCGATTTTGTCCACTCAAATATCATATGTCGATTCGGAATCCCAAAGGTGATCATCACAGATAACGGTGCTAATCTTAACAGCAACTTAATGAAGGAAGTATGTCAACAGTTTAAGATTACACATCGCAACTCTACCCCATATCGGCCCAAGGCGAATGGAGCAGTAGAGGCAGCCAACAAAAACATAAAGAAGATACTTCGGAAAATGGTAGAAGGTTCAAAACAATGGCATGAAAAATTACCATTTGCATTATTGGGATATCGCACTACTGTTCGCACTTCAGTAGGAGCAACTCCTTATTTGTTGGTATATGGCACTGAAGCAGTAATTCCTGCAGAAGTTGAGATTCCTTCCCTTCGGATCATCGCCGAAGCAAAGATTGATGATGATGAATGGGTCAAAACCCGTCTGGAACAGTTAAACTTGATTGATGAAAAACGATTGGCCGCAGTATGTCATGGTCAATTATATCAAAGAAGAATAGAAAGAGCATACAACAAAAAGGTGCGTCCACGGAAGTTTGAAGTGGGTCAGCATGTGCTGAAACGTATTCTTCCACATCAGGTTGAGGCAAAAGGCAAATTTGCCCCGAATTGGCAAGGACCATTCATTGTGACCAGAGTATTATCAAATGGTGCACTATGCTTAACAGACATTGAAGGCAAATGCATAGACATGGCAATCAATTCTGACGCGGTAAAGAGATATTATGCATAACTTTTTGAATGTTTGTATTTAGTATTATTTCGAAGATTGGAATGACAAAGGCAGTTTATTCTGCTATCCAAACACTATACCATTTGTTTCCCCTTCGAGCCATATTTGTTTCTTTCTTACCCTCTCTTGGAATCAATGAAAATCAAAAAAAAAAAATCATCACTATTATCTAGTGAACTACGTTTGACCTGATTCCTCAAAGAAGGATACGTAGGCGCCTCACGGCTCAGTCATAGGGTGCACAATATACATAATGTGCACAAGAAGAAACATCAAGGGACCCAATCAAAAAAAACTGGGGCAAGAATTGTATTGGAAACAAGAAAAGATTCCAAGAGTTGTAATTTTAAACTCATACCACAACTGTTTAGCTTTTGATACCTTTCCATTTCCAGCCACGTACCAAAAAGACCTTTCGATCAATCTTAGAAAAATGTTGAGTCAAACAAATGAAGATGGTTCATAACACTCTGGTACAAACAAGAAAAGAAAGTAAAAATGAGAGAGTCTTATAGGTGAAAACCCACACGGGCATCATAAGGCGATGAAAGTTGAGAGAAAGTAAAATGAGAGAGTCTTATTGGTGAAAACCTTCATAGGAACCATAAGGCGAAAAAGAAGTAAGAAATGAACAAATGAGGAAGGTTTATCGGTGAAAACTCTTTGAGATATTACAAGTCCAACAGGTCTGTAAAAGGAAAAATGAAGATGGATTACGGAAATTTTGGGGAAAACAAAAATGAGACAATTAAGAGGAAATTGATTAAAGACTGGGTTGATTAATCCAAAATGCATACCCTGATCATTGGCGCCAGTGATACCAATCAGATAAGTCCTTTATTCCTTTTCCAACAGTCATCCAAATTTGGATTTTTCTTTTCATTCTATAATTGTCGAAATCAGCGTATTTCGTCACTAATAATCTTACTTTTCTAAAGCTTTGAGATAAGTTTTATTCCAAACAAATAAGAAGGAATGTCAAGGTATATTACCAAGATTCAAGGTTACATGATGCAAAATAAGGCCATGAGAGGCGGGAGATAAAAACAATAAGATATGGGGGGAAGAAAAGTAAAATCAAAAGTGGATCAACAATGTCAGGAAAGACATATGATTATGGTTAAAAGGGTCTGAAGAAAAACATACAGAGGGGAATCCTATAGTCAAGGATCAATTACAAAGACAAAACGGTCTTTTTCAACCATTCCAAGACGATAAAACAAGACGAAGAAGAAGCCTCACCATCAGCAAGAATACCCCAGTTAACCACCCTGCTTTGAACTAGCGAAGTTTTCTTTGATTTAAAACAGGGGCAAAGACAATATTTGTGTCAGGAAATACCTGATAAAGAATTGAAGAAATCAAGCGTCCACCTAGAGAACGAGGATAAGAATTAAAGAAGTCAGGCGTCCACCTGGAGAATGAGGATGAAGATTGAAGAAGTCAGGCGTCCACCTGGAGAATGAGGATGAGAATTAAAGAAGTCAGGCGTCCACCTGGAGAACGAGGATAAGAATTAAAGAAGTCAGGCGTCCACCTGGAGAATGAGGATGAAGAATTGAAGAAATCAGGCGTCCACCTGGAGAATGAGGATGAGAATTGAAGAAGTCAGGCGTCCACCTGGAGAACGAGGATAAGAATTAAAGAAGTCGGGCGTCCACCTGGATAATGAGGATAAGAAAAGAAGAAGTCAGGCGTCCACCTGGAGAATGAGGATGAAGAATTAAAGAAGTCAGGCGTCCACCTGGAGAATGAGGATGAGAATTGAAGAAATCAGGCGTCCACCTGGAGAATGAGGATAAGAATTAAAGAAGTCAGGCGTCCACCTGGAGAATGAGGATGAAGATTGAAGAAGTCAGGCGTCCACCTGGAGAATGAGGATGAGAATTGAAGAAATCAGGCGTCCACCTGGAGAACGAGGATAAGAATTAAAGAAGTCAGGCGTCCACCTGGAGAATGAGGATGAAGATTGAAGAAGTCAGGCGTCCACCTGAAGAATGAGGACAAAGAATTGAAGAAGTCAGGCGTCCACCTGGAGAATGAGGATGAGAATTAAAGAAGTCAGGCGTCCACCTGGAGAACGAGGATAAGAATTAAAGAAGTCAGGCGTCCACCTGGATAATGAGGATAAGAAAAGAAGAAGTCAGGCGTCCACCTGGAGAATGAGGATGAGAAAAGAAGAAGTCAGGCGTCCACCTGGAGAATGAGGATGAGAATTGAAGAAATCAGGCGTCCACCTGGAGAATGAGGATGAAGATTGAAGAAGTCAGGCGTCCACCTGAAGAATTAGGACAAAGAATTAAAGAAGTCAGGCGTCCACCTGGAGAATGAGGATAGGAATTAAAGAAGTCAGGCGTCCACCTGGAAAATGAGGATAAGAATTAAAGAAGTCAGGCTTCCACCTGGAGAATGAGGATAGGAATTAAAGAAGTCAGGCGTCCACCTGAAGAATGAGGATGAAGAATTAAAAGAAGTCAGGCGTCCACCTGGAGAATGAGGATGAGAAAAGAAGAAGTCAGGCGTCCTCCTGGAGAATGAGGATGAGAAAAGAAGAAGTCAGGCATCCACCTGGAGAATGAGGATGAGAATTAAAGAAATCAGGCGTCCACCTGGAGAATGAGGATAGGAATTAAAGAAATCAGGCGTCCACCTGTAGAACAAGGGAATACAATTGAAGTATTGAAGTCAAAAGCCCGCTCATATGAGAAAGGAGCACACTTAGAATCAATAAAGCAGAGGAATCCAACAAAATCCCCAGCAAGAAACAACAAGAGTCCCAAACAGATGAAGAAAATACGGGACACAATGAAAAGGAAAATGGAATAAGTCAAATGCCCAAGAATCACCAAGATATCAAGATAACAAGAAACGCAAGGGCTTGATCTAGATAAGATTTTTATAATTCATGTACCATAGTCTAGTTTAGTTTTGTATTTCCTTTGAAGTAAGGTGTAATAAGGAGGTCAGCAAGCAGTAAAAACAGCACGAAGCAGCAGTAACATCACAGTCCCACGGTAGTCCCAGCTACCCAAAACTTCCCAAACTACATTGACCTGATTCCTTTATAGCCAAGGATATGTAGGAAACCTTTGAAGCAGAGGTTCGGTCAAATCTTTCAGAAACTGCTTCCCACGGAGTATTTGAATGGGCAAAAATCGCTCGTATCCGCTCACTTTATCTTTGCACGAAAACTCTTCGAGTTTCCGCACAATGAGCGGCAGCTGTGAGCACGTGATTTTTGCCTTACGAAAACTACTCCAAAATAAATCAAAAAAATATAATAAATTTCTTTTACTGTGTAATTTTTTGAATTTGCGTGGTGTTAAATATTTGTTTTATGTCCGTAAATGTTTAATAAAATAAAAATTAAAATAAAATACATGTTGCATGCATATAGGATTTAATTATGTATTTGAAAGATAATTTAAATAAAATCACAAAAAATATGCATTCGTTTTATTTTTAAATATGTTAATGTGTGATTAATGTTTTGACTATGTGTTAAATAGTTGTTATAAAGTAATTAATATTTTTGTGTAAGGTTAAAATTGTTTTATAATTTTTATTAGGATTTTTTAATGATAAATAATAAAATAAAATAAAATAAAATAAATTGTAGAAATAGAATCGGACCTGGATTAAAATCCAGGCCCAAAACTAAATTACCCCCCTCAGCCCAATCCAGGCAACCCAGGTACCGGTCCAATTCAAACGAGTCAAAACGACAACGTTTGGTCGTAGTTTATCAGGGACCATTGGATCAAAGCCAACCAACGGCTGAGATCCCACGAACCTTAACCCACAATCCTTACCCGATCCGATACCCGGTCCAACCCATCCCCCCAGCTTAAACCAAACGACACCGTTTGGCTAAGTGAATTAATCCTGGCCATCTATTCTCATTGATCCAACGGTCAAGATTAATCCACCCCACCCCTATATAAGGACCAAACCCCTACCCCGGCCCCCTAGCCAAACACCCCCCTCCTTCCCTGTTCATCGTCCCTTCCAAAACTCACCCCTAACCCTAGCCGCCCTAGGATCCCACCGCCTGAAACCCGGCGGCATCAACGCCGCCGGTCACCAAAATAACACCCTAGAATCCCCAGAACATCCTCTATCCAGATATGCTAGCCACTTGGCTCGAATCTTCTTGAAGGTTCTCGAATCTTCATTTGAAGATTCGAGCCGAGTTTAGATATAAACCAAACAACCCCTAGTTGACACCATAGTACCCCCTAACATGCCTTGTTATGGATCTGATGTTTGCTTGGCTCGAATCATTTCCGAGCTTCTCGAATCTTCTTTTGAAGATTCGGACCAAACAAGAACAAACTCAGATCAATTCTAAACTGACACCAAATGACCCCTAGGCTACCTTCACCCTCGTGTTATTGTTGGTTCCCCTCGAATCTAACCAGAAATGGTTAAACACAAAATCGAACCTTCTGAAACCCTAAATTTTCCAACCTTGGCATCTTTTTCACTTCAGACGAAAGATTGAGGTTTAATCGACCTTAGTCAAAGTATTTTCAGTCGACTAAGGTCTGTTTGATTTCAAACAAAGTCCAAATCCAAGTTGAGTTGAGTCCGGTTGAATTTGAAGGTTCGGAGGTAATTTTCTGTTTCTTATGTGTATTCTACATGTATTCTATGTTCGTTTCATTAGTTTGTTTAAATTTTTATAATTTTCTAGTTCATTCTGTTATACTGTCTCCTACCCGTCTACTTGATTCTAAATGTAAATTGTTTCTGTTGGTTGTGATTATTTACAATGTAAGTAATCGACTCGATTAAGTTCGTCGATTAGTTATATTATGAATTCTCATTTATGATAATGCTGATTGAAACAGTCTGCTTCTATTGTTTTAGACTGATTATGGACAAATGTTGTAAATAGTCAACTGATTAATACTCTTCAATTAAATCATGTTTGTTTGCAAATCAGTAAATTCAAATGTATGATGTGTATATATTGTTTTCTGAACAGGGCATTGTCAGTATATTGACAATGCTCCTGTGTATGTTTGATCTTGATTCAATGTTTAAGTCCAGTCTGAATTGTTATAATGATTTCATTGATATGTTGTTATGATGTTAGTTCTGAATTCAGTGTGATTTTACAAATGTTGATTAGATGTAATTGTGTTAGAAAATTACATCCTTAGTTAGGATTCAGTCCAAAAACTTTAGGATTGGTTATAGCTGCTTAAACAGATTTTAAAATCTGTATTGTTAGATTCTGAATTTAAGGCAGTGATAACAGTAATTACAGTAGGAAATCTGGGACATTTTTTGGGACAGAATAGTGAGGGTAATGTAATAGAATAAGTGGACTGAAAGTGGGATGTTGGTTGGCTATAATTTAAGATACTAATGGGAAACAAAGGGTAATGGGCTGCTGAAAATCAGGATAAGAGCACTTAGATTTAAAGTATTCAAAAGCAGTTTTAATTGAAAACTTTTTAATTTTTAAAAGGAGAAAAGGGTCCTGGCAGCACTAAATAGAAATAATGACGAGATATATAAACACGAATCGCAACACTTTATATCAAGGGTAAGTAGAAATAAAACTTGCACTAAATAGAAATAATAAAAGTTCTTGAAAAATATTCTTCCCTTTATAAATCATTTTTAGTTTCATATACAATTCATTATTGGGCATATAGATATATGTGTTGGATTTGTCGAAATAGTGTTAATCATATTTTAATTCCTTTCTTTAAATTTGAATAGTCTGGATAAATATAATTTATGCGCGGGAATTATAATCGACGGGCAACATTTAATAAATTATGAATCCTTTTTAAAAAATAATTTAAAGGCATCCTTAAAATGTGAATTTCTCAGGATTTTCATATAAAACGTGTAGATATAATAAACAATTTGTGGAAAATCCATAATACCTTTATAAATACTTTGCACAATTAGGGATGCGTTCGCGTACCCTGATTATATTTTAAAAGCAAATTCGGATTATGCGTACGCGCAATTCCGAGCGTATTTAATAAAAAAGATTTCTCCGCGGATGTCAAAATAATTCCATATAACCCGAGATGTGCAGTTCATTGTCTAAATACAAGGGTGATGGTATTTCAGATTTTATTTTAAATTTCGAACATATTTTTTTTAATAAAAAACTATAACATGGACAATTTTATTGTGTACACGTATGCGTGACACGATCCTCTGTAATTATAAAAGAGATATAATACGAATATGCGTACGCGTAATTCGTCATAAACAATAAGTAAAAGCGGTAGTTAAAATCATGAAATAAAAACGAATTTAGTAAAAATCAAGATAATTAAGCCAATAATAAAAACAGTTAAGTGACCGTGCTAGAACCACGGAATTCGGAAATGCCTAACACCTTCTTCCGGATTAACAGAATTCCTTACTCAGGATTTCTGGTTCGCAGAATAACAAACAGAGTCATATTCTCCTCGAATCAGGGATTTAAAAATTGGTGACTTGGGACGCCTTAAAATTCCCAGTGGCGACTCTGAAATAATTAAATAAATCCCGTTTCGACTGTCCTTCAATTGGAGAAAACTCCCCACACGCCCCGCGGGCGCGGTAAGAAGGAGGTGCGACACATACCATTATCTTACGACAATCTTTTACACTGTACATGATTAGGCGTGCTTTATCAGGAAAAAACATACCCTTTGACAGCACCGTTGGTCTAAATTCATCCCACATTTCTATCCGAATTTCGTCAATATCCCTAGCGAGGGCATCCACATCTGGCATATTTGGCAAATGATCAAGGTAGGGAATACGCCTTGAATTAAATGGCACATAGGACTCGTACACTCTTGGTCTAATGGGAGTTAGAGCATGCTCCCTCATCAAATCAGGTTCAACGTTCTCTTCCTCCTCCTCATCACCCTCGTCAGTGAAGGGTGTGTCATCTCCAGACTCATTGACATTGTTGTCATAATCGCTATTCTCTTCCTGACTCTGTGCATCTTCCAGATCCCGATTAAATACGTCGTCTTCGGGTAATTGAGTAAGGACAGGACCATCAAGTTGCTTGTTTTCACTGCACAACCAAAGAAATAATGAGTTACCCAAATTGGTCCAAATAATACATATAACTTTATATATTCACTTACAAATGATAATGTGTTGATATCTCATAATGCACATTATCTTGTTGATGCTGAATCCCGGATGGACCACCATGATCCAACACACCAAAATTAAGCATATTCAAACTGGCCGTTGGTTCATAACTTGTAAAATTCATATATGATCGGTACCCCTTGTGGAATATATGAGTGTTAATACAAATACAATACACAAAAATATACATTGTAACACAAAAAGAAAATTGAAGTTTATCAATCGGCTTGTGGATTATGTATACTAGGGAAGAAATTATTTCCTCGCTCCTTATTCGCCCGTGGAGATATATTTAGATCCGGCCAAACTCTTTCAACCGGAACCTGATCGGCTAAAAGTGCTCCAAAATAACCACCCGACGATTGAGGGACTTCCCTACTTTGCGTAACCTCATTATTGCGAACGTCTTCAGCCTTGACGTACATTTCCAACAGTTTTATCACAATAAATTTCCGGTATTCATCTGGAGTCCTAAAATCTCTCAGAGTTTCATCGTCTTCGATGTTAAACTCAACATAACAAGCAACCCCTTGCGGAGTCACATAATACAGATATTTTCCGGTTATTTTAAGATTCACCGAACGTTTGCTCACTCATTTTTTTACATAATAATGATACCAATGTATCGTACTCCATTGTAAGTGGCAACTTAACTTGAGACTGTGTAGATAAACTATAACTTACTGAGTTATTCGCCACTACAACCTCACCCCCAATATAATGAAACCCTAATTCTTCGCTCTTTAGACATTATGACAAAATGCAAAACAACTTAACAAAGAAAAGTTTCACAAGACTTGAGAATATTTCTGAATGGATTTTTCCAAAATCATTAACGTTCTTAAATAAGGCAAAAACTAGTCCGGGGGTTCAATTATTTGAGGTATAGAGTAACACTATACCCAGTTGAATTATTGTTATGTCAGTTAAGCCCAAAAGAATTATTTGTGGATCCACATAATATATATAGTGTCTTAGTAAAAGACGTTATATATAGCGTCTTTTAAAAAGACGCTATAATTAACTGGCCAAACGGCCGTTAAGGTATAACATCTTTTAAAATGACGTTATACATATTTTGATCACTATGTTTTTTTCCATACATTTTTATTCTTTCAGTCCAAAAGAATCAAATTTTGATTTCGGATTCGGGTATTTGCATTCATCAATAACGTGTGAGTCTAATTGATTTACATCATTACACGGATTAGTATATGTAAAAAATCAGACAATCAACGTCGCCTTAATTCCAATGGAGTCAAGGCGTGTTGATATGTGGCTTGTACTTCGTCCAGGAGGAGTTCGGAACCAAAGTGATGGAAAAAATTCCTAAAATGATCGAGGCAGTGTGTAAAAAAGAAAAAAAGAATGCATCTACATATAATGCTTGAAATATATTATATATTCCTAGAAAAATGTCTCCAGTCTTAGGGGCAGATCTACCTTATGAGCTAGGGGTGCCAAGCCACAGCCCGCTTTGAAAATATTTTTAGAATTTATAGAAGATAGCTGTTAGAAAACTAATATATTGTTATAATGGCACCCATACATCACAAAGTACGCTCCGGTGTCACTTGTTCAGTGCCGAGTCTAAAGATTTTAGTGGCTTCACGGATGCGAGTTCCAATCTCATTGGAGCGTTTCTTTGGTTTTTTCCTTTCTATTCTATTTATTAAGATTTCTTTATTCTTAGTCTAGCTCCAGGGCCCCACCTCTTCTTCCTTTTTTTTTTTCCCTGTCATTTTCTTCCTTTTATATGCTATCTCTCTTCTTCATTTTTTTAATTTCTTTATACAGTCCTCTGTATCTATTATTATGCCTTACTTTGTGAGCAACTTTCTTTGTTAGGTAACTTAAATTGATTTTACTTAGCATATAAATCCTCTCTTTATAATGACACAAAATTTATTTTATATTGGAGTATAATTTGAACAATATCTTCTAGTATTGAATTTAAAAAATAAAAAAATAAACTGGCTTGTTTTGAGTTTCTTATCATAGATTAAACGTTGAAAGTTTTGCTTTGAAAATAATTGTCTAATAACACGACAATTAAGATGGAAATATTAACCCAAGAATAATAAAGGTAAATTAATTTAGTAAAACTAAGAATATATAGTAATTAAGCTACTCTTTAAGCAATATATTTAGTTGGAGGCGCTCTTTCATGAAATTTTATTTTTGTTTGCAATTTTTTTTAGAATATATTTAAAATTTTCTTTGTGAGTGAAAGACCTAATCCGAATTAACCAAAAATTAACTGAATCGACCAATTTTTCTTATTCGGTCTTTGTAGCTAGTAGTAGGTATATTATATGCATAAAATAGTGACACCCGCAACCTTCGAATTCTGGATCCGCCTCTGCCCAGGTTAACAAATATTTAATCAGGTTTGACCAGTATAGTGCATGTATTCCATGCACTATACATGTCACTTCCATGAAACAACCAAGGCAGATACTTCTGCCTTTATTCGTCATATTCATCTTCTATTTTGCTCTCTTGTTTTACAAAATAACTATGTCGTAGGCATTTTTTATTTTAATATCATTAATAGAACCCGATAATTGTCTATGTAGTAAATATTATATACGGGAGGAATATATCGTTCATGTGCGGCAGTATGCTGATAAGTGGGGGTTTTTATTTGCTTATTTGCTCTCTTTTACTTGCGTTTTAGCTCAAAAATGCTTAAAGGTATTCTCAAGAACTAATAAAATGTACTTTTGTACAGGATATTGGAAAACGAGCCAAATAAGTCAAAATTAACTCATGAAGGAGTCCAAAGTGAACAAGAACCAAAGCAACGCAAAAAGGCCTACACTGCGAACCACACAAATATTGTGCGCCCGTAGACAAGGAGATTCAGAGAGTTTGGTTTTTGGAAGGCTGGAGGCATGCAGACCGTACTACAACTGTGCCCACACTCAAAATTATGCGGTCTACATAAGACAAAGATCTGAGAGATGGGAATTCTAGAGTCAAGCTGGAATGTAGACCGCACTGTTTTTGTGCGGCCGCACAATTAGAAGCGTGGCCGTACTCATTTTTATGCGGACCGTAGAAGTCTCGAAGTGCCAAGCCCAAGTTCCAGGAATGCGGACCGCATTATAATTGTGCGGCCACAGAAGCTCATTGTGCAGACCGCACACACAATTATGCGACCGCACAACCTTCACAGAGGCATTTTTGTCAGATATTTTCAGCTTAGTATAAATAAAACTTTTTGTCAATTTAGGTTTAAGTTTAGTTTTAGGAAGAACACCTGAGCCGTTTTCTTTACTGTTTTGAGTAATTTTGTACTAGATTAACTCCTAAACATTAGATTTTCTTTATCTAATCAATCATTATGCAGTCTATCTTAATTTCTTCTTGTATTTCTTCATTTTTTATGAGTAGCTAAATTTCTAGTTAGGGTTGTGGCCCAACCCTAGTGTGGGTACTTAATGGGTATTTGATTTAGGGCTTGTTTGTGATTGGGTTAGTGATATTTAGCCTTGTCCATGCTTGAATTCAAGAATTAATGGTTGCAAATATTGATTCATGCCTATTTGACTTAGTCTCTACTTGAGAAAGAGAGACTAAGTCTAGAAAAACTTGGCTAACAAGAAATTGGGATGAACGTAAGAAATTGATAGCCCCAGATTAAAGGATCAAATCTGGAGATAGTAAGACCCGACTTGAGCATATATCACTTGTTTTGTGCAATACCCATTTGGACTTGAGAAAAATAAATTAGGCAAAATCACTCAAACTACCGAGAATGTAGAGAGTGGGTAATTGCGTGTGATTGCTATATTACAACCCCGACTAATCAAACTTGCCATAGAGTTTACAAACTGTTAGGTAACCACCTAGGTGGAAGTCACGACCCTAGATCTTTTATCATTTGAAAAACAACAAAAACCAAAAATATTGTTTCCTAGTTTCAGATTTGTAATCAATAGCTTAAAGTAGAAGTAAAAACAACAAACAAGAATGTGGAAGTGTAATTTGAGGCACATCATACAAGTGCACTAAATATATACCTAATCCCAATTCTAACTCCCTGAGGATTCGACCCTGACTCGCATTGGGATTTATTATTGCTTCGGCCGCCTCACTACCTATATTTGCGGTGTAAGTTTGGGCAACATCAATTTTCGGCGCCGTTGCTGGGGAGTTAAATGGATTTAGCTATATATCTAGTTTTTTGTGTGATTTGTCTTCTTTTCTTTCCGAGTCACTAACTTTATTTTTGAATTGATTATAGGTACGAGAATGGCTCTCAACAATGAGCCCATCGGAAATGTGCCATTGGGGGAGGAAGTGGATGATAACCAAATGGATGAGGTTCCTCTTGAACCTCAAGCAAATAGACGAGGCCTCCTGCCTCAAGATAATGTTCCCGTCCCTCCCCCACCTCCACCAAGAGTGGAAGCCCACCGGCAGTTACTGAACGAGGGTTATGCACGTACTATAGTCCCGCCTCGCATTAGGGCGGGCAACTTCCAAATCACCAATGTGATGCTTACACTACTTGAGCAACATGGATTCTTCACCGGGGCTCCGAATCAAAATTCTTACAAGCATCTCAAGGGGTTCATCGATACTTGTTGGGCGAGCAAGAAAACAAATATCTCTGAGGACGCACTGAGGTTGAGGCTATTTCCCTTTTCTCTCTAGGGAAAGGCATTGGACTGGTTAGAGAGATTGCCCAATCATTCCATCCACACTTAGGATGAGTTGGCGGAGAAATTTATTTCCAAATTCTTCTCTCCGGGACATATGGCAATGCTTCGGGATGAGATTCTTGCATTCAAGCAAGAACCCAATGAGCCATTGCACGAGATTTGTGAAAGATATCGTACCATGGTTAGAGAGTGCCCGAACAATGATATGACCGAGGCCATGATCCAACAAACCTTTTTACAGGGGGGTGCACAACCAAGGCCACCAAGGCAATTGGAGTGGTGGAAACAATAATCAAAGCAATTGGAATAATCAAAGCAATTAGGGAGGTAATCATCAAGGCAATTGGGGTGGCAACAATTAAAGCAATTGGGGAGCCAATAACCAAGAAGGGTGGAACAACAACAACAACTGGGGGCCGGGTTTTCAAAGGCCCTCGATGTTCCAACAATCGAGCAATCCACCCCTATCCTTCTCAAGGTCCGAGCTCTTCTAACAACGAGATGGGTAGAATTGAGAATATGTTTAAACAAATGATGGAGAAGGCCGACTCCGATGCTCAATTGGCCTCTCACAACACTTTTATTCGAAATTTGGAGGTTCAATTAGGCCAAATCTTGCAAGCTTTGAACACTCGTCCTAAGTGGGCACTACCTAGTGATACGGTGGTGAACCCGAAGGGTGGGAATAATACGGGACATGCTATGGCCGTGACTACTAGAAGTGGAAAAGGTGGAGATGCAACCACCTAAATCAAGAAGAATTGTGGATGAAGATGTTGTGGTTCAAGAAGATGAAATCCCAAGCAATGTGGTTCAATCTAATGAAGAAGCGAGAATTGATATAGATGAAAATGTGGAGGAGACATAAGAAGAAGTGAACCCATCTAGGAAACACGTGATTGACTTGCCGGAACCGGTAGTGCCAAAGGCTAATGTTCCAATGCCAAGGCCTACTCCTCCATACCCTCAAAAGCTTGCAAAGCAAAACAGTGAAACCAATTCAGAAAGTTTATTGATATGATGAAGAGTTTGTCGATTAATGTGCCGTTGGTTGAGGCACTGGAACAAATGTCTGGATATGCAAAATTCATGAAGGATTTGGTAACCAAGAAGAGATCGATGAATTGTGAGACACTCAAGATGACACATCAAGTGAGTGCTATTGTGCACTCAATGTCTCCTAAGTTGGAAGATTCGGGCGCTTTGACAATCCCTTGCACTATTGGGAGTGCCGACTTTGCCAAAGCATTATGTGATTTTGGGGCGAGTATCAACTTGATGCCCTATTCAGTGTTCAATACTTTGGGAATTGGGCAACCAAGACCCACATACATGATGTCACAAATGGCTGATCGAAAATGAAGAGGCCTCTGGGCATTATTAATGATTTGTTGGTTCGAGTTGACAAGTTCATCCTTTCAGTGGACTTTGTAATCGTTGATTGTGAAGTAGACTATGAGGTGCCTATCATTTTGGGTAGACCTTTCCTTGCTATAGGGAAGGATCTTGTTGATGTGGAGGTCGATGAACTCACTTTCCGGGTGGGTGACAAAAAGGTGGTCTTCCATGTGTTCAAATCTATGAGGCAACCGAATAGTAATGAAGTGTGTTCGTTCATGGACTTGGTCACTGACGTGATTGTTGATGATGCTAGTGCCACAATGAATGTTGAATATAAATTGGAATCGGTTTTGCTCAATCTTGATGATGTTGAGGAGAAGGAAGGCTATGTGGAGTGTGTGAATGCATTGCAAGGCATGGGCTTGTACACCTATGAGCCCCGCAAGCTATCATTGGATCTTGAAAACCGGAAGACTCCTCCAACAAAGCTCTCAATCGAGGAGCCTCTCACTTTTGAGTTAAAGCCATTGCCTCCACATCTTAGGTATGAATTCCTTGGCCCTTATTCTACTTTACCGGTTATCCTTTCTTCTTGCTTAACTAACATGCAGGTAGAGTCCACATTGGAGGTGCTACAAAGGAAGAAAAGAGCAATCGGATGGACTTTGGCAGATATTCGGGGCATAAGCCCCGCCTTTTGCATGTACAAGATTATTTTGGATGAGGGTGGAAAATCCTCCTGAACATCAAAGGAGGCTAAATAAAGCAATGCAAGAGGTGGTGAAGAAGTAGATAATCAAGTGGTTGGATGCCGGGGTTGTTTACCCTATTTTCTATAGCTCGTGGACCTCTCCGGTGCAATGTATCCCAAAGAAAGGGGTCATGACTATGGTAACAAATGACAAGAATGAATTAATCCCATCAAGAACTATCACCGGGTGGAGAGTGTGCATAGACTATAGGAAGCTCAACAAAGTCACTCGGAAAGATCATTTCCCGCTTCCATTTCTTGACCAAATGCTTTATAGGTTGGCCGGACAAGCTTTTTATTGCTTTCTTGATGGATATTCTGGCTTCAATCAAGTCCTTATTGCTCTTGAGGACCAAGAGAAGACCACTTTCACTAATCCCTATGGTACTTTAGCATTCTCACGGATGCCATTTGATTTGTGTAATGCATCAGCGACTTTTTAACTGTGTATAATGGCTAATTTTACCAACATGGTGGAGGATATTCTTGAGGTCTTTATGGATGATTTTCTGTGGTTGGGAATTCGTTTGAAGGTTGTTTGAACAAGTTGGATAGGGTATTGGCTAGATGTGAGGAGACAAATTTTGTGTTGAACGAGGAGAAGTGTCACTTCATGATCGAGGAAGGCATTTCCTTAGAAAATTTCAAAGCATGGTATTGAGATCGACAAGGCCAAGATTGAGGTGATCTCCAAACTCCCTCCCCCTACATTCGTGAAGGGAGTGAGGTGCTTCTTGGGTCATGCGTATTTCTATCGCCGATTCATCAAGGACTTTTCCAAGGTGGTGAACCCATTGTGCAAAATTCTGGAGAAGGATGCCAAGTTCCATTTCAATGAAGATTGTATGAAGGCATTCGAATTGCTTAAGTTCAAGTTGACTACTACTCCTATTATCATCGCACCAGATTGGTGCTTGCCTTTTGAGCTCATGTGTGACGCTAGTGAAGTTGCAGTTGTAGCGGTGTTGGGGCAAAGAATCAACAAAATCTTCCATCCGGTATACTATGCTAGTAAGACCATAAATGATGCCCAAGTCAACTACATAGTGATCGAAAAAGATATACTTGCTATTGTTTTTTGCTATGGAGAAGTTCCGGTTGTATTTGATGGGAACTAAGGTGATTGTTCACACCGACCATGCGGCGCTTTGATATTTGATGAGCAAGAAAGATTCCAAGGCAAGGTTAATTTGGTGGGTGCTTCTATTGCAAGAGTTTGATCTAGAGATTCAAGACCGCAAGGGTAGTGAAAATCAAGTGGCGGACCACTTGTACCTCTTGGAGGAGGAGGGGAGGCCACATGACAGCCTTGAGATTAATGATTCATTTCCTGACGAGCAACTCCTAGCCGTTTCAATGACCGAGATGCCATGTTTGCCCATCTAGCCAATTATCTTGTGAGTGGCATTGTACCGAATGAGTTCTCTTAAAACCAAAGGAAGAAGCTGAAACGGGATGGCTTGGACTATTATTGGGATGAGCCGTATCTTTTCCGAATATGTACCGATGGTGTGATTTGGGGATGTGTGCCGAAAGAAGAACAAATCGGAATTCTTGAGGCTTGCCACTCTTCACCGTATGATGGTTACTATGGTGGAGCTAGAACAACTACAAAAGTGTTGAGTTGTGGATTCTATTGTCCTACTCTCAACAAGGACACTAGTGGTCTTGGCAAGCGTTGTGATGAATGCCAAAGGGCCGGTGGGATTTCTAAGAATAATGAGATACCCCTTACCACCATCTTGGAAATTGATTCTTTGATATCACATCATAATTATGCGGACCACACTGACACTCTACGGCCGCACAATTTTGTGTGTGATCGCACATATGGAAGATTAAAAATGCATGCTCTCTGAATTTTTGCTTGTCAAAATTCCTTAACCAATTGCGGCCGCACACAAAATTATGCAGTCCACACAAATTCTTTGGCCGCACTCATTTTTGTGTGGTCCGTAGAACATCGTTAGAAGATAAGGTAACGAGTGCGGACCGCACTCAAAATTGTGCGGCCGCACTCAGGTAAAATTCTGGACCCGATAGGCCATAGTATAAATAGGGCCTTTCTCATCTTTTTATACTTTATGCTCTTTGAACCCTGAAGCCTAGAAAACACAATGAATATCTCAGTAGCTCTAGATCTTCTCTCATTTCATCAAGTTAAATTCTCACCTGCATCACTCACTACTGGTATGTTCAATCCATTTTAGATTTTTGTCTTTCTCCTTAAATTGTGTTCTTGTTTTCTCTGATTAGTTTAGTTAATTTTAGGCCTAAAAATGTCAATGGTCAGTTGTTTTTGCTTAGAATCATGTGGGTATCATCTTAAATTTAAATTGGGGCTTGGGTAAGTTGCCAGTCATGTTTAATTGCTAAAACCATGTCTAATATATGAACAAAATTGCATAAACCCTAAGCCAGTGCCGCATAAATTCAAATTGTGGGGCCGCACTCATTTTTGTGGGGTCCACACTTTGAGCTTTGCAGTCACACACAATTCTGTGCGGTCTGCAGCTCTCTGAGTTAGAGCATGTGTGTGAAAGAACTGTGCGGCCGCACTCAAAATTGTGCGGTCCGCAGTGGACTTGTGCGTCCGCTCTCACTTTTGTGCAGTCTGCTTTGATGAAACATCAGAGACCTCAGTAGTCTGAACCTGGGGTTGTGCAGCCACACTCACTTTTGTATGGCCCCCACTCGGCATTCTACGGCCGCACTAACTTTTGTGCAGTCCGCACTCGACAATATGTGGCCGTGCTAACTTTTGTGCGTTCCGCATTGCCTTTTCCGCGCCTGCCTTACTGCAACTATCCAACATGCATCTCAGCTTTAATTTTATTTGCTTTCTATTACTTATGTGTTACAGACAATGGTTAGATCATGGGGCAGATGAGATACATCTAAAGGGAGGGCAGAACCCTCCCGAGGCAGAGGTCGAGGCAAGAGTAACCCGCCACTTGCCATCCAAAGAGCAATAAGAAAGAAAGTTACAACCAATAGAGTTCCCGAACCCTTTGGGACCAGTGAGTATCTCCCATCCCAGGAGGCTTCTGAGGGCAACTCTGTGCAAGCACTGCCAGAAGCCCAATCATAACAAGTCTCGAGTAGATTCCACTTGGTAGATGAATCATCATCTTCTGCCAGTTCTTCTAAAGGTTCGGAAGAGGGTAGTCAAGCTTCTGAGCCCTCTTCCTCGCATGCTACAGTTGCTCCAATCAATTTAGACGATGATGATGATGTCCCAGATGATGGGATATGGGGTGATACTACAGTGGGAGGTTAGAGAGGTCAAGGAGACCAGAGCTATGAGAAGATAGATTTGTCAGTGCCAATGCCTTTGCAAAATTTGGAGAATGGTGGCCGTAGAGGTCGCTGCCTCTTGAGCGACAATTCTTGATGAAGGATTTGAAAAAGCACAACCCCAATGTCCTTAGACAATTCCATGAGCGAAAAGGATAGAAATGGTTCACCCACAACATCCTAGATGCAAATGAGCACCTGGTTAAGAATTACTATGCAAGTGTAGCTCACATTAAAAAGGGTACCAAGGTGACATAAGCGAGAAATCTGAAAATCCGCTTTGACTCCTATGCACTGAATTCATATTTGGGGTTTGAAGAAGTAGAAGAAGTGCAATACTTGGAAAAGCTAGCTATGGGTGATGCAGCTCATCCGTGTGGCTAGCTAAGATTCTGGAAATCTGAGGGTCAACACCTCTATGGCTTACAACAGGGGTTCCAATAGTTTGAGCCACCCTAAACTTTGAAGCAAAAGGGTGGCAGACATTCGTGTGCAGCCGCATTGATCCATGCATCAATGAGAACAACCTCTCACTTCCCCGTGCAGTTTTGGTGGCATCCATTATGGTTGGTTATCTGATAAATTTTGGTGCCATCATGTCCACGAACATCACTTTAGCTGTCCAGAAGGGTGAAAGATCCTATCCGTATCGGAACTTCCTCACAGAATACTTCAAGGATCAAAGGGTGGAGCCGAGGCATTATAATACCGAAGTAAAGACCATTATGGAGACTCTAGTGACGCTTGGGAAGGTCATTAAGGATTTGGGCAAACAAGTCAAGAAGATGCAGAGGTCTCAGACATCAAAGAAGGCGGTGGAGAAGCTAAGCAAAGAGATTGAAAAGATTACATCTACCGGAGAACTACCACTGGACTTACCTATGGAGGGAGCACCTTCAGCCCCAGTAGCTCAGGCAGCACCAGCAGTACCAGAGGCATCACATATAGCAGTCGGTCAGTCAGAGTAGCCGGTTGCGACTGCCCACACCGCTGAGGAGATGATCCAGATGCTCAACAACCCTATTGTCCCTCAGCTAGGTGATGATGAGATACAGCTAGAGGAGCCCGAGGGTGCTGTGGATGCCATGGAGACTAAGACCACATAGCAAGTTTTCTTCACTCTCTACCCTTTCCTGTTCTTATTTTTGTTAAGCATTGGGGACCATGTTTATTTTCATTTGGGGGGTGGTCTATTTTGATTGATTGACATTGACATTTGGCATACAATAACTATTACACTATTTTTCCTTTATCTTTGTTTTTTCTTTGGTATGTATATATTCCCCCTATTTGATGTATATATTCATTTTCCTTATGTATATTTACTTTACTTCGTTTTATATATTCATTTTATTTTCGGTAGTTTACTTTATAACTTTTTAGTTTGTTTTTCCTTAGTAGTATAACTTCTTATTTACTTTAGTAGCTTCTTTTTAATTTGTTAGCTTCTTTTTACGTTTTGTGTGAACAATAAGCCTTTGGTTTTCTTAATGCTATAGTTCTTTCTAAAGGTGGATTTTGTGTGAACTGGGCGGCTTTTCCCAACGATGGATGGCGTGACAACCTTCTTAAGGTATTGAATCCATTTTTTTATGTTTAGGAAAATGTAGTAATGAATAAAAGGGTCTCAAGCATGCTTCACTTGGGACCAACACATTTACCTATGATCATATGGTTAAAAACAAGTTGTTGGCAGAAAATAGCTCTAGTCGTCACCTTTTAACTCTTCTGTTGACTTAAGCAGTCATCGAGTGGTTCACTCGAGCCATTTGTGATTCTCAATCTTAACTAGGGTTGTTGTGGGCCCTCAACTCCGTTCTCTTTAGCAATCCGGATGCGTGAGAGGTGAGGTATTAAATTGTAAGTCCATGTACCCGTGCTTATAGTCTAGAACTTGCCTTGAATGTTTTTCTAGGTGAAATTCTAAGTGTAGCTTGGCTTGAGAAATGAATGTAGGCTCTCCTTGATCCGATTTGAAGTTTAAAATCATCCATAGATTTCCAATGTGATATCCCTACTTAATCCATTTGAGCTTAAGCCCTTTTTCTTTCAATAACCACGTTACAAGCATTTATCCCTTTTGTAATGACCCTCTCTTGGCACCCAATCTTTCCTTAGCATTCTTGAGAAACAATTGGCAAAAACATAAGTTTGGGCGAGAGACAAGGAGTTTGAAAGTGATAAAAGGTACAAAGAAAAGAAAGAAATGAAGGAAAGGGAAGGCAAAAGAAAGAAAGAAAGAAAGAACAAAAAGAAAATAAAATGCCAAAAAGAAAATGATTAAGGTAGAAAGTTTGAAGGGATTCAAATAAAACAATGATAAAAGGCATGGAGTAAAGAGAAAAGGAGAAAAATGAAGGTCATGACCAAAAAAGAGTGATGTTATGTCTCTCTAGTTCCCCGAGGTAAAAGAAATTGACTCAAAGAGTCGTCAAAATATGAGCCAAAATGGGAAAATGGAGTGCTTAAGGAAAGATGAACCCATTCTATATCATCAAGACCTACCTTGATCCAAAAAACCTTCATTACATCCCGCAAAAACCCTACATGATTTAAGGTTGACTAAGCTTACATTAGTGGTGATTTACACAAGGGGTAAGGTTATGGTACTTAGAGCTGGACTTGTGACATTTTTTTGAGAGAGATGAACGATCTTTTCACAATCTTTACTTCGAGTGTTACATTCTAAAGTGAGATTTGCTAATGGAGGATAGAGGAGGAGGACTTTGGGATCCACAATGACCTACGTGAAAGAGCAAGCTTCCTTGATGAATAGAGTCAACTCCTGATGCTGTAGTGTCACATTAGAACTATTGTACTGGAAAAGTCAAATCATTGCGTTGTTTATAATTCATATGTGTTATTGGTAATTGTTGATCCTAATTGATCTGTAATTGATTCTCCTTAGGCTGACTGAAATATCCCTTTTTCTAGTGAAGGTGGGAACTGCCTTAATTGCTTGAGGACAAGCAAAAGCTTAAGTTTGGGGGAGTTGATAAATGGGGGTTTTGACTGCTTATTTGCTCTCTTTTACTTGCGTTTTAGTCAAAAATGCTTAACGGTATTCCCAACAACTAATGAAATGTGATTTTGTACAGGAATATTGGGAAACGAGCCAAAGAAGTCAAAATCAACTCATAAAGAATCAAAAGTGAACAAAAACCAAAACAGGGCAAAAAGGCCTACAGTGTGGACCACACAATTATTGTGTGGCCGCAAATAAGGAGATTCAGAGTGTTGGGTTTTAGGAAGGACGAAGGCATGCGGATCGCACCATAATTGTGCAGCCGCAGAAGACAAAGATCAGAGAGATGGGAATCTAGAACCAAGCTTGAATGTGGACTGCACTATTTCTGTGCGGCCGCACAATCAGAAGTGGGGCAACACTCATTTTTATGCGGACTGTAGAAGTTCCGAAGTGCAAAGCCAAGTTCCAAGAATGCGGACCGCACTATAATTATGCGGCCGCACAACCTTCGCAGGGAAAATTTTTGTCAGATATTTTTTCAGCTTAGTATAGATAGAAATTTTTGTCATTTTTAGGTTAATTTTAGTTTTGGGAAGAGCACCTGAGCCATTTTCTTTACTGTTTTGAGTAATTTTGTACTAGATTAACTTCTAAACATTAGATTTATTTCTCTAATCAATTATTATGCTTTCTATCTTAATTTCTTCTTGTATTTCTTCATTTTTTATGAGTAGCTAAATTTCTAGCTAGGGTTATGGCCCAACCCTAGTGTGAGTACTTAATGGGTGTTTGATTTAGGGCTTGTTTGTGACTGGGTTAGTGATATTTAACCTTATTCATGCTTGAATTCAAGAACTAATTGTTGCAAATATTGATTCATGCTTATTTGACTTAGTCTCTACTTGAGAAAGAGAGACTAAGTGTAGGAAAACTTGGCTAACAATAAATTGGGGTGAACTCAAGAAATTGATAGCCCTAATTAAAGGGTCAGGTTTAGAGATAGTAAGACCCGACTTGAGCATATATCACTTGTTTTGTGCAATACCCATTTGGACTTGAGAAAGCCAAATTGGAAAAAAATCACTCAATTCCGAGAGGTATAGAGTGGGTAATTGCGTGTGGTTGCTATATTACAACCCTGAATAATCAAACTTGCCCTTGAGTTTACAACCATTAGGTAACCACCTAGGTGGAAGTCATGACCCTAGATCTTTTATCACTGAAAAAAAATCAAAATAAAAAATATTGTCTCCTAGTTTCAGATTTGCAATCAATAGCTTAAAATAGAAGTAGAAACAATAAACAAGAATATGGAAGTGTATTTTGAGGCACATCATACAATTATACTAAATATATACCTAATCCCAATTCTAACTTCCTAAAGATTCGACTCCGACTCGCGTTGGGATTTATTATTGCTTCAACCGCCTCAATACCTATATTTGCGGTGTGAGTTTGGGCGACCTCATACGTGTCACAGGTATGTGCTGGTTTTGGTTAGTGTTGAAGGTGACGCCAGGAAGTGAACTGTGTGGGTAGTAACTTGTGGGTTTTTTGGTGTTTAAACATAATTTGGTAGATAACGAGTGTGTATGGGAGGGTTTGATGAGTTTGTAGAGGTTACTGGAGGTATAATCTGAGTGGTAGGGACTGAAGTCAGGGTATTATTAGCTGGACGATCAGTGGAAGGAAAGTGGTTAGGGATTGAATTTAGAGAAGGAAAATGGTGGTTGTGGGAGCGTTGTCATAGTTAGATGTGCGAATTCCCGAATGTGTTGTTCTTACTCCCTCAAAGATTCCATTTCCTGGGACATCCTCGCGATATGTTCATCATTCCTCGTATCATCTTTCTCTCCCAATTGCCCCGGGCTATCAGCTATTACCAGAGCTTGTTTGATCTGGTTATCTGTCGTAGACATATTTCTTTCGATCTTAAGTTATACGGTAGTTCCGCCAGTTTTGGGTCAATACAAACCAACTTTTTTTGGGGGGGGGGGGATAATAATAAAGTAAGAAAATAAAAAAAGAAAAAGAAAAATAACAAAAGTCAATTTCAGTATCAGCACAAGTAATAGGCGCACAGAGCATTTAATTCACGTATTCAGACAAGTAGTAGGCCTAAGTCATGAATATTTGACAAATAATTAGATTTGACACCTTCAGATCCATAACAAATTTAGTTTTCATTGGTAGTATTTGGATTGTAATATGCAGGAGCAGAGGTTACATCATTGTTTCCAACATTCAAGACATACTTGCCCTTAGGGAAATGAGAAAGTTCAGGATAAAGATACAAAGTGGGGAAAGGGTTGAAATCAACCAACTTCTAGTAACCATCCCCGGAATCATTCCCCTTCTCTCTTCTTCTGGTTTTTTCTCCAGGTCTTCTTAAAATTATTCTTCTTCATCATTGAACTCAGGCTCTTCCTCTGGATCTTACTCTAGTTCTGTCTTAGGCCCAATTTGGATACACTCAACTACTCAGTGATCATACTCGGCGGGTGGCCGCATGTGATCAATTGGTCACGGTACCACTTGACGATGCATGGAGGTAGTCACGAGGTAGTGTGGAAAAATCTCATGATATATTTGTGTTGCTCCCAAACGCACACGCAAGTATACATGATCGTACAAGTAATAAAATGATAAGTCGAGTGTCGAACCCACAAAGACTTATATCAACTACTCACTAACTCACCAATATTGTTATTCAGTCAAGCTAAATTCGAGTTCAAGACTTTAATAATACTAAACTACAATCTAAGTAATAACTAAATTATCAAGCAGTAGAATGATTGTTATGTATTCAATAGAGACAAATATTCTAGGGTTGTGATCGATTCACCAATCCTATTGTGTTCTAGTTAACTCTCCCTCTCATACAATTCACTCATGGTTGCTAATTAATCGATAATTGCTCTCATAGCCTTCTCCCGAAGTACTACTTGCCTATTCAAAATAGATTAATGCCTATATTCTAATGGAATCAATCTATTAAGAACACATTAAGATTATGATATTTAATTAAGCACCGTTTCCTATCCTAACTACAAATCTGTCTCCCTAAGGGTTAAGATCATGCTTTCTTCAATTATTCTCTAATCTAAACACGGCTTTCCCAAGCATAGCATAGATAGTAAATAGAACCTAATTGCTGGCTAGACAATTAAGCAATTAATCACAAAATTGAAGAAACAACTATATATTAGTGAATTATAACTAAGGTTAAGTCAACATTAAACAACAATATTCATGGCTAAATCACAACCCCGGAACAATGAGTTTTTAGCCACTCATGATACTAGCAAACAATTGCATAAGCTTTGAATAATTGAAAATATTAAAAAAGATGAAGAAATCTGAGATGATCTTGCTCCCGGATGTTTCTTGTGTGTATTTTTCTTCCAGAGTGGCGTCCCTCCCCTCAATAGGCTTAATCTTTATTTTATACGTGTTGGGTAGGTCTAGGTGCCGAATAAACCGTGTCCTGGGCAAAATAGGACAAAACCATGTCACAGGTGCCATGGGTAGTGCCAGGCGCCCACCAGGGCACTGCCTCTAGCTTCTATTCTGCCTCCAGTGCCATAGGTGGTGCCAGGCGCTGCCTGTGGCGCCCAAATGCTCAATTCGTCTGGTTTTTTTCGTTTTGGCTCAAATTTTGCACGTTTCGCCCCCAATTGCTCCTGAATCATTCCCACACATAAAAATACTTCAAATCAATATAAATAATAGCATTTAATATCCCAAATTCACGAAACAAAAGTAAAATATGAGGCGATATACATAGAAATATATATGCTTTAAGCTAAACATCAATCTGCAAAGCTGTCACTGCGTCCTCCAACCACACTATTCCTTCCCTGCTTGGTCGGGCTAGCTCATCTTCTTCATTGATCCAGACATAATATTCTGGAGTGCACCATAAATTTTAACCGACGGGCATTCTGACTAGATTATTCCACTCCTCTTAAAGTCTTCTTATCCTTGGTATCGGGATATGCCCATTGTATTCGTCCTCATACAGCGTGGTCCTCGTCCAGAGTGGCACATCCTCAATCAACCTGAATAGCCTAAGAACATGTAGGAGTGAATATGGCTGGATGCCCTCAAGTTCTATCAGCTCGATAAAATACTTCTAGGGAGTCCTTAGGATTGCTCTTCCACCCAGCCATGACAAATTCCAATCGACCATTCTCCACTTATGATGGTTAGCATCTCTCTCCACTCTTCATGTTCGTCCGGGGAGACCCAATGCATCATCCTCTCATTGTGACTTTGAATCATGTTGTTGACGCCCACAAAGTAGTCAATTGTGGCCTTTCGTCGAAAAAAGTGCTATGTGGCCTAGATTTGAAGCAATAGATTACAACCCTTGAAGAAATTATACCCCCGGGAACATGTTGACAAAGCTCTGAGAATATCTTCTAACACTATAGGTACTAGATTGGCTTGGAGGTTGCCTCGAAATGTTGCCAAAACTATGGACAGCAAGTTGATATTGATCCATCCTCTTCTTTGTGGGAAAACTAATAGTCCTAGCAGCACCAAAGAGAGGGTTGTAAGTCGGAGTCTTTCCCATGTTGCCTGATCATATTAAAATTCTCCCAAGTACCATTCATAGCTTTCATGATGTCCGAACCTGTCGAACAATTGGTCCAGGCTTACCCATCCATATTCGATGTTTCTTAAACCCTAACTGTTTACCAGATCCAAAGCATCAAGAAATCTATAGCCGGGCATGGTGACTTGTAGTATCGGTTTCCTCCTGGTAAATGGCAGCTCCTTGAAACTGGTAATGTTTTCTAATGTTGGCACTAACTCACAATCAGCAAACTTGAACACTACCTTGGCTGGGTCTCAAAACTCTATCAACAAGCGGGTAAGCACCTTGTCAGCTTGGATGTTTAGCAAGGAAGTCAGTGCTCCTAGATGCGTCTTGATTTTATCTCCATGCTCTCGGCAGATATTATTCCACCATCTCTTTAGCTTGTGTGGTGCTCCCATCACCATATTGATCTTGGGGAAGTTTTGGTTGATTTTCATTTCTAAAAAAGGTAGATAAAATGAGTTTGATAAGTGTTTGCTTCGGATATTAAGTGTCTCATCATTACCGGTTCATCTTTCCTCAAAATTTATGTCTTTAGGTGTATGACCCGTTGATATTAGGGCAGCTTTCCTAATCACGTGTCGATGCTAAGGACCGACTCACCTAAGATTTATACAATATGACCAACGTTTGCTAGAGTAGAGTGTTTTCTACTTTCGAATTGGACTGAATATTGCGAGAAGTTATGTTAGTTGACCTGAAAAAACCATTATCTGAAACTAAAGAATTTTGAAAGAAGGTTCAGAGGGGTGTAAAAGGCAACCCATGCATGCCATTGTGTGTAATAATGTACGGTCAAGACTCGATAGGAAAGAGTGCGATGATAGTATATAAAGCGGTAACAGATAGTGATGTTAGCAATAACATTTTAAATTAAGAAGATAAGCAGATAATGAGCAAGTAAGGCAGATAAGAATATAATTAGAAATAAAACACAGGTAAAGTAGTGCACAAACAATTCTAAATTTCATGCCTAGTCTAAGTCCTAAGTGTGAAATCCCCAGCAGAGTCGCCATATTCTTGCACCCTATTTTGCAGGAGTCAAAACCAAATTCAACTTGTGGTTTCCCTTTTGATGATAATAGAGAATCGCCACCTAATATTTAAAGGTATACTAGGGTACCTATTTAATTACTAAGGTCATTTTTTTATTAGTCTTCTAATCGGTGAGATTTTGGGTAAAGGTTCTTGTTCTTCTAAGGGGAAGGTATTAGACACCCCTTAAAATCTACCTGAGGCAGCTCCATAGAACTTAGACTATGTGTAAAGGATTAGTTGTCTATACTCTGCTTAACTAGTGTTAGAGGTACGACATACTATATATATCTAATTTAGAACTTAATACTTGAAAAGTGGATGTAATTTTAAAGGAATAGGAAATAGGTTTATGAATGTCTTGAAAATAATGTTGATATATATATATATATATATATATATATATATATGATTTAAAGAGTTTTTGAAATATGGTATATAGTGTTTGTGTTTATAAAACATGTAAGATGTGGCCAAGTCATAAGGCACTATGTCCTTAAATGAATATGGTTATTTGTGTAACTCTAATAAGAGCATTGTAAAAGTTGGTCTAAGATATACCTTGGTTTTCAAACTTCTTTTTTAGGCATTGATGAAATCATTTAAAAGTCTTTGGCTGGGCGGCAATACTTGTTTCATTTGTAGAAAAACTCAATTTTAGAAGGCCAATTTTCAGATTCCATTTTTTGGGTTTTAACGAGAAGATCGTCATCTTTTGCTAAAGCAGTTTTAATTCCTAAAGACTTCATAAAATTTTTAGTAGAGATTAATTGTATAAATAGTATATGATTAACGAATTAAGACTATCTACTACTAAGTCTAATGCTTCGTTTAATCCTATGTCTTTTGAGGCTTGCCTAAATTATCCACTTCAAAGAGATAGAATAAAGCATTCAATCAAATACGGTAAGTGTTATATACATGTATAAAACAATAATAAGCGTAAATAAAGTTGTAGAGAGGAAGTAGTGACTCTGGTTTGGGCCTGAAAAGAGGCAGGCCCATTAATCAACGAGAACGAATAGCAACAAACTTCGAACTCCCATATGCGCAGATGCAAGATTTGGGCCTGAGATCTTGGAGAACTCGGCAGACCCAATTGTAATACATGTTCAAAAAAGAAGAGAAGGTCATTAGATATGGTGTTTAATATATTTAATTATGCATGAAATAAACTAATATGGGCCTATGACGAATTACACAGTTAATAAGCAATCTAGAATATGTAAATTAGTGGAGTAATAGATGGCAAAGTGATTCACAATGAAGCATTTTTTTTCATTAAACACTAAACCTAAAAGGAGTAATAAGTGTCACGACCCCGGTTCACGCTCCGTGAACCATCATGACGGCACCTAGTCTCTACGATCAGGTAAGGCTAAATTGTGGAAGATAAACCAAATTGCGGAAATTAAATAATTTAAGACAGAATTAGAGTGATAAAACAATGTTTAAAAGTGCCTCTCGGCATACACAATATTTAACTCTCAAACCAATACATACTTCCAAGACCTGGAAACCCATGAATCACAAGCTAAAGATATTACATAGTACTCTAACTCCAGAATAGTCTAAAACAAGTAAATACAGAAGGGCTATAAATATAAGAGAGAGTAGAGAGAGACTCCTTGGTCTGCAGATGCGGCAGATATACCCCGAAGTCTCTGAAGGGTCGCCTCGCCTCAAGGATGGTAAGTCTGAGTCAAGGTACCTGGATCTACACATGAAAAACATGCGCAGAAAAGGCATGAGTACACCACAACAGTACTCAGTAAATGCCAAGCCTAACTTTGGCCGGGTAGTGACGAGGAAGGTTAGGGCCCTACTGAGATAAAATAAAAATATAAGGTATGACAGTATAAGATAAGCAGAATAGTTGAAAGCTAACAATCCGAATTTAATACAGGAAAACAAGGAATTCAGTAACTGAAACAGAGGCAAAACAATCACAAGGAAATAACCGGGATCTCTCAGTATCCCGAGGATCTCTTAGTACCCTCAATATATGCCAGTGATCTCTTGGTATCTCGAGGATCTCTCGATATCCTCAATATATGATAGGGATCTCTTGGTATCCGAGGATCTCTTAGTATCCTCAATATACATCTTAGGGATCTCTTGGTATCCTCAATATCCGTGCTAGGGATCTCTCGGTATTCCGCACCTCAGCTCAACTCATAAATACGTGCAGGAGATCTCCCGGGATGCCATCCCGTAGTCCCAAAGTAAAACACACAGCAACAACACAAGGAATACTCATTTAAGCTCAATTTCGTACCAAGTAAACATGTAATTCTAACCGAACATTCTTCGCATAATACAATTAAGGAAGTTTAAGCAAGTAACCAATTAAGTCAGTTAAACATGCTTTCCTAGGTAACAACAGGCTTAAATTGCAAGTAGTATAAGACAGGAAAAAGGAACACAATCAAAATTTACTTAAAGAAAACCGGATTTCCATCAATTTGCTCAAGTACGAACTCGTCACCTCACATACAAGGCATTTCAATTATCAAATATACCAAATCCTAAGGGGAAGGTCCCCCACACAAGGTTAGGCAAACTACTTACCTCGAACCAGTTCAAAATCAACTTGAAATCACGTTCTTGCCATGCGTATTCGACTCCAAATGGCCCAAATCTATTCAATTCAATTGCATAATGTAAATAACACTTCAAGTAACTGATTACACAATTAAATTCTCAACTAATACGCAAAATTAAGTAAAATGACCAAAACCCCCTAGGGTCCACGTCTCGAAACCGGGTAAAATTTATATTTTCAGAAACGTCATACTCTCACGAGTTCATGTATACCAAAATTATCCAAATCTAAGGTCAAATTCCCACTCAAAAGTCAAATTTTAGGTCTAAGAACTTTCTTCCAACTTTTCCCCAATTTTCATCTCCAATCCGAAATTAAATGATGAAACTAACTATAGATTGATGGAATAAAACTAGAAAGGGTTAAAGAATTGTTACCCAATAATCTCCTCTTCAATTTCCTCTCAAAATCACCCTCTCCCAAGCTCCAAATCGAATTTCCAACTTTTGAAACAAAACCCTCAAAATTTCCTATTTTTTCCCAGTTGTTACTGCATCCGTGGTACTGGGACCGCTTCAGCGGTCCCGCTTTTGCGGAACACGATTCGCATCTGCGACTTCTCACTTAAGACCAATCTTTCGTATCTGCGACTCCCCATCCGCAGATGCGGTACCGCTCCTACGGAAATCCTACTGCTTCTGCGGTCCATACTGAACTTCACCATTTCTGCTTCTATGATAGATCCGCTGCTTCTGTGGCTTCGCACCTGCGGTCCCACACTCGCAGGTGCGGTTATGATAGAAGAACAGCCGAAGCTACAACTCTAAAATTCCAAAAAAAATTTCATCAACCATCTGAAATCATCCCGAGGCCCCCGGGACCTCAACCAAACCTACCAACATATCCCATAACTTCATTCAAACTTGTTCCAACCTTCTAAACGCTCAAAACTACATCAAAACACCTATTTTTCATCGGATTCAAGCCTAAGAATTTCAAAAACTCTAAAAATATGCTTTCGATCAAAAAGTCTATTAAACCTCGTCCGAATGACCTGAAATTTCGCACACACGTCACATTCAACACTACGGAGCTACTACAACTTCTGGAATTCCATTCCGACGCTCAGATCAAAATATCACTATCGAACCGGAAACTTCAAAATTCGCCTTTTTGGCATTTCAAGCCTAAATTAGCTACGGACCTCCAAAACACAATTCGAACATGTCCCTAAGCCTAAAATCACCCAACGGAGCTAACGAAACCATCATATTTCCATTCCGAGGCTGTCTTCATATGGTTCCAACTACGATAAACTTTTCAACACTTAAACTCTCATTTAGGGACTAAGTGTCCCAAAACTCTCCGAAACTCAAAACCGAACATCCCGGCAAATCAAAATAGCAGAAATAAACTCAGGAAAATCAGTTAATAAGGGATCAGGGCATAAATTCTTAAGACGACCGGTCGGATCGTCACAATAAATGTCAATAGAGAGGCTAAGGGTAGAATTTCATTCAAGGCCAAGGCACTCTTTGGATCCCTGGCACTTCAATGTTCTCAAGGGTCTCAAGGACCAGGGCAATGCTTGTGTCAAGGAGAGCAACCAACCAAGAACAAAACTCTACTCCCAAATAACCTTAACTACTCATATTCATTCTTCCCTACAGGTTTAGGTGCTAATGAGGCACTCAATGTAGATCCCCATACCACAGTAATGCATAGGAGTATGCATCTCTCATGATAGCTAATAAAGAATACTATAGGATCATAAGACAACCAATGACCCTAGTGTAACCACAATCTAACATAAGCATATGATTCACTATGAATAATATTATATGTTAAATATGCTCAAAGAGATTAACTTCAGGTGCACACAAGAACAAGAGCATTTGGCATATTACTTTTGAAATCCAAATAGTTGGATCATATGCCTTAAGAGTAGAGTAAATGCATGGTTCAAATTTGTAACAGTCCATGGACACAGATACATTTTCCTTAACAGCCTTCTATTAGATTAGTCAAAAATTTAATTTGTCTATGTCTTAATTTCTAGCATGCATACAATTTAATAGTTTCAGTTGAAACTTCTAAAGAATATTAACATATTAACAACTACAATTTATACTTTCTAAAGAATGTTAATATAGATACATGTTAACAACTTCAATTAGGGATACAGATCAATAACTTCAATTAGGATTTCTAAAGAGTATTAACAGAGTCTTAAGCTAACAGTCCTGTCTTATTTCTAAAAAAATGGCATGATCACTTCCTTATAAAAGCTCTCAACTTCATACTAATCTCATTGGAGAACAAAACATGCTATTATACACAAATAGTAGCAACAAAAGATTCGCTTAAAGTTCACAAGCTAATTCTGGTTCATTCATTTAAGCTTAGTGAAGTTCTAAGAACAACATAGGCATGTACATGATTATGGAAGGCAAGTAGAAGTATTGAAGAACAGGATGAGCGCAGGATCACATGAACATCCACAAGATACATTTAGCATAGATCATACCATTTTAATGTGTTAAAACAATTAAAATTATATCATTGCTTCATGAATTTCAGAAAGGGGGGTGACTGCATTAGAGATCTTATAGGGAAAATATAGTGAAACTCAATATCAGTACTCAGTACAACAAATAAGGTATTAGAACATAAACATGTTTATAGCTTAAGTTAAGTGCATGGTAACTTTTAGAACACACATAAAGGTTATACAAGAATCCAACTAGCTTAGGGCATGCTTACATAATATGATCGAACAATCATGAGTTTTATCAGATGCTTAGTGAACTTCTAGGAATTAGCAGAATCACATAGGCATGTCAGGGAGAGAAAACTGGTTAAAAGATCATGAGCTAGTGTATCTAAACTAAGATCACAATCTGATTTTTACTCCTAAACAAGTTCACATTTTGTTTATGTCAAAGTTATTAAGTGAACCATTACGAAATGCAAATAACACTCAAGGCAGATTAGAATAACAGTCATACTAGTACTAGTAGAACATCAAAGAGATCTGAAACTAGCTATCAAGGTTGTTTAAGAGTTCCTTAGTTATTTTTAAAAAACTTAACAGTAAAGATAAGTCATCATATATTCACTAGGGTTAATATATATTCCTAACCTAAATAACTTAAGGGAATTCATGATTCCAGAATCTATTTAACAGCCATTAATAAAAACATAAATAATCAACCATGAACACATTATTAACAACATCATTTAGTAAGAGGTAACATAACAGTTCATACAAAAAATTTAAACTATCAAAAGAAAAGTAGGGTCGAGGTTTTACTAACCTCCTTTAGGTCAACAAACCAAACAAGTACTCAAACTATACATTAAGGAAAGCAAAGGCTCAAACTTTCAATCAATAAGCGAACTCATATACAGAAAGGGAGAGAAAAGCAGAGATTGAGTAAGAACTCGAACTTCAATAAAAATTCCTAAAGAATACTATTATGTGTATTAATTTCTCAAATGTTAGGTGTTGTTGGTGTGCTCTTGGTGAGATAAATTAAGGCTACTATTTATAGTGTCGTTCGGTTACTTAGGGTTTCAATAGATTCAAATCGCGAGTGGGATGTGACGATGAATTGATGATGCGTGCATAGTCGGGTAAAACTAGAAAGAAGAGAGGGAGAATCGATGCAGATTTTTACATGGGCATGTGAAGATCAAAAACGACCATTGATGAGAAAAATTCGTCGGGTAAGACTTCCAATGTCCAGAGGTCACTGTGTTTGACCTCTGTACATTGAATAACATGATGAAGCTCTAAGAAGACCTCATATATACTCCGATTTGATGGAGAATAAGAGAAATCAAGATATTTAAAGTTTCATTCTTTTGGTCAAGGGTTCGGATTTGGGGGATTTCAAATTTTATCAGTGAAAGGGGAAAGATTCAGCTAGAATCACGGACATAGGAGACAGGAAGGATAATCTCTCATCATGATTTATCACCTTGCACTAATTAGTACAAGGTTTGAGATTGATGGGCCTGTGAGGTTGAAAGAAAGGAGAGAGGAAAAGGAGGGGGAGGGCGTTCAATGTGATAATGATTAAGGTTATAGGGATAGTTGGGGTTGTCTCTAGGTTTAAGATAGGGGGATGGGATTTGGGTCATTTATCTTTTAGATCTACGGTTCTGATATTTTAGGGTTTTAGTGTTTTTTAAGGAGAATTTTGGTGGCCGTTTGTCACGACCCCAACCCCCGGGCGTGATGGCGCCCAACACAATGCTAGGAAAGCCCGACCAACTAACATCTCACAATCTCTTTCTTTATAATTCAATACCAATTTTCGATATTTAATACCAATTTAATATAAATAGAAGTATGAATTTAACAGATGAAATGTGCGGAAACCATAATCACGAAAAATATCTGTAAAACAACCCACTGATCCGGTGTCACAAGTCTGAGCCTCTAATACAAGGTTTCAACAATCTAATACAGAATTTTGTCTAAAATGCGGAATGATAAGTGGAGATAGAAGGAGGAATCGGGTCTGCGAACGCCATGCAACTACCTCGATAACTCTGATAAAGACAGAATGGCAAGAAAGCTCGCTCTATGCCTCAGGAATACTTGTACCTGCACACATGGTGCATGGAGTAATGTGAGTACTCCGACCCAGTGAGTAATAACAATAAATAATGGTTGACAGTGTGAAATCACGTAAAGGCACTAAGCAGTTCTATATCAAAACAGTAAAATCATTTAAGCAACAGTGAATGAGGAAATCATGTAAAATTCCTTAAACCAGGTAAAACAGATATAATCAGTACGAATCAGCTCCTCAAGCCTTTCAGTTCATTTATTCATTCTTATCCTCAGTTCTCAATTTCATATACTTCTCACGATAACCGAATCAAAAAATATATATATATACTGCTACGGCGTGTAGCCCGATCCGTATATCGCTGTGGCGTACAGCCCGATCCATAATAATAATAGTCGACTACGCTCACTGGGTGCGTTTAGACTCCGGAGGGGCTCCTTCATCCCAAACGCTATATAATTGCTACGACGTGCAGCCCGATCCACATAAGTAGTTGATGCGGCGTGCAGCCCGATCCATAATATGTATAATATATATATATCTGCTGCGGCGCGCAGCCCGATCCATATCATATAAAATATCCTCACTATTGGGTCCTCGACCCCTATCAATCATTTAAAAATCACAGCCTCTCGGGTATAATGTACGATCGAGATCTCAGCCCTCACATCTCTCTCTATTTATGATTAACATTTCAAAAATTTGGTTAATATCATTCTTAAACAATTGGAAACATGACTGAGGATATAAATTCTTTAACAAAATAAGTGAGGATAACCAGTCAAAAATCCCCTAAGGGTTCTACAGGTCGGCACAAGGCCCCAAGCATGGCAACAAGCCCAATTCACAATAATAAAGTATATGTCTCAATAAAAAATGTAGTAAAGTATCATTCGGGATGGACCAAGTCACAATCCCCATAGCATTGAACCCCACGCTCGCACACAGCGTGTATCTCAACTTAGTATAGCACTATGTTGTTCAAATTCCGGGGTTTCAAACCCTCAGGACATCATTTAAAATCATTACTCACCTCAAACTGGCCAAAACCTTAGCTCGCTATGCCCTTGCCTCTAAAAATTGGCCTCCACGCGCGTCGAATCTATCTAAAATCAGAACGAATAGGTCACAATATGCTAAGGGAACATAGCCCAAGCGAAAACACTCAAAAAAATATCAAAAATCTCAAAATTAGCAAAACCCGAGCCTGGGCCCACGTCTCGGGATCGGGTAAAATTTACATTTTCAGAATCCTCATACTCTCACGAGTCTAACCATACCAAAATTATCCAATTCCGATACCATTTGGTCCTTCAAATCATCATTTTACGTTTTTTAAAGGTTCCACAATTTTCTTCCCAAATTCCATCTCAAATCACGAATTAAATGATGAATTAAGTGATAGATTCATGTATTCTAGACAAATCTGAGTAAAAATCACTTACCCCGATGAATTTCTTGAAAAACCTTCGAAAAATCGCCAAAATCCGAGCTCTCTAGGTCAAAATATCAAATAAAACCCAAAACCTGGTATTTATATAGAGTACCCTTCAGGTCAAACTCATGCGGGCCGCATGAAAACTCACGCGGTTCGCGCAAGCCAGTGCGGTCCGCGCAAGCCAGTGCGGTCCGCGCAAAGGCAACATGCGGCCGCACAGGCCTCCCTCTGCAGTGATAGGCTTTAGTATTTTGGCCATAACGTTTTCTACAGATGTCCAAATTGTGATATCGTTACATTTCTGGAAACTAGACACGAAGGGCTACAACTATTAGTTTTGAATCACCTCAAAATTCCTTGTAGATAAAAAGATATGAGCTTCAGAAGTAGGACCAGTGAAATGTTCTTCACCGCGGCCGCGCCCCACTTTGTGCGGTCCGCGCGACGCCTACCGCGGCCGCGACCGACTTTGTGCGGTCCGCACAGCACTCAACGCGGGCGCACCTATTTTTGTGCGGACCACATGGGTGAGTTCTGGGGCCTGCAACCCCTGTAGGCCTGCTACAGCTATGATTTTTGCACTACAACATCCCGGAACCTACCCGGAACTCCCGAAACTAAAAACCAATTGTACGAACACATATCATGACATCGTTCAAACTTGCTCAAAACTTCGGAACGCTCAAAACAACATCAAATCACCAATTTAACTTAAGATTCAGGCCTAAGAACTCCAAGAACTCTTAAATTATGCTTTCGATCAAAAGGTCTATCAAATCTCGTCCGAATGACTTGAAATTTTGCACACACATCCCAAATGACACAATGAAGCTACTGCAACTCTAGGAATTCCATTCCGACCCCTATACCAAAATCTCGCCTATCAGCCGGAAATTGCCAAATATCAATTTTGCCAATTCAAGCCTAAATCTTCTCTACAACTCCAAAACTCATTCCGATCGCGCTCCTAAGTTACAAATCACCTCCCGAAGCTAACCGAACAATCAGAACTCACTTCCGAGCCTTCTAACACATAAGTCAACATCCGGTTGACTTTTCCAACTTAAGCCTTCTTAAAAGAGACTAAGTGTCTCATTTCTTACCAGATGCCCTCTCCGAGCTCGAACTAATAAACTCGATCACATAAAACACGGATAACGAAGCGTAAAGAAACTGAAATGGGGAAAATGGAGCGGTAACTCATGAGATGACTGGCCGGGTCGTCACATCATCCCCAACTTAATCAAATGTTCATCCTCGAACGAGTCAAGAAACATACCTGAAGCCTCAAACAAATGAGGATATCTACTCCGTATCTCCCGCTCGGTCTCCCAGGTAGCCTCCTCCACGGGCCGACCTCTCCACTGCACCTTTACTGAAGCTATATCCTTTGACCTCAACTTCCGAACTTGATGACCCAAAATAGATACTGGCTCCACATCAAAGGTCAAATCATCATCCAACTGAACCATGATGAAGTCCAAAACATGAGATGGATCCCCAATATACTTTAGGAGCATAGAAACATGAAATACCGGATGCATGCTAGACAACCTGGGTGGCAAAGCAAGCTCATAAGCTACCTCCCCAATCCTCTGAAGCACCTCCAACGGCCCAATAAATCGAGGACTCAACTTTCCTTTCTTCCCAACTCTCATAACACCCTTCATGGGCGAAACCTTCAGCAAGACCTTCTCACCATTCATGTAGAATACATCTCGAACCTTCCGGTCCGCATAACTCTTCTGACGTGACCGCGCTGTACGAAGCCTCTCCTGAATCACCTTCACCTTCTCTAAGGCATCCTGAACCAAATCTGTCCCCAATAGTCTAGCCTCGCCGGGCTCGAACCAACCAACCGGAGATCTACACCGCCTCCCGTACAAAGCCTCATATGGAGCCATCTGAATACTCGACTGGTAGCTGTTGTTGTAAGCAAACTCTGAAAGTGGTAGAAACTTATCCCATGAACCTCCAAAGTCAATAACACAAGCACACAACATGTCCTCCAATATTTGAATAGTACACTCGGACTGTCTGTCCGTCTAAGGGTGAAACGTTGTGCTCAACTCTACCTGAGTACCCAACTCTCTCTGCACAGCTCTCCAAAACTGCAAAGTAAACTGAGTACTTCTATCTGAGATGATGGAAACAGGAACGCCATGCAACCGAACAATCTCCCGGATATAAATCTCTGCCAACCGCTCTGAAGAATAAGTAGTACACACAGGAATGAAGTGCGCAGACTTGGTCAGCCGATCCACAATCACCCAAATAGCCTCAAACTTCTTCAAAGTCCGAGGAAGTCCAACCACAAAGTCCATAGTGATCCTTTCCCACTTCCACTCGGGAATAACCATCTGTTGAAGCAAGCCACCCAGTCTCTGATGCTCGTATTTCACCTGCTGACAATTGAGACACCGAGCTACAAATTCCACAATATCTTTCTTCATTCTTCTCCACCAATAGTGCTGCCTCAAATCCTGATACATCTTCGCGGCACCCGGATGAATGGAATACCGCGAGCTATGGGCCTCCTCCAGAATCAGCTCTCTAAGCCCATCCACATTGGGCACACAAATCCGGCCCTGCATCCTCAACACACCATCATCACTGACGATCACATCTCTCGCATCCTCATGTTGGACTCTGTCCCTAAGGACAAGCAAATGCGAATCATCATACTGGCGCTCTCTGATGCGATCATATAAAGAAGACCGAGAAACCACACATGCCAACACCCGACTGGGCTCCGAAATATCCAATCTCACGAACCGATTGGCCAAGTCCTGAACATCAACTGCAAGAGGTCTCTCCCCAACTGGAATATATGCCAAACTCCCCATACTCACTGCCTTTCGGTTCAAAGCATCGGCCACCACATTGGCCTTTCCCGGATGGTACAAAATAGTGATATCATAATCCTTAAGCAAGTCCAACCATCTCCGCTGCCTCAAATTAAGATCTTTTTGCTTGAACAAATGCTGAAGACTGCGATGATCAGTGAAAACCTCACAAGATACGCCATACAAGTAATGCCTCCAAATCTTCAATGCGTGAACTATGACAAACAACTCCAAATCATGCACGGGGTAGTTCTTCTCATGGGGCATCAACTGCCGAGAAGCATAAGCAATAACTCTACCCTCCTGCATCAACACACAACCAATCCTAACTCTTAAAGCATCACAATACACAGTATATGAACCTGAAGCTGATGGCAAAACCAACACTGGAGTTATGGTCAAGGCTGTCTTGAGCTTCTGAAAGCTCCCCTCACACTCGTCCGACCATACAAATGGAGCACCCTTCTGAGTCAACTTGGTCAAGGGCGATGCAATGGAGGAAAATCCCTGAACAAACCGGCGATAATAGCCTGCTAACCCAACAAAGTTACGAATCTCTATGGCTGAGGACGGTCTGGGCCAACTCTGAACTGCCTGTATCTTCTTCGAATCAACCTGTATACCCTCGCTGGACACCACGTGCCCCAAGAAAGCCACTGAACTGAGCCAAAACTCACACTTGGAGAATTTTGCATAAAGTTTCTCCTCCCTCAGTCTCTGCAACACGACTCTCAAATGCACTGCGTCTCCTCTTGACTACGCGAGTACACCAGAATATCATCAATGAATACAATAACGAATGAATCCAGATAAGGCCGAAATACACTGTTCATCAAATGCATGAATGCTGCTGGGGCATTGGTTAGCCCGAAGGACATAACAAGAAACTCATAATGACCATATCTGGTCTTAAAGGCAGTCTTAAGAATATCTGAGTCCCTGATCGTCAACTGGTGATAACCTGAATGGAGATCAATCTTGGAGAACACCCTCGCTCCCTGAAGCTGATTAAATAAATCATCAACGCGAGGCAAATGATACTTGTTCTTAATTGTTACTTTGTTCAATTGCCTATAAACAATGCACATTCTCATCGTGCCATCCTTCTTCTTCACAAACAAAACCGGTGCACCGCAAGGGGACACACTAGGCCGAATGAACCCCTTATCTAGGAGTTCCTGAAGTTGTTCTTTCAATTCTTTCAACTCTGCTGGTGTCATACGATATGGCGGAGTAGAAATGGGCTGAGTGCCCGGCACCAGGTCAATACCAAAATCAATATCCCTGTCCGGTGGCATGCCCGACAGGTCTACAGGAAAAACATCAGGAAAATCCCTCACAACTGGGACAAAATCAATACTAGGAGTCTCAGCTCCAACATCCCTCACAAATGCTAGATATGAAAGGCAACCCTTCCCAACAATACGCTGGGCCTTCAAGAAAGAGATCACTCTACTAGGGATGTAATCAGTCACACAATGCCACTCGATCCGCGGTACACCCGGCATAGCCAAAGTGACGGTCTTAGCATGACAGTCTAGAATAGCACGACACGGAGATAGCCAATCCATGCCCAAAATGACATCAAAATCCACCATGCTCAATAGCAATAGATCCACTCGGGTCTCCAGACCCCCAATAGTCACCACACATGACCGGTATACACGGTCTACAACAATAGTATCGCCCACTGGGGTAGATACATGAACATGTAAAGCAAGAAACTCACGAGGCGTACCTAAATAATGAGCAAAGTATGATGACACATAAGAAAAGGTGGAACCGGGATCAAATAATATAGAGGCATCTCTGTGGCAGACTGAAACAATACCTATAATGACAGTATCTGAAGAAATAGCATCTGGCCTGCCATGAAGTGCATAGAAACGGGCCTGACCGCCCCCTGATCGACCTCCCCCTCTAGGGTGACCCCTGGCTGCCTGACCCCCACCCCTAGCTGGCTGGGCGGGTGGTGATGTAACTGCAGCAGAAGTCGAGGGCTAATCCCTTTGCTGATACTGACCATCGCGAAATCGAGGACACTGCCTCCTCATATGCCCAAAATCTCCGCACTCGTAACAACTACCCGGTGCTGGAGATGGGGACTGAAGGAAACCCCTGGCACCAAAATGGCCAGAAGAAGGACCTGCCACGGAAGAACCCTGGATTGATGGGGCACGAGATGAACTCTGAGCTGGAAGGGCACTAAGTGATGACTGGCCCTGCTACGACCCATGATAACCACGACCTGATGATGCCCCACGATACTCTGCATGGGCCGACTGAGCGGGCCTAAAAGAACGACCTCTACCCTACTGGAACTGGCCCCTCGAAGGAGCACCACTAAAACTACCAGAGCCTTGAGGCCTCTTGGCCTCCCTCTCCTCTCTATCCTAATGGCAAACCACCTCAATCTCGCGAGCGATATCGACCACCTCCTCGAACGTAGCGCCCAACACCCTCTCTCAGGTCATAAGAATACGGAGGTGATAGTTAAGGCCATCAACAAATCTCCTGATCCTCTCACGATCTGTCGGAACTATCCAAATGGCATGACGAGCCAACTCAGAAAACCTCGACTCATACTGTGACACAGTCATATCCTCCAGTCGCAACCACTCAAACTGTCTACGCAGCTCCTCTCTGCGGGACTGCGGCACATACTTCTCCAAGAAGAGAGTAGAGAACTGTTGCCAAGTAGGGGCGGTGCTCCAACCAGCCTACGCCTCTCATACATCTCCCACCATTTGAAGGCAGCCCCAGTAAACTGAAAGGTGGTAAATGCCATACTACTAGTCTCAAGAATCTCTGCTTTACGGAGCATTCGCTGACACTTATCAAGAAAACCCTGGGCATACTTGCCCTCGGCACCACTGAATGACGGAGGCTGGAGCCTACCAAACCTCTCAAGACGACGCTGCTCATCATCCGGCATAACTGGCACAATAAACTCCTGAGCTGGTGCAACCGACTGAGCTGGAGGTGTCGTTGGTGTCTGTAGTCCCTGCACTACCTGCTCAGGTGTGCGAGCAGCGGGGGTCCGATTGCCTCCCCCGGCCTGTGAAGTAGTTGCTGCTGTAGTGGTTGAAACTGCCTGAGCCAGACCAATGCAAACTGTAGGCCTGCTACATCTATGATTTTTGCACTACGACATCCCGGAACCTATCCGGAACTCCCGGAACTTCAAACCAATTGTATGAACACATGTCATGACATTGTTCAAACTTGCTAAAAACTTTGGAATGCTCAAAACAACATCAAATCACCAATTTAACTTAGGATTCAGGCCTAAGAACTCCAAAAACTCTTAAATTATGCTTTCGATCAAAAGGTCTATCAAATCTCGTCCGAATGACCTGAAATTTTGCACACACATCCCAAATGACACAATGAAGCTACTGCAACTCTCGGAATTCCATTCCGACCCCTATATCAAAATCTCGCCTATCAGCCGGAAATTGCCAAATATCAATTTCGCTAATTCAAGCCTAAATCTTCTCTACAACTCCAAAACTCATACCGATTGCGCTCCTAAGTCACAAATCACCTCCCGAAGCTAACCCAACCATCGGAACGCACTTCCGAGCCTTCTAACACATAAGTCAACATCCTGTTGACTTTTCCAACTTAAGCCTTCTTAAAAGAGACTAAGTGTTTCATTTTTTACCAGATGTCCTCTCCGAGCTCGAACTAATAAACTCGATCACATAAAACATGGATAACGAAGCATAATGAAACTGAAATGGGGAAAAAAGAGCGGTAACTCATGAGACGACTGGCAGGGTCATCACACCACTGATCCTTGTGATCCAATGTCTAAGATTAAATCCATTGGGTGCTTTAATTTTAGAGAGAGAGATGGAGTAAAAATTTATGTGTCGTTGATCATAGAAACGGACGGCCCAGATCAATTGTATTTGTTTGTGTGTTGGAGATGGGTGATGTGGCAAGTTCAATTGGTTTAAAGTGAGTGGCAACGATTTCCAAGGTGGATTAAAGGGTTTTTTGGACTGGGTTATTTTCAGATTGGGCTTATGTATAGGTCTAAAATTAATTTAAAAGATAGCCACTTTGTCTTTAATTAAAGAATTAAAATTATAGCCTTTTAACCCTTTTGAAATTAATTTAAATAAACTTAATTATATTCAATAAAATATAGTAAATATTATAATTATCAAATATACTACTAATTATTGTAATTAATTATTTATAAAATACTGTGTTTTCTAAATTATAACAATAATTTTGAATTAGTAACACAATAATCTAATCAATTAGAAATTAAAGAGTAATTCATTAAATTAATTATAAAGCCTATGTATATAGAAGTTATTTTGATAATCTTAAAATTGTAAGCATGGTATATTTATAATTATAATTATAACATTAAATTATTAATTTAAAATCACTAAAACTAAATTAATTTTGTAAAAATAGATATTATTGATTAAAACTATTTTTAAAAAATTCATTGTAAATTATTAAGTATAACTAAATTAATTTTAAAAGGGAGGGTCAAAATTGATCGTCACCAATGATCATTCATTTGTATATCATATGTTAGCCTCTATTATTATTTACTATTACATTACATGTTCTTATTGTTTGGGTAAGTAGTATGAGATTGTGAGCCCTTGAGACTAGAGCGATTAATGACAGAGTTGGGACGAAGAACCTGATTGTGAGTATTATTGTGTATTAGGCTGCACATCGCAGTAGGCCTTATTAGCTTATTTATTATTGTGGATCGGGTTGCGTGTCGCAATAGGCCTTATAGGCTTTATATTAGAGCTAGGGCAGGATCCACCACTGTGGAGTCTGACATACCAATAGTGAGCGTAGGCACAGTGATATTACATGTGCTTTGGTGAGGGGAATTGATGTTAGGCATCCATATAGTGCTGAGTGATTGCGCGTGTGATGAGTGGGTAATTGAGAAAGATAGATTGAGTACTCTAAGAGTGTGAATACCTGGAAATATCACTATGATACACTACATTTGACATGCATATTTGACATGTAGGCATAGAGATGTAACGTTTCTCATCCTAGTTGTACTTGACACATTTTATATGTATTGGGCTTTAATTGTTGAACTTGGAAAGCATTCCTAAAATTTTGTACCTTGAATGAGCTGATTATGGAATTTAACTAAGGTATTTATTGTGATTGTCATTATCTTATCTGTGCTATCATTATATTGGTTCTGATTGTATCTTTCTAAGCTCATCACTGCTTTTAGACCAAGGTTAGTCATGTTACTTATTGAGTACATTAGGTTGGTTGTACTCATACTATACTCTACACTTCGTGCGTAAATCCAAGTACATCTTGACGCGGTGATTGCTCGATCATTGCCAGCACTTGCTTGGAGACCTGAAGGTAGCTGTCAGACTTCCACATACCTTGACTCTCCTCCCTTTTATTTTCTTCAGTACTGTTCTATTATTCAGACAATTATACTAGAATTTGTTTTATGTTAAGATATTGTAGTGCTCATGTACTCGTTGATACCGGTTTTTGGGATGGTTGTAGTAGAGTTTCAATTACTTTTATCATATATTTGTGAGAGTTTCCACTCTTGGATTTATTAAAGCATGTTCCATCCAATTGTTTAGTTGTTATATGATTGCCGGCTTGCCTAGCTAGCATGTTAAGTACCATCATGACTGGTTGAGATTTTGGGTTGTGACATAGTGGCTAATTGTGTTGTCTAATTAATTCCATATACTTGTATAGTTTTTGTAGTGTAACTTCTTCCTTTTATGTTAGTAGTCAATTAGTATAACTTCTTGATTTATCTTTTCGTAGTTAGTAACTTAGTTTCTTGTTTTGTATTTTAGCACTAGTATCGTGTAGCCTTATTTTTTTGTTGTAGTATTATTTAGGTGGTTGGGAGTGTTGGTGATGACTTCTAAAGTACTTATAATGGGGTAGTCTGGGTCCCCAATATACATTTCTACTTGTGAACAAGCCAACAACATAAGTGTGGGGTGGTTACTCCTTTGATCTTGCATTTTATTCTAAGTGTTGTCGCTAATTGTTTTCGTCTTGTGCAGGTATAATATTTGTCGTCTGAGAAAGAATGCCAACATTGGTTCCTCTAGAGTTGCTTTGAGTAGTAGGAGAGAATGTAGGAGGGCAAAACCCGCTACCTAGTGGATGAGAAGATGGAGTAGATTGACCCTGATATTGATGTGGTCCCTATGTGCAGGTTAGGCATTTGGGTTGTTCTTGCACGTGCTAGGTATTGGTTATGGACCTTTATTCCCTCTGTGAAACCGGATCCCGGGGTTGCGATTAATGATGGGAAGTTGTCCTGAAAGTACTATGTGATCTATCAGAACATTCGGGCCCTGGGCTTTGAGAGTTTGTTTCATCCTAGTGATGTGGTGAACATGAACTTGGTAAAGGAATTTTATACCAACTGGTAGCCCAAGGCTAGTTTGGATGTTGTGTATGATGTAGAGGTGCAAGGCAAAATGATCCCTTTTTCCTCTTGGGTGATCAACTAGGTTATGCGGTTTACTGTTGTAAAGGCCATTGTACAAATCAAGTTTAATAGTTGGAAACTCTCAACTACGCATTCCATTCATATAGTAACAATCTAGCCGGTCGTTTTGAGCATTTGCATTTTGTTCATTTATTTGAAGTCTTGAGCAACATCGTATGATGTATTATGACTTATGTGAACAATTCGTTTTGATTTTCAGGTTATTCAGAATTGATTTGGAAGAATAATTCTCAACTACGAAGTTTAAGTTGGAAGAGTTAACCAAGTTTAACTTTTTAGTACTTGACCTCAGATCGGAGTTTTTATGGTTCTGTTAGGTCTGGATGGTGATTTTGGGCTTGGGCGTATGCTCGGATTTGTATTTGGATATTTCTAGAAGGCTTCGGCACTATTTGGTGAAAGTTGAAAATTTGAAGGTTAAAATGTTCATAAGTTTGACCGGGAGTTGACTTTGATGACATCAGGTTAGGATTGTGGTTTTAGTAATTGGAATAGTTTTGTTATGTCATTTGGGACTTGTGTGCAAAATTTGAGTTTATTCCGAGTTGACTTGATAAGGTTCAAAATGTGTTTTGGAAGTTAAAAGATTCAAAGTTCATTAAGTTTGATTTGATGTGCGATTCATGGTGTTGATGTTATTATCTGTGATTTGAGGCCTCGAGTAAGTCCATGTTATGTTATGAGACTTGTTGGTATGTTCGGACGGAGTCCCGAGGGGCACAAGTGAGTTTCAGATAGGTTTGGGTTGTGTTGCGCTCATTTTTTATGTTTCGACGTTGCTTCTTCAAGCATAAATGGTACTACGTTAAGCAAATGAGCTTCAATTTCTGTTTTGATTGAATAATTAGACTATATCATAATTTTGGAACCATAGCAATTGGACTCATTAAATTTCGACATCGTATGAGGAATTTGTGGTCATTTTACTAAGAATTGGTTTGCCATATATTTTTCAGATTAATTATGAAATTGCTACTGATTCGTATTTAAAAATGTTTACCATGAAAATGGTAAAATCAATTAAATTTTATTGTGGGACTCTAAAAATACGTGATCTATTTTTATGCTAGTTGTTAAGCAGTTGATGTTATGTATGTGAGACTTATAAATGGGATAAAAGTTAGGAATAAGGTGATAACCAAACTGATAGGTTAACATCAGGGCCTCGAGGTCGATTCTGAAGCTCGGCTGGGAACTATCGAAGGTGGTCGAAGTATGACTAACAGTTGTAATAAAATCAACGAAGGCTCTTTATGGCCATTGATAAGCATTAAATGATAAACAATAATGAAGATAGTAAATGGAAGTAATAATATCAAGAGAATATGTTAAAGAGAATGTTCTTATATATTTTATATAGAGCAACTGAAGCAACAGAAGTATTTAAAATGACAAGGATTCCCTTTATATATGAGGGGAATCCCAACATAGTATAAAATGCATTAATTACAAAGATTGAGATGGGACACCTAGATGGCACCCTGATTCAGGTTTAGAGTAGCCTACTATACTTTGTCAGCCCTAGCCATGTGCTTTGGGAACTCCCTATTTCTATCACATTTGTGGTCAACAGTGTCCCCAAGTCAAGCGTCGACGAACCTTGAGAGAGGAAACTCGACCGTAGCCTTATAACCTCGAACCTTCGAGACGATCATCTGAGGTGCCTTGATGACGAGGAATTGGACCCTCCAATTTCACTGTATACAGATAGTCCCCATGTTTCTTATAGAGGAGCGATAGGAAACGATTATGACATCCGACTCTTTGGACTTCCCGCAATGACGTCATACTGATTACGCAAGCCTCTGTGGTAACCGAAACGTCCCGTCGTTTTACTTCTTCAGGATCATTCAAAGCATTATGGTTTCTCATTCTTTAAAGCTATAATGTCGCCGTCGGTTCAGCTCCCAAGGGTGCATTAAATGTGCCTACCATTATGTCTTTCAAGGGAAATAATGGCGCAATCGATTATGTTGTCTCCTTTCTACAAATGGGATCCTCATGGGATCAACCTTTAACCCAAGTGTCTTCCCATATCTATCCATCCTCCTCTTCTCGCCATCCTTACCCATTGCCGTTCACCATGCTTAAGGCCCATGGCCTCATGATCATACAACATCGTTTATATCAGCCATGCCACGGCCTGTCTCCTGGACCTTTTTTTGTCGAGCGAGACTACACTGTTTTGTTGTTGTTGTTGTTCTTGTCATCGTCGTTGGCTCGGGACGACAAAGTAGGGGGCATTTTTTCCCGACTCAGAGAAATATTTGGACTCTACACTGCTGCTGACGAGGGAGTTCGGACTATACATTGCTACTCACCTCCTCGAATTATCTGGTGCAGCGCCTCACTCCCTTTGCTTTCTGTGGAGTGAGGTGGTACTATCTACTAACTATTGTATCCCGCACTGGGGCAACGTCCTAAGAAGTGGCTTTACAATAGTAGCACTGGCGAAATCCATAGTAGCCAGATTTTTCACCCAGCCACTTCTTTGTTCCTTTCTGCCTCTTCTGCGTCACTTTGCTCTTTTCCATCGATTTCCTCTTCTTCATCTTCCATTTTGAAGATTCTACTCTGGGGGATCGAGATAAGACTCCCGAGGAGGTGGTGTTCGAAGATGCTACTGTCGAGGATGCACCTTTGGGAATAGATTATGCTCTTGTCTTTTGCTACATGTGTACTTTTTCTCTTCTTTGTTTCTATGTTAGGACACCTTGTGGGCTTTTGTAATAATATGTAAGGACACCTCATGGGCTTTTTTAATGGTGCCAATAGCTTCTTGGAGCCTGACTCCTTTTGGCGGAGGTCCTCGGGGTCGGGTACCACATCGGGACTTGCGACAATGCCATTGGCTTGTTAGAGCCTAACTTATCTTTGGTAGAGGTCCTCGAGGTTGGGTACCACCTCAGGACTTGTGACAATGTCGTTGGCTTTTTAGAGCCTAACTTCTCTTTGATGGAGATCCTTGAGGTCGGGTACCACCTCGGGATTTGCGATGATGTTGTTTTTTCCATATATAGGGTTGTTTCTGCTTTTTTGAAGATCCCACCATTCTAAGTAGTTGCCCTTCTTTTTCTGTGTTAAGCCTTTTATTATTTCAGTACTAATGCACTTGCACAGATTCCTGCTTTAGTTCTCTAATTTTGCCTTAGCCATGGCTGCTACGTCGGGGTCCGTCCGGCAAAGAAGGGAGAGTTCCGCCTCTGGTATTCAGGACCAACGAGAGTATACCTTGAAGGTTACTTCTTTGATAGGAGAAGAATATCTTGGGTTAGTGAGAAAAGACTACGGATAGGGGGAAGAGGTAGCGTTACAGATACTTTCCCCGGGTGAGGGCATCACGAATTGTGCCGATAGATTTTTGAACGTGTACACGTATCCTTTCACACTGGGACCCCCTTGATAGGGTTGTGCTCGACTTTTGTTTAAAGTATCGGGTTACCTTGGCGCAAATCCACCCGTCAATTTTGCTAATAGTGTTGATGCTGAGATTTTTTGTGCAGAAGGCGGGGCTTGAACTTACGCTCAGTCATCTTATTAGGCTTTACCGTGCCTTTCACCATCGAGGTTTGCTAAACTTGCGGTGCCGGTCGACTGTGCCCTTCATTGTCGATAAGGAAGATGGAGATCAGGAATGGATGAGTCGCTTCGTCTGAGTTCGAACCGCTAACATTATCCCTGTGGAGCTTATGCCATTCCTGAGGAATGGAATTATACACGTAAGTGGTACATTCCGTGCCTTCTTAGTCTTGTTTATGGCGAAGGATGGTTTTGTAAACGTAACTTCTTTTCTTTTTCTACAGTGGTTTTATGGGCGCCGAGCAACGTTCTTGATTTGCTGGATTGGGTTCGGAAGTTGGCTACCCACTTGATCTGTGATGAGCGCAAGTGGCGAGCTTTGTCCTGGGGCAGATGGGAAGCAAAACATCATGGTGCGTGTTGTGTTATTTTTTCCTGTCCCTTCCTTCATTTGGAGAGGTATTTTCCCTTTCTGAGTATTAATCTTGTTGTTGTAGGCATCAGAGGGACTTCCGAGGCAATGTTGCACTTCTCTGGAAAGGGGGAAGGATTTCCAGCTTTCGGGCTAAAGAATGACAACAATAAGCGAAAGATGCCTTTACAGGGCGATGACGCTCAAAGCAAGGCAAAACGGGACCGGGGCTTCGAAGCAGAAGCATCGTCCGACCCTGCCATGTCCGTGGTTCCAGGTTGTGGAAAGATGGTCTCTCTGTTGTTGTCGCCTTCTTTTTTCATCGATAGTACTTCGAGGGATACTAGAAACCCAAGGTCACATACACCGAGAAACCATGCCTTGACTAGAGTCAACCCTTTCAGAGCTGAGGGAACTAGCTTGGTGGATGTGCACTCGGCCTTCGAGAAAGCCCAGTGGCTTCACTTTGCGGTGAGTTTCCGCACAGGCCTATTGAGCTTCGCGCCTTCCATTCCTTATTAGGTTTTCTTTTCCAGGCCTTTGACAAGCTTAAGTCTAGGCTGCTTCAATGCGAAGCTAGGTTGCGAAAAGCTCTGGATGAGGAAAGATCCCTTATTCTCCTTTGCGATGAAAAGGAAGCCGAGTTGGAACACTTGCGATATGAGGTGAGCCAGAGCTTGAATTATGAGAGCTGCTTGAAGGAGCAGGTAATTTTATGTCCCGGGTGAGTGTGCATTCCGCCTTCTAGCTTCTGAGGCTAGAGTTTCATTTATTTTAGTTGCAGAGAAAGACGGGGGCCCTGGAGCACCTTCGGGATGAAGCTGGTCGAGCCAGGCATGAGCATGATGAGCTAAAATCTCTAGTGAAGGCTCAGGCTTTAGAGGGGAAGGGTGCTCTAGCTAAAGTTCCAATTTTGAGGCTCAACTTTGCTTAGCTCGTGATAACACTTCGGTTCAAACAGATATGATTACGAAGCTCAAGTTCGAGCTTTCGAAGGTCAGGGCTGAGATCGTTAATGCCTGGGTGGAAGCCGTAATGTGCCGATCTAAGATTGACCAGGAGATGGCGATCTATATAAAGGATGCTACCGATGCTCAAGCTGAGCTTAGAAGGATCCTCGACCGTGAATAGAGGATTGAAGAATATGCTCATTGCAAGTCTCGAAGAAATACCCTCGAGGAGATCCGTGCTAGAGGTTTCACCCTCTCGGAAGAGTTGGCGCTAGCGAGGGCGAACGAGCATGATGCTCGGTTACTTCTATCTGACACCGAATAAAGAATAGACGAGGCTGGCATGCCATAGCTCCTAGGGGCGTAGATTTCACCATCTGTATATAGCATTCTCAAAGCATGTTTGTAGATGGAGATTGCGTATTTTTGTATATGTGTATAAAAGAAAACCTTGCAGCTTTATTTCTTCTGTATCTCTTTATGTCTCGAATTTGGCCAGGTGAACTAGTCTTTGAGTTGGTAGGAATCCTTAGATTCATGATATGGACCTGGGGCTCATTAGGTTTTCCCGTAGGCTCTTACGCGCTTGGTTAATACGACTTTTATATGGGCTGGCGACAATGGCTCTTACGCCTTGCTCTTAGGCATATTTAGTTAACTATTTTGGGTTTAGTCTCCGAATTGGGTTTTGACTTGAGCTCATTCGACCCTCAAGTTTTGTATTTGTATGGGCTGGCAACAATGGCTCTTACGCCTTGAGCCAATGCGTCATTTTAGTGTGGGTTGACGACAATGTCTCTTACGCCTTGGGCCGATGCAGCCTTGTATTTTGGGTTGGCAACAATGGCTCTCACTCCTTGGGCCGATACGCCCTTTTATTGTGGGCTAGCAACAACGGCTCTTACGCTTTGGGTCGAAGCAACATTTTATTGGCTTTATTTTTCCCTCGTTAAGGACTTTTTGAAATAATATTTGCCTGACTCTTCTACGGTTCGATAAAAACCTCGATTATGAATCATTATATGGAGATGATCAAGCATCTCAGGAGGTTTGGCTCGGAGGCTGAGTATCTTGAAGCCTGTGATTTGGAGTTGACATGGTCTAAGCTCTTTTGCCTATGTCGAGGGTAGCCTGTTTAACCGGTTCTTTTCAAAGTAGTTTCGAAGTAATTGAAGGCCTATGATTTTGTAGCGACAATCGGGCGTCCCCAGGTCGCGTTAGTTTGGCTGTTACAGCCTTATGGCTGTAGTCATTTGTGCTTGTCCGGAGCCATTTTTGATCATGAGTGAAGCAGTTTCGGCATCTATATCGAGGGTATGCCTTTTAGGGTCCTTACTAGTTCGATATATAGCCTTAACTTTGAGATCGGGTTTACGCCTTTAATAAGGTCTTACAAAATTTTCATGCCTTCGAGGTCTTACAGTTTTTAGATACTTGGTACAAGTATGGTTCATGCCTTTCTTGAGGTCTTATAGATACTGTTGCTGCCTTATGCAGGTCTTATAGGACCGAGTCTGCCCGTTTGGGGACTTATTGGCTTAGGCTTTTTATTTAATGGTTATTGGCGATAGTCCCCGAGTGTTCTAGACATTTTCGACCTTGGAGACATTTCATGATTTTCATGTTACCTCTTTGAGGGCTTATGAGTTCGGAGTCCCGACTCGGAGGTCGTTCAGATGTTGAATCATTGACGCCAGTCCCTGAGTGTTCGGGACGTTTTCGTTAGAGGAGTCAATTTCGCAAAAATGCCGAGTTTATTTTGGAGCATGAGATACTTTGATAAAAGATACTCTTTGATTTTTTGGTACGAGTATACATGTTTTTGCCGTTGGGGTCACGGATATACGACATGGTTCGTTTGACCGTTTGGCTCGGAACATCCTTTACCTATTAGTACCCCATTTGGCATATCTTGGTTTTTCCGAGTAGATGGCATTCCGGGGGGGATGCCCCCCCCAGTGTTCGAGGTTGATTGCAAAAGAAACCTTGAATACTTGTCAAGTCTTCCTTAGGTAGCATGTGGATGTTTATACATTAAAAACCTTGCCGGTAAAACCCTTTTCGGGACAAAAACTCGATCGAAGGAAAAAAGTGCAACGGATGCTTTAAAACCTTAAGGTCTTCGGGATGAGTTAGCACTTTGACTGCTTCGGTCAGGCACTTGTATAAGGGTTAGTGTGAAATATAAAATAAAAACGGAGAGGGTTATACCTTAGTGTGGGATATGCCGGCGACATTTCGAGGCCTGATATGTTCTAATCGCTTGTGATGATGACGCGGTACGGTCCTTTGCTTTATTTAATCGCGCTTAACTGAAGATGTAGTTTGATTACCCTTTGTCTCCTTTGCGGGTGGAGGTATTGGTGCCGGTGCCACATCATGCACCGCAAACATTTCTCTTGCCGCATGTTGTTCCTCGTAGACGGTTTTAATTCCATCCTTTGTCGGGAATTTCATCATTTGGTGGAGGGTGGATGGTACTGCTCTCATACATTGTATCCACGGCCTCCCGAACAAGGCGTTGTACCTTATGTATCCTTTGGTGACATGAAATTTGACATTATGGGTCATGCCAGCTACGTTGACTGGGAGGGTCATTTCTTCTTTCGTTGTTTCACTTGCCATGTTGAATCCGTTGAGGACTCGAGAGGCGGGCATGATTTGGTCAAGCAGTCTGAGTTGCTCTATTACCCTCGAGCTAATAATGTTGGCTGAGCTACTTGGATCCACGAGTACACGTTTTATTTGAGATGTATTTACAAGGAAAGAGATTACCAGTGCGTCATTGTGGGGTTGAGATAAGGTCTCGGTGTCCTCTTTGCTGAATGTGAGGGCATCATCGGGTATATACCCCCGGGTTCGCTTTTCTCTGGTGTTGGATATTCTTTTCCTTCTCATCATGGGTTCTTGTGGGGCATCGATGCCTCCTAAGATCATGTGGATGACATGTTGTGGCTCATTTGTTTCGTTCTTCTTGGCTGTCTCTCTTTCTCGGAACTGATTTTTTGCTCGATCACTGAAGAATTCCCGGATGACCTTTGTTAAGTAGTCGGGCTACCTCTTCTCGGAGTTGGTGGAAATCCTCGGTCTTGTGGCCGTGCGTGTTGTAAAATTCACACACTAAGTTATGATTCCTTTGTGAAGGATCTGATTGTACAGGCCTGGGCCACCTGGCATCCCTGATTTTACTGATGGCGAACACGATGTCTGATACATCGACGTTGAAGTTGTATTCTGATAAGCGAGGTGCCTTCGTTGGCCCTGCATTCCTATCGAATCCGGCTCTGTTGATGAGTCCCCAAGGATTCTGTCCTCAGTCTATTCTACAATCGTTGCAAGGTGGGTTGCGCCTTGGGGCGTTGCTTCTGTCTTCGGTGTATGGCTGATATCTTTCTTTGTTTGGCTTTGGATCCTTCGCCAAAAGCTTTCTTGGGTATACAGAGCCCGATGGGGCTCCTAGCTGGTCGTCTTTGACCTTGATCTTTGACTGATATTGGTTGTGGACGTCCGACCAGGTCACAGCGGGATACTCGACCAAATTCTGTTTCAACTGCTTTGAAGCCATCGAGCTTCGCTCATTCAGACCTTGAGAAAAGGCCTGCACTGCCCAGTCGTCGGGGATTGGAGGTAGTTCAATCTGTTCCATTTGAAAATGAGATACGAACTCTCACAGCATTTCGTTCTCCCTCTGCTTGATCTTGAACATGTCATATTTCCTTGTTGCTACTTTGATGGCACCGACGTGTGCCTTTATGAAGGAGTCTACCAGCATGGCAAATGAGTCTATGGAGTTAGGATCTAGGTTGTGATACCACATCATGGCCCCCTTCGATAGTGTTTCCCCGAACTTCTTTAGTAATATGGACTCGATCTCATTGTCCTTTATGTCGTTGCCCTTCACTGTGCAAGTGTAAGCAGTAACGTGCTCATTGGGGTCTGAGGTCCTGTTGTATTTTGGGAGGTCTGGCATTATGAACTTCTTTGGAATGGGTTTCAAAGCCACTTCCTCTAGGAACGACCTTTGTATGAACTTCTTTGAATCCATACCTTTCAGTACTAGGGGTGCACCCATAATTTGGTCGACCTTGGATTTGTAGGTATCGACCTTTTTGTCATTGGCTTCTATCTTCTTCTCGCCCGATTGGATCCTCTTTGTGAGGTCCTCGAGTATCTTTACGATGGCGGGGTCGGATACCGACCCATTGTTGCTTGACCTCTTCGGTACCTGCTCGGTCGGGGCAGCCATCCACGGAGCAACTGCGCTAGGAGTTTTCTAGTGACTTTATAGCTGAGCAATTGCTAGTTGTTATGCCTGCAACATTTCAAAAATAACATGAAGGCTAACCTCCCGTTTTTCCCTAGCCGGGGTTTCCTGAGCTTCTATTCGGTCTCCTTGGTGCACGCTCTTGTTAGTGTGGGCGCTTACATCGACGTGTTGAGCATCGCGTGAGACCGCATCTATGGGGACGGTTCTGGCGCGTTCTCAGGGTTTCGCAGTGGTATGCCAACACCTAGAACATCTACACCATTGTCTACGTGGTTATCAAGATTGTTGTTTATAGAGTCGGGCATTTTGACCTGAAATCGAAGATTTTGGACAAGAAAAAGCATGAAATATAACTTGTGTTGTGTAGCTAAACTAGTAAGAAAATAATCACTATTATTTTTATCCCTACGGTTGGCGCCAAACTGTTTACCGTGAAAATGTTAATAACAATTAAATTTGATTTTGGGACTCTAAAAATACGTGACCTATTTTTATACTAGTTGTTAAGCAGTTGATGCTATGTATGTGAGACTTAGAAACGAGATAAGAGTTCAGAATAACGTGATCACCAAACCGATAGGTTAACAACCGGGGCCTCGAGGTCCATTCCGGAGCTCGGCTGGGAACTATCGAAGGTGGTTGAAGTATGACTAACAATTATAATAAAATCAACGAAGGCTCTTTATGGCCAATGATAAGCAATAAATGATGAACAATAATGAAGATAGTAAATGGAAGCAATAATGTTAAGAGAATATGTTAGAGAGAATGCTCTTATATATTTTATGTGGAGCAGCTGAAGCAACTGAAGTGTTTAAAATGATAAGGATTCCCTTTATATACGAGGGGAATCCCAACATAGCACAAAATGCATTAATTACAAAGATATGGAGATGGGACAGCTAGATGGCGCCCTGATTCGGGTTTAGAGTAGCCTACTAGACTTTGTCAGCTCTAGCCGTGTGCTTTGGAAACTCCCCATTTCTATCACAGCCATGGTCAACATTTTCCCCAGGTCGAGCGTCGACGAACCTCGAGAGAGGAAACTCAACCGTAGCCTTGTAACCTCGAGCCTTCGAGAAGATCATCTGAGGTGCCTCGATGACGAGGAATTGGGCCCTCCGATTTCTCCGTATACAAAAAATCTTCATTATTTTCAACTATTGAAACCAACATATATCCTTCATTATAAGGTCAAATGGAGTGATTCAAAAGCCTAACTTGACTGAAAATCCACTAGGAACCCATTGGAAGCATCAAAAGCGAGTTTTAGGATCGCTTGGCAAAAGAAACAAGGCAGAACTACTGGAAAGAAATATATAATATTGAGGGTTTATCAATTTGATCATATTTTGAGTTGTGGAACTCACATTTGGGTGTTTTCACCACATTAATTGGGGTAAATGTTCTTTACTCGATTTTGGTTATATTTCACGAATCCATCTTCATTTTTGGCATTTGATCGATGATTTCAAAGTGAAATATAGGTGGTTTTATCTAAAATTTCATAAAGTGAATTTTTGAGTTTTGAACATCGATTCGGAGTCGGATTTGAGTGAAAATGGTATGGTTGGACTCGTAAATGAATAGGTTGTCGAAATCTATAAGTTTCGTCTAGTTTCGAGGTATGGGCCTAGGCTTGACTTTTTTGTTGACTTTGAGTAAATGTGTAGAGATTCGACCTTTATTGATTGGATTTGTTGCTTTTGGCATTATTTGATGTATTTGAGCTGCTTTTGGCTAGTTTCGAGCCATTTAGAGGTTGAAATATATGGGATGGTATTTCTAGAGTATCATCTGGCTTGCTCAGTATTGGATTTGGCTTGTTCGAGGTAAGTAACACTTTTAAACTTGGTGATGAGTCTATCAATCCATGAACATACATGTTATGTGTTTGGTGTTGAGGTGACGCACATGCTAGGTGACGGGCGTGCGGGCGTGCACCGTGTAAATTATGACTTGGTTGATTTTGTGATATTGTGTAGTTACCTAATCTTGTTTCTATACATAAAATTTCTATGTGTTAGAGAAATGGAGCTGTGAATCGTATTAGAAAGCAAATTTAGTCTATATTCTTATTCTGTTAGGACCCACTGAGGTCGTCTCTTTTGTTGAGTTATTTGCTTAAATTGCAAGTACATACTAAGCCATATTCATTCATTTGCATATCATATCTCAGTCTCTGTTTTCGTTGTTGTCACATCATATTATAATTGTTTGGGCTGATTGACATGAGATTTGTGAGCTCGAGAAACTGGAGAGATTGATGACTGAGTTGGGGCCTAAGGGTCAGATTGTGAATGAGATTCAAGATAGGATCAGGCTGCACACTGTAGCAGGCCTTATGGCTATACGTGGACCGGTTCCATGCCGCAACAGGCCTTACAACTATATATGGAAAGGGTTGCACACTATAACAGACCTTATGGTTATATATGGATCGGGTTGTGCGCCGCAACAATCCTTATGGCTATATATGAATTGGTTTACACGCAGAAACAAGTCTTATGGCTATATGTGGATCGGGCAGCACATCGCATTAGGCCTTATAGGCTTTATTATTATTGATAGGATCTGACTGCACGCTACAACAGGCACCGCACAGTACTTAAAGACTGAGTGTGCTGAGTGATAGAGCGTGATGAGTGAGAGTGTGAGTCAGTGAGATTGAGTACTCTAAGAGCATGAGTATATGAGTTCATCACTGTTATGCATTGCATTTGACATGTATTCTTAACATACAGGCATTTAGATGCATTCCCTCATGTTACACAGTTTTGTGACATCTATGACTTCACATGCACATTGACATGTACGCATAAAGACGTACTTCCTCATGCTATCTGAGATTGAAACATCTTATCTCTTGTTGAAAGTTTTTGAGAAAAATCATAGATTTCCGACTTATTCATATTTTAGTGATTCCGGTAAAAGATTTGGGTTTTATTGTTATACTTTAAAAGCATGCCTATTTTTCTGTAACTGTGAACAAGCTGAGCACCATATCTTCGATTTTTCTTCTTGTACTACTTTTATTATATCGTTATGAGTTGATGTTAGCTATTGGGGTTGGACTTTGACAGTTGTCCAAGCTCGTCATTGATTGAAACCTAAGGTTAGGTTTGTTACTTATTAAGTAGATGTGGTCGGTTGTACTCATACAACATTTTTGCACCTTCACCTTGCGTGTAAATTTTGGATGCTGATGTTGCTGTGTATGGTGGGAGCTGAAATTGAAGATATACCTGTATTCCGGTCATAGCTGCCTCTTGTCCTTGGTAGATTTAGAATTATTAATTTGTCATGTATATTTCAAACAGATGATGTATTTATTTTATACCAGCATTTTAAACTCTAAATCTTAGAAGCTCATAATTTGTAAAATCAGTCCTTGTGATTTTGTATAAAAACTCAGTTATTTCATCATTTATTTTCTTAGTTAAATCTCCTTTGAGTAGGATTTTTGTGATTTGGCTTACCTAATGGTTGGGTTAGGTACCATCACGACTAGTTCGATTTTGGGTCATGACACATATGGTATTTATAGTACATCATACATTTGAGTATTGTTAGAAAGAGATAACCTTGAGAAGACTCCTAAATCCACTAAACTAGGACTCAAAGAGACAAAATAATATTTGAACTACAGATAATTCTAAAGTGGTCTAACACTCCCCTTGCAAACTAATGGTGGATATTTCACCTTTAGTTTGTCTGTTAGAAATTGAGACCTAACTGAGGATAATGGTTTTGTTAGAATATCTGCAAGTTGATCCTTTGTAGAGATGAACTGACCCTGAAGATCCTTTCCAGCAACCTTGTCCTTGACAAAATGAAAATCAATCTCCACGTGCTTCGTTCTTGAATGAAAAACTAGACCTATTGATAGTTATATAGCTCCAATGTTATCACACCAAAGAGTAGGATCTTGATAAAGCTGGATATGAAGCTCAAACAAGAGAGACTACACCCACGTTAGTTCTGTAGTGGCATTTGCTAATTCCTTGTATTCTGATACAGTAGACGAGTGAGCCACTGTACATTACTTTTTTTAGGACCAAGCGATAAGATTATTTCCAAGGAAAATAGCATAACTACTAGTAGACTTACGATCATCATACAACTAGCCCAATTTGCATCTAAAAATGCTTGCAAAAGAAGTGAAGATGATCGAGAATGCAGACAGACAATTTTTGTCATGACCCCGGTTCGCCCTCCGTGAAACATCGTGACGGAACTTAGTCTCAAAGACTAGGTAAGCCTAAATTGCGGAAGATAAACCAAAGTGCTGAATAAAAATAATTTAAAACAGAAATAGAGTGATATAACAACGTTTAAAAGTTCCGCTCGGCATACACAATATAAATTCTCGAAGCCAATACAGTTTTTCTAAAACCCGGAAACCCATGAATCACAAGCTAAGGATTACTACACAGTGCTGTAACTCCATAATAATCTAAACAAAAATAAATACAGAAGGGTTGTAACTATAATAGAGAGTGGAGAGAGACTCCTCGGTCTGCAGACGAGGCTGATATACGTCGAAGTCTCCGAGCGGACGCCACCTCAAGGATGGCAAGTCTGAGTCAAAGTACCTAGATCTGCACATGAAAACCATGCGCAGAAAGGGCATGAGTACACCACATCGGTACTCAGTAAGTGGCAAGCCTAACCTCGGTCAGGTAGTGACGAGGAAGGTTAGGGCCCTACTGAGATAAAATAAAAAATATAAGATATGACAATATAAGATAAGCAGTACAGTCGAAAACTAACACTAAGACTTTAATGTAGGAAAACAAGGAATTCAATGACTGAAACAGAAGCAAAAACAATCACAAGGAAATAACTGGGGATCTCTCAGTATACTGAGGATCTCTTAGTACCCTCAATATATGTTAGGGATCTCTTGGTATCCTGAGGATCTCTCGGTATCCTCAATATATGCTAGGGATCTTTTGGTATCCCGAGGATCTCTTGGTATCCTCAATATACGTGCCATGGATCTCTCGGTATCCTAGACCTTAGTTCAAATCATAAATACGTATAGGGGATCTCCCGGGATGCCGTCCCGTAGTCCCAAAGTAAAACACACAGTAGCAACACAAGAATACTCAATTAAGCTCAATTTCGTATCAAGTAAATAGGTAATTATAATCTAACATGCTTCACTTATTCAATTAAGGCAGTTTAAGCAAATAAACAGTTAAGTCAATTAGACATGCTTTTTCTAAGACAACAGTTGGTTTAAATTACAAGTAAAATGAAATAGGAAAAGGAACACAATTGAAGTTACTTAAAGAAAACCGGATTTTTGACAAATAGCTCAAGTACGCACTCGTCACCTCACGTACAAGGTATTTCAAATATCAAATATACCAAATCCTAAGGGGAAGGTCCCCCACATAAGGTTAGACAAGCCACTTACCTCGAACCGGCTCAATAATCAACCCGAGACCATGTTCTTGCCACGAGTACTCGACTCCAAATGACCCAAATCTATTCAATTCAATTGCATAATGTAAATAACACTTCAAGTTATTGATTCTACAAAGAATTTCTAAGCTAATACGTGAAATTAGGTAAAATGACCAAAACACCCCTCGGGACCACGACTTAGAATCGTGTAAAATTTATATTTTCCGAATCCTCATACTCTCACGAGTTCATGTATACCAAAATTATCCAATTCTAAGGTCAAATTCCCAATCAAAAGTCGAATTCTAGGTCTAAGAACTTTCTTCCAACTTTTCCCCAATTTTCATCTCCAATCCGAAATTAAATGACGAAACAAACTATAGATTGATGGAATATAACTAGAAAGGGTTAAAGAATTGTTACCCAACAATCTCCTCTTCAATTTCCTCTCAAAATCGCCCTCTCCAAATTGAATTTCCAACTTTTGAAACTAAACCCTCGAAATTTCATATTTCTGCCCAACTATTACCACATCTGCGGTCAAGGGACTACGGACGAATGCATCGCAGGTGCGAAAAGTCACTTAATGGTCTAGGTCCGCATCTGCGGTTGCTTGGCCGCATCCGCATCACGGCATTTGTGAAAACCCAGTCGCATATGCGAAAACCTAGAGCTTGGCCTAAACTCGCTTCTGTGGCGCCGCACCTGCGGGACCCAAACCGCAGGTACGGTTATGACAGAAAACCAGCTGAAGTTGCAAACTTCAAAACTCCAAAATTCTTCCGTCAACCATTTGAAATCATCCTGAGGCCTCCGGGACCACAACCAAAGGCACCAACAAGTCTAATACCACTGTCCAAACTTATACCAATCCTTAAAACAGCTAAAACAACATCAAAATGATGAATCAACCACGGATTCAAGCCTAAGAACTCCAAAACTCTAGAAATACGCTTTCGATCAAAAAGTCTATCAAACCTCATTCAGATGACCTGAAATTTTGCACACACGTCACATTCAACACTACGGAGCTACTCCAACTTCCAGAATTCTATTCTGACCCTCATATCAAAATCTCAATATCGAACCAGAAAACTTCAAAATTCGACTTTCAGCAATCCAAGCCTAAATTAGCTACGGACCTCCAAAACACAATCCGAACACGCCCCTAAGCCCAAAATCACCCATCAAAGCTAACGGAACCATCGGATTTCCATTCCGATGTTGTCCTCACACTGTTCCTACTACAGTCAACTTTCCAGCACTTAAGCTTTCATTTAGGGACTACATGTCCCAAAACTCTCTGAAACTCAAAACTGAACATCCCGAAAAATCAAAATAGCAGAAATTAACTTGGGGAAAGCAGTTAATAGGGGATTGAGGGGTAAATTCTTATGACAACCGGCCGGGTTGTCACATCCTCCTACACTTAAACATTCGTACATCCTCAAACGAGCATAGCGACATACCTGAAGTAGTGAAAAGATAAGGGTAACGGCTGCGCATATCCTACTCGATCTCCCAGCTCGCCTCCTCGATCGACTGACCCCGCCATTGAACCTTCACTGATGCAATATTCTTTGACCTCAGCTTTCTAACCTGCCTGTCCAATATCGCCACTAGCTCTTCAATATAGGATAGATCCTTGTCCAACTGGACTGAACTGAAATCAAACACATGCGACGGATCACCGTGATACCTCCGGAGTATCGAGACATGAAATACTGGATGAACTCCGGCCAAGCTGGGAGGTAAGGCAAGCTCATAAGGAACCTCCCCAATACGCCTCAATAAGTCAAAAGGTCCAATAAACCTCGGACTCAACTTCCCTTTTCTTCCCAAATCTCATAATGCCCTTCATAGGCGAAACCCGAAGCAGAACCCACTCTCCAACCATATAGAAAACATTACGAACCTACCCGTCTGCATAGCTCTTCTGTCTGGATTAGGCTGTACGGAGTCTATCCTGAATCACCTTGACCTTCTCCAAGGCATCTTGAACAAAGTCTGTGCCCAATAATCTAGCCTCACCCAGCTCAAACCAACCAATTGGGGATCTACATTGTCTCTCATACAAAGCCTCATACGGTGCCATATGAACGCTGGACTGATAGCTGTTATTGTAAGCAAACTCCGCCAATGGAAAGAACTGATCCCAAGACCCTCCAAACTCAATCACACACGCGTGGAGCATATCTTCAAAAATCTGAATAGTGCGCTCGGACTGCCTATCCGTCTGAGGGTGAAAGGTTGTACTCAACTCTACCCTAGTACCCAACTCATGCTGAACGGCTCTCCAGAATCGTGATGTAAACTGAGTACATCTATCTAAAATGATGGAAACTGGAATACCATACAGACGAACAATCTCCCAGATATAGATCTCCACCAACCGCTCCGAAGAATAAGTAGTACACACTGGAATAAAGTGAGCGGACTTCGTCAGTCGACCCACAATCACCAAAATAGCATCGAACTTTCTCAAAGTCCGTGGGAGCCCAACTACAAAGTCCATGGTGATCCGGTCCCACTTCCACTCCGGAATCTCCATCTGCTGAAGCAACCCACCCGGTCTCTGGTGCTCATACTTCACCTGCTGTCAGTTGAGGCACCGAGCTACAAATCCAACTATATCTTTCTTCATCCGCCTCTACCAGTAGTGCTGCCTCAAATACTGATACATGTTCGTGGCACCCAGATGAATGGAATACCGTGAACTATGGACCTTTTCCAGAATCAACTCCCAAAGCCCATCAATAGTGGATACACAAATTCGGCCCTGCATCCTCAATACACTATTATCACCAATAGTCACATCTCTGGCATTACCGTGCTGAACCTTGTCCTTGAGGACAAGCAAATGAGGCTCATCATATTGACGCTCCCTGATACGATCAAATAAGGAAGACCGAGAAACCACGCAAGCTAGAACCCGACTAGGATCCGAAAGATCCAATCTTACAAACTGGCTGGCTAAGGCCTGAACATCCATCACCATAAGACTCTCCGATGTTAGTAAATAAGCTAAACTCTCCAAACTCTCTGCCAGGTGACTCAAGGCATCAGCCACCACATTGGCCTTGCCCGGGTGATACAAAATAGTGATATCATAGTCCTTCAGCAACTTTAACCACCTCCTCTGGCGCAAATTTAGATCCTTTTGCTTGAACAGGTGCTGCAAGCTTCGATGGTCAGTATAAATCTCACAAAGGACCCCGTATAAATAATGGCGCCAGATCTTCAGAGCGTGAACAATGGTAGCTAACTCAAGGTCATGGATAGGGCAATTCGTCTTATGTACCTTCAACTGTCTCGACGCATAGGCAATCACCCTACCATTCTGCATCAACACCGCTCCGAGGCCAATCCCCGAGGCATCACAATAAACCGTATAAGACCCCGAACTTGTAGGCAGTATCAAAATTGGGGCTGTAGTCAAAGCTGTCTTGAGCTTCTGAAAGCTCACCTCACACTCTTCCGTCCACTAGAATGGAGCACCCTTTTGGGTCAGTCTGGTCATAGGGGCTGCAATCGATGAAAACCCCTCAACAAAATGGCGATAGTAACCCATTAAGCCAAGGAAACTGCTTCTGTAGCTGAGGATGGTCTGGTCCAACTCTGCATGACCTCTATTTTTTTCGGATCCACCTGAATACCCTCACTCAATACTGCATGGCCTAGGAATTCCACGAAGTCTAACCAAAACTCATATTTCGAGAACTTAGCATATAACTTCTTTTCTCTCAAGGTCCGAAGCACTGTACTCATATGTTGCTCATGATCTTCCTGTCTCCAAGAATACACCAGAATATCATCAATAAAGACAATGATGAACGAATCAAGATACGGCCAGAATACACTGTGCATCAAATGTATAAAGGCTGCTGGGGCATTGGTTAGCCCAAATGACATAACAAGGAACTCGTAATGACCATACCGAGTCCTAAAAGCAGTCTTTGGGATATCTAGCTCCCGAATCTTCAACTGATGGTAACCTGACTGCAAGTCAATCTTAGAAAACACTCAGGCACCCTGAAACTGGTCAAATAGATCATCAAAGGATAACAGTTCTTAACTGCAACTTTGTTCAACTAGCGATAATAAATACACATATGCATAGAACCATCTTTTTTCTTCACAAACAAGATAAGAGCACCCCAAGGTGATACACTGGGCCGAATAAAACCCTTATCAAGCAATTCCTGTAGCTGATCCTTCAATCCCTTCAACTCAGGAGGACCCATATGATACGGAGGAATAAAAATGGGCTGAGTGCCCAGCAACAGATCAATGCCAAAAACAGTATCTATATCAGGCGGCATGCCTAAGAGATCAGCTGGAAACATATCAAGAAAATCCCGTACTACTGGAATTGAATCAACCGAAAGGGTATCAATACTGACATCTCTCACGTAAGCTAAATACGCATCACACCCCTTCTCAACCATACGTTGAGCTCTAAGAAAAGAAATAACTCTATTGGGAGAGTGATCTAAAGTACCCTTCCACTCAACATGTCGTACACCTGGCATAGCCAGCGTCACAGTTTTGGCGTGACAATCAGAATAACATAATGGGGCGACAACCAGTCCATGCCAAGATAATATCAAAATCTACCATGCTGAACAATAATAAATCGGCTCTATTCTCGAAACCACTCAGAGCAACCAAACACGACTGATAAACGTGGTCCACAATAAGAGAATCTCCCACATGAGTAGAAACATAAACAGGAGAACTCAAAGAATTCCTAGGTACATCCAAATGCAGAGAAAAATAAGAAGACACATAAGAGTAAGTGGAGTCTGGATCGAATAGAACCGATGCATCTCTATGACAAACCAGTATAATACCTGTGATGACAGAATCAGAGGCAACAACCTCAGTACGGGTAGGAAGGGCATAGTATCGGGCCTGACCTCCCCCTCTAGGGTAACCTCTACCACCCCGACCTCCACCTCTGGCTGGTTGAGCAGGTGGGGTAGCAACATGAGCTGTAACCATAGCTTGAGAACTCTGCGGGGTGCGCTGTGGCTGAGAAGTCTGTGGAGGCACACACCTCCCAAGTCTAGGGCAATCCCTCACCACATGGCGTGTGTCATTACAATCAAAGCAAGCTCTAGGAGAATGTGGTGGCTATGACTGGCTCGGGCCAGGTCTGCTGGACTGACCTCTGAAAGCACCCCGCGCAAGAGGCACGCTAGATACCGGAGGTACATAATAAGGCCCCTAAGGTCTAGGAGGAGATGGAATACCACTGGCTACTGGAAGAGCTGAATGAACAGGGTGACTCATATAACCCCAGCCATGACGACCTGCAGTTGGGGCACGGACACCAGAATAATGGCATGACTCTCGAGACCTCTTGGCCTCCCTCTCCTCTCTCTCCCTAGCATGCATACCCTCAATCATCATAGTAATTCTCATCACTTGATAATAATAATTATCCATCTCTAACTCACGAGCCATGCTAGAACTGATGCTGGGAATAAGCCCCTCAATAAACCGGCAAACCCTCTTGCGAACAGTAGAAACCAAGGCTGGGGCATGTCTAGCCAAACTAGTATAACAGATAGCATACTCTGAGATAGTCATAGCACCCTGACACAAATGCTCAAACACTGCGCGCCACGCATCTTTGAGGCTTTGAGGAATATACTCTCTCAGGAACATATCTGAAAACTTAGTCCATGTCAGTGAAGCAGCCTCATCCGAACTATCTAACTCATATGTGCGCCACCACTCATAGGCAACCCCTCAAAGCTGGAAAGTAGTGAAGGAAACCCCGCTCGATCCTGATATACCCATGGTACGGAGAATGCGGTAACACTCATCTTGAAATCCCAGAGCATCATCCGATGCTAGACCACTGAATACAGGAGGCTTGTACTTCTTTAACCTCTCAAGCCTCAGCTGCTCATCCTAGAAAGCCGCTACCTTATCCTCGGGCTGATCTCGAACTGCAAGCAGTACAGGAATAATCTCAGGAACTTGCTCAACATGCACTCGTTGCTCAAAAGTGCGGGCGACGGGAGTCTGTGCTCCTCCCCCGGCCTGAGACGTAGTTGCAATAAGGGGAAGGAACCCTGCCTGAGCCAAAGTGGTGTACATGCTCATGAACCGTTCTAGTGTCTCCTGAAGAGCTGGAGTAGTGGTATCAGTAGGCGTATCAGGTGCCTGGACTCTAGCTGGAACTGCTGGTGGTACCTTGGTGGCAGCTCAAGCAGGTGCTCTGGCTGCACCACGTGCGCGACCTCGGCCTCTACCCTAGCCCGGCCTCTGACGATTGTAGTAGGGGGCGCGAGTGCTTGATCATCTCGGGTAGCACATCTCCTCACCATCTGTGAGAGAATAGAAGACAGAAGTTTAGAATTGTGATGTCAAAATCTCGCACAACAAGGAAATCAAATGAAGTGGAAATTTCCTAACAATTACGTACCGATCAACGAGACTCTAATAAACCAGCTTGTGATCCATGACTCCTATGAACCTAGAGCTCTGATACCACCTTGTCACGACCCCGGTTCGTCCTCCGTGAAACATCGTGACGACACCTAGTCTCTATGACTAGGTAAGCCTAAATTACGGAAGATAAACCAAAGTGTGGAATAAAAATAATTTAAAACAGAAATAGAGTGATATAACAGCATTTAAAAGTGCCGCTCGACATACACAATATAAATTCTCGAAACCAATACAGTTTTCCCAAAACACAGAATCCCATGAATCACAAGCTAAGGATCACTACCCAGTGCTCTAACTCTAGAATAGTCTAAACAAAAATAAATACAAAAGGGCTATAACAATAAGAGAGAGTGGAGAGAGACTCCTCGGTCTGCGGATGTGACAGATCTACCTCAAAGTCTCCGAATGGTTGCCTCGCCTCAAGGATGGTAAGTCTGAGTGGAAGTACCTGGATCTGCACATGAAAAACATGCGCAGAAAGGGCACGAATACACCACAGTGGTACTCAGTAAGTGCGAAGCCTAACCTCGGTCAGGTAGTGACGAGGAAGGTCAGGGCCCTACTGAGATAAAATAAAAAATATAAGATATGACAGTATAAGATAAGAAGTACAGTCGAAAACTAACACTAAGAATTTAATACAGGAATACAAGGAATTCAATAACTGAAACAGAGGCAAAAACAATCACAAGGAAATAACCAGAGATCTCTCAGTATCCTGAGGATCTCTTAGTACACTCAATATATGCCAGGGATCTCTTGGTATCCCGAGGATCTCTCGGTATCCTCAATATACGTGCCATGGATCTCTTGGTATCCCGCACCTTAGTTCAAATCATAAATACGTATAGGGAATCTCCCGAGATGTTGTCCCGTAGTCCCAAAGTAAAACACACAGCGGCAACACAAGAATACTCAATTAAGCTCAATTTCGTATCAATTAAATAGGTAATTCTAATCTAACATGCTTCATATAATTCAATTAAGGCAGTTTAAGCAAATAAACAGTTAAGTCAATTAGACATGCTTTTTCTAAGATAATAGTTGGTTTAAATTGCAAGTAAAATGAAACAGGAAAAGGAACACAATCGAAGTTACCTAAAGAAAACCAGATTTTCGACAATTAGCTCAAGTACGCACTCGTCACCTCTCGTACAAGGCATTTCAAATATCAAACATACCAAATCCTAAGGGGAAGGTCCCCCACACAAGGTTAGACAAGCCACTTACCTCGAACCGGCTCAATAATCAACCCGAGACCATGTTCTTGCCACGAGTACTCGATTCCAAATGTCCCAAATCTATTCAATTCAATTGCATAATGTAAATAACACTTCAAGTAACTGATTCTACAAAGAATTTCTAAGCTAATACGCGAAATTAGGTAAAATAACCAAAATGCCCCTCGAGCCCAAATCTCGGAATCGGGTAAAATTTATATTTCAGAATTCTCATACTCTTACGAGTTCATGCGTACCAAAATTATCAAAATCTAAGGTCAAATTCCCAATCAAAAGTTGAATTCTAGGTCTAAGAACTTTCTTCCAACTTTTCCCCAATTTTCATCTCCAATCCGAAATTAAATGATAAAACTAACTATAGATTGATGGAATAAAATTAGAAAGGGTTAAAGAATTGTTACCCAACAATCTCCTCTTCAATTTCCTCTCAAAATCGCCCTCTCCCGAGCTCCAAATCGAATTTCGAACTTTTGAAACTAAACCCTCGAAATTTCTTATTTCTGCCCAGCTATTACCGCATCTGCGGTCAAGGGAGTGCACCTGCAGTCATGCACCTGCAGACAAATGCATCGCAGATGTAAAAAGTCACTTAACGGGCTGGATTCGCATCTGCGGTCGCTTGGCCGCATCCGCGACACTGCATTTGTGAAAACCCAGCCGCATCTGCGAAAACTTGGAGCTTGGCCCAAACTCGCTTCTGCAGCCACTTAGCCACTTCTACGGCGCCACTCCTGTGAAACCCAAACCGCTGGTGCGGTTATGACAGAAAACCAGTTGAAGCTGCAAATTCCAAAATTCTTCTGTCAACCATCCGAAATCATCTCGAGGCCCCCGAGACCTTAACCGAAGGCACCAACAAGTCTAATACCACTGTCCAAAATTATACCAATCCTTAAAACACCTAAAACAACATCGAAATGACGAATCAACCACAGATTCAAGCCTAAGAACTCCAAAACTCTAGAAATACGCTTTCGATCAAAAAGTCTATCAAACCTCGTTCGAATGACCTGAAATTTTCCGCACATGTCACAATCAACAATACGTAGCTACTCCAACTTCTGGAATTCCATTCTGACCCTCAGATCAAAATCTCACTTTCGAACCGAAAAATTTCAAAATTCGACTTTCGGCATTCCAAGCCTAAATTAGCTACGGACCTCCAAAACACAATCTGAACATGCTCCTAAGGCTGAAATCACCCAATGGAGCTAACGGAACCATCAGATTTTCATTCCGAGGTTGTCTTCATACTGTTCCAACTACGGTCAACTTTCCAACACTTAAGCTCTCCGAAACTCAAAGAAACATTCAGAAAAATCAAAATAGCAGAAATAAACTTGGGAAAAGCAGTTAATAGGGGGATCGGGGCGTAAATTCTTAAGACGACTGGTCGGGTCGTCACAATTTTATATGTGTTGAAGATAATGAAGTACTCTTTTCATAGTTGTCCATTGATTATGAGATGGAGAGTGCATGAATTGATAGGCCTTGTTGACCATAAAAGCTATATCTAGCCTCATGAGAGTTAGATATTGAAGAGCTCCAACTACATATCTGTAAAGAGTGAGATCACTAAAGGCTGGACTGTAATTCACTACTAGAAATTCAGTAAAAAGCGACCACAAAAAGCGACCACAAAAAGCGACCAAACATGGCTGGCCGCAATATTGCTGGTCCCTTTATTTTAGGGACCAAAGTTGGTCGTTAATTAGCGACCAACTTTGGTCTCTAAGGTAAAAGGACCAAATATTCTGATTTTGACTTTAGTGACCAACTTTGGTCGCTATATTAATTTAATAATATAAATTTGGCGACCAAAGTTGGTCTCTACATATGAAATACATTGTTTTTAATTTATCATTAATCATTAGAAAGCGACCAACTTTGGTCTCTAATCCAAATATTATATTTTAAAATCTGGACAATAGAGACCAAAGTTGGTCGCTAAATTCAAGAATTTAATTTTTTTTAAAGATAAGCGACCAAATTGGTCGCTATATTTCCAGAAATTTTATTTTTTAATAGAAATCTGGGCAGGTAGCAACCAAGGTTGGTCGCTATTGCCCAGAAAATTATTTTTTTTATAGTGAAATGCGACCAAATAGAGACCAAAGTTGGTCGCTTTTCTTGGTATATTTTTGGCAGAAACTGCCTGTTTTGGCAGCTACACCACCTGCCAGCTTACCAAACATCCTAAACAGGCATTTTATGCCAGCAACAACAACAACAACAATTAAAAGCAACAATCAATAGAACTAACACATTAAGCTAACAAAACTAAGTTAACGCTTATTACAAGCCCATTCGAACTAAAAAGAACTAACACAATAGAACTAAATTTTTTTGTCTAGTTCAAAGTATATAAAGTACTCAAGGAGTGTTCTTTCAGCATCCTCGTCCGAAAGTTGGATTGCCTCGCCCGATTCATTAGGTGGTTGACTGCGTATGAATTCCCCCACGTCAGCTGCATGTGAAGCGAACCTATATGAAAAATTATATATATTGAATTAGTATTTCAAAATTTATATAAAAGTAAATCAAAATACTTAATGAAACGTAAAAAACTTACATGTATATAGTCGAGGCTCGACCCTCCTTTCTGAATCAGTCTCTTTCTTCTTCTTTACAATACGAGTTTCATTGAATAGCTCATATTGCTTCATTGGCATCATAAAGCTGTCTGGTGGCTTTGGTGATTATCCTCGTGGTACTATTACTCGGGATGAACTTGGATACAGAGAATAACTTGGATACAGTACCTGACAGGGTGTGTCTTTGATCAATTGTTGATCTCTATAGCTACAATGATAATGAGAAGGCAACGACATGTGTTTCAAAATAGTGATGGTATAGGTAGGATTAAACATTTCCTAAGTAGATAAAAGAGGTTATAGAGGAATTCTCTACTTCACTTTCCAAGAGGAAAAGAAGTTTGATTGATAGTGACAACGTTGATGAAGACGGAATGTTTTCCATTGGTCATGGCAGTTGCCATAAAGCGGGGATCATAAGACTCTATGATGACAAAGATTATAGGAAGTTTTGTTCTAAACTTTCCTCCAAGTCTGATCCGTACAAGCTTAATATGATATTGGTGTTATTTCTTCGGATTCAGACAATGATTTGACCGACAAAAGTATGGAAATGCTCTTAAAAAGAATTAAAGGTAAAATCTTTTTCTTGGTAGAGAAGGATGCTGAAAAGATTTTACCTTTAATTCTTTTTAAGAGCATTCCATACTTTTGTCAGTCAAATCGTTGTCTGAATCCGAAGAAATATCACCAATATCACATTAAGATTGTACGGATCAGACTTGAAAGAAAATTTAGAACAAAACTTCTTATAATCTCTGTCATCATAGAGTCTTATGATCCCCATTCTATGGGAACTGCCATGACCAACGGAATACATTCCGTCTTCATCAACCTTGTCACTCTCAATTAAACTTCTTTTCCTCATGGAAAATGAAGTACATAATTACTCTATAAGATCTTCTTTTATCTACTTAGAAAATACTAAATTCCTACCTACACCATCACTATTTGAAACACATGCCATTGCCTTCTCATCATCATTGTCGCTAATAAGAAGAACAATTAAAGGCACACTTTGCCAGGTACCTTGTCTTAGTTATTCTTGGTGGAAGTTCTATTGCATGTCTAATAACGTCATCAACCTCTTCTAATAATCCTCCGGCAATCTAAAATTCCAAAACATAAACTAAAAGTTCAATTCATATCCTAAACCTTCAATTCATATCCACAAAAGTTCAAGTCATATCCTAAAGGTTCAACTCATATCGTAAAAAGTTCAAGTCATATCGTAAAATTTCAATTTATATCGTACAAGTTCAATTCACAAGAACAAAACCTAAAAACTAAAAGTTCATCAATTCTTATCCTACGAGTTTAAACATAAACTAAAAGTTCAATTTATATCCTAAAGGTTCAATTCATATCCACAAAAGTTCAAGTCATATCCTAAAATTTCTATTTATATCCTAAAAATTCAACTCATATCCTAAAAGTTTCAATTTATATCCTACAAGTTCAATTCACAAGAACAAAACCTAAAAACTAAAAGTTATATTCATATCCTACGAGTTTAAACATAAACTAAAAGTTCAAGTCATATCCTAAAGGTTCAATACATATGCTAAAGGTTCAATTTATTTCCTAAAAGTTCAACTCATATCCTAAAAGTTTCAATTCATATCCTAAAAAGTTCAAGTCATACATAAAAGCTTCAATTTATATCCTACAAGTTCAATTCACAAGAACAAAACCTAAAAACTAAAAGTTATATTCATATCTTACGAGTTTAAACATAAACTAAAACTTCAAGTCATATCCTAAAGGTTCAATACATATCCTAAAGGTTCAATTTATTTCCTAAAAGTTCAACTCATATCCTAAAAGTTTCAACTCATATCGTAAAAAGTTCAAGTCATACATAAAAGTTTCAATTTATATCGTACAAGTTCAATTCACAAGAACAAAACCTAAAAACTAAAAGTTCATCAATTCTTATCCTACGAGTTTAAACATAAACTAAAAGTTCAATTTATATCCTAAAGGTTTAATTCATATCCACAAAAGTTCAAGTCATATCCTAAAATTTCTATTTATATCCTAAAAATTCAACTCATATCCTAAAAGTTTCAATTCATATCCTAAAAATTCAATTCACAAGAACAAAACCTAAAAACTAAAAGTTATATTCATATCCTACGAGTTTAAACATAAACTAAAAGTTCAAGTCATATCCTAAAGGTTCAATACATATGCTAAAGGTTCAATTTATTTCCTAAAAGTTCAACTCATATCCTAAAAGTTTCAATTCATATCCTAAAAAGTTTCAATTTATATCCTACAAGTTCAATTCAGAAGAACAAAACCTGAAAACCAACAGTTATATTCATATCTTACGAGTTTAAACATAAACTCAAACTTCAAGTCATATCCTAAAGGTTCAATACATATCCTAAAGGATCAATTTATTTCCCAAAAGTTCAACTCATATCCTAAAAGTTTCAATTCATATCCTAAAAAGTTCAAGTCATACATAAAAGCTTCAATTTATATCGTACAAGTTCAATTCACAAGAACAAAACCTAAAAACTAAAAGTTCATCAATTCTTATCCTACGAGTTTAAACATAAACTAAAAGTTCAATTTATATCCTAAAGGTTCAATTCATATCCACAAAAGTTCAAGTCATATCCTAAAATTTCTATTTATATCCTAAAAATTCAACTCATATCCTAAAAGTTTCAATTTATATCCTACAAGTTCAATTCACAAGAACAAAACCTAAAAACTAAAAGTTATATTCATATCCTACGAGTTTAAACATAAACTAAAAGTTCAAGTCATATCCTAAAGGTTCAATACATATGCTAAAGGTTCAATTTATTTCCTAAAAGTTCAACTCATATCCTAAAAGTTTCAATTCATATCCTAAAAAGTTCAAGTCATACATAAAAGCTTCAATTTATATCGTACAAGTTCAATTCACAAGAACAAAACCTAAAAACTAAAAGTTCATCAATTCTTATCCTACGAGTTTAAACATAAACTAAAAGTTCAATTTATATCCTAAAGGTTCAATTCATATCCACAAAAGTTCAAGTCATATCCTAAAATTTCTATTTATATCCTAAAAATTCAACTCATATCCTAAAAGTTTCAATTTATATCCTACAAGTTCAATTCACAAGAACAAAACCTAAAAACTAAAAGTTATATTCATATCCTACGAGTTTAAACATAAACTAAAAGTTCAAGTCATATCCTAAAGGTTCAATACATATGCTAAAGGTTCAATTTATTTCCTAAAAGTTCAACTCATATCCTAAAAGTTTCAATTCATATCCTAAAAAGTTCAAGTCATACATAAAAGCTTCAATTTATATCCTACAAGTTCAATTCACAAGAACAAAACCTAAAAACTAAAAGTTATATTCATATCTTACGAGTTTAAACATAAACTAAAACTTCAAGTCATATCCTAAAGGTTCAATACATATTCTAAAGGTTCAATTTATTTCCCAAAAGTTAAACTCATATCCTAAAAGTTTCAATTCATATCCTAAAAAGTTCAAGTCATACATAAAAGCTTCAATTTATATCGTACAAGTTCAATTCACAAGAACAAAACCTAAAAACTAAAAGTTCATCAATTCTTATCCTACGAGTTTAAACATAAACTAAAAGTTCAATTTATATCCTAAAGGTTCAATTCATATCCACAAAAGTTCAAGTCATATCCTAAAATTTCTATTTATATCCTAAAAATTCAACTCATATCCTAAAAGTTTCAATTTATATCCTACAAGTTCAATTCACAAGAACAAAACCTAAAAACTAAAAGTTATATTCATATCCTACGAGTTTAAACATAAACTAAAAGTTCAAGTCATATCCTAAAGGTTCAATACATATGCTAAAGGTTCAATTTATTTCCTAAAAGTTCAACTCATATCCTAAAAGTTTCAATTCATATCCTAAAAAGTTCAAGTCATACATAAAAGCTTCAATTTATATCCTACAAGTTCAATTCACAAGAACAAAACCTAAAAACTAAAAGTTATATTCATATCTTACGAGTTTAAACATAAACTAAAACTTCAAGTCATATCCTAAAGGTTCAATACATATCCTAAAGGTTCAATTTATTTCCTAAAAGTTCAACTCATATCCTAAAAGTTTCAACTCATATCGTAAAAAGTTCAAGTCATACATAAAAGCTTCAATTTATATCGTACAAGTTCAATTCACAAGAACAAAACCTAAAAACTAAAAGTTCATCAATTCTTATCCTACGAGTTTAAACATAAACTAAAAGTTCAATTTATATCCTAAAGGTTTAATTCATATCCACAAAAGTTCAAGTCATATCCTAAAATTTCTATTTATATCCTAAAAATTCAACTCATATCCTAAAAGTTTCTATTCATATCCTAAAAATTCAATTCACAAGAATAAAACCTAAAAACTAAAAGTTATATTTATATCCTACGAGTTTAAACATAAACTAAAAGTTCAAGTCAAATCCTAAAGGTTCAATACATATGTTAAAGGTTCAATTTATTTCCTAAAAGTTCAACTCATATCCTAAAAGTTTCAATTCATATCCTAATAAGTTCAAGTCATACAAAAAAGCTTCAATTTATATCCTACAAGTTCAATTCAGAAGAACAAAACCTGAAAACCAACAGTTATATTCATATCTTACGAGTTTAAACATAAACTCAAACTTCAAGTCATATCCTAAAGGTTCAATACATATCCTAAAGGTTCAATTTATTTCCCAAAAGTTCAACTCATATCCTAAAAGTTTCAATTCATATCATAAAAAGTTCAAGTCATACATAAAAGCTTCAATTTATATCGTACAAGTTCAATTCACAAGAACAAAACCTAAAAACTAAAGTTCATTAATTCTTATCCTACGAGTTTAAACATAAACTAAAAGTTCAATTTATATCCTAAAGGTTCAATTCATATCCACAAAAGTTCAAGTCATATCCTAAAATTTCTATTTATATCCTAAAAATTCAATTCATATCCTAAAAATTCAATTCACAAGAACAAAACCTAAAAACTAAAAGTTATATTTATATCCTACGAGTTTAAACATAAACTAAAAGTTCAAGTCATATCCTAAAGGTTCAATACATATGTTAAAGGTTCAATTTATTTCCTAAAAGTTCAACTCATATCCTAAAAGTTTCAATTCATATCCTAATAAGTTCAAGTCATACAAAAAAGCTTCAATTTATATCCTACAAGTTCAATTCAGAAGAACAAAACCTGAAAACCAACAGTTATATTCATATCTTACGAGTTTAAACATAAACTCAAACTTCAAGTCATATCCTAAAGGTTCAATACATATCCTAAAGGTTCAATTTATTTCCCAAAAGTTCAACTCATATCCTAAAAGTTTCAATTCATATCCTAAAAAGTTCAAGTCATACATAAAAGCTTCAATTTATATCGTACAAGTTCAATTCACAAGAACAAAACCTAAAAACTAAAAGTTCATCAATTCTTATCCTACGAGTTTAAACATAAACTAAAAGTTCAATTTATATCCTAAAGGTTCAATTCATATCCACAAAAGTTCAAGTCATATCCTAAAATTTCTATTTATATCCTAAAAATTCAACTCATATCCTAAAAGTTTCAATTTATATCCTACAAGTTCAATTCACAAGAACAAAACCTAAAAACTAAAAGTTATATTCATATCCTACGAGTTTAAACATAAACTAAAAGTTCAAGTCATATCCTAAAGGTTCAATACATATGCTAAAGGTTCAATTTATTTCCTAAAAGTTCAACTCATATCCTAAAAGTTTCAATTCATATCCTAAAAAGTTCAAGTCATACATAAAAGCTTCAATTTATATCGTACAAGTTCAATTCACAAGAACAAAACCTAAAAACTAAAAGTTCATCAATTCTTATCCTACGAGTTTAAACATAAACTAAAAGTTCAATTTATATCCTAAAGGTTCAATTCATATCCACAAAAGTTCAAGTCATATCCTAAAATTTCTATTTATATCCTAAAAATTCAACTCATATCCTAAAAGTTTCAATTTATATCCTACAAGTTCAATTCACAAGAACAAAACCTAAAAACTAAAAGTTATATTCATATCCTACGAGTTTAAACATAAACTAAAAGTTCAAGTCATATCCTAAAGGTTCAATACATATGCTAAAGGTTCAATTTATTTCCTAAAAGTTCAACTCATATCCTAAAAGTTTCAATTCATATCCTAAAAAGTTCAAGTCATACATAAAAGCTTCAATTTATATCCTACAAGTTCAATTCACAAGAACAAAACCTAAAAACTAAAAGTTATATTCATATCTTACGAGTTTAAACATAAACTAAAACTTCAAGTCATATCCTAAAGGTTCAATACATATTCTAAAGGTTCAATTTATTTCCCAAAAGTTAAACTCATATCCTAAAAGTTTCAATTCATATCCTAAAAAGTTCAAGTCATACATAAAAGCTTCAATTTATATCGTACAAGTTCAATTCACAAGAACAAAACCTAAAAACTAAAAGTTCATCAATTCTTATCCTACGAGTTTAAACATAAACTAAAAGTTCAATTTATATCCTAAAGGTTCAATTCATATCCACAAAAGTTCAAGTCATATCCTAAAATTTCTATTTATATCCTAAAAATTCAACTCATATCCTAAAAGTTTCAATTTATATCCTACAAGTTCAATTCACAAGAACAAAACCTAAAAACTAAAAGTTATATTCATATCCTACGAGTTTAAACATAAACTAAAAGTTCAAGTCATATCCTAAAGGTTCAATACATATGCTAAAGGTTCAATTTATTTCCTAAAAGTTCAACTCATATCCTAAAAGTTTCAATTCATATCCTAAAAAGTTCAAGTCATACATAAAAGCTTCAATTTATATCCTACAAGTTCAATTCACAAGAACAAAACCTAAAAACTAAAAGTTATATTCATATCTTACGAGTTTAAACATAAACTAAAACTTCAAGTCATATCCTAAAGGTTCAATACATATCCTAAAGGTTCAATTTATTTCCTAAAAGTTCAACTCATATCCTAAAAGTTTCAACTCATATCGTAAAAAGTTCAAGTCATACATAAAAGCTTCAATTTATATCGTACAAGTTCAATTCACAAGAACAAAACCTAAAAACTAAAAGTTCATCAATTCTTATCCTACGAGTTTAAACATAAACTAAAAGTTCAATTTATATCCTAAAGGTTTAATTCATATCCACAAAAGTTCAAGTCATATCCTAAAATTTCTCTTTATATCCTAAAAATTCAACTCATATCCTAAAAGTTTCAATTCATATCTTAAAAATTCAACTCATATCCTAAAAGTTTCAATTTATATCCTAGATTTCTATAAACTCTAGATTTTTATAAAATGTTAAATAATGTTAAATACAACCTAAACCCTAGGTTTCTATAAAATACAATGTTAAATAATCAATTGAAACACTAGTCATTTGAAACTAATTCATAGCTAATAAACAAAACATTATAATCTTACACAAAAGATATAAATTGTAATTATAACCTAGAATTTTTAGGAGGTGGAGAAGGAGAGAGATGCAACAGCAGCAGAGGCGACGACGACGGGGCGGCGGCAGCTGGGCGGTGGTCGTTGGTGGCGTGGGTGGGGCCTCTGGTGCTGGGAGTTGGAAGGGGGGGGGGTTGAGTGTGAGAAAAAAAAAGAGATTTTGGGAAATTTTTAGAAAGAATGGGAGGGGATCCCGGTTTTGACACTCTGGAATTAAAAATAGCGACCACAAGTGTTCGCTATTTTGGTAGGTAAATCAGTTTTGAATTTTTAAAAATAGCGACCAAAGATGGTCGCTATTTCTAAAAAAATTATATTACTCTTAATTCAATTTAAAATTATATATATATATATATATGTAGTATAAATTTAGGATTTTAATTCAATTTAAGCTATATATATATTCGATATAATACTACCTAATACACTTATACTTAGTGCATAGTATAACGTAAGTATATATATATATATATATATATATATATATATATATATATATATATATATAAGCTATATTCGATACAGTATTACCTAATACACTTATACTTAGTGCATAGTATAGCGTAAGTATATAATATATATATATATATATATATATATATATATATATATATATATATATATATAAGCTATATTCTATACAGTATGACCTAATACACTTATACTCAGTGCATAGTATAGCGTAAGTATATATTATATATATAAGCTATATTTGATACAATATTACCTAATACACTTATACTTAGTGCATAGTATAACGTAAGTATATATATTATATATATATATAAGCTATATTCGATAGAGTATGACCTAATACACTTATACACAGTGCATAGTATAGCGTAAGTATATATATATTATATATATAAGCTATATTCGATACAGTATGACCTAATACACTAATACTCAGTGCATAGTATAGCGTAAGTATATATATATATATATATATATATTATATATAAGCTATGTTCGATATAATACTACCTAATACACTTATACTTAGTGCATAGTATAGCGTAAGTATATATATTATATATATATATATATATATATATATATATATAAAAACTATATTCGATACTGTACTACCTAATACACTTATACTCAGTGCCTAGTATAGCGTAAGTATATATATTATATATATTATATATATAAGCTATATTCGATACAATATTACCTAATACACTTATACTTAGTGCATAGTATAGCGTAAGTATATATATTATATATATATAAGCTATATTCGATACAGTATTACCTAATACACTTATACTTAGTGCATAATATAGCATAAGTATATATATTATATATATATATAAGCTATATTCGATACAGTATTACCTAATACACTTATACTTAGTGCATAATATAGCGTAAGTATATATATATATTATATATGTAAGCTATATTCGATATAATATTACCTAATAGACTTATATTCAGTGCATAATATAGCGTAAGTAAATATTATATATATATATATATATATATATAGAGAGAGAGAGAGAGAGATAGAGAGAGAGAGAGAGAGACGCACGATTCGTAGTACTATTCATCCCTTGTATTACAAAAGTATTAACGGCTTATATTTATATTATTTAGATAGTAAATACAAAAGTGATTTTTAATTTTGACCATTGTTGACCTGAATAGAGACCAACTTTGGTCGCTATTTATTCAAGAATTTAGTTTAGCGACCAAAGTTGGTCACTATATTTAAATCAGATTTAATTATATTTCATATAATATTTAAATTAATAATATAATTATTAAAATTGTATAACTGGGCCCCATTTAAGCGACCAAAGTTGGTCGGTATCTGCTTACCCTTTAAGTAGCGACCAACGTTGGTCGCCATTTTTATATTATATATATTTATATTTTATAATTTTTTAAAAATACTAATATAATTATTAAAATTTTGTAGGTGGGTCCCACTTTAGCGACCAACATTGGTCACTAATCTCAGTAAATGTTTGACCAAGAAAGTCTGACCCGTCCAGTCAACATTTTGACTAATATAGCAACCAAGTAGCGACCAACCTTGGTCGCTATTTTGTTTCTTTTATTTATTTTATTATTTTCGCTAGTTTAGTGACCAACTTTGGTCGCTTTTTCCCACAGACCAATTTTGGTCGCTAAATTTTGGTTGCTTTTTTTCCGGATTTCTAGTAGTGATTGTTGAAGAGCTTTACTATTGTAGTCAATGGAGTATGAAGAGGCTTGCATGTTCTCATTCTAGCTTTGTCCAGTAAATTATTAATATATTGCTCTTGGGACAATTGAAGATCGTCGGAGTTGCAAACAACCTGGACTCCATGAAAGTAGCTTAGTTGACCAAGGTCTCTTATGGAAAATGTAGCCCCAAGTTGCTCCACAATCTGATCAAGAAACTTGGAGTTGTTCCCTGTCAAGACAATGTCGTCCACATACACTAACAGATAACCAAGGAATCCATGAGAGTTATAAATGAAGAGAGATACGTCTGTTTTAGAGGGAGAGAAGCCAATAAATATTAGAAATTGTTGAAGCTTGGTGTACCACGTCCTTGGAGCTTGTTTAAGCTCGTAGAGTGACTTGTGAAGCTTACAAACACAGTGAGGGAGTTGAGGATGAGCAAATCCTTGAGGTTGTTCCATGAACACTTCCTCTTGAAGATCAACATGTAAGAAGGTATTTTGGACATCCAATTGCCTTAATGGCCAGCTGTTAGAGACAGCTAAGGAAAGGATAACTCTAATCATTATAGGTTTTACCACTGCACTGAATGCGTCATAAAAATCAGGGCCTTCAACTTGGCGAAATTCTTTTGTGACCAAACGAGCCTTGTAGCGTTGGAGGGCCCCAAATGAATCTCTCTTAATGCGAAAGAACCACTTGCACCCTAAAATGTTCATTGAGGGTGTAGAAGGAACTAAGGACCGGGTTTTATTATTGAACAGGGTTGTCATCTCAGCATTCATGGCTTCTTACCACTCCTTGAATTTTTGAGCCTCGGTAAAATAGGTAGGTTCTTCAGTTGGGGGTGATTCAGGTGAATGGATGGAGAGGATGGTTGAATGAGCAGAGGAAGGCATATGCCTTAGTTGCATGTGATGAGTTCGTTCAGTGAGTTTCTGTGCTCTTGGAAATGAGGTGATGGCAATGTAAGAGAAGCGGGTGGAGACAAAAGAGAATATGAGTTAAGGTCAACAACGAAAGGGACTGGATGGGGAGATCTAGATGATGGTTGCTTAGTGATATGATTTGGAGAGTAACTTGGAGTATGACTAGGATTTCCAAGAGTAGTAGCTGTTGTTGGAGAACTACTTGGACATTTTGGGGTCGCGAGGACAATTGTTGATGATGTTCCAGTAGTATAAAGAGGTGATAGAGGACCAGTAGAAGATTCAACTATACAAGGAGCAAAAAACCATGGTTGAGATTTGGAAGGATAGGCTGGAGGTTGACCAAGTATTGACTTAAATGGGAAGACACTTTCATCAAATTGAACGTGTCTAGCAATATATATTCGACCAGAACTCCTATCAAGGAACACACAAGGCTGGCTTCTGTAGGTTATTTTATGCTTGTTATATGGCCTTAATTAAGGAAAGCATAAGCAACCAAATGTTTTTAGGAAGAGATAATAAGGAGTAGTTCCAAAAATTAGTTCAAAGGGAGATTTGCCAAGGTTAATCTGAGTAGGAAGCCAATTAATTAGGTAAACTGCAGTTTCAAAGGCAAAATGCCAGAATTTGGATGGTGTTGAGCTATGAGCCATTATGCTTAATCCAACTTCAACAATATGGCGATACTTACACTCTACTTTTCCCTGCTGTTTATATGCGTACGGAGAGGCAAGTCTATGTAAAATTCCAAGTCTAGCGCAAATTGTTGATAATAGTAAAAATTCCCCTCCCTCATTAGTTTGGATAGTTTTTATTTTTGCATTGAATAGCCTTTCAATTAGGAGTCTAAATTGATCAAATATCTTTGCAACATCAGATTTTAGAAAAAACGGATAACTCCATGTATAACCAGAGAAATCACCACTGAATACAAGCAAATATTTGTGACCATCAGAAGATAAAAAAGGGGAGAGGGACGCCAAACGTCCGCAAAAATAAGCTGTAAAATGGAAGAACTTTTATTAACTCGATAAGGAAGCGACAATTTGTGTGACTTGCCAAGTTGGCAAGCACTACACAAACCACTAGATGAATTAGAGACGGGAAGTTGATGCTTGTGGATAACTTGATAAAGAACTCTTTGGTGTGGATGACCAAGACGAAGGCGGAATGGAGGGCGGTGCTTGAGAAGCAAGTTGTAGAGACCAGCGTTACTCGATCTGGAAAGAATTGGAGTCTTTGTTGCTCGATCCTTGATAATAAAGTGATAAGGGTGAAACTCAAAGAAGACATTATTATCAAGTGCATATTTCTAAATAGATAGAAGTTTTTTAGTTATCGAAGGTACATGAAGAATATTGTTGAGATTGAATTTGCGATGAGGTGAAATAGAGAAAGAAGATATACCAGTGTTATGGATTTGCAAACCTTGACCGTTACCTACTTGTAATTGATCAGAACCCTTGTACGCTTTGTAGTGGTTGAATTTTGACATATCTAGAGTAATAGTCGGGAAACCAATTCTATGTAAGAGGTATGGGAGCTTGATGAGAGAGATGAGCAGAGGGATTAGTGGAGTGATTGTAGCGCTAGAAACAAGTTGGGGCCAAATGGTTTGTGCCATTACATATTTGACAACGGGATCTATTATCAGCCTTCCAGGATGAATTATTGTTGATAGGAGGCTTGGAATAGTTGTTATAGTAGTTATGTCGAGATTGCTGCAATGGAGAAAGTAGAGATGGTGTTTCCATTGTTAAACTCATGATTCAAAAGGAAGCTATGGGGTTTAGATTAGGTCACAGGCTCGGGTCTAGCAGATAATGTGGTAACACTGTATTTGAATTCCGGACGAAGCCCTTTGAAGATATAGATATTGAAATCAGAGAGGGAAAGGGGACGGCCAACTGCAGCTAGTTCATCAGATAAAAGTTTGGCCTTTTGGAGATATCGGGTGACTGAGAGACAGCTTGCTTAAGATTTTGGAGTTGCATATGAATGTTAAGGATTCGCGTGTTGGAAGGAGGCGACAACGCGGCTTCAAGTGCATCCAAAATATCTTTTGACGAGGTTAGGACAATGACTATGGGTATGGTCTCTTCAAAAAGAGAGGAGATCAAAAGGCTCATGATGAGTTGATCTTGATGAACCCACAGGGTATGGATCGGATTTGACTGAAAATTTTCAGATCCAACAATTTGGATTAAGGATGGAAGAAAAGGCTTTGTGCCATCAATATAATCTTGAAGGTTTTGGCCTCTCAAATATGTAAGAAGTTGAGTCTTCCAGAAAAGGTAATTTTTGGGTGTCAATTTTATAGAGATAAAGTGATGGGCATATTGAAGAGGATTAGAGGGAGGAGATGGGGCAGCGTTGATTGGGAAACAATGGGTAGGCTGGTAGAGGTAGAGGAATTATCTGGCATGATTAGGATTGGCGTCTGATACCATGTAAAGGTCGGTATACAAATAAAGTTTAATAGTTGGAAACACTCAACTATGTATTCCATTCATATAGTATTTATAGTACATCATATAGATGAGTATTATTACAAAGAGATAACCTTGAGAAGACTCCTACATCACTAAACTAGGACTCAAAGAAACAGAACAATATTTGAACTACTGATAATTCTTAGGTGGTCTAACAACAGTGTATTCTCACAAGCTATTTCAGAGGTTTCTTCGTCGGCCTGACTATCCGGATATCCGCCACCAACTATGTAAAGCTAATTCTGTTGCTACTTGGACGAGATATGCAAATGAATGCCATAAAGACATGAAAAAGGGAACTTTTCAACGCCCAACCAAGGTTTTGTTGCCTTTGATCGATGCAAAGATAATGCGTACTGCAAGTAAAGCGGATGTGTCACGAGTGAAGGTTTATTTGATCTATGCGTTCTTGACCCGGATGGAGTTTGATCTCGGGAAGGTTATGGTGGAGCGCATGGCTAGAGTGCGACCTTTTGGAGCTTGTCGACTTTTTTACCCGAGTATGACCACTCGACTATCAAGGACGCATCATGTAGATGAGGAGTATCACTATGATCAGTGATTCCAGTCTCACGGCCTATTAAGGCCTTCGATGTTACTTTCATGATTGACCCTCTTGCGATTGCTGCTATGATAGACTAGAGGATGGTTTGTGTTGAGGAGACATTGCAACTCATGTTTGCTGATATGCACATTCATGCTGAGAGGGGGGAGGTTGACTTGGCTAAGCTTCAGCAGGATTATACCCCTGTAGTAGTGGTTGGGTCTAGCTAAGAGAGGTGGTTGCCAACCTGATGAGGATGTGAACATAGTGCCATCTAATGATGAGCAGTATATGTGCACCTTCGAGGGTGCTGGTGATTAGCCGAGAGCCTCACAGAGTCACCTTTTTTTACCCTTGTTTCTATTGCTTTGCATTAGGGACAATGCATTTTTTTAAGTGTGGGGTGGGGTGTTCCTATTTGTTTGTACTTGTTTGTTTTGACTTTGCCACTTGGTGTTATTTTTATCTATTTGTTGCTTTCCTTAGACAATTTGGCATGTAGTAATCATAAATTACTACTACAATTCGGGAAAAAAGCGACCAAACTTTAGCGACCAAAGTTGGTCTGTCAAGAAAAGCCACCAAAGTTGGTCGCTAAATTGGCGAAAATAATAAAATAATTATTTGATATAGATTAGCGACCAAGGTTGGTCGCTACTTGGTCGCTAATTTCGTCAAAATATTGACCGGACTGGTCAGACTTGCTTGGTCAAAGGTATACTGAGATTAGCGACCAACGTTGGTTGCTACAGGGGGACCCACGTATAAAACTATAATAATTATAATATTATTTAAAAAAATTATAAAATATAAATAAATATAATTTAAAATTAGCAACCAAAGTTGGTCACGACCCCAACCCCGGCCGTGATGGCGCCCAACACAATGCTAGGCAAGCCCAACCAATTAACATCTCGCAATCTCTTTCTTTATAATTCAATACCAATTTTCGGGATTTAATACCAATTTAATATAAATAGAAGTATGAATTTTTAACAGATGAAATGTGCGGAAACCATAATCACGAAAAATCTCTGTAAAACAGCCCACTGATCCGGTGTCACAAGTCTGAGCCTCTAATACAAGGTTTCAACAATCTAATATAAAAATATCTCTAAAATGCGGAATAATAACTGGAGATATAAGGAGAAATCGGATCTGCGAACTCCATGCAGCTACCTCGATAACTCCAATGTAAACAGAACAACAGGAAAGCTCACATGGTGCAGGGAGTAATGTAAGTACTCCGACCCAGTGAGTAATAACAATAAATAATGGCTGACAGTATGAAATCACGTAAAGGCACTAAGCAGTTCTATATCAAAACAGTAAAATCATTTAAGCAGCAGTGAATGAGGAATCATGTGAAATTCTTTAAACCAGGTAAAACGGATATAATCAGTATAAATCAGCTCCTCAAACATTTCAGCTCATTTATTCGTTCTTATCCTCAGTTCTCAATTCATATACTTCTCACGATAACCGAATCAATAAATATATATACCGCTGCGGCGTGCAGCCCAATCCGTATATCGCTGTGACGTACAGCCCGATCCATAATAATAATAGTCGACTGCGCTCACTGGGGGTATGCAGACTCTAGAGGGGCTCCTTCAGCCCAAGCGCTATATAATTTTTGCGGCGTGCAGCCCGATCCATATAAGTAATTGTTGCGGCGTGCAGCCCGATCCATATCATATAAAATATCCTCACTATTGGGTCCTCGACCTCTCTCAGCATTTAATAATCACAACCTCTCGGGCATAATGTACGACTGGGATCTCAGCCCTCATATCTCTTTCTATTTATGATTAACATTTCAAAACAAATCTGGTTCATATCATTCTTAAACAATTGGAAACATTATTGAGGATATAAATTCTTTAACAAAATAAGTGAGGAAAACCAGTCAAAAAGCCCCTAAGGGTTCTACAGGTTGGCACAAGTCCCCAAGCATGGCAACAACCCAATTCACAATAATAAAGTATATGTCTCAATCAAAAATGTAGTAAAATATCATTCGGGATGGACCAAGTCACAATCCCCATAGCATTGAACCTCACACTCGTCACACATCGTGTATCTTAACTTAGTATAGCACTACGTTGTGCAAATCCGGGGTTTCAAACCCTCAGGACATCATTTAAAATTATTACTCACCTCAAACTGGCCAAAACTCTAGCTCGTTATGCCCTTGCCTCTCAAAATTGGCCTCCACACGCGTCGAATCTTTCCAAAATCAGAACTAATAGGTCACAATATGCTAAGAGAACATAGCCCAATGAACAATATTCGAAAAATATCAAAAATTCCGAAATTAGCATAAATCGAGCCCCGGGTCCATGTCTCGGAATCGAGTAAAATTTACATTTTCAGAATCCTCATATCCTCACGAGTCTAACCATACCAAAATTATCCAATTCCGATACCTTTTGGTCCTTCAACTCATCATTTTACATTTTTGGAAGGTTTCACAATTTTCTTCCCAAATTCCATCCCAAATCACGAATTAAATGATAAATTCAGTGATAGATTCATGTATTCTAGTCAAATCTGAGTTAAAATCACTTACCCCGATGAATTTCATGAAAAACCTTCGAAAAATCGCCAAAATCTAAGCTCTTTAGGTCAAAATATTAAATAAAACACAAAATCTCGTATTTATAGGGTACCCCTCAGGTTCCAGCCTCCACGGGCCGCACCAAAACGACCGCGGTCCGCGCAAACACAACCGCGGCCGCACAGGCCTTCCTCTGCAGTGACAGGCTTTAGTATTTTGGCCATAACCTTTTCTACAGATGTCCAAATTGCAATATCTTTACCTTTCTGGAAACTAGACACGAAGAGAACTTTCGTTTTTGAATCATCTCAAAATTCCTTTTGGATCAAAGGATATGAGCTTCCGAAGTTGGACCGACGATCTGCAGATCTTCATGACCGCGGACCGCGACCATTTTCCGCGCCCAACACTAAACCACCGTGCCCAGCACTAAATTCACCGCTCCCAGCACTAAAACTTCTGCCCCCATCCAATTTCTAAGTTCAGGAATGTCCAGACTCGCTCAAAACTCACCCGAAACACACCCGAGGCCCTCAAACCTCAACCCAAACATACCAACACCTCCCATAACATCATTAACACCTTGTCGAGTTTTCGAATCACTCAAAACACCAAATGAACTTAGGATTCAAGCTTAAGAACTTAGAAATTTCAAATTCCACAAACAATGCCGAAACTTATCAAATCAGGTCCGATTGACCCAAAATTTTGTACACAAGTCATAAATGACATAACTAAGCTACTGCAACTCTCGGAATTTCATTCCGACCTTTATATCAAAATCTCACCTATCAACCGGAAATCGCCGAAATATCTATTTCGCCAATCCAAGCTTAAACCTTACACGGACTTTCAAAATGCATTCCGATCATGCTCCTAAGTCCCAAATCACCTAAGGGAGCTAACCAAATCATAAAAATTCCCATCTGAGATCAAATACACATAAGTCAAAATTTGGTCAAACCTTTCAAATTTAAGGCTTCAAACTAAGAACTGTTCTTCCAAATTCATTCCGATTACCCTGAAAACCAAAACCAACGATTTACATAAGGCATAATGTATATACGGGGCAAGTCATGCCCGAAGACTGACGATCAAAGTGCAAAAGTTCAAAACGACCGGTCGGGTCGTTACATCCTCCCACTTAAACATACGTTCGTCCTCGAACGTGCCAAGAGTTGTTCCAAAAGCCAACCAATTACTGAATAAATTCACCATGCACATGCCCGGGGGTGATCCCACGTCACCCTATCTCGCATAGGTTCGATAACTCAATATAACAGACATTTCACAATCCATCCTAGTCCATGAACTATAGAACCACATTTCCTCTTCTAAAATCATCGACACGATCAGAATTTCACATTTATAATGTGAATAAGTCCGAACAAGCGGTAACAAATCATATATGCTATCTCCGGTGCAATCACATGATATACCACATAACTCAATACTTGTATTGATAACTTCTAACCACAGCAGCTGCACACAACATTCGCATACCGATAGAAAAAATCTTATCAACTAAAGTCTCATCGCAACACTTTCATATACTGCCAATGATCACTAAGACACGCGGTAAGCCATAACCATTTTCCATATCAACCATTAATGAAGCCACTTCTTCCTTGGCAAATACCACCACAAATTTCCGAACTGAAGCTCGATACTATCCTTCCAACATGCTGAAATCACATCTGTTCGTATTTATTAATGATCCCCAACGATCTCCTCTAATCCAACACATTACTCTGGTGACATGACACATCCATACAGGCCTAAGCCACAACTTGCACAATACACGCATCAATACGCAACAGTCTAAACGTACTCAAATCATGAAAATGACTCAAATCATGAAAATGACTCAAATGAAAGAGTTGTACCTCAAGCTCACCGGTACCACCACAACACAAGGCTGAGAACCCATCTCAAATCATAGGAACAAAACACACGAGTCTAACCCGCAAGGTCATACCTCCACATAACTTCGCTACGATGTGCGATCCTATCCAATACTGTCCCACATTAAACACCTTAAGTCACTAGCTCGAAATCGACAACCACGCACAATTTGATATCTGGAACCAAAGCAATTCATCATACTCACGGTAAAATAAATAACATACAGCATGCAAACCCGAAAGGACATAACCGATACGCCATTCACCGAGCAACACCCAATTACTCTTCCCGCTCGACTTCCACTACGATACCCTAATAGAACCGCACCATATGTACCTATAACCAACAAATCATAACATCTCACAACACAGAAAGGTAACTCATAGATCTCCCCATATTACTAATAAGCTTAATAACAATTGAATCAATACACCCCTCAACAGTACAATTCAGAGCCAACCAAGTCGGCTCAAATTAGAACATGCATCCACATTGACCTGCAACGAGCTCCTTATCACAAAAATCCTAGAGTTGCTCTTCAACTCCTTTAACTCTGTCGGTGCCATACGATATAGTGTCTGGTATCAAATCAATACCGAAATAAACAACCTTGCCCGACGACATGCCCGGCCACAAGAAATATACCCGAAAAGTCCCTCACCAGCGGAACTAAATCAATGGTAGGAGCCTCTACACTAACATCCATCATGAAAGCCCAAATAAGGAAGATAATCCTTCCCAGTCGCTCGCTGGGCCTTCGAAATATAACATCATTCCACTAGGGCATAATCCTACGGACCTCGCCACTCAATCTGTGGCATTTTCGGCATAGCCAACAATGTCGCCTTAGTGAAATAGTCCAGAATGACACAATATGGAGACAACCAGTCTGAACCCAATATCACATCCAAAATCTAACATACCAAGCAACAAAAGATCCGCTCTTGTCTCCAAACCCCGATAGTCACTAAACAGTACCGATACACACGACCCACAACCTCCACATAGCCTGAATATGAGAACTTCCCGTCTCTAACTCCATATGGCCCATGAATCCACATATCTGGTTCAAATTCCGCCATCTGAATGCATACTACACCTCGAATACTCAATCATTCCACGAGAGATAATCTAGAATTCTTCTGTGCCACCAAGCAAACACGAGTATCAACAGTCGTTCTAACCAGAAAATGCCGCAATACTACCAAAGTATCACCAACTTAATCACATTTCCCTTTCTAAAACATATGCCCTCGTCCAATCACCCCAAATTAGCAATACAATTCCTTAATCATCCAAAGACCCTTCCTCTAATTATCTGAAGCTCGTTCCTCTAATTATCTGAAATTGCCCGTGCTGCCTAAGATTTATATGACTTTTTGTTCAAAATTGAACCGCAACCTCACGCACACAATTCCCAATCATTTACAACATACTGCATAACCCATACTTGTGACGACCCAAAGGGTCATCACCGGTTTTCTCCCTTTTTCCGTGCTTCTGAGGCCTTGAAAACCTCACCTTTTGTTGCCTCGATTTGCGTGCGCAGTCCGGGCACGTAGCCAGAAAAGCTTATGTGTTAAATTATGTAAAATTTGATAAATTGTGGCTTTAAAATAGTTAAAGTTTACTTTGGTCAACATTTTGGATAAACGGATCCGGACCCAGATTTTGACGATCTCGTAGGGTCCGTAGAAAAATATGGGACTCGATCGTATGCCCGGAATCGAAATTCGAGGTCCCGAGCCAGAGAAATGAATTTTTAAAAGAAATTGTTTTCTGAAATTTAATATGAAAATTTGAAATAAAAATGAATTAGAAAGCATTGATATCGGGCCCGTATTTTTGTTCCGGCACCCGGTACAGGTCTTATATGTGGTTTAAGCGCTTTCTGTGAAATTTGGTTGAAATCGGAAGTCGTTTGACATGATTCGGGCTTGAATTCCAAAATTTGAAACTTGATGAAGTTTGAGAAAAACTCTTGATTTTGAGGTTTGATTCATTGTTTTTGAAGTTATTTAGGCGATTTAATCGCACGGATAAGTTCGTATAATGTTGTTGAGTTAGTGCATGTGTTTGGTTAGGAGCTCCGAGGGGCTTGGGTGTGTTTCGGATGTGTTTCGGAATGGTTTTAGACTTAGAAAAAGTGCAGAACTGATGTCTACTGGTGTCCAGTCTTTTGTGCTATGTGATCGCATAGCTATGTCCGCCATCGCATAGTGTAAATTTTCTGGGTTTTAGTTTGTTCTATGCGATCGCATAGTTCCTCCCACGATCGCATAGTGTTAGTATGAGAGGTCCAATATTTTGCTCTACGCGATCGCATTATTTCCTCTACGATCGCAGTGTGTTAGCCAACCTTCATTATTTCCTTTATGCGATCGCATAGTGTCATTCGCGATCGCAGAGCCCTATCCCATTTACTCTATGCGATCGCACTTCTTTGTCCGCGATCGTATAGGCCAAATTCGCCCAGTTAAATTTTAAAATCCAGAACAGTAGCCTTACGAGATTCTTACAAAATTTCACAAACTCTTTCTTCTCCAAAGTTCTAGGGTGATCTTTGAAGCATTCTTTCACCATAAACTCTTGGGTTAGTAATCTTTAACTTATTCTCTTCCATTTTCATCAACATCTATTGAATTTCTTGGCCTAAAACATGTAATTTAGAGTAGAAATTAGGGGTTTTGGGTAGAGTTAGGCTTTTGGGAATTTGGAGTTATTCAACCTTAATTTGGGGTCGGATCTTAAAATAAATTATATATTTGAACTCGTGGGGTTTTGGGTAATCGGGTTTTGGTCCGAGCCTCGTGTTTGGACCATGTGGGCTCGGGGTCGAAATTTGGTATTTTTGGAAGAATGCTAGGAACTTCATATCTAAGCTATGGGATTTTGTTATCGAGTCTTTATTGATATTATTGAATTAATTATGCCTAGATATCGTTGTTTCGGAGTCGGATTATAAAGGAAAGGCGGTATTTGAGGGTTGATTGCTATTCTTTGGACCGAGGTAAGTGTTTGTTCTAACTTTGGCTTGAGGGAATAGGATTAGAGTGTTGTTTGCTATTTGCTAATTGTTGAGTACGGTGTATAGGCATGGTGACGAGTATCTATACACCGGAGTCTAGCATGACCGTGAGTCTTATTTGTGTTTATTCAGATTTTGTGATACCTCTTCCTTGTTAAATTGATAAATTTCATATAATGTGAAGAGTTTGAGGAAGAATTATGATTTTTACATTTTTGGAGCATTGGCTCGAGTATATCATAAAGCGTGAAAGTATATGAAATGATTGAACCCCTTTGGAGCGTTGGCTTAGGTGGTAAAGTGATATAAGAGGTAAAAGTAAAAGAAAGAGAAAGAATTATTGAACTACTCCCTTGCCGGGATGCTTGTTGCTTTGTTGACTATCTCCCTTGCCGGGATGCTGAGATTATTGATATTGTTCCCTTGCCGGGTTTTTAACTGCTTAATTATGCTCTCTTGCCGGGAGTTAGCTGTTTATTTGTATTCCCTTACCGGGATTTCTATCATTATTTGTCTACTCCATTTCCCCTTGTTTGTGACTGTTGATTGGGTGAGGAAGAGTGATAAAGCACGAAGGGTGATGTCGTGCATTGTTTACTATTGTGAAGAAAGAGTGTAAAGCACGAAGGGTGATTCCGTGCGGATTTTATTGATTATATAGTGAGGAAAGGGAGTAAAAGCACGAAGGGTGATGCCGTGCCGCACGATGTACCATTCCGTGCGATTTTATTGATTATATGGTGAGGAAAGAGAGTAAAAGCACGAAGGGTGATGCCGTGTATTTTTTGCTTTCTGATTCTCTGTTGATATCCGAGTTATATTGTTTCTTTCATTACTTGTTCTTATTTGATTTACTTCGAGGTTATAGATTTCCTTACCCTATTTTCCTTGTGATTGTTGTTTGGGTGAGGAAGAGCATAAAACACGAAGGGTGATGCCGTGTATTATTTTGGTGAGGACGAGAGTAAAAGCACAAAAGGGTGATGCCGTGTAAATTGTTGACTTTTGATTCTTGTTGACATTCTGGCTGTGTTCTTTCTGTTATTGAGGATTTCTATTTGAAACTGTTAGCTCCCCATAGCATGCTCCCCCCCATCTTAGCTGTTTAAATTCTCTATATTTTCTTTTATTGCATATATCTGCATAGGTTGTTTTTGGTAGGTCCTATCTAGCCTCGTCACTACTTCGCCGGGGTTAGGCCAGGCACTCACCAGCACATGGGGTCGGTTGTGCTGATGCTACACTCTGTGCATCTTTTTGCATAGATCCAGGAGCAGCTTTTGGACCTCAGCAGTAGGATTAGATCGGGAGCTGACTTCAGTCCAGAGACATCGAGGTAGCCTTGCTGACGTCCGCAGGCCCAGAGTCTCTCTATTTATTCAGTTTGTTATCTTTTGTACCGAAACAAACAGTTTAAAATTTTCTTTCAGACGATTGTATTTATTAAATCTTAGAAGTTCACGAGCATTGTGACACCAATCTTGGGTAGAGGATTATGTTTATCATTCCGCATTTCTATCAGTTTTTATATAAGTTAAGACTTCCGCTTGAATTTTTTAAATTATGTTGCCTTTATTACATGTTGATAATTATGGAAAAGAATGTGTGTTAAACGGAAGGTAATTTAAGTTTGCTTGCCTAGCTCCTATTAGTAGGTGCCATCACGACCCCGAGGGTGGGAATTCCGGGTCGTGACAATACCATTCTAGGATAACCATGAGAACTGCATATCCCTTCCGAACTGCAAGCCACTGTGCATTCCACTAGCCAAAAACTTTCCATTGATCCCATCTAGCAAAGAACCACTATTCCTCACATGCTCCTCATGACCATAGAAAATATACATCTCCAACCAAGGTAGAAACCATCAAGGACGCTCCGAGTTCCCCTTGCACAAACCAGACCTTCCAGGACTGAATCTTCTAACTCGACCAAGCTACGCAAGCCATCAAAACCAAAGAGCATTGCCGCAAAATACCTGTAGGAACTCATTACCCCGTACACACCCAAGGAACTAATCATATCCTTGCCATACTGATCCAACCTACTATCAAGCTACCCCATCTATCTAAATTTCCTTCTGATTCATTTTCATCTTGATATTCTCTCTTAAATACTCCCAAAAGCACTACATTCGAAATACTTCGCTCTGAAGGACTTCCTGTGGATCTAAATCTGTTACCTCCTAATATCAATACATAGAATCCCACAATTAATATAGAAAACACCAAAAGTCTTGACGTCTTCCAAGGAAAACTCGGTTCCTAACCACACATACAACTTGAAAATATCCAATTGTTACATGTAAAATTTTGAATACTATAGGACCATTTTCTAGAGGCATCCACTCTACTCAAACTGCAGTTAGATGGATTAATCGAACCGAACAACCTGTGCTTCATTTGTGCTCCGACACTGCAGAATGTGACCTCATTTCGATATAACCAAGCAACTTCCTGCCCTATGCACCGAGCATTCTTTACCAACCACAACTCAAGTCATTCCCCGATTCTCGTACACCCATAAAGCATAACATAACCTTTATTGAAATTTCCTTTACTCGAGCCATAACTGATTCACAAATACGCCTCAAACTGGAACCATTAGAGCACATAACCGTGCAATCAACTATTCAATAGCGGACTCCCCCACTTGGCTCAAAGCCATAGATCAAAACACGCACCATAACTTATAACACGTATACTTTATTGCTTCCATAATACCATAGTGAGATTATACTCAGTCTTTCATAAGCTCTTGGAACACCGACCATCGGGTACTTTAACTCTATGCAAATCTCGCATTCACTCTCGTAACAGTTAAGCCCACTCTATCAAGTGACCCAAATTTACATTTAAGCACATATGTTTCACTTGTGAAGGAGATTTTCCAACAGGCAGCATAAGGATCACACAAATCTCAGAACACCGCAGGAGACAACCCGCCTGCTTCGCGTCAATATAACATTTTCGTATACCTTCCACCGTCATAGACATTACACAGTCACTTAATTTTCCTAAGCCCGAACTCATGCCGCAACATAAAATTTACTTCACTCCAACTAGGAGACATGAAAAGATTCTTCATGCGCCCATAACTCGGGGATATACCTCGAATCAAGATGGAATTCAAGCACCTAATAGTTCTTCTATCCTCTAGCAGACCCTTCCCGTCACCTCCAAATCACATGGATACATCTCGCAGTACCAACATACTCATCATATAGTTATCCAGCCGTCAGTTCCACTAGTAGGGACAATACCAAACATATACGTTCAAAAATACTTGCTCACGCAATTAGCACCTCGGTGCTCAAGCTATAGGCAAATATCCGACCTCAAGTCCTCTAGACTGGCCCAACCAACTCACAGAGATCACATCTTTCCCCTCGATAAGGGAATCACAAGCCATCGATGCACATTTGATACTGAGTGCTCATGCGCGCATACGAACGCGTGGAAGAAATTTCAAGAGTTATTTTTCAAGCTGAATCAAGGATGCACGATAAGAATTCAAGAATATGAAGTTTTCCTAAAGGTTCTGCAGTCTCTCGAGGATAAATACAGACGTCTCCATACCGATCCGCGAGACTCTACTAAACCTGCTCATGACTTGTGAGACCTATGTAACCTAGGCTCTAATACCAACTTTTCACGACCCCAACCCCGACCGTGATGGCGCCTAACACAATGCTAGGCAAAGCCCGACCAATTAACATCTCGCAATCTCTTTCTTTATAATTCAATACAAATTATCGGGATTTAATACCAATTTAATATAAATAGAAGTATGAATTTTTAACAGATGAAATGTGCGGAAACCATAATCACGAAAAATCTCTGTAAAACAGCCCACTGATCCGGTGTCACAAGTCTGAGCCTCTAATACAAGGTTTCAACAATCTAATATAAAAATATCTCTAAAATGCGGAATAATAACTGGAGATATAAGGAGAAATCGGGTCTGCGAACGCCATGCAGCTACCTCGATAACTCCGATGAAAACAGAACAACAGGAAAGCTCACATGGTGCAGGGAGTAATGTAAGTACTCCGACCCAGTGAGTAATAACAATAAATAATGGCTGACAGTATGAAATCACGTAAAGGCACTAAGCAGTTCTATATCAAAACAGTAAAATCATTTAAGCAGCAGTGAATGAGGAATCATGTGAAATTCTTTAAACCAGGTAAAACAGATATAATCAGTATAAATTAGCTCCTCAAGTATTTCAGCTCATTTATTCGTTCTTATCCTCAATTCTCAATTCATATACTTCTCACGATAACCGAATCAATAAATATATATACCACTGCGGCATGCAGCTCTATCCGTATATCGCTGTGGCGTACATCCCGATCCATAATAACAATAGTCGACTGCACTCACTGGGGGTGTGCAGACTCCGGAAGGGCTCCTTCAGCCCAAGCGCTATATAATTGCTGCGGCGTGCAGCCCGATCCATATAAGTAATTGTTGCGGCATGTAGCCCGATCCATATCATATAAAATATCCTCACTATTGGGTCCTCGACCCCTCTCAGTCATTTAATAATCACAGCCTCTCGGGCATAATGTACAGTTGGGATCTCAACCCTCATATCTCTTTCTATTTATGATTAACATTTCAAAAAAAAAATTGGGTTTATATCATTCTTAAACAATTGGAAACATTACTGAGGATATAAATTCTTTAACAAAATAAGTGAGGAAAACCAGTCAAAACTCCCCTAAGGGTTCTACAGGTCGGCACAAGGCCCCAAGCATGGCAACAAGCCCAATTCACAATAATAAAGTATATGTCTCAATCAAAAATGTAGTAAAATATCATTCGGGATGGACCAAGTCACAATCCCCATAGCATTGAACCTCATGCTCGTCACACATCGTGTATCTCAACTTAGTATAGCACTACGTTGTGCAAATCCGGGATTTCAAACTCTCAGGACATCATTTAAAATCATTACTGTGATGACCCAAAATGTCATCTTTAAATTAAATAACCATCTCAGTATTTTTAAGAACTTGAAAAGCGGTATCAATAATTCTTCGACTTGCGTGCGCAATCCGTATAATTTTCCGGAAGGTTTTTATGTGAAAAATGGACTAAATTGGGAACTAGAGCTTTAAAACTCAACTAAGTTGACTTTGGTCAACATTTTGAGCAAACGAATCCGGATAAAAGTTTTGACCATTCCGGTAGTTCTGTATTGTGACTTGGGACTTGGTCATATGCCCGAAAACGAATCTGGAGGTCCCTAGATCAAATTATCGCCATTTAACGGAATCTAGAAATCTAAGGCTAAAGATTTCTTAAGTTTGACCGGAGAGTTGACTTTTTGATATCGGGATCGGAATCCAGTTCTAAAAATTTTTATAGCTTCGTTATGTCATTTATGACTTGTGTGCAAAATTTTAAGTCAATCGGACTTGATTTGATAGGTTTTTGCATCGAATATAGAAGTTGGACGTTCTTAGTTTCATTAGGCTTGAATTGGGATGTGATTCATGGTTTTAGCATTGTTTGATGCGATTTAGGGTTTTGACTAAGTCTGCATCATGTTTTAGGACTTGTTGGTGTATTTTGTTGAAGTCCTGAGGGTCTCGGGTGGATTTCGGAAGGTCAACGGGTAGAAAAGTTGCTGAAATTCTCTTTGGAAAGCTGTTGTTTTTTACAGCATCGTGAACAGTACCCTGTGAACAGTACCCCGAACGCGTGAACAGTGGCCCCGACATTTTCTGAGCAGATTCTTAATTTCTGAAAATGGGACTTTTGTCCCATTTTCCATTTTTGTCAAATTGGAGCTCGGAAGAGGCGATTTTCGGGAGATTTTCAGAGAAAACAATGAGGTAAGTGTTCTTAACTTAATTTTGGTTAGATTACCCAAATCTATTACTAGTTTTGATACTAAATCTGTGAATTTAGTTGGAAGAGTTTGAAAACTCTCTCGGATAGATTTGAGGATTTGAGGGTCAAAATGTTATCGAAATTTAGTAATTTTTTTATGGTTAGACTCGTGGTTGGATGAGGTTTCATATTCCGTAATTTTTGGCGGGTTCCGAGACGTGGGCCCCACAGGCAAATTTTTAGTGCAATTTTGGATTTTAATGGAAAATGTAGAATTTCATATGGAATTAATTCCTATAATTTTAATTGACTGAATCGAATTGTTTATGACTAGATTTGAGAATTTCGGGTACGAATTCGCGAGGCAAAGACTTGTTGGAATTTTTAATTGGTTGCCAAGCGAGGTAAGTGTTTGGTCTAACCTTAGCTTGAGGGATTAGGAATTGTGTCTTATTTGTTACATGTTAATTGTGGAGTACGACGTATAGGGATGGTGATGAGTATCTATACGTTGGTGTCAAGCATACCCGTGAGTCTTATACTTTGATTAACCTGACTCTGTTTCGTAGTGTATATGCTCTATATGATAATTTCTATTGAGGAATATGACTTGTGGAAGTATTATTGTTTTAATGTTGTTTCCCTTGCCGGGATATTATTGTTTTGATGTTGTTCCCTTTCCGGGATGTTATTGTTTTGATGTTGTTTCCCTTGCCGGGATATTATTGTTTTGATGTTGTTTCCCTTGCCGGGATGTTATTGTTTTGATGTTGTTTCCCTTGCCAGGACTGAATTGTTGAACATTATATAGCATTGGCTCAAGTTGAGAATTGAATTGTTGAACATTATAGAGCATTGGCTCAAATTGTGATATTTTTGATTTTGCCTTGCCCAAATTGCTTTGTGATTGTTGCTTGGGTGAGGAAGAGCGATAAAGAACGAAGGGTGATGCCGTGCACATTTATATTATTCATATGGTGAGGAAAGAGTATTAAAGCATGAAGGGTGATGCTGTGTCGCACGATGTACAATTTCGTGCCGATTATATTGATTTTATGGTGAGGATGAGAGTAAAAGCACGAAGGGTGATGCCGTGCAGATTATATTGATTTTTATGGTGAGGACGAGAGTAAAAGCATGAAGGGTGATGCCGTGCACTTGTCCTTTATTTTCATGATTCTTGTTGATAATTGAATTATGGCTTTCCTTATATTCCTTTATTGATTTCTTGTTTATACCTGATATTATTGACTTCCTTGCTTGGATTGCTTTGTGAATGTTCCTTGGGTGAGGAAGAGTGTAAAGCATGAAGGGTGATGCCGTGTATGGTGAGGAAGAGTGTAAAGCACGAAGGGTGATGCCGTGTATGGTGAGGACGAGAGTAAAAGCACGAAGGGTGATGCTGTGTACTTTCTATTTGTTGTGTTTTTTTTTGGTTATTAACATTTCAAGTGTATTAACTCTTTAGAGTCCTTTACTGCGTTGTGATACCTTGTGTTTTAAGCCACATTATTTTCAATATCTCGCCGCATTTATATAAAGCTTTCAATACTTAAATTTTCAACAATTGTACTTTAATTAAAAAGGGTATTTTCTTTATTCAAACGATTTATATAAATAACTTCATATTTTCTTGTTTATTTTCTAGTTGGGTTGGAAGTTGTACTCTATTTTATATTAACTAAATGAGGCTCTTTGAACATTTTTAATTGTATTGGGTTATGGACCCTATGAATTGAGTAACATGAGAATGTTGTTGCGAAATGTGAGACAGAGACATATGGGCACAAGGTGCAGAGAAAAATATGATGATTTTTATTAATGACAGATTATTATATAGGCACGACATACCAGGGAAAATATTATGATTTTATTTAACAGCATGTGAGTTGTCTGTGCGGTTGTGATATAAATATGGGCACGAAATGTCGTGAAAAATATGAAAGTGGGTTGAGACCTATATTAATTATGATTATGAAATGAGGTGTCACAAGATGACCTTTACTCGAAAGAATTATATTTGAAAGATGCTTATTTGAAATAGATTTATTTGAAGGAAATATATTCAAAAGATATTTATTGAAAAGCATATTATCTTAAAGATTATTACTTGAAGGATTTATAGGTGAAAGATTTATATTTGAAGGACTTGATTAAATGATTGCACTTGTATTTATTAATTGTTGAGAAACATTTATGGTATTCTTGTTACCTGCTTTTTATATCATTGGTTGATCATTGTTGCCATCGTCGGTACCTACTTCGTATTATTTTTGTATGCTATATTGCACAGGTTTATTTAGTAGTCTGGTCCTAGCCTCGTCACTACTTCACCGAGGTTAGGCTAGGCACTTACCAGCACATGGGGTCGGTTGTGCTGATACTACACTTCTGTACATTTTTGTGTACAGATCCAGGTATTTGATCGATAGTAGCGATTCGTTGCGGTGGAGACTCAAGGTAAACCTGCTGCAACGTTCGTAGTCCTCAGAGTCACCATCAATTGTACTTATTTCCATTTGTTCCCTTTGTTTCGAAATAGTGATGTAATTATGTTGTATGACTACTCCTAGAAAGGCTTATGACTTGTACTACCGGTTTTGGAAATTGTAAATTGTTTAGAGAAATTTCATTTGAAATTAATAAATATCAATGTTATTTCAGTAAATTTTAGGCTTACCTAGTTTAGACACTAGGTGCCATCATGACTCCTTCGGATGGATTTTTTGGTCGTGACAAGTTGGTATCAGAGCTCTAGGTTCATAGGTGCTACAAGTCATAAGCGAGTTTAGTAGAGTCTTGCGGATCAGTACGGAGACGTCTGTACTTATCTTTGAGAGGCTACAGAACTAGTAGAAAACATTTCCACTTCATTCACTCCTTATCGTGCGACATTTATTCAGCTTGAAACATATATCTTATGTTCTTTTGCATCCACTAATGTATGGAATTCCACACTACGCCAATGGTTTGGGATACCGTAAAAGGTTATAAGAGAGCCAGGGCTACTCAACCATTGTTAACACGTGTCGTTCAAAATTGAAGATATGGAAGCGCAACAAGATCTTTCAGTTGTGCGCATGGGGGTGCATCAGATTCTGATATTTGGTAGATAAGTAATATCTTAAGAAGGTTTAATTAGTTGCCTAATCATCACATGTGGATGTAGATCTAAAAAGAGTTGGTCATATTAGAGATTATGTATTTCGTATGGGATTTCTATTTAGCGAATGATATTTACTAGCAAGCCGAGACACTAGAAGATGCGAGTTTAACTGTCACGAGGATGACATGCGCCAAATAAATAGCTTGAGGTGTCTTATGACCGGTGTCGTACGAGCGATAAAGGTTAGTATTGTGAATCATCGGAATGTTTCATATGGCTTCGTGCTAAGTGAGGGGAGTTTCCTATCAACGCTCAAATTGTGGGGTCATGTGTTATATTAGTTTTGTCTTGAGCTGTATATATGTGGTATTGAAAGGTTTGTCAAAACTTGTATATGATTAAGAGCTGATATTTGAAAGGAATGATGATGGGACTTTTGGTATTCCCGCATCCTTAATAATTCTACATTTCAGTATCAACAGGGACATAGAAATGATTTCAGAATACTCATAGTGCTCCAGTTAATCAGGGCACTTACGTGGGGCAATCATCTTTTAATGTACCAGTGGCATGAAATTTCCTGCAATGGTTATTTAAGTTATCCGGTATAGACTTAGTATGAGCAGTCGAACTGTGGATGGGTTGTTATGAAAATTGTGATACTAGGAACATCTTGAGAAATTATCCTAGACTTGTGAGAGACATATTTCGTCAAAGCACTCAGGATACGTGCCCCATTGCAGTTACTACTCCACTTACATGACCAACCATACGTAGAGGTCAGGATATTAGAGGTGGAGTTGAGACTCCTAGAGGTGGAGACCCAGTCCGTTGATATATTTTCTATGGTATGGCTTAGGTTGCTACACCAGACGATATCATTATAAGTACGGTCTCGAATTATTATAAAGTCAAAATTTCCTTAACTTGATTCGGTTTTGAGTATCGAGGAAAGTTCTCCTATTGTGTTCCATTTATGAGTGAGCTTCGTAATTCTTGAATCTACATATGTGAATAATTCTGTTGGGAGATTATATGGAGATAGCTATGTCTATCATTATGTGTTGGTCACTAAAAATAGTTGTGAGGCTAAAAGTGACTCTTGTTAATCAATTCAATGAGTTTGATGTAATTTCTAAATAATTGATTTCCATTGTAAATTATATGCCCTACCGGCAAGAGGGATCACTGTATGTTGTGATTTTGTTTAACCGAATTTATTTGAAAGAGGGAAGAAAGGAAATGGAGAATTTTAGTTGGCACAATGTGCAAAATACTTGTGATTCAGAGTTGACGATGAGATCCTCACATTTTTATATGATATGAAATATTTAAACCGGGCTACAAGCTGTGGTGGATGTTATATAAGGACGAGGTCCTGGTGGTGAAAATTTTATGTGTTTAAATTCTCCTCTTGTGAAATTAAAATTTGTGTTGTAGCACTTGTAGGGAGTCATGCCTATTAGGCTTATTTGAAAATTCTTGCATGAATATTTTTGTGCATAATTTGCCAAAATTGTATTGTAACTATTGAATTTTAGCCTACAAGGTGAGAGCAAAGTGGCGTTAAATTGTGACTCGTTACTGCGGGTACGTAATTATAAGATCTTCATGCCTTGTTGTTAGTAATCTGGAGGTTTGAAACGAAATTTTGTTAACATGAGGTTAATTGGCGATGTTGTAATCTATTATGAACAACCATTAAGACTAGAGATGTGGTTATGGTCATACATATGATACATTTTATGTCAAGATATCATTGTGATAATGGCGTGCTTGTAATGCAGAGATTAGTGTTATTGATATATACTTTATGGTGCGTTGTTAGGTTGTGGACATGTGGTTAGGAGTTGTTTGGGTGTTACTCTGACAGGTGGATAGGCCCAATTACAGGGGGGACTCTGCCGAAATTTCTGAAAAATTTGGGAGTTAGAAAAATTTGGGATATTGAGATGTGCAAAGAAAGAGATAAGTTACATTATGTGTTTGAAGACGGACTCTACTTCTCATTCAAGGATAAATGACCCTAAGTGGGGGAGAATATAGTACCCTGTATTTGATGGGTGCGTAGGCACGAGTTGCTATAGCTAGTCTGGACTAATATCGTGTGTTGACGTAAAAATCGGACCTTTCTAGAAATGATTAGAGTGTAAGCAATTTGGTCTTGAAGTTTACGAATATGGATAAAGAAATAATCTCAATTGAAATGGTTTTGTCGGACATATGTCGAATGCGATAATATGGGATCAACCACGAATAATTGTGTAAAAGTAAAATCATCAATTTGGTAACTTGAGAATAATTCTTAGTACGTTCGAGGACGAACGTTTGTTTTAGAGGTGGAGAATGTGATGACCTAAAATGTAATCTTTAAATTAAATAACCATCTCGGTATTTTTAAGACCTTGAAAAGCAGTATCATTAATTCCTCGACTTGCGTGCGCAATCCGTATAATTTTCCGAAAGGTTTTTATGTGAAAAATGGACTAAATTGGGAACTAGAGCTTTAAAACTCAACTAGTTGACTTCGGTCAACAATTTGAGCAAACGAACCCGGATAAAAGTTTTGATCATTCCGGTAGTTCTGTATCGTGACTTTGGACTTGGTCATATGCCCAAAAACAAATCTGGAGGTCCCTAGATCAAATTATCGCCATTTAACGGAATCTAGAAATCTAAGGCTAAAGATTTCTTAAGTTTGACCGGAGAGTTTACTTTTTGATATCGGGATCGGAATCCAGTTCTAAAATTTTTTATAGCTTCGTTATGTCATTTATGACTTGTGTGCAAAATTTGAAGTCAATCAGACTTGATTTGATAGGTTTTTGCATCGAATATAGAAGTTGGACGTTCTTAGTTTCATTAGGCTTGAATTGGGATGTGATTCACGGTTTTAGCATTATTTGATGCGATTTGAGGTTTCGACTAAGTCTGCATCATGTTTTAGGACTTGTTGGTGTCTTTTGTTGAAGTCCCGAGGGCCTCGGGTGGATTTCAGAAGGTCAACAGGTAGAAAAAGCTGCTGAAATTCTCTTTGGGAAGCTGATATTTTTTTACAGCATCGTGAACAGTACTGTGTACAGTACCTTATGAACAGTACCTCGTGACCAGTACTGTGTACAGTACCCCGTGAACAGTACCCGAACTCGTGAACAGTGCCCTCGACATTTTCTGGGCAGATTCTTAATTTCTGAAAATGGGACTTTGTCCCATTTTCCATTTTTGTCAAATTGGAGCTCGGGAAGAGGCGATTTTCGGGATATTTTTAGAGAAAACAACGGGGTAAGTGTTCATTACTTAATTTTTGTTAGATTACCCGAATCTATCACTAGTTTTGATACTAAATCTGTGAATTTAGTTGGAAGAGTTTGAAAACTCTCTCGGATAGATTTGAGGATTTGAGGGTCAAAATGTTATCGAAATTTAGTAATTTTGGTATGGTTAGACTCGTAGTTAGATGAGGTTTCATATTCCGTAATTTTTGGCGGGTTCCAAGACGTGGCCCCCACGGGAAAATTTTTAGTGCAATTTTGGATTTTAATGGAAAATGTAGAATTTCGTATGGAATTAATTCCTATAATTTTTATTGACTGAATCGAATTGTTTATGACTAGATTTGAGAATTTAGGGCACGAATTCGCGAGGCAAAGACTTGTTGGAATTTTGAATTGGTTGCCAAGCGAGGTAAGTGTTTGGTCTAACCTTAGCTTGAGGGATTAGGAATTGTGTCTTATTTGTTACATGTTAATTGTGGAGTACGACATATAGGCATGGTGATGAGTATCTATACGTTGGTGTCAAGCATGCCCGTGAGTCTTATACTTTGATTAACCTGACTCTGTTTCGTAGTGTATATGCTCTATATGATAATTTTTATTGAGGAATATGACTTGTGGAAGTATTATTGTTTTGATGTTGTTTCCCTTGCCGGGATATTATTGTTTTGATGTTGTTCCCTTGCCGGGATGTTATTATTTTGATGTTGTTTCCCTTGCCGGGATATTATTGTTTTGATGTTGTTTCCCTTGCCGGGATGTTATTGTTTTGATGTTGTTTCCCTTGCCGAGATTGTTGTACTATTGTTCCCTTGCCGGGATTGAATTGTTGAACATTATAGAGCATTGGCTCAAGTTGAGAATTGAATTGTTGAACATTATAGAGCATTTGCTCAAATTGTGATATTTTTGATTTTGCCTTGCCCAAATTGCTTTATGATTGTTGCTTGGGTGAGGAAGAGCGATAAAGAGCGAAAGGTGATGCCGTGCACATTTATATTATTCATATGGTGAGGAAAGAGTGTTAAAGCATGAAAGGTGATGCCGTGTCCCACGATGTACAATTCCGTGCCGGTTATATTGATTTTATGGTGAGGATGAGAGTAAAAGCACGAAGAGTGATGTCGTGCAGATTATATTGATTTTTATGGTGAGGACGAGAGTAAAAGCACGAAGGGTGATGCCGTGCACTTGTCCTTTATTTTCATGATTCTTGTTGATAATTGAATTATGGCTTTCCTTATATTCCTTTATTGGTTTCTTGTTTATACCTGATATTATTAACTTCCTTGCTTGGATTGCTTTGTGAATGTTCCTTGGGTGAGGAAGAGTGTAAAGCACGAAGGGTGATGCCGTGTATGGTGAGGACGGGAGTAAATGCACGAAGGGTGATGCTGTGCACTTTCTATTTGTTGTGTTTTTTTTGGTTATTAACATTTCAAGTGTATTAACTGTTTAGAGTTCTTTACTGTGTTGTGATACCTTGTGTTGTAAGCCATATTGTTTTCAATATCTCGCCGCATTTATATAAAGCTTTCAATACTTAAATTTTCAACAATTGTACTTTAATTAAAAAGGGTATTTTCTTTATTCAAACGATTTCTAAAACTAACTTCATCTTTTCATGTTTATTTTCTAGTTGGGTTGGAAGTTGTACTCTACTTTATATTAACTAAATGAGGCTCTTTGAACATTTTTAATTGTATTGGGTTATGGACCCTATGAATTGAGTAACATGAGAATGTTGTTGCGAAATGTGAGACGGAGACATGTGGGCACAAGGTGCCGAGAAAAATATGATGATTTTTATTAATGACAGATTATGATATAGGCACGAGGTACCAGGGAAAATATTATGGTTTTATTTAATAGCACGTGATTTGTCCGTGCGGTTGTGATATAAATATGGGCACGAAATGTCGTGAAAAATATGAAAGTGGGTTGAGACCTATATTAATTATGATTATGAAATGAGGTGTCACAAGATGACCTTTACTCGAAAGAATTATATTCGAAAGATGCTTATTTGAAAGAGATTTATTTGAAGGAAATATATTCAAAAGATATTTATTGAAAAGCATATTATCTTAAAGATTATTACTTGAAGGATTTATAGGTGAAAGATTTATATTTGAAGGACTTGATTAGATGATTGCACTTGTATTTATTAATTGTTGAGAAACATTTATGGTATTCTTGTTACCTGCTTTTTATATCATTGGTTGATCATTGTTGCCATCATCGGTACCTGCTTCGTATTATTTTTGTACGCTATATTGCACAGGTTTATTTGGTAGTCTGGTCCTAGCCTCGTCACTACTTCGCCGAGGTTAGGCTAGGCACTTACCAGCACATGGGGTCGGTTGTGCTGATACTACATTTTTGTACATTTTTGTGTACAGATCCAGGTATTTGATCGATAGTAGCTATTCGTTGCGGTGGAGACTCAAGGTAAACATGCTGCAGCATTCGTAGTCCTCAGAGTCATCTTCAATTGTACGTATTTCCATTTGTTCCCTTTGTTTCGGAATAGTGATGTAATTATGTTGTATGACTACTCCTAGAAAGGCTTATGACTTGTACTACCGGTTTTGGAAATTGTAAATTGTTTAGAGAAATTTCATTTGAAGTTAATAAATATCAATGTTATTTCAGTAAATTTTAGGCTTACCTAGTTTAGAGATTAGGTGCCATCATGACTCCTTTGGAGGGATTTTTGGGTCGTGACAAGTTGGTATCAGAGCTCTAGGTTCATAGGTGCTACAAGTCATAAGCGAGTTTAGTAGAGTCTTGCGGATCGGTACGGAGACGTCTGTACTTATCTTTGAGAGGCTACAGGACTAGTAAGAAAAATTTCCACTTCATTCACGCCTTATCGTGCGACATTTATTCAGCTTGAAGCATATATCTTATGTTCTTTTGCATCCACTAATGTATGGAATTGTGCACTACGCTAATGGTTTGTGATACCTTAAAAGGTTATAAGAGAGCCAGGGCTACTCAACCATTGTTAACACGTGTCGTTCAGAATTGAAGATATGGAAGCGCAAAGTGATCTTTCAGTTGTGCGCATGGGGGTGCATCAGATTCTGACATTTGGTTGATAAGTAATATCTTAAGAAGGTTTAATTGGTTGCCTAATCATCACATCTGGATGTAGGTCTAAAAATAGTTGGTCGTATTAGAGATTATGTGTTTCGTATAGGATTTCTATTTAGCGAATGGTATTTACTAGCAAGCCGAAACACTGGAAGATGCGAGTTTAACTGTCACGAGGATGACATGCGCCAAATAAATAACTTGAGGTGTCTTATGACCGGTGTCGTACGAGCGATAAAGTTTAGTATTGTGAATCATCAAAATGTTTCATATGGCTTCGTGCTAAGTGAGGGGAGTTTCCTATCAACGCTCAAATTGTGGGTCATGTGTTATATTGGTTTTGTCTTGAGCTGTATATATGTGGTATTGAAAGGTTTGTCAAAACTTGTATATGATTAAGAGCTGATATTTGAAAGGAATGATGATGGGACTTTTGGTATTCCCGCGTCCTTAATAATTCTACATTTCAGTATCAGCAGGGACATGGAAACAATTTCAGAATACTCATAGTGCTCCAGTTAATCAGGGCACTTACGTGGGGAAATCATCTTTTAATGTACTAGTGGCATGAAATTTCCTGCAATGGTTATTTAAGTTATCAGGTATAGACTTAGTATGAGCAGTCGAACTACGGATAGGTTGTTATAAAAATGGTGATACTAGGAACATCTTGAGAAATTATCCTAGACTTGTGAGAGACATATTTCGTCAAAGCACTCAGGCTACATGCCCCATTGCAGTTACTACTCCACTTACATGACCAACCATACGTAGAGGTCAGGATATTAGAGGTGGAGGTGAGACTCCTAGAGGTGGAGACCCAGTCCGTTGATATATTTTCTATGGTATGGCTGAGGTTGCTACACCAGACAGTATCATTATAAGTACGGTCTCAAATTATTATAAATTCAAAATTTCCTTAACTTGATTCGGTTTTGAGTATCGAGGAAAGTTCTCCTATTGTGCTCCACTTACGAGTGGGCTTCGTAATTCTTAAATCTACATATGTGAATACTTCTATTGGGAGATTATATGGAGATAGCTATGTCTATCATTATGTGTTGGTCATTAAAAATAGTTGTGAGGCTAAAAGTGACTCTTGTTAATCAATTCAATGAGTTTGATGTAATTTCTAAATAATTGATTTCCATTGTAAATTATATGCCCTATCGGCAAGAGGGATCATTGTATGTTGTGATTTTGTTTAACCGAATTTATTTGAAATAAGGAAGAAAGGAAATGGAGAATTTTAGTTGGCACAATGTGCAAAATACTTGTGATTCAGAGTTGAGGATGAGATCCTCACATTTTTATATGATATGAAATATTTAAACCGGGCTACAAGCTGCAGTGGATGTTATATAAGGACGAGGTCCTGGTGGTGAAAATTTTATGTGTTTAAATTCTCCTCTTATGAAATTAAAATTTGTGCTGTAGCACTTGTAGGGAGTCATGCCTATTAGGCTTATTTGAAAATTCTTGCATGAATATTTCTGTGCATAATTTGCCAAAATTGTATTGTAACTATTGAATTTTAGCCTACAAGGTGAGATAAAAGTGGTGTTAAATTGTGACTCGTTACTTCGGGTAAGTAATTATAAGATCTCCATGCCTTGTTGTTAGTAATTTGGAGGTTTGAAACGAAATTTTGTTAACATGAGGTTAATTGGCGATGTTGTAATCTATTATGAACAACCATTAAGACCAGAGATGTGGTTATGGTCATACATATGTGTAACGACCCGATCGGTCGTTTTGAGCTCCGGCGCATCATTCAGCAGTTTGAGGCCATGAGCAGCTTCATCTCAGGTATATTGACTTGAGTGTATGGTCTGAATTAAAATTCAGGAAGTTTGGAGTCAAATCTAAATGGAAATTCTCATTTTGAAAGCTTAAAATTGAAGAAATGAACTAGGATTGGAATTTTGAGTAAAAGACCTCGGAATTGGGATCCGAAGGATCCAGCAGGTTCGTATGATGATTTCGTACTTGGGCGTATGCCCGGATCGGGTTTTGGATAATCCGAGAGCGTTTTGACGCCTATTGTGGAAGATAGCATTTTAGAAGAAATTGCATCAGTTTTGGTTTAAAATGTATTTCAGTGTTATTGATGTCCGTTTGCGATTTCGAGACTGGGATTAGCTCCGTATGGTGATTCTGTATTTGGGAGCGCGATAGGAAGTGAATTCGGAGGTCCGTAGGTCATTTTGGAGCAGTTCGGCTAAAGATGGAAAATTGAAGGTTTTTCAGAAAATTTGGCCGGAAGTGGAAATTTTGATATCGGATTCGAAATGCGAATTTTATGGTTTGGATAGCTTCGTTAGGTTATTTGGGACTTAGGAGTGTGTCCGGAATATCTTTGTGTTGAAATAAATGAATTATGGGAAAAATTTGAAAAATTTTGATATTTAATATTGTTAAAGTTGACTTTGGTCAACATTTTTGGTAAACAGACCCGGACCTGTTATTTTTCGGTCTCGAAAGGTCCATAGAAAAATATGGGAGTTGAACGTGTTTCCGAAATCTAATTCCGAGGTCCCAGGCCCGAGAAATGAATTTTTTTCGTGAAATTGTTTTCTGAAAATGTTTAAGGAAAATGAAAATGAATTTTGATCAGAAAGTAATGGTATCGGGCTCGTATTTTGGTTCCGACGCCCGGTACAGGTCATATATGTTGGTTAAGAGCTTCTTGTAAAGTTTGGTTACAAACGGACGTTGTTTGACGGGTTTCGACCTTAAATTGGAAAATTTGAAAGTTTATGAAATTTGAAAGAATTTTTGGATTTAAGGCTCAAATCATTGATTTTGATATTATTTTGGCGATTTGATCGCTCGAGCAAGTTCGTGTGATGTTTTTGAGTCAGTGTTCATATTTGGTTTTGAGCCCCGAGGGCTCGGGAGTGTTTCGGAGGTGTCTCGGAGTGATTTCGGACTTAGGAAAAATTGCAGAAAATTCTGCTGTGTCCAGAAAATTTTAGGTGCGAGTAGTCCAGTTTGGAAGCTCATATCTTGTAATCTATAACAAATCAGAAAACATGCAAAACATGAAATTTGCAGCCCATACATTCTAGTTTTCGTAAAGTTAAACCATTCACGATTTGGATATCATCTCAGGATGTTACGATGGATTGAAAAGGGCTGCTGGAGCAATTTCGGCAAAATTTACGATGCAATTTAGAAGCTCATATCGTGGGATATATAAAGAGTTATATCGTGTACAACCTATCATATTAAAGATCTTTGAGTCTAGTTTCAAAATCTTCAAACCGTTTATCATTTGGATATTTATACAAGACGTTATGGGTGTTTAAAGAGAAGGTGTCCGACAAGGAACAATTTTAATAGGATGTACAGCTTGTATAGCACAAGTGCAAGGTACAACTCGACGAAGCACAGACAGATTCTTTTATACACGGATTTAGCTCATTTTTCTTCATTTCTTTAAAGTATGGACGATTTTTGGGGAGCTTCAAGAGGGGATTTTCATCATCAATGTGAAGGTAAGTTATCCCCACCTATTTTGAGTTAAGTACATCAATTATGTATGGATTTGAGCATGAAAATTGTAGAAAAATTGAGGATTTAGGCCTAGGGATTTGAAAATAAGATTTGGTGATTTGAGGGGTCAAATGAACTCCGATTTTGGTAAACTTTATATGTACGGACTCGTGGTGAGACGAGGAATCCGATGATGTGACTTTCGTAATTTTTCGAGAAGTGGGCTCGGGGCTCGGTATATGCAAATTTCATGATTTTCGATATTTTTCGAGTCTTTTCGATTGGGTTATATTACCTTAGCCTATTGTAATATATTCCTTGTGGTATTGGCAAGATTCGCCACGCGAGGAGGTCGATTCAAAAGGAAATGGCATCGCGGAGTAGACTTTTGGCCGTCTTGAGGTGAGTAATAGATGTAAATGCTGTTCTGAGGGTTTGAAACCCCGGACTTTCACATCGTAATGCTATATTGAGGCGTGACACGCACTCCATGGCGAGTGTGGGGTCGGATACGATTGGGGATTGTGACTTGGTCCATCCCGTGTGATGTTTATACTATACTGGTGATTGATACACATACTTCATTGATATTGTGGGGCTTGATGCCATGTTTGGGGCCTTGTGCTGATTTGTAAAATGCTTCGAGGATTGATATTACTGCTTAGTATGATTTGCATATCATTTAATTTCAGTCCAAGGTTTTAAATGCTGTTTTGCAAATTCAGCCATAATTCTAAGTGTTGAAAACTTAAATGATATTTTTAAATGTATTCCGGGCTGGGAACTTCTGTATTGTAAATGCCCAAGGGACTTACTATATTATTTATGGACTGATTATAAAGTGACTTGAAACAGTGGTAACAATGACATTGTGTGATATGCTTGAAACAGTGGTAACAATGACACTGTGTGATATACTTGAAACAGTGGTAACAATGACACTGTGTGATATACTTGAAATAGTGGTAACAATGACACTGGATGATATACTTGCTTAATTGATATTTTTTTCCGCTACTTTTGATAAATTGGATTAAGTGTTGAATAATGGTCGGGCTTGCCTAGTAGTGTGTTGGGCGCCATCACGACCGGGATTTGGGTCGCGACAAGTTGGTATCAGAGCCTAGGTTACTTGGTATCACGAGTCATGAGCCAGTTTAGTAGAGTCTCGCGGATCGGTACGGAGACATCTGTACTTATCCTCGAGAGGCTGCCGAACCTTTAGTAAAACTTCACATTCTTGAATTCTTATCGTGCGTCCTTGATTCAGCTTGAAAAGAAACTTTTGAAATTCCTTCGGCGTGATCGTATGCACCAACGGGCGCTCAGTATCAGATGTGTCTCGATGGCTTTTGATTCCCCGATCGAGGGGCGAGTGTAATCTCTGTGAGTTTGAAGTTAGACCAGTCTGGAGGACTTGAGGCCAAATCTTTGCCAATGGCTTGAGCACCGAGGTGCTGATTTTGTGAGCAAGTGTTTTGAACTCATATGTTCATTATTGTCCTTGTTAGCCGGAATGGCGGTTGGATATCCACGTGATGAGTATGTTAGTGTTGCGAGGTGTATTTGTACGACTTGGTAGTGGCGAAGAAGCCTACTGGATAGTAGATGAACTGTTAAGTGATTCGTTTCTTATTGTGATTTGTTGAGTAGCCCGAGTTATGGGCGCGTGAAGAATATTTTTCGTGTCTCCTAGTTAGATAAGTCTGGGAGCTGAGATCGCTTCCGTAAATGTATTATGACGAAATCGTTGAGTCAAGGAGACCACCTTGAAGGTCGAAAATATTAAAGGAAGAATATGTTCCTACTTGGTTGAATAGCCCAATAATGGAGGGTTGAAGGGTATTTTCTATGTGTTATGATTCAAATAGGTGCAACGCATGTCCATGTATCAATTTAGATTTATGTAATTGATATGCATTATGATGCTTTGTCAAGTTGTGGATGTGTTGTTAGGATGGTTTTGGTGATTCTTTGGCAGGTGGATAGGACCAATTGCAAAGGAGGCTCTGCCGAAATTTTTGAAAAATTTAGGACTTAGTAAAAAAAAAAGAAATTGGTCGCCTAGAGAGTGGGATTAACTGTTGTGTTAGTAAATGCCAGAATTGCAGAAGAGTTTAAATTCCAGATGATTCGTGTTTCCACGAGCTTATGATGGAGTGAGTTTAATCTCACCATGATATTACGACGGCAATAGAGTATATGTGTTGTCATCTATGGCTTCGAGCCAAGTTGGGGAGCTTGCTGTTGATTAGCTGATTGCACGATTTATTACATGCGTGAATTCTGGTTATTGGCGTATTGGTGGGTTATTGCAGCTACGGAAAAGGACCATGAGTGGTAATTTGAGTAAATGAATTGTTGGATGCATGCTATGGTTAGCCTTATTGGCTCATATTTAGACTTGAGGGAAGATTCATGATTTATGCCTCGTATAGGTGCAGGCTTCGAGGGAAGTGATTCCGTTGGGTGCTTTATCGAGATAGTATTCATATGTTATAAAATTCAGTAGAGTTGGTTGCATTCGGGGCCAAGTCAGAGCTGGGTGGCTCTCAATAGCGGTCCTAGTGAATTAAAGAGGCAAAGTGTGGTGCCTGATGATTTTGAGTCTATAAGTACAGTTAAGAGTCATGCTTTTGAAGCAGCTTATGAAGAAAGACACAGAATGTTCTATGATGTTTTGACTTATAGTGTAGCATTGAGAGACATGAAATGGTCATTGTTTTTGAGACAGTATGGTCTCATGATTTAAGGTAACTCGGGGTGAGTGCGGTTGGAATAAGTTAGGTGTTGAAGGGAGATATTATTATTTCTAAGGCAATCAAGGATAAACTGGAAGGAAGTAGATTGATTAGCCATAGTTGAGTTGGCATATTGGTGTCAGTGATCGGTTCGTTCAGCGTGATCGAGTTATGCATGTGATTTGTGGCGGTGTGTGTGAGGCTTGTCAGCCGTAGTGATTGATGTTATTCTGAATCATTCTTCTGTTAGGGCCTGTTATAAGTAGGCGGATCCCAGAAAGGGTTATAGCGGCTTGGACCACTACTTAGAGATTGGCATATTTGACGGTTATGAGAATTCGCCTGTATATTGCTATAGTTCTCCTGAAGTGAGTTAAATGCAAGGTCTTATGTGATGAAGTATTAGCCTATCGTCGGTTCCAGAGTTGTGATGAAGATCGTGTCTATCGTATATCGGCAAATGAGGTGCAGTGAGTGGTATGGAATTTGAAGTAAGGACCAAGGTTGCAGTTTGGTCAATGACTGTGATGTCACGATCTCGGATGAGCAGTATATGAGTTTCAGTGTTTTGAGTAAGATGGGTATTGACGTCAGTATCACCTGAGGTCGGTGTTCTGTGAGAAAGGCTTTGCATCCTGGTTAGGGATTCTTGATCGCTTTTCAGCGTTAGTGCAGCCGGTGGTTTGGATGTGCAGACCCGTTAATTATTTCGGAAGATGGTGGGAGCTTGTCCCACAGGAATATTGTATAAGTGTGACATGTAGTCACTTGATTAATTAGAAATTTAAACCAAGTATGAGGATTTTGGTAATATCATCCATTTGAGAATTTATGCCTGGAGGGCACTCTGTTTATTGGGTTATGGACCTGTGAAAGATTATTGGCCTAGCTTGGCACGATCAGGATCGACTTGAGGTCGGTGGATAGATTTAAATGTGGAAGTGAGCCTTACGTCAGGCCAGTTGTGTTTATTTCAGCAATGCGCTCTTTATGGAAGGATAGTCGCGGTCTTATTTCGTGGTCAGTTAATTCATGTAAAGATATATTGCACCGTGTGAGTTGTGAGACGGCTTAGTAAATTCCTTATGTGCTGAGGTTCCGCTTAGCGGTGATGTTATATGAGCAGGATGAGACTTAGATTAAGTATCGCACTTCAGTTGTGCTTGAGTTTGTAGCCTATAGCGCTATATGTTTCCTGGGAATGATATTATGCACCTTAGTGTGTTTATGACCGATATTCGGTATTTTGATGTGATGAGCTATTCAGCTCGACGTATATCTCCTTATGTAAGTTCTATATGTGGATCGGGTGGCACACCGCCATGGGTATGTTGTTTGGATCAGGTTGCACGCCGCAACAGTGTGATGTTCAGTTCAGTGCCCATATTGCTTTTGTGTGTTCTGTTTCCCTGTTTTCTGAGGAAGTCTATGTTAGTGTGCGAGTTGAGTAGTTCCTTCTAGAGTTCGCCTTCCTTTTGTATCGCATTCGAATTGATAGCATACTGGCACATTGTGGTGTCTTGTGGGATTTTTGATTATGTCTGAGGTGGCTTATTGCCTGAGCAGTTCGTACTGGTTGAGACGAGGTTACTAGATTTAGGGTCAGTGCAAACTGATTATATGAAGTATATTATAGAGCAAAGATCATTCTTTGGTTTGAGACAAGGTAATGGAACTTGTCAGGAGTATAGATCCAATGAATTATTGATTCAACAGTTGATTATGAATTTCGGCACATCTCTTCAGTCGTATCGGTGTTGTAAAAACTAGAGCAAGACCTATGTAGGTCATGAGATGCAATGGGAGCATCAGATTTGTAGAATTTCGACTATTATGTTTAAAGAATGTTATTGTGGTCCTATGAGTAAAGTGATGCAAAGTGTGAATTTAGCAAAGTTATGCATCCATGTTGGGTACAACGTGTGGAGATTGATATGGTGGTCGTATGATGGAAACAGGCTTGGCAGGAAATTCAGGATGTTGGAATTGGACCTAATGGCTTATTTGCTTGAATAAGGGAGTATACCTACAGAGTTGTCGAGCTAATGTGCTCAACTGAGTGGTGGTAGCACGGGAAGGTGCATGAGGTGTTAAACAAGTGATTTCAGACTACTTTAGTGTAGTTCTCAGCACGTTCGAGGACGAACGTATGTTTAAGTGCGGGAGATTGTCACGACCCGATTGGTCGTTTTGAGCTCCGGCGCGTCATTCAGCAGTTTCAGGCCATGAGCAGCTTCATCTCAGGCATATTGACTTAAGTGTATGGTCAGAATTAAAATTCAGGATGTTTGGAGTCAAATCTAAATGGAAATTCTCATTTTGAAAGCTTAAAATTGAAGAAATGAACTAGGATTGGAATTTTGAGTAAAAGACCTCGGAATTGGGATCCAAAGGTTCCAGCAGGTTCGTATGATGATTTCGTACTTTGGCGTTTGCCCGGATCGGGTATTGGATAATCCGGGAGCGTTTTGGCGCCTATTGTGGAAGATAGCATTTTAGAAGAAATTGCATCAGTTTGGTTTAAAATGCATTTCAGTGTTATTGATGTCTGTTTGGGATTCCGAGACTGGGAGTAGCTCCGTATGGTGATTCTGGATTTGGGAGCGCAATCGGAAGTGAATTCGGAGGTCCGCAGGTCATTTTGGAGTCGTCCGGCTAAAGATGGAAAATTGAAGGTTTTTGAGAAAATTTGGCCGGATGTGGAAATTTTGATATCGGATTCGAAATGCGAATTTTATGGTTTGGATAGCTTCGTTAGGTTATTTGGAACTTAGGAGTGTGTCCGAAATATCTTTGTGTTGAAATATATGAATTATGGGAAAAATTTGAAAAATTTTGATATTTAATATTGTTAAAGTTGACTTTGGTCAACATTTTTGGTAAATAGACCCGTACCCGTGATTTTTCGGTCTCTAAAGGTCCATAGAAAAATATGGGAGTTGAACGTGTTTCCGGAATCGAATTCCGAGGTCCCAGGCCCGAGAAATAAATTTTTTTTCGTGAAATTTTTTTCTGAAAATGTTTAAGGAAAATGAAAATGAAATTTGATCAGAAAGTAATGGTATCGGGCTCGTATTTTGGTTCCGACGCCCGGTACAGGTCATATATATTGGTTAAGCGCTTCCTGTAAAGTTTGCTTACAAACGGACGTTGTTTGACGAGTTTCGGCCTTAAATTGAAAAATTTGAAAGTTTATGAAATTTGAAAGAATTCTTGGATTTAAGCCTCAAATCATTGATTTTGATGTTATTTTGGCGATTTAATCGCTCGAGCAAGTTCGTGTGATGTTTTAAAGTCAGTGTTCATATTTGGTTTGGAGCCCCGAGAGGTCAGGAGTGTTTCGGAGGTGTCTCGGAGTGATTTCGGACTTAGGAAAAATTGCAGAAAATTGAAGAAAATTCTGTTGTACCCAGAAAATTTTAGGTGCGAGTAGTCTATTTTGGAAGCTCATATCTTGTAATCTATAAGAAATCCGAAAAAGTGCAAAAAACGAAAGTTGTAGCCCATACATTCTAGTTTTCGGAAAGTTAAACCTTTCGCGATTTGGATATCATCTCAGAAAGTTACGATGGATCGAAAGGGCCTGCTGGAGCAATTTCAGCAGATTTTACGATACACTTTAGAAGCTCATATCTCGGGATATATAAAGAGTTATATGGTGTACAACCTATCAAATTAAAGATCTTTGAGTCTAGTTTTTAAATCTTCAAACCGTTTGTCATTTGGATATTTAGTTTTTAAATCTTCAAACCGTTTGTCATTTGGATATTTATACAAGACGTTATGGGTGTTTAAACAGAAGGTGTCCGACAAGGAACAATTTTAATAGGATGTACAATTTGTATAGCACAAGTTCAAGGTACAACTCGACGAAGCACAGGCAGATTCTTTTATACACGGATTTAGCTCACTTTTCTTCATTTCTTCATAGTATGGACGATTTTTGGGGAGCTTCAAGAGGGGATTTTCATCATCAATGCGAAGGTAAGTTATCCCCACCTATTTTGAGTTAAGTACATCAATTATGTATGGATTTAAGCATGAAAATTGTAGAAAAATTGAGGATTTAGGCCTAGGGATTTGAAAATAAGATTTGGTGATTTGAGGGGTCAAATGAACTCCGATTTTTGTAAATTTTATATGTACGGACTCGTGGAGAGACGAGGAATCTGGTGATGTGATTTTTGTAATTTTTCGAGAAGTGGGCCCGGGGCTCAGAAATTTTTCAAATTTCGTGATTTTTGATATTTTTCGAGTCTTTTCGATTGGGTTATATTCCCTTAGCTTATTGTAATATATTCCTTGTGGTTTTGGCAAGATTCGACGCGCGAGGAGGTCGATTCGAAAGGAAAGGGCATCGCGGAGTAGACTTTTGGCCGTCTTGAGGTGAGTAATAGATGTAAATGTTGTTCTGAGGGTTTGAAACCCCGGACTTTCACATCGTAGCACTATATTGAGGCGTGACACACACTCCATGGCGAGTGCGGGGTCGGATACGATTGGGGATTGTGACTTGGTCCATCCCATGTGATGTTTATACTATACTAGTGATTGATACACATACTTCATTGATATTACGGGGCTTGATTCCATGTTTGGGGCCTTGTGCCGATTTGTAAAATCCTTCGAGGATTGATATTACTTGTAACGACCCGACCGGTCGTTTTGAGCTCCGGCGCGTCATTCAGCAGTTTGAGGCCATGAGTGGCTTCATCTGAGGTATATTGACTTGTGTGTATGGTCAGAATTAAAATTCAGGAAGTTTGGAGTCAAATATAAATGGAAATTCTCATTTTGAAAGCTTAAAATTGAAGAAATGAACAAGGATTAGAATTTTGAGTAAACGCCCTCGGAATTGGGATCTGAAAGTTCCAGCATGTTCGTATGATGATTTCGGACTTGGGCGTATGTCCGGATTTGGTTTTGGGTAACCCGTGAGCATTTCGGCGTATATTGTGAAAGTTAGTACTTTAGAAGAATTTCATAAATTTGGGTTGGAAGGCATTTCAGTGTTATAGATGTCCGTTTGGGATTCCGAGTCTGGGAATAGATCCGTATGGTGATTCTGGAGTTGGGAGCGCGATCGGAAGTGAATTCGGATGTCCGGAGGTCATTTTGAAATCATTTGGCTAAATATAGAAATTTGAAGGTTTTTTAGAAAATTCGGCCGGAAGTGGAAATTTTAATATCGGGGTCGGAATGCGGTTGCAAAATATGGGGCAAATTCGTAATGTCGAATGTGACTTGTGAGCAAAATTTCAGGTCATTCGGACATCGTTTGGTCGGGTTTTTGATCGAAAGTGTATTTTCGGAAGTTTTTGGAAACTTAGGCTTGAATTCGATGAGTTTTGGGTAATTTGATGTTGTTTGAGGTGTTTTGATGATTTGATCAGGTTTTAATAATGTTATGAATTATGTTGGCATTTTTGGTCGGGGTCCCATGAGGCTCGGATAAGTTTTGGAAGAGTTTTTGGAAGATTTTTGCCGTTTTGAGCATAAGCATGTAATGATCCAAGGGTCTATTTTTAGTTATAGAGATCCAAATTTGATTTTGAGACTTCCAGAATTAAAATCATGAATTATAGGACTGATTTGGAAATTTTGGTTTAATTTCATCTAGTCGCGATTGGGTTTTTGACGTGAAATGTGAGTTAATTTTTTAACGAGCGAAATAGGTATTGAACTGGGCAAACAAGCTCCGAATTGAGTTTCGATTGAAGGGTTGTGTTCGTATTATTATTTGTGACTCATTGGAACAAGAATCGTCTAATTCCGAGTTTGTATGATGGAGTTAGAACCTTTTTAGTGAAAATAAAAGCTGCTGCAATTTCTACTGCTAAGCTGTCTTTGGACAGCAATGTGCAGTCGTGGAGCGTACTTCGGAGACCTATATCTTTTGATCTACAAGAAATTTTGAGATGATTCAAACACGAAAGTTGAATCCCTTTGTATCTAGTTTCCAGAAAGCTAAAGAAACTGTAATTTGGACATTCGTAGAGAAAGTTATGATTGATTGAAGATGACTGGTGGAGCAGTTTCTCCAGAAATTTTCTGATTTCATGGAGCCGATTTAGAAGCTCATATCTCGGGATATATAAAGAGTTATATGGTGTACAACCTATAAAATTAAAGATCTTTGAGTCTAGTTTCTAAATCTTCAAACCGTTTGTCATTTTGATATTTATACAAGACGTTATGGGTGTTTAAATAGAAGGTGTCCGATAAGGAACAATTTTAATAGGATGTACAACTTGTATAAAACAAGTGCAAGGTACAACTCGACGAAGCTTCTTTTAAACACGGATTTGGCTTATTTCTTTCATTTCTTTCATTTGGCTTGGATTATTTTGGAGAGAATTTCAAGGGGGATTTCATCAAGCATCAAAGGTGAGTTGTTTCTACTTATTTCCAAGTTAAATACATGGATTAGAGCTGAAAACTCAAGTAATTTATGGACAAAAATGGTGGTTTAGGGCTTGAAACTTAAGAGAATTAAATGGTGATTTGAGGGGTCAAATGAACTCCGATTTTTGTGAATTTGGTATGTATAGACTCGTGGAGAGATAAGGGTCGTATTGATGTAAAAATTTCTGAATTTCGAGATGTGGGCCCGGGGCTCGGGTTTTGCTAATTTCGGGATTTTCGACATTTTTCGAGTCTTTTCGATTGGGTTATATTCCCTTAGCCTATTGTAATGTATTCGTTGTAGTTTTTACTAGATTCGACGCGCGAAGAGGTCGATTCAAGAGGAAAGGGCATTGCGGACTAGTCTACAGCCGGTTAGAGGTGAGTAATAGATGTAAATGCTATTTTGAGGGTTTGAAACCCCAGACTTTCACATCGTAAAGCTATATTGAGGCGTGACACGCACTCCATGGCGAGTACGGGGTCGGATACTATTGGAGATTGTGACTTGGTCCATCCCGTGTGATGTTTATACTATATTGGTGATTGATACACATACTTCATTGATATTACTGGGCTTGATGCCATGTTTGGGGCCTTGTGCCGATTTGTAAAATCCTTCGAGGATTGATATTACTACTTAGCATGATTTGCATATCATTTAATTTTAGTCCAAGGTTTTAAATGTTGTTTTGCAAACTCAACCATAATTCTAAGTGTTGAAAACTTAAATGATATTTTTAAATGTATTCCGGGCTGGGAACTTCTGTTTTGTAAATGCCCAAGGGGCTTATTATATTATTTTCTGGACTGATTATAAAGTGACTTGAAACAGTGGTAATAATGACACTGTGTGATATACTTGAAACAGTGGTAACAATGACACTATGTGATATACTTGAAACAGTGGTAACAATGACAGTGTGTTATATACTTGAAATAGTGGTAACAATGACACTGGATGATATACTTGAACAGTGGTAACAATGGCACTGTATGATATAAATTGGTCAGGTAACAATGGCTGACCGGTCAGGTAACAATGACTGACCAAGATATTGCGCTTGGGCTGTAGGAGCCCCTCCGGAGTCTGTACACACCCCCAGTGAGCGCCGTCGACGATAAATAAATATGGATGGCTCGGGCTGCACGCCGCAGTGGGTACTGGAATGTACCATCATATGCATTGCATTGCATTCATGTATTTGTATTTATACTGGTGTTTAGCTGCTCAGTTCCATATGTTGCTGTATATTTGGATTTTAGCTTACTTTGTGTATTTACTGGATTTTCTTATCTTCGGACTGTAGTTACTTTTATTACTCACTGGGTCGGAGTACTCACTTTACTCCCTGCACCTTGTGTGCAGATCCAGGGCAGTCTCAGGCTCAGTAGATCCAGTTGATCAGCAGATCCAGCCTCTGGGAGTATCGAGGTAGCTGCACGGCGTTCGCAGCCATTGATCTTCTCCCTCCTATCCTATCTCTTTATTTCCGCATTATCGGACTTTGGATATACCGTGTATTAGGATGATATTCTGTATTCTAGAGGCTCAGATTCGTGACACCGGGTCCTAGTGAGATTATATTGTGTATTTTGTTAAAATCTTCAGTACTTTAATCTTGCTTAATTGATATTTCTTTCCGCTATTTTTGATAAATTGGGTTAAGTGTTGAATAATGGTCGGGCTTGCCTAGTAGTGTGTTGGGCGCCATCACGGCCGGGATTTGGATAGTGACAAAGTTGGTATCAGAGCCTCGGTTACTTGGTCTCACGAGTCATGAGCCGGTTTAGTAGAGTCTCGTGGGTCGGTACGGAGACGTCTGTACTTATCCGAGGGAGGATGCAGAACCTTTAGGAAAACTTCACATTCTTGAATTCTTATCGTGCGTCCTCGATTCAGCTTGAAAAGAAACTTTTGAAATTCCTTCTGCGTGATCGTATGCAACAACGGGCGCTCAGTATCAGATGTGTCTCGATGGCTTTTGATTCCCCGATCGAGGGGCGAGGTGTAATCTCTGTGAGTTTGAAGTTAGACCAGTTAGGAGGACTTGAGGCCAAATCTTTGCCAATGGCTTGAGTACCGAGGTGCTGATTTTGTGAGCAAGTGTTTTGAACTCATATGTTCATTATTGTCCTTGTTAGCCGGAATGGCGGTTGGATATCCACGTGATGAGTATGTTAGTGTTGCGAGGTGTATTTGTACGACTTGGTAGTGGCGAAGAAGCCTACTGGATAGTAGATGAACTGTTAAGTGATTCGTTTCTTATTGTGATTTGTTGAGTAGCCCGAGTTATGGGCGCGTGAAGAATATTTTTCGTGTCTCCTAGTTAGATAAGTCTGGGAGCTGAGATCGCTTCCGTAAATGTATTATGACGAAATCGTTGAGTCAAGGAGACCACCTTGAAGGTCGAAAATATTAAAGGAAGAATATGTTCCTACTTGGTTGAATAGCCCAATAATGGAGGGTTGAAGGGTATTTTCTATGTGTTATGATTCAAATAGGTGCAACGCATGTCCATGTATCAATTTAGATTTATGTAATTGATATGCATTGTGATGCTTTGTCAAGTTGTGGATGTGTTGTTAGGATGATTTTGGTGATTCTCTGGCAGGTGGATAGGATCTATGGCTTCGAGCCAAGTTGGGGAGCTTGCTGTTGATTAGCTGATTGCACGGTTTATTACTTGCGTGAATTCTGGTTATTGGCGTATTGGTGGGTTATTGCAGCTACGAAAAAGGACCATGACTGGTAATTTGAGTAAATGAATTGTTGGATGTATGCTATGGTTAGCCTTATTGGCTCATGTTAAGACTTGATGGAAGATTCATGATTTATGCCTCGTATAGCTGCAGGCTTCGAGGGAAGTGATCCCTCTGGGTGCTTTATCGAGAGGGTATTCATATGTTATAAAATTCAGAAGAGTTGGTTGCATTCGGGGCCAAGTAAGAGCTGGGTGTCTCTCGATAGCGGTCCTAGTTAATTCAAGAGGTAAAGTGTGGTGCCTAATGATTTTGAGTCTATAAGTACGTTTAAGAGTCAAGCTTTTGAAGTAGCTTATGAAGAAAGGCACAGAATGTTCTATGATGTTTTGACTTGCGGTGTAGCATTTGAGAGACATGAAATGGTCATGGTATTTGAGACAGCATGGTCTCGTGATTTAAGGTCACTTGGGGTGAGTTGGTTGAAATAAGTTATGTGTTAAAGGGAGATATTATTATTTCTAAGGCAATCAAGGATAAATTGGAAGGAAGTAGATTGATTAGCCATAGTTGAGTTGGTATACTGGTGTCAGTGATCGGTTCGTCCAGCATGATCGAGTTATGCATGTGAGGCTTGTCGGCCGCAGTGATTGATGTTATTCTGAAGCATGCTTTTGTTAGGGCCTATTATGAGTAGGCGGACCCCAGAAAGTGTTATGGTGGCTTGGACAACTACTTAGAGATTGGCATATTCGACGATTATGAGGATTCGCATGTATGCTGCTATAGTTCTCCTGAAGTGAGTTAAATGGAAAGTCTTATGTGATGAAGTATTAGCCTATCGGCGGTTCCAGAGTTGTGATGGAAATCGCGTCTATCGTATATTGGCACGTGAGGTGCAGTGAGTGGTATGGAATTTGAAGTAAGGACCAAGGTTGCAGTTTGGTCAATGACTGTGATGTCACGATCTCGGATGAGCAGTATATGAGTTTCAGTGTTTTGAGTAAGATGGGTATTGACGTCAGTATCACCTGAGGTCGGTGTTCTGTGAGAAAGGCTTTGCATCCTGGTTAGGGATTCTTGATCGCTTTTCAGCGTTAGTGCAGCCGGTGGTTTGGATGTGCAGACCCGTTAATTATTTCGGAAGATGGTGGGAGCTTGTCCCACAGGAATATTGTATAAGTGTGACATGTAGTCACTTGATTAATTAGAAATTTAAACCAAGTATGAGGATTTTGGTAATATCATCCATTTGAGAATTTATGCCTGGAGGGCACTCTGTTTATTGGGTTATGGACCTGTGAAAGATTATTGGCCTAGCTTGGCACGATCAGGATCGACTTGAGGTCGGTGGATAGATTTAAATGTGGAAGTGAGCCTTACGTCAGGCCAGTTGTGTTTATTTCAGCAATGCGCTCTTTATGGAAGGATAGTCGCAGTCTTATTTCGTGGTCAGTTAATTCATGTAAAGATATATTGCACCGTATGAGTTGTGAGACGGCTTGGTAAATTCCTTATGTGTTGAGGTTCCGCTCAGCGGTGATGTTATATGAGCAGGATGAGACTTAGATCATGTATCGCACCTCAGTTGTGCTTGAGTTTGTAGCCTATAGCGCTATATGTTTCCTTGGGAATGATATTATGCACCTTAGTGTGTTTATGACCGATGTTCGGTATTTTGATGTGATGAGCTATTCAGCTCGACGTATATCTCCTTATGTGAGTTCTATATGTGGATCGGGTGGCACACCGCCATGGGTATGTTGTTTGGATCGGGTTGCACGCCGCAACAGTGTGATGTTCAGTTCAGTGCCCATATTTTCTTTTGTGTGTTCTGTTTCCCTGTTTTCTGAGGAAGTCTATGTTAGTGTGCGAGTTGAGTAGTTCCTTCTAGAGTTCGCCTTCTTTCTGTATCGCGTTCAAATTGATAGCATACTGGCACATTGTGGTGCCTTGTGGGATTTTTGATTATATCTGAGGTGGCTTATTGCCTGAGCAGTTCGTGCTGGGTGAGACGAGGTTACTAGATTTGGGGTCTGTGCAAACTGATTATATGAACTATATTATAGAGCAAAGATCATTCTTTGGTTTGGGACAAGGTAATGGAACTTGTCAGGAGTGTAGATCCAATGAATTGTTGATTCAGCAATTGGTTGTGAATTTCGGCACATCTCTTCGGTCGTATCGGTGTTGAAAAAAAATATATAAAAAAAAAAACTAGAGCAAGACCTGTGTAGATCATGAGATGCAATGGGAGCATCAGATTCATGTAATTTCGACCATTATGTTTAAAGAATGTTATTGTGGTTCTATGAGTAAGTGATGCAAAGTGTGAATTCAGCAAAGTTATGCAGTCATGTTTGGGTACAACATGTGGAGATTGATATGGTGGTCGTATGATGGAAACAGGCTTGGCATGGAAATTCAGGATGTTGGAATTGGGCCTAATGGCTTATTTGCTTGAATAAATAAGTATATCTATAGAATTATCGAGCTAATGTGCTCAACGGAGTAGTGGTAGCATGGGAAGGTGCATGATGAGTTAAACAAGTGATTGTGGACTACTTCAGTGTAGTTCTCAGCACGTTCGAGGACGAACGTATGTTTAAGTGGGGGAGATTGTAACGACCCGACCGGTCGTTTTGAGCTCCGGCGCGTCATTCAGCAGTTTGAGGCCATGAGCGGCTTCATTTCAGGTATATTGACTTGTGTGTATGGTCAGAATTAAAATTCAGGAAGTTTGGAGTCAAATCTAAATGGAAATTCTCATTTTGAAAGCTTAAAATTGAAGAAATCAACTAGGATTAGAATTTTGAGTAAACGACCTCAGAATTGGGATCTGAAAGTTCCAGCATGTTTGTATGATGATTTCGAACTTGGGCGTATGTCCGGATTTGGTTTTGGGTAACCCGTGAGCATTTCGGCGTATATTGTGAAAGTTAGTACTTTAGAAGAATTTCATAAATTTTGGGTTGGAAGGCATTTCAGTTTTATAGATGTCCGTTTGTGATTCCGAGTCTGGGAATAGATCCGTATGGTGATTCTGGAGTTGGGAGCGCGATCGGAAGTGAATTCGGATGTACGGAGGTCATTTTGAAGTCATTTGGCTAAATATAGAAATTTGAAGGTTTTTGAGAAAATTCGACCGGAAGTGGAAATTTTGATATCGGGGTCGGAATGCGGTTCCGAAATATGGGGCAAGTCCGTAATGTCGAATGTGACTTGTGTGCAAAATTTCAGGTCATTCGGACATCGTTTGGTCGGGTTTTTGATCAAAAGTGTATTTTCGGACGTTTTTGGAAACTTAGGCTTGAATTCGATGAGTTTTGATTAATTTGATGTTGTTTGAGGTATTTTGATGATTTGAGCAGGTTTTAATGATGTTATAAATTATGTTGGCATTTTTGGTCGGGGTCCCATGAGGCTCGGATAAGTTTTGGAAGAGTTTTTGGAAGAGTTTTGCCATTTTGAGCATAAGCTTGTAATGATCCAAGGGTCTATTTTTAGTTCTAGAGATCCAAATTTGATTTTGAGACTTCCAGAATTAAAATAATTAATTATAGGACTGATCTGGAAATTTTGGTTTAATTTCATCTAGTCGCGATTGGGTTTTTGACGTGAAATGTGAGTTAATTGTTTAACGAGCGAAATAGTTATTGAACTGGGCAAACGAGCTCCGAATTGAGTTTCTATTGAGGGGTTGTGTTCGTATTATTATTTGGGACTCATAGGAACAAGAATCGTCTAATTCCGAGTTCGTATGATGGAGTTAGAGCCTTTTTAGTGAAAATAAAAGCTGCTGCAATTTTTGCTGCTAAGCTGTCTTTGGACAGCAATGTGCAGTCGTGGAGCATACTTCGGAGACCTATATCTTTTGATCTATAAGAAATTTTGAGATGATTCAAAAACGAAATTTGTATCCCTTTGTATATAGTTTCTAGAATGTTAAAGAAATTGTAATTTGGACATTCGTAGAGAAAGTTATGATTGAATGAAGATGACTGGTGGAGCAGTTTCTCCAAAAAAATTCTGATTTCATGGAGCCGTTTTAGAAGCTCATATCTCGGGATATATAAAGAGTTATATGGTGTACAACCTATAAAATTAAAGATCTTTGAGTCTAGTTTCTAAATCTTCAAACCGTTTGTCATTTGGATATTTATACAAGACGTTATGGGTGTATAAACAGATGGTGTCCGATAAGGAACAATTTTAATAGAATGTACAACTTGTATAGAACAAGTGCAAGGTACAACTCGACGAAGCACGGGCAGAATCTTTTAAACACGGATTTGGCTTATTTCTTTCATTTCTTTCATTTGGCTTGGATTATTTTGGAGAGAATTTCAAGGGGATTTCATCAAGCATCAAAGGTGAGTTGTTTCTACTTATTTCCAAGTTAAATACATGGATTAGAGCTGAAAACTCAAGTAATTTATGAACAAAAATGGTGGTTTAGGGCTTGAAACTTAAGAGAATTAAATGGTTATTTGAGCGGTCAAATAAACTCCGATTTTTCTGAATTTGGTATGTATAGACTCGTGGCGAGATAAGGGTCGTATTGATGTAAAAATTTCTGAATTTCGAGACGTGGGCCCGGTGCTCGGTTTTGCTAATTTCGGGATTTTGACATTTTTTGAGTCTTTTCGATTGGGTTTTATTCCCTTAGCCTATTGTAACGTATTCGTTGTGGTTTTGACTAGATTCGAAGCACGAAGAGGTCGATTCAAGAGGAAAGGGCATTGTGGACTAGTCTACGGCCGGTTAGAGGTGAGTAATAGATGTAAATGTTGTTCTGAGGGTTTGAAACCCCGGACTTTCACATCGTAAAGCTATATTGAGGCGTGACACGCTCTCCATGGTGAGTGCGGGGTTGGATACTATTGGAGATTGTGACTTGGTCCATCTCGTGTGATGTTTATACTATACTGGTGATTGATACACATACTTCATTGATATTACTGGGCTTGATGCCATGTTTGGGGCCTTGTGCCGATTTGTAAAATCCTTCGAGGATTGATATTACTGCTTAGCATGATTTGCATATCATTTAATTTCAGTCCAAGGTTTTAAATGTTGTTTTGCAAACTCAGCCATAATTCTAAGTGTTGAAAACTTAAATGATATTTTTAAATGTATTCCGGGCTGGGAACTTCTGTTTTGTAAATGCCCAAGGGGCTTATTATATTATTTTCTGGACTGATTATAAAGTGACTTGAAACAGTGGTAACAATGACACTGTGTGATATACTTGAAACAGTGGTAACAATGACACTGTGTGATATACTTGAAACAGTGGTAACAATGACACTGTGTGATATACTTGAAATAGTGGTAACAATGACACTGGATGATATACTTGAACAGTGGTAACAATGGCACTGTATGATATAAATTGGTCAGGTAACAATGGCTGACCGGTCAGGTAACAATGACTGACCAAGATATTGCGCTTGGGCTGTAGGAGCCCCTCCGGAGTCTGTACACAACCCCAGTGAACGTCGTAGACGATAAATAAATATGGATGGCTCGGGCTATACGCCACAGTGGGTACTGGAATGTACCATCATATGCATTGCATTGCATTCATGTATTTGTATTTATACTGGTGTTTAGCTGCTCAGTTCCATATGTTGTTGTATATTTGGATTTTAGCTTACTTTGTGTATTTACTGGATTTTCTTATCTTCGGACTGTAGTTACTTTTATTACTCACTGGGTCAGAGTACTCACTTTACTCCCTGCACCTTGTGTGCAGATCCAGGGCAGTCTCAGGCTTAGTAGATCCAGTTGATCAGCAGATCCAGCCTCTGGAGTATCGAGGTAGCTGCACGGCGTTCGCAGCCATTGATCTTCTCCCTCCTATCATATCTTTTTATTTCCGCATTATCAGACTTTGGATATACCATGTATTAGGATGATATTCTGTATTCTAGAGGCTAAGATTCGTGACACCGGGTCCTAGTGAGATTATATTGTGTATTTTGTTAAAATCTTTAGTACTTTAATCTTGCTTAATTGATATTTTTTTCCGCTATTTTTGATAAATTGTGTTAAGTGTTGAATAATGGTCGGGCTTGCCTAGTAGTGTGCTGGGCGCCATCACGACCGGGATTTGGGTCGTGACAAAGTTGGTATCAGAGCCTGGGTTACTTGGTCTCACGAGTCATGAGCCGGTTTAGTAGAGTCTCGCGGATCGGTACAGAGACATCTGTACTTATGCTCGGGAGGCTGCAGAACCTTTAGGAAAACTTCACATTCTTGAATTCTTATCATGCGTCCTCGATTCAGCTTGAAAAGAAACTTTTGAAATTCCTTCTGTGTGATCGTATGCACCAACGCGCGCTTAGTATCAGATGTGTCTCGATGGATTTTGATTCCCCGATCGAGGGGCGAGGTGTAATCTCTGTGAGTTTGAAGTTAGACCAGTCAGGAGGACTTGAGGCCAATCTTTGCCAATGGCTTGAGCACCGATGTGCTGATTTTGTGAGCAAGTGTTTTGAACTCATATGTTCATTATTGTCCTTGTTAGCCGGAATGGTGGTTGGATATCCACGTGATGAGTATGTAGGTGTTGCGAGGTGTATTTGTACGACTTGGTGTGGCGAAGAAGCCTACTGGATAGTAGATGAACTGTTAAGTGATTCGTTTCTTATTGTGATTTGTTGAGTAGCCCGAGTTATGGGCGCGTGAAGAATATTTTTCGTGTCTCCTAGTTAGATAAGTCTGGGAGCTGAGATCGCTTCCGTAAATGTATTATGACGAAATCGTTGAGTCAAGGAGACCACCTTGAAGGTCGAAAATATTAAAGGAAGAATATGTTCCTACTTGGTTGAATAGCCCAATAATGGAGGGTTGAAGGGTATTTTCTATGTGTTATGATTCAAATAGGTGCAACGCATGTCCATGTATCAATTTAGATTTATGTAATTGATATGCATTGTGATGCTTTGTCAAGTTGTGGATGTGTTGTTAGGATGGTTTTGGTGATTATCTGGCAGGTGGATAGGACCAATTACAAAGGAGGCTCTGCCGAAATTTTTGAAAAATTTAGGACTTAGTAAGTGGGCTTAGCTGTTGTGTGAGTAAATGCAAGAATTGCAGAAGAGTTAAAATTCCAGATGATTCGTGTTTCCACGAGCTTATGATGGAATGAGTTTAATCTCACCATGATATTACGACAACAATAGAGTATATGTGTTATGATCTATGGCTTCGAGCCAAGTTGGGGAGCTTGCTGTTGATTAGCTGATTGCACGGTTTATTACCTGCGTGAATTCTGGTTATTGGCGTATTGGTGGGTTATTGCAGCTACGGAAAAGGACCATGAGTGGTAATTTGAGTAAATGAATTGTTGGATGCATGCTATGGTTAGCCTTATTGGCTCATGTTCAGACTTGAGGGAAGATTCATGATTTATGCCTCGTATAGGTGCAGGCTTCGAGGGAAGTGATCCCTCTAGGTGCTTTATCGAGAGGGTATTCATATGTTATAAAATTCAGTAGAGTTGGTTGCATTCGGGGCCAAGTCAGAGCTGGGTGGCTCTCAATAGCGGTCCTAGTTAATTCAAGAGGTAAAGTGTGGTGCCTAATGATTTTGAGTCTATAAGTACGGTTAAGAGTCAAGCTTTTGAAGCAGCTTATGAAGAAAGGCACAGAATGTTCTATGATGTTTTGACTTGCGGTGTAGCATTTGAGAGACATGAAATGGTCATGGTATTTGAGACAGCATGGTCTCGTGATTTAAGGTCACTCGGGGTGAGTTTGGTTGAAATAAGTTAGGTGTTAAAGGGAGATATTATTATTTCTAAGGCAATCAAGGATAAATTGGAAGGAAGTAGATTGATTAGCCATAGTTGAGTTGGTATACTGGTGTCAGTGATCGGTTCGTTCAGCGTGATCGAGTTATGCATGTGAGGCTTGTCGGCCGCAGTGATTGATGTTATTCTGAAGCATTCTTTTGTTAGGGCCTATTATGAGTAGGCGGATCCCAGAAAGTGTTATGGTGGCTTGGACAACTACTTAGAGATTGGCATATTCGACGATTATGAGGATTCGCCTGTATGCTGCTATAGTTCTCCTGAAGTGAGTTAAATGGAAAGTCTTATGTGATGAAGTATTAGCCTATCGGCGGTTCCAGAGTTATGATGGAAATCGCGTCTATCGTATATTGGCACGTGAGGTGCAGTGAGTGGTATGGAATTTGAAGTAAGGACGAAGGTTGCAGTTTGGTCAATGACTGTGATGTCACGATCTCGGATGAGCAGTATATGAGTTTCAGTGTTTTGAGAAAGATGGGTATTGACGTCAGTATCACCTGAGGTCGGTGTTTTGTGAGAAAGGCTTTGCATCCTGATTAGGGATTCTTGTTCGCTTTTCAGCGTTAGTGCAGCCGGTGGTTTGGATGTGCAGACCCGTTAATTATTTCAAAAGATGGTGGGAGCTTGTCCCACAGGAATATTGTATAAGTGTGACATGTAGTCACTTGATTAATTAGAAATTTAAACCAAGTATGAGGATTTTGGTAATATCATCCATTTGAGAATTTATGCCTGGAGGGCACTCTGTTTATTGGGTTATGGACCTGTGAAAGATTATTGGCCTAGCTTGGCACGATCAGGATCGACTTGAGGTCGGTGGATAGATTTAAATGTGGAAGTGAGCCTTACGTCAGGCCAGTTGTGTTTATTTCAGCAATGCGCTCTTTATGGAAGGATAGTCGCAGTCTTATTTCGTGGTCAGTTAATTCATGTAAAGATATATTGCACCGTATGAGTTGTGAGACGGCTTGGTAAATTCCTTATGTGTTGAGGTTCCGCTCAGCGGTGATGTTATATGAGCAGGATGAGACTTAGATCATGTATCGCACCTCAGTTGTGCTTGAGTTTGTAGCCTATAGCGCTATATGTTTCCTTGGGAATGATATTATGCACCTTAGTGTGTTTATGACCGATGTTCGGTATTTTGATGTGATGAGCTATTCAGCTCGACGTATATCTCCTTATGTGAGTTCTATATGTGGATCGGGTGGCACACCGCCATGGGTATATTGTGTGGATCGGGTTGCATGCCGCAACAGTGTGATGTTCAGTTCAGTGCCCATATTTGCTTTTGTGTGTTATGTTTCCCTATTTTCTGAGGAAGTCTATGTTAGTGTGCGAGTTGAGTAGTTCCTTCTAGAGTTCACCTTCCTTTTGTATCGCGTTCAAATTGATAGCATACTGGCACATTGTGGCGCCTTGTGGGATTTTTGATTATGTCTGAGGTGGCTTATTGCCTGAGCAGTTTGTACTGGGTGAGACGAGGTTACTAGATTTTGGGTCAGTGCAAACTGATTATATGAAGTATATTATAGAGCAAAGATCATTCTTTGGTTTGGGACAAGGTAATGGAACTTGTTAGAAGTGTAGATCCAATAAATTGTTGATTCAGCAATTGGTTGTGAATTTCGGCACATCTCTTCAGTCGTATCAGTGTTGAAAAATATATATATATATATATATATATATTAAAAAACTAGAGCAAGACCTGTGTAGATCATGAGATGCAATGGGAGCATCAGATTCATGGAATTTCGACAATTATGTTTAAAGAATGTTATTGTGGTTCTATGAGTAAGTGATGCAAAGTGTGAATTCAGCAAAGTTATGCAGTCATGTTTGGGTACAGCGTGTGGAGATTGATATGGTGGTCGTATGATGGAAACAGGCTTGGCAGGGAAATTCAGGATGTTGGAATTGGGCCTAATGGCTTATTTGCTTGAATAAATAAGTATATCTACAGAATTATCGAGCTAATGTGCTCAACGGAGTAGTGGTAGCATGGGAAGGTGCATGATGTGTTAAACAAGTGATTTTGGACTACTTCAGTGTAGTTCTCAGCACGTTCGAGGATGAACGTATGTTTAAGTGGGAGAGATTGTAACGATCCGACCGGACGTTTTGAGCTCCGGCGCGTCATTCAGCAGTTTGAGGCCATGAGCGGCTTCATCTCAGGTATATTGACTTGTGTGTATGGTCAGAATTAAAATTCAGGAAGTTTGGAGTCAAATCTAAATGGAAATTCTCATTTTGAAAGCTTAAAATTGAAGAAATGAACTAGGATTAGAATTTTGAGTAAACGACCTCGGAATTGGGATCTGAAAGTTCCAGCATGTTCGTATGATGATTTCGGACTTGGGCGTATGTCCGGATTTGGTTTTGGGTAACCCGTGAGCATTTCGGCGTATATTGTGAACTTTAGTACTTTAGAAGAATTTCATAAATTTGGGTTGGAAGGCATTTCAGTGTTATAGATGTCCGTTTGGGATTTCGAGTGTAGGAATAGATCCGTATGGTGATTCTGGAGTTGGGAGCGCGATCGGAAGTGAATTCGGATGTCCGGAGGTCATTTTGAAGTCATTTGGCTAAATATAGAAATTTGAAGGTTTTTGAGAAAATTCGACCGGAAGTGGAAATTTTGATATCGGGGTCGGAATGCGGTTCCGAAATATGGGGCAAGTCCGTAATGTCGAATGTGACTTGTGTGCAAAATTTCAGGTCATTCGGACTTCGTTTGGTTGTGTTTTTGATCGAAAGTGTATTTTCGGAAGTTTTTGGAAACTTAGGCTTGAATTCGATGAGTTTTGGGTAATTTGATGTTGTTTGAGGTATTTTGATGATTTGAGCAGGTTTTAATGATGTTATGAATTATGTTGGCATTTTTGGTCGGGGTCCCATGAGGCTCGGATAAGTTTTGGAAGAGTTTTGGAAGATTTTTGCCGTTTTGAGCATAAACATGTAATGATCCAAGGGTCCATTTTAAGTTCTAGAGATCTAAATTTGATTTCGAGTCTTCCAGAATTTAAATCATGAATTATAGGACTGATCTGGAAATTTTGGTTTAATTTCATCAAGTCGCGATTGAGTTTTTGACATGAAATGTGAGTTAATTGTTTAACGAGCGAAATGGGTATTGAACTGGGCAAACGAGCTCCGAATTGAGTTTCTGATTTCATGGAGCCGATTAAGAAGCTCATATCTCGGGATATATAAAGAGTTATATGGTGTACAACCTATCAAATTAAAGATCTTTGAGTCTAGTTTCTAAATCGTCAAACCGTTTGTCATTTGGATATTTATACAAGACGTTATGGGTGTTTAAACAGAAGGTATCCGACAAGGAACAATTTTAATAGGATGTACAACTTGTATAGCACAAGTGCAAGGTACAACTCGACGAAGCACGGGCAGATTCTTTTAAACACGGATTTGGCTTATTTCTTTCATTTCTTTCATTTGGCATGGATTATTTTGGAGAGAATTTCAAGGGGGATTTCATCAAGCATCAAAGGTGAGTTGTTTCTACTAATTTCCAAGTTAAATACATGGATTAGAGCTGAAAACTCAAGTAATTTATGGATAAAAATGGTGGTTTAGGACTTGAAACTTAAGAGAATTAAATGGTGATTTGAGGGGTCAAATGAACTCCGATTTTTGTGAATTTGGTATGTATAGACTCATGGAAAGATAAGGGTCGTATTGATGTAAAAATTTCTGAATTTCGAGACGTGGGCCCGGGGCTCGGGTTTTGCTAATTTCGGGATTTTCAACATTTTTCGAGTCTTTTCGATTGGGTTATATTCCCTTAGCCTATTGTAATGTATTAGTTGTGGTTTTGACTAGATTCGAAGCACGAAGAGGTCGATTCAAGAGGAAAGGGCATTGTGGACTAGTCTACGGCCGGTTAGAGGTGAGTAATAGATGTAAATGCTGTTCTGAGGGTTTGAAACCCCGAACTTTCACATCATAAAGCTATATTGAGGCGTGACACGCACTCCATGGCGAGTGCTGGGTCAGACACTATTGGAGATTGTGACTTGGTCCATCCCGTGTGATGTTTATACTATACTGGTGATTGATACACATACTTCATTGATATTACTGGGCTTGATGCCATGTTTGGGGCGTTGTGCCGATTTGTAAAATCCTTCGAGGATTGATATTACTGCTTAGCATGATTTGCATATCATTTAATTTCAGTCCAAGGTTTTAGATGCTGTTTTGCAAACTCAGCCATAATTCTAAGTATTGAAAACTTAAATGATATTTTTAAATGTATTCCGGGCTGGGAACTTCTGTTTTGTAAATGCCCAAGGGGCTTATTATAAGATTTTCGGGACTGATTATAAAGTGACTTGAAACAGTGGTAATAATGACACTGTGTGATATACTTGAAACAGTGGTAACAATGACACTGTGTGATATACTTGAAACAGTGGTAACAATGACACTGTGTGATATACTTGAAATAGTGGTAACAATGACACTGTGTGATATACTTGAACAGTGGTAACAATGGAACTGTGTGATATAAATTGGTCAGGTAACAATGGCTGACCGATCAGGTAACAATGACTGACCAAGATATTGCGCTTGGGCTGTAGGAGCCCCTCCGGAGTCTGTACACACCCCAAGTGAGCGCCGTCGATGATAAATAAATATGGATGGCTCGGGCTGAACGCCGCAGTGGGTACTGGAATGTACCATCATATGCATTGCATTGCATTCATGTATTTGTATTTATACTGGTGTTTAGCTGCTCAGTTCCATATGTTGCTGTATATTTGGATTTTAGCTTACTTTGTGTATTTACTGGATTTTCTTATCTTCGGACTGTAGTTACTTTTATTACTCACTGGGTCGGAGTACTCACTTTACTCCCTGCACCTTGTGTGCAGATCCAGGGCAGTCTCAGGCTCAGTAGATCCAGTTGATCAGCAGATCCAGCCTCTGGGAGTATCGAGGTAGCTGCACGGCGTTCGCAGCCATTGATCTTCTCCCTCCTATCCTATCTCTTTATTTCCGCATTATCAGACTTTGGATATACCATGTATTAGGATGATATTCTGTATTCTAGAGGCTCAGATTCGTGACATCGGGTCCTAGTAAGATTATATTGTGTATTTTGTTAAAATCTTCAGTACTTTAATCTTGCTTAATTGATATTTCTTTCCGCTATTTTCGATAAATTGGGTTAAGTGTTGAATAATGGTCGGGCTTGCCTAGTAGTGTGCTGGGCGCCATCACGACCGGGATTTGGGTCGTGACAATATGATACATTTTATGTCAAGATATCATTGTGATAATGGCGTGCTTGTAATGCGGAGATTAGTGTTATTGATATATACTTTGTGGTGCGTTGTTGGGTTGTGGACATGTGGTTAGGAGTTGTTTGGGTGTTACTCTGACAGGTGGATAGGCCTAATTACAGGGGAGACTCTGCCGAAATTTCTGAAAAATATGGGAGTTAGAAAAATTTGGGATATTGAGATGTGCAAAGAAAGAGATAAGTTACATTATGTGTTTGAAGACGGACTCTACATCTCATTCAAGGATGAATGACCCTAAGTGGGGGAGAATGTAATAACCCGTATTTGATGGGTGCGTAGGCACGAGTTGCTATAGCCAGTCTGGACTAATATCGTGTGTTGACGTAAAAATCGGACCTTTCTAGAAATGATTAGAGTGTAAGCAATTTGGTCTTGAAGTTTACGAATATGGATAAAGGAAATGAACTCAATTGAAATTGTGTTGTCGGACTTATGTCGAATGCGATAATGTGGGATCAACCGCGAATAATTGTGTAAAAGTAAAATCATCAATTTGGTAACTTGAGAATAATTCTTAGTACGTTCGAGGACGAACGTTTGTTTTAGAGGTGGAGAATGTGATGACCCAAAATGTCATCTTTAAATTAAATAACCATCTCAGTATTTGTAAGACCTTGAAAAGCGGTATCAATAATTCCTCGACTTGCGTGCGCAATCCGTATAATTTTCCGGAAGGTTTTTATGTGAAAAATGGACTAAATTGGGAACTAGAGCTTTAAAACTCAACTGAGTTGACTTCGGTCAACATTTTGAGCAAACGAACCTGGATAAAAGTTTTGACCATTCCGGTAGTTCCGTATCATGACTTGGGACTTGGTCATATGCCCGAAAATGAATCTGGAGGTTCCTAGATCAAATTATCGCCATTTAACGGAATCTAGAAATCTAAGGATAAAGATTTCTTAATTTTGACCGGAGAGTTGACTTTTTGATATCGGTATCGGAATCCAGTTCTGAAAATTTTTATAGCTTCGTTATGTCATTTATGACTTGTGTGCAAAATTTGAAGTCAACCGGACTTGATTTGATAGGTTTTTGCATCAAATATAGAAGTTGGATATTCTTAGTTTCATTAGGCTTGAATTGGGATGTGATTTACGGTTTTAGCATTATTTGATGCGATTTGAGGTTTCGACTAACTCCGCATCATGTTTTAGGATTTGTTGGTGTATTTTGTTTAAGTCCCGAGGGCCTCGGGTGGATTTCGGAAGGTCAACGGGTAGAAAAACTGCTGAAACTCTTTTTGGGAAGCTGCTGTTTTTTTACAGCATCGTGAACAGTACCGTGAACAGCACCCCGTGAAAAGTACCCTGTGAACAGTACTGTATACAGTACCTCGTGAACAGTACCCGAACGTGTGAACAGTGGCCCCGACTTTTTCTGGGCAGATTCTTAATTTTCCTTTTTTGTCAAATTGGAGCTCGGGAAGAGGCGATTTTCGGCAGATTTTCAGAGAAAACAACGGGGTAAGTGTTCTTAACTTAATTTTGGTTAGATTACCCGAATCTATTACTAGTTTTGATACTAAATCTGTGAATTTAGTTGAAAGAGTTTGAAAACTCTCTCGGATAGATTTGAGGATTTGAGGGTCAAAATGTTATTGAAATTTAGTAATTTTGGTATGGTTAGACTCGTGGTTGGATGAGGTTTCATATTCCGTAATTTTTGGCGGGTTCCGAGACATGGGCCCCATGGGCAAATTTTTAGTGCAATTTCGGATTTTAATGGAAAATGTAGAATTTCATGTGGAATTAATTCCTATAATTTTTATTGACAGAATCGAATTGTTTATGACTAGATTTGAGAATTTTGGGCACGAATTCGCGAGGCAAAGACTTGTTGGAATTTTGAATTGGTTGCCAAGCGAGGTAAGTGTTTGGTCTAACCTTAGCTTGAGGGATTAGGAATTGTGTCTTATTTATTACATGTTAATTGTAGAGTACAACGTATAGGCATGGTGAAGAGTATCTATACGTTGGTGTCAAGCATGCCCGTGAGTCTTATACTTTGATTAACCTGACTCCGTTTCGTAGTGTATATGCTCTATATGATAATTTCTATTGAGGAATATGACTTGTGGAAGTATTATTGTTTTGATGTTGTTTCCCTTGCCGGGATATTATTGTTTTGATGTTGTTCCCTTGCCGGGATGTTATTGTTTTGATGTTGTTTCCCTTGCCGGGATATTATTGTTTTGATGTTGTTTCCCTTGCCGGGATGTTATTGTTTTGATGTTGTTTCCCTTGCCGGGATTTGATTGTTGTACTATTGTTCCCTTGCTGGGATTGAATTGTTGAACATTACAGAGCATTGGCTCAAGTTGAGAATTGAATTGTTGAACATTATAGAGCATTGGCTCAAATTGTGATATTTTTGATTTTGCCTTGCCCAAATTGCTTTGTGATTGTTGCTTGGGTGAGGAAGAGCGATAAAGCACAAAGGGTGATGCCGTGCACATTTATATTATTCATATGGTGAGGAAAGAGTGTTAAAGCATGAAGGGTGATGTCGTGTCGCACGATGTACAATTCCGTGCCGATTATATTGATTTTATGGTGAGGATGAGAGTAAAAGCACGAAGGGTGATGCCGTGCAGAATATATTGATTTTTATGGTGAGGACGAGAGTAAAAGCACGAAGGGTGATGCCGTGCACTTGTTCTTTATTTTCCTGATTCTTGTTGATAATTGAATTATGGCTTTCCTTATATTCTTTTATTGGTTTCTTGTTAATACCTGATATTATTGACTTCCTTGCCTGGATTGCTTTGTGAATGTTCCTTGGGTGAGGAAGAGTGTAAAGCACGAAGGGTGATGCCGTGTATGGTGAAGAAGAGTGTAAAGCACGAAGGGTGATGCCGTGTATGGTGAGGATGAGAGTAAAAGCACGAAGGGTGATGCTGTGCACTTTCTATTTGTTGTGTTTTTTTTTTGTTATTAACATTTCAAGTGTATTAACTGTTTAGAGTCCTTTACTGTGTTGTGATATCTTGTGTTGTAAGCCATATTGTTTTCAATATCTCGCCGCATTTATATAAAGCTTTCAATACTTAAATTTTCAACAATTGTACTTTAATTAAAAAGGGTATTTTCTTTATTCAAACGATTTCTAAAAATAACTTCATCTTTTCTTGTTTATTTTCTAGTTGGGTTGGAAGTTGTACTCTACGTTATATTAAGTAAATGAGGCTCTTTGAACATTTTTAATTGTATTGGATTATGGACCCTATGAATTGAGTAACATGAGAATGTTGTTGCGAAATGTGAGACAGAGACATGTGGGCACAAGGTGCCGAGAAAAATATGATGATTTTTATTAATGACAGATTATGATATAGGCACGAGGTACCAGGGAAAAATATTATGATTTTATTTAATGACACGTGAGTTGTCCGTGCGGTTGTGATATAAATACGGGCACGAAATGTCGTGAAAAATAGAAAAGTGGGTTGAGACCTATATTAATTATGATTATGAAATGAGGTGTCACAAGATGACCTTTACTCGAAAGAATTATATTCGAAAGATGCTTATTTGAAAGAGATTTATTTGAAGGAAATATATTCAAAAGATATTTATTGAAAAGCATATTATCTTAAAGATTATTACTTGAAGGATTAATTGGTGAAAGATTTATATTTGAAGGACTTGATTAGATGATTGCACTTGTATTTATTAATTGTTGAGAAACATTTATGGTATCCTTGTTACCTGCTTTTTATATCATTGGTTGATCATTGTTTCCATCATCGGTACCTGCTTCGTATTATTTTTGTACACTATATTGCACATGTTTATTTGGTAGCCTGGTCCTAGCCTCGTCACTACTTCGCCGAGGTTAGGCTAGGCACTTACCAGCACATGAGGTCGGTTGTGCTGATACTACACTTCTGTACATTTTTGTGTACAGATCCAGGTATTTGATCGATAGTAGCTATTCATTGCGGTGGAGACTCAAGGTAAACCTGCTGTAGCATTCGTAGTCCTCAGAGTCATCTTCAATTGTACTTATTTCCATTTGTTCCCTTTGTTTCGGAATAGTGATGTAATTATGTTGTATGACTACTCCTAGAAAGGCTTATGACTTGTACTACCGGTTTTGGAAATTGTAAATTGTTTAGTGAAATTTCATTTGAAGTTAATAAATATCAATGTTATTTCAGTAAATTTTAGGCTTACCTAGTTTAGAGACTAGGTGCCATCACGACTCCTTCGGAGGGATTTTTGGGTCGTGACAATTACTCACATCAAACTGGCCAAAACTCTAGCTCGCTATGCCCTTGCCTCTAAAATTGGCCTCCACGCGCGTGGAATCTATCCAAAATCAGCACGAATAGGTCACAACATGCTAAGGGAACATAGCCCAAGCGAAAACATTCGAAAAATATCAAAAATCCCGAAATTAGCATAACTCGAGCCCCGGGTCCACGTCTCGGAATTGAGTAAAATTTACATTTTCAGAATCCTCATATCCTCACGAGTCTAACCATACCAAAATTATCCAATTCCGATACCTTTTGGTCCTTCAACTCATCATTTTATATTTTTGGAAGGTTTCACAATTTTCTTCCTAAATTCCATCCCAAATCACGAATTAAATGATGAATTTAGTGATAGATTCATGTATTCTAGTCAAATCTTAGTTAAAATCACTTACCCCGATGAATTTCTTGAAAACCTTCGAAAAATCGCCAAAATCCGAGCTCTCTAGGTCAAAATATTAAATAAAACCCAAAACCACGTATTTATAGGGTACCCCTCAGGTTCCAGCCTCTGCGGGCCGCACCAAAACGACTGCGGTCCGCGCAAGCCAGTGCGGTCCGCGCAAACACAACCGCGGCCGCACAGGCCTTCCTCTGCAGTGACAGGCTTTAGTATTTTGGCCATAACCTTTTCTACAGATGCCCAAATTGCGATATCTTTATCTTTCTGGAAACTAGACACGAAGAGCTACAACTTTCGATTTTGAATCATCTCAAAATTCCTTTTGGATTAAATGATATGAGCTTCCGAAGTTGGACCGATGATCTGTAGATCTTCATGACCGCGGACCGCGACCATTTTCCGTGCCCAACATTAAACCACCGCGCCCAGCACTAAAACTTCCGCGCCCATCCAATTTCTAAGTTCAGGAATGTCCGGACTCGCTCAAAACTCACCCGAAACACACCCAAGGTCCTCAAACCTCAATCCAAACATACCAACACCTCCCATAACATCATTAACACCTTATCGAGATTTCGAATCACTCAAAACAATATCAAAACACCAAATCAACTTCGGATTCAAGGTTAAGAACTTAGAAATTTCAAATTCCACAAACAACGCCGAAACATATCAAATCAGGTCCGATTCACCCCAAATTTTGAACACAAGTCATAACTGACATAACGAAGCTACTGCAACTCTCGGAATTTCATTCCGACCTTTATATCAAAATCTCACCTATCAACTAGAAATCGCCGAAATATCAATTTCGCCAATCCAAGCTTAATCCTTCCACGGACTTCCAAAATGCATTCCGATCACGCTCCTAAGTCCCAAATCACCTAACGGAGCTAACCAAATCATAAAAATTTCCATCCGAGATCAAATACACATAAGTCAAATTTTGGTCAAACCTTTCAAATTTAAGGCTTCAAACTGAGGACTGTTCTTCCAACTTCATTCCGATTACCCTGAAAACCAAAACAATTGATTTACATAAGGCATAATATATACACGGGGCAAGTCATGCCCGAAGACTGGCGATCAAAGTGCAAAAGTTCAAAACGACCGGTCGGGTCGTTACAAAGTTGGTCGCTAATTAAGGGGTAAGCAGATAGCGACCAACTTTGGTCACCAAAAATGGGACCCAGTTATAAAATTTTAATAATTATATTTTTATTTTAAAAAATTATAAAATATATAAAAAATATAATTCAAATTTAGCGACCAATTTTGATCGCTAATCTGGGACCCAATTCTAATGCTTAACAATTATATTATTATTTTAAATATTACTTAAAATATAAATAAATCTGATTTAAATTTAGCGAACAACTTTGGTCGCTAATTTAAATTTATGTATATTTAGTGACCAAAGTTGGTCTCTTTTCAGGCCAACAATGGTCAAAATTAAAAATCACTTTTGTATATATATATATATATATATATATATATATTAACAATGAATTAAAAGGTCTTAATATATATCAATTAATATATGTATATATATATATATATATATATATAGCTATATTCGATATAATATTAGCTAATGCACTAATACTTAGTGCATAGTATAGTATAGTATATATATACTAAGTGTATTATATAATACACTATACTATATATATAGTATAGTTTATTATACATCATGGTATATTCGATATATATAGTATAATATGGTATATAGTATATAAGTTCTCTCTCTCTCTCTCTCTCTCTATATATATATATATATATATATATATATATATAATAACATGAAGCGCTCGAAACACAGGGACGGGTTCTTTTAGGTATTGATACACTTGTAAATTGATTTATCGACTTATAACCCACTCATATGCATATATATATATATATATATATATATATATATATATATATATATATATATATATATATTAACAATGAATTAAAACGTCTCAACTTATATCAATTTATATATATATATATAAGAACATGAAGCGCTCAGAACGTTGGGACGGGTTCTTTTATGTATTGATACACTTGTAAATTAATTTATCGACTTATAATCCACTATTATGCATATATATATATATATATATATACATATATTAACAATGAATTAAAACGTCTCAACTTATATCAATTAATATATGTATATATATATATTTATTTATATAAGCTATATTCGATATAATATTAGCTAATGCACTAATACTTAGTGCATAGTATAGTATAGTATATATATACTAAGTGTATTATATATACTAAGTGTATATATAATACACTATACTATATATATAGTATAGTTTATTATACATCAAGGTATATCCGATATATATAGTATAATATAGTATATAGTATATAAGCTCTCTATCACGACCCAAACCGAAAGGGCCGCGACGGGCACCCGTTGCCTTATTCAACCGAGTACCAACGTAACATATCTTTTTTATCATGTTATCATGAGTAAATGAGCCAGAAAAACCGTCATGAGATAACAAGAATAAAACATAAGGGAATACTCAACATATGAAGACCCAACATGATATACAAACTAATATATGTGACATACGGGCCTATAAGGCTGACATGACCATTAGTAAACTCGAAACATAGGCCGACAAGGCCATACAATTATCCATATACCTGACATCTGTCTACAAGCCTCTAAGAGTACATCAAATCATAAAGGTCGGGACAGGGTCTCGCCATACCAATAAATACATATCCAAAGCATACTGACCAAATAGGCAAATTTGAATGATGCGTCGCCGGCACGATGGCCGTGCGATCCGTCGAGTTATCATGAATCATCGCAGCAACGGGCAAAGCCCGCGTCGACCTTTTATCTAATAAATGCATCCCTTCCAGAAGTCGGGGTTTGTTGCACGTATTAGCTCTAGAATTACTACGGTTATCCGAGTAGTAGATACCATCAAACAAACTATAACTGATTTAATGAGCCATTCGCAGTTTCACAGTCTGAATTTGTTCATACTTACTGTTACGCAACGCCTTCCTGATGATCTTTGGAAGGGCAACGTAAGGCTAAGCAACCGATGTCAGTGCGGTTGCTGTCCGCCAATGAGGTCCTCGCCGCACGCTAGACTAGATTGTCAGTGCCGTGCGGGAAAACCAATGTCGTGAGCAATTGCGGAAGCTGAGAGAGAATTGGGTTTTGAATGCTGATGATGATTTTATTGATGACTGAAAATGATGATTACAATGATGTGGTGTCGAGGGGGAGAGACACCAGAAAATGCTGATTGAAATGTTTGATTGTTTGGTCCCCCTTAATAATGCTTAAAAAAAATAAACCAACATTACAAGACTAGTCCTAATAAAGCTGTAGAAGCACACTGAAATGAAAATGATGTAAACTAGCCTATGATTACAATGAAAAGGACTTAGATTATTACAAGGAAAAACTAAGTCCGATGGCAGCATCTTTGTCTTGCGGGTCAGGGTCTGCGCGCGCGTTGCTGTGGGCGCGCGCGACACTTGATGTGCTGGCCTGAGGCTGGGCACTGGTGCTTGGCATCAGGGTCTGTGCGCGAGGCGCTGTTGGAATGGGCCTGCAGCTGGGCGCTGGCGAGGCATCAGGATCTGCGCGCGCGGCATTGTCAGGGCGCGCGGCGCTGTTGTCATTGGCCAGCCCTTGGGCGCTGGCGAGAGGCATCGGTGGGGCGACAGAGGCACATGCGCGCTTGTCACTTGGCGCAGCCAAGACCACGGGGCCGACCATGGCGCTAGGCATTGTGAGGCTTGCTAGGCCGCCATGGGGCGCGGCCAAGGGGTCATGGGGCATGTCTGGAAAGCAGCCCATGACATTCTCCCCCACCTGAGTTGGCGCCGTCCTCGGAGCCTTATGATGATGATGATGATGATGATGATTCTGATGGTTGTTGGATGGGAGGTCTGCGCCCCTCTGTTCTTTGAGCTTGCTGTTGTAGCGAAGCAATGATTGCATGCGGCTGACATGGAAGACTGGATGGATCTTCCACCAGGATGGAGTTTTTACCTGGTATGTGGACTTCCCAATGCGTTTTTCAATGGGCAGGGGCCCGATGTATTTTTGTTGCAGGCGAGGGTCATGGGTCCTTTCTGCAAACAAGTACCGCTTTGGGATGCATAGCATTACTTTGTCCCCTGGTTGATGTTGGGCAAAGCAAAGCTTCTGTTCGGTGAACCGTTTTGCCCTCTCTTGGGCTTTGATGAGATAGCTCCGCACTATCCCCATGTTGCGCTCCCATTCACTCGAGAAGTTGGCAGCTCGAGGAGATTTCGGCATGGTTGATGCATTCACCGTTTGCGGGAGAAGCGGTTGCTGTCCGGTAACAATTTCAAAAGGGCTCTTGTTTGTATGATGGTCCTTTTGAGAATTGAAACACAGTTGAGCAGCATCCAGGAGCTTCACCCAATGCTTCTGTGATCCGGTTGCGAAGTTGCGGAGATATTCCTCCAGCATGTCATCGAACCGGTCTGTCTGGCCATCCGATGGTGGATGGATGTCTGTGTTGTGACTCAATGTTGACCCAAAGCACCTGAAGAGATGGGTCCAAAAGTTGCTAGTGAAGCGTGAGTCGCGCCTACTAACAATGTTTTTGGGCAGGCCCCAATGTTTGACAATGTGCGAGAAGAAGAGTCGAGCTGTATCTTCTGCTGAGATGTTTTGCGGGGCTGCTATGAAAGTTGCATAGTCTGAGAACTGATCTATGACAACCATGATGGATGCAAGATTGCCGACTTGGGGCAATCCCGTGATGAATCTGAGGGAAACACTTTCCCATGGTCTCTGAGGGACATGTGATGGCTGCGAGGGTCCCGGCTGTGATGAGTGATCCGACTTGTCCTTGTGGCATGGCTGACAAGTCTTCACACGATGATGAGCGTCACCAGTCTTTTGAGGCCGATGACATGATGGCTGATTGTTGCTGCGAAGGGTAGCCTGAACCTGAGGTTCATGTCTGTTGACTACCTTCTCCAACTGCATGGCCGAGATGTTTTCAGCGGCCATCTTTATGGGAAAGCATGGTATGGTGCAGGGCTTGGCCCCGTTTTCTCCCATCATCAGGAGCATGTTGGCAAATGGTACTGGAATGGTGTTGGTTTGCCTCATGAACTCCAAACCCACTATGATGTCGAAGTCATCTATGATTGCGATGCGCAGGTCGATGCTTCCTTTGTATGGGCCAAGTTTCACTGGGACATTTGTAGCTGTTCCACCCAATGTCTGAGGTGGTGAGTTGATAGCCTTGACGCGGCCTTTGCTCTTTTGTACCACAAGACCTAGGCGCTCTACTTGCGTTGATGACAAGTAGTTATGGGTGGCACCCGTGTCTATCAATGCGTGAAGGGGCTTGCCGTTCACTTTCAATTCGACGAACATTAGGGTCCTCGCTTGCTTAGGAGGTCCTTCGTCCATCTTTTCTTTCCCTTTCCTGGTGATCGGGACTGATGTTTTCTTAGGAGGACATGCACTGGTCCCCGCTAAGGCATGAGGGATAGAGCCAACAATTGCATTGAAGGCGCCTACCTGGTTGTCTTCAGATGTGTCTGATGCATCTGTCTCATCCTCGACAGTCTGATGAGCATTGACCTTGATGTTTGGGCATTCATTGTTCCAATGTGCCCCGCCGCAATGACGGCATTCTGAGGGAGGCTTTCTCCCCTGATTGTTGTTGATGGATGCAGCACTGTTGCTGTTGGAGGGAGGAGTCTTAGTTTTGGATGCACTCCGATCTCCCCCACTTTTGCTTGGGCCACCATTGCTGGGATGGTGCCCGTTGGATCCCCCTCGGACAGACGGCTGGGGCCTGTCATTCTGAGTTCCCAAATGATAGTCGCCAAGGCATTCTGCAGCTTGAATGGCCTTGGGCAGGGTGTCTACCCGTTGTCGCTGTAGTTCCATACGGGCATGAGGTTTCAAACCTTCTATGAATGCGAAGAGTTTGTCTTTGTCCCCCATGTCGCGTATGTTTAGCATGAGTGCGGAGAATTCGCGCACGTACTCCCTCACTGATCTGGTGTGGCGGAGGTCCCGTAGCTTTCTCCTGGAATTGTATTCCACATTTTCGGGAAAGAACTGCAGGCGTATGGCTACCTTCAATTCGTCCCATGTCTGAAGAGTATCTTCACCGGCCTTGATGGCTTCGTGTTTGACCCGCCACCAAAGTTTGGCATCGCCCTGAAGATACATGGCAGCAGTCGCTACCTTTTTGGATTCCTCCAAATGGCCCACGGCATCGAAGTATTGTTCGATGTCGAAGATGAAGTTTTCCACTTCTTTAGCATCCCGGGATCCGTCGTATGGCTTTGGCTCCGGTATCTTAAGCTTTTGTGGAATGGGGGTGAGGTTTGCTGCACCCCTGATGTGATGGTCGCCTTCTCGAAGTAGGCTCTGTAAGGCAGCATTGACAACGTTGAGCTTGTCAGTCAAGTCGTTTATGGTTTGCTGCATGGCAGTTAGTCTGTCTGCCTCATGTTGCTGATGGGCTAAATCGTCGGCACGCTCCTGTTGGAGGTCCTCAAATTTGCCATGAATATTGGCAGTTTCGATGGCTGCCGTTTGTCGGTCCTCGTCGGAGTCACGACTGATGTTTGCAATGTCATTTTCGGCCTGCCGCATTCGGCGGTCCAGGTCGTCCAACCTTTGCACTAGGTTGTTGCTTTGATCAGGCACCGTTTCTACGATGGGTCGTAATCGGTCAACCGTCTCTTCTAGGGATGCTAGACGCTCCCCATGATTCACCATGGTCAGAAATGGTGATGATGGCAAATGTTTTCCCTCGTCCGATGTCGAGCCTAGGCTCTGATACCAACTGTTACGCAACGCCTTCCTGATGATCTTTGGAAGGGCAACGTAAGGCTAAGCAACCGATGTCAGTGCGGTTGCTGTCCGCCAATGAGGTCCTCGCCGCACGCTAGACTAGATTGTCAGTGCCGTGCGGGAAAACCAATGTCGTGAGCAATTGCGGAAGCTGAGAGAGAATTGGGTTTTGAATGCTGATGATGATTTTATTGATGACTGAAAATGATGATTACAATGATGTGGTGTCGAGGGGGAGAGACACCAGAAAATGCTGATTGAAATGTTTGATTGTTTGGTCCCCCTTAATAATGCTTAAAAAAAATAAACCAACATTACAAGACTAGTCCTAATAAAGCTGTAGAAGCACACTGAAATGAAAATGATGTAAACTAGCCTATGATTACAATGAAAAGGACTTAGATTATTACAAGGAAAAACTAAGTCCGATGGCAGCATCTTTGTCTTGCGGGTCAGGGTCTGCGCGCGCGTTGCTGTGGGCGCGCGCGACACTTGATGTGCTGGCCTGAGGCTGGGCACTGGTGCTTGGCATCAGGGTCTGTGCGCGAGGCGCTGTTGGAATGGGCCTGCAGCTGGGCGCTGGCGAGGCATCAGGATCTGCGCGCGCGGCATTGTCAGGGCGCGCGGCGCTGTTGTCATTGGCCAGCCCTTGGGCGCTGGCGAGAGGCATCGGTGGGGCGACAGAGGCACATGCGCGCTTGTCACTTGGCGCAGCCAAGACCACGGGGCCGACCATGGCGCTAGGCATTGTGAGGCTTGCTAGGCCGCCATGGGGCGCGGCCAAGGGGTCATGGGGCATGTCTGGAAAGCAGCCCATGACATTACACATGCATGGCTTAATCTTTGAGACAAGCATATGACTACTGGCAGGATCAACCAGGTAGCATTCCTTATTGACGCCGGCATCGCATGAGCATGGCCGACCCAAAGGGCACCGCCAAGTCCAAGACGAGCACGACCGTCATTCGTAAGGAGCATTCTTTGGGCAAATAGGAGAGTAAAATAGATACATATATATAATGCATGCTCAACTCAGGGAATCACATTCTAAACCTTTTGGAGTGACTTAAGAACATTATGGACATCCCTACCATCAATATGAACCTTAGTAGGATTTAAGGATCATACACACTTGTTTAGAATAATTTTATAAGGAAAGAACAACATGGACAACCTTAGTTGCTAGGAGTAGAGTCATTATGAAATAGCGTATCGTTTATGTTCATTTCATTTTAGACCATGCCAAAAGAAAGAAGAAAGTGCCTTAACATACCTTAAACCCGTTGAGTCCTTAATCCCTTCCAAGCAACTCTTCAAACAAGTCAACTCAATCTATCATAGTATAAGGAGATTCAAAATCAGTGCTGAGCAAAGGCTAAGTCTATAACTTAAGCTAGTAGCTCGTTTACGTAAATTTGGGCAGCATCTCCCTTGTAACAAGGGCCTCCTCCAATACCATATACCAACAACAATTACCATAGCAATCCATAAATACATAATTATCAATATCAAGACACCATATAACCACAACAAGTCACAACTACATTACGACGAGCGGCAAGCTCAGATTGGAATCCGTATCCCCCTTATCAATCCTTATATACTTCTTACTTCAACATAAAAGTATCATTAACTTGATAATGAAGTCATTAATCAATGATTCCATCCTTAAACCATATATTTATAACAACGAAAATAATCCACAACTTCAACTATCATCAATTAGCAACTTTATTCACTAGTTCATGTCTAGACCATCCATTTAACTTAATAAACATCAAGATAACCTTAGAAACAAGCAAGATAACAACATACATACCTTATACAGTAACTTCAAGTCAAAATCCAAGTTATATTCAATTTACAACAACACTCAATAGCAATACAACACCATAGAAGTGACTTAAGCTAATCCAAGTATTATCTTGTAGTTTATCATCCTAACAACTTAACCAACATACAAGCAAGATTAAACACATTTAGTAGGCTGTTATGCTCACCTTATACAGCAGAAACAACTTGGAATTTCATCCAAATACAGCCCACAATAATCCTCAATGACAACACAACCTCAAAGAGGTGTTGTTCTTCACTAGAACTAAGTTTTGATGTTGAAATATGGTGTAATCACTTTGGAATCACTTCAAACCCTTGTGGTATATGTTTAGGAGGGTTAGGAGAAGTTTGGAGACGAATTGTAGTTGAAAAATGAGCAAAAATAGGCGTCCAAATCGTTTATAAATTGAAGTAGGTCAACCACCGCCTAAGTGGGTCCCATAGGGAGCTGCTTGCGCGGTCTCGCGAAAATGCGAATATCTCTCTACTCCGATGTTGTATTGGCAAACGGTTTAATACGTTAGAAACTAGACTCATAGATCTTAAATTTGGTAGGTAGAACACCCCATTATTCCAAGTATATTTGGAAAAATTCTCAGATATATTTGACCTAAATTTCAGCAAATTTATGAATGTAACTTGTGATGACCTTTGCTAACTCTTGTTCCACAACTTGCTTGTCTTCAAAATGTAAAAAATGATTATCATACGACTAGAATAATTTATATAATAACCTCCTTATCATGTTAAGAACCCTAGTCTTACCCCAAAGTACATGTTATGACATTCCAAACTTGTCGACTTTTGACGAAACTTATTTTCTTCAATTGGTTTAGCTTCTAAGATTTCTAACCCTCTTGGTACTCGTTATTCATGATCTTAAATATTTGTAAACTCCAAGGTAACATGATTAACTTACTTTATTTGCTTCCAAATATAATCTCATTTTCGAGCTTACATCAATGACTTACGACGTACTCTCACATATGAAAACTTGGGGTGTAACATTATTCCCCCCTTTGGAACATTTGTCCTCGAATGTTGATTGATGCGCTTATCAGTTTTATAAACTATAGCTCTTACGAATACTTTAATGCTCATCTTTCCATCTAATCCACTGTTTTGTGAATAAATCTAAACGCTTGGGCATTCCCCCCTTTTAGGTCTCTTTGTCACACCATGACATGTGGTTGGAATTCTTCCAACATCGTAACATTTTCTACCTTATGTCATGCAGTATGTATGACTGTGTCCTTGTATGACCGCCTAGCGAGTCGTATTCTCTTTTTCCTCCATCTTTTAGCCATTCTCTAAGCCTCACTTTATGAACATATACAGAATTATGACAAGCTGTCCCTCTAGGCATCTATAGGTGTACTGATGTCTTTCGCTTGGTACTTCATCGAACTTAAGACTATTTCTATCTCTTGTTTCATAGCCTTGTATATCTATCCTTATGGATTTACTACATCTAGGTAGGTTATACTATACCATAAAACTTACTTCGGTTTAGTATTACCGAGGTTTGCTACCCAACTCCAGGTTACTCTCTCGCTGCTTATCCTATATATATAAATCTAAGTCCTTTAGTGCTTCCTCATTATTATTCATCTAAGAATAACAAACAAATCTCATCTCGAACTTTGGAACTTGTACCCATCTATTGTTTATTCACCTTAATGTTGATCTATAATCTATCACTGATAACTTGCAACCTCTTACGTAATACACTGTCACTAGGGCTCACATCTTATCGGGGAACATATGAAGTGATTTTCCTGATCCACCTAGGGATAATACTATACTTCAATAACCGTATTTCATTGCATCCCAACGCGATTCATCTTATGGGGGTATTCTAATCCCGTGCAATTAATGAAATCCCTTTCTCGTTAAATCATTACTCAATCAAAGGCCTAAGAATCATCCTCTTATCTATCACAATTACACCCTTATTCTACCGCCAGGGCAACATTCCATCTCTTCTAAATGCACCTAGTCTTAGACTCCTCTGGGTTCATTCAGGCTGTATAGAGTTTTTTATTCATATGGAAATCATCAGCTCCCTTGTTTTGATGGGTTTAATCCCGAGGACATACATATTCTCGTCACCTTCTCACTCATCTTTTCATATCCTTACTCCTATCTACCTAAAACCTTGTTGCTCTACAATACTTTACCTTAGGACCTACACCGATCTATTTATACTACTCCCAACCTTCCTTTAACTTGATAGCACCATAAATTTCCTTTTGTGCCTTCTCAGTTGTCCTTAAATGTAAGCAATTACTTTTGCTGGTCGTTCTATCACTTGTTGCATGAATACTTGGCTTGTCTTTTTGCCCACGAATACTATAATTTTCTGTACCTCATATGATCTCAAACATCACCTTTGATGCCTTTTTTTTAACCATTCATTAGCCATAATAGGTGCCACTTTCTTATGTAGTGTATCCAATATTGTAGTGAGATTGTTGTTACAGGATAATTTACTCTTTAGCTCACTATGCTTAGATGGAAACCTTCTTTCTTATTTCCTCAGCTAGTCTTTCATTGTAGTACATAGGGAGACCTTCTGGCTCTTGTAAAGTTGCGAGCTTGATATATCGTACACACGAAGGTGATTTTCGTTATTCTTACTCGCCCATAATAATCCATAGTTGCATAAATTTATGCCTTTCTGCTCGTAGGGTTACTTCTAAGCTCAAATTTTTATTGTCTCCTTAGTGGCACTCTCTCTTATTTTAATAAACCTTAAAAATGGTACCTTTAATTGCCTCAACTCATATCTGAAATTTTTTCAAATGATTGCGATCTCGTATCTGCGAGACTGAATTCACTATGCTGCGATTCACTACATTTATCTTGCATGATCTATTGATTTATCTGTGACCTCTTGTCTAGCCATAACTGGGCTCTTCCTGAATCAACTACTAATTACTCGTTGGTCCATTCTCATATATATATATATATATATATATATATATATATATATATATATATATTCTGCATAATCCCTCTTGGGATATATCCTTTGTCTTAACTTATCTCTCGCCACTAGCTCCTGATGTATCAAGTGTCCATTCACACTTATTTATCAATAACATCCTGGCCGGAAACTTTTACTGCCTCTCTCCGGTGTCGTGCTTGTATAAGGTTCTGGAGTCGCAACATATCTGCAGGAACTGAATAAATGCAACATCATCCCTTTCTCCTTTTTACCACATTCTTTCTTTACCATTCCATAGTTAATTGAACCGCTTAACTCCGACTTAATATCATAACACACCATATTCCCCCCTTTAGGGGAGTACTAAGATTTAGTACTACGACGATCTACCTATAGTTGTTTTACCTTTTCATATTCGGCGTCTTTTCACATTATCAATGAACCTTAATCACCTCATGGTAACCTTCTATACCAGGGATAACTAAATTTCTTACGCACGAAGGTGACACCTACGGTAACTGGCACACTTAGTCCCTTAAGATTAACTCTGCTCAGAGTGCTTGCTTTAGGTAAGCGACTTCCTAAGTAACCTTTAAAGGTTATTCATCTATTGTCTATTCTATTATTGTTGGAGCACGATCTTTGAAATTCTCACGATGTCGACCATTATCAAATCCTCCGGTCCCTAATTCATGTTCGATTTTATCTTGTTCACCAACTCATACTAATTTTTATTACTCTGGGGTCTAACCTTTCCTCCTGGTAATCACGTTGAAGTCACCATCTCATTTCTCGAAATAAGAATATGACTTTATGGCTTATACTCTTTTATTGCCTTAAGGCTTGTCACCTCTTGTATTTTCCTTCATTTGACTATAGACTCTTTCATCGTGTCATATTTTGATTTACTGTTATCACCCATATATCATATCTTACTCATGATGCTTCATTTATTTACTTCTTATTCTCCGGATAATATTTTTTTTGTCTATCACTTTATTCTGAAAACTTCAACAAAAAGTTCTTTCCCTATAAGCTCCCCTATCTTCATCTCACTGGCTCTTGGGAATGCCTAACATTCTTTTTTTTACTCGGGGCTAGAGTCATACTAAGGTAATTATTTGTCCCTTCTAGGATCCCACTGCCTATCTTCTGAAATTTTTGAATATTCCAGTATTCGTATACGATTGTACTACTCTAGAGTTCACCATCTAGGTGTCTTATAAGGAGATCTATTACCACATTTGCACCATATTTCGTAAACGTTAGTTAATGATAACAACCCATCCACAATTTTTGGGTTACGCTAACTCCAACTGGATCCTGATATCCCATCTTTCTCTTAAATAATATCTGTTAGCTCCCATAAAACATAACTGAGATTGGTGTGGCCAATTGTACTTACCTCTGTCATTGATGAAGGTACCAAAATGCTTATATTTCTTTGCCTGATTTGAAAATATTGATAATCTTCATTATTTGGGTGCCTCGTACCCCTCTTCACCTTACTTCTTTTACTTGTTAAAACTTGTATCTAGCTTATGAATTCCTCATAGATTTTGACCATATTCGTGAATAGATATACATGCCTTAAGGCTCCTTATTAAGAAGTATACACATCATAGTACACACATGATCTCTTGAAGACCTCACATTTACTCATCATAAGCATGATGTGAAATCGAGTTCCTCTGACTCAACTCTTCAACATCCACATGCAATCTCGTACCAACTATCGTTGTGGATGTAGGTATCATTGTATTACGACTAAAGTCGAATTTAGGAGTTTGAATTCTTACAACTGAGCTCTACTGCACGATCTAGAGTAAGAAGAAAGAGTAACAGACCTAAATTCTCTGTAGCCTCCTGCTTATAAGTGTGGTGCACAACACACCCATAAACAAGACTCTACTATACACGGCTTGTAGACTCCCTAGGACAGAACTGCTCTGATACCACTTCTGTCACGACCCAAACTGAAAGAGCCGCGACGGGCACCCGGTGCCTTACTCAACCGAGTACCAACGTAACATATCTTTCTTATCATGTTATCATGAGTAAATGAGCCAGAAAACCCGTCATGAGATAACAAGAATAAAACATAAGGGAATACTCAACATATGAAGACCCAACATGATATACAAACTAATATATGTGACATACGGGCCTATAAGGCCGACATGACCATTAGTAAACTCGAAACATAGGCCGACAAGGCCATACAATTATCCATACACCTGACATATGTCTACAAGCCTCTAAGAGTACATAAAATCATAAAGGTCGGGACAGGGCCCCGCCATATCAATCAATACATATCCAAAGCATACTGACCAAATAGGCAACTCCGGAGCAAGTGGAGTGCACCAACACCTTCGCTGAGCTGATAGCCTACTAGGAGGACTGTCAACCTATCAATCGGGACCTGCGGGCATGAAATGCAGCGTCCCCAGGCAAAAGGGACGTCAGTACGAATAAAGTACCGAGTATGTTAGGCAGGAAAGCATAAACAAGAACAGTAATGTAAGGAGAGATAGAGGAGATACAACTTGTAACATCTGAGTACCTTTGGGGGCTACTGACATGAAATGCATAATACATATATATACATGAACCTTTTTAAAACATTCGCCTCTGTGGGCATCATCATCATCATATCGTACCCGGCCTCAAAGAGGACTTAGTAAAAATGTACCCGGCCATCATAAGGCTCGGTAGAATCGTACCCGGCCACGTGGAGCTTGGTAAACCAACTTATCAGTGGTTGCACAATAGGTTCCGTACCCGGCTGACTATAGCGCGGCTTGGTAGAGTAAAATAGATACATATATATAATGCATGCTCAACTCATGGAATCACATTCTAAACCTTTTGGAGTGACTTAAGAACATTATGGACATCCCTACCATCAATATGAACCTTAGTAGGATTTAAGGATCATACACACTTGTTTAGAATAATTTTATAAGGAAAGAACAACATGGACAACCTTAGTTGCTAGGAGTAGAGTCATTATGAAATAGCGTATCGTTTATGTTCATTTCATTTTAGATCATGCCAAAAGAAAGAAGAAAGTGCCTTAACATACCTTAAATCCGTTGAGTCCTTAATCACTTCCAAGCAACTCTTCAAACAAGTCAACTCAATCTATCATAGTATAAGGAGATTCAAAATCAGTGTTGAGCAAAGGCTAAGTCCATGACTTAAGCTAGTAGCTCGTTTACGTAAATTTGGGCAGCATCTCCCTTGTAACAAGGGCCTCCTCCAATACTATATACCAACAATAATTACCAGAGAAATTCATCAATACATAATTATCAATATCAAGACACCATATAACCACAACAAGTCACAACTACATTACGACGAGCGGCAAGCTCAGATTGGAATCCGTATCCCCCTTATCAATCCTTATAGACTTCTTACTTCAACATAAAAGTATCATTAACTTGATAATGAAGTCATTAATCAATGATTCCATCCTTAAACCATATATTTATAACAACGAAAATAATCCACAACTTCAACTATCATCAATTAGCAACTTTATTCACTAGTTCATGTCTAGACCATCCATTTAACTTAATAAACATCAAGATAACCTTAGAAACAAGCAAGATAACAACATACATACCTTATACAGTAACTTCAAGTCAAAATCCAAGTTATATTCAATTTACAACAACACTCAATAGCAATACAACACCATAGAAGTGACTTAAGCTAATCCAAGTATTATCTTGTAGTTTATCATCCTAACAACTTAACCAACATACAAGCAAGATTAAACACATTTAGTAGGCTGTTATGCTCACCTTATACAGCAGAAACAACTTGGAATTTCATCCAAATACAGCCCACAATAATCCTCAATGACAACACAACCTCAAAGAGGTGTTGTTCTTCACTAGAACTAAGTTTTGATGTTGAAATATGGTGTAATCACTTTGGAATCACTTCAAACCCTTGTGGTATATGTTTAGGAGGGTTAGGAGAAGTTTGGAGACGAATTGTAGTTGAAAAATGAGCAAAAATAGGCGTCCAAATCGTTTATAAATTGAAGTAGGTCAACCACCGCCTAAGTGGGTCCCATTGGGAGCTGCTTGCGCGGTCTCGCGAAAACGCGAATATCTCTCTACTCTGATGTCGAATTGATGAACGGTTTAATGCGTTAGAAACTAGACTCGTAGATCTTAAATTTGGTAAGTAGAACACCCCATTATACCAAGTATATTTGGAGAAATTCTCAGATACATTTGACCTAAATTTCAGCAAATTTATGAATGTAACTTGTGATGACCTTTGCCAACTCTTGTTCCACAACTTGCTTGCCTTCAAAATGTAGAAAATGAATATCATACGACTAAAATAACTCATAGAATAACCTCCTTATCATGTTAAGAACCCTAGTCTCACCCCAAAGTACATGTTATAACATTCCAAACTTGTCGACTTTTGACGAAACTTATTTTCTTCAATTGGTTTAGCTTCTAAGATTTCCAACCCTCTTGGTACTCGTTATTCATGATCTTAAATATTTGTAACCTCCAAGGTAACATGATTAACTTACTTTATTTTCTTCCAAATATAATCTCATTTCCGAGCTTACATCAATGACTTACAACGTACTCTCACATATGAAAACTTGGGGTGTAACTCTCTTTCTCTCTCTCTCTTTCTCTCTCTCTCTCTCTCTATATATATATATATATATATATATAAGAATATAAAGCTCTCGGAACACAGGGACGTGTTCTTTTAGGTATTGATACACTTGTAAATTGATTTATCGACTTATAACTCACTCATATGCATATATATATATATATATATATATATATATATATATTAACAATGAATTAAAACGTCTCAACTTATATCAATTAATATATGTATATATATATATATATATATAAGCTATATTCGATATAATATTAGCTAATGCACTAATACCTAATGCATAGTATAGTATAGTATATATATACTAAGTGTATTATATATACTAAGTGTATATATAATACACTATACTATATATATAGTATAGTTTATTATATATCAAAGTATATTCAATATATATAGTATAATATAGTATATAGTATATAAGCTTTCTCTCTCTCTCTCTCTATATATATATATATATATATATATATATATATATAAGAACATGAAGCGCTCGGAACACAGGGATAGGTTCTTTTAGGTATTGATACACTTGTAAATTGATTTATCGATATATATATATATATATATATATATATATATATATATATATTAACAATGAATTAAAACATCTCACTTATATCAATTAATATATGTATATATATATCGATAAATCAATTTACAAGTGTATCAATACCTAAAAGAACCTATCCCTGTGTTCCGAGCGCTTCATGTTCTTATATATATATGTATATATATATAGCTTATATTGTGATGACCCGGCCCATCGTCTCGTGAGCTACCGCCCCTTTTTCCCCATTTCCTCTTTCTTTATACTTCATTATCAGTGTTCGGTGTGAACGAGTTGATTTGGATTGGTTTTAGTAGGAAATGAGACACTTAGTCTCTTTAAGGAAGGTTTGTTTTGGAAAAGTCAACCTGATATTGACTTATGTGTTAGAGGGCTCAAATTTGAATCCCGATGATTCGGTTAGCTTTGGGGGATGATTTGTGACTTAGGAGTGTGATCGGAAGTAATTTTAGAGGTCTGGTGTAGAATTAGGCTTGAATTGGCGAAGTTAGTATTTTGGCGAATTCCGGTTGATAACAGAGATTTTGATCCGAGAGTCGGAATGGAATTCCGAGAGATTCTGTAGCTTCGTCAGTTAATTTGGGATAAGTGTGCAAAATTTCAGGTCATTCGGACATAGTTTGGTCGGGTTTTTGATCAAAAGTGTATTTCGGAAGTTTTTAGAAAATTAGGCTTGAATTTGATGAGTTTTGGGTAATTTGATGTTGTTTGAGGTGTTTTAATGATTGGAAGAGGTTTGAATAATGTTATGAATTATGTTGGCATGTTTGGTCGGGGTCCCATGAGGCTCGGATAAGTTTTGGAAGAGTTTTTGGAAGAATTTTGTCGTTTGAGCATAAGCATGTAATGATCCAAAGATCCATTTTTAGTTCTAGAGATCGAAATTTTATTTTGAGATTTCCAGAATTTAAATAATGAATTATAGGAGTGATCTGGAAAGTTTGGTCTAATTTCATCAAGTCACGATTGGGTTTTTGACACGAAACATGAGTTAATTGTTTAACAAGCGAAATGGATATCGCACTAAGCAAACGAGCTTCAAATTGAGTTTTGATTGAAGGACTATTTTTGTATCATTATTTGTGACTCATAGGAACAAGAATCATCGAATTTCGAGTTCGCATGATTGAGTTAGAGCCATTTTAGTAAAAAGAAAAGTGCTGCAATTTCTTTGACTGCTGCTGTATTTTTTTAGCAGCGTGAATAGTAACCGCACATGAATAGTAACCGCGCGGGTGAATACTGACCATGCGCGTGAACAGCAACCACACGTGTGAACAATACTTCCGAAAAATTCTGGGCAGTGAGTTTATAAAACACTTCATCCGCGATTTTGGGTCATTTTTCCTCCATGGTTGATCATTTTGAGAGCTTCTTGGTGGAGATTAAAGAGGGATTCAAGGGATAACGACTTGAGGTAAGTTTCTTGGACTTAGAACTCGTTTTTATTGTGAATTCCACCTAAAGATTCATGAAATATAAGCCTACAAATCAAGAACTAGGGCTTGAATTTTGAAACAAAACAATTAGGATTTGATGGGTCATTTGAACTCGGATTTGGGATTTCTTGGTATGTATAGACTCGTGGCGAGACAAGGAATCCGGTGATGGTAATTTTCTGAGTTTTTGAGACGTGGGCCCGGGGCTCGGATTTTGTCAAATTCGTGAATTTTGATATTTTTCGATTGGGTATCTCTTTAGCATAATGCAACATATTCGTTGTTATTTTGGGCAGATTCGTCGCACAAGGAGGGTAATTTGAGAGGCAAGGGCATAGCAAGCTAGACTTTGACCGTCTTGAGGTGAGTAATTGATGTAAATGATGTCCTGAGGGTTTGAAACCCCGGAATTTCACATCTTAACGCTATATTGAGGTGACTTGCACGTCGAATAACGGGTGTGGGGTAGAGCACCATTAGGGATTGTGACTTGGTCCGTCCCGAGAGATGTTTGTACCGTGTTTTCTACTTGAACTAAATTGAGAATCATCCTTACTTGGATTTAATTGTTACATTTGGTCTTCTTGCCAATTATTTGAATCATTCAGGGATTGATATCACTGCTTTCGCATATTTTGCATATCATTTGACATCAGTCCAAGGTTTTAAATACTGTTTTACAAACTCAGCCATCTTTCTAAGATTTAAAAACTTAAATGATATTTCTAAATGATATTTCGGGCTGAGAACTACTGTTTTACAAATGGCCAAGGGGCTAATGATGGTTTCTGGACTGAGCATGGATCGGGCTGCCCGCCGCAGCAGTATTACATTGATATTGAGGCCGAAAGCCTGGTTGAGTACATTGATATTGAGGCCGAGAGCCTGGTTGATTAAACTAAGATTGGTATCAGGCCGAGGGCCTAGATTTGATGCCACGAGATGGCTTGATATTGCGCTTGATCTCTCCCCTCTATCTCTATCTTTTATTCCACATTTTTCCTAGAAAGACTTGTAATAGGTGGATATTCTGTATTGGAGGCTCATATTCATGACACAGGATTCTATTGGGCTATGGTATGGTATTTTAATTGAACTTCCGCAGATTTTATTATTAATTATACACTTGAATGAAATGACATAGTAAATTCTCTGTGATATTTATCTATAATCTGAATAAGAATTTGGGATAATGTTGTTGAATGGTCGGGCTTGCCTAGGAGTGTGTTGGGCGCCATCATGACCGGGGTTGGGGTCGCGACAAGTTGGTATCAGAGCCTAGGTTAATTGGTCTCGCGAGTTGTGAGCCGGTTTAGTAGAGTCTCGCGGATCGGTACAGAGACGTCTGTATTTATCCTCGAGAGGCTGCAGAACCTTTAGGAAAACTTCATATTCTTGAAATTCTTGTCGTGCGACTTTGTTGATCCGAACACTAAAAATTTCTATCATTCTATTCTCTCGTAGATGGCGAGGACTCGCGCTACTGGACGAGGCGGACGACCACTAGTGCCACCCATTAATGCCACCAGAGGCCGTGGACGCGGTCGTTGGCGTGGCAGAGGTAGAGTAGCGCGGGGAGCACCTGTTAATCCACCAGCTTCCCCAGTTCCAGATCAGGCTCCAGCAGCTGTACCAGTTCAGCACCAGCTATGCCTATTGTGATTCCGGGTCATCAGGAGACCTTGGCTCAGATTTTGACAGTTTGCACTGGCCTAGCTCAGGCTCAGCGACTACAGCCACAGCTACTTCACAGGCCAGGGAAGGCACCCAGACTCCTGTTAATGGCACAACTGTGCAGGTTGTGCAGAGATTGCAGACACCAGAAGCTGTTCCAGCTCAGCTGGTTGCACCAGTTCAGAACCTTGTGGTCCCAGCTATGCCAAACGATGAGCAGCATTTTCTCAAGAGATTTGGTAGGCTCCAGCCTCCGACATTCAGTGGTGCAGAGTATGCTTCAAGCTGCGTGCCAAATCGAAGGCTGGAGCATACTCTCGACAAGTGGTGCAGAGTATGTTTTGCACCGCAGGGATTTTGGAGTCGAGTGGTGTATCTTTTACTACATTTCAGTTCCAGGGAGCTGCATTTACCTGGAGGGAAGATTTTGAGAGGCGTAGACCTGTTGGTGCAGCGCCCCTTACTTGGCAGCAGTTCTCCACTCTATTTCTGGAGAAGTATGTACCTCAGTCCCGCAGAAAGGAGCTGCGTAGGCAGTTTGAGTGGATGACTCAGGGAGATATGTCCGTGACCCGGTATGAGATGAGATTTTCACAGTTGGCTTGTCATGCTACTTGGATGATTCTGACAGATCGTGAGAAAATCCAGAGATTTGTGGATGGTATTAACTACTCTCTCCGCATTTTGATGACTAGAGAGAGAGTATTGGGTGTTTCATTCAAGGGTGTGGTTGACATTGCTCGTGATATTAAGACAGTTCGCCGCAGAGAGATAGAGGAGAGGGAGGCCAAGAGGCCCAGAGGTTCAGGCAGTTTCAGTGGTGCTCCGTCTAGGGGCCAGTTCCAGCGTGGTAGAGGTCGTTCCTTCAGACCTCCTCAGTCTGCTTGTCTAGAGTATAGTAGGACATCTTCAGACCGTGGTCATTAGGAATTTCAGCTGGGCCAATCTTTACTTAACGCTCTCCTAGCTCAAAGCTCATCCTATGCCCCTTCAGCTCAGGGTTCGTCTGCGCCGAGTGCATCGGCTGGTCATTCAGGTGCGAGGGGTTCCCTCCAGTTCCCTTCTCCAGTACCTGGTAGTTGCTATGAGTGCGGAGAGTTTGGTCATATAAAGATGCAGTGTCCTCGACTTCGTGGTGGTCAGTTTCAGCAGAGGGGCCAACCTTCGTCTTTTGCTCCACTTTCTTCAGCACCCGCCCAGTCAGCTAGGGGTGGAGGTCAGGCATCCAGGGGTCGTCCTAGAGGGGGAGGTCGATCAGGCGGTGGCCAGGCTTGTTTTTATGCTATTCCAGATAGGACAGATGTTATTGCTTCAGATGCTGTCATTACATGTATTGTTCCAGTCTGCCACAGAGATGCCTCTGTATTATTCGAACCCGGATCCACCTATTCTTATGTGTCCTCATATTTTGCTCATCATTTGGGTAAGACCCGAGGGTGTCTTGCTTTACCTGTGCATGTATCTACCCCGGTAGGCGATACTATTATTGTAGACCACGTGTATCGGTCTTGTTGTGACTACTGGGGGTCTGGAGACCCGAGTTGATTTATTGCTGTTGAGAATGGTAGATTTTGATGTTATTCTGGGCATGGATTGGCTATCTCCGTGTCATACTATTCTAGACTGTCATGCTAAGACAGTTACTTTGGCTATTCACGGTGTTCCGAGGATCGAGTGGCATGTTATGACCGATTATGTTCCTAGCAGAGTAATTTCCTTCTTGAAAGCCCAACGTATGGTTGGGAAGGGTTGTCTATCATATCTAGCTTTTTTGCGAGATGTTGAAGCTGAGACTCCTAGTATTGATTTTGTCCCAGTTGTGAGGGATTTTCCTGATGTATTTCTTGTAGACCTGTCGGGCATGCCGCCGGACAGGGATATCGATTTTGGCATTGACTTGGTGCTGGGAACCCAACCCATTTCTATTCCGCCATATCGTATGGCACCAGCAGAGTTGAAAGAATTGAAGGAGCAGCTTCAGGAGCTCCTAGACAAGGGGTTCATTCGGCCTAGTGTGTCACCGTGGGGTGTGCCAGTTCTGTTTGTGAAGAAGAAAGATGGCACAATGAGAATGTTCATTGACTACAGGCAGTTAAATAAGGTAACAATGAAGAACAATTATCCTTTGCCTCACATTGATGACTTATTTGATCAGCTTAAGGGAGCGAGGGTGGTTTCAAAAATTGATCTCCGTTCGGGCTATCACCAGTTAAAAATCAGGGACTCGGATATTCTTAAGACAGCTTTCAGGACTAGATATGGTCACTATGAGTTTCTAGTCATGTCTTTAGGGCTGACCAATGCCCCAGCAGCGTTCATGCATTTGATGAACGGTGTATTTCGGCCTTATCTGGATTCTTTTGTTATTGTATTTATTGATGACATTCTGGTGTACTCGCATAGCCAGGAGGAGCACGCCAAGCATTTGCGTGTAGTGTTGTAGAGATTGAGGGAGGAGATGCTTTATGCAAAATTCTCCAAGTGTGAATTTTGGATAAGTTCTGTGGCATTCTTGGGACATATAGTGTCAGCGAGAGTATTTAGGTTGATCCAAAGAAGATAGAAGCAGTGCAGAGTTGGTCTTGACCGTCCTCTGCCACAGAGATCCGTAGTTTTCTCGGATTAGCAGGCTATTATCGCCGGTTTGTTCAGGGGTTTTCATCCATTGCGTCGCCCTTGACCAAGTTTACTCAGAAAGGTGCTCCATTTCTATGGTCAGACGAGTGTGAGGAGAGCTTTCAGAAGCTCAAGATAGTTTTGACCACAGCTCCAGTATTGGTTTTACCATCAGCTACAGGTTCATATACTGTATATTGTGATGCTTCGAGAGTTGGGACTGGCTGTGTGTTGATGCAGGAGGGTAAAGTTATTGCCTATGCTTCTCGTCAGTTAAAGCCCCATGAGAAGAACTACCCTATTCATGACCTAGAGTTGGATGCCATAGTTCATGCCTTGAAGATTTGGAGGCACTATTTATATGGCGTATCTTGCGAGGTATTCAGTAATCATCGCAGTCTTTAGCATTTGTTTTAAGCAGAAAGACCTTAATTTGAGGCAGCGAAGGTGGCTTGAGTTGCTAAAAGATTATGACATCACTATTTTGTATCATCCGGGAAGGGCCAATGTAGTGGCAGATGCCTTGAGCAGAAAGGCAGTCAGTATGGGGAGTTTGGCGTACATTCCAGTTGGGGAGAGGCCCTTTGCAGTTGATGTTCAAACCTTGGCTAATCGGTTTGTGAGACTGGACATTTCTGAGCCCAGTCGGGTGTTGGCTTGTGTGGTTTCTCGGTCTTCCTTATATGATCGCATCAGAGAATGCTAGTATGATGATCCACATTTGCTTGTCCTTAAGGACAGAGTTCAGCATGATGATGCCAGGGATGTGACTATAAATGATGATGGCGTATTAAGGATACATGGCCGTATATGTGTGCCCATTATAGATGGGCTTAGAGAGTTAATTCTGGAGGAGGCCCACAACTCGCAGTATTCTATTCATCCGGGTGCCGCGAAGATGTATCAGGACTTGAGACAGCACTATTGGTGGAGAAGAATGAAGAAAGATATTGTAGGTTATGTAGCTCGGTGTCTCAACTGTCAGCAGGTGAAATATGAGCATCAGAGACCGGGTGGTTTGCTTCAGCGGATGATTATCCCAGAATGGAAGTGGGAGAGAGTTACCATGGATTTTGTGAGTGGTCTTCCTCGGACTTTGAAGAAATTTGATTCTATTTGGGTGATTGTGGATCGGCTGACCAAGTCCGCACACTTCATTCCGGTGTGTATTACTTATTCTTCGGAGCGGTTGGCAGGGATATTTTATCTGAGAGATTGTGCGATTGCACGGTGTTCCAGTTTCCATTATCTTAGATAGAGGTACTCAGTTTACTTCCCAATTTTGGAGGAATTTTCAGCGAGAGTTGGGTACCGAGGTGGAGTTGAGCACAACATTTCATCCTCAGACGGACGGACAGTCCGAGCGTACTATTTAGATATTGGAGGATATGTTGCGTGCCTGTATGATTGATTTCGGAGGTTCTTGGGATGAGTTTCTGCCGCTTGCAGAGTTTGCCTACAACAACAGCTATCAGTCCAGCATTCAGATGCCACCGTTTGAGGCTTTGTATGGGAGGCGGTGTAGATCTCCAGTTGGTTGGTTCGAGCCCGGCGAGGCTAGGCTATTGGGGACAGATTTGGTTCATGATTCCTTAGAGAAGGTGAAGGTGATTCAGGAGAGGCTTCGTACAGCGCAGTCGCGTTAGAAGAGTTATGCGGACCGGAAAGTTCGAGATGTGTCCTACATGGTTGGTGAGAAGGTCTTGCTGAAGGTTTCGCCCATGAAGGGTGTTATGAGATTTGGAAAGAAAGGAAAGTTGAGTCCACGATTCATTGGACCTTTTGAGGTACTTAGGAGGATTGAGGAGGTGGCCTATATGCTTACTTTTCCACCCAGCTTGTCGAGTGTGCATCCTGTATTTCATGTTTCTATGCTCCGTAAGTATGTTGGGGACCCATCCCATGTTTTGGATTTCAGCACGGTTCAGTTGGATGGTGATTTGACCTATGATGTGGAGCCAGTGGCTATTTTGGGTCGTCAGGTTCCGAAATTGAGGTCAAAGGATATATCTTCTGTAAAAGTGCAGTGGAGAGGTCGGCCCGTGGAGAAAGCTACCTGGGAGACCGAGCGGAAGATGCGGAGCAGATATCCTCACATGTTTGAGGCTTCAGGTATGTTTCTTGAATTGCTTGAGGACGAGCGTTTGTTTAAGTTGGGGAGGATGTGACAACCCGGCCCGTCGTCTCGTGAGTTACCGCTCCATTTTCGCCATTTCCTATTTCTTTATGCTTCATTATCAGTGTTGGGTGTGAACGAGTTGATTTGGATTGGTTTTAGTAGGAAATGAGACACTTGGTCTCTTTAAGGAAGGTTTGTTTTGGAAAAGTTAACCGGACATTGACTTATGTGTTAGAGATCTTGGATTTGAATCCTGATGATTCAGTTAGCTTCGGGGGATGTTTTGTGACTTAGGAGTGTGATCGGAAGTAATTTTGGAGGTCCGGTGTAGAATTAGGCTTGAATTGGCGAAGTTAGTATTTTGGCGAATTCCAGTTGATAGGTGAGGTTTTGATCCGAGAGTTGGAATGGAATTCAGAGAGTTGTTGTAGCTTCATTAGGTGATTTGGGATATGTGTGCAAAATTTCAGGTCATTCGGACGTGGTTTGGTTGGGTTTTTGATCGAAAGTGTATTTCGGAAGTTTTTAGAAAATTAGGGTTGAATTCGATGAGTTTTGGGTAATTTGATGTTTTCTGAGGTGTTTTGATGATTGGAAGAGGTTTGAATTGTTATGAATTATGTTGGCATGTTTGGTCGGGGTCCCATGAGGCTCGGATAAGTTTTGGAAGAGTTTTTGGAAGATTTTTGTCGTTTGAGCATAAGCATGTAATGATCCAAAGGTCCATTTTTAGTTCTAGAGATCGAAATTTTATTTTGAGATTTCCAGAATTTAAATAATGAATTATAGGAGTGATCTGGAAAGTTTGGTCTAATTTCATCAAGTCGCGATTGTGTTTTTGACACGAAACATGAGTTAATTGTTTAACGAGCAAAATGGATATCGCACTGAGCAAACGAGCTCCGAATTGAGTTTTGATTGAAGGATTATGTTCGTATCATTATTTATGACTCATAGGAACAAGAATCATTGAATTCCGAGTTCGTATGATAGATTTAGAGCCATTTTAGTAAAAAGAAAAGTGCTGCAATTTCTTTGGCTACTGCTGTATTTTTTTTTAGCAGCGTGAACAGGAACCGCGTATGAACAGTAACCGCGCGGGTGAACAGTGACCACACGCATGAACAGCAACCGCACGCGTGAACAATACTTCCGAAAAATTCTGGGCAGTGAGTTTATAAAACACTTCATCCGCGATTTTGGGTCATTTTTCCTCCATGGTTGATCATTTTGAGAGCTTCTTGGTGGAGATTAAAGAGGAATTCAAGGGGGAACGACTTGAGGAGAGTTTCTTGGACTTAGAACTCGTTTTTATTGTGAATTCCACCTAGATATTCATGAAATATAAGCCTACAAATCAAGAACTAGGGCTTGAATTTTGAAACCAAACAATTAGGATTTGATGGGTCATTTGAACTCGGATTTGGGAGTTCTTGGTATGTATAGACTCGTGGCGAGACAAGGAATCTGGTGATGATAATTTTCTGAGTTTTCGAGACGTGGGCCCGGGGCTCGGGTTTTGTCGAATTTGTGAATTTTAATATTTTCCAATTGCTTTCAATTGGGTATTGTCGCTTTAGCATAATGTGATATATTCGTTGTGATTTTGGGCAGATTCGTCGCACGATGAGGGTAATTTGAGAGGAAAGGGCATAGCGAGCTAGACTTTAACCTTCTTGAGGTGAGTAATTGATGTAAATGATGTGATGAGGGATTGAAACCCCGGAATTTCACATCGTAACACTATATTGAGGTGACTTGCATGCCGGATAACGGGCGTGGGGTAGAGCACCATTGGGGATTATGACTTGGTCCATCCCGAGAGATGTTTGTACCGTGTTTTCTACTTGAACTAAATTGAGAATCATCCTTACTTAGATTTAATTGTTACATTTGTTCTTCTTGCCAATTATTTGAATCCTTCAGGGATTGATATCACTGTTTTCGCATATTTTACATATCATTTGACCTCAGTCCAAGGTTTTAAATATTGTTTTTCAAACTCAGCCATCTTTCTAAGATTTAAAAACTTAAATGATATTTCTAAATGATATTTCGGGATGAGTACTACTGTTTTACAAATGCCCAAGGGGCTTATGATGGTTTCTGGACTGAGCATGGATCGGGCTGCGCGCCGCAGCAGTATTACATTGATATTGAGGCCGAGAGCCTGGTTGAGTACATTGATATTGAGGCCGAGAGCCTGGTTGATTATACTGAGATTGATATGAGGCCGAGGGCCTAGATTTGATGCCACGAGATGGCTTGATATTGCGCTTGGGCTGTAGGAGCCCCTCCGGAGTCTGTACACACCCCCAGTGAGCGCCGTCGACGATAAATAAATGGATGGCTCGGGCTGCACGCCACAGCGGGTACTAGAGGGTACCATCATATGCATTACATTGCACTCATGCATTTGTTTTTATCGGTTATACCTGTCTCAGTATTTGGTACTCTGATTTAATTGACTTGTTGCTTCACTATTTGTTGTTCTAAACTGCCAGTTATAGTTTACTTTGTATTTTTCCATGATTTCTTATTCTCAGCCTTTATTTATGTTTATTACTCACTGGGTCGGAGTACTCACATTACTCCCTACACCTTGCGTGCAGATCCAGGTACAACACAGGCTGAGTGAGGATTTGTTTAGCTAAACAGCAGTATCCGGGAGTATTGAGGTAGTTGCATGGCATTCGCAACCTTGATCTCTCCCCTCTATATCTATCTTTTATTCCGCATTTTTCCTAGACAGACTTGTAATAGGTGGATATTCTGTATTAGAGGCTCATATTCGTGACACCGGATTCTATTGGGCTATGGTGTGGTATTTTAATTGAACTTCCGCAGATTTTATTATTAATTATACACTTGAATGAAATGACTTAGTAAATTCTCTGTGATATTTATCTATAATCTGAATAAGAATTTGGGATAATGTTGTTGAATGGTCGGGCTTGCCTAGCAGTGTGTTGGGCGCCATCATGACCGGGGTTGGGGTCGCGACATATATATATATATATATATATATATATATATATGTAGCTTATTGCCACGACCCGGGTTTCACACCTTCGAGAGTCGTGATGGCGCCTACTGGTGAAAGCTAGGCAAGCCAAATTATCCTAATTACTTAACCTTTTCCAGTTTAAACCATTATCAATAATGAGTAGATATCATGCAAATAACGAAAAATAATTAAGCGGAAGACAAAATGTAACACCCCAAAAAACATTTGGAAGTACTTAAGCGCTATTAAGAAAGTTGACGGGCGCTAATTATATTACTCTGTCTGCGAATGAGGACTATTAATATAATGGATATCAATTAGATATGATAATAAGTGTACGAGGCATATTATAGGTGATTTGGGGTCTAAGGAGAGGCTTAAGTCCGAGCCAAGTTGAAAATTTTCATTATAGATGAAAGTTGTAAATGAGTATGCACAAGACCTCACTTTGAACGATCATATCTCCAGTTATATAAGGAGTTGTCTGATGCATATCCTATCATATTAAAGCCCTATGAGTCTAGTTTCCAACTCAACAAACCGTTTGTCGTTTGGAGGTGTATACAGAAAGTTATGACCATTTTACTTGGAAGGCGTCTCTAGCGCGAACATTAGCGCGAAGTCGCGCATTATGCTGAGTATGCTGCCTCCCGCGCGCGAACAGGGACGCGTGATCGCGCGCCTGGAAGGTTTTAAATATCCTAAAGACCGGAAATAAGAGAATTTGAGTCATTTCTCAAGATTAGGGCTTCCTCTACACCCCCAACTCGACCAAGGCATCCAATTGCACACTATGGTGAGTTTTTAAGTGTGTTTTCATGGTGATTTCACTTCTCAATCACTAGTTACAACATGATTTTGATTCGGTTTCATAGGATTTCGTCAAAATCTCGAGAACACCCCAAAGTTATCTTTCAAGATTTGGTCTACAAGAGGTAATCCTACACCTTAGACTTACATATATGGAGTTATTATGGAATTATGAGTATGAATCAAGTATTACAACTTATGGTATGGTTATTGGAAGACATAAATTCCCAATTTAAATACGTGACTATATTAGGGATTTAAAAGTGATTATTTGATAGGATTTTTTGGTTGGGTGTGAATGGAAGGTCATACATATGTTGTTGGAAGTTATAAATTGGTTGGGAATGATGATGGAATGAATTGTTGGTTAATGGTGATGATTGGATGAACCAATACAATAGTTATGAGATTTAAATATCTATGCCTACAAGATGTTTGATAATATGCCTAAATGGCATAAGTTATGGAATTCGTTACTAATATTGGTCTCATTTAATATTGTATTGTAGATTGAAGTTGCTTAAGTGTATTGGATCATGGTAGTATTATTAAGGGGCGAATTTGAGGTATGCATGGCTAACTTTAACTCTTGAAGAATCCCCTTGTTATGACGAACATACGGTATGTGTACCTTGTATGAAAATGTGTAAATTCATATGGGATTAATTCCTACAACTTGCATTGAGTATATTGAATTATTTTGACTAGATTGGAAGCTTCGGACGAATTCGAGAGGGCAAGCGTGTTGCAGAGTAGCTTTCCGGGCTAGTTCGAGGTGAGTAATTGATGTAAATGATGTCCTGAGGATTTGAAACCCAGGAATTTCACATCATAACGCTATATTGAGGAGACTTGCACGCCGGATAACGGGCGTGGGGTAGAGCACCATTGGGGATTGCGACTTGGTCCGTCCCGAGAGATGTTTTTACCGTGTTTTCTACTTGAACTAAATTGAGGATCATCCTTACTTAGATTTGATTGTTGCATTTGGGCTTCTTGCCAATTATTTGAATCCTTCAGGGATTGATATCACTGTTTTCACATATTTTGCATATCATTTGATCTCAGTCCAAGGTTTTAAATACTGTTTTGCAAACTCAACCATCTTTCTAAGATTTGAAAACTTAAATGGTATTTTTAAATGATATTTCGGGCTGAGAACTACTGTTTTACAAATGCCCAAGGGTCTTATGATGATTTCTGGACTAAGCATGGATCGGGCTGCGCGCCGCAGCAGTGTTACATTGATATTGAGTTGAGGGCCTGGTTGATTACATTGATATCGAGGTCAAAAGCCTGGGTGATTATACTGATTTTGATATGAGGCCGAGGGCCTAGATTTGATGCCACGAGATGGCTTGATATCGCGCTTGGGCTGTAGGAGCCCCTCCGAAGTCTGTACATACCCCCAATGAGCGCCGTCGACAATAAATAAAATGGATGGCTCGGGCTGCACGCCGCAGTGGGTACTAGAGAGTACCATCATATGCATTGCATTGCACTCATGCATAGAGTGTACCATCATATGCATTGCATTACACTCAAGCATTTATTCCTTATCTGCATTATCTGCCATAACAATTATGTGCTCTTATTTCATTGACTGGTTGCTTCATACTGTTCTGAGCCTGAGGGGCTGATACTGTTCTGAGATACTGAGCCCGAGGGGCAGATTTCTACTTATAATTTTGATACTGAGCCCGAGGGGCAGATTTCTAATTATTATTTTGATACTGAGCCTGAGGGGCAGATTTCTACTTGTTATATTTCTACTTGTTATTTTAATACTGAGCCCGAGGGGCACATTCTACTTGTTGTGTTGATATTGAGCCCGAGGGGCAGATTTCTACTTGTCATTTTACTGCTAAATTACCTGTTTTACTGGTTTAAAAGAAATTTCACATGATATTTCACTGAATTGTTATTTTAAATGACTTCACTGCTTTTGTATAGAATGTTGTGTGCCTTGACGTGTTTTCTTACCTTCAGTCATTATTTATATTTATTACTCACCGAGTTGGAGTACTCACTTTACTCCGTGCACCTCGCGTGCAGTTGCAGGTATTTATTCACCCGGTAGCTGGTATTGGCTGCGTGACGGCAGCGTTGTAGATTTTTTAGCGAGGTGACCAGCGTTCGCAGCACCACTGTCTCTCTATGTTATTCATTATTCTTGTTCAGTGTATTTCTAGACCGTAATGTGGAAATTTCATTCTTATAGATGCTTGTGACTTGTGACACCCCGGTTAGGGCTGAGATGGGTTGGATTTCCGCATTTTATCTATACTTTCCGCTATTAGATATTATTAAACCATGTTTATACTATAATTGTGTTAATTAATTGTCTTAAAAGGATAAATTGGGTTGAATGGCTGTCCTTGTCTTCATGAGAGGCGCCATCACGACCAGGTTCGGGAATTAGGTCGTGACAAGTTGGTATCAGAGCCTAGGTTATATAGGTCTCCAAGTCATGAGCAGGTTTAGTAGAGTCTTGCGGATCCGTACGGAGACGTCTGTACTTATCTTCGAGAGGCTACAAAACCTTTAGGAAAATTTTCACACTCTTGAATTCTTATCATGCGCCATTGAGTCAACTTGAAATGTAACTCTTGAAATTCCTTCCACGTGTTCGTATGCGCACATGAGCGCTCGGTATCAGCTGTGCATTGCCGACTTGTGATTCTACGAACGAGATTCGATATGTGTATTCAGTGTTTCGGTAATGGGCCAGTCTAGAAGACTTGAGGCTGGGTTTCGACTGCAGCTTAGGCTCGGTAGCTTCAGTGGTGTGAATTTGTACATTTGGACTTATGTGTCCGGTAGTGTCTTTATGAGTTAAAATTTGTGGCTCGACAAGCGGTTGGATGAATAAATAATGATTATGATGCGACTCGGGAATGCGTTTGGAAGGTTTGAACATGAAGAGAAGAGTTTCTCGAGAGATAAAAAAATAATAATAATTCATTTATTGTTGATGAGTCAAACTCAGAAAGATTAAGTGATGGCATAGTAGTTGTGGCTGTGAAAGGTTATAAAGAGACGTCAATTTGAAGATAAGCATGTGGGTTATCACCTGCAGGGTAAACTATGTATGTGCGATCATTATAATATTGTGTGGAAAATTTTATTTACTACCAGTACGGTAGATGCATTGAGATTTGAATTTGAATTAGTCAAGAGAGTTCACCTGACCGTCACGAGAATGAAGGCGAGGTTAGTAGACGAATTGAGATACCATATAAACTGTGTTATATAAATTGGGAAGAATTTGACTGAATCTCACTATAGTATTATGGCAGTAATAGAGTATGGGCATTGTAAGTTATCAAATGTTTTGATTTAATGCTTAGAGCCAAGTGGGGGAGTCTGCTATCGATGAATTAATTACATGGTTATGCATTATGTTGATTTTGGTTTGAGGCATACTTGTGAATTGATTGTGATTCGAGGAGATTGGGGTCGAAGATGACTTGAGTAAGAAATTTCTGGATACGAGGTATGTTATACTTTATGAAGATATGAAAATCATGGAATGATTAAGTGGTTATTTTGAAGAATGTAATGCACATGAAGTACGAACTTGATTGATAATGTTAAGACACGGTTACTTCTTTAGGTGTTTTGCGTTAATGTGGCAGGTGTTTTTTGGCCATTTGGGTGTTACAATTTAAACTGAGCAGAGTAGACGACTCTTGAGAGAGTTCTAATGGATTCAAAAATGTATATATGGCAATTGAAAATTGTTTGGATTTGTATACCGCAATAATCAATTATTTACATTGAGATAATATCAAAACTTGCGATACTTCTATATGACTATGGATTCTGTATTCCAGTACAAGGGAGGTAAAAGAATGATTTTTAAATTCATAAGGTACTTTTAGAGTGGGCGTTTTGGGTTGTGATACTTAAGGGGTGCTTAAGAAGAATATCATGGCTTATGGGCCTTATGGCAATGTGATTTTATGTTGGGATATCTGGTAGTGAGCTTTGGGTAACATTACTGGTGTACGTCAAGTAAGAGTGTCGACCTGAGGGTAAATCGGAGAGAAAACAAAGTGATATAGCTTGGTGGTAAGCAGGATCCAAACGATAATGGATATGATCAGTTTTTGGTTTACTTATTATGAGATGATTCTCTACATAGGTTTTGGGTGACAACATTCATGGGTTTGGCAGCCTACGTGGCTTGGTCGAGTTAGAGGAATCCATATTTGATATTTTGATTATGTGTAAATAAATTTTAAGGTATTCTTAATGGTTTCTACCATGGTGTGAGCCGGACATTTTCTACCGATGTGAGGCACATGTTGTGTATTATGACTTGCCCTGGGGTGGGAGCCATTGGAAGGTTTCTAACTAACCGGTAGGTAATTTGCTGGTAAATCGGAATTGATAATGAGATTCTTGTGCTTGTCATATGATGGCGTGGTAGACATGGTATATTGTGTGAGATTAAGAGTTTCATGTAAAGGGTGGCAGTTCATTCTTGAATGGAGTATCATAAATTTTGGACATCATGGCCCATTTCAGATATTTAGGTGAATGTTATCAACTACCCGGTAATCCCTGAGAATGATGTGCATCTCAGAAAGTGTATTGTGTTTTTACTTATGGATGCTCATTAGTATTGCGGTACTCACCTGGTTGATAGACTGTTGATATTTGAATTATTATTATGGGGTACAGAAGAATTATGGAAGTATTCCTAGTTGGATGGTCGTGCATGAGGAATGTTTTAGTCATTCGAGTGCTGGAATTGTGATCAGATACTGTGATTTATGTGATCTATGAATTTGGAGACTGAGAGTTCCCAGAAGTATAATAACCGGGATTCGCGGCATGTTTGATGTGAGAATTTTATTTGAACTCAGTGGAGGTACTAGTTGCATTAATTGATTGTGATAACTATGTGTTGTGAGTGTGCATATATGTGAGGTTCGAACCCATGTGCGAGCACCGGGCAACTATTCATGATCATGAAAATGTTTGGGCTATAACAAGCTTAGAATTTACTATTAAGCTTTAAGCTGCAATGTTTCTTATCTGTAACATTGTGTGAGCTATTTTGGGTATGTTTGAGGCTGCGAAGGGGTTAAAATCCCTGAACGAACTTGATAAATGCCTCAGTGATGAAATGTTTTTTCGATTTGAGCTATGATAACATACTTGGTACATGCTTACACTTTAGCATGTCACTTATACCAGTCCAGGAACATGAAAGTCTTATCTTACTCAGCATGAAAATGTATACCTGTTTGAATGCTCCCATATAAAATGTTGAAACTGGAGGTCTGAGACTATACCGGGCAGATTATATTAATGGCACATGAGTTGTCCGTGCGTATTTTATTGTTGGCACGTGAGTTGTCCGTGCGGGTGCTATTGTTAGCACGTGAGTTATGTGGAAATTGCAATTCCCCGTTCAATTATAGATTAATGGTTTTCTTCCTATTCATGCTATGATATTTCCAAATCAGGGCAATTTGAGAAAATTAGGCGCATACACATATAGATGGCCTTCTCACAGAGTTTGATGAGTTGGATTTAAATAATGTTCTAAGCCGAAAAGGCAGGATTACATCGGAATAACTGGAATAGTTGTGTTTGGTGATGTAAGGTCATTGAACCTAGAATGAGTACTATGGGATGTGATTATGGTAGATTTGGTAATCAGGAGTGTACGAAGATTTTGGGAACGAGACTTTATGGAGAATGGAGTTTTATACTAGTATTGGTTGGTTTTGAGCAGTTATTGTGATCGGAAATGGCGTTGCGAGTATGCGAGTTGCGTAGTATATTGTGTAATTATATTTGGGATTATGGTTAAAGCTTAATATAACTTGCTCTAATTCATACAGTGTGTTGACGTAAAATTCAGGTCTTGAAAGGAAATTTCTAGATGTTGGAAGTTTGATTTCAAGGTTTATGGGCTAAGGCCAAATTAGTAATTTTTAGTTATGTGGTGTCGTCAGGCCTATATGGTATAGGATGACGTAGGACTACCCTCGGGTATGCATGTGTGATAGGTGAATTAGGGATTTGAAGGTTCAAACATATCAAAGGAGAAGCATTACCCAGTGATCAAATATATGGGACATGAAATTTTATCATCATTTTTTTGTACCAGAACATCTTAGAGAAATTGTTGAAGGTCGGCAAAGGTTTAGTTCAGATGTTTAGCGTGGATATTTAGAGTTGAAGAAAGTGAACGGGTTATTCTCAATATTTTCTCCATAAGGATGTTATGTGAATTTCTAATACGGGTAAAGTATGTATAGTTACATCGGGCCTTACGAAATCCTGAAGGGAATATGCCAAACTATGAGTATGATGTCTCCCTATTATTTTTCTCCATGTGTTTTGTGTTTTCATGTATCTATGTCTAAGAAGGTAGTTAAAAATCCTTTGTGTATCATTCTGGCGGGAAACTACTAAAGGTAAAGTTAAGGGGTAATTGGCTTATGAGGGAAATCTAATTGTCATACTAGTTAGATAAGTCCGGGAGTTGAGATCGCTTCTGTAAATGTATTATGACGAAATCTATTAGTCGAGGAGCCCACCTTGGGGGTCGATAATGTTACGGAAAGAAAATGTTCTTACTTGGTTGAATAGCCCAATAATGGTGGATCAAAAGGTATTTTCTATGTGTTACGATTCAAATAGGTGCAACTCATGTGCATGTATCAATTTTGATAATATAATGCATGTAATATTGAGATTATTTTTGTTGATATACATTGTGATGCTTTGTCGAGTTGTGGATGTGATGTTAGGATGGTTTTGGTGATTCTCTAACAGGTGGATAGGCCCAATTACAAAGGAGACTCTGCCGAAATTTTTGAAAAATTTGGGACTTAGTAAAAATTTGGGAGCGGACTCTAATTCTCATTCAAGGACGAATGATCCTAAGTGGGGGAGAATGTAACACCCCGAAAAAATTTTTTGAAGTACTTAAGCGCTATTAAGAAAGTTGATTGGCGCTAATTATATTACTCTGTCTGCGAACGAGGATTATTAATATAATGGATATCAATTGGATATGATAATAAGTGTACGAGGCATATTATAGGTGATTTGGGGTCTAAGGAGAGGCTTAAGTCCGAGCCAAGTTGAAAATTTTCATTATAGATGAAAGTTGCAAATGAGTATGCACAAGACCTCACTTTGAACGCTCATATCTCCAGTTCTATAAGGAGTTGTCTAATTCATAGCCTATCAAATTAAAGCCCTTTGAGTCTAGTTTCTAACGCAATAAACTGTTTGTCATTTGGAGGTGTATACAGAAAGTTATGACCATCTTACTGGGCAGGCATCTCTAGCGCGAACATTAGCGCGAAGTCGCGCATTATGCTGAGTATTCTGCCCCCCGCGCGCGAGCTCGCGTGCCTGAAAGGTTTTAAATATCCTAAAGACCGGAAATAAAAGAATTTGAGTCATTTCTCAAGCTTAGGGCTTCCTCTACACCTCCAACTCGACCAAGGCATCCAATTGCACACCTAAGGTGAGTTTTTAAGTGTGTTTTCATGGTGATTTCACTTCTCAATCACTAGTTACAACATGATTTTGATTGGGTTTTAAAGAATTTCGTCAAAATCTCAAGAACACCCCAAAGTTATCTTTCAAGATTTGGTCTACAAGAGGTAATCCTACACCTTAATCTTACATATATGGAGTTATTATGGAATTATGAGTATGAATCAAGTATTACAACTTATGGTATGGTTATTGGAAGACATAAATTCCCAATTTAAAGACGTGACCATGGTAGGGATTTAAAGGTGATTATTTGATAGGATTTGTTGGTTGGGTGTGAATGGAAGGTCATACATATGTTGTTAGAAGTTATAAATTGGTTGGGAATGATGGTGTAATGAATTGTTGGTTAATGGTGATGATTGGATTAACCAATACTATAGTTATGAGATGTAAATATCTATGTCTACAAGATGTTTGATAATATGCCTAAATGGCATAAGTTATGGAATTTGTTACTAATATTGGTCTCAATTAATATTGTATTGTAGATTGAAGTTGCTTAAGTGTATTGGATCATGGTAGTGTTATTAAGGGGCGAATTTGAGGTATGCATGGCTAACTTTAACTCTTGAAGAATCCCCTTGTTATGACGAACATACAGTATGTGTACCTTGTATGAAAATGTGTAAATTCATACGGGATTAATTCCTACGACTTGCATTGAGTATATTGAATTATTTTGACTAGATTGGAAGCTTTGGACGAATTCGAGAGGGAAAGCGTGTTGCAGAGTAGCTTTCCGGGCTAGTTCGAGGTGAGTAATTGATGTAAATGATGTCCTGAGGGTTTGAAACCCCGGAATTTCACATCATAACGCTATATTGAGGTAACTTGCACACCGGATAACGGGCGTGGGGTAGAGCACCATTGGGGATTGCGACTTTGTACGTCCCGAGAGATGTTTTTACCGTGTTTTATACTTGAACTAAATTGAGGATCATCCTTACTTAGATTTGATTGTTGCATTTGGGCTTCTTGCCAATTATTTGAATACTTCAGGGAGATATCACTGTTTTTTCGCATATTTTGCATATCATTTGATCTCAGTCCAAGGTTTTAAATACTGTTTTGCAAACCCAACCATCTTTCTAAGATTTGAAAACTTAAATGGTATTTTTAAATGATATTTCGGCTGAGAACTACTGTTTTACAATTGCCCAAGGGGATTATGATGATTTCTGGACTGAGCATGGATCGGGCTGCGCGCCGTAGAAGTGTTACATTGATATTAAGGCTAATGGCCTGGTTGATTACATTGATATGGAGGCCGAAAGCCTGTGTGATTATACTGATATTGATATGAGGCCGAGGGCCTAGATTTGATGCCACGAGATGGCTTGATATTGCGCTTGGGCTGTAGGAGCCCCTCTGGAGTCTGCACACACCCCCAGTGAGCATCGTTGACGTTAAATAAAATGGATGGCTCGGGCTGCACGCCGCAGTGGGTACTAGAGAGTACCATCATATGCATTGCATTGCACTCATGCATAGAGTGTACCATCATATGCATTGCATTGCATTGCACTCAGGCATTTATTCCTTATCTGCATTATCTTCCATAACAATTATGTACTCTTATTTCATTGACTGGTTGCTTCATATTGTTCTGAGCCTGAGGGGCTGATACTGTTCTGAGATACTGAGCCCGAGGGGCAGATTTCTACTTATTATTTTGATACTGTGCCCGAGGGGCAGATTTCTAATTATTATTTTGATACTGATCCCGAGGGGCAGATTTCTACTTGTTATTTTAATATTAAGCCTGAGGGGCAGATTTCTACTTGTTATTTTAATACTGAGCCCGAGGGGCAGATTTCTACTTGTTATTTTAATACTGAGCCCGAGGGGCAGATTTCTACTTGTTATTTTATTACTGAGCCCGAGGGGCAAATTTCTACTTGTTGTGTTGATATTGAGCCCGAGGGGCAGATTTCTACTTGTCATTTTACTGCTAAATTACCTGTTTTACTGGTTTAAAAGAAATTTCACATGATATTTCACTGAATTGTTATTTTAAATGATTTCACTGCTTCTGTATAGAATGTTGTGTGCCTTAACGTGTTTTCTTACCTTCAGTCATTATTTATATTTATTACTCACTGAGTTGGAGTACTCACTTTAGTCTCTGCACCTCGCATGCAGTTGCAGGTATTTATTCACCCAGTAGCTGGTATTGGCTGCGTGAAAGCGGCATTGTAGAGGTTTTAGCAAGGTGACTGCGAGCGTTCGCAGCACCACTTTCTCTCTATGTTATTCATTATTCTTGTTCAGTGTATTTCTAGACCGTAATGTGGAAATTTCATTTTTATAGATGCTCGTGACTTGTGACACCCCGGTTAGGGCTGAGTTGGGTTGGATTTCCGTATTTTATCTATACTTTCCGCTATTAGATATTATTAAACCATGTATATACTATAATTGTGTTAATTAATTGTCTTAAAAGGATGAATTGGGTTGAATGGCTGGCCTTGTCTTCGTGAGAGGCGCCATCGCGACCAGGTTCGGGAATTGGGTTGTGACAAAAAATCTGACAATTTATCTTAATACAAAATTGCGGAGTTCTAAATACAACTCTACCCAGAATTTGGTATCACAGTTTCACAGACGGTCTAAGAATACTACATACAAAATCTGAAAGATAAAATATACATTGTTTCTGAAATGAATAAAGGAAACAGGATAAAGGAAAATATAGGAGGTGACGCCAAGGCCCGCGGACGTCTGCAGGACTACCTCGTGTCGCCTGTGTGGGCTGAAGACAGCACCCTCACTGCAGTCCAAGCACTCTGGTATCAGTATCTGCACACAGTGCAGAGTGTAGTATCAGCACAACCTACCCCATGTGCTGGTAAGTGCCTAGCCTAACCTCGGCAAAGTAGTGACGAGGCTAGGACCAGACTACCAAATAAACATGTGGGTTATGGCGTACAAAAATAATACGAAGCAAATAACAATGATGGCAACAATGATCAACCAGTGTGTCACGACCCCAAACCGGCCCGGTCGTGATGGCGCCTCTCGTGAAGACAAGGCCAGCCGACACAACACTCACCTTAACCCTTTAAGCATTAAGAGTCATTTTTAAGTCTTTAAATTAAATAATGTTTCATAATAAAATCCTAGAATAACAGTGCGGAATAAAATACCAGTCTGACATTGGGGTGTCACTAGTCATGAGCAACTATCAATGTTTGAATACAACAAAAGTCTAAAAATGTACTAAATACAGAAACAACAATGAGGGGAAGGAAGTGGTGTTGCGAACGTCATGCAACCACCTTGCTAACTCTGACGACTCTGCGGCTGAGCTATCAACACATGCTACCAGGTTTCGATATACCTGAATCTGCACGCGAGGTGCAGGGAGTAATGTGAGTACTCCAACCCAGTAAGTAATAAGAGTAAATAAAGGCTGAGCAGTAGGAAACAATGAATCCACATTCTCGTTAGGCTCAATAAACACAATAGGCCTTCAAATCATAATACGAGTCAATCTTCCCTTTTAAAATCCAGCTTTTAGTAAAAATCATTTTGAAATACTTTCTAGCAGTTTCGGTAGGGGTTCAATACCATTTAAGATAATAATAGAGATTAAAGCCATAATCGGCCCCTCGGGCAAAACATAGTTTGTAAAACAGCCCCTCGGACAAAACAGTAATCATAAACACTTCATAACTTAAAAATCTCAAAGGAAATAACCAATGCCAAATCAGTGATTAATTTCTAAACATCTCATAAACCCCAGTTTAAATAAAAGTGTTTTAAAATATTTCTTCAACTTTCCGACATAGGCTCAATATAAAGATGAGTGAAAACAGTCGATAAATCAACATATTCGATAGAAATTCACTTTAAACAGGAGTGAAATCAATAACTCCATAAACAGGCCTCTCAGGAAAAAACATCACTCATATGCATGTATATATCTATCGCCCCTCGGGCTAGCCTCTCTATCACTCGTGACTCAACTCTTACCAATCAGTACTCGCACTCAGCATTCACGCTCAATTGTTACCATATAGTAACCGTTGCGACATGCAGCCCGATCCGTATATGTGACGACCCGACCCGTTGTCTCATAGGTTACCACTCTGTTTTTTCCATTCTCAGTTTCTTTATGCTTTATTATCTGTATCTTATGTGATCGAATTGGTTTGGAGTGGTTTTGATAAGAAATGAGACACTTAGTCTCTTTTAAGAAGGATTAAGTTGGAAAAGTCAACCGGACATTGACTTATGAGTTAGAGGGATCGGATGTGAATTTTGATGGTTTTTTTAGCTCCGAGAGGTGATTTGTGACTTAGGAGTGTGATCGGAAGTGGTTTTGGAGGTCCGGTGTAGAATTAGGCTTGAATTGGCGAAGTCAGTATTTTAGTGAATTCCAATTGATAGGTGAGATTTTGATCCTGGGGTTGGAATGGAATTCTAAGAGTTGTTATAGCTTCGTTATGTCATTTCTGATGTGTGTGCAAAATTTCAGGTTATTCGGACATCATTTGGTCGGGTTTGTGATCGAAAGTGTATTTCGGAAGTTTTTGGAAACTTAGGCTTGAATTCGATGAGTTTTGGGTAATTTGATGTTGTTTGAGGTGTTTTGACGATTGAAACAGTTTTGAATGATGTTATGAGTTATGTTGGCATGTTTGGCGGGGCCCCATGAGGCTCGGATATGTTTTGGAAGAGTTTTTGGAAGATTTTGGCATTTCGATTATGAGCATGTAATGATCCAAAGGTCCATTTTTAGTTCTAGAGATTGAAATTTGATTTTGATACTTCCTAAATTTTGATAATGAATTATAGGAGTGATCTGGAAAGTTTGGTATAATTTCATCAAGTCGCGATGGGTTTTGACGTGAAACATGAGTTAATTGTTTAACGAGCGAAATGGGTATTGAACTAAGCAAATGAGCTCCGAATTGAGTTTTGACTAAAGGGCTATGTTCGTATTATTATTTGTGACTCATAGGAACAAGAATCATCGAATTCCGAGGTCCCAGGCCAGAAAAATGAATTTTTGAGTAAAATTGCTTTCTGAAAATATTTAAAGAAAATGGAATAAAATTTGATTAGAAAGTGATGGTATCGGGCCCGTATTTTGGTTTTGGTGCACGGTACAGGTCTTATATATGGTTTAAGCACTTTCTGTAAAGTTTAGTTGAAAAAGGACGTCGTTTGACATGTTTCGGACTCAAAATAGAAAATTTGATGTTTTATGAAATTTGAAAGAATTCTTGGATTTTAAAGCTTAATTCATGGTATAAGACGTTATTTTGGCGATTTGATCGCACGGTTAAGTTCGTAGGATGTTGTTGAGTTAGTGTATGTGTTTGGTTAGGAGCCCCGAGGACTCAGGAATGTTTCGGAGGTGTCTCGGAGTGATTTCGGATTTAGGAAAATTGGAGAAAATTGTAGAAATAGTACCCCCTGGTACAGTACCGTGAACAGTACCCCGTGAACAGTTCGTGTACAGTAACATGCGTGAACAGTAACCAAAAATTGTGGACAGTGTAGAGAAAGAGTAGTCCGATTTTCTTTCATTTTTTGGACTTTCAAGCTCGGATTCTGGGCAATTTTGAGCGAGAAGTTATGGGAATTCTTGGGGTAAGTGTTCTTGACTCTGTTGTGATTATATTCCATGAATAAATCTTCATTTTTGGCTTTAGATTATTGATATTTGAAGAGAAATGAATGTCTTTCTAAAATTCCCTAAAGATGAATTTTTAAGATTTGAAAGCCAATCCGATATCGGATTTTGGTAAAATTTGTATGGTTAGACTCGTGGCAAGACAAGGAATCCGGTGATGTTAATTTTCTGATTTTTCGAGATGTGGGCCCGGGGCTCGAGTTTTATCAAATTCGTAAATTTTGATATTTTTCGATTGCTTTCGATTGGGTATTGTCTCTTTAGCATAATGCAACATATTCGTTGTGATTTTGGGCAGATTCGTCGCACCAGGAGGGTAATTTGAGAGGCAAGGGCATAGCGAGCTAGACTTTGACCGTCTTGAGGTGAGTAATTTATGTAAATGATGTCCTGAGGGTTTGAAACCCCGGAATTTCACATCGTAACGCTATATTGAGGTGACTTGCACGCCGGATAATTGGCGTGGGGTAGAGCACCGTTAGGGATTGTGATTTGGTCCATCCCGAGAGATGTTTTTACCGTGTTTTCTACTTGAACTAAATTGGGAATCATCCTTACTTGGATTTAATTGTTACATTTGGGTTTCTTGCCAATTATTTGAATCCTTCAGGGATTGATATCACTGCTTTCGCATATTTTGCATATCATTTGACCTCAGTCCAAGGTTTCAAATACTGTTTTGCAAACTCAGCCATCTTTCTAAGATTTGAAAACTTAAATGATATTTCTAAATGATATTTCGGGCTGAGAACTACTGTTTTACAAATGCCCAATGGGCTTATGATGATTTCTGGACTGAGCATGGATCGGGCTGCGCGCCGCAGCAGTGTTATATTGATATTGAGGCCGAGAGCCTGGTTGATTACATTGATATTGAGGCCGAGAGCCTGGGTGATTATACTGAGATTGATATGAGGCCGAGGGCCTAGATTTGATGCCATGAGATGGCTTGATATTGCGCTTGGGCTGTAGGATCCCTTCCGGAGTCTGCACACACCCCCAGTGAGCGTCGTCGACGATAAATAAATGGATGGCTCGGGCTGCACGCCGTAGTGGGTACTAGAGTGTACCATCATATGCATTACATTGCACTCATGCATTTGGTTTTATCGGTTATACCTGTCTCAGTATTTGGTACTCTGATTTAATTGACTTGTTGCTTCACTATTTGTTGTTCTAAACTGGCAGTTATAGTTTACTTTGTATTTTTCCATGATTTCTTATTCTCAACATTTATTTATTTTTATTACTCACTGGGTCGGAGTACTCACATTACTCCCTGCACCTTGCGTGCAGATCCAGGTACACCACAGGCTAAGTGAGGAATTGTTTGGCTGAGCAGGCAGTATCCAGGAGTATTAAAGTAGCTGCATGGCATTCACAGCCTTGATCTCTCCCCTTTATTTCTTTTATTCCGTATTTTTCCTAGACAGACTTGTAATAGGTGGATATTCTGTATTAGAGGCTCATATTTGTGACACCGGATTCTGTTGGGCTATGGTGTGATATTTATCTATAATCTGAATAAGAATTTGGGATGATGTTGTTGAATGGTCGGGCTTTCCTAGCAGTGTGTTGGGCACCATCATGATCGGGGTTGGGGTCATGACAAGTTGGTATCAGAGCCTAGGTTAATTGGTCTCGTGAGTCATGAGCTGGTTTAGTAGAGTCTCGCGGATCGGTACGGAGACGTCTATATTTATCCTCGAGATGCTGTAGAACCTTTAGGAAAGACTTCATATTCTTGAATTCTTATCGTGCGTATTTGATTCAGCTTAAAAAAGTGACTCTTACAATTCCTTCCACGTGTTCGTATGCGCGAACAAGCACTCAGTAATAGATGTGCCTTGATGGCTTGTGATTCCCCAATCGAGGGGCGAGGTGTTATCTCTGTGAGTTTATGGTGGGCCAGTCTGGAAGACTTGAGGTTGGATCTTTGCCTATGATGGGAGCGCCGAGGTGCTGATTGTATGAACAAGTGTTTTTGAACTTATATGTTCGGTAGTGTCCCTGTTAGTTCAAATGATGGTTGTGGCTATGTGATGAGTATGTTAGTACTGCGAGGCGTATCTATATGATTTAGAAGCGACGAGAAGGGTCTGCTGAATGATGGAAGAACTAATAGATGCTTGAAGTCCATCGTGATTTAAGTTATAGCCCGAGTTATGGGCGTGTGAAGAGTCTTTTTATGTCTCCTAGTTGGGAGTGAAGTAAATTTCATGTTGCGGTATGAGTACAGACTCAGGAAGATCAAGTGACTACGTAATGCTTATAGCGGTGGAAGGTATGCAGAAATGTTAGTTGGGGGTAAAGCAGGTGGATCATCTCCTGCGGGGTGTTCTAAAGTTGTGTTATCCTTATGTTATCTATTAGAAGACCTCAATTGCAAGTGAATAAAATGTGTTGAAATCTAAATTGGATTTCCTAAAGAGTGGGCATAACTGTTGTGTGAGTGAATGCAAGAATTGCAGTAGAGTTAAAATTTTAGATGATTCATGTTTCCACAAGCTTATGAAGGATCGAGTTTAATCTCACTATGTTATTGAGGCAACAATGGAGTATATGCGTTATGAGTATGGTATGTTGTGATCTATGGCTTCGAGCCAAGTTGGGGAGCTTGTTATTGGTTAGCAGATTGTACGGTTATGTACTATGTTAGTTCCGATTTGATGCATGTTGGTGAATCAGTTCTGGTTGTTAAAAATTGGGCCGAAAATGGCACGAGTGAAGGAAATTTTTTGACAAGATGTCATGAGCTCGGATGAGTAGGAGATAAGTTTCGATGTTTACGGTAAGTTGGTATTGTCTTCAGCGTCACCTAAGATCGGTGTTTTGTAAAAAGGGTTTTGTGTCCTGGTTAATAATCCTTGATCGCTCTTTAGCGTTTGTGCGACCGGTGGTTTGGATGTATGCTCCAGATATTGTTGTGGTAGGTTGTGGGAGTGTGTCCCACAGGAAGATTATATAAGTGTGGCATGTGATCACTTGATTGATTAAAGATGTAAACCAAGTATGAAGTTTGCAACAGTGGGATGTTGAGTATAGTTTTCTATATACTATTTTGTATGCCTTGCTTCCTGTTTCCTAAGGAAAGTCCGCATTAGTGCGTGGGATTGGTAATTCCTTCCAGAGTTCGTTTTCTTTTTTTGTATCACGTTTGAATTGGTAGCCTGTTGGCATATTGGGGCATCATATGCGGCTTTTGATTATGTCTAGGGTGGCTTATTGCCTGAGCAGTTCGTAATGGGTGAGACGAGATCATTGAATTCGAGATCAGTGCAATCTAAGTATATGAAGTAAATTAAGGGGTTAAGACCATTGTTTGGTTCAGAATGAGGTGATAGTATTTGCCAGAAGTATACACCCAATGAATTGTTGATTCGGCAATGTTATGAATTTATACAGATCTCATCCGTCGTATCGGTATTGTAATAATTTGAACAAGACATATGTATGTCATGCAGAGCATGGGATGTGTAATGATTTTTCTTCTAGATGGGATCAATGGAAGTTCTTGACTAGTTGAGTACGTAAACGTTCATGGTTCGGAAAGGAGGTGAAGTCCTCATGTTACCTTAGGATGGTATGGTATATGCGATATGTTGTGAAGGGTTGAGATTTGCATGTGTAAGGTTACAGTTCAGTTCTGAATGGAAATTCATAACATTCTTAGGCGGTACGGGCAGCTTTAGGTGATTAGAGAAATGAGCTTCAGATGATTAGGGTGAACGATCTTCAGATGATTAAGGAAATGGTATTGCTAATTGCAAATGATTTGATGAGAGTGTAGGTCTCAGAAAAAGGTAATATGATTAAACTGATGATATTTTGGTAGTATTGCAGCATGTTCTTGGTGGGTCCACTGGTGGTATTTGGGTTTGCTTGGTAGCACAGGGAAATTTTGAGTATCTATCGTGGAATGATTGGGTATTAGAGGTGTGCATGTATTTGCACGGTGGAAACTGGAATCAGGTATGATGATTTGTGTGTCATATGGAGTTGGTGACTGGGAGTTCTCATGCACAGGCTAGGTTATGGTGGTGGATCGTGTGTATTCGGCACCGTTTAGCGGCAATCGGGATTTGGAGGCTCGAGTGGATCTTTGTTTGCTGGAATGTTAGATTTTGGATGTTATGTCGGAATTAACTCTGGTTGTCTTAGTGTTGAGTGATTCTGAACTATTGCGCTACGGGCAATACCAAAAATGCCACGGGTTGAGTGATGAAGTGCATTGGATTATGTTCTAGCTGAGTGGTTTATATTTAAAAGGACCAGTGGATGGTTGGGAAGGATTGCTTTCTTAATTGGGCATTCGTGATGGATGTCATTGCAAAGGTTGCTATCATTAATTCAATTCCGGTGTTGGGGGACTTTTCAAATGAGTTTCATATGGCTAGGCATGTCGTTGGACGAGGTTGTTGATTTTAGTATTAATTTGGTGCCGGGGTCTAGACGTCTAGCTTCGATAGGAGTTGTAGTAGTGGAAGTCGAGCGGGATGAGTAATTGGGTGTTTCTCGGTGAATAACGTACCGATTATGTTCTATCAGGTTTGCATGGTGTGTGTTATTTGTTTCACCATGGGTGTAATGATTTGCTTTGGCTCCAGACATCAATTGAGCATGGTTGTCCATTTCAAGCATAGTGACTTGAGGTGTTTCCTGTGGAGTAGTATTTCGATAGGAACATGCGTTGCAACAAAGCTGTATGGAAACATGACATTGCAGGTCAAATTTGTGTGCCCTGTTTCTATAATGTAAGACAGGGTCTCAGCCTTGTGTTATGGTAGTACTGGTGAGTTTGAGGTACAGCTCTCTCAGTTGAGTCATTTTCATGAATTGAGTATGTTCGGACCGTTTCTTATTGGTGCACGTATTATGCAAGTTGTGGCTTAGGCATGTATTGATGTGTCATGTCACCTGAGTAGTGTGTTTGGTCAGAAGAGATCATTGAAATCATTAATGAATGCGAACGGATTCGATTTCAGTATGTGTGATGGGTAAATATTGAGGTTCGGTTCAAAATTTGCTATGGTAATTACCAGGAGAGAAATGACTTCATGAATGGTTGACATAGGAAATGGTTATGATTTATTGCGTGTTTCCTTTATCATTGGCAGTATGTGAAAGTGTTGGAATGAGGCTTTAGTTGTTAAGAGGTTTCCTATCGATATTCGATTATTATGTGCAGCTACTGTGAATAGAAATTATCGTTTCGAGTGTTTGAGTTATGTGGTATATCAGATAATTGCACCTGATGTTGCAGGTATGGGTTATTACAGCTGGTTCGGGCTTATTCTGAGTATAGATGTGAAGTTCTAATCTTGTGTATGATTTCGGAAGGTGCAGTGTGGTTCTATGGTTTATGGACTAGATGGATTATGAAATTTCAGCTATGTTGTGTTATCGGACCTATGCGAGATAGGGTAGTGTGGTATCACCCATGGGTATATTCTTGGTAAAGTCGTTCAGCTATTGGTTGGCTTCTAGGACAACTCTGGGTACGCTCGAGGACGAGCGTTTGTTTAAGTTGGGGAGGATGTGACGACCCGACCCGTCGTCTCATAGGTTACCGCTCCGTTTTTTCCATTCTCAGCTTCTTTATGCTTTATTATCCGTATCTTATGTGATCGAGTTGGTTTGGAGTGGTTTTGATAAGAAATGAGACACTTAGTCTCTTTTAAGAAAGCTTAAGTTGGAAAAGTCAACCGGATGTTGACTTATGAGTTAGAGGGCTCGGATGTGAGATCTGACGGTTAGGTTAGCTCCAGGAGGTGATTTGTGACTTAGGAGTGTGATCGGAAGTGGTTTTGGAGGTTCGGTGTAGAATTAGGCTTGAATTGGCAAAGTTAGTATTTTGGCGATGTCCGGTTGATAGGTGAGATTTTGATCCGACAGTCGGAATGGAATTGTGAGAGTTTCTGTAGCTTCGTTATGTCATTTCTAATGTGTGTGCAAAATTTCAGGTTATTCGGACATCATTTGGTCGGGTTTTTGATCGAAAGTGTATTTCGGAAGTTTTTGGAAACTTAGGCTTGAATTCGATGAGTTTTGGGTAATTTGATGTTGTTTGAGGTGTTTAATTATTGGAACAGTTTTGAATGATGCTATGAGTTATGTTGGCATGTTTGGTCGGGGCACCATGAGGCTCGGATATATTTTGGAAGACTTTTTGGAAGATTTTGGCGTTTCGATTATGAGCATGTAATGATCCAAAGGTCCATTTTTAGTTCTAGAGATTGAAATTTGATTTTGAGACTTCCGGGATTTTGATAATAAATTATAGGAGTGATCTGGAAAGTTTGGTCTAATTTCATCAAGTCGCGATTGGGCTTTGACGCGAAACATGAGTTAATTGTTTAACGAGCGAAATGGGTATTGAACTGAGCAAATGAGCTCTGAATTGAGTTTCGACTGAAGGGCTACGTTTGTATTATTATTTTTGACTCATAGGAACAAGAATCATCAAATTCCGAGGTCCTAGGCCCGAGAAATGAATTTTTGAGTAAAATTGCTTTCTGAAAATATTTAAGGAAAATGGAATGAAATTTGATTAGAAAGTGATGGAATCTGGCCCGTATTTTGGTTTTAGCGCCCAGTACAGGTCTTATATATGGTTTAAGCACTTTCTGTAAAGTTTGGTTGAAAACGGGCGTCGTTTGACGTGTTTCAGACTCAAAATGAAAAATTTGATGTTTTATGAAATTTGAAAGAATTCTTGGATTTTAAAGCTTAATTCGTGGTATATGACATTATTTTGGCGATTTGATCGCACGGTTAAGTTCGTAGGATGTTGTTGAGTTAGTGTATGTGTTTGGTTAGGAGCCCCGAGGACTCGGGAGTGTTTCGGAGGTGTCTCGGAGTGATTTCGGACTTAGGAAAATTGGAGAAAATTGCAGAAATAATACCCAGTGAACTGTACTGTGTACAATACCCAGTCTACAGTACCCGAAAATTGTAACACGCGTGAACAGTAACCGAAAATTTTGGACAATGTAGAGAAAGAGTAGTCCGATTTTCTTTCATTTTTTGGACTTTCAAGCTCGGATTCTGGGCAATTTTGAGCGGGAAGTTATGGGAATTCTTGGGGTAAGTGTTCTTGACTCTGTTGTGATTATATTCCATGAATAAATCTTCATTTTTGGCTTTAGATTATTGATATTTGAAGAGAAATGGATGATTTTCTAAAATTCCCTAAAGATGAATTTTTAAGATTTGAAAGCCAATCTGATGTCGGATTTTGATAAAATTTGTGTGGTTAGACTCGTGGCGAGACAAGGAATCCGGTGATGTTAATTTTTTGATTTTTTTGAGACGTGGGCCCGGGGCTCGGGTTTTGTCAAATTCGTGAATTTTGATATTTTTCGATTGCTTTCGATTGGGTATTGTCTCTTTAGCATAATGCGACATATTCGTTGTGATTTTGGGCAGATTCGTCGCACGAGGAGGGTAATTTTAGAGGCAAGGGCATAGCGAGCTAGACTTTGACCGTCTTGAGGTAGGTAATTGATGTAAATGATGTCCTGAGGGTTTGAAACCACGGAATTTCACATCGTAACGCTATATTGAGGTGACTTGCATGCCGGATAACGGGCGTGGGGTAGAGCACCGTTGGGGATTGTGACTTGGTCTTTCCCGAGAGATGTTTTTACCGTTTTTTCTACTTGAACTAAATTGAGAATCATCCTTACTTGGATTTAATTGTTACAATTGGGCTTCTTGCCAATTATTTGAATCCTTTAGGGATTGATATCACTGCTTTCACATATTTTGCATATCATTTGACCTCAGTCCAAGGTTTTAAATACTGTTTTGCAAACTCAGCCATCTTTCTAAGATTTGAAAACTTAAACGATATTTCTAAATGATATTTCGGGCTGAGAACTACTGTTTTACAAATGCCCAAGGGGCTTATGGTGATTTCTGGACTGAGCATGGATCGGGCTACGCGCCGCAACAGTGTTATATTGATATTGAGGCCGAGAGCCTGGTTGATTACATTGATATTGAGGCTTAGAGCCTGGGTGATTATACTGAGATTGATATGAGGCCGAGGGCCTAGATTTGATGCCACGAGATAGCTTGATATTGCGCTTGGGCTGTAGGAGCCCCTCCGGAGTCTACACACACCCCAGTGAGCGTCGTCGATGATAAATAAATGGATGGCTAGGGCTGCACACCGCAGTGGGTACTAAAGTGTACCATCATATGCATTGCATTGCACTCATGCATTTGTTTTTATCGGTTATACCTATCTCAGTATTTGGTACTCTGATTTAATTGACTTGTTGCTTCACTATTTGTTGTTCTAAACTGCCAGTTATAGTTTACTTTGTATTTTTTCATGATTTCTTATTCTCAGCCTTTATTTATGTTTATTACTCACTGGGTCGGAGTACTCACATTACTCCCTGCACCTTGCGTGCAGATCAAGGTACACCACAGGCTAAGTGATGAATTATTTAGCTGAGCAGGCAGTATCCGGGAGTATTGAGGTAGCTACATGGCGTTCGCAGCCTTGATCTCTCCCCCTATCTCTATCTTTTATTCCGTATTTTTCCTAGATAGACTTGTAATATGTGGATATTCTGTATTAGAGGCTCATATTCGTGACACCGGATTCTGTTGGGCTATGGTGTGATATTTATCTATAATCTGAATAAGAATTTGGGATAATGTTGTCGAATGGTCGGGCTTGCCTAGCAGTGTGTTGGGCGCCATCATGACCGGGGTTGGGGTCGTGACAGTATATATCTCTCACAATATCTGAAATCAAAGTAACTACTGCGGCGTACAGCCCGATCTATGCATCGCTGTGGCGCACAGCCCGATCCATATAAATAGTCAACTGTGCTCACTGGGGGTGTACAGACTCCGGAGGGGCTCCTACAGCCCAAGCACTATATTGCTGCGGTGCGTAGCTCGATCCATATAAGTATTGTTGCGGCATGCAGCCCGATCCATATACATATATATATACATTGCTGCGGCGTGCAACCCGATCCATAGATATATAATCCTCACAACTAGGCCCTCGGCCTCTCTGAGTCATTAACCTCACCATCAGTCTCTCAGTCTATCTCAGTCATCAATCTCACAATCAGACCCTCGATCTATCTCAGTAAAACAGGGAACTCAGCCCAAAACAATTTCCACATTTTAAGAATATAGTGATAAAGCCAGATTTGAGCAGTAAATAGGTAAAACATGACTGAGAATATGCTTTCAAACAAATAGAGTGAGGAAAGATAGTAAAAATGCCCCTAAGGGTCTCAACAAGTCGGCTCAAGGCCCCAAACATGGCATACAACCCAAAAATATAATAATGTCAAACAATTAACTATCAAATACGCATTAAAATATTCGTTCGGGGTGGACTAGGTCACAATCCCCAGCGGTGCTCTACCCCACGCTCGTCATCCAGCGTGCAAGTCACCTCAAAGTAACACAACGACGTATAATCTGGGGTTTCAAACCCTCAGGACAGTATTTACAATCATTACTTACCTCAAACCGGCTAATCCTCTAGCTCGCAATGCCTTTGTCTCTCAAATCGACCTCCGAATGCCTTAGCCACAATAATTCGATTCAGTTAATAAAAATTATAGGAATTAATTCCATATGAAATTCTACATTTTCCATTAAAAATCTGAAATTGCACTCAAAATTCGCCCGTGAGGCCCACGTCTCGGAACCCGACAAAAATTATGGAATATAAAACCTCATCCAACCACGAGTCCAACCATACCAATTTTAATAAAATCCGACAACAACTCGACCCTCAAATCTTCAAATTAAACCAAGAGGGTTTTCAAGATTTTCCCAACTAAAATCACCAATTAAATGCCAAAACTAGTAATAGATTCGGGTAATCTAACAAAAATTAAGTTAAGAACATTTACCCCGTTGTTTTCTCTGAAAATCTCCCAAAAATTGCCTCTCCCTGAGCTCCAATTTGATAAAAATGGAAAATGGGACGAGTCCCATTTTCAGAACTTAAGAATCTGCCCAGAAAATGTCGGGGCACTGTTCACACGTTTGGGTACTGTTCACGCGGTACTGTTCATATATACTATACACTGATACTGTTCATGTTTTATGTACGTGGTACTGTACATGGATACTGTTCACACAGGTGTGGTTACTGTTCACACGTGGGAAAAATGCAGAAACTGCCCAGAAAATTACAGCAACTTTTCTTTTCACTAAAAAGGCTCTAACTCCATCATACAAACTCAGAATTTGATGATTCTTGTTCCTATGAGTCACAAATAATAATACGAACATAGCCCTTCAGTCGAAACTCAATTCAGAGCTCATTTGCTTAGTTCAATACCCATTTCGCTCGTTAAATAATTAACTCATGTTTCGTATCAAATACCCAATCGCGACTTGATGAAATTAGACCAAAATTTTCAGATCAGTCCTATAATTCATTATCAAAATTTCGGAAGTCTCAAAATCAAATTTCGATCTCTAGAACTAAAAATGGACCTTTGGATCATTACATGCTTATGCTCAAAACGGCAAAAATCTTCCAAACACTCTTCCAAAACTTATCCTAGCCTCATGGGACCCCGACCAAACATGCCAACATAATTCAAAACATCATTCAAACCTGTTCCAATCATCAAAACACTTCAAACAACATCAAATTATCCAAAAATCATCGAATTCAAGCCCAAGTTTCCAAAAACTTCCGAAATACACTTTCGATCAAAAACCCGACCAAGCGATGTCCGAATAACCTAAAATTTTGCACACACATCACAAATGACATAATGATGCTACAAAAACTATCGGACTTCCATTCCGACCCTCGGATCAAAATCTCACCTATCCACCGGAATCCGCCAAAATATTAACTTTGCCAGTTTAAGCCAAATCCTTCCACGGACTTCCAAAATGCATTCCGATTGCACTTCTAAGTCATAAATCACCCAACAAAACTGTCCAAATCATAAAATTTCCAATCCGAGCTCATATACAAATAACTCAACTCTTAGTCAACATTTCAAATTCAAAGCTTTCAACTGAGACTGTTCCTTCAAATTCATTCCGATTTTTCCTGAAAACCAAAACCAATGATCTACATCAATCATAATACGTTACACGGGGCAAGTCATTCCCTAGAACAGGCGATCAAAGTACAAAAGCTCAAAACGACCGGTCGGATTGTTACACAGTGATATAGATAGCAGGCAACAAGAACACCGTAAATGTTTCTCAACAAATAAAATATACAATTGCAATCAATTAATCAAGTCCTTCAAATATAAATCTCTAAGATAATATGCTTTTCAATGAATATATTTCCTTTAAATAAATATCTTTCAAATAAGCATCTTTCGAATATAATTCTTTCGAGTAAAGTTCACCTTGTGACGCCTCATTTCATAATCATAAATAATATAGGTGTCCGCCCACTTTCATAGTTTCACGACACCTCGTGCCCATATTTATATCACAATCGTAAGGACAACTCATGTGCCATTAAATAAAAACATAATATTTTCCCCGGCACCACGTACCCACATATTTCTGCCTCACATTGCACAACAATATCCTCATGTTACTCAGTTCATAGGTTCCATAACCCAAGATAATTAAGAATGTTCAAAGAGCCTCATTCACTTAACATAAAGTAGAGTACATTTTCTAACCCAACTAGGAAACTAACAAGAAAAGATGAAGTTATTTTTAGAAATCATTTGATAAAGAAAATACCCTTTTCAATTAAAGTACAATATCGAATGAAACATTACCTTTAATACGAGAAATCAATAAATCAAAATATAGTAGAAATTCCTTTTTAAGTAAAGTACAACCTCAAACGGTTTAAGAAAAATTTAATTGAGAAATCAATTGAGTTAAAAATGTAACAAATTCTGAAATTTGAAGTATTGAACATATAAAAAAAATAAGGCGAGGTATTGTAAACACTATGGATTCCAACACAAAGGACCACAACAGTAAAGGGATCTAAATAGTTAATACACTTGAATTGTTAATAACAAGTAAACATAGCAAATAGAAAGTGCACGGCATCACCCTTCGTGCTTTAACACTCTCTCACCAAAACAATACACGGCATCATTCTTCGTGATTTACACTCTTCCTCACCCAAGCAACAATCACAAGAAATAAGGGTAAGGGAATCTATAACATCGAAATAAAATCAAGTAACAACAGAAAATCAATAATAAACGTAAAGGACAACATAACTCAATTAGAATTAGGAAAAATCAAGGACAAGTGCACGGCATCACCCTTCGTGCTTTTACTCTCGTCCTCACCATAAGAATCAATATAAACTGCACGGCATCACCCTTCGCGCTTATACTCTCATCCTTACCATAAAGTCAATATAATCGGTACGAAATTGTATATCGTGTTGCACGGCATCACCCTTCGTGCTTTAACACTCTTCCTCAACAAATCATACACGGCATAACCCTTCGTGCTTTAACACTCTTCCTCACCCAAACAACAAGCACAAGGAATAAGGGCAAGGAAATAAACGAAATCACAATAAAATCCCGAAAAGGGAACAATAGTACCACAATCAAATCCCCGCAAGGAAAACAACATCAAAACAATAACATCCCGGCAAGGGAGACAATATCATGATTCTCTCTCTCTCCTTTCTTCTTTCACATTTACTTAACAACTCAATTCACAACTTGAGCCAATGCTCTACGATGTTCAACAATTCAATTCTCAACTTGAGCCAATGCTCTACAATGTTCAACTATTCAATTCTCAACTTGAGCCAATGCTCTACAATGTTCAACAATTCAATTCTCAACTTGAGCCAATGCTCTACAATGTTTAATTAACAATAATACTTCCACAAGTCATATTCCTCAATAGAAATTATCATATAGAGCATATACAATACGAAACGGAGTCACATTAATGAAAGTATAAGACTCACAGGCATGCTTGACACCAACGTATAGATACTCGTCACCATGCCTATACGTCGTACTCAACAAATAACACATAACAAATAGGACACAACTCCTAATCCCTCAAGCTAAGGTTAGACCAAACACTTACCTCGCTTTGCAACCAATTCAAAATTCCAACAAGCCTTTGCCTCGCGAATTCGTGCCTGGAATTCTCAAATCTAGTCATAAACAATTCGATTCAGTCAATAAAAATTATAGGAATTAATTCCATATGAAATTCTACATTTTCTATTCAAAATCCGAAATTGCACTAAAAATATGCTCGTGGGGCCCACGTCTCGGAATTCGACGAAAGTTGCAAAATATGAAATCTCATCCAACCCCGAGTCTAACCATACCAAAATTACTAAATTTCGATAATATTTCGACCTTCAAATCCTCAAATCTATCCGAGAGGGTTTTCAAACTCTTCCAATTAAATTCACATATTTAATGCCAAAACTAGTAATAGATTCGGGTAATCTAACCAAAATTAAGTTAAAAATACTTACCCCGTTGTTTTCTCTGAAAATCGCCCGAAAATCGTCTCTCCCCGAGCTCCAATTTGATAAAAATGGAAAATGGGAAGAGTCCCATTTTCAGAACTTAAGAATCTGCCCAGAAAATGTCGGGGGCACTATTCACGCTTTGGGTACTGTTCACTACACTATTCACGGGGTACTGTTCACCGGCACTGTTCACGGGGTACTATTCACGAGTACTGTTTACAGTCACTATTCATGGATACTGTTCACATGCTGTAGAAAAATCAGCAACTGTCCAAAGAGAAAAATTCAGCAGCTTTTTGTTTATCCACCCGAGTCCCTCGGAACTTCAACAAAATGCATCAACCAGTCCTAAAACATGATACGGACTTAGTCGAAACCTCAAATCGCATCAAATAATGCTAAAATCAGGAATCACACCCCAATTCAAGCTTAATAAAACTAGGAATGTACAACTTCTATATTCGATGCAAAAACCTACCAAATCAAATCCGATTGACTTCAAATTTGCACACAAGTCATAAATGACATAACGAAGCTACGAAAAAATTTTGAACCGGATTTCGACCCCAATATCAAAAAGTCAAATCTCCGGTCACTTAAGAAATCTTTAGCCTTAGATTTCTAGATTCCGTTAAATGGCGATAATTTGATCTAGGGACCTCCAAATTCGATTTCGGGCATATAACCAAGTCCCAAATCATGATACGGAACTACCGGAATTGTCAAAGCTTTTATCTGGGTTAGTTTGCTCAAAATATTGACCGAAGTCAACTCAGTTGAGTTTTAAAGCTCTAGTTCACAATTTAATCCATTTTTCACATAAGAACCTTTCGAAAAATTATACGGACTACGCACGCACGTCAAGGATTTATTGATAGCACTTTTCAAGGTCTTAAAATACCGAGATAATTATTTAAATTAAAGATGACATTTTGGGTCATCACACTTATATACTATATACTATATATATATATATATATATATATATATATATATATAAGCTATATTCGATATAATATTAGCTAATGCACTAATACTTAGTGCATAGTATAGTATAGTATATATATACTAAGTGTATTATATATATGTCACGACCCAAATCCCGAACCTGGTCGTGATGGCGCCTCTCGTGAAGACAAGGCCAGCCAGTCTAACCCAATTCATCCTTTTAAACAGTTATTTAACACAATTAGAGTACAACGTGGTTTAATAATACCAAATAGCGGAAAATATAGATAAAATGCAGAAACCCAGCCAGACACAGCCCTAACCGGGGAGTCACAAGTCACGAGCATCTACTAGGGTATAAATACAACTAAAAGCCTGGAGTGTACAAATACAGACTAATGAAATAAGGAGAGAGAAAAGCAGTGCTGCGAACGCCGGCAGCTACCTTGCTAAACCCTGATGACTCTGCCTCCGATCAGCCAAAACATACCTGAATCTGCACACAAGGTGCAGGGAGTAATGTGAGTACTCCGACTCAGTGAGTAATAATAATAAATAAAGACTGAAGGCAAGAAATCACGCAAAAACACAAGGTATTCCATACTGAAGCAGTAAAATCACTTTAAACAGTAAAGTAGTGAGAAATCAAGTGAAAATCCCTTCTTTTTTTTCCAACAAGTAAAGCAAGTAGTTTACTAGTGAGTAACAAAAATGATAGAAATGTAAACAGTCCCTCGGGAAAAACATGTACAACAAACCACCCCTCGGTCATAATATCAATAGAACTAGCCCCTCGAGCTCAATATCAGTTTAGTGTCAGGCCCTCGGGCTCAATACCAGAATAATAACAACCCCTCGGGCTCACCCTCAGAATAGTATCAACCCCTCGGGCTACCTCACAATCACTTATATCAACCCATCGGGCATAGTATCAATCACTCAGAACAATGGGTACCCGCGCTCACTGTGGGTGTGCAGACTCCGGATGGGCCCCTTACAGCCCAAGCGCTATATCAAGCCACCTCACGGCATCATCACTCTGCATATCCTCACATCACTCAAGCCACCGCGTGGCATATAAAGTATCTCAGGCCCTCGGCCTCATATCACTCGGCCTCACAACTCAAGCCACCGTGTGGCATAAATAGTAACTCAGGCCCTCGGCCTCATATCACTCAGCATATCCTCACATATGGCCCTCGGGCTCACTCAGTCTACAAATCATCACAAGCCCCTTGGGCATTTGTAAAACAGTAGTTCTCAGCCCAAAATATCATTTAGAAATATCATTTGAGTTTCAAATCTGTATAAAAGTGGCTGAGTTTGTAAAACAATAATCATCAATATGACTGAGTTTAAATATAAGTCAAAACAATGAGGAAATAGTGATAAAAATCCCCAAAGGGTTCAAATAATTGGCTCGAAGCCCAAATACGGCAATCAGCCCAAATCATTATGATAACAAATCAGTTCCAATCAAATATGCAGTAAAATCATCAATATGGGATGGACCAAGTCACAATCCCCAGTAGTAAAAGACTCTGCACTCATCATCCAACGCGTGTTTCACCTCAATATAGCACTACGATGTGCAATCCAGGGTTTCAAACCCTCAGGACATTATTTACAATCATTACTCACCTCGAACCGGCTAATCCTCTAGCTCGCGATGACTTTGTCTCTCAAATCGACCTCCGATTGCCTCGAATCTAGCCACAATAATTCGATTCAGTTAATAAAAATTATAGGAATTAATTCCATATGAAATTCTACATTTTCCATTAAAAATCCGAAATTGCACTTAAAATTCGCCCGTGGGGCCCACATCTCGGAACCTGACAAAAGTTACGAAATATGAAACCTCATCCAACCACGAGTCCAACCATACAAATTTTACTAAAATCTGACATCAACTCGACCCTCAAATATTCAAATTAAACTTAGAGGGTTTTCAAGATTTTCCCAACTAAAATCACCAATTAAATGCCAAAACTAGTAATAGATTCGGGTAATCTAACCAAAATTAAGTTAAGAACACTTACCCCATTGTTTTCTCTGAAAATCTCCCGAAAATCACCTCTCCCCGAGCTCCAATTTGGTAAAAATGAAAAATCAGAGCTTGAATCTGTCCAGAAAATGTCGTGTTGTTCACGTGTACGGTACTGTTCACTGTACTATTCACGAGGTACTATTCATGGTACTGTATAAGGTACTATTCATAGGGTACTGTACACGGTACTGTTTCTGCAATTTTCTGCAATTTTCCCTAAGTCTGGAATCACTTCGAGACACCTCTGAAACACTCCCGAGCCCTCGGGGCTCCTAAACAAACACATACACTAACTCAACAACATCCTACGAACTTAACCGTGCGATCAAATCGTCATATACCATGAATTAAGCTTTAAAATCCAAGAATTCTTTCAAATTTCATAAAACATCAATTTTTCCATTTTGAGTCCAAAACACATCAAACGACGTCTGTTTTCAACCAAAAATTACATAAAGTGCTTAAACCATATATAAGACTTGTACCGGGCGCCGGAACCAAAATACGAGCCCGATATCATCACTTTCTAATCAAATTTCATTTCCATTTTCCTTAAATATTTTCAGAAAACAATTTTACTCAAAAATTCATTTCTCGGACCTGGGACCTCAGAATTCGATGATTCTTGTTCCTATGAGTCACAAATAATGATAAGAACATAGCCCTTCAGTCGAAACTCAATTCGAAGCTCATTTGGTTACTTCAATACCCATTTCAGTCGTTAAATAATTAACTCATGTTTCGTGTCAAAAACCCAATTGCGACTTGATGAAATTAGACCAAACTTTCCATATCAGTCCTATAATTCATTATCAAAATTCTGGAAGTCTCGAAATTAAATTTTGATCTCTAGAACTAAAAATGGACCTTTGGATCATTACATGCTTATGCTCAAAACGGCAAAATCTTCCAAAATCTCTTCCAAAACTTATCCGAGCCTCATGGGACCCATACCAAAAATGCCAACATAATTCATAATACCATTCAAACCTGCTCAAATCATCAAAACACCTCAAACAACATCAAATTACCCAAAACTCATCGAATTCAAGCCTAAGTTTTCAAAAATTTCCGAAATACTCTTTCGATAAAAAAACCCGACCAAACGATGTCCGAATAACCTGAAATTTCGCACACACATCACAAATGACATAATGAAGCTGCAGTAACTCTCGGAATTCCATTCTGACTAATATATCAAAATCTCTCCTATCAACCGGAATTCGCCGAAATACTAACTTCGCCAATACAAGCCTAATTCTATACCGGACCTCCAAAACCAATTCTGATCACACTCCTAAGTCACAAATCACCTAACGGAGCTAACCAAATCATAAAAATTCCAATCCGAGATCAAATACACATAAGTCAAATTTTTTTCAAACCTTTCAAATTTCAAGCTTCAAATGAGAACTGTTCTTCCAAATTCATTTTGATTAACCTGAAACCCAACACCAATGATTTACATAAGTCATAATACACCACATGGGGCAAGTAATGCCCAAGAACTAGCGAGCGAAGTGCAACAGCTCAAAACAACCGGTCGGGTTGTTACATCCTCCCCCACTTAAATATACGTTCGTCCTCAAACGTACTCAGAGTTGTTCTAAAAGCCAACCAATAGCTAAATAACTTTACCATGCATATACCCAGGGGTGATCCTACATCACCCTATCTCATATAGGTTCGATAACACAATGTAACTGAACTTTCACAATCCAACCTAGCACATAAACCTTAGAACCACATTTCCACTTATGAAATCATCTATAAGATCAGAATCTCACATCTATACTTTGAATAAGTCCGAACAAGCTGTATTCACCCATACCTGCATCATCAGGTGCAATTATATGACATACCACATAACTCAAACATATGTAGAGATAAATTACATTCATAGCAGTTGTACGCAACAGCCGAATACAGGTAGACAACCTCTTATCAACTAAAGTCTCATTCCAGCACTTCCATATACTGCAAATGATAATGAAACACGCAATAAGCCATAACCACTTCCCTGATCAACCATTCATGAAGCCACTTTTTTTTTGGCAAATACCAAAGCAAATTTCTGAGCCAAACCTCGATATTATCCTTCCAACATGCTGAAATCGAATCTGTTGTATTCATTGATGATCCCAACGATCTAATCTAATCCAACACAATTACTCTTCCCGCTCGACTTCCATTATGAAACTCCGATAGAACCGCACCATAGGTACCTATAACCAACAGACCGTTATGTCTCACAATACTAAAAGGTAACGCATAGATCCCCATAATTGCTAATAGCTCAAAACAACCAAATCAACACATCCTTCACCAACAGCAACTCGAAGTCAACAAAACCGTCTCGATGCCGGACACATATCCCATATAGGTCTACCAATGGACCATACATCAACTCCAGTTACAAACAACAGATAAATAATCCTTCGAAAGTCCACAATGACTGAATCATAGCATATACTAATATCTGACTAACTTACCCACATTTTGCCATCCACAACCACAATCTAACCTGTATATGAGAACTCCTAATCTCCAAGTCCATAAAATACATGAATTACCATATCTGATCCCAATTTCGCCACTCTCATATATAACTCACCTCTAGTACCCAATCACCCCACGAGAGATACTCTAAGATTCTTTAGTGCTGCCAAGAAAGCCCGAAAATTAGCAGCTAACTTGACGAGAAGTACTGCAATACTACCGAGGTACCATCAACTCAATCACATTGACTCTTTCTGTAACATATACCCTCGTCAAATCACCTTAATTAGCATTACCATTTCCTTAATCACCTGGAGATCCCTTCTCAAATCATCTGAAGTTTATTTCTCTAATTATCTGAAATTGCCCGTGCTGCCTAAGAATTTATGACCTTCCATTCAAATCTGAACTGTGGCATTACACATGCAAATCTCAGTCTTACCCAACATACCGTATAAACTGTACCACTCTAGGATAACCATGAGAAATTCATATCCTTTCCGAGCCACAAACATCTACATACTCAATCAGTCAAGAGCTTTCCATTGGTCCCATCTAGAAGAAAATCACTATACATCCCATGCTACACATGCCCATAGAAAATATACATCTCCAAACCGCAATGAAACCATCAAGAACTCTCCGAATTCCCTTTGCACAAATCAGACCTGTCAGGACTGAATCCTCTTAACTCAATCAAGCTAAAAAAGCCATCAAAACCTAAGAGCATCGCCGCAAAATACTTGAAAGAACTTATTACCTCGAACACACACCAGGAATTAATCATATCCTTACTATATCGATTCAACTTGATATTCTCTCTTAAATATTCCCAAAAGCACCACATTCGAAATAATTTGCTCTGAAAAACTTCCTGCGGATCTAAATCCATTACCTCCTGATACTGATACATAGAATCCCACAATTAATATGGAAAACACCAGAAGTCTTGACATCTTCCAAGGAAATCTCAGTTTATATCCATAAGTACAACTTGAAAGCCTCCAATTAATGCATGTACAATTTTGAACACAATAAGACCATTCTCTAGAGGCATCCACTCTACTCAAACCGCAGTTAGATTGATTAAACGAACCGAACAACCTGTGCTTCATTTGCACTCCGACACTGCAACATGTGACCTCATTCCAATATAACCAAGCAACTTCCTGCTCTATGCACCGGGCATTCGTTACCAACCACAACTCAAGTCATTCTCCGATGCTCGTACACCCATAAAGCATAACATAGCCTTTATTGAAATTTCCTTTACTCGAGCCACAACTGATTTACAAATACGCCTCGAACTGGGACCATTAGAGCACATAACCATGCAATCAACTATTCCATAGCGGACTACCCCACTTGGCTCAAAGCCATAGGTCAATCACGCACCATAAATCATAACACATACGCTTTATTGCTTCCATAATACCATAGTGAGATTAACTCAATCCTTCATAAGCTCGTGAAACACAGACCATCTGGTACTTCAGATCTTCTACAAATCTCGTATTTACTCTCATAACAATTAAACCCACTCTCTTAAGCGACCCAAATTAAATTCACATATATATTTCACTTGTAAATGGGATCTTCTAACAGACAACATAAAGATCACACAACTCTAGAACATTTTGCAGGAGATAACCCACCTGCTTCCCCTTAACTAACATTTATGTATACCTTCCACCATCATAAACTATACGCAGTCACTTAGTCTTCTTGAGTCTGAACTCATACCGCAACATGATTTTTTTTTTAATTCACTCACAACTAGGAAACATGAAAAGATTCTTCACACGCCTATAACTCGGGGCTATACCTCGAATCAAGATGGAATTCAAGCACCTAATAGCTCTTCTATCCTCCAGCAGACCCTTCTTGTCGTTTCCAAATGAATACATCTCACAGTACTAACATACTCATCACATTGTTACTCAACCGTCACTTCCACTAATAGGGACAATACCGAACATATAAGTTCAAACCACTTGCTCACACAATCAGCACCTCGGTGCTCAAGCCACAGGAAAAGATCTGGCCTCAAGTCCTTCAGACTGGCCCAACATCGACTTACAGAGATCACACCTCGCCCCTCGATCTGGAAATCACAAACCATCAAGGCACATCTGATACTGAGCGCTCATGCGAGCATACGAACGCGTGGAAGGATTTCAAAGAGTTACATTTCAAGCTGAATCAAAGGACGCACGATAAGAATTCAAGAATGTGAAGTTTTCCTAAAGGTTCTGCAGCCTCTCGAGGATAAATATAGATGTCTCCGTACCTATCCGCGAGACTCTACTAAACCTGCTCATGACTCGTGAGACCTATGTAACCTAGGCTCTGATACCAACTTGTCACAACCCAAATCCCGAACCTGGTCGTGATGGAGCCTCTCTTGAAGACAAGGCCAGCCAGTCTAACCCAATTCATCCTTTTAAACAGTTATTTAACAAAATTATAGTACAACATGGTTTAATAATACCAAATAGCGGAAAATATAGATAAATGCAAAAACCCAGCCCGACACAGCCCTAACCGGGGTTTCACAAGTCACAAGCATCTACTAGGGTATAAATACAACTAAAAACATGGAGTGTACAAATGCAAACTAATGAAATAAGGAGAGAGAAAAGTAGTGCTGCGAACGCCAGTAACTACCTTGCTAAACCCTGATGACTCTGCCTCCGATCAGCAAAAACATACCTGATTCTGCATACAAGGTGCAGGGAGTAATGTGAGTACTCCGACTCTATAAGTAATAATAATAAATAAAGACTGAAGGTAAGAAATCACGCAAAAACACAAGGCATTCCATACTGAAGATGAAAAATTACTTTAAACAGTAAAGTAGTGAGAAATCAAGTGAAAATCCCTTCTTTTTTTCCAACAAGTAAAGCAAGTAGTTTACAAGTGAGTAACAAAAATGATAGAAATGTAAACAGCCCCTTGGGAAAAACATGTACAACAAACTGCCCCTCGGTCATAATATCAACAGAACCAGCCCCTCGGGCTCAATATCAGTTTAGTGCCAGGCCCTCAGGATCAATACCAGAATAGTAACAGCCCCTCGGGCTCACTCTCAGAATAGTATCAGCCCCTCGGGCTACCTCACAATCACTCATATCAGCCCCTCTGGCATAGTATCAATCACTTAAAACAATGGGTACCGGCGCTCATTGTGGGTGTGCAGACTCCGGAGGGGCCCCTTACGGCCAAATCGCTATATCAAGCCACCTCGTAGCATCATCAATCAGCATATCCTCACATCACTCAAGCCACCACGTGGCATATAATGTATCTCAGGCCCTCGGCCTCATATCACTCGGCCTCGCATCACTCAAGCCACCGCGTGGCATAAATAGTAACTCAGGCCCTTGGCCTCATATCACTCAGCATATCCTCACATATGGCCCTCGGCCTCACTCAGTCTACAAATCATCACAAGCCCCTTGGGCATTTGTAAAACAGTAGTTCTCAGCCCAAAATATCATTTAGAAATATCATTTGAGTTTCAAATCTGTATAAAAGTGGCTGAGTTTGTAAAACAATAATCATCAATAGGACTGAGTTTAAATATAAGTCAAAACAGTGAGGAAATAGTGATAAATATCCCCGAAGGGTTCAAATAATTGGCTCGAAGCCCAAATACGGCAATCAGCCCAAATCATGATGATAACAAATCAGTTTCAATCAAATATGCAGTAAAATCATCAATATGGGATGGACCAAGTCACAATCCCCTGTAGTAAAGGACCCCGCACTCATCATCCAGCGCGTGTTTCACCTCAATATAGCACTACGATGTGCAATCCAGGGTTTCAAACCCTCAGGACATCATTGACAATCGTTGCTCACCTCGAACCGGCTAATCCTCTAGCTCGCGATGCCTTTGTCTCTCAAATCGACCTCTGATTGCCTCGAATCTAGCCACAATAATTTGATTCAGTTAATAAAAATTATAGGAATTAATTCCATATGAAATTCTACATTTTCCATTAAAAATCCGAAATTGCACTTAGAATTCGCCCGTGGGGCCCACATCTCGGAACCCAACAAAAGTTATGAAATATGAAACCTCATCCAACCACGAGTCCAACTATACAAATTTTACTAAAATCTGACATCAACTCGACCCTCAAATCTTCAAATTAAACCAAGAGGGTTTTCAAGATTTTCCTAACTAAAATCACCAATTAAATGCCAAAACTAGTAATAGATTCGGGTAATCTAACTAAAATTAAGTTAAGAACACTTACCCCGTTGATTTCTCTGAAAATCTCCCGAAAATCGCCTCTCCCCCAGCTCCAAGTTGGTAAAAATGAAAAATGGGACGAGTCCCATTTTCAGAGCTTGAATCTGTCCAGAAAATGTCGTGTGACACTGTTCATGCGTACGGTACTGTTCACGGGGTACTGTACACGGTATTGTTCACGAGGTACTATTCACGGTACTGTATACGGTACTGTTCATGGGGTACTATACACGGTACTGTTTCTGCAATTTTCCCTAAGTCCGAAATAACTCCGAGACACCTCTGAAACACTCCCGAGCTCTCGGGGCTCCTAACCAAACATATACACTAACTCAACAACATCCTACGAACTTAACCGTGCGATCAAATCGCCAAAATAATGTCATATACCATGAATTAAGCTTTAAAATCCAAGAATTCTTTCAAATTTCATAAAACATCAATTTTCCCATTTTGAGTCCGAAACACATCAAACGACGTCCAGTTTCAACAAAAATTTACAAAAAGTGCTTAAACCATATATAAGACCTGTACCAGGCGCCGGAACCAAAATACGGGCCCGATATCATCACTTTCTAATTAAATTTCATTTCCATTTTCCTTAAAATTTTCAGAAAACAATTTTACTCAAAAATTCATTTCTCGGGCCTGAGACCTCAGAATTCGATGATTCTTGTTCCTATGAGTCACAAATAATGATAAGAACATATCCCTTCAGTCGAAACTCAATTCGAAGCTAATTTGGTTAGTTCAATACCCATTTTAGACGTTAAATAATTAACTCATGTTTCGTGTCAAAAACCCAATCGCGACTTGATGAAATTAGACCAAACTTTCCAGATCAATCCTATAATTCATTATCAAAATTCTGGAAGTCTCGAAATCAAATTTCGATCTCTAGAACTAAATAAGGACCTTTGGATCATTACATGCTTATGCTCAAAACGACAAAATCTTCCAAAAAATCTTCCAAAACTTATCCGAGCCTCATGGGACCCCGACTAAAAATGCCAACATAATTCATAACATCATTCAAACCTGCTCAAATCATCAAAACACCTCAAACAACACCAAATTACCCAAAACTGATCGAATTCAAGCCTAAGTTTTCAAAAAACTTCCGAAATACTCTTTCGATCAAAAACCTAACCAAACGATGTCCGAATAACCTGAAATTTCGCACACACATTACAAATGACATAATAAAGCTACAGTAACTCTCGGAATTTCATTCTGACTACTATATCAAAATCTCGCCTATCAACCGGAATTCGCCGAAATACTAACTTCGCCAATTCAAGCCTAATTCTACACCGGACCTCCAAAACCAATTCCGATCACACTCCTAAGTCACAAATCACCTAATGGAGATAACCAAATCATAAAAATTCCAATCCGAGATCAAATACACATAAGTCAAATTTTGGTCAAACCTTTCAAATTTCAAGCTTCAACTGAGAACTGTTCGTCCAAATTCATTCTGATTAACCTGAAACCCAACACCAATGATTTAAATAAGTCATAATACACCACATGGGGCAAGTAATGCCCAAGAACTAGCGAGCGAAGTGCAACAGCTCAAAACGACCGGTCGGGTTGTTACAATATACTAAGTGTATAGTATAGTGTATTATATAATACTCTATACTATATATATAGTATAATGTATTATATATCAAGGTATATTCGATATATATAGTATAATATAGTATATAGTATATAATCTCTCTCTCTCTCTATATATATATATATATAAGAACATGAAGCGCTTGGAATACAGGGACGGGTTCTTTTAGGTATTGATACACTTGTAAATTGATTCATCAACTTATAACCTACTCATATCCATATATATATATTGTCACGACCCCAACCCCGGTCATGATGACGCCCAACACACTGCTAGGCAAGCCCGACCATTCAACAACATTATCCCAAATTCTTATTCAGATTATAGATAAATATCACAGAGAATTTACTAAGTCATCACTTTCAATTGTATAATTAATAATAAAATCTGCGGAAATTCAACTAAAATACCACACCATAGCCCAATAGAATCCGGTGTCATAAATATGAGCCTCAAATACAGAATATCCACCTATTACAAGTCTGTCTAGGAAAAATACGGAATAAAAGATAGAGATAGATGGGAGAGATCAAGGCTGCGAACGCCATGCAGCTACCTCGATACTCCCGAATACTGCTGCTCAACTAAACAAATCCTTACTCAGCCTGTAGTGTACCTGGATCTGCACACAAGGTGCAGGGAGTAATGTGATTACTCCGAGCCAGTGAGTAATAAACATAAATAAAGGCTGAGAATAAGAAATCATGGAAAAATACAAAGTAAACTATAACTGAATGTTTAGAACAACAAATAGTGAAACAACAAGTCATTTAAGTCAGAGTACCAAATACTGAGACAGGTATAACAGATAAAAACAAATGCATGAGTGCAATGCAATGAATATGATGGTACACTCTAGTACCCACTGCGGCGTGCAGCCCGAGCCATCCATTTATTTATCGTCGACGACACTCACTGGGGGTGTGTAAAGACTCTAGAGGGGCTCCTACAGCCCAAGCGCAATATCAAGCCATCTCGTGGCATCAAATCTAGGCCCTCGGCCTCATATCAATCTCAGTATAATCACCCAGGCTCTCGGCCTCAATATCAATGTAATCAACTAGGCTCTCGGCCTCAATATCAATATAACACTGCTGCGGCGCGCAGCCCGATCCATGCTCAGTCTAGAAATCATCATAAGCCCCTTGGGCATTTGTAAAACAGTAGTTCTCAGCCCGAAATATCATCTAAAAATACCATTTAAGTTTTCAAATCTTAGAAAGATGGCTGAGTTTGCAAAACAGTATTTAAAAACCTTGGACTGAGATCAAATGATATGCATGTATGCGAAAACAGTGATGTCAATCCCTGAAGGATTCAAATAGTTGGCAAGAAGCCCAAATGTAACAGTTAAATCCAAGTAAGGATGATTCTCAATTTTGTTCAAGTAGAAAACACGGTAAAAACATCTCTCGTGACGGACCAAGTCACAATCCCCAATGGTGCTCTACCCCACGCCTGTTATCCGGTGTGCAACTCACCTCAATATAGCGTTACGATGTGAAATTCCGGGGTTTCAAACCCTCGGGACATCATTTACATCAATTACTCACCTCGAACCGGCTACTTCTTTAGCTCGCGACGCCTTTGCCCCTCGAATTGGCCTCCACATGCGTCGAATCTATCCAAAATCAGAACGAATATGTCATAATATGATAAGGGAACAAAGCCCAATCAAAACAATCAAAATATACCAAAATTCTCGAAATTAACAAAAACCCGAGCAAAATACTACTCCACAATGCCTTTCCCTCTCAAATCGACCTCCGAATGCCTCGAATCTAGCCACAATAATTCAATTCAATCAATAAAAATTATAGGAATTAATTCCATATGAAATTTTACACTTTTCATTAAAAATCCGAAATTGCACTCAAAATTCGCATGTGGGGCCCGCATCTCGGAATCTGTCGAAACTTATAAAATCCGACAACCCATTCCGATATGAGTTCAGCCATACCAAAATTATCAAATTCCGACAACAACTCGACCTCCAAATCTTAATTTTTCATTTTTGGAAGATTTTGCAAAAATCTTGATTTCTTCCATTTAAATCCGAATTAAACGATGAAAATAACCATGGATTTGTGTAATATAAACACTTTCGAGTATAGGACACTTACTTGAGTTAAAATCGTGAAGAACACCTCAAAATCGCCCAAGAACCGAGCTCCAAAAATCCCAAAATGAAAATGAAGAAATCAGCATTTTTGGTCCTTAAGTTTCTGTCCGCCCGTCACTAAAAGTCCAGTTTTGTCACTAAAAGTCCACCAGAGACAGCTTTACCAGCCATATTCAATCGATCATAACTTTCTGTACAAATGTCTGAATGACAAATGGTTTAAATTTCTGGAAACTAGAATATAAGGGCTACAACTTTCGTGTTTTGTATATTTTCCGATTCCATATATATTTCGAGATATAAGCTTCCAAATTAGCCTCCTCGCATCAGAAATTTCTAGGAAATTTCAAAACAGCTTTACTAACCCTTATTCAATTGATTATAACTTTCTGTACAAATGTCCGAATGACAAATCGTTTATAATTATGGAAACTAGAATGCAAGGGCTACACCTTTCCCGTTTTATACGTTTTCCGATTCCATATATATTTCGAGATATAAGCTTCCAAATTAGCCTCCTCGCATCAGAAATTTCTGGGAAATTTCAAAATAGCTTTACCACCCCTTATTCAATCGATCATAACTTTCTGTACAAATATCCAAATGACAAATAGTTTATATTTCTGGAAACTAGAATACAAGGCTACAACTTTCATGTTTTATATATTTTCTGATTCCTTATAGATTACGGAATATAAGCTTCCAAATTATGCTCCTCGCATCAAATTTTTCAAACCTTGCTGTCAAAAATCCAGCAAGTTAAATTGGCCTAAAAATGGCCCGAAACCATTTCGAAACTCATCCGAGCCCCTCGGGACTCAAACCAAATATGCCAACTTGTCTTAAAACATCATCCAAACTTGCTCCAATCATCAAAACACCTCAACTAACACTAAAATTGTCACAACCCGGATTTTCCACCATCGGGAGTCGTGATAGCGCCTACTATTGGAACTAGGCCAGCCAAGTATTAATACATTGGTGATAACTTTCGCAACAATATAAATAAAACAAGACAATTAAATAAAAGCGGAAGTCTTTAAACTTAGATAACGAAAATCGAATGCGAAAGTCTAAATACATCTCTACCCAGAGTCTGGTGTTACTAACTCACGAACTACTAGAGAGTACTACAAACAAGGTTTGAATAAAAGATACAATGCTTTGTTACGATACAAAAAGGAAACAATCTAAGTAAAATAGGAAGGGACTCCGGCCTGCGGACGTCAGATAGGCTACCTCAAAAGTCCCTGGACTGAAGTCAGCTCCCGATCAAATCCTACTGCTGAGATCCAAAAGCTGCTCCTGGATCTGTGCAAAAAGATGCACAGAGTGTAGCATCAGCACAACCGACCCCATGTGCTGGTAAGTGTCCGACCTAACCCCAGCGAAGTAGTGACGAGGCTAGACGGAGCCTACCAAAAACAACTTGTGCAGATATATGCAATAAAAGGGAATACACAGAATTTAAACAGCTAAGAGAGAGGAGGGAACATGCTATGGGGGTGTAGCAGTTCAGATATAAAGTCAACAAATAGAGAAGTGAAATTGTACAATAGCAACAGTTAAGGAGAACAGGTTAATCGACAGTTGCACGGCATTAACCTTCGTGCTTTTACTCTCGTTCTCACCAAAACAATCATATAAGGTACACGACATTAACCTTCGCGCTCTTCCTCACATAAACTCTCATATCAAAGCACGGAATGACCCTTCGTGCATATATGTTCAAAACATGGCACGGAATGACCCTTCGTGCATAATATTCAAAACATGGCACGGAATGACCCTTCGTGCATAATATTCAAAACATGGCACGAAATGACCCTTCGTGCATAATCATTCAAAACATGGCACGGAATGACCCTTCGTGCATAATTATTCAAAACATGGCACGGAATGACCCTTCGTGCATAATTATTCAAAACATGGCACGGAATGACCCTTCGTGCTTTTACACTCTTTCCTCACAATAACAAACAATGCACGGCATCACCCTTCGTGTTCTATCGCTCTTCATCACCTAACAACAATCACAAACAAAGGGGCAAGGGAGTGAACAAATAATTATAGGAAATCCCGGCAAGGGAATGCAATTAAACAGCTAAATCCCGGCAAGGGAGCACAATTAAACATTCAAAGCCCAGCAAGGTAACAATATCAATAATCTCAGCATCCCGGCAAGGGAGATAATCAACAAAAGGGCAAACATCCCGGCTAGGGAACAATTCGTTAATTCTTTCTCTTTCTTTCACTTTTGCCTCTTATCTCACTTTACCACCTGAGCCAACGCTCCAAATGGGTTCAATCATTTCATATACTTTCACGCTTTATAATATACTCGAGCCAATGCTCCAATAATGTACAAATCATAATTCTTCCTCAAACTCTTCACATCATATGAAATTTATCAATTTAACAAGGAAGAGATATCACAAAATCCGAATAAACACAAATAAGACTCACGGTCTTGCTAGACTCCGGTGTATAGATACTCGTCACCATGCCTATACACCGTACTCAACAATTAGCAAATAGCAAACAACACTTTAATCCTATTCCCTCAAGCCAAAGTTAGAACAAACACTTACCTCGAATGCTCCAAACTCAACTCACGCTTCTAGTATAGCTTTACCTCTTAATTCACCACCAATCCGCTCGAGTCTAGTCATAAGTTACTTAATCACATTAATAATTACTAAATGAATCATCCCCAATGCATGAAAATAGATTTTTCAAGGTTTTTCCCAAAAAGGTCAAAAATACCCCAGGACCCACGTGGTCGAAACTCGAGGTTCGGACCAAAACCCGGTTACCTATTCCCCCATGAATCCAAATATATGATTTTTTTTAAATCGGACCCCAAATTGAGGTCCAACTTCTCAATTTGTAGAAAACCTAGGTTTTACCCAAAACACCCAATTTCACCCCTGAAAATCTTTGATTTGAAGTTGAAATTATGTTAAAAGATGTTAAGGAATAAAGAAATTAAGTTAGAAATAACTTACCAATCATTTTGGAGAAGAAAAGTTGTTTGGAAAATCGCCTCTTAGGTTTTGGGTTTTTGAAAAGTGAAAAATGACTGAGATTTTCCGAACTTGTATACCTAAATGACCGAAGTCAACATTTTGCATATTAATACCAAAATTCATCAAATGTTTCACATAATTCACATATTCTAACATAAAAACTCTCCGGCTACGCGCCCGAACTGCGCATGCCAATCGAGGCAACTAAAAGCGTGGTTTTCAAGGCCTCAAAAGCGCGGAACAAGGAAGAGATCATCACAAAAGTAATCGAATTACATCGAATTCAAGCCTAAGTTCTTTTAAAACTTCCAAAACACGCATTCGATCAAAAACCCAACCAAACCATGTCCGAATGACCTGAAATTTTGCACACACATCACAAATGACATAACGAAGCTACAGCAGTTCCGACCCTCAGATCAAAATCTCACCTATCAACCGGAATTCGCCAAAATACTAATTTCGCCAATTCAAGCCTAATTCTACCGGACTCCAAAATTACTTCCGATCACACTCCTAAGTCACAAATCATCTCACGGAGCTAACCGAACCGTCAGAATTCACATCCGATCCCTCTAACTCATAAGTCAACGTTCGGTTGACTTTTTCAACTTAAGCCTTCTTAAAAGAGACTAAGTGTCTCAATTCCTTTCAAAACCTTTTCGAATCAACTCGTTCACACCCAACACTGATAATGAAGCATAAAGAAATAGGAAATGGGTAAAATGGGGCGGTAACTCACGAGACGACGGGTCGGGTCGTCACATATATGTACATAATTTTAAATTGAATTAAAAGTAATTTAATTTTTTTTAGAAACAGCGACCAACTTTGGTCGCTATTTTGGTCAAACGGTCAAAAGATAGAGACAAACTTTGGTCGCTATTTTGGTAAAAAAGTCAAAACTTATTTAGCTACCAAATTAGCGACCAAAGTTGGTCGCTATTTTTAATTCTAGTGTCAAAACCGGGTTTCCTCTCCCATTCTTTCAAAAAATTTCCCCAAAATCTCTCTTTTCTCTCGCACACTCAAACCCTCCCCCCCTCCGACTCCCAGCAGCAACGACGCCACCCACGCCACTGACGACCACCGACGGCAGTAGCTCCACCGCCGGCGACCTCTATTCCCAATGTAGGTTTCTCTCTCTTTTCTTTGTTTTTTTTCGAAATACACTAATTTTGTTTAATTTCTCCATGTTAGGGTTCAAAGTTAAATATTATTTGTTCAACCATGTTAGAGTTCAAAGTTAATTTCTCCATGTTAGGGTTCAAAGTTAATTTCGCCATGTTAGGGTTCAAAGTTAGCTCAACTATGTTAGGGTTCACAGTTATATATTATTTGCAATTTTTAGGGTTCTTAGAAGGAATGATTCAATCTTCCATCATTTCAGAGCCGACGCCTCCTTTTCTACCTTTCTATCTATACTTCCCATCCCAGCAAATTATGGAACAAGCAACGGCTTTCGTTAATACATTTAGTCCAAAATATTTAGTTGTACTGTAACACCCCATAAATTCGGATTAGTTGTGGATGTGTTAGATGAATATTAATGTGATCTTTTAGACATGTGAAGCCCTATCGAGATGAGTATGGGTAATGTAATACTCCGTAAATATGAATCAGCGGTGTACGGACAAGGACTATTTATGTAATACCCCGTAATTTGAATCGGTTGTGGATGTATTAAACGAGTATTAGCATGATGGTAATTGAGTGGTTATGTTAATAAGTGTATAAGTTATGTTAGAGGTGAATTGGGGTCTAAGGAGAGGCCTAAGTCTAAGCCAAGTTGGAAAATTTCAAAATGAACTAAAGCTGTGAATGAATACGCATATGACCTCATTTTGGACGATCATATCTCCGGTTATATAACGAGTTGTGTGATGAATAACCAATCAAATTAAAGCCCTTTGGAGATGTATACAGAAAGTTATGACCATTTCACTGGTCAGGTGTCAGAGCGCGCGAAGTATCGCGCGAAGTCGCGCATTTCGCGCGTCTGAGGCAGAATGCTCAGCAAAACGCGCGAACAAACGCGTGAACAACGCGCAAACTATGTAACTGAAGGTTTTAAATACTTTAAAAGCCGGAAATAATAGAAATTGAGTCACTTCTCAAGCTTAGGGTTTCCTCTACACCCCAACTCGACCAAGACATCCAATTGCACACCTAAGGTGAGTTTTTAAGTGTGTTTTCATGGTGATTTCACTTCTCAATCACTAGTTACAACATGATTTTGATTGGGTTTCATAGGATTTCTTCAAAATCTCAAGAACACCCCAAAAGTTGTCTTTCAAGATTTGGTCTACAAGAGGTAATCCTACACCCTTAGACTTACATATATGGTGTTATTATGGAATCATGAGTATAAATCAAGTATTACAACTTATGGTATGGTGATTGGAAGCTATAAATTTCCAATTTAAATACATGATCATGGTAGGGATTTAAGGGTGATTACTTGATAGGATTTGTTGGTTGGGTGATGTTACATGATCATGGTAGGGATCCGGTCATATACGTGATGTTGAAAGTTATAAATTGGTTAATCATGATGGTAGGATAAATTGTTGATCAATGGTGGTAATTAGATGAACTAATTATAGTTTCAGCATTTATAATTCTTTCTTTCAGTTGCTTTACATACCAGTACAATTCAAATGTACTGACGTCCCTTTTGCCCGGGGCCTGCATTTCACAATGCAGGTAATGATTTACAGGTTGATGATTCCGAGCGCTAGGATTCTCGTACCAGCTATTTGGTGATCCCAGTTCTTTCGGGGCATTTTCATTACCTTACAGTCTTCAATATTTTTTTGTTACAGTCAGTGTTTTCAGTACTTTTTAGAGGCTTCATAGACTAGAGTAACAGTTAGAAAAAGTCACAGGCTTTTCATATTAAGCTATGTTGGCTACAAATATGTTTTAGAATTGTATTAGTATTTCCGCACTTTGATTTATATCATCCAGACTTTCAGTATATCAGCATGTGTTAGTTTATCTTCCGCATTTAGTATGTTATGATACCACATGTTGATTCAGCCATCCAGTTGGTTCGCTCGGTCACATGTAGTCAGGCACCGAGTGTCGTGTTATGTCTAGGCCCAGGTTCGGGGCGTGACAAAGCTTGGTATCAGAGCACTAGGTTCAAGTGTCCTAGGGAGTCTATAAAGCCGTGTCTAGTGGAGTTTCCTTTATATGTGTGTGCCGGCCACTCATATAAATGGTTAACTACCAAGACATTCAGGATTGTCTCATCTCTTTCTACTCTAGATCGTGCCATGAAGCTTAGAGCAATAGTTAACCTTCTTTTCCTATCGAATTCCAAACATATTATACCCAAGCGACGCGCAAGAAAGGTATAAGGTTCTAGAAAGGATGATTTGCCTATTGTGGTATTACTATGGAATACATGTAGGTAACAAATGAGATTTGAGGAGATGTTGAAAGTGGGATGCAATGGATAGAAGTACAGATTATAGCATAACCTTATCAGAAAGTACCAAAGCAGTTATCATGTCTCATGGCTATTAGTTTACCTCAGTTACCAGTTAACAGTCTTTCAGTTAGCAAATTTATGGTTATTCAGTATGCTAGTATTCAGTTATATGTTTACCAAATATCCAATTTTCAGTGTATCAAATTCTGGAGACTTGTGAGTATACGGTGATGCATATGGATGCTCAAAGAAAATATAAGTAATAGTGATTATAGCGAAACCTTTGCATACTTTAGGTCTGGATTACGACCAAGACTCATCGGATGGTGCAAGAAGTGATTTATCAAATGATGGTATACTTTGAAGGATAAGTTTGTGCATGGTAGTGTATTCGTATGCGTTTTACCTTAGAGAACAATTTCTTTTAATTCTTGGAAATGGAGCCACAAGTTGGATGCTGATAGTTTGGATGTTAGACCCCAACATTGGTCACTATAGTTTTGGACAGAAAAGAGTCTAAGGGTAAAATACCTAGGAGTCAGAAACGTTTGTTATTACCAAAGATGTGATTTCGTACAACTCATGCAAATGACTATAAGATATGATGTATGCAATGAGAACTAAGAGCAGCCAATAGTGAATTTCAGGGAATGATTTTAAGTTGTTTAAATTTATTCAAATCAGAATTAGAAAGTACCACGTTAGTGAATTGCTATAAGAAGCAGCTATTATTGTGAGATAAAGGATATGACAATTCCCCTTAAGTTATGTGACTAAGTGATTACCCGGGATGTTTATAGTATGATATGATTTTATATTATATAGAAAGTTTGGGGTTACATATTCTAATTTTGTTTAAGACAGATGAATTTCCCTAAGTGTGATCCATGTACATAGTTCAAAAAGAATGATAGTATGCGGCAAAAGAATATGGTCAGATGATGAGGGAATTTAGGAGTAACCTTATGCTTCACTTTAGTTATTCAAAGCAGGAGAAGAAAATATGATGCTAGCAGGTGGTTAGTAAAAGAATAGTAAGTAAGTTTTGAGTTGATACAGTGAATTAGCACTTTCAGCAGAGCTAGTAGGGGTACAATTTGATTCACTTAGCCAGGTTTACTCTAGTGAGTGGATGACAGTTTGAAATACCGAACGTGTATTAGAAACCAAAGAGTTTAAGTTAAACTCGAAATTCAGCAGCAGTGAGAAAAAAATATTAGCTAGCAGTGAGAGCACAAACTATAGAAGAATAGCCTTTAGGAATTATCGTAATGTGGTTTCTCCAGGATTGACAGTGTGAGCATTAAATTATTAACATTGTATATGATAGCTGTGAATACATTAGCTTTCCATTAAGTGAATAATTTAGTTTTTCCTAGTAAGAAAGATTTTTCAGAAGTAAGTTGGAAGATGAGTCGTCATTGACGTAGAGTGCAAAGAATTGCAGAAAATAAGGAAAGTTATTTGGATCCCAGCAAAAAGAGAAGGATCCACAAGTATAAGACATGTGGTCTAAGGGGTGATGTGAAAATTTTCAGTAAGTCCAGTTGGAGATCTGAAACTCGAATAGTTAGCATGGGATATGAAAAAGAAAATCAGTTCGGTAATGAGGGAAAACTGTATAATTACCACAGGAATTATGTCTAGCATGTGTAAGAAACACAAAGTGAGTAGAATGATCACCGAGCTTAGTTATTGATGATAAAGTGATCACAGAAAGGCTATAAAAAAAATCATGCCCAGTTATGTATCACGAGGGTAGTGCCATCGCATGAGACTCTAATTTTCGGAGTATAGACTTAGCTCACAACAATTCTATAAGTGTTTTCAGGAAGTGCTCAAGAATAAGGTAGACAAGAGAACTATGTTGAAAGAAGTTCACTGCTTAGCCAAGGTAGGAGTTCGACTTTCAGACACCAAAGATAGTGGAGTTATTGTCTAGAACATGACCTATTCCTCCTTAGTAGCCGAAGTGAAGTATAAATGGTTTGATGATCCCTACTTGTTGTAGCTGAAATAGAGGATTCACATGCTTAAGATGATGGCTTTTGAACAAGGGGGAGATGATGGCACTTTGAGGTACCAAGATAAATTGTGTGTTCCAACCACAGATGGACTTAGCGAGGGAGGAAGATGTTATAAGCCCAATTTTTCAGGTATTCTATCCACCTAGGCTTCCAAAAGATGTATCATGATCTTAAGAAGATTTATTGGTGGAATGACATGAAAAAGAAAGTTGCAGACCTTGTGGCCAAGTGTTTAAATTGTCAGCAAGTGAAAGTCGAGAAACAGAAAACCAAGTTCAGAACACACACATCCATTAGTGGAGATGGTAAATATGGACCTTATAATAGGATTATCTCGCTCATTTTGAAAGTATGATTTTTATGGGCGAAGGTGTAGATTGCCAATTAGTTGGTTCGAAGTTGGCGAAGCAGAGTTGCGGGGACCAGATTTGGTGTATCTGTCTATGGAGAAAGTCAAGTTGATTCAATAGCATTTGTAGACAGCTCAGAGTTGTCAAAGGTCCTATTTGAATATGCAACATAGAGACCTAGAGTTTCAAGTTGATGATTGGGTGTTTCTAAAAGTTTCGCCTATGAAAGGTGTTATAAGATTTGGAAAGAAAGGAAAGCTCAATCCCACATACATCAGCCCATATAGGATCCTATGAAGGATCGTGTAAGTAGCTTATGAGTTAGAATTTCAACCATAATTAGCGGTTGTACACCAGTATTTCACGTTTCATGTTATAATATTCAAGTTTCGAAGTATTCAAATCTCATGTCACGACATTTATGTTTTCAGTATTCAGATCTCACGTTAGAACATTCAAGTCAGTTCAGTACTCAGATACTCATGTCAGTCCAGTACTCAGATATTCATGACATGTCACAACCCAAATCCCGGTCGTGATGGCGCCCAACACACTACTAGGCAAGCCCGACCATATTCAACACTTAACCCAATTTATCAAAAATAGCGGGAAAAAAAATATCAATTAAGCAAGATTAAAGTACTGAAGATTTTAACAAAATACACAATATAATCTCACTAGGACCCGATGTCACGAATCTGAGCCTCTAGAATACAGAATATCATCCTAATACATGGTATATCCAAAGTCTGATAATGCGGAAATAAAGAGATAGGATAGGGGGGAGAAGATCAATGGTTGCGAATGCCGTGCAGCTACCTCGATACTCCCAGAGGCTGGATCTGCTGATCAACTGGATCTACTGAGCCTGAGACTGCCCTGGATCTGCACACAAGGTGCAGGGAGTAAAGTGAGCACTCCGACCCAGTGAGTAATAAAAGTAACTACAGTCCGAAGATAAGAAAATCCAGTAAATACACAAAGTAAGCTAAAATCCAAATATACATCAACATATGGAACTGAGCAGCTAAACACCAGTATAAATACAAATACATGAATGCAATGCAATGCATATGATGGTACATTCCAGTACCCACTGCGGCGTGCAGCCCGAGCCATCCATATTTATTTATCGTCGACGGCGCTCACTGGGGGTGTGTACAGACTCCGGAGGGGCTCCTACAGCCCAAGCGCAATATCTTGGTCAGTCATTGTTACCTGACCGGTCAGCCATTGTTACCTGACCAATTTATATCATACAGTGCCATTGTTACCACTGTTCAAGTATATCATCCAGTGTCATTGTTACCACTATTTCAAGTATATCACACAGTGTCATTGTTACCACTGTTTCAAGTATATCACACAGTGTCATTGTTACCACTATTTCAAGTATATCACACAGTGTCATTGTTACCACTGTTTCAAGTCACTTTATAATCAGTCCAGAAAATAATATAATAAGCCCCTTGGGCATTTACAAAACAGAAGTTCCCAGCCTGGAATACATTTAAAAATATCATTTAAGTTTTCAACACTTAGAATTATGGTTGAGTTTGCAAAACAGCATTTAAAACCTTGGACTGAAATTAAATGATATGCAAATCATGCTAAGCAGTAATATCAATCCTCGAAGGATTTTACAAATTGGCACAAGGCCCCAAACATGGCATCGAGCCCGGTAATATCAATAAAGTGTGTGTATCAATCACCAGTATAGTATAAACATCACACGGGATGGACCAAGTCACAATCCCCAATAGTTTTCGACCCTGCACTCACCATGGAGTGCATTTCACGCCTCAATATAGTGTTACTATGTGAAAGTCCGGGGTTTCAAATCCTCAGAATAGCATTTACATCTATGACTCACCTTTTACCGGCCGTAGACTAGTCCGCAATGCCCTTTCCTCTTGAATCGATCTCTTCGCGCGTCGAATCTAGTCAAAACTGCAACGAATATTTTACAATAGGCTAAGGGAATATAACCCAATCGAAAAGACTCGAAAAATGTCGAAAATCCCGAAATTAGCAAAACCCGAGCCCCGGGCCCACGTCTCGAAATTCAGAAATTTTTACATCAATACGACCCTTATCTCGCCACGAGTCTATACATACCAAATTCACAAAAATCGGAGTTCATTTGACCCCTCAAATCACCATTTAATTCTCTTAAGTTTCAAGCCCTAAACCACCATTTTTGTCCATAAATTACTTGAGTTTTCAGCTCTAATCCATGTATTTAACTTGGAAATAAGTAGAAACAACTCACCTTTGATGCTTGATGAAATCCCCCTTGAAATTCTCTCCAAAATAATCCAAGCCAAATGAAAGAAATGAAAGAAATAAGCTAAATCCGTGTATAAAAGAATCTGCCTGTGCTTCGTCGAGTTGTACCTTGCACTTGTGCTATACAAGTTGTACATCCTATTAAAATTGTTCCTTGTCGGACACCTTCTGTTTAAACACCCATAACGTCTTGTATAAATATCCAAATGACAAACGGTTTGAAGATTTAGAAACTAGACTCAAAGATCTTTAATTTGATAGGTTGTACACCATATAACTCTTTATATATCCCGAGATATGAGCTTCTAAATCGGCTCCATAAAATCAGAAAATTTTTGGAGAAACTGCTCCACCTGTTATCTTTAATCAATCATAACTTTCTCTACATATGTCTAAATTACTATTTCTTTAGCTTTCTGGAAACTAGATACAAAGGGATACAAATTTTGTTTTTGAATCATCTCACAATTCCTTGTATATCAAAAGATATAGGCCTCCGAAGTACGCTCTACGATTGCAGTCCAAAGACCTTCTGCAGAAAATTGCAGCAGAAATTTCTGCAGCTTTTTCTTTTCTTTTTGGTCCGAATTTCATTCCGTTAACCTTCCGAAATCCACCCGAGGCCCTCGGGACCTTAACCAATTATATCAACATGTCCCACAATATCATTCAAACTTGTCCCAACCTTCGAAACACCCAAAATAACATCAAAACATCAAATCATCATCGGATTCAAGCCTATGAATCTCACGAACTTCCAAATTCTATTTTTTGATCAAAAACTCAACCAAACCACGACTGAATGACCTCAAATTTTGCAGACAAGTCCAAAATGACATAACGAAGCTATAGCAACTCTCGGAATTCCATTCCTACCCTCGGATCAAAAATCTCACCTATCAACCGGAATTCGCCAAAATACTAACTTTGCCAATTCAAGCTTAATTCTACACCGGTCATCACAAAAATATTCCGGATACACTCCTAAGTCCCAAATCACCTAACGAAGCTATCCGAACCATAAAATTCGCATTTCGAGCTCTCTAACACATAAGTCAATAATCAGTTGACTTTTCCAACTTGAGCTTCCTTAAAAGAGACTAAGTGTCTCAAACCTTACCAAAATCATTCCGGAATGACTTCAAATTTTGCACACAAGTCACATTCGACATTATGGACTTGCCCCATCTTTCGGAACAGCATTCTGACCCCGATATCAAAATTTCCACTTCCGGTCGAATTTTCTCAAAAACCTTCAAATTTCTATATTTAGCAAATGACTTCAAAATGACCTCCGGACATCCGAATTCACTTCCGATCGCGCTCCCAACTCCAGAATCACCATACGGAGCTATTCCTAGACTCGAAATCCCAAACGGACATCTATAACACTGAAATGCCTTCCAACCCAAATTTATGAAATTCTTTTAAAGTACTAACTTTCATAATATACGCTGAAATGCTCATGGGTTACCCAAAACCAAATCCGGATATACGCCCAAGTCCGAAATCATCATACGAACATGCTGGAACTTTCAGATCCTAATTCCAAGGTCGTTTACTCAAAATTCTAATCCTAGTTCATTTCTTCAATTTTAAGCTTTCAAAATGAGAATTTTCATTTAGATTTGACTCCAAACTTCCTGAATTTTAATTCTGACCATACACACAAGTCAATATACATGAGATGAAGCCGCTCATGGCCTCAAACTGCTGAATGACACGCCGGAGCTCAAAACGACCGGTCGGATCGTTACAATCTCCCCCACTTAAACATACGTTCATCCTCGAACTTGTTGAGAACTACACTGAAGTAGTCCAAAATCACTTGTTTAACACATCATGCACCTTCCCATGCTACCACTACTCCGTTGAGCACATTAGCTCGATAATTCTGTAGATATACAAGCAAATAACTTTGCTGAATTTCCCTGCCAAGCGTGTTTCCATCATACGACCACCATATCAATCTCCACACGCTGTACCCAAACATGACTGCATAACTTTGCTGAATTCACACTTTGCATCACTTACTCATAGAACCACAATAACATTTTTTAAACATAATGGTCGAAATTCCACGAATCTGATGCTCCCATTACATCTCATGATCTACACAGGTCTTGCTCTAGTTTTTTTATTTTATATATTTTTTTTCAACACCGATACGACTAAAGAGATGTGCCGAAATTCACAACCAACTGCTGAATCAATAATTCATTGGATCTACACTCCTGACAAGTTCCATTACCTTGTCCCAAACCAAAGAATGATCTTTGCTCTATAATATACTTCATATAATCAGTTTGCACTGACCCCAAATCTAGTAACCTCGTCTCACCCAGTACGAACTGCTCAGGCAATAAGCCACCTCAGACATAATCAAAAATCCCACAAGACGCCACAATGTGCCAGTATGCTATCAATTCGAACGCGATACAAAAGGAAGGCGAACTCTAGAAGGAACTACTCAACTCGCACACTAACATAGACTTCCTCAGAAAACAGGGAAACAGAACACACAAAAGCAAATATGGGCACTAAACTGAACATCACACTGTTGCGGCGTGCAACCCGATCCAAACAACATACCCATGGCGGTGTGCTACCCGATCCACATATAGAACTCACATAAGGAGATATACGTCGAGTTGAATAGCTCATCATATCAAAATACCGAACATCGGTCATAAACACACTAAGGTGCATAATATCATTCCCAAGGAAACATATAGCGCTATAGGCTACAAACTCAAGCACAACTGAGGTGCGATACATGATCTAAGTCTCATCCTGCTCATATAACATCACCGCTGAGCGGAACCTCAACACATAAGGAATTTACCAAGCCGTCTCACAACTCATACGGTGCAATATATCTTTACATGAATTAACTGACCACGAAATAAGACTGCGACTATCCTTCCATAAAGAGCGCATTGCTGAAATAAACACAACTGGCCTGACGTAAGGCTCACTTCCACATTTAAATCTATCCACCGACCTCAAGTCGATCCTGATCGTGCCAAGCTAGGCCAATAATCTTTCACAGGTCCATAACCCAATAAACAGAGTGCCCTCCAGGCATAAATTCTCAAATGGATGATATTACCAAAATCCTCATACTTGGTTTAAATTTCTAATTAATCAAGTGACTACATGTCACACTTATACAATATTCCTGTGGGACAAGCTCCCACCATCTTCCGAAATAATTAACGGGTCTGCACATCCAAACCACCGGCTGCACTAACGCTGAAAAGCGATCAAGAATCCCTAACCAGGATGCAAAGCCTTTCTCACAGAACACCGACCTCAGGTGATACTGACGTCAATACCCATCTTACTCAAAACACTGAAACTCATATACTGCTCATCCGAGATCGTGACATCACAGTCATTGACCAAACTGCAACCTTGGTCCTTACTTCAAATTCCATACCACTCACTGCACCTCACGTGCCAATATACGATAGACGCGATTTCCATCACAACTCTGGAACCGCCGATAGGCTAATACTTCATCACATAAGACTTTCCATTTAACTCACTTCAGGAGAACTATAGCAGCATACAGGCGAATCCTCATAATCGTCGAATATGCCAATCTCTAAGTAGTTGTCCAAGCCACCATAACACTTTCTGGGATCCGCCTACTCATAATAGGCCCTAACAAAAGAATGCTTCAGAATAACATCAATCACTGCGGCCGACAAGCCTCACATGCATAACTCGATCACGCTGAACGAACCGATCACTGACACCAGTATACCAACTCAACTATGGCTAATCAATCTACTTCCTTCCAATTTATCCTTGATTGCCTTAGAAATAATAATATCTCCCTTTAACACCTAACTTATTTCAACCAAACTCACCCCGAGTGACCTTAAATCACGAGACCATGCTGTCTCAAATACCATGACCATTTCATGTCTCTCAAATGCTACACCGCAAGTCAAAACATCATAGAACATTCTGTGCCTTTCTTCATAAGCTGCTTCAAAAGCTTGACTCTTAACCGTACTTATAGACTCAAAATCATTAGGCACCACACTTTACCTCTTGAATTAACTAGGACCGCTATTGAGAGCCACCCAGCTCTGACTTGGCCCCGAATGCAACCAACTCTACTGAATTTTATAACATATGAATACCCTCTCGATAAAGCACCCAGAGGGATCACTTCCCTCGAAGCCTGCACCTATACGAGGCATAAATCATGAATCTTCCCTCAAGTCTGAACATGAGCCAATAAGGCTAACCATAGCATGCATCCAACAATTCATTTACTCAAATTACCACTCATGGTCCTTTTTCGTAGCTGTAATAACCCACCAATACGCCAATAACCAGAATTCACGCAGGTAATAAACCATGCAATCAGCTAATCAACAACAAGCTCCCCAACTTGGCTCGAAGCCATAGATCACAACACATACTCTATTGCTGTCGTAATATCATGGTGAGATTAAACTCACTCCATCATAAGCTCGTGGAAACACGAATCATCTGGAATTTTAACTCTTCTACAATTCTTGCATTTACTCATACAACAGCTAAGCCTACTTACTAAGTCCTAAATTTTTCAAAATTTTCGGCAGAGCCTCCTTTGTAATTGGTCCTATCCACCTGCCAGAGAATCACCAAAACCATCCTAACAACACATCCACAACTTGACAAAGCATCACAATGCATATCAATTACATAAATCTAAATTGATACATGGACATGCGTTGCACCTATTTGAATCATAACACATAGAAAATACCCTTCAACCCTCCATTATTGGGCTATTCAATCAAGTAGGAACATATTCTTCCTTTAATATTTTCGACCTTCGAGGTGGTCTCCTTGACTCAACGATTTCGTCATAATACATTTACGGAAGCGATCTCAGCTCTCAGACTTATCTAACTAGGAGACACGAAAAATATTCTTCACGTGCCCATAACTCGAGCTACTCAACAAATCACAATAAGAAACGAATCACTTAACAGTTCATCTACTATCCAGTAGGCTTCTTCGCCACTACTAAGTTGTACAAATACACCTCGCAACACTAACATACTCATCACGTGGATATCCAACTGCCATTCCGGCTAATAAGGACAATAATGAACATATGAGTTCAAAACACTTGCTCACAAAATCAGCACCTCGGTGCTCAAGCCATTGGCAAAGATTTGGCCTCAAGTCCTCCTGACTGGTCTAACTTCAAACTCACAGAGATTACACCTCGCCCCTCGATCGGGGAATCAAAATCCATCGAGACACATCTGACACTGAGCGCATGTTGGTGCATACGATCACGCGGAAGGAATTTCAAAAGTTTCTTTTCAAGCTGAATCGAGGACGCACGATAAGAATTCAAGAATGTGAAGTTTTCTTAAAGGTTCTGCAGCCTCCCGAGGATAAGTACAGACGTCTCCGTACCGATCCGCGAGACTACTAAACTGGCTCATGACTCGTGAGACCAAGTAACCTAGGCTCTGATACCAACTTTGTCACGACCCAAATCCCGGTCGTGATGGCGCCCAACACACTACTAGGCAAGCCCGACCATATTCAACACTTAACCCAATTTATCAAAAATAGCGGAAAAAAATATCAACTAAACAAGATTAAAGTACTGAAGATTTTAACAAAATACACATTATAATCTCACTAGGACCCGGTGTCACGAATCTGAGCCTCTAGAATACAGAATATCATCCTAATACATGGTATATCCAAAGTCTGATAAACTGGATCAACCTCGATACTCCCAGAGGCTGGATCTGCTGATCAACTGGATCTACTGAGCCTGAGACTGCCCTGGATCTGCACACAAGGTGCAGGGAGTAAAGTGAGTACCCCGACCCAGTGAGTAATAAAAGTAACTACAGTCCGAAGATAAGAAAATCCAGTAAATACACAAAGTAAGCTAAAATCCAAATATACAACAACATATAGAACTGAGCAGCTAAACACCAGTATAAATACAAATACATGAATGCAATGCAATGCATATGATGGTACATTCCAGTACCCACTACGGCGTACAGCCCGAGCCATCCATATTTATTTATCGTCGACGGCGCTCACTGGGGTTGTGTACAGAATCCGGAGGGGCTCCTACACCCCAAGCACAATATCTTGGTCAGTCATTGTTACCTGACCGGTCAGCCATTGTTACCTGACCAATTTATATCATACAGTGCCATTGTTACCACTGTTCAAGTATATCATCCAGTGTCATTGTTACCACTATTTCAAGTATATCACACAGTGTCATTGTTACCACTATTTCAAGTATATCACACAGTGTCATTGTTACCACTGTTTCAAGTCACTTTATAATCAGTCCAGAAAATAATATAATAAGCCCCTTGGGCATTTACAAAACAGAAGTTCCCAGCCCGGAATACATTTAAAAATATCATTTAAGTTTTCAACACTTAGAATTATGGCTGAGTTTGCAAAACAGCATTTAAAACCTTGGACTGAAATTAAATGATATGCAAATCATGCTAAGCAGTAATATCAATCCTCGAAGGATTTTACAAATCGGCACAAGGCCCCAAACATGGCATCAAGCCCAGTATTATTAATAAAGTGTGTGTATCAATCACCAGTATAGTATAAACATCACACGGGATGGACCAAGTCACAATCCCCAATAGTATCCGACCCCGCACTCACCATGAAGTGCGTTTCACGCCTCAATATAGCGTTACGATGTGAAAGTCCGGGGTTTCAAAACCTCAGAATAGCATTTACATCTATTACTCACCTTTAACCAGCCGTAGACTAGTCCGCAATGCCCTTTCCTCTTGAATCGATCTCTTCGCGCGTCGAATCTAGTCAAAACCACAACGAATATGTTACAATAGGCTAAGGGAATATAACCCAATCGAAAAGACTTGAAAAATGTCGAAAATCCCGAAATTAGCAAAACCCGAGTCCCGGGCCCACATCTCGAAATTCAGGAATTTTTACATCAATACGACCCTTATCTCGCCACGAGTCAATACATACCAAATTCACAAAAATCAGAGTTCATTTGACCCCTCAAATCACCATTTAATTCTCTTAAGTTTCAAGCCCTAAACCACCATTTTTGTCCATAAATTACTTGAGTTTTCAGCTCTAATCCATGTATATAACTTGAAAATAAGTAGAAACAACTCACCTTTGATGCTTGATGAAATCCCCCTTGAAATTCTCTCCAAAATAATCCAAGCCAAATGAAAGGAATGAAAGAAATAAGCCAAATCCGTGTTTAAAAGAATCTGCCCGTGCTTCGTCGTGTTGTACCCTGCACTTGTGCTATACAAGTTGTACATCCTATTAAAATTGTTCCTTGTCGGACACCTTCTGTTTAAACACCCATAACGTCTTGTATAAATATTCAAATGACAAACGGTTTGAAGATCTAGAAACTAGACTCAAAGATCTTTAATTTGATAGGTTGTATACCATATAACTCTTTATATATCCCGAGATATGAGCTTCTAAATCGGCTCCATGAAATCAGAAAATTTCTGGAGAAACTGCTCCACCAGTCATCTTTAATCAATCATAACTTTCTCTAAGAATGTCCAAATTACTATTTATTTAGCTTTATGGAAACTAGATACTAAGGGATACAAATTTTGTTTTTGAATCATTTCAAAATTCCTTGTATATCAAAAGATATAGGCTTCCGAAATACGCTCTACGATTGCAGTCCAAAGACCTTCTGCAGAAAATTGCAGCAGAAATTTCTGCAGCTTTTTCTTTTCTTTTTGGTCCGAATTTCATTCCGTTAACCTTTCGAAATCCACCCGAGGCCCTCGGGACCTTAACCAATTATATCAACATGTCCCACAATATCATTCAAACTTGTCCCAACCTTCGAAACACCCAAAATAACATCAAAACATCAAATCATCATCGGATTCAAGCCTATGAATCTCACGAACTTCCAAATTCCATTTTTTGATCAAAAACTTACCCAAACCACGTCCGAATGACCTCAAATTTTGCAGACAAGTCCAAAATGACATAACGAAGCTACATCAACTCTTTTTGCCAATTCAAGCTTAATTCTACACCGGTCATCACAAAAATATTCCTGTCACAACCCAAAAATCCCTCCAAAGAAGTCGTGATGGCACCTAGTTTCTAAACTAGGTAAGCCTAACATTTACTGTAATAATATGGGTATTCATTAACTTTAAATTAAATTACTCTGAACAAAATACAATTCCCAAAACTGGTAGTACAAGTCATAAGTTTTTTTTTTCTAAGAGTTATACACAATAAGTACATCACTGTTCCGAACAAAAGGAACATATGGAAATAAGTATAATTGAAGGTGACTCCGAGGACCGCGAAGGCTGTAGTGGGTTTATCTCGAGTCTCCACTGCAATGAACAGCTACTATTGATCAAATACCTGGATCTATACACAAAAAGCACAGAAGTGTAGTATCAGCACAACCGACCCCATGTGCTGGTAAGTGCCTAGCCTAACCTCAGCGAAGTAGTGACGAGACTAGGACCAGACTACCGAATAAACCTGTGCCATATAGCGTACAAAAATAATAGGAGCAAGTAACAACGATGGCAACAATGATCAACCAATGAGATAAATAGCAGGCAACAAGAACACCATAAATATTTCTCAACCAATAATAAATATAAGTGCAATCAATTAATCAAGTCCTTCAAATATAAATCTTTCGCCTATAAATCCTTCAAGTAATAATCTCTAAGATAATATGTTTTTCAATAAATATATTTTGAATATATTTCCTTCAAATAGATATATTTCATATAAGCATCTTTCGAATATAACTCTTTCGAGTAAAGGTCACCTTGTGACACCTCATATCATTATCATAAATAATATAGGTCTCAGCCCACTTTCGAAATTTCACAGTACCTCGTGCCCACATTTATGTCACAACCGCACGGACAGCTCCCTTGTCATTAAATAAAACCATAATATTGTCCCCGGCACCTTGTGCCCACATATTTCTGTCTCACATTGCACAACAATATTCTCATGTTACTCAGCTCATAGGTTCCATAACCCAGTACAATTAAGAATGTTCAAGGAGCCTCATTCACTTAACATAAAGTAGAGTACAACTTCCAACCCAATTAGGAAATCAACAAGAAAAGATGAAGTTATTTTTAGAAATCATTTGATAAAGAAAATACCATTTTCAATTAAAGTACAATATCGAAGGAATCATTACCTTTAATACGAAAAATTAATAAATCAAAACATAGTAGAAATTCCTTTTTAAGTAAAGTACAACCTCAAACGGTTTAAGGAAACTTTAGTCGAGAAATCAATTGAGCTAAGAATGTAACAATTCTTGAAATTTGAAGTATTGAACATATTAAAATAATAAGGCAAAGTATTGTAAACACTATGGATTCCAACACAACGGATTACAACAGTAAAGTGATCTAAACAGTTAATACACTTGAATTGTCAATAACAAGTAAACACAGCAAACAGAAAGTACACGTCATCACCCTTCGTGCACGATCCCATAATATCATATATAAGTGGACGGCGTGCCACACGATCCCATAATATCATATATAAGTGGACGGCGTGCCACACGATCCCATAATATCATATATAAGTGGACGGCGTGCCACACGATCCCATAATATCATATATAAGTGGACGGCGTGCCACACGATCCCATAATATCATATATAAGTGGACGGCGTGCCACACGATCCCATAATATCATATATAAGTGGACGGCGTGCCACACGATCCCATAATATCATATATAAGTGGACGGCGTGCCACACGATCCCATAATATCATATATAATATCTGACTTTATATAGTAGGCCCCTTCAGAGGAGGATAACAACTCAATACCTTTAACCCGACAAGGGTACAGCTAACAGCCCAAAATATCCCGACAAGGGAGAGTACATATATCAGTCTACACATCCCGGCAAGGGAGTACTCACAACACATTCTCTTTTTAAATCACTTCTTCCTCAACTAACACATTCATGTTCGAGCTAACACTCCAAAGGTACACCAATCACGATTCTACCTCAATCGTTCACATTATATGAAACTCATCAAGTAAACAAGGAGATTGTGTCATATTATTCGAATTATAAGCAATTAAGACCCACAGTCATGCTAGACTCCGGTGCATAGATAACTGTCACTATGCCTATACACCGTACTCCACATTAGCAAGTAGCAAATAACATCCTAATCCTATTCCCTCAAGCGAAAGTTAGAACAAACACTTACCTCGAATTTTCACGGCCAACTCAAGCCTTTGCCTCGCGAATTCGTGTCCGAAATTCTCAAATCTAGTCATAAACAATTCAATCCAGTCAATAAAAATTATAAGAATTAATTACATATGAATTTCTACATTTTCCATTAAAATCCGAAATTTAACTCAAAATTGCCCGTGGGGCCCACGTCTCAGAATCCGACGAAAGTAGAAAAATATGAACACCCATTCAACCACGAGTCCAACCATACCAAAATTATCCAATTCCGATACCATTTGGTCCTTCATATCATCATTTTACATTTTTGAAAGGTTCCAAAATTTTCTTCCCAAATTCCATCTCAAATCACGAATTAAATGATGAATTCAGTAATAGATTCATGTACTCTAACCAAATCTGAGTTAGAATCACTTACCCCGACCAATTTCTTAAAAAACCTTTGAAAAATCGCCAAAATCCGAGCTCTATAGGTCAAAATATCAAATAAAACCCAAAATCTCGTATTTATAGAGTACCCCTTGGATTCCGACAGTGCTTACCGCACAAAAATGACCGCGGTCCGCGCCCAGGGAGTGCTCACCGCACAAAAATGGTCGCGGCCGCGCAGCAATTTGACTGCAGTGACAGGCTTCACTATTTAGGCCGTAACTTTCTCTACAAATGTCCAAATGCCTATTATAATATGTTTCTGAAAACTAGATTCAAAGCTCTACAACTTTCTTTTTTGAATCACCTCAAAATTCCTTGTAGATCAAAAGATATGAGATACCGAAGTAGGACCAGTGACCTGCAGATTCTTCCCCTACGCGGCCGCGCGCCCAGCGCGATAAGGAGCGCGGTTCGCGCCGCCACTGCTGCCCTCTCCATTTTTCTAAGTTCCGGAGTGTCCGTACTCGCTCAAAACTCACCCGAGACCCCCGGGACCTCAACCAAAAGCACCAACGAGTCTGAAAACACATCACGGACTTAGTCGAGACCTCAAATCACATCACATATCATCAAAATCATCTATTATGCATGGATTCAAGCCTAAGAACTTATTTAATTTTTAAATTTCACAACTGATGCCGAAACACATGAAAACTAGTCCGAATGACCTCAAGTTTTGCAGACGAGTCCAAAATGACATAACGAAGCTACAGAAACTCTCAGAATTCCATTCCGACCCTCGGATCAAAATCTCACCTATCAACCGGAATTCGCCAAAATACTAACTTCGCCAATTCAAGCCTAATTCTATACCGTACCTCCAAAACCACTTCCGATCACTCTCCTAAGTCACAAATCACCTTCCGAAGCTAACCAAACCATCAGAACTTACATCCGAACCCTCTAACACATAAGTCAACATCCGGTTGACTTTTTCCAACTTAAGCCTCAAAATATTCTTTATATTTAACTCCGAATCTTCCGAAAACCAAACTCGACCTCACATGCGAGTCATAATACATATTACGAAGCTGGTCGAGATCTTAAGTCGTTGAACGAGGCATTAATTCTTAAAACGACAAGTCGGGTCGTTACATTCTCCCCCTCTTAAAACAGACGTTCGTCCTCGAACGTGCCAAGAATTATTCTGAGGACATTAAATTGATGTTTCTACTTTTATACATATGCTCGTTGTTGATACCACATTACCACATTCAAATAAGTTTGACAATACCATTTCAATTGAGGCTATTTCTCTTACTCGTATTTGTAAACTTTAAGAGCAAATTTCTTACACTCCGAACATTTTCAAAAAGGTCCGATTTTTTTTCACATCATCACACGATCTTAGTCTTACCTGGCTATAGCAACTCGTGCCTACGCACGCATCAACCTTTTAATAGCGCTTAACGGTTGTTCCACACTCCACCACTTCGGGTCATTCACCCTAAGTAGAGTCCGCTCTCAAACACATAATGTAACTTATCCCTTTCTTCGCATATCTTAATGTCCCAAATGTTTCTAACTCCCAAAATTTTCAGAAATTTCGGCAGAGCCTCCCCTGTAATTGGGCCTATCCACCTGTCAGAGTAACACCAAAACAACTCCTAACAACACATCTACAACACAACAAAGCACCACAATGTATATATCAATAACACTAATCTCAGCATTACAAGCATGACATTATCACAATGATATTTTGACATAAAACGCATCATATGTATGACCTTAACCACATCTCTGATCTCATTAGTTGTTCACAATCAATTACAAAATCGTCAATTAACCTCATGTTAACCAAAATCTCATTTCAATTCAATTTTTTTTCCACAACACTGACAACCAATCGCGAGGCATGAAAACCTCATCATTATTTATCCAAATCAACGAATCACATTTAACGCCACCTGGGCACTCACCTCGTAGGTCAAAACTCAATAGTTACAACACAATTATGGCTAAATGTGCTTAGAATCACATAAATTTTTTTTATCAAATAAGCCCAACAGGCATGACTACCTGTTAATACTATAGTACAAATTTAAATTTCACAAAGGGAGAATTTAAACATATAAATTTTTCACCACAAGGACCTCGTCCTTATATAACTTCCACCGTAGCTTGTAGCCCGTTTTAAATATTTCACATCATATAAAAAAAATTGTGAGGATCTCGTCCTCAACTCTGCATCACAAGTAATTGCACATTGTGCCAACTGAATTTTTTCCATATCTTTTCTTTCTTCTCATAAATTCCGATAAACATCACAACACAGAATGAACCCCCATACCAATAGGGCGTACAATTCATAAAAATTGAAATCAATTATTCCGAAATCACATCAAATCCACTGTAATGAGTAATAGAAAGTAATTTTTTTTCTTGGACTTATAGCGCTTAATAGTGTACGAAATAAAATGATATACACGGGCCAACATCATCAAATCTCCCAACAGGAATAAACTTAAAAGTGGGTCACAAAATTACGAAGCTCACCCATAAGTGGAGCATAATAGGAGGACTCGCCTTAATTTTTAGAACCAAATCAAATTAAGGAAAAGTATCCTTTTTATAACAATCGAAATCGTACCTGTAACGACACCATTTGGTGTAGTGGCCTCAGCCATACCATAACAATTATATCAATGGGTCGGGCCTCCACCTCTTAGGCGCCATCTACCCGCTCGTCCTCTATCTCTAACTTGTAGTGTATGTAGATTAGTAACTATAATGGAGTGTGTGGATTGACTGTTCTACTAAAGTAGGTTTCTCCCAAGTCTGGGACAATTTCTCATGATGTTCCTAGTATCACCACATTCATAACAACTCATCTACAGTTTGGCTTCTCATTCTGAGTCTGTGTCGGATAACTAGGATAACCATTGAAGGAATTATATGCCAGTGGTGCATTAAAAGATGACTGTCCCATGAGAGTGCCCTGATTAATTGGAGCACTACGAGTATTCTGAAATTGTTTCCATGTTCCTGCTAATACCAAAATGTAGAATTATTATGGACACAGGAATATCGAAAGTCCCAACATCTTCCTATACAAATCTCAGCTCTTACTCATATACAAGTTTCAGAGAACCTTTGAATACCACATAAATACATCTCAGGCCAAAACTGATATGACACATGACCCCACAATTTGATCGTTGATAGTGGACTCCCTTCACTTAGCACGAAGCCATATGAAACATTCCGATGATTCACAATACTAACCTTTATCGCTCGTACGACACCGGTCATAAGACACCTCAAGCTATTTATTTGGCGCATGTCATCCTCATGACAATTAAACTTGCTTCCTCCAGTGTCTTGGCTTGCTAATACGTACCCTCCGCCAAATAGAAATCCCATACAAACCACATTATCTCTAATACCACCAACTATCTTCGGATCTACATCCACCTCGTGACCATGCCACGATTATGATGATTAGGCAACTAATTAAGCCCTCTTAAGATATTACTTATCAACCAAATGTCAGAATCTGATGCACCCCCATGCGCACAACTGAAAGATCTTTTTGCGCTTCCATATCTTCAATTCTGAACGACACGTGGTAACAATGGTTGAGTACCCCTGGCTCTCTTATAACCTTTTACGGTATCACAAACCATTGGCGTAGTGCGCAATTCCATACATGAGTGGATGCAAAAGAACATAAGATATATGTTTTAAGCTGAATAAATGTTGCACGATAAGGAATGAATGAAGTGGAAATTTTTCCTACTAGTTCTGTAGCCTCTCGAAGATAAGTACAGACGTCTCCGTACCGATCTACAAGACTATACTAAACTCGCTTATGACTTGTATCACCTATGAACCTAGAGCTCTGATACCAACTTGTCACGACCCAAAAATCCCTCCAAAGAAGTCGTGATGGCACCTAGTTTCTAAACTAGGTAAGCCTAACATTTACTGTAATAATATGGGTATTCATTAACTTTAAATTAAATTACTCTGAACAAAATACAATTCTCAAAACCAGTAGTACAAGTCATAAGTTTTTTTTCTAAGAGTTATACACAATAAGTACATCATTGTTCTGAACAAAAGGAACATATGGAAATAAGTACAATTGAAGGTGACTCCGAGGACCGCGAAGGCTGTAGTGGGTTTATCTCGAGTCTCCACTGCAACGAACAACTACTATTGATCAAATACCTGGATCTGTACAAAAAAATGTACAGAAGTGTAGTATCAGCACAACCGGCCCCATGTGCTGGTAAGTGCCTAGCCTAACCTCAGCGAAGTAGTGACGAGGCTAGGACCAGACTACCGAATAAACATGTGCCATATAGCGTACAAAAATAATAGGAAGCAAGTAACAACAATGGCAACAATGATCAACCAATGAGATAAATAGCAGGCAACAAGAACACCATAAATGTTTCTCAACCAATAATAAATACAAGTGCAATCAATTAATCAAGTCCTTCAAATATAAATCTTTCGCCTATAAATCCTTCAAGTAATAATCTCTGAGATAATATGTTTTTCAATAAATATATTTTGAATATATTTCCTTCAAATAGATATCTTTCATATAAGCATCTTTCGAATATAACTCTTTCGAGTAAAGGTCACCTTGTGACACCTCATATCATTATCATAAATAATATAGGTCTCCGCCCACTTTCGAAATTTCACAGCACCTCGTGCCCACATTTATGTCACAACCGCACGGACAGCTCACGTGCTATTAAATAAAACCATAATATTTTCCCCGGCACCTTGTGCCCACATATTTCTGTCTCACATTGCACAACAATATTCTCATGTTACTCAGCTCATAGGTTCCATAACCCAGTACAATTAAGAATGTTCAAGGAGCCTCATTCACTTAACATAAAGTGGAGTACAACTTCCAACCCAATTAGGAAATCAACAAGAAAAGATGAAGTTATTTTTAGAAATCATTTGATAAAGAAAATACCATTTTCAATTAAAGTACAATATCGAAGGAATCATTACCTTTAATACGAAAAATTAATAAATCAAAACATAGTAGAAATTCCTTTTTAAGTAAAGTACAACCTCAAACGGTTTAAGGAAACTTTAGTCGAGAAATCAATTGAGCTAAGAATGTAACAATTCTTGAAATTTGAAGTATTGAACATATTAAAATAGTAAGGCAAAGTATTGTAAACACTATGGATTCCAACACAACGGATTACAACAGTAAAGTGACCTAAACAGTTAATACACTTGAATTGTCAATAACAAGTAAACACAACAAACAGAAAGTACACGTCATCACCCTTCGTGCACGATCCCATAATATCATATATAAGTGGACGGCGTGCCACACGATCCCATAATATCATATATAAGTGGACGGCGTGCCACACGATCCCATAATATCATATATAAGTGGACGACGTGCCACACGATCCCATAATATCATATATAAGTGGACGGCGTGCCACACGATCCCATAATAGCATATATAAGTGGACGACGTGCCACACGATCCCATAATATCATATATAATATCTGACTTTATATAGTAGGCCCCTTCAGGGGAGGATAACAACTCAATACCTTTAACCCAACAAGGGTACAACTAACAGCCCAAAATATCCCGACAAGGGAGAGTACATATATCAGTCTACACATCCCGGCAAGGGAGTACTCACAACACATTCTCTTTTTAAATCACTCCTTCCTCAACTAACACATTCATGTTCGAGCTAACGCTCCAAAAGTACACCAATCACAATTCTACCTCAATCGTTCACATTATATGAAACTCATCAAGTAGACAAGGAGATTGTGTCACATTATTCGAATTAAAAGCAATTAAGACCCACCGTCATGCTAGACTCCGGTGCATAGATAACTGTTACCATGCCTATACACCGTACTCCACATTAGCAAGTAGCAAATAACATCCTAATCCTATTCCCTCAAGCCAAAGTTAGAACAAACACTTACCTTGAACTTTCACGGCCAACTCAAGCCTTTGCCTCGCGAATTCGTGTCCGAAATTCTCAAATCTAGTCATAAACAATTCAATCCAGTCAATAAAAATTATAAGAATTAATTACATATGAATTTCTACATTTTCCATTAAAATCCGAAATTTAACTCAAAATTGCCCATGGGGCCCATGTCTCAGAATCCGACGAAAGTAGCAAAATATGAACACCCATTCAACCACGAGTCCAACCATACCAAAATTATCCAATTCCGATACCATTTGGTCCTTCATATCATCATTTTACATTTATGAAAGGTTCCAAAATTTTCTTCCCAAATTCCATCTCAAATCACGAATTAAATGATGAATTCAGTGATAGATTCATGTACTCTAACCAAATCTGAGTTAGAATCACTTACCCCGACCAATTTCTTAAAAAACCTTCGAAAAATCACCAAAATCCGAGCTCTATAGGTCAAAATATCAAATAAAACCCAAAATCTCGTATTTATAGAGTACCCCTCGGATTCCGACAGTGCTGACCACACAAAAATGACCGCGGTCCGCGCCCAGGGAGTGCTGACCGCACAATAATGGTCGCGGCCATGCAGCAATTTGACTGCAGTGACAGGCTTCACTATTTAGGCCGTAACTTTCTCTACAAATGTCCAAATCCTATTATAATATGTTTCTGAAAACTAGATTCAAAGCTCTACAACTTTCGTTTTTGAATCACCTCAAAATTCCTTGTAGATCAAAAGATATGAGCTTACGAAGTAGGACCAGTGACCTACAGATTCTTCCCCTGCGCGGTCGTGCGCCCAGCGCGAGAAGGAGTGCGGTCCGCGCCGACACTGCTTCCCTCTCCATTTTCTAAGTTCCAGGGTGTCCGTACTCGCTCAAAACTCACCCGAGGCCCCCGGGACCTTAACCAAAAGCACCAACAAGTCTGAAAACACATAACGGACTTAGTCGAGGCCTCAAATCACATCACATATCATCAAAATCACCAATTATGCATGGATTCAAGCCTAAGAACTTATTTAATTTTCAATTTTCACAACCGATGCCGAAACACATGAAAACTAGTCCGAATGACCTCAAGTTTTGCAGACGAGTCCAAAATCACATAACGAAGCTATAGAAACTCTCAGAATTCCATTCCGACCCTCGGATCAAAATCTCACCTATCAACCGGAATTCGCCAAAATACTAACTTCGCCAATTCAAGCCTAATTCTATACCGTACCTCCAAAACCACTTCCGATCACTCTCCTAAGTCACAAATCACCTTCCGAAGCTAACCAAACCATCAGAACTCACATCCGAACCCTCTAACACATAAGTCAACATCCGGTTGACTTTTTTCCAACTTAAGCCTCAAAATATTCTTTATATTTAACTCCGAATCTTCTGAAAACTAAACTCGACCTCACATGCGAGTCATAATACATATTACGAAGCTGGTCGAGATCTTAAGTCGTTGAACGAGGCGTTAATTCTTAAAACGACAAGTCGTGTCGTTACAATTCCGGATACACTCCTAAGTCCCAAATTACCTAACGAAGCTATCCGAACCATAAAATTCGCATTTCGAGCTCTCTAACACATAAGTCAATATTCGGTTGACTTTTCCAACTTGAGCTTCCTTAAAAGAGACTAAGTGTCTCAAACCTTACCAAAATCATTCCGGAATGACTTCAAATTTTGCACACAAGTCACATTCGACATTATGGACTTGCCCCATCTTTCGGAACCGCATTCCGACCCCGATATCAAAATTTCCACTTCCGGTCGAATTTTCTCAAAAACCTTCAAATTTCTATATTTAGCCAAATGACTTCAAAATGACCTCCGGACATCCGAATTCACTTCCGATCGCGCTCCCATCTCCAGAATCACCATACGGAGCTATTCCCAGACTCGAAATCCCAAACGGACATCTATAACACTGAAATGCCTTCCAACCCAAATTTATGAAATTCTTCTAAAGTACTAACTTTCATAATATACGCTGAAATGCTCATGGGTTACCCAAAACCAAATCCGGACATACGCCCAAGTCCGAAATCATCATACGAATATGCTGAAACTTTCAGATCCCAATTCCAAGGTCGTTTACTCAAAATTCTAATCCTAGTTCATTTCTTCAATTTTAAGCTTTCAAAATGAGAATTTCCATTTAGATTTGACTCCAAACTTCCTGAATTTTAATTCTGACCATACACACAAGTCAATATACCTGAGATGAAGCCGCTCATGGCCTCAAACTGCTGAATGACGCGCCGGAGCTCAAAACGACCGGTCGGGTCGTTACATGACAGCTTAATACTCAGGTATTGATGTGAGTTCAGTGAGTAGATATTCACGTCAGTTCAGCACTCGATTATTCGTGCCAGTTCAGTATTCATGTATATGTTTCATGTTATGCATATTATTATGCCCTATGGAGCTAGTGTTATGCTTGGTTAGCTGGTAGGTATTTTGGAGAAATGTCGAAGTTATCTAACCTTCTCATTCATGCCTTATATTAAAATCTCCATGTCTTTCAGTGTTTAGTAAGTTTAGTAGTCATTTATTCTAGTACCTATTCAATTCAGTACCTCATCAGTTCAGTGATCGTGTATTCATTCAGTTTAGTATGCACGTGTTAAGGAAAGTTCATGTTCCCACTAGACCCATTTATGGTCCAGGGTTATCTAAGATACAACCAGAATAATCATTCGAGGACGAATGATCCCAAGGGGGAGATAATGTAACACCCCATAAATCTGGATTAGTTGTGGATGTGTTAGATGACTATTAATGTGATCTTTTAGACATGTGAAGCCCTATCGGGATGAGTATGGGTAATGTAATACTCAGTAAATCTGAATCAGCTGTGTACGGACAAGGACTATTTATGTAATACCCCGTAATTTGAATCGGTTGTGGATGCATTAAACGAGTATTAGCATGATGGTAATTGAGTGGTTATGTTAATAAGTGTATAAGTTATGTTAGAGGTGAATTGGGGTCTAAGGAGAGGCCTAAGTCTAAGCCAAGTTGGAAAATTTCAAAATGGACTAAAGCTGTGAATGAATACGCACATGACCTCACTTTGAACGATCATATCTCCGGTTCTATAACGAGTTGTGTGATGAATAACCTATCAAATTAAAACCCTTTGAGTCTAGTTTCCAACACAACAAACCGTTTGTCATTTGGAGGTGTATACAGAAAGTTATGACCATTTCACTGGTCAGATGTCAGAGCGCGCGAAGTATCGCGTGAAGTCCCGCATTTCGCCCGTCTGAGGCAGAATGCTCAGCAAAACGCGCGAACAAACGTGCGAACAACGAGCGAACTATGCGACTGAAGGTTTTAAATACTTTAAAGGCCGGAAAAAATAAAAATTGAGTCACTTCTCAAGCTTAGGGTTTCCTCTACACCCCAACTCGACCAAGACATCCAATTGCACACCTAAGGTGAGTTTTTAAGTGTGTTTTCATGGTGATTTCACTTCTCAATCACTAGTTACAACATGATTTTGATTGGGTTTCATAGGATTTCTTCAAAATCTCAAGAACACCCCAAAAGTTGTCTTTCAAGATTTGGTCTACAAGAGGTAATCCTACACCCTTAGACTTACATATATGGTGTTATTATGGAATCATGAGTATAAATCAAGTATTACAACTTATGGTATGGTGATTGGAAGCCATAAATTTCCAATTTAAATACATGATCATGGTAGGGATTTAAGGGTGATTATTTGATAGGATTTGTTGGTTGGGTGTGAATGGATGGTCATATACGTGATGTTGAAAGTTATAAATTGGTTAATCATGATGGTAGGATAAATTGTTGATGAATGGTGGTAATTAGATGAACTAATTATATGGTGATGAGATGTAGAGGTTTATGCCTACAAGGTGTTTGATAATATGCCTAAATGGCTTAAGTTATGGAATTTGTTACTAATATTGGTTCCATTGGATATTGCTATTGTAGATTGAAGGTTCTTAGTGTTGTGGATCATTGTAGTATCACTAAGGGGCAACATTGAGGTATGTGAGGCTAACTTCTTATGTTTGGGAATGTTAATGATCCTCCCTACACTACGTTTCTTTTACGACGTATCAATTGCCTCAGAAATATAGTTAAGCCTAGTTCCTTGAATAGTTGTAGAGCTTCTATTCTCTAGCTTCATAACTCGTTCATGACTTTCATTCCGAACGTTGTGAGCTCAGTTCGTATTCAATATAGACTTGGGTTTGATGTCCCTAAGTCTCAGTATGGCTTACTCAACATGTCATAAACAGTTGAAGTTTCGGTGTTCATAATCAGTTCAAGAATACATATCTCATTCAAGTCCTATTCAGTATTCCTGTATTATGTAGCTTAGTATGATTCAGTATTCCAGTATTATGTACTCAGTATGACCCAGTATTCCAGTATCATGTAACTCAGCGTGATTCAGTATTTCACTATTATGTATTGCAGTATGATTCTCAGTTCCTGATAAAATCCCTGAATGTTGAACACCTGTATTTGGGCCTGAGGCCGCAGCCAATGCTTTATGCATCTTTGGGCCTGAGGCCGCAGTTTATGATTTATGCATCTTTGGGCCAGAGGCCGCAGTTTATTCTTTATGCATTTTAGACCTGAGGTCGCAGTTATGTATACGTATACTTGGGCCCGAGGCCGCAGTTTGTGCACACATATATATATTGGGTCTGAGGTCACAGTTTATTATTCAGATAAACAGGTTGTTCATCATTCAGGAGAGGGAGTATTCATATCCTTATTTCCTTTGTTCAGTTCACTTATTAGTTACCATTTTAGTTGCTAGTTATCAGTTTAGTTATCAGTTATCAGTTCAGCTATTAGTTATCAGTTACCAGTTCAGCTATCAGATATCAGTTCAGTTATCAGTTATCATTTCAATTTCAGTTTCAATAGTTATCATTTCAGTTATCAATTATAAAATCTCAGTTATCAGCTTAATTTCAGTTTCAGCATTTATAATTCTTTCTTTCAGTTGCTTTACATACCAGTACAATTCAAATGTATTGACGTCCCTTTTGCCCGGGGCCTGCATTTCACAATGCAGGTAATGATTTACAGGTTGATGATTCCGAGCGCTAGGATTCTCGTACCAGCTATTTGGTGATCCCAATTCTTTCGGGGCATTTTCATTACCTTACAGTCTTTAGTACTTTTTGTTACAGTCAGTGTTTTCAGTACTTTATAGAGGCTTCATAGACTAGAGTAACAGTTAGACAAAGTCACGGGCTTTTCAATTAAGCTATGTTGGCTACAAATATGTTTTAGAATTTTATTAGTATTTCCGCATTTTGATTTATATCATCCAAACTTTCAGTATATCAGCATGTGTTAGTTTATCTTCCGCATTCAGTATGTTATGATACCACATATTGATTCAGCCAGCCAGTTGGTTCGCTCGGTCACATGTAGTCAGGCACCGAGTGCCGTGTTATGTCCAGGACCCAAGTTCGGGGCGTGACATGTACATACTAATTTGGGGAAGAAATTTTTTGAAGAGCAGAAACCCTAAAAGTTGCACCTTTAGGATATGAATTGGAATTTTGGTTTATGTATTGTTATTTTAGTTTATAAATTGAAATTTTAGGATGTGACTTGAACTTTTGTGGATATGAGTTGAACCTTTAGGATATGAATTGAAATTTTGGTTTATGTATTGGAATTTTAATTTAAAAATTGAAATTTTAGGATTTGACTTGAACTTTTGTGGATATGAGTTGAACCTTTAGGATATGAATTGAAATTTTGGTTTATGTTTTGGAATTTTAGTTTATAAATTGAAACTTTAGGATTTGACTTGAACTTTTGTGGATATGAATTGAAATTTTGGTTTATGTAATGGAATTTTAGTTAATAAATTGGAGTTTTAGTTTATAAATTGAAATTTTAGGATATGACATGAACTTTTGTAGATATGAGTTGAACCTTTAAGATATGAATTGAAATTTTGGTTTATATATTGGAATTTTAGTTTATAAATTGAAATTTTAGGATTTGACTTGAACTTTTGTGGATAAGATAGAACTTTTAGGATATGAATTGAAATTTTTGTTTGTGTATTGTTATTGTAGTTTATAAATTGAAATTTTAAGATTGGACTTGAACTTTTGTGGATATGAGTTGAACCTTTAGGATATGACTTGAAATTTTAATTTATATATTGGAATTTTAGTTTATAAATTGAAATTTTAGGATTTGACTTGAACTTTTGTGGATATGAGTTGAACCTTTAGGATTTGAATTGAATTTTTGGTTTATGTATTGGAATTTTAGTCTATAAATTAAAATTTTAGGATATGACTTGAACTTTTGTGGATATGAGTTGAACCTTTAAGATATGAATTGATATTATGGTTTATGTATTGGAATTTTAGTTTATAAATTGAAATTTTAGGATTTCACTTGAACCTTTGTGGATATGAATTGAAATTTTGGTTTATGTAATGGAATTTTAGTTTATAAATTGAAATTTTAGGATTTGACTTGAACTTTTGTGGATATGAGTTGAACCTTTAGGATCTGAATTGAAATTTTGGCTTATGTATTGGAATTTTAGTTTATAATTTTGAAATATTAGGATATGACTTGAAATTTTGTGGATATGAGTTGAACCTTTAGGATATGAATTGAAATTTTGGTTTATATATTGGAATTTTAGTTTATAAATTGAAATTTTAGGATTTGACTTGATCTTTTGTGGATATGAGTTGAACCTTTAGGATATGAATTGAATTTTGGTTTGTGTAATGGAATTGTAGTTTATAAATTGAAATTTTAGAATTTAACTTGAACTTTTGTGGATATGAGTTGAACCTTTAGGATATGAATTGAATATTTGGTTTATATATTGGAATTTTAGTCTATAAATTGAAATTTTAGGATATGACTTGAACTTTTGTGGATATGAGTTGAACCTTTAAGATATGAATTGAAATTTTGGTTTATGTTTTGGAATTTTAGTTTATAAATTGAAACTTTAGGATTTGATTTGAACTTTTGTGGATATGAATTGAAATTTTGATTTATGTAATGGAATTTTAGTTAATAAATTGAAATTTTAGGATTTGACTTAAACTTTTGTGGATATGAGTTGAACCTTTAGGATATGAATTGAAATTTTGGCATATGTATTGGAATTTTAGTTTATAAATTGAAATTTTAGGATTTGACTTGAAATTTTGTGGATATGAGTTGAACCTTTAGGATATGAATTGAAATTTTGGTTTATGTATTGGAATTTTAGTTTATAAATTGAAATTTTAGGATTTGACTTGAACTTTTGTGGATATGAATTGAAATTTTGGTTTATGTATTGGAATTTTAGTTTATAAATTGAAATTTTAGGATTTGACTTGAACTTTTGTGGAAATGAGTTGAACCTTTAGGAAATGAATTGAAATTTTTGGTTTTTGTATTGGAATTTTAGTTTATAAATTGAAATTTTAAGATATGACTTGAACTTTTGTGGATATGAGTTGAACCTTTAGGATATGAATTGAAATTTTGGTTTATGTATTGAAATTTTAGGATTTGACTTGAACTTTTGTAGATATGAGTTGAAATTTTGGTTTATGTATTGGAATTTTAGTTTATAAATTGAAATTTTAGGATTTGACATGAACTTTTGTGGATATGAGTTGAACCTTTAGGATATTAATTGAAATTTTGGTTTATGTATTGGAATTTTAGTTTATAAATTGAAATTTTAGGATATGACTTGAACTTTTGTGGATATGAGTTGAACCTTTAGGATATGAATTGAAATTTTGGTTTATGTATTGGAATTTTAGTTTATAAATTGAAATTTTAGGATTTGACTTGAACTTTTGTGGATATGAGTTGAACCTTTAGGATATGAATTGAAATTTTGGTTTATGTATTGGAATTTTAGTTTATAAATTGAAATTTTAGGATATGACTTGAACTTTTGTGGATATGAGTTGAACCTTTAGGATATGAATTGAAATTTTGGTTTATGTATTGGAATTTTAGTTTATAAATTGAAATTTTAGGATTTGACTTGAACTTTTGTGGATATGAGTTGAACCTTTAGGATATGAATTGAAATTTTGGTTTATGTATTGGAATTTTAGTTTATAAATTGAAATTTTAGGATTTGACTTGAACTTTTGTGGATATGAGTTGAACCTTTAGGATATGAATTGAAATTTTGGTTTATGTATTGGAATTTTAGTTTATAAATTGAAATTTTAGGATTTGACTTGAACTTTTGTGGATATGAGTTGAACCTTTAGGATATGAATTGAAATTTTGGTTTATGTATTGGAATTTTAGTTTATAAATTGAAATTTTAGGATTTGACTTGAACTTTTGTGGATATGAGTTGAACCTTTAGGATATGAATTGAAATTTTGGTTTATGTATTGGAATTTTAGTTTATAAATTGAAATTTTAGGATATGACTTGAACTTTTGTGGATATGAGTTGAACCTTTAGGATATGAATTGAAATTTTGGTTTATGTATTGGAATTTTAGTTTATAAATTGAAATTTTAGGATTTGACTTGAACTTTTGTGGATATGAGTTGAACCTTTAGGATATGAATTGAAATTTTGGTTTATGTATTGGAATTTTAGTTTATAAATTGAAATTTTAGGATATGACTTGAACTTTTGTGGATATGAGTTGAACCTTTAGGATATGAATTGAAATTTTGGTTTATGTATTGGAATTTTAGTTTATAAATTGAAATTTTAGGATTTGACTTGAACTTTTGTGGATATGAGTTGAACCTTTAGGATATGAATTGAAATTTTGGTTTATGTATTGGAATTTTAGTTTATAAATTGAAATTTTAGGATTTGACTTGAACTTTTGTGGATATGAGTTGAACCTTTAGGATATGAATTGAAATTTTGGTTTATGTATTGGAATTTTAGTTTATAAATTGAAATTTTAGGATTTGACTTGAACTTTTGTGGATATGAATTGAAATTTTGGGTTATGTAATGGAATTTTAGTTTATAAATTGAAATTTTAGGATTTGACTTGAACTTTTGTGGATATGAGTTGAACCTTTAGGATATGAGTTGAAATTTTGGTTTATGTATTGGAATTTTAGTATATAAATTGAAATTTTAGGATATGACTTGAACTTTGTGGATATAAGTTGAACCTTTAGGATATGAATTGAAGTTTTGGTTTATGTATTGGAATTTTAGTTTATAAATTAAAATTTTAGGATTTGACTTTAACTTTTGTGGATATGAGTGTCGCGACCCAAATCCCGGTCGTGATGGCGCCCAGCACATTACTAGGCAAGTCCGACCATTATTCAACACTTAACCCAATTTATCAAAAATAGCGGAAAGAAATATAAATTAAGCAAGATTAAAGTACTGAAGATTTTAACAAAATACACAATATAATCTCACTAGGACCCGGTGTCACGAATCTAAGCCTCTAGAATACAGAATATCATCCTAATGCACGGTATATCCAAAGTCCGATAATGCGGAAATAAAGAGATAGGATAGGAGGGAAAAGATCAATGGTTGCGAATGCCGTGCAGCTACCTCGATTCTCCCAGAGGCTGGATCTGCTGATCAACTGGATCTACTGAGCCTGAGACTGCCCTAGATCTGTACATAAGGTGCAGGGAGTAAAGTGAGTACTTCGACCCAGTGAGTAATAAAAGTAACTACAGTCCATAGATAAGAAAATCCAGTAAATATACAATAGTATCCGACCCCGCACTCGCCATGGAGTGCGTGTCACGCCTCAATATAGCGTTACGATGTGAAAGTCCGGGGTTTCAAACCCTCAGAACAGCATTTACATCTATTACTCACCTCAAGATGGCCAAAAGTCTACTCCGCGATGCCCTTTCCTTTCGAATCGACCTCCTCGCTCATCGAATCTTGCCAAAACCACAAGGAATATATTACAATAGGCTAAGGGAATATAACCCAATCGAAAAGACTCGAAAAATATCGAAAATCACGAAATTTGCAAAACCCGAGCCTCGGGCCCAGTTCTCGAAAATTTACGAAAGTAACATCACCAGATTCCTCGTCTCGCCACGAGTCCGTACACATAAAATTTACCAAAATCGGAGTTCATTTGACCCCTCAAATCACCAAATCTTATTTTCAAATCCCTATGCCTAAATCCTCAATTTTTCTACAATTTTCATGCTCAAATCCATATATAATTGATGTACTTAACTCAAAATAGGTGGGGATAACTTACCTTCACATTGATGATGCAAAATATCCTCTTGAAGCTCCCCAAAAATCGTCCATACTTTGAAGAAATGAAGAAAAGTGAGCTAAATCCGTGTATAAAAGAATCTGTCTGTGCTTCGTCGAGTTGTACCTTGCACTTGTGCTATAAAAGTTGTACCTCCTATTAAAATTGTTCTTTGTCGGACACCTTCTGTTTAAACACCCATAACGTCTTGTATAAATATCCAAATGACAAACGGTTTGAAGATTTAGAAACTAGACTCAAAGATCTTTAATTTGATAGGTTGTAAACCATATAACCCTTTATATATCCCGAGATATGAGCTTCTAAATTGCATCGTAATTTTTCCAAAATTGCTCCAGCAGCCCTATTCGATCCATCGTAACTTTCTGAGATCATATCCAAATCGCGAATGGTTTAACTTTCCGAAAACTAGAATGTATGGGCTACAACTTTCGTGTTTTGCACTTTTTCAGATTTCTTATAGATTACAATATATGAGCTTCAAAACTAGACTACTCGCACCTAAAATTTTCTGGGCACAGCAGAATTTTCTGCAATTTTTCCTAAGTCCGAAATCACTCTGAGACACCTCTGAAACACTCCCGAACCCTCGGGGCTCCAAACCAAATATGAACACTGACTCTAAAACATCACACGAACTTGCTCGAGTGATCAAATCGCCAAAATAACATCAAAATCAATGATTTGAGCCTTAAATCCAAGAATTCTTTCAAATTTCATAAACTTTCAAATTTTCCAATTTAAGGCCGAAACCCGTCAAACAACGTCCGTTTGTAACCAAACTTTACAGAAAGCGCTTAACCAACATATATGACCTGTACCGGGCATCAGAACCAAAATACGAGCCCGATACCATTACTTTCTGATCAAATTTCATTTTCATTTTTCTTAAACATTTCAGAAAACAATTTCACGAAAAAATTCATTTCTCGGGCCTGGGACCTCGGAATTCGATTCCGGAAACACGTTCAACTCCCATATTTTTCTATGGACCTTTCGAGACGGAAAAATCACGGGTCCGGGTCCGTTTACCAAAAATGTTGACCATAGTCAACTTTAACAATATTAAATATCAAAAGTTTTCAAATTTTTCCCATAATTCATATATTTCAACACAAAGATATTCCGGACACACTCCTAAGTCCCAAATAACCTAACGAAGCTATACAAACCATAAAATTCGCATTTCGAATCCGATATCAAAATTTCCAATTCCGGCCAAATTTTCTCAAAAACCTTCAATTTTCTATCTTTAGCTGAACGACTCCAAAATGACCTACGGACCTCCGAATTCACTTCCGATCGCGCTCCCAAATCCAGAATCACCATACGGAGCTACTCCCAGTCTCGGAATCCCAAACGGACAACAATTACACTGAAATGCATTTTAAGCCAAACTGATGCAATTTCTTCTAAAATGCTATCTTCCACAATAGGCGCCAAAACGCTTCCGGGTTATCCAAAATCCGATCAGGGCATACGCCCAAGTCCAAAATCATCATACGAACCTGTTGGAACCTTCGGATCCCAATTCCGAGGTCCTTTACTCAAAATTCCAATCCTAGTTCATTTCTTCAATTTTAAGCTTTCAAAATGAGAATTTCCATTTAGATTTGACTCCAAACTTCCTGAATTTTAATTCTGACCATACACACAAGTCAATATACCTGAGATGAAGCCGCTCATGGCCTCAAACTGCTGAATGACGCGTCGGAGCTCAAAACGACCGGTCGGGTCATTACAATGAGTTGAACCTTTAGGATATGAATTGAAATTTTGGTTCATGTATTGGAATTTTAGTTTGTAAATTCAAATTTTAGGATTTGACTTGAACTTTTGTGGATATGAGTTGAACCTTTAGGATATGAATTGAAATTTTGGTTTATGTATTGGAATTTTAGTTTATAAATTGAAATTTTAGGATTTGACTTGAACTTTTGTGGATATGAGTTGAACCTTTAGGATATGAATTGAAATTTTGGTTTATGTATTGGAATTTTAGTTTATAAATTGAAATTTTAGGATATGACTTGAACTTTTGTGGATATGAGTTGAACCTTTAGGATATGAATTGAAATTTTGGTTTATGTATTGGAATTTTAGTTTATAAATTGAAATTTTAGGATTTGACTTGAACTTTTGTGGATATGAGTTGAACCTTTAGGATATGAATTGAAATTTTGGTTTATGTATTGGAATTTTAGTTTATAAATTGAAATTTTAGGATTTGACTTGAACTTTTGTGGATATGAGTTGAACCTTTAGGATATGAATTGAAATTTTGGTTTATGTATTGGAATTTTAGTTTATAAATTGAAATTTTAGGATTTGACTTGAACTTTTGTGGATATGAGTTGAACCTTTAGGATATGAATTGAAATTTTGGTTTATGTATTGGAATTTTAGTTTATAAATTGAAATTTTAGGATTTGACTTGAACTTTTGTGGATATGAGTTGAACCTTTAGGATATGAATTGAAATTTTTGTTTATGCATTGGAATTTTTGTTTATAAATTGAAATTTTAGGATTTGACTTGAACTTTTGTGGATGTGAGTTGAATCTTTAGGATATGAATTGAAATTTTGGTTTATGTATTGGAATTTTAGTCTATAAATTGAAATTTTAGGATATGACTTGAACTTTCGTGGATATGAGTTGAACCTTTAATATACTAATTGAAATTTTGGTTTATATATTGGAATTTTAGTTTATAAATTGAAATTTTAGGATTTGACTTGAACTTTTGTGGATATGAGTTGAACCTTTAGAATATGAATTGAAATTTTGGTTTGTGTATTGGAATTGTAGTTTATAAATTAAAATTTTAGTATATGAGTTGAACTTTTGTGGATATAAGTTGAACCTTTAGGATTTGAATTGAAATTTTGGTTAATGTATTGGAATTTTTGTTTATAAATTGAAATTTTAGGATTTGTGTCACGACCCAATTTCCAAACCCGGCCGTGATGGCGCCTCTCGCGAAGACAAGGCCAGCCAGACCAAACAAAACACCTTTTGTAAACAGTTAAGTTTCATAAACAGTAATAACATATATTATAATCTTCATAAATTGCGGAATTTAACAAAAATAGCGGTAGAAACCATCCCGACACAGCCCAAACCGCTGTGTCACAAGTCATGAGCTACTACAGAATCTGCTATAGGTCTACAAAGTACGAAGTCCGATACAATAGTCTGAAGGAAACATAAATGATAGAGGATAAGAGAGACAAGGGGCTGCGGGCGTCAACAGCTACCTCGTAACCCCAAATCACTGCCTAGCCTTGAAGGAATCAACGCTCAGGAATGGACTCTGCGATGCTTGAATCTGCACACATGGTGCAGGGAGTAATATGAGTACTCCGACTCAGTGAGTAATAATTACAAATAATGGCTGAAAGTATGAAAACACATAAAGGCACAAAGCAATTCCATATCGAGCAGTAAAAATCACTTAAAGCAGCAAGTCAGTGAAGAAATCAAATGGTATTCCTTTTGAAAACAAGTAAAACAGGCGATTTAACAGGTAAATAATAAGTAAAAAAAAATCCGCCCCTCGGGCACAGTATCAATCGCTCAGCATAGTATCAGCCATTGTTACCTGACCCAATTGCATCATACAGTGTCATTGTTACCACTATTTCAAATCATCACTCAGCATAATGGTCAGCCATTGTTACCTGACCAAATTGCATCATACAGTGTCATTGTTATCACTGTTTCACATCAAATGGGTACCCGCGCTCACTGTGGGTGTGCAAACTCCGGAGGGGCCCCTTACGGCCCAAGCGCTAGATCAAGCCACCTCATGGCATCATCACTCAGCATATCCTCACATCAGCATATGAAGTATCTCAGGCCCTCGGCCTCATGTCTCTCAATATATCCTCACATATGGCCCTCGGCCTCACTCAGTCCGAAACTCATCACAAGCCCCTCGGGCATTAGTAAAACAGTAGTTCTCAGCCAAAACATCATTTAGAAATATCATTTAAGTTTCAAGTCTGAGTAAAAGTGGCTGAGTTTGTAAAACAGTAGATATAAACAGGATTGAGTTCAAGTAATAAGTCAAACAGTGAGGAAACAATGATAAAAAAAATATCCGAAGGGTTCAATTAGCTGGCACGAAGCCCAAATATGGCAATCAGCCCAAATCATGATGATAACAAATAAATTTCAGTCAAATATTCGGTAAAATCATCAATCGGGATGGACCAAGTCACAACACCCAGTAGTAAAAGACACCACGCTCATCATACAGCGCGTATCTTGCCTCAATATAGCACTACGATGTGCAATCCGGGGTTTCAAACCCTCAGGACATCATTTACAATCATTACTCACCTCGAACCGGTGAAATCTCTAGCTCGCGACGCCTTTGCCCCTCCAATCGGCCTCCACGCGTGTCGAATCTAACCAAAATCAAAGCGAATACATCACAATATGCTAAGGGGACAATACCCAATCGAAAACAATCGAAAAATATCAAGAATCTCGAAATTAGCAAAACCTGAGCCCCGGGCCCACGTCTTGGAATCGGGTAAAATTTACATTTTTAGAATCCTCATGCCCTCACGAGTCTAACCATACCAAAATTATCCAATTCCGATACCATTTGGTCCTTCAAATCATCATTTTACACTTTTGAAAGGTTTCACAATTTTTCTTCCCAAATTCCATCTCAAATCACGAATTAAATGATGAATTCAGTGATAGATTCATGTATTCTAGCCAAATCTGAGTTAAAATCACTTACCCCGATGAGTTCCTTGAAAAACCTTCGAAAAATCACCAAAATCCGAGCTCTCTAGGTCAAAACATTAAATAAAACTCAAAACCTCGTATTTATATAGTACCCTTTGGATTCCGACACCGCTGACCGCATACAAATGACCACGGTCCGCGCAAAATCAGCGGGGTCCGCGCAAAAATGGCTGCGGCCGCGCAGCTTTTTGACTGCAGTGACAGGCTTCAGTATTTTGGCAATAACTTTCTCTACAAGTGTCCAAATTGCGATATCTTTACCTTTCTGGAAACTAGACACAGAGGGCTAAAACTTTCGTTTTTATATCACCTCAACTTTCCTTGTGGATTAAAAGATATGAGCTTCCGAAGTAGAACTAGCAACCTGTAGTCTTCAGTGACCGTGGGCGCGGCCATTTTGATGCGGTCAGCACTGGTCAGCGCGCCCAGCGCGAAAAGGAGCGCGGTCCGCGCCACAACTGCTGCTCCCTCCATTTTTCTAAGTTCCGGGGTGTCCGTACTCGCTCAAAACTCACCCGAAACATACTCGAGGTCCCCGAGACCTCAACCAAAAGTACTAACGCATCCTAAACATTATTCAATCTCGTTCCAATCATCAAAACACCTCGACTAACACCAAAAATCATCAAATCACATCGAATTCAAGCCTATGAATCTCAAGAACTTCCAAATTCCATTTTTGATCAAAAACCCAACCAAACCACGTCCGAATGACATCAAATTTTGCAGACAAGTCCAAAATGATATAACGAAACTACAAAAACTCTCGGAATTCCATTCTGACCCTTGGATCAAAATCTCACCTATCAACCGGAATTCGCCAAAATACTAACTTCGCCAATTCAAGCCTAATTCTACACCGTACCTCCAAAACCACGTTTGATCACCCTCCTAAGTCACAAATCACCTCCCGAAGCTAACTGAACCATCAGAACTCACATCCTAACCCTCTAATGTCAACATCCGGTTGATTTCTCCAACTTAAGCCTTCTTAAAAGAGACTAAATGTCTTATTTCTTATTAAAATCACTTCAAATCAACTAGATTACACAAGATATGGATAATGAAACATAAGGAAGCTGAAAATGGGGAAAACGGAGCGGTAACTCACGAGACGACGGGCGGGGTCGTCACATCCTCCCCAACTTAAACAAACGTTCGTCCTCGAACGAGTCAAGAAACATACCTGAAGCCTCAAACAAATGAGGATATCTGCTCCGTATCTCCCGCTCGGCCTCCCAGGTAGCCCCCTCCACGGGCCGACCTCTCCACTCCACCTTCACTGAAGCTATATCCTTTGACCTCAACTTCCGAACCCGGCCCAAAATAGCTACTGGCTCCACATCAAAGGACAAATCATCATCCAACTGAACCTATTATAGTCCAAAACATGAAACGGATCCCCAATATACTTCCGGAGTATAGAAACATGAAATACCGGATGCACACTCGACAGGCTAGGTGGCAAAGCAAGCTCATAAGCCACCTCCCCAATCCTCCAAAGCACCTCGAAAGGCCCAATGTACCGAGGACTCAACTTGCCTTTCTTCCCAAATCTCATAACACCCTTCATGGGTGAAACCTTCAGCAAGACCTTCTCACCGACCATGTAGGACACATCTCGAACCTTTCGGTCCGCATAACTCTTCTGACGTGACTGCGCTGTACGAAGCCTCTCCTGGATCACCTTCACCTTCTCTATGGCATCCTGAACCAAATTTGTCCCCAATAGTCTAGCCTCGCCGGGCTCGAACCAACCAACCGGAGATCTACACTGCCTCCCGTACAAAGCCTCATATGGAGCCATCTGAATACTCGACTGGTAGTTGTTGTTGTAGGCAAACTCTGCAAGTGGTAGAAACTTATCTCATGAACCTCCAAAGTCAATAACACAAGCACGCAACATGTCCTCCAATATTTGAATAGTACGCTCGGACTGCCCGTCCGTCTGAGGATGAAACGCGGTGCTCAACTCCACCTGAGTACCCAACTCTCTCTGCACGGCTCTCCAAAACTGCGAAGTAAACTGAGTACCTCTATCTGAGATGATGGAAACAGGAACGCCATGCAACCGAACAATCTCCTAGATAAAAATCCCTGCCAACCGCTCTGAAGAATAGGTAGTACACACAGGAATGAAGTGCGCAGACTTGGTCAGCCGATCCACAATCACCCAAATAGCATCGAACTTCTTCAAAGTCCGAGGAAGTCCAACCACAAAGTCCATAGTGATTCTCTCCCACTTCCACTCGGGAATAACCATCTGTTGAAACAAGTCGCCCGATCTCTGATGCTCATACTTCACCTGCTGACAGTTGAGACACCGAGCTACAAATCCCACAATATCTTTCTTCATTCTTCTCCACCAGTAGTGTTGCCTCAAATCTTGATACATCTTCGCGGCACCCGGATGAATGGAATACCGCGAGCTATGGGCCTCCTCCAGAATCAGCTCTCTAAGCCCATCCAGATTGGGCACACAAATCCGGCCCTGCATCCTCAACACACCATCATCACCGACGGTCACATCTCTAGCATCATCGTGCTGGACTCTATCCCTAAGGACAAGCAAATGCGGATCATCATACTGGCGCTCTCTGATGCGATCATATAAAGAAGACCGAGAAACCACACAAGCCAACACCCGATTGGGCTCTGAAATATCCAACCTCACGAACCGATTGGCCAAGGCTTGAACATCAACTGCAAGAGGTCTCTCCCCAACTGGAATATATTCCAAACTCCCCATACTCACTGCCTTTTGGCTCAAAGCATCGGCCACTACATTGGCCTTTCCCGGATGGTACAAAATAGTGATATCATAATCCTTAAGCAATTCCAACCATCTCGGTTGCCTCAAATTAAGGTCCTTCTGCTTGAACAAATGCTGAAGACTGCGATGATCAGTGAACACCTCACAAGATACGCCATACAAGTAATGCCTCCAAATCTTCAATGCGTGAACTATGGCAGCCAACTCCAAATCAATAACGGGGTAGTTCTTCTCATGGGGCTTCAACTGCCGAGAAGCATAAGCAATAACCCTACCCTCCTGCATCAACACACAGCCAATCCCAACTCTTGAAGCATCACAATACACAGTATATGAACCCGAAGCTGATGGCAAAACCAGTACTGGAGCTGTGGTCAAGGCTGTCTTGAGCTTCTGAAAGCTCTCCTCACACTCGTCCGACCATACGAATGGAACACCCTTTTGAGTCAACTTGGTCAAGGGCGATGCAATGGATGAAAATCCCTGAACAAACCGGCGATAATAGCCTGCTAACCCAAGAAAGCTACGAATCTCTGTGGCTGAGGACGGTCTAGGCCAACTCTGAACCGCCTCTATCTTCTTCGAATCAACCTGTATACCCTCACTGGACACCACGTGCCCCAAGAAAGCCACTGAATTGAGCCAGAACTCACACTTGGAGAATTTTGCATAAAGTTTCTCCTCCCTCAATCTCTGCAACACAACTCTCAAATGCTCCGCGTGCTCCTCCTGACTACGCGAGTACACCAGAACATTATCAATGAATACAATAACGAACGAATCCAGATAAGGCCGAAATACACTATGCATGAATGCTGCTGGGGCATTGGTTAGCCCGAAGGACATAACGAGAAACTCATAATGACCATATCTGGTCCTGAAAGCTGTCTTAAGAATATCTGAATCTCTGATCTTCAACTGGTGATATCCCGAACGGAGATCAATCTTGGAGAACACCCTCGCTCCTTGAAGCTGATCAAATAAATCATCAATGCGAGGCAAAGGATACTTGTTCTTGATCGTTACTTTGTTCAATTACCAATAATCAATGCACATTCTCATTGTGCCATGCTTCTTCTTTACAAACAAAACCGGTGCACCCCAAGGGGACACACTAGGCCGAATGAACCCCTTATCTAGGAGTTCCTGGAGTTGTTCTTTCAATTCCTTCAACTCTGATGCAGCGATACGATACGGCGGAATAGAAATTGGCTGAGTGTACGGCACCAGGCCAATACAAAAATCAATATCCCTGTCCGGTGGCACGCCCGGTAGGTCTACAGGAAAAACATTGGGAAAATCCCTCACGACTGGGACAGAATCAAGACTAGGAGTCTCAGCTCCAACATCCCTCACCAATGCTAGATATGAAAGACAACCCTTCTCAACCATACGCTGGGACTTCAAGAAAGAGATCACTCTACTAGGGATATAATCAGTCACACCATGCCACTCGATTCGCGGTACACCCGGTATAGCCAATGTGACAGTCTTAGCATGACAGTCTAGAATAGCACGACACGGAGATAGCCAATCCATGCCCAAAATGACATCAACATCCACAATGCTCAATAGCAATAGATCCACTCGGGTCTCCAGACCCCCAATAGTCACCACACATGACCGGTACACACGGTTTACAACAACGGTATCGCCCACTAGGGTAGATACATGAACAGGTAAAGCAAGAAGCTCACGGGGCGTACCTAAATAATGAGCAAAGTATGATGACACATAAGAAAAGGTGGAACCAGGATCAAATAATACAGAGGCATCTCTGTGGCAGACTGAAACAATACCTGTAATGACAGCATCTAAAGCAATAGCATCTGGTCTGCCAGGAAGTGCATAGAATGACCGCCCCCTGATCGACCTCCCCCTCTGGGGCGACCCCTGGCTGCCTGACCTCCATCCCTAGCTGGCTGGGCGAGTGGTGAAGTAACTGGAGCAGAAGTCGAGGGCTGACCCCTCTGCTGAGATGAACTAGCCATACGATGAGGACACTGCCTCCATACATGTCCAAACTCTCCACACTCATAACAACTCCTAGGTGCTGGAGAAGGGGACTGAAGGGAACCCCTCGCACCGGAGTGACCAGCTGATGCACTCGGCATAGAAGAACCCTGAGCTAACGGGGCATGAGACGAACTCTAGGCTGGAAGGGCACTGAGTGATGACTGGCGCCGCTGAAATCCATGATGACCATGACCCGAAGATGCCCCGCGATACTCTGGGCGGGCTGACTGAGCATGCCTGAAAGAACGGCCTCTACCATGTTGAAACTGGCCCCTCGAAGAAGCACCACTGTAACTTCCAGATCCTCGAGGACTCTTGGCCTCCCTCTCCTCCCAATCCTGACGGCGAACCGTCTCAATCTTACAAGCGATATCGACCACCTCCTCGAATATAGTACCCAACACCCTCTCTCGGGTCATAAGAATACGGAGGTGATAGTTGAGGCCATCAACAAATCTCCTGATCCTCTCATGATCTGTCGGAACCATCCAGATGGCATGACGAGCCAACTCAGAAAACCTCGACTCATACTGTGACACAATCATATCCCCCAGTCGCAACCACTCAAACTGTCTACGCAGCTCCTCTCTGCGGGACTGCGGCATATACTTCTCCAAGAAAAGAGTGGAGAACTACTGCCAAGTAAGGGGCGCTGCTCCAACAGGCCTACGTCTCTCATACGCCTCCCACCATGTGAAGGCAGCCCCAGTAAACTGAAATGTGGTAAATGCCACACCATTAGTCTCAAGAATCCCGGCTGTACGGAGCATCTGCTGACACTTATCAAGAAAACCCTGGGCATCCTCGCCCTCGGTACCACTGAATGACGGAGGCTGGAGTCTACCAAACCTCTCAAGACGACGCTGCTCGTCATCCGGCATAACTGGCACATTAAACTCCTGAGCTGGTGTAACCGGCTGAGCTGGAGGTGCCCCCGGTGTCTGTAGTCCCTGCACTACCTGCTCAGGTGTGCGAGCAGCGGGGATTTGATTGCCTCCCCCAGCCTGTGAAGTAGCTTCTGCTGTAGTGGCTGAAACTACCTGAGCCAGGCCAGTGCAAACTGACAAGATCTGTGCCAAGGCCTCCTGAAGACCCGGAACCATGATAGGCATAACTGGTGCCTGAACTGGTGCTGCTGGAGCATCCATAGTGGGAGCCTGACCCGGAGCCGGGGCAGCCAGTGCATCAATAGGTGCTGCCCTCACTGCTCTACCTCTACCACATCCACGACCGTGCCCACGGCCTCTGGTGGCCTCAGTGGGTGGCATTGCGGTTCGTCCACCTCGTCCGGTAGCTCGCGTCCTCACCATCTGTGAGAGAATGGGATATCAGAAGTTTAGTACTCGGACCAATAAGTTCGCACGACAAGAGTTTCAAGAATATGATTTTTTTTTTCCTAAAGGTTCTGCAGCCTCTCGAGGATAAATACAGACGTCTCTGTACCGATCCGCAAGACTCTACTAAACCTGCTCATGACTCGTGAGACCTAAGTAACCTAGGCTCTGATACCAACTTGTCACGACCCAATTTCCAAACCCGGTCGTGATGGCGCCTCTCGTAAAGACAAGGCCAGCCAGACCAAACAAAACACCTTTTGTAAACAGTTAAGTTTCATAAACAGTAATAACATATATTATAATCTTCATAAATTGCGGAATTTAACGAAAATAGCGGTAGAAACCATCCCGACACAGCCCAAACCGGGGTGTCACAAGTCATCAGCTACTACAGAATCTGCTATAGGTCTAGAAAGTATGAAGTCCGATATAACAGTCTAAAGGAAACATAAATGATAGAGGATAAAGAGAGACAAGGGGCTGCGGACGTCAACAGCTACCTCGTAACCCCAAATCACTGCCTAGCCTGGAAGAAATCAACGCTCAGGAATGGACTCTGCGATGCCCGAATCTGCACACATGGTGCAGGGAGTAATGTGAGTACTCCGACTCAGTGAGTAATAATTACAAATAATGGCTGAAAGTATGAAAATACATAAAGGCACAAAGCAATTCCATATCGAGCAGTAAAAATCACTTAAAGTAGCAAGTCAGTGAAGAAATCAAATGGTATTCCTTTTGAAAACAAGTAAAACAGGCGATTTAGTAGGTAAATAACAAGTAAAAAAATCTGCCCCTCGGGCACAGTATCAATCGCTCGGCATAGTATCAGCCATTGTTACCTGACCCAATTGCATCATATAGTGTCATTGTTACCACTGTTTCAAATCATCACTCAGCATAATGGTCAGCCATTGTTACCTGACCAAATTGCATCATACAGTGTCATTGTTACCACTGTTTCACATCACATGGGTACCCGCACTCACTACGGGTGTGCAGACTCTGGAGGGGCCCCTTACGGCCCAAGCGCTAGATCAAGCCACCTCGTGGCATCATCACTCAGCATATCCTCACATCAGCATATAAAGTATCTCAGGCCCTCGGCCTCATGTCTCTCAATATATCCTCACATATGGCCCTCGGCCTCACTCAGTCCGAAACTCATCACAAGCCCCTCGGGCATTAGTAAAACAGTAGTTCTCAGCCAAAACATCATTTAGAAATATCATTTAAGTTTCAAGTTTGAGTAAATGTGGCTGAGTTTGTAAAACAACATATATAAACAGGACTGAGTTCAAGTAATAAGTCAAACAATGAGGAAACAATGATAAAAAAAATCTCTGAAGGGTTCAATTAGCTGGCACGAAGCCCAAATATGGCAATCAGCCCAAATCATGATGATAACAAATAAATTTCAGCCAAATATTCGGTAAAATCATCAATCGGGATGGACCAAGTCACAACACCCAGTAGTAAAAGACACCACGCTCAACATCCAGCGCATATCTTGCCTCAATATAGCACTACGATGTGCAATCCGGAGTTTCAAACCCTCAGGACATTATTTACAATCATTACTCACCTCGAACCGGTGAAATCTCTAGCTCGCGACGCCTTTTCCCCTCCAATCGGCCTCCACGCGTGTCGAATCTAACCAAAATCAGAGAGAATACATCACAATATGCTAAGGGGACAATACCCAATCGAAAACAATCAAAAAATATCAAGAATCTCGAAATTAGCAAAACCCGAACCCCGGGCCCACGTCTTGGAATCGGGTAAAATTTACATTTTTAGAATCCTCATGCCTTACGAGTCTAACCATACCAAAATTATCCAATTCCGATACCATTTGGTCCATCAAATCATCATTTTACACTTTTGAAAGGTTTCACAATTTTTCTTCCCAAATTCCATCTCAAATCACGAATTAGATGATGAATTCAGTGATAGATTCATGTATTCTAGCCAAATCTGAGTTAAAATCACTTACCCCGATGAGTTCCTTGAAAAACATTCGAAAAATCACCAAAATCCGAGCTCTCTAGGTCAAAACATTAAATAAAACTCAAAACCTCGTATATATATAGTACCCTTCGGATTCCGACACCGCTGACCGCATACAAATGACCGCGGTCCGCGCAAAATCAGCGGGGTCCGCGCAAAAATGACTGCGGCCGCGCAGCTTTTTGACTGCAGTGACAGGCTTCAGTATTTTTGGCCATAACTTTCTGGAAACTAGACACGAAGGGCTACAACTTTCGTTTTTGAATCACCTCAACATCCCTTGTGGATCAAAAGATATGAGCTTCCGAAGTAGAACCAGCAACCTGCAGTCTTCAGTGACCGCGGGCGCGGCCATTTTGACGCGGTCAGCGCTGGTCAGCACGCCCAGCGCGAAAAGGAGCACGGTCCACGCCACAACTGTTGCTCCCTCCATTTTTCTAAGTTCCGGGGTGTCCGTACTCGCTCAAAACTCACCCGAAACATACCCGAGGTCCCCGGGACCTCAACCAAAAGTACTAACGCATCCTAAACATTATTCAATCTCGTTCCAATCATCAAAACACTTCGACTAACACCAAATATCATCAAATCACATCGAATTCAAGCCTATGAATCTCAAGAACTTCCAAATTCCATTTTTGATCAAAAACCCAACCAAACCACATCCGAATGACCTCAAATTTTGCAGACAAGTCCAAATGACATAACGAAACTACAGAAACTCTCGGAATTCCATTCCGACCCTTGGATCAAAATCTCACCTATAAACCGGAATTCGCCAAAATACTAACTTCGCCAATTCAAGCCTAATTCTACATCGTACCTCCAAAACCATGTTTGATCACCCTCCTAAGTCACAAATCACCTCCCGAAGCTAACTGAACCATCGGAACTCACATCCGAACCTTCTAACACATAAGTCAACATCCGGTTGATTTCTCCAACTTAAGCCTTCTTAAAAGAGACTAAATGTCTTATTTCTTATTAAAATCACTTCAAATCAACTCGATTACACAAGATATGGATAATGAAACATAAGGAAGCTGAAAATGGGAAAAACGGAGCGGTAACTCATGAGACGACGGGCTGGGTCGTCACAATTCGACTTGAACTTTTGTGGATATGAGTTGAACCTTTAGGATATGAATTGAAATTTTGGTTTTTGTATTAGAATTTATTTGATAAATTAAAATTTTAGGATTTAACTTGAACTTTTATGGATATGAGTTGAACCTTTAGGATATGAATTGAAATTTTGGTTTATATATTGGAATTTTAGTTTATAAATTGAAATTTTAGGATTTGACTTGAACTTTTGTGGATATGAGTTGAACCTTTAGGATATGAATTGAAATTTTGGTTTGTGTATTGTAATTGTAGTTTATAAATTGAAATTTTAGGATTTGACATGAACTTTTGTGGATATGAATTGAAATTTTGGTTTATGTATTGGAATTTTAGTTTATAAATTGAAATTATAGGATTTGAGTTGAACTTTTGTGGATATGAGTTGAACCTTTAGGATATGACTTGAAATTTTAATTTATATATTGGAAATTTAGTTTATAAATTGAAATTTTAAGATTTGACTTGAACTTTTGTGGATATGAGTTGAACCTTTAGGATATGAATTGAAATTTTGGTTTGTGTATTAGAATTGATTGATAAATTGAAATTTTAGGATTTGACTTGAACTTTTGTGGATATGAGTTGAACCTTTAGGATATGAATTGAAATTTTGGTTTATATATTGGAATTTTAGTTTATAAATTGAAATTTTAGGATTTGACTTGAACTTTTGTGGATATGAGTTGAACCTTTAGGATATCAATTGAAATTTTGGTTTGTGTATTGGAATTGTAGTTTATAATTTGAAATTTTAGGATTTGACTTGAACTTTTGTGGATATGAATTGAAATTTTGGTTTATGTATTGGAATTTTAGTTTATAAATTGAAATTTTAGGATTTGACTGGAACTTTTATGGATACGAGTTGAACCTTTAGGATATGAATTGAAATTTTGGTTTATGTATTGGAATTTTAGTTTATAAATTGAAATTTTAGGATATGACTTGAACTTTTGTGGATATGAGTGAACCTTTAGGATATGAATTGAAATTTTGGTTTATGTATTGAAATTTTAGTTTATAAATTGAAATTTTAGGATTTGACTTGAACATTTATGGATATGAGTTGAACCTTTAAGATATGAATTGAAATTTTGGATTATGTATTGGAATTTTAGTTTATAAATTGAAATTTTAGGATATGACTTGTACTTTTGTGGATATAAGTTGAACCTTTAGGATATGAATTGAAATTTTTGTTTATGTATTGGAATTTTAGTTTATAAATTGAAATTTTAGGATTTGACTTGAACTTTTGTGGATATGAGTTGAACCTTTAGGATATGAATTGAAATTTTGGTTTATGTATTGGAATTTTAGTTTATAAATTGAAATTTTAGGATTTGACTTGAACTTTTGTGGATATGAGTTGAACCTTTAGGATATGAATTGAAATTTTGGTTTATGTATTGGAATTTTAGTTTATAAATTGAAATTTTAGGATTTGACTTGAACTTTTGTGGATATGAGTTGAACCTTTAGGATATGAATTGAAATTTTGGTTTATGTATTGGAATTTTAGTTTATAAATTGAAATTTTAGGATTTGACTTGAACTTTTGTGGATATGAGTTGAACCTTTAGGATATGAATTGAAATTTTGGTTTATGTATTGGAATTTTAGTTTATAAATTGAAATTTTAGGATATGACTTGAACTTTTGTGGATATGAGTTGAACCTTTAGGATATGAATTGAAATTTTGGTTTATGTATTGGAATTTTAGTTTATAAATTGAAATTTTAGGATTTGACTTGAACTTTTGTGGATATGAGTTGAACCTTTAGGATATGAATTGAAATTTTGGTTTATGTATTGGAATTTTAGTTTATAAATTGAAATTTTAGGATTTGACTTGAACTTTTGTGGATATGAGTTGAACCTTTAGGATATGAATTGAAATTTTGGTTTATGTATTGGAATTTTAGTTTATAAATTGAAATTTTAGGATTTGACTTGAACTTTTGTGGATATGAGTTGAACCTTTAGGATATGAATTGAAATTTTGGTTTATGTATTGGAATTTTAGTTTATAAATTGAAATTTTAGGATTTGACTTGAATTTTTGTGGATATGAGTTGAACCTTTGGTATATGAATTAAAATTTTGGTTTATGTCTTGGAATTTTAGTTTATAAATTGAAGTTTTAGAATTTTAGAATTTGACTTAAACATTTGTGGATATGAGTTGAACCTTTAGGATATGAATTGAAATTTTGGTTTGTGTATTAGAATTGTAGTTTATAAATTGAAATTTTAGGATATAACTTGAACTTTTGTGAATATGAGTTGAACCTTTAAGAAAAGAATTGAAATTTTGGTTTTTGTATTGGAATTTTAGTTTATAAATTGAAATTTTAAGATTTGAGTTGAACTTTTGTGGATATGAGTTGAACCTTTAGGATATGACTTGAAATTTTAATTTATATATTGGAAATTTAGTTTATAAATTGAAATTTTAGGATTTGACTTGAACTTTTGTGGATATGAGTTGAACCTTTAGGATATGAATTGAAATTTTGGTTTGTGTATTAGAATTGTTTGATAAATTGAAATTTTAGGATTTGACTTGAACTTTTGTGGATATGAGTTGAACCTTTAGGATATGAATTGAAATTTTGGTTTATATATTGGAATTTTAGTTTATAAATTGAAATTTTAGGATTTGACTTGAACTTTTGTGGATATGAGTTGAACCTTTAGGATATCAATTGAAATTTTGGTTTGTGTATTGGAATTGTAGTTTATAATTTGAAATTTTAGGATTTGACTTGAACTTTTGTGGATATGAATTGAAATTTTGGTTTATGTATTGGAATTTTAGTTTATAAATTGAAATTTTAGGATTTGACTGGAACTTTTATGGATACGAGTTGAACCTTTAGGATATGAATTGAAATTTTGGTTTATGTATTGGAATTTTAGTTTATAAATTGAAATTTTTGGATTTGACTTGAACTTTTGTGGATATGAGTGAACCTTTATGATATGAATTGAAATTTTGGTTTATGTATTGAAATTTTAGTTTATAAATTGAAATTTTAGGATTTGACTTGAACATTTATGGATATGAGTTGAACCTTTAAGATATGAATTGAAATTTTGGATTATGTATTGGAATTTTAGTTTATAAATTGAAATTTTAGGATATGACTTGTACTTTGGTGGATATAAGTTGAACCTTTAGGATATGAATTGAAATTTTTGTTTATGTATTGGAATTTTAGTTTATAAATTGATATTTTAGGATTTGATTTTAACTTTTGTGGATATGAGTTGAACCTTTAGGATATGAATTGAAATTTTGGTTTATGTATTGGAAGTTTAGTTTATAAATTGAAATTTTAGGATTTGACTTGAACTTTTGTGGATATGAGTTGAACCTTTAGGATATGAATTGAAATTTTGGTTTAGGTATTGGAATTTTAGTATATAAATTGAACTTTTAGGATATGACTTGAACTTTTGCGGATATAAGTTGAACCTTTAGGATATGAATTGAAATTTTGGTTTATGTATTGGAATTTTAGTATAAAAATTGAACTTTTAGGATATGACTTGAACTTTTGTGGATATAAGTTGAACCTTTAGGATATGAATTGAACTTTTGGTTAATGTATTGGAGTTTTAGTTTATAAATTGAAATTTTAGTATTTGACTTGAACTTTTGTGGATATGAGTTGAACCTTTAGGATATAAATTGAAATTTTGGTTTGTGTATTGGAATTTTAGTTGATAAATTGAATTTTTAGGATTTGACTTGAACTTTTGTAGATACGAGTTGAACATTTAGGATATGAATTTAAATTTTGGTTTATGTATTGGAATATTAGTTTATAAATTGAAATTTTAGGATTTGACTTGAACTTTTGTGGATACAAGTTGAACCTTTAGGATATGAATTGAAATTTTAATTTATGTATTGGAATTTTAGTTTCTAAATTGAAATTATAGGATTTGACTTGAATTTTTGTGGATATGAGTTGAACCATTAGTATATGAATTGAAATTTTGGTTTATGTCTTGGAATTTTAGTTTATAAATTGAAGTTTTAGAATTTTAGAATTTGACTTGAACATTTGTGGATATGAGTTGAACCTATAGGATATGAATTGAAATTTTGGTTTGTGTATTGGAATTGTAGTTTATAAATTGAAATTTTAGGATATAACTTGAACTTTTGTGGATATGAGTTGAACCTTTAAGATATGAATTGAAATTTTGGGTTTTTATTGGAATTTTAGTTTATAAATTGAAATTTTAGGATTTGAGTTGAACTTTTGTGGATATGAGTTGAACCTTTAGGATATGACTTGAAATTTTACTTTATATATTGGAAATTTAGTTTATAAATTGAAATTTTAGGATTTGACTTGAACTTTTGTGGATATGAGTTGAACCTTTAGGAAATGAATTGAAATTTTGGTTTGTGTATTAGAATTGATTGATAAATTTATATTTTAGGATTTGACTTGAACTTTTGTGGATATGAGTTGAACCTTTAGGATATGAATTGAAATTTTGGTTTATATATTGGAATTTTAGTTTATAAATTGAAATTTTAGGATTTGACTTGAACTTTTGTGGATATGAGTTGAACCTTTAGGATATGAATTGAAATTTTGGTTTATGTATTGGATTTTAGTTTATAAATTGAAATTTTAGAATATGACTTGAACTTTTGTGGATATGAGTTGAACCTTTAGGATATGAATTGAAATTTTGGTTTATGTATTGAAATTTTAGTTTATAAATTGAAATTTTAGGATTTGACTTGAACTTTTGTGGATATGAGTTGAACCTTTAGGATATGAATTGAAATTTTGGTTTATGTATTGGAATTTTAGTTTATAAATTGAAATTTTAGGATATGACTTGAACTTTTGTGGATATGAGTTGAACCTTTAGGATATGAATTGAAATTTTGGTTTATGTATTGGAATTTTAGTTTATAAATTGAAATTTTAGGATTTGACTTGAACTTTTGTGGATATGAGTTGAACCTTTAGGATATGAATTGAAATTTTGGTTTATGTATTGGAATTTTAGTTTATAAATTGAAATTTTAGGATTTGATTTGAACTTTTGTGGATATGAGTTGAACCTTTAGGATATGAATTGAAATTTTTGTTTATGTATTGGAAGTTTAGTTTATAAATTGAAATTTTAGGATTTGATTTGAACTTTTGTGGATATGAGTTGAACCTTTAGGATATGAATTGAAATTTTGGTTTATGTATTGGAATTTTAGTATATAAATTGAAATTTTAGGATATGACTTGAACTTTTGTGGATATGAGTTGAACCTTTAGGATATGAATTGAACTTTTGGTTAATGTATTGGAGTTTTAGTTTATAAATTGAAATTTTAGTATTTGACTTGAACTTTTGTGGATATGAGTTGAACCTTTAGGATATAAATTGAAATTTTGGTTTGTGTATTGGAATTTTAGTTGATAAATTGAATTTTTAAGATTTGACTTGAACTTTTGTAGATATGAGTTGAACATTTAGGATATGAATTTAAATTTTGGTTTATGTATTGGAATTTTAGTTTATAAATTGAAATTTTAGGATTTGACTTGAACTTTTGTGGATACAAGTTGAACCTTTAGGATATGAATTGAAATTTTAATTTATGTATTGGAATTTTAGTTTCTAAATTGAAATTATAGGATTTGACTTGAATTTTTGTGGATATGAGTTGAACCTTTAGTATATGAATTGAAATTTTGGTTTATGTCTTGGAATTTTAGTTTATAAATTGAAGTTTTAGAATTTTAGAATTTGACTTGAACTTTTGTGGATATGAGTTGAACCTTTAGGATATGAATTGAAATTTTTTTTTGTGTATTGGAATTGTAGTTTATAAATTGAAATTTTAGGATATAACTTGAACTTTTGTGGATATGAGTTGAACCTTTAAGATATGAATTGAAATTTTGGTTTATGTATTGGAAGTTTAGTTTATAAATTGAAATTTTAGGATTTGACTTGAACTTTTGTGGATATGAGTTGAACCTTTAGGATATGAATTGAAATTTTGGTTTAGGTATTGGAATTTTAGTATATAAATTGAACTTTTAGGATATGACTTGAACTTTTGCGGATATGAGTTGAACCTTTAGGATATGAATTGAACTTTTGGTTAATGTATTGGAGTTTTAGTTTATAAATTGAAATTTTAGTATTTGACTTGAACTTTTGTGGATATGAGTTGAACCTTTAGGATATAAATTGAAATTTTGGTTTGTGTATTGGAATTTTAGTTGATAAATTGAATTTTTAGGATTTGACTTGAACTTTTGTAGATATGAGTTGAACATTTAGGATATGAATTTAAATTTTGGTTTATGTATTGGAATTTTAGTTTATAAATTGAAATTTTAGGATTTGACTTGAACTTTTGTGGATACAAGTTGAACCTTTAGGATATGAATTGAAATTTTAATTTATGTATTGGAATTTTAGTTTCTAAATTGAAATTATAGGATTTGACTTGAATTTTTGTGGATATGAGTTGAACCTTTAGTATATGAATTGAAATTTTGGTTTATGTCTTGGAATTTTAGTTTATAAATTGAAGTTTTAGAATTTTAGAATTTGACTTGAACTTTTGTGGATATGAGTTGAACCTTTAGGATATGAATTGAAATTTTTTTTTGTGTATTGGAATTGTAGTTTATAAATTGAAATTTTAGGATATAACTTGAACTTTTGTGGATATGAGTTGAACCTTTAAGATATGAATTGAAATTTTGGTTTATGTATTGGAATTTTAGTTTATAAATTGAAATTTTAGGATTTGACTTGAACTTTTGTGGATATGAATTGAAATTTTGGTTTATGTAATGGAATTTTAGTTTGTGTATTGGAATTGTAGTTTATAAATTGAAATTTTTGGATATGACTTGAAATTTTTTGGATATGAGTGGAACCTTTAAGATATGAATTGAAATTTTGGTTTATGTATTGAAATTTTAGTTTATAAATTGAAATTTTAGTATTTGGCTTGAACTTTTGTGGATATGAATTGAAATTTTGGTTTATGTAATGGAATTTTAGTTTATAAATTGAAATTTTAGGATTTGACTTGAACTTTTGTGGATATGAGTTGAACATTTAGGATATGAATTGAATTTTTTGCTTATGTATTGGAATTTTAGTTTATAAATTTGAAATTTTAGGATATGTGTCACGACCCAAATCCCAAACCCGATCGTGATGGCGACTCTCGTGAAGACAAGGCCAGCCAACAAAACAAACGCTTCTTTTAACAGTTATTTAACATCTATAAAGCTAAAACATGATTAGCATAATCAAAAGTGCGGAAAACAACGATAACAACTGGGAACCATCCCGTCACAGCCCGACATCGGGGTGTCACTAGTCATGAGCTACTACAGAATTCACTAAAGAACTACAAGTCGGGAAATGGGAAAAAAAGTCTGAAATTAATATGAACAACATAAAATAAGGGAGAAGATCTGGTGCCACGGACGCTAGCGGTCACCTGGCTCAACTACAATAACAAATCTTCAATCCTCTAATAAGCCGCTACCGAGTGAACAATACCTGCAACTGCACGCGAGATGCAGGGAGTAAAGTGAGTACTTCCAACTCAGTGGTAATAAGAGTAAATAATAACTGAAGGCAAGAAACCACGTAAGAGCACTCCACCATGCAATATGGGGCAACACAACCATTTGAGAAAACAATAAGTCCTGGAAAATTCCTTAGAAAATATCTGCCTCGGTTTAAAATCACTTTCGAAAATATCATTTTTCCAACAATTTAAGCCAGTAAATGCAGGACAGGTAGTGCAAGTTAGCACAAAAGTCAACCTCTCGGGCACAAGTAAGTATGTCTAATTGAACTCATAACTCGCCCTTCAGGCAATATTCTTACCGCTGGTCAGCCACTGTTACCTGACCCATATTGTCACGACCCAATTTTCTAACCCGGTCGTGATGGCGCCTCTCGTGAAGACAAGGCCAGCCAACTAACCCAAATCATATCTTTAACAATTATTAAACTTAAATGAATAAATAAATACAGCTTAACGACAATAATAACCAGTGTTTAAAGCCCAACATAACCCGACCGGGGTGTCACAAGTCACGAGCATCTAAAGATATCCTGAACACAAATACAGGGCCAATAATATACAAAATTAAATTCTGAAATTCTAAAGACAATGTCCGGTGCCGCGAACGCTGGCGGTAACCTTGCTCAGCTACAATAGTAATACCTTCAATGAGCTAATATCCTGCTACCGGGTGATCAATACCTGCAGCTGCACGCGAGGTGCAGGGAATAAAGTGAGTACTCCGACCCAGTGAGTAATAAAAGTAACTACAGTCCGAAGATAAGAAAATCCAGTAAATACACAAAGTAAGCTAAAATCCAAATATACAGCAACATATGGAACTGAGCAGCTAAACAACAGTATAAATACAAATACATGAATGCAATGCAATGCATATGATGGTACATTCCAGTACCCACTGCGGCATGCAGCCCGAGCCATCCATATTTATATATCGTCGACGGTGCTCACTGGGGGTGTGTACAGACTCCGGGGGGGATCCTACAGCCCAAGCGCAATATCTTGGTCAGTCATTGTTACCTGACCGGTCAGCCCATTGTTACCTGACCAATTTACATCATACAGTGCCATTGTTACCACTGTTTCAAGTATATATCATGCAGTGCCATTGTTACCACTGTTTCAAGTATATCATACAGTGCCATTGTTACCACTGTTTCAAGTATATCATACAGTGTCATTTTTACCACTGTTTCAAGTATATCATACAGTGTCATTGGACTCCGAAGGGACTCGTACAGCCCAAGAGCAATATCTTGGTCAGTCATTGTTACCTGACCGGTCAACCCATTGTTACCTGACCAATTTACATAATACAGTGCCATTGTTACAACTGTTTCAAGTATATCATACAGTTTCATTGTTACCACTGTTTCAAGTATATCATACAGTGTCATTGTTACCACTGTTTCAAGTATATCATACAGTGTCATTGTTACCACTGTTTCGAGTATATCATACAGTGTCATTGTTACCATTGTTTCAAGTCACTTTATAATCAGTCCAGAAAATAATATAATAAGCCCCTTGGGCATTTACAAAATAGAAGTTTCCCGCCCGAAACACATTTAAAATGTCATTTGAGTTTTCAACACTTAGAATTACGGCTAAGTTTGCAAAACAGTAATTAAAACTGTAACGACCTGACCGGTTGTTTTGAGCTCCGGCGCGTCATTCAGTAGTTTGAGGCCATGAGCGGCTTCATCTCAGGTATATTTACTTGTGTGTATGGTCAGAATTAAAATTCAGGAAGTTTGGACTCAAATCTAAATTGAAATTCTCATTTTGAAAGCTTAAAATTGAAGAAATGAACTAGGATTGGAATTTTGAGTAAATGACCTCGGAAATGGGATCCGAAGGTTTCAGCAAGTTCGTATGATGATTTCGGACTTGGGCGTATGCCCGTATCGGGTTTTGGATAACCCGGGAGCGTTTTGGCGCCTATTGTGGAAGATAGCATTTTAGAAGAAATTGCATCAGTTTGGTTTAAAAGATAGCATTTCAGTTTGATGTCCGTTTGGGATTCCGAGATTGGGAGTAGCTCCGTATGGTGATTTTGGATTTGGGAGCATGATCGGAAGTGAATTCGGAGGTCCGTAGGTCATTTTGGAGTCGTTCGGCTAAAGAGGGAAAATTGAAGGTTTTTGAGAAAATTTGGCCGGAAGTGGAAATTTTGATATCGGATTCGAAATGCGAATTTTATGGTTTGGATAGCTTCGTTAGGTTATTTGGGACATAGGAGTGTGTCCGGAATATTTTTGTGTTGAAATATATGAATTATGTGAAAAATTTGAAGAATTTTGATATTTAATATTGTTAAAGTTGACTTTGGTCAACATTTTTGGTAAACGTACCCGGACCCGTGATTTTTTGGTCTTGAAAGGTCCATAGAAAAATATGGGAGTTGAACATGTTTCCGGAATCGAATTTCGAGGTCCCAGGCCCGAGAAATGAATTTTTATGTGAAATTGTTTTCTGAAAATGTTTAAGGAAAATGAAAATGAAATTTGATCAGAAAGTAATGGTATCGGGCTCGTATTTTGGTTCCGATGTCCGGTAAAGGTCATATATGTTGGTTAAGCACTTCCTGTAAAGTTTGGTTACAAACGGACGTTGTTTGACGGGTTTCGGCCTTAAATTGGAAAATTTAAAAGTTTATGAAATTTGAAAGAATTCTTGGATTTAAGGCTCAAATCATTGATTTTGATGTTATTTTGGCGATTTGATCGCTCGAGCAAGTTTGTGTGATGTTTTAGAGTTAGTGTTCATATTTGGTTTGGAGCCCCGAGGGCTCGGGAGTGTTTCGGAGGTGTCTCGGAGTGATTTCGGACTTAGGAAAAATTGCAGAAAATTGCAGAAATTCGGCTACGAGTAGTCCAGTTTGGAAGCTCATATCTTGTAATCTATAAGAAATCAGAAAAAGTGCAAAACACAAAAGTTGTAGCCCATACATTCTAGGTTTCGGAAAGTTAAACCATTTTCGATTTGGATATCATCTTAGAAAGTTACGATGGATCGAAAAGGGCTGCTGGAGCAATTTCGGCAGAATTTACGATGCACTTTAGAAGCTCATATCTCGGGATATATAAAGAGTTATGTGGTGTGCAACCTATCAAATTAAATCTCTTTGAGTCTAGTTTCTAAATCATCAAACCGTTTGTCATTTGAATATTTATACAAGACGTTATGGGTGTTTAAACAGAAGGTGTCCGACAAGGAACAATTTTAATAGGATGTACAACCTGTATAGCACAAGTGCAAGGTACAACTCGACGAAGCACAGACAGATTCTTTTATACACGGATTTAGCTCACTTTTCTTCATTTCTTCAAAGGATGGACGATTTTTGGGGAGCTTCAAGAGGGGATTTTCATCATCAATGTGAAGGTAAGTTATCCCCACCTATTTTGAGTTAGGTACATCAATTATGTATGGATTTGAGCATGAAAATTGTAGAAAAATTGAGGATTTTGGCCTAGGGATTTGAAAATAAGATTTGGTGATTTGAGGGGTCAAATGAACTCCGATTTTGGTAAATTTTATATGTATGGACTCGTGGCGAGACGAGGAATCCGGTGATGTGACTTTCGTAATTTTTCAAGAAGTGGGCCCGGGGCTCGGGTTTTGCTAATTTCGGGATTTTCGACATTTTTCGAGTATTTTCGATTGGGTTATATTCTCTTAGCCTATTGTGACGCATTCGTTGTGCTTTTGACTAGATTCGATGCGTGAAGAGGTCGATTCAAGAGGAAAGGGCATTGCGGACTAGTCTACGGCCGGTTAGAGGTGAGTAATAGATATAAATGCTGTTATGAGGATTTGAATCCCCGGACTTTCACATTGTAACGCTATATTGAGGCGTGACACGCACTCCATGGCGAGTACGGGGTCGGATACTATTGGGGATTGTGACTTGGTCCATCTCGTGTGATGTTTATACTATACTAGTGATTAATACACATACTTCATTGATATTACGGGGCTTGATGCCATGTTTGGGGCCTTGTGCCGATTTGTAAAATCCTTCGAGGATTGATATTACTGCTTAGCATGATTTGCATATCATTTAATTTCAGTCCAAGGTTTTAAATGTTGTTTTGCAAACTCAGCCATAATTCTAAGTGTTGAAAACTTAAATGATATTTTTAAATGTATTCCGGGCTGGGAACTTCTGTTTTGTAAATGCCCAAGGGGCTTATTATATTATTTTCTGGACTGATTATAAAGTGACTTGAAACAGTGGTAACAATGACACTGTGTGATATACTTGAAATAGTGGTAACAATGACACTGGATGATATACTTGAACAGTGGTAACAATGGCACTGTATGATATAAATTGGTCAGGTAACAATGGCTGACCGGTCAGGTAACAATGACTGACCAAGATATTGATCTTCTCCCTCCTATCCTATCTCTTTATTTCCGCATTATCAGACTTTGGATATACCATGTATTAGGATGATATTCTGTATTCTAGAGGCTCAAATTCGTGACACCGGGTCCCAGTGAGATTATATTGTGTATTTTGTTAAATTCTTCAGTACTTTAATCTTGCTTAATTGATATTTCTTTCCGCTATTTTTGATAAATTGGGTTAAGTGTTGAATAATGGTCGGGCTTGCCTAGTAGTGTGCTGGGTGCCATCACGACCGGGATTTGGGTCGTGACAAGTTGGTATCAGAGCCTAGGTTACTTGGTCTGGCGAGTCATGAGCCGGTTTAGTAGAGTCTCGCGGATCGGTACGGAGACGTCTGTACTTATCCTCGAGAGGCTGCCGAACCTTTAGGAAAACTTCACATTCTTGAATTCTTATCGTGCGTCCTTGATTCAGCTTGAAAAGAAACTTTTGAAATTCCTTCCGCGTGATCGTATGCACCAACGGGCGCTCAGTATCAGATGTGTCTCGATGGCTTTGATTCCCCGATCGAGGGGCGAGGTGTAATCTCTGTGAGTTTGAAGTTAGACCAGTCTGGAGGACTTGAGGCCAAATCTTTGCCAATGGCTTGAGCACCGAGGTGCTGATTTTGTGAGCAAGTGTTTTGAACTCATATGTTCATTATTGTCCTTGTTAGCCGGAATGGCGGTTGGATATCCACGTGATGAGTATGTTAGTGTTGCGAGGTGTATTTGTACGACTTGGTAGTGGCGAAGAAGCCTACTGGATAGTAGATGAACTGTTAAGTGATTCGTTTCTTATTGTGATCTGTTGAGTAGCCCGAGTTATGGGCGCGTGAAGAATATTTTTTCGTGTCTCCTAGTTAGATAAGTCTGGGAGCTGAGATCGCTTCCGTAAATGTATTATGACGAAATCGTTGAGTCAAGGAGACCACCTTGAAGGTCGAAAATATTAAAGAAAGAATATGTTCCTACTTGGTTGAATAGCCCAATAATGGAGGGTTGAAGGGTATTTTCTATGTGTTATGATTCAAATAGGTGCAACGCATGTCCATGTATCAATTTAGATTTATGTAATTGATATGCATTGTGATGCTTTGTCAAGTTGTGGATGTGTTGTTAGGATGGTTTTGGTGATTCTCTGGCAGGTGGATAGGACCAATTACAAAGGAGGCTCTGCCAAAATTTTTGAAAAATTTAGGACTTAGTAAAAAAAAAAAAATTGGTCGCCTAGAGAGTGGGCTTAACTGTTGTGTGAGTAAATGCAAGAATTGCAGAAGAGTTAAAATTCCAGATGATTCGTGTTTCCACGAGCTTATGATGGAGTGAGTTTAATCTCACCATGATATTACGACAACAATAGAGTATATGTGTTGTGATCTATGGCTTCGAGCCAAGTTGGGGAGCTTGCTGTTGATTAGCTGATTGCACGGTTTATTACCTGCGTGAATTCTGGTTATTGGCGTATTGGTGGGTTATTGCAGCTACGGAAAAGGACCATGAGTGGTAATTTGAGTAAATGAATTGTTGGATGCATGCTATGGTTAGCCTTATTGGCTCATGTTCAGACTTGAGGGAAGATTCATGATTTATGCCTCGTATAGGTGCAGGCTTCGAGGGAAGTGATCCCTCTAGGTGCTTTATCGAGAGGGTATTCATATGTTATAAAATTCAGTAGAGTTGGTTGCATTCGGGGCCAAGTCAGAGCTGGGTGGCTCTCAATAGCGGTCCTAGTTAATTCAAGAGGTAAAGTGTGGTGCCTAATGATTTTGAGTCTATAAGTACGGTTAAGAGTCAAGCTTTTGAAGCAGCTTATGAAGAAAGGCACAGAATGTTCTATGATGTTTTGACTTGCGGTGTAGCATTTGAGAGACATGAAATGGTCATGGTATTTGAGACAGCATGGTCTCGTGATTTAAGGTCACTCGGGGTGAGTTTGGTTGAAATAAGTTAGGTGTTAAAGGGAGATATTATTATTTCTAAGGCAATCAAGGATAAATTGGAAGGAAGTAGATTGATTAGCCATAGTTGAGTTGGTATACTGGTGTCAGTGATCGGTTCGTTCAGCGTGATCGAGTTATGCATGTGAGGCTTGTCGGCCGCAGTGATTGATGTTTGTCGGCCGCAGTGATTGATGTTATTCTGAATCATTCTTCTGTTAGGGCCTGTTATGAGTAGGCGGATCCCGGAAAGGGTTATGGCGGCTTGGACCACTACTTAGAGATTGGCATATTCGACGGTTATGAGAATTCGCCTGTATGTTGCTATAGTTCTCCTTAAGTGAGTTAAATGGAAGGTCTTATGTGATGAAGTATTAGCCTATCAGCGGTTCAAGAGTTGTGATGGAAATCGCGTCTATCGTATATTGGCATGTGAGGTGCAGTGAGTGGTATGGAATTTGAAGTAAGGACCAAGGTTGCAGTTTGGTTAATGACTATAATGTCACGATCTCGGATGAGCAGTATATGAGTTTCAGTGTTTTGAGTAAGATGGGTATTGACGTCAGTATCACCTGAGGTCGGTGTTCTGTGAGAAAGGCTTTGCATCCTGGTTAGGGATTCTTGATCGCTTTTCAGCGTTAGTGCAGCCGGTGGTTTGGATGTGCAGACCCGTTAATTATTTCGGAAGATGGTGGGAGCTTGTCCCACAGGAATATTGTATAAGTGTGACATGTAGTCACTTGATTAATTAGAAATTTAAACCAAGTATGAGGATTTTGGTAATATCATCCATTTGAGAATTTATGCCTGGAGGGCACTCTGTTTATTGGGTTATGGACCTGTGAAAGATTATTGGCCTAGCTTGGCACGATCAGGATCGACTTGAGGTCGGTGGATAGATTTAAATGTAGAAGTGAGCCTTACGTCAAGCCAGTTGTGTTTATTTCAGCAATGCGCTCTTTATGAAAGGATAGTCACAGTCTTATTTCGTGGTCAGCTAATTTATGTAAAGATATATTGCGCCGTATGAGTTGTGAGACGGCTTGGTAAATTCCTTTTGTGTTGAGGTTCCGCTCAGCGGTGATATTATATGAGCAAGATGGCTCTTGAGACTTAGATCATGTATCATACCTCAGTTGTGCTTGAGTTTGTAGCCTATAGAGCTATATGTTTCCTTGGGAATGGTATTATGCACCTTAGTGTGTTTATGACCGATATCCGGTGTTTTGATGTGATGAACTTTTTAGCTCAACATATATCTCCTTATGTGAGTTCTATATGTGGATCGGGTGGCACACCGCCATGGGTATGTTGTTTGGATCGGGTTGCACGCCGCAACAATGCGATGTTCAGTTCAGTGCCCATATTTGCTTTTGTGTGTTTTGTTTCCCTGTTTTCTGAGGAAGTCTATGTTAGTGTGCGAGTTGAGTAGTTCCTTCTAGAGTTCGCCTTCCTTTTGTATCGCGTTCGAATTGATAGCATACTGGCACATTGTGGCGTCTTGTGGGATTTTTGATTATGTCTGAGGTAGCTTATTGCCTGATTAGTTCGTACTGGGTGAGACCAGGTTACTAGATTTGGGGTCAGTGCAAACTGATTATATGAAGTATATTATAGAGCAAAGATCATTCTTTGGTTTGGGACAAGGTAATGGAACTTGTCAGAAGTGTAGATCTAATGAATTGTTGATTCAGTAGTTGGTTGTGAATTTCGACACATCTCTTCAGTCGTATCGGTGTAAAAAATAATAATAATAATAATAATAATAATAAAATAAACTAGAGCAAGACCTGTGTAGATCATGAGATGCAATGGGAGCATCAGATTCATGAAATTCCGACTATTATGTTTAAAGAATGTTATTGTGGTTCTATGAGTAAAGTGATGCAAAGTGTGAATTCAGCAAAGTTATGCAGTCATGTTTGGGTACAGCGTGTGGAGATTGATATGGTGGTCGTATGATGGAAACAGGCTTGGCAGGGAAATTCAGGATGTTGGAATTGGGCCTAATGGCTTATTTGCTTGAATAAATAAGTATATCTACAGAATTATCGAGCTAATGTGCTCAACGGAGTAGTGGTAGCATGGGAAGGTGCATGATGTGTTAAACAAGTGATTTCAGACTACTTCAGTGTAGTTCTCAGCACGTTCGAGGACGAACGTATGTTTAAGTGGGGGAGATTATAACGACCTGACCGTTCGTTTTTGAGCTCCGGTACGTCATTCAGCAATTTGAGGCCATGAGCGGCTTCATCTTAGGTATATTGACTTGTGTGTATGGTCAGAATTAAAATTCAGGAAGTTTGGAGTCAAATCTAAATGGAAATTCTCATTTTGAAAGCTTAAAATTGAAGAAATGAACTAGGATTGGAATTTTGAGTAAATGACCTCGGAATTGGGATCTGAAGGTTTCAGCAGGTTCGTATGATGATTTTGGACTTGGGCGTATACCCGGATCGGGTTTTGGATAACCCGGGAGAGTTTTGGCGCCTATTGTAGAGGATAGCATTTTAGAAGAAATTGCATCAGTTTGGTTTAAAATACATTTCAGTGTTATTGATGTCCGTTTGGGATTCTGAGATTGGGAGTAGCTCCTTATGGTGATTCTGGATTTGGGAGCGTGATCAGAAGTGAATTCGGAGGTCCGTAGGTCATTTTGGAGTCGTTCGGCTAAAGAGGGAAAATTGAAGGTTTTTGAGAAAATTTGGCCGGAAGTGGAAATTTTGATATCGGATTCGAAATGCGAATTTTATGGTTTGGATAGCTTCGTTAGGTTATTTGGGACTTAGGAGTGTGTCCGGAATATTTTTGTGTTGAAATATATGAATTATGTGAAAAATTTGAAGAATTTTGATATTTAATATTGTTAAAGTTGACTTTGGTCAACATTTTTGGTAAACGGACCCGGACCCGTGATTTTTCGGTCTTAAAAGGTCCATAGAAAAATATGGGAGTTGAACATGTTTCCGGAATCGAATTTCGAGGTCCCAGGCCCGAGAAATGAATTTTTTCGTGAAATTATTTTCTGAAAATGTTTAAGGAAAATAAAAATGAAATTTGATCAGAAAGTAATGGTATCGGGCTCGTATTTTGGTTCCGACGCCCGGTACAGGTCATATATGTTAGTTAAGCGCTTCCTGTAAAGTTTGGTTACAAACGGACGTTGTTTGACGGGTATCGGCCTTAAATTGGAAAATTTGAAAGTTTATGAAATTTGAAAGAATTCTTGAATTTAAGGCTCAAATCATTGATTTTGATGTTATTTTGGCGATTTGATCGCTCGAGAAAGTTTGTGTGATGTTTTAGAGTTAGTGTTAATATTTGGTTTGGAGCCCCGAGGGCTTGGGAATGTTTCAGAGGTGTCTCGAAGTGATTTCGGACTTAGGAAAAATTGCAGAAAATTGCAGAAATTCTACTGCAAGTAGTCCAGTTTGGAAGCTTATATCTTGTAATCTATAAGAAATCTGAAAAAGTGCAAAACACAAAAGTTGTAGCCCATACATTCTAGTTTTAGGGAAGTTAAACCATTTGCGATTTGGATATCATCTCAGAAAGTTACGATGGATCGAAAAGGGCTGCTGGAGCAATTTCGGCAGAATTTACGATGCACTTTAGAAGCTCATATCTCGGGATATATAAAGAGTTATGTGGTATACAACCTATCAAAATAAAGCTCTTTGAGTCTAGTTTCTAAATAATCAAACCGTTTGTCATTTGGATATTTATACAAGACGTTATGGGTGTTTAAACCGAAAGTGTCCGATAAGGAACAATTTTAATAGGATGTACAACTTGTATAACACAAGTGCAAGGTACAACTCGACGAAGCACAGACAGATTCTTTTATACACGGATTTAGCTCACTTTTCTTCATTTCTTCAAAGTATGGACGATTTTTGGGGAGCTTCAAGAGGGGATTTTCATCATCAATGTGAAGGTAAGTTATCCCCACCTATTTTGAGTTAAGTACATCAATTATGTATGGATTTGAGCATGAAAATTGTAGAAAAATTGAGGATTTAGGCCTAGGGATTTGAAAATAAGATTTGGTGATTTGAGGGGTCAAATGAACTCCGATTTTGGTAAATTTTATATGTACGGACTCGTGGCGAGACGATGAATCCGGTGATGTGACTTTCGTAATTTTTCGAGAAGTGGGCCCGGGGCTCGGGTTTGCTAATTTCCGGATTTTCGACATTTTTCGAGTCTTTTCAATTGGGTTATATTCCCTTAGCCTATTGTGACGTATTCATTGTGGTTTTGACTAGATTCGACGCGCGAAGAGGTCGATTCAAGAGGAAAGGGCATTGCGGACTAGTCTACGGCCGGTTAGAGGTGAGTAATAGATGTAAATGTTGTTCTGAGGGTTTAAAACCCTGGACTTTCACATCGTAACACTATATTGAGGTGTGACACGCACTCCATGGAGAGTACGGGGTCGGATACTATTGGGGATTGTGACTTGGTCCATCCCGTGTGATGTTTATACTATACTGGTGACTGATACACATACTTCATTGATATTACGGGGCTTGATGCCATGTTTGGGGCCTTGTGCTGATTTGTAAAATCCTTCGAGGATTGATATTACTGCTTAGCATGATTTGCATATCATTTAATTTCAGTCCAAGGTTTTAAATGCTGTTTTGCAAACTCAGCCATAATTCTAAGTGTTGAAAACTTAAATGATATTTTTAAATGTATTCCGGGCTGGGAACTTCTGTTTTGTAAATGCCCAAGGGGCTTATTATATTATTTTCTGGACTGATTATAAAGTGACTTGAAACAGTGGTAACAATGACACTGTGTGATATACTTGAAACAGTGGTAACAATGACACTGTGTGATATACTTGAAACAGTGGTAACAATGACACTGTGTGATATACTTGAAATAGTGGTAACAATGACACTGGATGATATACTTGAACAGTGGTAACAATGACACTGTATGATATAAATTGGTCAGGTAACAATGGCTGACCGGTCAGGTAACAATGACTGACCAAGATATTGCGTTTGGGCTGTAGGAGCCCCTCCGGAGTCTGTACACACCCCCAGTGAGCGCCGTCGATGATAAATAAATATGGATGGCTCGGGCTGCATGCCGCAGTGGGTACTGGAATGTACCATCATATACATTGCATTGCATTCATGGATTTCTATTTATACTGTTGTTTAGCTGCTCAGCTCCATATGTTGATGTATATTTGGATTTTAGCTTACTTTGTGTATTTACTGGATTTTCTTATCTTCGAACTGTAGTTATTTTTATTACTCACTGGGTCGGAGTACTCACTTTACTCCCTGCACCTTGTGTGCAGATCCAAGGCAGTCTCAGGCTCAGTAGATCCAGTTGATCAGCAGATCCAGCTTCTGGGAGTATCGAGGTAGCTGCACGGCGTTCGCAGCCATTGATCTTCTCCCTCCTATCCTATCTCTTTATTTCCGCATTATCAGACTTTGGATATACCATGTATTAGGATGATATTCTGTATTCTAGAGGCTCAAATTCGTGACACCGGGTCCCAGTGAGATTATATTGTGTATTTTGTTAAATTCTTCAGTACTTTAATCTTGTTTAATTGATATTTCTTTCCGCTATTTTTGATATATTGGGTTAAGTGTTGAATAATGGTCGGACTTGCCTAGTAGTGTGTTGGGCGCCATCACGACCGGGATTTGGGTCGTGACAAAAACCTTGGACTGAAATTAAATGATATTAATCCACTAAGGACTCTACAAGTCGGCACAAGGCCCCCAAACGTGGCATTGAGCCCAAATGTCATCAATACATGTGTGTATCAGTCGCCAACATATTATAAGTATCAATACAATGTGCGAATCAGTCGCCAATATACTATAATTATCACTCGGGATGGACCAAGTCACAATCCTCAATCATATACCACCCTGCACTTGCCATGGGATGTGTGTCACGCCTCAATATAGCGTTACTATGTGAAAATCCGGGGTTTCAAACCCTCAGAACAACAGTTGCATCAATTACTCACCTCGAACCGGCTACTTCTTTAGCTCGCGACACCTTTGCCCCTCGAATTGGCCTCCACGTGCGTCGAATCTGCCCAACGAATATGTCGCAATATGCTAAAGGGACAATACCCAATAGAAATTTTTACATCAAAATGTTCCTTATATCGCCACGAGTCTATACATACCAAATTCACAAGAATCAGAGTCCATTTGACCCCTCAAATCCCAAATTTAGAATTTCAATTTTAAGCCCTATTTTCTTACAATTTGGCTATATTTTCATGAATTTCAAGGATGATTGCACAATATAATCATGTATTTAGTTCATAGGACTTACCTTCAATCACTTCCCGTCAAAACCCCTTCAATTCCCGTCCAAAAGCTCTCAAGGTTGCTCAAAAATGGTGGAAAAATGGGTTGGGTTCGCTGATGAAATGTTAATATTTTGGAAGTACTGGTCACTGTTCACCCGCACGGTTACTGTTCACTGCTACAAAAAATACAGCAGCTTTTTAGGAAATTTGCAGCAAAACCATTTTTTTTACTAAAATAGCTCTAACTCCATCATACAAACTCGTAATTAGACGATTCTTGTTCCTATGAGTCACAAATAATAATATGAACACAACCCTTCTATCGAAACTCAATTCGGAGCTCGTTTGACCAGTTCAATACCCATTTTGCTCGTTAAACAATTAACTCACATTTCACATCAAAAACTCAATCGCGACTTGATGAAATTAAACCAAAATTTCCAGATCAGTCCTATAATTCATGATTTAAATTCTGGAAGTCTCGAAATCAAATTTGGATCTCTAGAACTACAAATGAACCTTTAGATCATTATATTTATGCTCAAAACGACAAAAATCTACCAAAAATGACCCGTTGGGCATCCGAAACACACCCGAGGCCAGTGGGACCTCAACCAATCATGCCCACATAATTCATAACATCATTAAAACCTGCTCCAATCATCAAAACACCTCAAACAATATCAAATTATCCAAAACTCATCGAATTCAAGCCTAAGTTTCCAAAAACTTCAGAAAATACACTTTCGATCAAAAACCCGACCAAACAATGTCCGAATAACCTGAAATTTTGCACACACATCACAAATGACATAACAAAGCTACAACAACTCTCGGAATTCCATTCCAACTCCCAGATCTAAATCTTCACCTATCAACCGGAATTCGCCAAAATACTAATTTTGCCAATTCAAGCTTAATTCTACCCCGGTCATCACAAAAATATTCCGGACACACTCCTAAGTCCCAAATCACCTAACGAAGCTATCCGAACCATAAAATTTGCATTTCGAGCCCTCTAACACATAAGTCAATATCCGGTTGACTTTTCCAACTTATGCTTCCTTAAGAGAGACTAAGTGTCTCAAACCTTACCAAAACTAGTCCGAATGACTTCAAATTTTGCACACAAGTCACATTCGATATTACGGACTTGCACCAACTTTCAGAATCGCATTCTGACCCCGATATCAAAATTTTCACTTCCGGTCGAATTTTCTCAAAAACCTTCAAATTCCTATATTTAGCCAAATGACTTCAAAATGACCTCCGGACATCCGAATTCACTTCCGATCGCGCTCCCAACTCCAGAATCACCATACAGAGCTATTCCCAGACTCGGAATCCCAAACGGACATCTATAACTCTGAAATGCCTTCCAACCCAAGTTTATGAAATTCTTCTAAAATACTAACTTCCACAATATACGCCGGAATGCTCACGGGTTATCCAAAACCAAATCCGGACATACGCCCAAGTCCGAAATCATCATTCAAACATGCTAGAACTTTCAGATCCCAATTCCGAGGTCGTTTACTCAAAATTCCGATCTTAGCCATTTTCTTCAACTTAAGGTTGCCGCAATGAAAAGTTTCTTTCCAATTTGACTACGAATTTCTTGAAATTCAATTCTGACCATACGTACAAGTCAATATACCTAAAATGAAGTTGTTCATGACTTCCAACTGCTGAACGACGCGCTAGAGCTTAAAACGACCGTTCGGGTCGTTACACATATACATTATACAGTGTCACTGTTACTACTGTCTCAAACTTATCCACTTTGAAAGTGATCAGACAATCTCAGAACAACAAATAAATATCTCAAGAAATGACATAAATAACAAATAGTGCACAAATGTATGAATGCAATGCAATGCATATGACGGTACACTTCGGTACCCACTGCGGCGTGCAATCCGATCCATTTAACGTCGATGGCGCTCACTAGGGGCGTGTACAGACTCCGGATGGGCTCCTACAGTCCAAGCGCAATGTTACTGCAGGGTGCAGTCCGATCCAATATATATACACTGCTGCGGCGCGCAGCCCGATCTAATATATATACATTGCTGTGGCGCGCAGCCCGATCCAATAAATATACACTGCTGCGGCGCGCAGCCTGATCCATGCACAATTCAAAAATCTTCATAAGCCCCATGGGCATTTATAAAACAGTAGTCTTCAGCCCGAAATAACACTTAAAATATCATTTGAGTTTCAAAACTTAGAAATATGGCTGAGTTTGCAAAACAGTATTCAAAACCTTGGTATGAGACCGTATGATATGCAAATTATGCTAAAACAGTAATATCAATCCCCGAAGGATTCTACAAGTTGGCACAAGGCCCCAAACATGGCAATCAGCCCAAATTATGATGATAACAAGTAATTTCAGTCAAATATGCAGTAAAATCAACAACCAGACGGACCAAGTCACAATCCCCAACGGTGCTCTACCCCACTCTCATATCCGGCGTGCAAGTCACCTCAATACAGCACTATAATGTGCAAATTCGGGGTTTTAAACCCTCAGGATATCATTTACTCACCTCGAACCGGTGAGATCTCTAGCCCGCAACGCCTTTGCCCCTCAACCCGGCCTCCACGCGCGTCGTATCTAACCAAAAATAGAGAGAATATATCACAATATGCTAAGGGAACAAAGCCCAAGAGAAAACAATCAAATTCGGGCACAAATTCCGAAATTACCAAAACCCGAGCCCCGGGCCCACTTCTCGAAATTCAGAAATTTTTACATATTTAGATTCCTCATCTTTCCACGAGTTCATACATAACAAGAATGTAAAAATCGGAGTTCAAATGATCCCTCAAATCCTCAATTTAGAATCTCAAAACTCAAGCCCTAGTTCTTCCCAAATTCCATCTCAAATCACTTATTAAATGATGAATTCAATGGTATATTCATGTACTCTAACCAAATCTGAGTTAGAATCACTTACCCCGATGAATTTCTTGATAAACCTTCGAAAAATCGCTAAAATCCGAGCTCTATAGGTCAAAATATCAAATAAAACCCAAAATCTCATATTTATAGAGTACCCCTCGGATTCCGACAGTGCTGACCGCACAAAAATGACCGCGGTCCTCGCCCAGGGAGTGCTGACCGCACAAAAATGGTCGCGGCCGTGCAGCAATTTGACTGCAGTGACAGGCTTCACTATTTAGGCCGTAACTTTCTCTACAAATGTCCAAATGCCTATTATAATATGTTTCTGAAAACTAGATTCAAAGCTCTACAACTTTTGTTTTTAAATCACCTCAAATTTACTTCTAGATCAAAAGATATGAACCTCCGAAATAGGAGCAGTGACCTGCAGATTCTTCCCCTGCGCGGTCGTGCGCCCAGCGCGAGAAGGAGCACGGTCCGCGCCGCCACTGCTGCCCTCTCCATTTTTCTAAGTTCCGGGGTGTCCGTACTCGCTCAAAACTCACCCAAAACAAACCCGAGGCCCCCAGGACCTCAACCAAAAGCACCAACAAGTCTGAAAACACATCACGGACTTAGTCGAGGCCTCAAATCACATCACATATCATCAAAATCACCAATTATGCATGGATTCAAGCCTAAGAACTTATTTAATTTTTAAATTTCACAACCGATGCCGAAACACATGAAAACTAGTCCGAATGACCTCAAATTTTGCAGACAAGTCCAAAATGACATAACGAAGCTACAGAAACTCTCGGAATTCCATTCCGACCCTCGGATCAAAATCTCGCATACCAACTGGATTTCGCCAAAATCCTAACTTCGCCAAAATAGGCTAACTTCTACACCGAACCTCCAAAATCACTTCCGATCACGCTCCTAAATCACAAATCATCTCCCGGAGCTAACCGAACCATCGGAATTCACCTCCGAGCACTCTAACTCATAAGTCAGCGTCCGGTTGACTTTTCCAACTTAAGACTTCTTAAAAGAGACTAAGTGTCTTATTTCTTATTAAAACCACTTCAAATCAACTCGATTACACAAGATATGGATAATAAAGCATAAGGAAGCTGAAAATGGGGAAAACGGAGTAGTAATTCATGAGACGACGGGTCGGGTCGTCACATTCTCCCTAACTTAAACAAATGCTCGTCATCGAGCGTACCCAGAGTTGCCCTAGAAGCCAACCAAAAGCTGAGTAACCTTACTAAGCATATACCCGGGGGTGATCCCACATCACTATATCTCATATAGTTCCGATAACACATTTAAATCGAAATTACACAATCCAGTCTAGCCCATAAATCATAGAACTACCTTTTTACTTCTGAAACCATCGATATGATCAAAACATCACACCTATACCTTGAATAGTCTCGAACCAGCTGTGATAAACCATACCTGCATCCTCGAGTGAAATCATATGTTCTACTGTGTAATCCAAGCAGTCGAAACGATGACTTCTATTCACAGCAGTTGCCCACAACAACCAAATACCGATAGAAAATCCCTTATTAGCAGAAGTCTTATTCCAACACTTTCATATACTGCCAACGATAAATGAGACACGCATCAAACCATAACCATCTCTCAGATCAACCACTTATGAAACTACTTCCCTTTTGACTAATACCACAACAGATTTTCGAGTCGAACCTCAATATTATTATTCTAACAAGCCGAAATCAAATCTGTTCGTGTTCATCAATGACCCCAACGATCACCTCGAATCCAACACACCTCTCTGGTTATATGACACCTCAATACAGGCCTAAGCCTCAACTTGCGTAATACGCGCACCCATAAGAAACGGTCCGAACATACCCAAAGCATGGAAATGACTCAACTGAGAGAGTTGTACCTCAAACTCACTAGTACTGCCACAACACAAGGCTGAGACCCTGTCTCACATCATAGAAATAGGACACACAGATTTGACCGACAAGGTCATGTTTTTTTACAAAGCTTTGCTGCAACGCACAATCCTATCTATGTACTACTCCACATGAAACGCCTCAAGTGACTATGCTTGAAATCGACAACCACGATCAATTGATGTCCGGAGCCAGAGCAAATCATTACACCCACGGTGAATCAAAAAACACATACCACGCAAACCTGATAGAACATAATCCAACTCACCTCGCCACTTAACCCGTGGCATTTCCGGCATAGCCCATGGCACAATAGTTCACAAATTTCCCGACGCTAAGACAACCAGTCTAAATTCTGACATCACATACAAAATCTAACATACCAACAAGTAAAGATCCAGCCTTAAAAGTGCCATAATACTATTGAAGTGCCATCAACTTAATCACATTGCTCTTTTTCTGAAACATGTACCCTCTACAAATCACTATGATTAGAAATACAATTTCCTCAATCATCTGAAGATCATTCACCCCAAAGTTGCCCGTACCACCTAAGAATGTTATGAATTTCCATTTAGAACTGAACCATAACCTTACACATGCAATTCTCAATCCTTCACAACATATCGCATATACCATATCATCCTAAGGTAACATGAGGACTTCACCTCCCTTCCGAACCAGGAACGTTTATGCACTCAACTAGTCAAGAACTTCCATTGATCCTATCTAGAAGAAAAAAATCACTACACATCACATGTCTCTCATATCCATAGAAAAGGCACCTCTTCAACCACGATAGAAACCATCAAGAACTCTCCGATTTTCCCTTTGCACAAATCAGACCTGCCAGGACTGAATCCTTCTAACTCGACCAAGCTAAGCAAGCCATCAAAACCCAAGAGCATCGCTGCAAAAATACTTGTAAGGGCTCATTACCTCGAACACATACGAAGAATTAATCATATACTTACCATACTGATTCAGTCTACTATCAAGCTATTTCATCTATCTAATTTCCCTTCTAATCCATCAGTGACTTGATATTCCCTCTTGTTATAGAACCTCAGTTCCTCAACCCAAGCTCACTACACGAGTGTGACGACCCGAAGGGTCATCACCGTAGTTCTTCCTTGTTCCGCACTTTCGAGGCCTTGAAAACCTCGCTTTTAGTTGCCTCGATTGGCGTGGCAGTTTGGGCGCGTAGCCGGAAAGTTTTTATGTTAGAATATGTGTAACGACCCGAACCATCGTTTCCTGAATTTATGTCCTGTATTCCCCATTAAATGCTTATTCATGTTTCAATATGTGTACTTGGTGAATTTGAGTCAGTTCGGATCGAGTTTGGTATGAAATGGGACAATTAGTCTCTTTAAGGAAGAATTAGTTTGGAAAAGTCAACCGGATGTTGACTTGTGAGTTAGAGGGCTCGGAATTGAATTCCAATGATTCGGTTAGTTTCGGGGGATGATTTAAGGCCTAGGAGCGCAATCGAAATTGATTTTGGAGGTCCGGTGAAGAAATTAGCTCATTTTGGCGAAGTTAGTATTTTGGCGATTTCCGGTTGATAGGTGAAATTTTGATCCGACGGTCGGAATGGAGTTCCGAGAATTTTTGTAGCTTCGTTATGCCATTTTGGATATGTGTGCTAAATTTCAAGTCATCCGGACATATTTTGGTCGAGTTTTGATCGAAAGCGCGTTTTGGAAGTTTTAAAGGAACTTAGACTTGAATTCGGTGTAATTCGATAATTTTGGTATTAGTCGAGGTGTTTTGATAATTGGAACAAGTTTGAATAATATTATAAGATGTATTAGTATTTTTGGTTGAGGTCCGGAGGACCTCGGGATAATTTCGGATGGCTAACGGGCACTTTTGAAGTTGGAAATTTCATAATAGACGAAAGTTGTAAATGAGTGCGCACAAGGCCTCATTTTGAACGATAGTATCTCTCGTTATATAAGGAGTTGTGTGAGCTACAACCAATTAAATTAAATCCCTTTGAGTTTAGTTTCCAACGCAACAAACCATTCGTCATTTGGAAGTGTATACAGGAAGTTATGACCATTTCACGGGTCAGGTGTCAGAGCGCGCGAAGTATCTCGCGAAGTCACGCATTTCGCGCGTCTGAGGCAGAATGCTCAGCAAAACGCGTGAACAACGCGCGAACTACGCGACTGAAGGTTTTTAAGTACTCTAAAGACCGGAAATGAGAGGAATTGAGTCATTCTCAAGCCTAAGGCTTCCCCAACACCCCCAATTCGACCAAGGCACCCAATTCCACTCCTAAGGTAAGATTTTTGGAGTATTTTGAGTTGATTACTACTCCCAAACACTTATATTAACATGGATTGATCTTAAAAATCCTTAGATTTTCAAGAAATTCCTTCAAGAACTCAAAGAAGGGTTTTGCAAGATTTCTTCCAAAAGGTAAATCCTACACCTTAGACTCACATATATGGATATATTATGGAAATATGAGTATGAGTCAAGTATTACAACTTATTGTATGGTGGTTGGAAGCCATAAATTCCCTATTTAAATACATGAACATGGTAGGGATTTAGAGGTGTTTATTTGATGGAATTTTTGTTGGTTTGGGTGTGAATGGTTGATCACACATGTGATGTTAGGAGTATAAATTGTTAAAGAATAATAGTGTGATGAATTGTTGGTTAATGGTGATAGTTGGAGGAACCAATGCTATAGTTAAGAGGTGTAAATATTTATACCTACAAGATGTTTGATAATATGCCTAAATGGCATAATTTATGGGATCTAGTACTAATATTGGCCATATTGAGTGTTATATTGTAGATTGAAGTTACATAACTGTATGGGATCATTATAGTATCATTAAGGGGCAAATTTCAGATATGTATGGTTAAAACCCCGTCTTTTAGAAATCGAACTTCATCGAGGTTTATGTGATTTTTGGCAGATTCGTCACACGAGGAGGCCAATTAGAGAGGCAAGGGCATAGCGAGCTAGAGGTGAGTAATAGATGTAAATGCTGTTCTGATGGTTTGAAACCCCGGACTATCACATCGTAACGCTATATTGAGGCGTGACACGCACTCCATGGCTAGTGCGGGGTCGGATACTACTGAGGATTGTGACTTGGTCCACCCCGTGTGATGTTTATACTATACTGGTGATTGATACACATACTTCATTGATATTACTGGGCTTGATGCCATGTTTGGGGCCTTGTGCCAATTTGTAAAATCCTTCGAGGATTGATATTACTGCTAAGCATGATTTGCATATCATTTAATTTCAATCCAAGGTTTTAAATGCTGTTTTGCAAACTAAGCCATAATTCTAAGTGTTGAAAATTTAAATGATATTTTGAAATGTATTCTGGGATGGGAACTTCTGTTTTGTAAATGCCCAAGGGGCTTATTATATTATTTTCTGGACTGATTATAAAGTGACTTGAAACAGTGGTAACAATAACACTGTATGATATACTTGAAACAGTGGTAATAATGACACTGTGTGATATACTTGAAATAGTGGTAACAATGACACTGGATGATATACTTGAACGGTGGTAACAATGGCACTGTATGATATAAATTGGTCAGGTAATAATGGCTGTCCGGTCAGGTAACAATGACTGACCAAGATATTGCGCTTGGGCTGTAGGAGCCCCTCCGGAGTCTGTACACACCCCCAGTGAGCGTCGTCGACAATAAATAAATATGGATAGCTCGGGCTGCACGCCGCAGTGGGTACTGGATTGTACCATCATATGCATTGCATTGCATTCATGTATTTTCCTTTATACTGTTGTTTAGCTGTTCAGTTCCATATGTTGCTGTATATTTAGATTTTAGCTTACTTTGTGTATTTACTGGATTTTCTTATCTTCGGACTGTAGTTATTTTTATTACTCAATGGGTCGGAGTACTCACATTACTCTCTGCACCATGTGTGCAGATACAGGCAGAGCTGAGTTCGCTCCTGAGCGCTGATTCTTTCCAGACCAGGTGGTGACTAGGAGTAACAAGGTAGTTGTTGACGTCCGCAACCCCATTTTCTCCCTTATCTTTGTTATTTATGATAATTCCAGACTTTGTAAAATATTAGTAAACTCTGTAGTAGCTCATGACTCGTGACACCCCGATTTCGGGCTGAGTTGGGATGATTTTCCTTGTTCTATCACGTTTATTTCGCATTTAAGATTTTATTGCCCATGATTTAGACTTATTCCTGCTAAGTAATTATAAAGAGATGTACTGTTTTGTTGATTGGCTGGCCTTATCCTCACGAGAGACGCCATCACGACCGGGTTGGGATTTTGGGTCGTGACAAGTTGGTATCAGAGCCTAGGTTACTAGGTCTCGCGAGTCATGAGCTGGTTTAGTAGAGTCTCGCGGATTGGTACGGAGACGTTTGTATTTATCCTCGAGATGCTGCAGAACCTTTAGGAAAAACTTCATATTCTTGAATTCTTATCGTGCGTCCTTGATTCAGCTTGAAAAAGTAACTTTTACAATTTCTTCCACGTATTCGTATACGCGAACGAATGCTCAGTATTAGATGTGCCTTGATGGCTTGTAATTCCCCGATCGAAGGGCGAGACGTGGTCGTTTTGAGTTTGATGTTAGGCCAGTCTGGAGGGCTTGAGGCTGGATCTTTGCCAATGGCTTTAGCACCGAGGTGCTTATTGTGTGAGCAAGTATTTTGAACTTATATGTTCGATATTACCTCTATTAGTGGGAATCATGGTTGGATAGCTACGTGAGGAGTATTATAGTACTGCGATATGTATCTATATGACTTGGAAGTGACGAAGAAGGTCTATTGGATGAGAGATGAACTATTGAGTGTATGATTTCCATTGTGATAGGATGTGTAGTCCCAAGTTATGGGTGCGTGAAGGATCTTTTTATGCCTCCTATTTGAAGTGAAGTAAATTTCATGTTACGGTATGAGTTTAGACTCAGAAATATTAAGTGATGGTGTAATGTGTATGGCAGTGGAAGGTATACAAAAATATTAACCAAAGGTAAAGCTAGTGGGTAATTGGCTTATGAGGGGAAGCTATTTGTCATACTAGTTAGATAAGTCTGGGAGCTGAGATCGCTTCTGTAAATGTATTATGACGAAATCGTTAAGTCAAGGAGACCACCTCGAAGGTCTAAAACATTAAAGAAAGAATATGTTCTTACTCGGTTGACTAGCCCAATAATGGAGGATTGAAAGGTATTTTCTATGTGTTATGATTCAAATAGGTGCAATACATATCCATGTATCAATTTTGATAGTATAATACATGTAATATTGATATTAATGTAATTGATATACGTTATGATGTTTTGTCAAGTTGTGGATGTGTTGTTAGGATGGTTTTGGTGATTCTCTGGCAGGTGGATAGGCCCAATTACAAAGGAGACTTTGCCAAAATTTTTGAAAAATTTGGTACTTAGTAAAATTTGGTCCCCTATAGAGTAGGCTTAACTATTAGGTGAGTGAATGCAAGAAAACACGGAAGAGTTAAAATTTTAGATGAATTGTGTTTCCATAAGATTATGAAGGAGTGAGTTTAATCTCACTATGGTATTATCTCAGTCTGCCACATAGATGCCTCTGTCTTATTTTATCCGGGATCCACCTATTCTTATGTGTCTTCATATTTTTCCGTCATTTGGGTATGCCCTGGGAGTCTCTTACTTTACCTGTTCATGTGTCTACCCCGGTGGGAGATACTATTGTTGTGGACCGTGTGTATCGGTCATGTGCTGTGATTATTGGGGGTCTTGAGACCCGAGTTGACCTACTGCTGTTGAGCATGGTAGATTTTGATATTATTCTGGGCATGGATTGGCTATCTCCATATCATGCTATTCTATATTGTCATGCTAAGACAGTTACTTTGGCTATTCCGGGTGTTCCGAGGATCGAGTGGCGTGGCATGACTGATTATGACTCTAGCAGAGTAATTTCTTTCTTGAAAGCCCAGCGTATGGTTGGGAAGGGTTATCTATCATATTTGGTTTTTGTGCGGGATGTTGGAGCTGAGACTCTTAGTATTGATTCTATCCCAGTTGTGAGGGACTTTCCTGATGTATTTCCTGCAGACCTGTCGGGCATGCCGCCGGACAGGGATATTGATTTTGGCATTGACTTAGTGCCGGGCACTCAACCCATTTCTATTCCGCCATATCGTATGTCACCAATAGAGCTGAAAGAATTGAAGAAGCAGCTTCAGGAACTCTTAGATAAGGGGTTCATTCGGCGTAGTGTGTCCCCGTGGGGTGCACCTATTTTATTTGTGAAGAAGAAAGATGGCACAATGAGAATGTGCATTGATTATAGGCAGTTGAATAAGGTAACAGTGAAGAACAAGTATCATTTGCCTCGCATTGATGACTTATTTGATCAGCTTCAGGGAGCGAGGGTATTTTCTAAGATTGATCTCCGTTTGAGCTATCACCAGTTGAAAATCAAGGAGTCGGATATTCCCAAGACTGCTTTCAGGTCTAGATATGGTCACTATGAATTTTTGGTTATGTCTTTCGTGCTGACCAATGCCCCAGCAGCGTTCATGCATTTGATGAACAATGTATTTCAGCCTTATCTGGATGCATTTGTTATTGTATTCATTGATGATATCCTGGTGTATTCACGTAGCCAGAAGGAGCATGCCTAACATTTGCGTGTGGTGTTGCAGAGATTGAGAGAGAAGAAGTTTTATGCAAAATTCTCTAAATGTGAATTTTGGCTAAGTTCTGTGGCATTTTTGGGTCACATAGTGTCCAGCGAGGGTATACAGGTTGATCCAAGGAAGATAGAAGTAGTGCAGAGTTGGTCTAGACCGTCCTCAGTCACAGAGATTCGGAGTTTTCTTGGGCTAGCAGGCTATTATCGCCGATTTGTTCAGGGGTTTTCTTCTATTGCATCGCCTTTGACCAAGTTGACTCAGAAAGGTGCCCCATTTGTATGGTCCGGCGAGTGTGAGGAGAGCTTTCAGAAGCTCAAGGCACTTCTGACCACAACTCCAGTGTTGGTGTTACCATCAGCTACAGGTTCATACACAATATATTGTGATGCTTCCAGAGTTGGGATTGGTTGTGTGCTAATGCAGGAGGGTAGAGTTATTGTTTATGTTTCTCGTCAGTTGAAGCCCCATGAGAAGAACTACCCTGTTCATGATTTGGAGTGGTTGTTATAGTTCATGCCTTAAAAATTTGGAGGCACTATTTATATGGCGTATCTTGTGAGGTATTCACTGATCATCGCAGTCTTCAACATTTATTTAAACAAAAAGATCTTAATTTGAGGCAGTGGAGATGGCTTGAGTTACTTAAAGACTATGATATTACCATTCTATATCATCCGGGAAAGGCCAATGTAGTGGCCGATGCATTGAGCCGAAAGGCAGTCAATATGGGGAGTTTGGCTTACATCCCAGTTGGGGAGAGGCCTCTTGCAGTTGATGTTCAGACCTTGGCCAATCAGTTGGTGCGGTTAGATATTTCTGAGCCTAGCCGGGTATTGGCTAGTGTGGTTTCTCGATCTTCCTTATATGATCACATCAGAGAGCACCAGTATGATGATCCACATTTGCTTGTCCTTAAGGATAGAGTTCAGCATGATAATGCCAAAGATGTGACTATACGTGATGATGGCGTATTGAGGATGTAGGGCCGTATTTGTGTGCCCGATGTTGATGGTCTTAGAGATTTGATTCTTGAGGAGGCCCACAGTTCGCAGTATTCCATCCATCCAGGTGTTGCGAAGATATATCAGGACTTGAGACAACATTACTGGTGGAGGAGAATGAGGAAAGACATTGTGGGATATGTGGCTCGGTGTCTCAACTGTCAGCAGGTGAAATATGAGCATCAGAGACCGGGCGGTTTGCTTCAACAGATGATTATTCCTGAGTGGAAATGGGATAGAGTTACTATGGATTTCGTGAGTGGCCTTCCTCGGACTTTGAAGAATTTTTATTCGATTTGGGTCGTTGTGGATAGGCTGACCAAGTTAGCGCATTTCATTCTGGTGTGTACCACATATTCTGCGGAGTGGCTGGCTAGGATCTTTATTCAGGAGATTGTGCGGTTGCATGGTATTACAGTTACTATTATTTCGGATAGAGGTACTCAGTTCACTTCTCAGTTTTGGAGGACTTTTCAGCACGAGTTGGGCACTCAGGTGGAGTTGAGTTCAGCATTTCATCCTCAGACGGACGGACAGTCCGAGCGTACTATTCAGATATTGGAGGATATGTTGCGTGCTTGTGTGATTGATTTTGGAGGTTCTTGGGTTGAATTTTTACCACTTGCAGAGTTTGCCTACAACAACAGCTATCAGTCCAATATTAAGATGACACCGTATGAGGCCTTATATGGGAGGCGGTGTAGATCTCCAGTTGGTTGGTTCGAGCCCGGCGAGGCTAGGTTGTTGGGGACGGATTTGGTCCAGGATGCCTTAGAAAAGGTGAAGGTGATTCAGGAAAGACTTCGCACAACTCAGTCACGTCAGAAGAGTTATGCGGACCGGAAGGTCCGGGATGTGTCATTCATGGCGGGTGAGAAGGTTTTGCTGAGGTTTCACCCATGAAGGGTGTTATGAGATTTGGAAAAAAAGGAAAGCTAAGTCCGCGATTTATTGGACCTTTTGAAATACTTAGGAAGGTTGGAGAGGTGGCCTATATGCTTTCCTTGCCACCTAGTTTGTCGGGTGTTCACCCAGTATTCCATGTTTCTATTCTCCGAAAGTATGTTGGGGACCCATCTCATATATTGGATTTTAGTACAGTACCGTTAGATGAAAATTTGACTTATAATGTGGAGCCAGTGGCTATTTTGAGTCGACAGGTTCAAAAATTGAGATCAAAAGATATAGCATCAGTAAAAGTAGAGTGGAGAGGTCGTCCCATGGAGAAGGCTACTTGGGAGACCGAGCAGGAGATGTGGAGCAGGTACCCGCACCTATTTGAAACTCCAGGTATGTTTCTTAACTCGCTCGAGGGCGAGCGTTCGTTCTAGTTGGGGAGAATGTAACGACCCGAACCGTCGTTTCCTGTATTTACATCCCGTATTCCTCGTTAAATGATTATTCATGTTTCAATATGTGTACTTGGTGAATTTGAGTCAATTAGGATTGAGTTTGGTATGAAATGAGACAATTAGTCTCTTTAAGGAAGAATTAGTTTGGAAAAGTTAACCGGACGTTGACTTGTGAGTTAGAGGGCTCGGAATTGAATTCTGATAATTCGGTTAGTTTCGGGGGATGATTTAAGTCCTAGGAGCGCATCGGAATTAATTTTGGAGGCCCGGTGAAGAAATTAGCTCATTTTGGCGAAGTTAGTAGTTTGACGATTTCCGGTTGATAGGTGAAATTTTGATCCGACGGTAGGAATGGAGATCCGAGAATTTCTGTAGCTTCGTTATGCCATTTTGTCTATGTGTGCAAAATTTCAAGTCATTCGGACATATTTTGGTTGAGTTTTGATCGAAAGCACGTTTTGGAAGTTTTAAAGGAACTTAGACTTGAATTCGGTGTAATTCGATAATTTTGGTAATAGTCGAGGTGTTTTGATAATTGGACCAAGTTTGAATAATATTATAAGATGTATTAGTATTTTTGGTTGAGGTCCCGAGGACCTCGGGATGATTTCGGATGGCTAACGGGAACTTTTGAAGTTGGAAATTTCATAATAGACGAAAGTTGTAAATGAGTGCGCACAAGGCCTCACTTTGAACGATAATATCTCTCGTTATATAAGGGGTTGTGTGAGCTACAACCTATTAAATTAAAGCTCTTTAAGTCTAGTTTCCAACGCAACAAACCGTTCATCATTTGAAAGTGTATACAGGAAGTTATGACCATTTCATGAGTCAGGTGTCAGAGCGCGCGAAATATCGCGCGAAGTATCGCGCGAAGTCGCACATTTCGCGCGTCTGAGGCAGAATGCTCAGCAAAACGCGCGAACAAACGGGCGAACTACGCGACTGAAGGTTTTTAAGTACTCTAAAGACCGGAAATGAGAGGAATTGAGTCATTCTCAAGCCTAGGGCTTCCCCAACACCCCCAATTCGACCAAGGCACCCAATTCCACTCCTAAGGTAAGATTTTTGGAGTATTTTGAGTTGATTACTACTCCCAAACACTTATATTAACATGGATTGATCTTAAAAATCCTTAGATTTTCAAGAAATTCCTTCAAGAACTCAAAGAAGGGTTTTGCAAGATTTCTTCCAAAAGGTAAATCCTACACCTTAGACTCACATATATGGATATATTATGGAAATATGAGTATGAGTCAAGTATTACAACTTATTGTATGGTGGTTGGAAGCCATAAATTCCCTATTTAAATACATGAACATGGTAGGGATTTAGAGGTGTTTATTTGATGGAATTTTTGTTGGTTTGGGTGTGAATGGTTGATCACACATGTGATGTTAGGAGTATAAATTGTTAAAGAATAATAGTGTGATGAATTGTTGGTTAATGGTGATAGTTGGAGGAACCAATGCTATAGTTAAGAGGTGTAAATATTTATACCTACAAGATGTTTGATAATATGCCTAAATGGCATAATTTATGGGATCTAGTACTAATATTGGCCATATTGAGTGTTATATTGTAGATTGAAGTTACATAACTGTATGGGATCATTATAGTATCATTAAGGGGCGAATTTCAGATATGTATGGTTAAAACCCCGTCTTTTAGAAATCGAACTTCATCGAGGTTTGTGTGATTTTTGGCAGATTCGTCACACGAGGAGGCCAATTAGAGAGGCAAGGGCATAGCGAGCTAGAGGTGAGTAATAGATGTAAATGCTGTTCTGAGGGTTTAAAACCCCGGACTTTCACATCGTAACGCTATATTGGGGTGTGACACGCACTCCATGGCGAGTACGGGGTCGGATACTACTGGGGATTGTAACTTGGTCCACCCTGTGTGATGTTTATACTATACTGGTGATTGATACACATACTTCATTGATATTACTGGGCTTGATGCCATGTTTGGGGCCTTGTGCCGATTTGTAAAATCCTTCGAGGATTGATATTACTGCTTAGCATGATTTGCATATCATTTAATTTCAGTCCAAGGTTTTAAATGCTGTTTTGCAAACTCAGCCATAATTCTAAGTGTTGAAAACTTAAATGATATTTTTAAATGTATTCCGGGCTGGGAACTTCTGTTTTGTAAATGCCCAAGGGGCTTATTATATTATTTTCTGGACTGATTATAAAGTGACTTGAAACAGTGGTAACAATGACACTGTGTGATATACTTGAAACAGTGGTAACAATGACACTGTGTGATATACTTGAAATAGTGGTAACAATGACACTGGATGATATACTTGAACAGTGGTAACAATGGCACTGTATGATATAAATTGGTCAGGTAACAATGGCTGAGCCCGAGGGGCTGATACTATACTGAGATTTACATATTGAGCCCGAGGGGCAAGCTTTTGATTTATCCTTACTGTGGAAATTATTTGTCTTTACTGTTTTAAAAGAAGAATTATCTGATACTCACTATTTTACTGTATAACTGATTTTACTGCTTGGGATAGCGCTATATTGTGCCGTTATGAGATTTCATGTTTTCAGTCGTTATTTATTTTTATTACTCACTGGGTCGGAGTACTCACATTACTCCCTGCACCATGTGTGCAGATACAGGCAGAGCTGAGTTCGCTCCTGAGCGCTGATTCTTTCCAGACCAGGCGGTGACTAGGAGTAACGAGGTAGTTGTTGACGTCCGCAACCCCGTTTTCTCCCTTATCTTTGTTATTTATGATAATTCCAGATTTTGTAAACTATTAGTAAATTCTGTAGTAGCTCATGACTTGTGACACCCCGATTTCGGGCTGAGTTGGGATGATTTTCCTTGTTCTATCACGTCTATTTCGCATTTAAGATTTTATTGCCCATGATTTAGACTTATTCCTGCTAAGTAATTATAAAAGAGATGTACTGTTTTGTTGATTGGCTGGCCTTGTCCTCACGAGAGACGCCATCACGATCGGGTTGGGATTTTGGGTCGTGACAATATGTGAATTATGTGAAACATTTGATGAATTTTGGTATTAATATGCATAATGTTGACTTCGGTCAACATTTTGGGTAAACGGACCCGGACCTGTGATTCGACGGTCCCGGAGGGTCCGTAGAAAAATATGGGACTTGGGCGTGTGCCCGGAATCAAATTCTGAGGTCCCAAGCCCGAGAAATGAATTTTTGAAAGAAATTGTTTTTCTGAAATTTGATATGAAAATTTGAAATGAAAAAGGGGTTAGAAAATATAGGTATCGGGCTCGTATTTTGGTTCCGACGCCCGGTACAAGTCTTAAATATGTGTTAAGCACTATCTGTAAAGTTTGGCTAAAAACGGACGTCATATGACGTGTTTCGGACTAAAAATGGAGAATTTGAGTTATGAAAGTTGAAGAAAGAAAATCATGTGTTTGAGGCTTGATCCTATGTATATGATGTTATTTTGGCGATTTGATCGCACGAGTAAGTCCGTAAGATGTTTTTAAGGTTGCACACTACTAGGCAAGCCCGACCATTATTCAACACTTAACCCAATTTATCAAAAATAGCGAAAAGAAATATCAATTAAGCAAGATTAAAGTACTGAAGAATTTAACAAAATACACAATATAATCTCACTAGGACCCGGTGTCACGAATCTGAGCCTCTAGAATACAGAATATCATCCTAATACATGGTATATCCAAAGTCTGATAATGCGGAAATAAAGAGATAGGATAGGAGGGAGAAGATCAATGGCTGCGAACGCCGTGCAACTACCTCGATACTCCCAGAAGCTGGATCTGCTGATCAACTGGATCTACTGAGCCTGAGACTGCCCTGGATCTGCGCACAAGGTGCAGGGAGTAAAGTGAGTACTCCGACCCAGTGAGTAATAAAAGTAACTACAGTCCGAAGATAAGAAAATCCAGCAAATACACAAAGTAAGCTAAAATCTAATTCTACAGCAACATATGGAACTGAGCAGCTAAACAACAGTATAAATAGAAATACATGAATGCAATGCAATGCATATGATGGTACATTCCAGTACCCACTGCGGCGTGCAGCCCGAGCCATCCATATTTATTTATCGTCGACGGCGCTCACTGGGGGTGTGTACAGACTCCGGAGGGGCTCCTACAGCCCAAGCGCAATATCTTGGTCAGTCATTGTTACCTGACCGGTCAGCCATTGTTACCTGACCAATTTATATCATACAGTGCCATTGTTACCACTGTTCAAGTATATCATCCAGTGTCATTGTTACCACTATTTCAAGTATATCACACAGTGTCATTGTTACCACTGTTTCAAGTCACTTTATAATCAGTCCAGAAAATAATATAATAAGCCCCTTGGGCATTTACAAAACAGAAGTTCCCAGCCCGGAATACATTTAAAAATATCATTTAAGTTTTCAACACTTAGAATTATGGCTGAGTTTGCAAAACAGCATTTAAAACCTTGGACTGAAATTAAATGATATGCAAATCATGCTAAGCAGTAATATCAATCCTCGAAGGATTTTACAAATCGGCACAAGGCCCCAAACATGGCATCAAGCCCCGTAATATCAATGAAGTATGTGTATCAATCACCAGTATAGTATAAACATCACACGGGATGGACCAAGTCACAATCCCCAATAGTATCCGACCCCGCACTCGCCATGGAGGGCGTGTCACGCCTCAATATAGCGTTACAATGTGAAAGTCCGGGGTTTCAAACCCTCAGAACAGTATTTACATCTATTACTCACCTCAAGACGGCCAAAAGTCTACTCCGCGATGCCCTTTCCTTTCGAATCGACCTCCTCGCGCATCAAATCTTGCCAAAACCACAAGGAATATATTACATTAGGCTAAGGGAATATAACTCAATCGCAAAGACTCGAAAAATATCGAAAATCACGAAATTTGCAAAACCCGAGCCCCGGGCCCACTTCTCGAAAAATTACGAAAGTCACATCACCAGATTCCTCGTCTCGCCACGAGTCCGTACATATAAAATTTACCAAAATCGGAGTTCAAATGACCCCTCAAATCTTCATTTTAGAATTTCAATCTCAAACCCTAATTTCTTATAATTTGGCTATGTTTTCATGGATTTCAAGGATGATTCTTCAATAAAATCATGTATTTAACTCATAAAACTTACCTCCAATCGATCTCAGTTGAAACTCCCTTCAATCCCCGTCCAAAAGCTCTCAAAATGTCTGAAAATGGTGGAAAAATGACCCAAAATCGGATATAAACTCACTGCCTAGATTTTTCGCAATTACTGTTCACCCGCGCGGTACTGTTCACGCGCGGGTTACTGTTCACTGCTACTAAAAAAATGCACCAGGAGCCAATTTAAATTGCAGCACAACCATTTTTCACTAAAATGGCTCTAACTCCATCATACGAACTCGGAATTAGACGATTATTGTTCCTATGAGTCACAAATAATAATACGAACAGAACCCTTCAATCGAAACTCAATTCGGAGCTTATTTGCCCAGTACGATATCCATTTCGCTCGTTAAACAATTACTCATGTTTCGCGTCAAAAACCTAATCGCGGCTTGATGAAATTAGACCAAAATTTCCAGATCAGTCCTATAATTCATTATCAAAATTTCGGAAGTCTCGGAATAAAATTTGGATCTCTAGAACTAAAAATGAACCTTTAGATTATTACATTTATGCTCAAACGGTAAAAATCTTCCAAAAACTCTTCCAAAATTTGTCTGAGCCTCATGGGATCCCAACAAAGTATACTAACAAGTCCCATAATATGACACAAACTTAGTTGTTCCTTCGAATCACCAAAAACAACGCAAAAATACTAAATTCACCACGGATTCAAGCCTATGAACTTTGAAACTTCAAATTTTCACATCCGATGTCGAAACACGTCAAAACTAGTCCGAATGATCTCAAATTTTACAGACAAGTCCAAAATGACATAACGAAGCTACAGAAACTCTTGGAATTCCATTTCGAGCCTCGGATCAAAATCTTACCTATCAACCGGAATTCGCCAAAATACTAACTTTGCCGATTCAAGCTTAATTCTACACCGGTCATCACAAAAATATTCCGGACACACTCCTAAGTCCCAAATCACCTAACAAAGCTATCCGAATCATAAAATTCGCATTTCGAGCGCTCTAACACATAAGTCAATATCCGGTTGACTTTTCCAACTTATGCTTCCTTAAAAGAGACTAATTGTCTCAAACCTTACCAAAATCATTCAGGAATGACTTCAAATTTTGCACACAAGTCACATTCGACATTACAGACTTGCCCCAACTTTCGGAATCGCATTCAGACCCCGATATCAAAATTTTCACTTCCGGTCGAATTTTCTCAAAAACCTTCAAATTTCTATATTTAGCCAAACGACTCCAAAATGACCTACGGACCTCCGAATTCACTTCCGATCACGCTCCCAAATCCAGAATCACCATACGGAGCTACTCCCAGTCTCAAAATTCCAAACGGACATCAATAACACTGAAATGCATTTTAAGCCAAAGTGATGCAATTTCTTCTAAAATGCTATCTTCCACAATAGTTGCCAAAACGCTCCCGGGTTATCCAAAACCCGATCCGGGCATACGCCCAAGTACGAAATCATCATACGAACCTGCTGGAACCTTCGGATCCCAATTCCGAGGTCTTTTACTCAAAATTCCAATCCTAGTTCATTTCTTCAATTTTAAGCTTTCAAAATGAGAATTTCCATTTAGATTTGACTCCAAACTTCCTGAATTTCAATTTTGACCATACACTCAAGTCAATATACCTGAGATGAAGCTGCTCATGGCCTCAAACTGCTGAATGACGCGCCAGAGCTCAAAACGACCGATCGGGTCGTTACAATCTCCCCCACTTAAACATACATTCGTCCTCGAACGTGCTGAGAACTACACTAAAGTAGTCTGAAATCACTTGTTTAACACCTCATGCACCTTCCCGTTCTACCACCACTCAGTTGAGCACATTAGCTCGACAACTCTGTAGGTATACTCCCTTATTCAAGCAAATAAGCCATTTGGTCCAATTCCAACATCCTGAATTTCCTGCTAAGCATGTTTCCATCATACGACCACCATATCAATCTCCACACGTTGTACCCAACATGGCTGCATAACTTTGCTGAATTCACACTTTGCATCACTTTACTCATAGGACCACAATAACATTCTTTAAACATAATAGTCGAAATTCCACAAATTTGATGCTCCCATTGCATCTCATGACCTACATAGGTCTTGCTCTAGTTTTTACAACACCGATACGACTGAAGAGATGTGCAAAATTCATAATCAACTGTTGAATCAACAATTCATTGGATCTATACTCCTGACAAGTTCCATTACCTTGTCTCAAACCAAAGAATGATCTTTGCTCTATAATATACTTCATATAATCAGTTTGCACTGACCCCAAATCTAGTAACCTCGTCTCACCCAGTACGAACTGCTCAGGCAATAAGTCACCTCGGACATAATCAAAAATCCCACAAGACGCCACAATGTGCCAGTGGGCTACCAATTCGAACGCGATACAAAAGGAAGGCGAACTCTGGGAGGAACTACTCAACTCGCACACTAACATGGACTTCCTCGGAAAATAGGGAAACAGAACACATAAAAGCAAATATGGGAAATGAATTGAACATCACATTGTTGCGGAGCGTAACCCGATCCAAACAACATACCCATGGCGGCGTGCCACCCGATCCATATATAGGACTCACATAAGGAGATACACGTCGAGCTGAATAGCTCACCACATCCAAATACCGAATATCGGTCATAAACACACTAAGGTGCATAATACAATTCCCAAGGAAACATAGAGCGTTATAGGTTACAACTCAAGCACAACTGAGGTGCGATACATGATCTAAGTCTCAAGAGCCATCCTGCTCATATAACATCACCGTTGAGCGGAACCTCAACACATAAGGAATTTACCAAGCCGTCTCACAACTCATACATCGCAATATATCTTTACATGAATTATCTGACCACGAAATAAGACCGTGACTATCCTTCCATAAAGAGCGCATTGCTGAAATAAACACAACTGGCCTGACGTAAGGCTCACTTCCACATTTAAATCTATCCCCCGACCTCAAGTCGATCCTGATCGTGCCAAGCTAGGCCAATAATATTTCACAGGTCTATAACCCAATAAGCAGAGTGCCCTCCAGGCATAAATTCTCAAATGGATGATATTACCAAAATCCTCATACTTGGTTTAAATTTTTAATTAATCAAGTGACTACATGTCACACTTATACAATCTTCTCGCGGGACAAGCTCCCACCATCTTCCGAAATAAAATTAACAGGCCTACACATTCAAACCACCGGCTGCACTAACACTGAAAAGCGATCAGGAATCCCTAACCAGGATGCAAGGCCTTTCTCACAGAACACCGATCTCAGGTGATACTGACGCCAATACCCATCTTACTCAAAACACTGAAACTCCTTTCCTGCTCATCCGAGCTCTTGACATCACATTCATTGACCAAACTGCGACCTTGGTCCTTACTTCAAATTCCATACCACTCACTGCACCTCATGTGCCGATATACGATAGACACGATCTCCATCACAACTCTGGAACCGACGATAGGCTAATACTTCATCACATAAGACCTTCCATTTAACTCACTTCAGGAGAACTATAGCAACATACAGGCAAATTCTCATAACCGTCAAATATGCCAATCTCTAAGTAGTGGTCCAAGCCGCCATAACCCTTTCCGGGATCCGCCTACTCATAACAGGCCCTAATAGAAGAATGATTCAGAATAACATCAATCACTACGGCCGACAAGCCTCACACGCACCGCCACAAATCACATGCATAACTCGATCACGCTGAACGAACCGATCACTGACACTAATATGCCAACTCAACTATGGCTAATCAATCTACTTCCTTCCAGTTTATCCTTGATTGCCTTAGAAATAATAATATCTCCCTTCAACACCTAACTTATTCCAACCGCACTCACCCCGAGTGACCTTAAATCATGAGACCATGCTGTCTCAAAAACCATGACCATTTCATGTCTCTCAATGCTACACCGCAAGTCAAAACATCATAGAACATTCTGTGTCTTTCTTCATAAGCTGCTTCAAAAGCTTGACTCTTAACTGTACTTATAGACTCAGAATCATGAGGCACCACACTTTGCCTCTTGAATTCACTAGGATCGCTATTGAGAGCCACCCGGCTCTGACTTGGCCCCGAATGCAACCAACTCTACTGAATTTTATAACATATGAATACCATCTCGATAAAGCACCCAACGGAATCACTTCCCTCGAAGCCTGCACCTATACGAGGCATAAAGCATGAATCTTCCCTCAAGTCTAAATATGAGCCAATAAGGCTAACCATAGCATGCATCCAACAATTCATTTACTCAAATTACCACTCATGGTCCTTTTCCGTAGCTGCAATAACCCACCAATACGCCAATAACTAGAATTCACGCAGGTAATAAACCGTTCAATCAGCTAATCAACCGCAAGCTCCCCAACTTGGCTCGAAGCCATGGATCACAACACATATACTCTATTGTTGTCGTAATATCATGGTGAGATTAAACTCACTCCATCATAAGCTCGTGGAAACACGAATCATCTGGAATTTTAACTCTTCTGCAATTCTTGCATTTACTCACACAACAGTTAAGCCCACTCTCTAGGCGACCAATTTTTTTTTTTTAAGTCCTAAATTTTTCAAAAATTTCGGCAGAGCCTCCTTTGTAATTGGTCCTATCCACCTGCCAGAGAATCACCAAAACCATCCTAACAACACATCCACAACTTGACAAAGCATCACAATGCATATCAATTACATAAATCTAAATTGATACATGGACATGCGTTGCACCTATTTGAATCATAACACATAGAAAATACCCTTCAACCCTCCATTATTGGGCTATTCAACCAAGTAGGAACATATTCTTCCTTTAATATTTTCGACCTTCAAGGTGGTCTCCTTGACTCAACGATTTCGTCATAATACATTTACGGAAGCGATCTCAGCTCCCAGACTTATCTAACTAGGAGACACGAAAAATATTCTTCACGCGCCCATAACTCGGGCTACTCAACAAATCACAATAAGAAACGAATCACTTAACAGTTCATCTACTATCCAGTAGGCTTCTTCGCCACTACCAAGTCGTACAAATACACCTCGCAACACTAACATACTCATCACGTGGATATCCAACCGCCATTCCGGCTAACAAGGACAATAATGAACATATGAGTTCAAAACACTTGCTCACAAAATCAGCACCTCGGTGCTCAAGCCATTGGCAAAGATTTGGCCTCAAGTCCTCCAGACTGGTCTAACTTCAAACTCACAGAGATTACACATCGCCCCTCGATCGGGGAATCAAAGCCATCGAGACACATCTGATACTGAGTGCCCGTTGGTGCATACGATCACGCGGAAGGAATTTCAAAAGTTTCTTTTCAAGCTGAATCAAGGACGCACGATAAGAATTCAAGAATGTGAAGTTTTCTTAAAGGTTCGGCAGCCTCTCGAGGATAAGTACAGACATCTCTGTACCGATCCGTGAGACTCTACTAAACCGGCTCATGACTCGTGAGACCAAGTAACCTAAGCTCTGATACCAACTTGTCACAACCCAAATCCCGATCGTGATGGCGTCCAACACACTACTAGGCAAGCCCGACCATTATTCAACACATAACCCAATTTATCAAAAATAGCGGAAAGAAATATCAATTAAGCAAGATTAAAGTACTGAAGAATTTAACAAAATACACAATATAATCTTACTAGGACCCGGTGTCACGAATCTGAGCCTCTAGAATACAGAATATCATCCTAATACACGGTATATCAAAAGTCTGATAATGCGGAAATAAAGAGATAGGATATGAGGGAGAAGATCAATGGCTGCGAATGCCGTGCAGCTACCTCGATACTCCTAGAAGCTGGATCTGCTGATCAACTAGATCTACTGAGCCTGAGACTGCCTTTGATCTGCACACAAGGTGCAGGGAGTAAAGTGAGTACTCCGACCCAGTGAGTAATAAAAGTAACTACAGTCCAAAGATAAGAAAATCCAGCAAATACACAAAGTAAGCTAAAATCCAAATATACAGCAAAATATGGAACTGAGCAGCTAAACAACAGTATAAATAGAAATACATGAATGCAATGCAATGCATATGATGGTACATTCCATTACCCACTACGGCGTGCATCCAGAGCCATCCATATTTATTTATCGTCGACGGCGCTCACCTGGGGTGTGTACAGACTCCGGAGGGGCTCCTACAGTCCAAGCACAATATCTTGGTCAGTCATTGTTACCTGACCGGTCATCCATTGCTACCTGACCAATTTATATCATACAGTGCCATTGTTACCACTGTTCAAGTATATCATCCAGTGTCATTGTTACCACTATTTCAAGTATATCACACTGTGTCATTGTTACCACTGTTTCAAGTATATCAAACAGTGTCATTGTTACCACTGTTTCAAGTCACTTTATAATCAGTCCAGAAAATAATATAATAAGCCCCTTGGGCATTTACAAAACAGAAGTTCCCAGCCCAGAATACATTTAAAAATATCATTTAAGATTTCAAAACTTAGAATTATGGCTGAGTTTGCAAAACAGCATTTAAAACCTTGGACTGAAATTAAATGATATGCAAATCATGCTAAGCAGTAATATCAATCCTCGAAGGATTTTACAAATCGCCACAAGGCCCCAAACATGGCATCAAGCCCCGTAATATCAATGAAGTATGTGTATCAATCACCAGTATAGTATAAACATCACACGGAATGGACCAAGTCACAATCCCCAATAGTATCCGACCCCGCACTCTCCATAGAGGGCGTGTCATGCCTCAATATAGCGTTACGATGTGAAAGCCCGGGGTTTCAAACCCTCAGAACATTATTTACATCTATTACTCACCTCAAGACGGCCAAAAGTCTACTCCGCGATGCCCTTTCCTTTCGAATCGACCTTCTCGCGCATCGAATCTTGCCAAAACCACAAGGAATATATTACATTAGGCTAAGGAAATATAACTCAATCGAAAAGACTCGAAAAATATCGAAAATCACGAAATTTGCAAAACCCGAGTCCCGGGCCCACTTCTCGAAAAATTACAAAAAGTCACATCACCGGATTCCTCGTCTCGCCACGAGTCCGTACATATAAAATTTACCAAAATCGGAGTTCAAATGACCTCTCAAATCTTCATTTTAGAATTTCAATCTCAAGCCCTAATTTCTTATAATTTGGCTATGTTTTTATGGATTTCAAGGATGATTCTTCAATAAAATCATGTATTTAACTCATAAAACTTATCTCCAATCGATCTCAGTTGAAACTCCCTTCAACCCCCGTCCAAAAGCTCTCAAAATGACTGAAAATGGTGGAAAATGACCCAAAAGCTATCATCTTTGAAACTTCAAATTTTCACATCCGATGTCGAAACACGTCAAAACTAGTCCGAATGATCTCAAATTTTGCAAACAAGTCCAAAATGACATAACGAAGCTACAGAAACTCTTGGAATTCCATTTCGAGCCTCGGATCAAAATCTTACCTATCAACCGGAATTCGCCAAAATACTAACTTTGCCGATTCAAGCTTAATTCTACACCGGTCATCACAAAAATATTCCGGACACACTCCTAAGTCCCAAATCACCTAACAAAGCTATCCGAATCATAAAATTCGCATTTCGAGCGCTCTAACACATAAGTCAATATCCGGTTGACTTTTCCAACTTAAGCTTCCTTAAAAGAGACTAAGTGTCTCAAACCTTACCAAAATCATTCAGGAATGACTTCAAATTTTGCACACAAGTCACATTCGACATTACGGACTTGCCCCAACTTTCGGAATCGCATTCCGACCCCGATATCAAAATTTTCACTTCCGGTCGAATTTTTCTCAAAAACCTTCAAATTTCTATATTTAGCCAAACGACTCCAAAATGACCTACGGACCTCCGAATTCACTTCCGATCACGCTCCCAAATCCAGAATCACCATACGGAGCTACTCCCAGTCTCAGAATTCCAAACGGACATCAATAACACTGAAATGCATTTTAAGCCAAAGTGATGCAATTTCTTCTAAAATGCTATCTTCCACAATAGTTGCCAAAACGCTCTCGGGTTATCCAAAACCCGATCCGGGCATATGCCCAAGTACGAAATCATCATACGAACCTGCTGGAACCTTCGGATCCCAATTCTGAGGTCTTTTACTCAAAATTCCAATCCTAGTTCATTTCTTCAATTTTAAGCTTTCAAAATGAGAATTTCCATTTAGATTTGACTCCAAACTTCCAGAATTTTAATTCTGACCATACACTCAAGTCAATATACCTAAGATGAAGCTGCTCATGGCCTCAAACTGCTAAATGACGCGCCGGAGCTCAAAACGACTGATCGGGTCGTTACAAGTAAGTCCGTAAGATGGGTTTAAGGTTGTGTGCATGTTTGGTTTGGAGCCCCGAGGGCTCGGTTGAGTTTTGAATGGGGCCCGGGAGGTCTTGGACTTAAGAAAATGCAGGTTCAAGTGTTGCAGACACTAGTGTGGCCGCGGTCATTTCCGCGCGGTCCGCGCTGGAGCCGTGCGGTCGCGATGCCTTTCTGTGTGGTCCGCGTGGCTGAGTCTGAGGGCTAGGGTTTCAGGTCAACCAGCGCGGCCGCGCACCAAAACAGTGCGGTCCGCGCTGGAACGGTTCAGAGAAGCCCCAATTCTTCTCCCACACGGCGCGGCCGCAACTCATTTTTGTGCAGTCCGCGCCAGGTCCTCAGAAAGGTATACAAGTTTGGAAAATCTCAGTCATTTTTTTCATTTTTCAAAAACCCAAAACCTAAGAGGCGATTTTCCAAACAACTGTTTTTCTCCAAAACGAATGGTAAGTGATTCCTAACTTAATTTCTTTATTCCTTAACATCTTTTAACATAATTTCAACTTCAAATCAAAAAATTTCATGGGAAAAATTGGGTGTTTTGGGGAGAACCTAGGTTTTCTACAAATTGAGAAGTTGGACCTCAATTTGGGGTCTGATTTAAAAACAAATCATATATTGGGATTCATGGGGGAATGGGTAACCGGGTTTTTGTCTGAACATCGAGTTTCGACCACGTGGGTCTGGGGGTATTTTTGACCTTTTTGGGAAAAACCTTGAAAAATCTATTTTCATGCATTGGGGATGATTCATTTAGTAATTATTAATGCGATTAAGTAACTTATGACTAGATTATAGCGGATTGGTGGTGGAATCAAGAGGTAAAGCTATACTAGAAGCGTGAGTTGAGTTTGGAGCATTCGAGGTAAGTGTTTGTTCTAACTTTGGCTTGAGGGAATAGGATTAGGATGATATTTGCTACTTGCTAATGTGGAGTACGGTGTATAGGCATGGTGACGGTTATCTATGCACCGGAGTCTAGCATGACCGTGAGTCTTGATTGCTTTTAATTCGAATAATGTGACACAAGCTCCTTGTTTATTTGATAAGTTTCATATAATGTGAACGGTTGAGGAAGAATGATTTAAAAGGAGAATGTGTTGTGAATACTCCCTTGCCGGGATGTGTAGACTGATATATATATTCTCCCTTGTCGGGATATTTTGGGTTGTTAGCTGTACCCCTTGCCAGGTTAAAGGTATTGAGTTGTTATTCTCCCCTGAAGGGGTCTACTATATGAAGTCAGATATTATGAACTATATTATGGGATCGTGTGGCACGCCGTCCACTTATATATGATATTATGGGATCGTGTGGCACGCCGTCCACTTATATATGATATTATGGGATCGTATGGCACGTCGTGCACTTATATATGATATTATGGGATCGTGTGGCACGTCGTCCACTTATATATGATATTATGGGATCGTGTGGCACGCCGTCCACTTTATATATGATATCATGGGATCGTGTGGCATGCCATCCACTTATATATGATATTATGGGATCGTGTGGCACACCGTCCACCTATATATGATATTATGAGTTCGCGTGGCATGCCGTCCACTTATATATGATATTATGGGATCGTGTGGCACGCCGTCCACTTATATATAATATTATGGGATTGTGTGGCACGCCGTCCACTTATATACTATACTATGGGATAGTGTGGCACGCCATGCACTTATGTATGATATTATGGGATCGTGTGGCACACCGTCCACTATGTATATATATATATATATATATATGTATTTATATATATATATATATATCATGGAAACCGAAGTTTCTTCTGTTTATTTCCGATATTTCATTTTTATCTGTTACTCCCCGATAGCATGTCCCCTCCCAGTTTTACTTTGTGTTATCTTGTTATTTGTTTTCTTGCACTTGTTGTATATATATCTGTACAGGTTAATTGTGGTAGGTACTGTCTAGCCTCGTCACTACTTCGCCGGGGTTAGGCCAGGCCCTTACCAGCACATGGGGTCGGTTGTGCTGATGCTACACTCTGTGCATTTTTGTGCACAGATCAGAGAGCAGCTTACGGACCGCAGCAGTAGGACTTCTGGGAGCTATCTTCAGTCCAGGGACTCTCGAGGTAGCCTAGCTGGCGTTCGTAGGCCGAAGTCCCTTTTCCATGTTTTTTTTGTTTGTTTATCTTGTATCAGACAAACATGATGTATTTTCCCTTCAGACATTGATTGTAGTATTTTGTAGTAGTCCGTGAGCTAGTGACACCAGACTCTGGGTAGCATTTTGGTTCAAACTTCCGCACTTTTGGTTTTCAGTTGCTTTAAATTTAAAGTCTTCCGCTTAGATTTTTGTCTGGTTTATTATATTGTTTGGAAGAAAGCAGGAAAAATGTTTTATATATTTGGCTTGCTTAGCTCCGATAGTAGGCGCCATCACGACACCAGATGGTGGGAAATTCGGGTCGTGACATGTTGGTATCAGAGCCCTAGGTTACTTAGGTCTCACAACTCACGGACAAGCTCAGTAGAGTCTGAGGGATCGGTATGGAGACGTCTGTATTTATCCCGCAGAGGCTACTAAGTTAGGAAAACTTCACCTTGTTCATTCTTGTCGTGCGATTCTGTTTCTCAAGTACTGATTGTCTTTCCACTCTATTGTTTCGCAGATGGCGAGGACACGTGCTTCCTCTTCTACCGCGCAACAGCCTGAGCCCCCAGCAACAACCCCTATTAGGGGCACAGGGCGAGGCCAAGGCCGTGCCAGAGGTCGAGGCCGGGACAGAGCTCAGCCCCGAGCAGCATTTCCGGCGACGGAGCCTCAAGTCGATTTTGAGGAGGAGGTTCCGACTCCAGCTGTTCTAGTGGGCCCAGATCAGGTCCCAGAGGGTTTTATAGCCACTCCAGTGCTTCAGGACGCTTTGGTCCGACTAGTAGGCTTTATGGAGGGCATTTCTAGAGCAGGTTTGCTTCCCGTAGCTCCAGCCACATCTCAAGCTAGGGGAGGAATTCAGACTCCCAATACTCGTACTCCAGAGCCGGTAGCTCCTCAGGCTCAGGTTCCAGCAGTTCAGCCAGCCGTGGCAGTTCAGCCAGTTGTGGCAGCCCAGCCAGGTATTGCGGCTCAGTCCAGCGATGGTGCAGCTATGTCCGCGGATGCTTTGTGGAGGCTTGATCATTTCACCAAGCTCTTCACAACCACATATAGTGGCACCCCCTCAGAGAATGCTCAGGATTTCATATTCAGCTGTCATAAGGTTCTAGGGAATTGTAGAGACCAATGGGGTCGACTTCGCCACTTTTCGCCTGGCAGGATCCGCCAAGACTTGGTGGAGGGATTTCTGTTTAGCCAGGCCAGCAGGGTCGCCATCATTGACCTGGGATCAGTTTTCAGAGTTATTTCTGGGGAAGTTTCTTCCAGTTACTCAGCGAGATGCTCTTCGCAGGCAGTTTGAGCGTCTCCAGCAGGGTCCTATGGCGGTCACCCAGTATGAGACCCGGTTCATTGATCTTGCTCGTCATGCCATTGTGATACTCCCCACCGATAGAGAGAGGGTGTGGAGGTTTATTGATGGGTTGGCCCAGCCGATCCGTGTTCAGATGGACATGAGTGTCGGTAGTGAGATTTCATTTCAGGAAGCGGCAGATGGTGCCCGCCGGATAGAGATGGCACTTGCTTAGGGAGGTGGTCATGGGTCTGATAAAAGGCCCCGTCATTCGGGTAGATTCAGTGGTACCTCGTCTGGAGGTAGGGATTCTTATGGTAGAGGCCATCCTTCGAGGCCCTTTCAGTCAGCTCTCCAGGCTTCTCATGGTACACCAGGTGGTCATGGTTCTCAGCCGCAGTATTCTGACCAGCAGCTCTTCAGTTCACCGTCAGCACCGATCAGTGCACCACTACTTCGTTATTCTTAGCAGCCGAGGGCTTGTTATACTTGCGGCGATATGAGTCAAATTGCCAGATATTGCCCTCGAGCTTCTAGCAGCTCGCAACAGTAGGGTTCTCGCCTGATGATCGAGGCACCAGTTGCCCCACAGCCTGCCCAGCCAGCTAATAGTGGCGGTAGAGGACATAGAGGTGGAAGTAGAGGTCTTAAAGGTGGAGCTCAGACCGCTAGAGGTAGGGGTCAGCCAGCAGCAGATCGTCCCAGGGATATGATTCAAGGAGGTGGGGCCTAGCCCCGTTGTTATGCCTTGCCAGCCAGGCCAGAGGCTGAGTCATCAGATGTTGTGATTACAGGTACTATTCTGGTATGTGATAGGGATGCTTCTGTGCTATTTGATCCCGGATCTACGTATTCATATGTGTCATCCTATTTTGCACCCTATTTGGTTATGCCTAGTGAGGCCTTGAGTATTCCTATATATGTGTCTACGCCAGTGGGGAATTCTATAGTGGTGGACCGGGTTCATCATTCATGTGTTGTGGTATTCAGGGGTCTTGGGACCCGTGTTGACTTGTTGCTCTTGGATATGGTGGATTTCGACGTCATATTGGGGATGGATTGGTTATCCCCGTATCATGCGATCTTGGATTGTCATGCCAAGACCGTGACCTTATCCTTACTGGGTTTACCCCGCTTAGAGTGGAGAGGGACTTTTGTTCATTGTACCCGCAGTGTTATCTCGTATGTGAAAGCTCGGCGTATGGTCGAGAAGGGATGTTTGTCCTACTTGGCGTATGTTCGCAATTTTAGCGCGAAGGCCCCTTCTATTGATTCTGTGCCCATTGTTCGGGAGTTTTCTGTGGTTTTCCCTTTAGACCTGCCGGGTATGCAGCCCGATAGGGATATCGACTTTTGTATTGATTTGGCTCTGGGCACTCAACCCATTTCTATCCCGCCATATCGTATGGCCCCGCCGGAGTTGAAAGAGTTAAAGGAACAGCGGCAGGATTTGCTTGAGAAAGGTTTCATTAGACCTAGTGTTTCTCCTTGGGGTGCGTCAGTGTTGTTTGTTAAGAAAAAGGATGGTTCGATGAGAATGTGCATCGATTACCAGCAATTGAACAAGGTTACAATTAAGAATAAGTATCCACTGCCGAGGATTGACGATTTATTCGACCGGCTTCAGGGTGCGAGGGTGTTTTCAAAGATAGATTTGAGATCTGGCTACCACCAGCTGAGGATTAGGGTGTCTGATGTCCCTAAGACAACATTTCGCACTCGGTATGGGCACTATGAGTTTTTGTTCATGTCATTTGCCCCAGCAAAGTTCATGGAGTTGATGAACCGAGTGTTCAGACCTTATTTGGACTTGTTCGTGATAGTCTTCATTGACGATATTCTTATATACTCCCGCAGTCAGTAGGGGCATGAGCAGCACCTCAGAATGGTCCTTCAGACCCTAAAGGATAGTCAGTTGTATGCTAAGTTCTCAAAGTGCGAGTTTTGGTTGAGTTCGGTCGCATTCCTGGGTCATGTCGTATCAGCAGTAGGTATTCAGGTAGACCCGAAGAAGATAGAGGCAGTCAAGAACTGGCCTCGACCAGCTTCAGCTACGGATATTCGGAGTTTCCTGGGGTTAGCAGGTGACTACCATCGGTTCGTGGAGGGGTTTTCATCCATTGCAGCCCCTATGACCAGATTAACCCAGAAGGGTGCCCAGTTCAGATGGTCGGACGAGTGTGAGGCGAGCTTCCAGAAGCTCAAGATGGCTTTGACTACGGCACCGGTATTGGTTCTGCCCACAGGTTCAGGGCCATATACGGTCTATTGTGATGCATCTCGTATTGGGCTTGGTGCAGTGTTGATGCAGGAAGGCAAGGTCATTGCTTATGCTTCGAGGCAGTTGAGATGCACGAGAATAATTACCCGGTTCATGATCTCGAGTTGGAAGCCATTGTTCATGCCCTGAAGATCTGGAGGCATTACTTATATGGCGTGACGTGTGAGGTTTACACTGATCACAAGAGTCTTCAGTATCTGTTCAAGCAGAAAGAGTTGAATTTGAGGTAGAGGAGGTGGTTAGAGTTGCTAAAGGATTATGATGTTGCTATCTTATACCACCCGGGGAAGGCCAATGTGGTGGCTGATGCATTGAGTAGGAAGTCCGCCAGCATGGGTAGTCTTGCTTATCTTCCAGTCAGCCAGAGATCGCTTGCTTTGGATGTTCAAGACTTGGCCAATCGTCTTGTGAGGTTGGATATTTCTGAGCCTAACAGAGTGTTAGCTTGCACGGTTGCTCATTCCTCGCTATTAGAGTGTATCCGTGAGCGGCAGTTTGAGGACCCCCATTTGTGTGTCTTGAGAGACACGGTGCAACGTGGAGGTGCCAAGAAAGTAACCTTAGATGATGATGGTGTATTGAGATTGCAGGGGCGAGTTTGTGTGCCCAATGTTGATGGGATTCGAGAGTTGATCTTAGCGGAGGCCCACAGTTCTCAGTATTCTATTCACCCGGGCGCTGCAAAGATGTATTAGGATCTGAGGCAGCACTATTGGTGGCGTAAGATGAAGAAAGACATCATTGCGCACGTGGCTCGGTGTTTGAATTGTTAGCAGGTTAAGTACGAGCATCAAAGACCCGGTGGTCTATTTCAGAGGATTGCACTTCCCGAGTAGAAGTGGGGGAGGATTACGATGGATTTCGTTACTGGACTCTCGATGACTCGGAAAAAGTTTGATGCAGTTTGGGTCATTGTTGATAGGCTGACCAAGTCAGCGCATTTTGTTCCTGTTGCAGCCACCTATTCGTCCGAAAGGTTAGCCGAGATTTATATCAGGGAGATTGTTCGCCTTCATGGGGTGCCGCTATCTATCATTTCGGATCGGGGTACGCAGTTTATCTCGCATTTCTAGAGAGCGGTTCAGCGAGAGTTGGGCACCCAGGTTGAGTTGAGTACAACATTTCATCCCCATACGGACGGTCAGTCCGAGAGGACTATTCAGATTCTTGAGGACATGCTCCGAGCCTATGTCATTGATTTTGGAGGATCGTGGGACCAGTTTTTGCCTTTAGCAGAGTTCGCCTACAACAACAGCTACCAGTCCAACATTTAGATGGCTCCGTATGAGGCGTTGTATGGTAGGCGATGTCGGTCTCCAGTTGGATGGTTTGAGCCGGGAGAGGCTCGATTATTGGGTACGGATCTGGTTCAGGAGGCCTTGGACAAGGTCAGGATTATTCAGGATAGACTTCGTACAGCTCAGTCCAGACAGAAGAGTTATGCAGACCCCCAAGGTTAGAGATGTTGCTTTCATGGTCGGTGAGCGGGTATTGCTCCGTGTATTGCCTATGAAGGGCGTGATGAGATTTGGGAAGAAGGGCAAGCTCAGACCTAGGTTCATCGGTCCATTTGAGATTCTTGATCGTGTGGGAGAGGTGGCTTATAGACTTGCCTTGCCACCTAGCTTGTCATTTGTGCATCCCGTGTTTCATGTATCTATGCTCCGGAAGTATCGCGGAGATCCATCGCACGTGTTGGATTTCAGCACTATCCAATTTGACAAGGATCTATTATACGAGGAGGAGCCAGTGTCTATTCTAGACCGGCAGGTTCGACAGTTGAGGTCGAAGAGTTTTCCTTTGGTGCGTGTTCAGTGGAGAGGTCAGCCTCCTGAGGCATCGACCTGGGAGTCCGAGTCCGATATGCGGATCCGTTATCCCCATTTATTTCGCGACTCAAGTACTTCTTTCTTTTGTCCGTTCGAGGACGAACGATTGTTTTAGAGGTGGAGAATGTGACGACCCGAAGGGTCATCACCGTAGTTCTTCCTTGTTCCGCACTTTCGAGGTCTTGAAAACCTCGCTTTAAGTTGCCTCGATTGGCGTGCGCAGTTCGGGCGCGTAGCTGGAAAGTTTTTATGTTAAATATGTGAATTATGTGAAACATTTGATGAATTTTGGTATTAATATGCATAATATTGACTTCGGTCAACATTTTGGGTAAACGGACCCGGACCTGTGATTCGACGGTCCCGGAGGGTCTGTAGAAAAATATGGGACTTGGGCGTGTTCCCAGAATCAAATTCTGAGGTCCCAAGCCCGAGAAATGAATTTTTGAAAGAAATTGTTTTTCCGAAATTTGATATGAAAATTTGAAATGAAAAAGGGGTTAGAAAATATAGGTATCGGGCTCGTATTTTGGTTACGACGCCCGGTACAAGTCTTAAATATGTGTTAAGAACTATCTGTAAAGTTTGGCTAAAAACGTACGTCATATGACGTGTTTCGTACTAAAAATGGAGAATTTGAGTTATGAAAATTGAAGAAAGAAAATCATGTGTTTGAGGCTTGATCCTATGTATATGATGTTATTTTGGCGATTTGATCGCACGAGTAAGTCCGTAGGATATCTTTAAGGTTGTGTGCATATTTGGTTTGGAGCCCCGAGGGCTCGGGTGAGTTTTGAATTGGGCCCGGGAGGTCTTGGACTTAAGAAAATGCAGGTTCAGGTGTTGCAGACACCAGCGCGGCCGCTGTCATTTTCGCGCGGCCGCGATGCCTCTCTGTGCGGTCCGCGTGGATGAGTCTGAGGGCTAGGTTTCAGGTCAACCAGCACGGCCGTGCACCAAAACAGTGCGGTCCGCGCTGGAAGGGTTCAGAGAAGCCCCAATTTTTCTCCCACTCGGCGCGGCCGCAACTCATTTTTGTGCGGTCCGCATCAGGTCCTCAGAAAGGTATACAAGTTCGGAAAATCTCAGTCATTTTTCACTTTTCAAAAACCCAAAACCTAAGAGGCGATTTTCCAAACAACTTTTCTTCTCCAAAACGATTGGTAAGTGATTTCTAACTTAATTTCTTTATTCCTTAACATCTTTTAACATAATTTCAACTTCAAATCAAAGATTTTCATGGGGAAAATTGGGTGTTTTGGGTAGAACCTAGGTTTTCTACAAATTGAGAAGTTGGACCTCAATTTGGGGTCCGATTTAAAAACAAATCATATATTTGGATTCATGGGGGAATGGGTAACCGGGTTTTGGTCCGAACCTCGAGTTTCGACCACGTGGGTCCGGGGGTATTTTTGACCTTTTTGGGAAAAACCTTGAAAAATCTATTTTCATGCATTGGGGATGATTCATTTAGTAATTATTAATGTGATTAAGTAACTTATGACTAGATTCGAGCGGATTGGTGGTGGAATCAAGAGGTAAAGCTATACTAGAAGCGTGAGTTGAGTTTGGAGCATTCGAGGTAAGTGTTTGTTCTAACTTTGGCTTGAGGGAATAGGATTAGGATGATATTTGCTACTTGCTAATGTGGAGTACGGTGTATAGGCATGGTGACGGTTATCTATGCACCGGAGTCTAGCATGACCGTGAGTCTTGATTGCTTTTAATTCGAATAATGTGACACAAGCTCCTTGTTTATTTGATAAGTTTCATATAATGTGAACGGTTGAGGAAGAATGATTTAAAAGGAGAATGTGTTGTGAATACTCCCTTGCCGGGATGTGTAGACTGATATATATATTCTCCCTTGTCGGGATATTTTGGGCTGTTAGCTGTACCCTTGCCGGGTTAAAGGTATTGAGTTGTTATTCTCCCCTGAAGGGGTCTACTATATGAAGTCAGATATTATGAACTATATTATGGGATCGTGTGGCACGCCGTCCACTTATATATGATATTATGGGATCGTGTGGCACGCCGTCCACTTATATATGATATTATGGGATCGTGTGGCACGCCGTCCACTTATATATGATATTATGGGATCGTGTGGCACGCCGTCCACTTATATATAATATTATGGAATCGTGTGGCACGCCGTCCACTTATATACTATACTATGGGATCGTGTGGCACGCCGTCCACTTATGTATGATATTATGGGATCGTGTGGCACGCCGTCCACTATGTATATATATATATATATATATGTATTTATATATATATATATATATCATGGAAACCGAAGTTTCTTCTGTTTATTTCCGATATTTCATTTTTATCTGTTACTCCCCGATAGCATGTCCCCTCCCAGTTTTACTTTGTATTGTCTTGTTATTTGTTTTCTTGCACTTGTTGTATATATATATCTGTACAGGTTAATTGTGGTAGGTATTGTCTAGCCTCGTCACTATTTCGCCAGGGTTAGGCTAGGCACTTACCAGCACATGGGGTCGGTTGTGCTAATACTACACTCTGTGCATTTTTGTGCACAGATCAGGGAGCAGCTTACGGACCGCAGCAGTAGGACTTCTGGGAGCTATCTTCAGTCCAGGGACTCTCGAGGTAGCCTAGCTGGCGTTCACAGGCCGAAGTCCCTTTTCCATGTTTTTTTTGTTTGTTTATCTTGTATCAGACAAACATGATGTATTTTCCCTTCAGACATTGATTGTAGTATTCTGTAGTAGTCCGTGCGCTAGTGACACCAGACTCTGGGTAGCATTTTGGTTCAAACTTCCGCACTTTTGGTTTTCAGTTGCTTTAAATTTAAAGTCTTCTGCTTAGATTTTTGTCTGGTTTATTATATTGTTTGGAAGAAAGCAGGAAAAATATTTTATATATTTGGCTTGCTTAGCTCCGATAGTAGGCGCCATCACGACACCCGATGGTGGAAAATTCAGGTCATGACAACGAGACCCGAGAACAAGACCACACTGTCTAATACCCATAAGCCACTGAATCTTCTATCAATTATTCCAAGAAACACCACATTCCAAAATACTCTACTATGAAGGACTTCCTGCGAATCTAAGTGTGTTACCCTTACTTTCCAGATACTAATACATAGGATCCCATAATTAACATGAAAATACCACAAGTCTTGACCTTTTCTAGTGAAAACACAGTCTCTGACCACATACACAACCTTAAGACATCTTATTGTTACATGTAGAATCTTGAACATAATAAAACCATTCTCTAGAGTCATTTACTTCTTATTCAAACTGCAATTTACCTGATCCAACGAACAAAACCACCCGTGCCTCATTAGCACTCTGACACTGCAGGGTATGACCTCACTCCAATACAACCAAACATCTTCTTGCTCCATGCACCGAGCATTCTCTACCAACCGCAACTCTAAACATTTCGTGAATCTCATACCCCATGAAACATAATATAACCTTTGTCAAAATTTTCTTTTACTCTAGCCATTCTCGGCCCAATTTCCACAACCAGAACTGATTCACCAGCATGCATCAAATTGGAACTAACATAGTACATAACCGTACAATCCACTAACCAATAGCAAGCTCCCCAACTTGGCTCGAAGCCATATATCACAACACACTATACTCATAACGCATATACTCCATTGCTGTCATAATACCATAGTGAGATTAAACTCACTCTTTCATAAGCTTGTGGAAACACAAATCATCTGGAATTTTAACTCTTCTGCATTTTCTGGCATTCACTCACATAACAGTCAAGCCTACTCTCTAGGCGACCAAAATTTTACTAAGTCCCAAATATTTCAAAAATTTTGGCAGAGTTTTCTTTGTAATTGGGCCTATCCACCTGCCAGAGAATCACCAAAACCATCCTAACAACACGTCCACAACTTGACAAAGCATCACAATGTATATCAACAACACTAATCCCAATATTACATGTATTATACCATCAAAATTGATATATGGACATGCGTTGCACCTATTTGAATCATAACACATAGAAATACCTTTCAATCCTCCATTATTGGGCTATTCAACCGAGTAAGAACATATTCTTTCTTTAATGTTTTCGACTTTCAAGGTGGTCTCCTGGACTCAACGATTTCGTCATAATACATTTACAGAAGCGATCTCAGCTCCCAGACTTATCTAACTAGTATGACAAATAGATTCCCCTCATAAGCCAATTACCCACTAGCTTTACCTTTAGTTAATATTTTTTGTATACCTTCCACTGCCATACACATTACACAATCACTTAATCTTCCTGAGTCTAAACTCATACTGTAACATGAAATTTACTTCACTCCAAATAGGAGACATAAAAAGATTCTTCACGCACCCATAACTTGGGACTACACATCCTATCACAATGGAAATCATACACTCAATAGTTCATCTATCATCCAGTAGACCTTCCTCGTCACTTCCAAGCCATATAGATAGATCTCGCAGTACTATCATACTCCTCAGGTAACTATCCAGCCATCATTCCCACTAATATGGACAATACTGAACATATAAGTTTATAACACTAGTTCGCACAATCAGCACCTTGGTGCTCAAGCCATAAGCAAAGATCCGGCCTCAAGTCGTCCAGACTTGCCCAACATCAAACTCAAAGCGATCACGTCTCGCCCCTCAATCAGGGAATCACAAGCCATCAAGGCTCATCTGATACTGAGCGCTCGTTTGCGCATACAAACGCATGGAAGGAATTTCAAGAATTACTTTTCAAGCTGAATCAAGAACACACGATAAAAATTCAAGAATGTGAAGTTTTCCTAAAGGTTCTGCTGCCTCTCGAGGATAAATACAGACGTCTCCGTACCGATCCACGAGACTCTACTAAACCTACTCATGACTCATGAGACCTAGTAACCTAGGCTCTGATACCAACTTGTCATGACCCAAATCCTAAACCCGATCGTGATGGCGCCTCTCGTGAAGACAAGGCCAACCAACAAAACAAACGCTTCTTTTTAACAGTTATTTAACATCTATAAAGCTAAAACATGATTAGCATAATCAAAAGCACGGAAAACAACGATAACAGCTGGGAACCATCCCGTCACAGCACGACATCGGGGTGTCACTAGTCATGAGCTACTACAGAATTCACTAAAGAACTACAAGTCCGGAAATGGGAAACAAAGTCTGAAATTAATATGAACAACATAAAATAAGGGAGAAGATCCGGTGCCACGGATGCTAGCGGTCACCTGGCTCAGCTACAATAACAAATCTTCAATCCGCTAATAAGCCGCTACCGGGCGAACAATACTGCAACTGCACGCGAGATGCAGGGAGTAAAGTGAGTACTTCCAACTCAGTAGTAATAAGAGTAAATAATAACTGAAGGCAAGAAACCACGTAAGAGCACTCCACCATGCAATATGGGGCAACACAACCATTTGAGAAAACAGTAAGTCCTGGAAAATTCCTTAGAAAATATCTGCCTCAGTTTAAAATCACTTTCGAAAATATCATTTTTCCAACAATTTAAGCCAGTAAATGCAGGACAGGTAGTGCAAGTTAGCACAAAAGTCAGCCTCTCGGGCACAAGCAAGTATGTCTAATTGAACTCATAACTCGCCCTTCAGGCAATATTCTTACCGCTGGTCAGCCACTGTTAACTGACCCATATACATTATACAGTGTCATTGTTACCATTGTCTCAAACTTATCCACTTTGAAAGTGATTAGGCAATCTCAGAACAACAAATAAATATCTCAAGAAATGACATAAACAACAAATAATGCACAAATGTATGAATGCAATGCAATGCATATGACGGTACACTTAGGTACCCACCGCGGCATGCAGTCCGATCCATTTAACATCGACGACGCTCACTGGGGGTGTGTACAGACTCCGGAGGGGCTCCTACAGCCCAAGCGCAATGTTACTGCGGCGTGCAGTCCGATCCAATATATATACACTGTTGCGGCGTGCAGCCCGATCCAATATATATACACTGTTGCGACGTGCAGCCCGATCCAATATATATACATTGTTGCGACGTGCAGCCCGATCCAATATATATACACTGCTGCGGCGTGCAGCCCGATCCATGCTCATCTCAGTATAAATACTGCTGTGGCGCGCAGCCCAATCCATGCACAATTCAAAAATCATCATAAGCCCCATGGGCATTTATAAAACAGTAGTCCTCAACTCGAAATAACACTTAAAATATCATTTGAGTTTTCAAAACTTAGAAATATGGCTGAGTTTGCAAAACAGTATTCAAAACCTTGGTCAGACACCGTATGATATGAAAATTATGCTAAAACGGTAATATCAATCCCCGAAGGATTCTACAAGTTGGCACAAGGCCCCAAACATGGCAATCAGCCCAAATTATGATTATAACAAGTAATTTCAGTCAAATATGCAGTAAAATCAACAACCGGGATGGACCAAGTCATAATCCCCAACGGTGCTCTACCCCTTGCCTCTCTAATTGGCCTCCTCGTGTGACGAATCTGCCAAAAATCACACAAACCTCGATGAAGTTCGATTTTTAAAAGACGGGGTTTTAACCATACGTATCTGAAATTCGCCCCTTAATGATACTATAATGATCCCATACAGTTATGTAACTTCAATCTACAATATAACACTCAATATGGCCAATATTAGTACTAGATCCCATAAATTATGCCATTTAGGCATATTATCAAACATCTTGTAGGTATAAATATTTACACCTCTTAACTATAGCATTGGTTCCTCCAACTATCACCATTAACCAACAATTCATCACACTATTATTCTTTAACAATTTATACTCCTAACATCACATGTGTGATCAACCATTCACACCCAAACCAACAAAAATTCCATCAAATAAACACCTCTAAATCCCTACCATGTTCATGTATTTAAATAGGGAATTTATGGCTTCCAACCACCATACAATAAGTTGTAATACTTGACTCATACTCATATTTCCATAATATATCCATATATGTGAGTCTAAGGTGTAGGATTTACCTTTTGGAAGAAATCTTGCAAAACCCTTCTTTGAGTTCTTGAAGGAATTTCTTGAAAATCTAAGGATTTTTAAGATCAATCCATGTTAATATAAGTGTTTGGGAATAGTAATCAACTCAAAATACTCCAAAAATCTTACCTTAGGAGTGCAATTGGGTGCCTTAGTCGAATTGGGGGTGTTGGGGAAGCCCTAGGCTTGAGAATGACTCAATTCCTCTCATTTCCGGTCTTTAGAGTACTTAAAAACCTTCAGTCGCGTAGTTCGCGCATTGTTCGCGCGTTTTTTCGCACGTTTTGCTGAGCATTCTGCCTCGGCACGAAACACGCGACTTCGCGTGATACTTCGCGCGCTCTGACACCTGACCCGTGAAATGGTCATAACATCCTGTATACACTTCCAAATGACAAACAGTTTGTTGCGTTGGAAACTAGACTCAAAGGGCTTTAATTTAATAGGTTTTAGCTCACATAACTCCTTATATAACGAGAGATATTATCGTTCAAAGTGAGACCTTGTGCGCACTCATTTACAACTTTCGTCTATTATGAAATTTCCAACTTCAAAAGTTCCCGTTAGCCATCCGAAATCATCCCGAGGTCCATCGGGACCTCAACCAAAAATACCAATACATCTTATAATATTATTCAAACTTGTTCCAATTATCAAAACACCTCGACTAATACCAAAATTATCGAATTACACCGAATTCAAGTCTAAGTTCCTTTAAAACTTCCAAAACGCGCTTTCGATCAAAACTCGACCAAAATATGTCCGAATGACTTGAAATTTTGCACACATATCCAAAATGGCATAACGAAGCTACAGAAATTCTCGGAACTCCATTCCGACCATCGGATCAAAATTTCACCTATCAACCGGAAATCGCCAAAATACTAACTTCGCCAAAATGAGCTAATTTCTTCACCGGACCTCCAAAATTAATTCCGATTGCGCTCCTAGGCCTTAAATCATCCCCTGAAACTAACCGAATCATCGAAATTCAATTCCGAGCCCTCTAACTCACAAGTCAACGTCCGGTTGACGTTTTCCAAACTAATTCTTCCTTAAAGAGACTAATTATCCCATTTCATACCAAACTCGATCCGAATTGACTCAAATTCACCAAGTACACATATTGAAACATGAATAAGCATTTAACGGGGAATACGGGACGTAAATACAGGAAACGACGGTTCGGGTCGTTACATTCTCCCCAACTAAAACAAACGCTCGTCCTCGAGCGAGTTAAGAAACATACCTGGAGTTTCAAATAGGTGCGGGTACCTGCTCCACATCTCCTGCTTGGTCTCCCAAGTAGCCTCCTCCACGGGATGACCTCTCCACTGTACTTTTACTGATGCTATATCTTTTGATCTCAATTTTTGAACCTGTTGACTCAAAATAGCCACTGGCTCCACATTATAAGTCAAATTTTCATCTAACGGTACTGTACTGAAATCCAATATATGAGATGGGTCCCCAACATACTTTCGTAGGATAGAAACATGGAATACCGGGTGAACACCCGACAAACTAGGTGGCAAGGCAAGTATATAGGCCACCTCTCAAACCTTCCTAAGTATTTCAAAAGGTCCAATAAATCGCGGACTTAGCTTTCCTTTCTCTCCAAATCTCATAACACCCTTCATGGGTGAAACCTTTAGCAAAACCTTCTCACCCGCCATGAATGACACATCCCGGACCTTCCGGTCCGCATAACTCTTCTGACGCGACTGAGCTGTGCGAAGTCTTTCCTGAATCACCTTCACCTTTTCTAAGTCATCCTGGACTAAATCCGTCCCCAACAACCTAGCCTCGCCGGGCTCGAACCAACCAACTGGAGATCTACACCGCCTCCCATATAAGGCCTCATACGGTGCCATCTGAATACTGGACTGATAGCTGTTGTTGTAGGCAAACTCTGCAAGTGGTAAAAATTCAACCCAAGAACCTCCAAAATCAATCACACAAGCACTCAACATATCCTCCAATATCTGAATAGTACGCTCGGATTGTCCGTCCGTCTGAGGATGAAATGCTGAACTCAGCTCCACCTGAGTACCCAACTCGTGATGAAAAGTCCTCCAAAACTGAGAAGCGAACTGAGTACCTCTATCCGAAACGATGGAAGCTGAAACACCATGCAACCGCACAATCTCCTGAATAAAGATTCTCGCCAGCCGCTCCGAGCAGTATGTAGTACATACTGGAATGAAATGCGCTGACTTAGTCAGTCGATCCACAACGACCCAAATCGAATCAAACTTCTTCAAAGTCCGAGGAAGACCAGTCACGAAGTCCATAGTAACTCTTTCCCATTTCCACTCAGGAATAACCATCTGTTGTAGCAAACCGCCCGGCCTCTGATGCTCATATTTCACCTGTTGATAGTTGAGACACTGAGCCACATATCCCACAATGTCTTTCTTCATTCTCCTCCACCAGTAATGTTGTCTCAAGTCCTGATACATCTTCATGGCACCCGGATGGATGGAATACCACGAACTATGGGCCTCCTCAAGAATCAAATCCCTAAGCCCATCAATATCGGGCACACAAATACGGCCCTGCATCCTCAATACACCATCATCACCTATATCCACATATCTGGCATCACCTCGCTGAAGCCAATCTCTAAGGTCAAGCAAATGTGGATCATCATACTGGTGCTCTCTGATGCGATCATATAAGGAAGATCGAGAAATTACACTCGCCAACACTCAGCTAGGCTCAGAAATATCTAGCCGCACCATCTAATTGGCCAAAGCCTAAACATCAACTGCAAGAGGTCTCTCCCCAACTGGAATGTAAGCCAAACTCCCCATACTGATTGCCTTTCGGCTCAAAGCATCAGCCACTACATTGGCCTTACCCGGATGATACAGAATAGTAATATCATAGTCTTTAAGTAACTCAAGCCATCTCCGATGCCTCAAATTAAGATCTTTTTGCTTAAATAAATGCTGAAGACTGCGATGATTAGTGAATACCTCAAAAGATACGCCGTACAAATAGTGCCTCAAATCTTCAAGGCATGAACTATAGCAGTCAAATCTAAATCATGAACAGGATAGTTCTTCTCATGGGGCTTCAACTGACGAGAAGCATAAGCAATAACTCTACCCTCCTGCATTAGCACATAACCAATCCCAACTCTGGAAGCATCGCAATATATCATGTATGAACCTGCAGCTGATGGTAACACAACCACTAGAGCTGTGGTCAAAAGTGACTTGAGCTTCTGAAAGCTCTCCTCGCACTCGTCTGACCATACAAATGGAGCACCTTTCTGAGTCAACTTGGTCAAGGGCGATGCGATGGATGAAAATCCCTGAACAAACCGGCGATAATAGCCTGCCAGCCCAAGAAAACTCCGGATCTCTGTGGCTGAGGACGGTCTAGACCAACTCTGCACTGCTTCTATCTTCCTTGGATCAACCTGAATACCCTCGCTGGACACTATATGTTCCAAGAATGCCACAGAACTTAGCCAAAACTCACACTTGGAGAATTTAGCATAAAGTTTCTCCTCCCTCAATCTCTACAACACTATACGCAAATGTCGGGCGTGCTCCCCTGGCTATGCGAGTATACCAGAATATCATCAATGAATACAATGACAAACGAATCCAAATACGGCCAAAATACATTGTTCATTAGATGCATGAACGTTGCTGGGGCATTGGTCAGCCCAAAAGACATGACTAGAAACTCATAGTGGCCATATCTAGTCCTGAAGGTAGTCTTAGGAATATCTGAATCCCTGATCTTCAACTGGTGATAACCCGAATGAAGGTCGATCTTAGAAAACACCCTCTCTCCCTGAAGCTGATCAAATAAGTCATCAATGCGAGGCAAAGGATACTTTTTTTCACTGTTACCTTGTTCAACTGCCTATAATCAATGCACATTCTCATTGTGCCATCTTTCTTTTTCACAAATAACACAGGTGCACCCCACGGGGACACACTAGGCCGAATAAACCCCTTTTCTAAGAGTTCCTGAAGCTACTCTTTCAATTCTTTTAGCTCCGCTGGTGCCATGCGGTATGGCGGAATAGAAATGGGCTTAGTGCCCGGCACCAGGTCAATACCAAAATCAATATCCCGGTCCGGCGGCATGCCCGGCAGGTTTGCAGGAAATACATCAGGAAAGTCCCTCACAACTGGGACAGAATCAATACTGGAAGTCTCAGCTCCCACATCATGCACGAAGGCCAAATATGATAAATAGCCTTTCCCAACCATACATTGGGCTTTCAAGAAAGAAATTACTCTACTAGGAACATAATCAGTCATACCATGCCACTCGATCCTCGGAACACCCGGAATAGCCAAAGTAACTGTCTTAGCATGATAGTCTAGAATAGCATGACACGCAGATAGCCAGTCCATGCCCAGAATAATATCAAAATCTACCATTCTCAACAGCAATAGATCAACTCGGGTCTCCAGACCCCTAATATTCACAATACACGACTGATACACATGATCCACAATAACAGTATCGCCCACCAGGGTATACACATGAACAGGTAAAGCAAGAGACTCCCGGGGTATACTCAAATGACGAGCAAAATATGAAGACACATAAGAATAGGTGGATCCGGGATCAAATAAGACAGAGTCATCTGTGTGGCAGACTGAGATAATACCTGTGATAACAGCATCTCATGCAAGAGCATATGACCTGTCTGGGATAGCATAAAACCGAGCCTGACCACCGCCCGATCGACCTCCCCCTCTGGGGCGACCTCTAGCTGTCTGACCCTCACCCCTAGCTGACTGAGTGGGTGCTGAAGTAAATGGTGCAGAAGATGATGATTGGCCCCTCTGATGAGACGGACTGCCACGAAGCCGAGGACAATGCCTCTTCATGTGACCAAACTCTCCACACTCGTAACAACTACCCGACGCTGGATAAGGGAACTGATGGGAACCCCTCGCACCAAAGTGACTAGTTAATGCACTCGGTGCCGAAGAACCCTGGACTGAAGGAGCATGTGATGAACTATGTGCTGGAAGGGCACCCAAAGAAGATTGACCTTGCTGAAATCCCTGATGACCACGGCCTGAAGATGCCCCTCGATACTCGGAACGAGCCGACTGATGAGGCCTATAAGAACGACCCATGCTCTGCTGAAACTGGCTCCTAGACGGAGCACCACTAAAACTACCTGATCCACGAGGCCTCTTTGTCTCCCGCTCCTCTCTCTCCTGACGACGATCTGCCTCAATATCTCGGGCAATATCGACTACATCCTCAAAAGTATGGCTCAGAATCCTCTCTCGAGCCATCAGGATACGGATGGGATAAATGAGCCCATCCACGAACCTCCTAATCCTTTCCCGATCAGTCGGGACCATCCATGGAGCATAACGAGCTAACTCTGATAACCTCACCTCGTACTGAGATACGGTCATATCTCTCTGACGAAGATACTCAAACTACCTGCGCCACTCCTCTCTCTGAGATCGCGGTACCCACTTCTCCAGAAAGAGAGTGCAGAACTCCTTCCATGACAAGGGCGCTGAACCTACCGGCCTACGCCGCTCATATGCCTCCCACCAAGTGAAGGATGCACCTGAGAACTGAAAAGTAGTAAAGGATACACCGCTAGTCTCCAAGATCCCTGTTGTCCGTAGCATGCGTCTACACTTGTCAAGAAAACCTTAGGCATCCTCGCCCTGAGCCCCACTGAAAGGAGGAGGTGCAAGTCTGCTGAATCTCTCAAGACGACGCTACTCATCGTCTAGCATAGCTGGGACCACAATGTTCTGAACTGGTGCAACTGGCTGAGCTGGAACAGCTTCCAGTGTCTGCAATCCCTGCACAACCTGCTTAGCTGTGCGATTAACAGGAGTCTAGGTGCCTTCCCTGGCCTGTGAAGTAGTTGCGGCTGTAGTGGCTGAGACCGCCTAAGCTAGGCCAGTGCAAACTGTCAAAATCTGAGCCAAGGTCTCCTAAAGACCCGGAATCACAATAGGCATAGCTGGTGCGTGAACTGGTACAGCTGCTGGAGCCTGATCTGGAACTGGGGCAGCTGGTGGATTAACGGGTGCTGCCCGCGCTACTCTACCTCTGTCACGCCCACGACCGCATCCACGGCCTCTGGTGGCATCAGTGGGTGGCACTGGTGGTCGTCCCTCTCGTCCAGTAGCACGAGTCCTCGCCATCTGCGAGAAAATAGAATGATAGAAATTTTTTAGTGTTCGGATCAACAAAGTTGCACGACAAGAATTCTAAGAATATGAAGTTTTCCTAAAGGTTCTGCAGCCTCTCAAGGATAAATACAGACGTCTCCATACCGATCTGTGAGACTCTACTAAACCGGGTCATGACTCGTGAGACCAAGTAACCTAGGCTCTGATACCAACTTGTCACGACCCAAATCCAGGTCGTGATGGCGTCCAACACACTACTAGGCAAGTCTGACCATTATTCAACACTTAACCCAATTTATCAAAAATAGCGGATGGAAATATTAATTAATTCAAGATCAAAGTACTGAAGAGTTTAACAAAATACACAACATAATCTCACTAGGACCCGGTGTCACGAATCTGAGCCTCTAGAGTACAGAATATCATTCTAATACATAGTGTATCCAAAGTCTGATAATGCGGAAGAAAAAAAAAGATAGGATAGGATAGGACAAAAGAAATCAATGCTGCGAACGTCGTACAACTACGTTGATACTCCCCAAAATGCTGGATTCGTTGATCAACTGGATCTACTGTGCCTGAGACTGCCCTAGATCTGCACACAAGGTGCAGGGAGTAAAGTGAGTACTCCGACCCAGTGAGTAATAAAAGTAACTATAGTCCGAAGATAAGAAAACCCAGTAAATACACAAAGTAAGTTAAAATCCAAATATGCAGCAACATATGGAACTGAGCAGCTAAACAATAGTATAGATACAAATATATGAATACAATGCAATGCATATGATGGTACATTCCCGTACCCACTGCGGCGTGCAGCCCGAGCCATCCCTATTTATTTATCGTCGACGACGCTCACTGGGGGTGTGTACAGACTCCGGAGGGGCTCCTATATCCCAAGCGCAATATCTTGGTCAATTATTGTTACCTGATCGGTCAGCCATTGTTACCTGACCAATTTATATCATATAGTGCCATTGTTACCACCGTTCAAGTATATCATCCAGTGTCATTGTTACCACTATTTCAAGTATATCACACAGTGTCATTGTTACCACTGTTTCAAGTATATCACACAGTGTCATTGTTACCACTGTTTCAAGTCACTTTATAATCAGTCCAGAAAATAATATAATAAGCCCCTTGGGCATTTACAAAACAGAAGTTCCCAGCCCGGAATACATTTAAAAATATCATTTAAGTTTTCAACACTTAGAATTATGGCTGAGTTTACAAAACAACATTTAAAACCTTGGACTGAAATTAAATGATATGCAAATCATGCTAAGCAGTAATATCAATCCTCGAAGGATTTTACAAATCGGCACAAGGCCCCAAACATGGCATCAAGCCCAGTAATATCAATGAAGTATGTGTATCAATCACCAGTATAGTATAAACATCACACGGGATGGACCAAGTCACAATCCCCAATAGTATCCGACCCCGCACTCGCCATGGAGTGCGTGTCACGCCTCAATATAGCGTTACGATGTGAAAGTCCGGGGTTTCAAACCCTCAGAACAGCATTTACATCTATTACTCACCTCTAGCTCGCTATGCCCTTGCCTCTCTAATTGGCCTCCTCGTGTGACGAATCTGCCAAAAATCACACAAACCTCGATGAAGTTCGATTTCTAAAAGACGGGGTTTTAACCATACATATCTGAAATTCGCCCCTTAATGATACTATAATGATCCCATACAGTTATGTAACTTCAATCTACAATATAACACTCAATATGGCCAATATTAGTACTAGATCCCATAAATTATGCCATTTAGGCATATTATCAAACATCTTGTAGGTATAAATATTTACACCTCTTAACTATAGCATTGGTTCCTCCAACTATCACCATTAACCAACAATTCATCACACTATTATTCTTTAACAATTTATACTCCTAACATCACATGTGTGATCAACCATTCACACCCAAACCAACAAAAATTCCATCAAATAAACACCTCTAAATCCCTACCATGTTCATGTATTTAAATAGGGAATTTATGGCTTCCAACCACCATACAATAAGTTGTAATACTTGACTCATACTCATATTTCCATAATATATCCATATATGTGAGTCTAAGGTGTAGGATTTACCTTTTGGAAGAAATCTTGCAAAACCCTTCTTTGAGTTCTTGAAGGAATTTCTTGAAAATCTAAGGATTTTTAAGATCAATCCATGTTAATATAAGTGTTTGGGAGTAGTAATCAACTCAAAATACTCCAAAAATCTTACCTTAGGAGTGCAATTGGGTGCCTTGGTCGAATTGGGGGTGTTGGGGAAGCCCTAGGCTTGAGAATGACTCAATTCCTCTCATTTCCGGTCTTTAGAGCACTTAAAAACCTTCAGTCGCGTAGTTCGCGCGTTGTTCGTGCGTTTGTTCGTGCGTTTTGCTGAGCATTCTGCCTCAGACGCGTGAAACGCGCAACTTCGCGCGATACTTCTTGCGATCTGACACCTGACCCGTCAAATGGTCATAACTTCCTGTATACACTTCCAAATGACGAACGGTTTGTTGTGTTAGAAACTTGACTCAAAAGTCTTTAATTTAATAGGTTGTAGCTCACACAACCCCTTATATAACGAGAGATATTATCGTTCAAAGTGAGACCTTGTGCGCACTCATTTACAACTTTCGTCTATTATGAAATTTCCAACTTCAAAAGTTCCCGTTAGCCATCCGAAATCATCCCGAGGTCCTCGGGACCTCAACCAAAAATACCAATACATCTTATAATATTATTCAAACTTGTTCCAATTATCAAAACACCTCGACTAATACCAAAATTATCGAATTACACCGAATTCAAGTCTAAGTTCCTTTAAAACTTCCAAAACGCGCTTTCGATTCAAAACTCGACCAAAATATATCCGAATGACTTGAAATTTTGCACACATATCCAAAATGGCATAACGAAGCTACAGAAATTCTTGGAACTCCATTCCGACCGTCGGATAAAAATTTCACCGATCAACCGGAAATCGCCAAAATACTAACTTCGCTAAAATGAGCTAATTTCTTCACCGGACCTCCAAAATTAATTCTGATTGCGCTCCTAGGCCTTAAATCATCCCCCGAAACTAACCGAATCATCAGAATTCAATTCCGAGCCCTCTAACTCATAAGTCAACGTATGGTTGACTTTTTCCAAACTAATTCTTCCTTAAAGAGGCTAATTGTCCCATTTCATACCAAACTCGATCCGAATTGACTCAAATTCACCAAGTACACATATTGAAACATGAATAAGCATTTAACGGGGAATACGGGATGTAAATACAGGAAACAACGGTTCGGGTCGTTACACCTTCGAAGTAGGACCAGTGACCTGCAGATTCTTCCCCTGCGCGGCCGCGCGCCCAGCGCGAGAAGGAGCGCGGTCCGCGCCGCCACTGTTGCCCCTTTCCATTTTTCTAAGTTCTGGGGTGTCCGTACTCGCTCAAAACTCACCCGAAACACACCCGAGACCCCCGGGACCTCAACCAAAAGCACCAACAAGTCTGAAAACACATCACGGACTTAGTCGAAGCCTCAAATCACATCACATATCATCAAAATCACCAATTATGCATGGATTCAAGCCTAAGAACTTATTTAATTTTAAAATTTCACAACCGATGCCAAAACACATGAAAACTAGTCCGAATGACCTCAAATTTTGCAGACAAGTCCAAAATGACATAACGAAGCTACAGAAACTCTCGGAATTCCATTCCGACCCTCCGATCAAAATCTCGCATACCAACTAGATTTCGCCAAAATCCTAACTTCGCCAAAATAGGCTAACTTCTACACCGAACCTCCAAACTCACTTCCGATCACGCTCCTAAATCACAAATCATCTCCGGAAGCTAACCGAACCATCGGAATTCACCTCCGAGCACTCTAACTCATAAGTCAGCGTCCGGTTGACTTTTCCAACTTACGGCTTCTTAAAAGAGACGAAGTGTCTCATTTCTTATTAAAACCACTTCAAATCAACTCGATTACACAAGATATGGATAATGAAGCATAAGGAAGCTGAAAATGGGGAAAACGGAGTAGTAATTCATGAGACGACGGGTCGGGTCGTCACAATATGACTTGAAATTTTGTGGATATGAGTTGAACCTTTAGGATATGAATTGAAATTTTGGTTTATATATTGGAATTTTAGTTTATAAATTGAAATTTTAGGATTTGACTTGAACTTTTGTGGATATGAGTTGAACCTTTAGGATATGAATTGAAATTTTGGTTTGTGTATTGGAATTGTAGTTTATAAATTGAAATTTTAGGATTTGACTTGAACTTTTGTGGATATGAATTGAAATTTTGGTTTATGTATTGGAATTTTAGTTTATAAATTGAAATTTTAGGATTTGACTTGAACTTTTGTGGATATGAGTTGAACCTTTAGGATATGAATTGAAATTTTGGCTTATGTATTGGAATTTTAGTTTATAAATTTGAAATTTTAGGATATGACTTGAAATTTTGTGGATATGAGTTGAACCTTTAGGATATGAATTGAAATTTTGGTTTATGTATTGAAATTTTAGTTTATAAATTGACATTTTAGGATTGGACTTGAAATTTTGTGGATATGAGTTGAACCTTTAGGATATGAATTGAAATTTTGGTTTATGTATTGGAATTTTAGTTTATAAATTGAAATTTTAGGATATGACTTGAACTTTTGTGGATATGAGTTGAACCTTTAGGATATGAATTGAAATTTTGGTTTATGTATTGGAATTTTAGTTTATAAATTGAAATTTTAGGATTTGACTTGAACTTTTGTGGATATGAGTTGAACCTTTAGGATATGAATTGAAATTTTGGTTTATGTATTGGAATTTTAGTTTATAAATTGAAATTTTAGGATTTGACTTGAACTTTTGTGGATATGAGTTGAACCTTTAGGATATGAATTGAAATTTTGGTTTATGTATTGGAATTTTAGTTTATAAATTGAAATTTTAGGATTTGACTTGAACTTTTGTGGATATGAGTTGAACCTTTAGGATATGAATTGAAATTTTGGTTTATGTATTGGAATTTTAGTTTATAAATTGAAATTTTAGGATATGACTTGAACTTTTGTGGATATGAGTTGAACCTTTAGGATATGAATTGAAATTTTGGTTTATGTATTGGAATTTTAGTTTATAAATTGAAATTTTAGGATTTGACTTGAACTTTTGTGGATATGAGTTGAACCTTTAGGATATGAATTGAAATTTTGGTTTATGTATTGGAATTTTAGTTTATAAATTGAAATTTTAGGATTTGACTTGAACTTTTGTGGATATGAGTTGAACCTTTAGGATATGAATTGAAATTTTGGTTTATGTATTGGAATTTTAGTTTATAAATTGAAATTTTAGGATTTGACTTGAACTTTTGTGGATATGAGTTGAACCTTTAGGATATGAATTGAAATTTTGGTTTATGTATTGGAATTTTAGTTTATAAATTGAAATTTTAGGATATGACTTGAACTTTTGTGGATATGAGTTGAACCTTTAGGATATGAATTGAAATTTTGGTTTATGTATTGGAATTTTAGTTTATAAATTGAAATTTTAGGATATGACTTGAACTTTTGTGGATATGAGTTGAACAAATTCGGAGTCTAATTGGAAAGAAACTTTTCATTGCGGCAACCTTAAATTGAAGAAAATGGCTAAGATCGGAATTTTGAGTAAACGACCTCGGAATTGGGATCTGAAAGTTCCAGCATGTTCGAATGATGATTTCGGACTTGGGCGTATGTCCGGATTTGGCTTTGGATAACCCGTGAGCATTTCGGCGTATATTGTGGAAGTTAGTATGTTAGAAGAATTTCATAAACTTGGGTTGGAAGGCATTTCAGAGTTATAGATGTCCGTTTGGGATTCCGAGTCTGGGAATAGCTCTGTATGGTGATTCTGGAGTTGGGAGCGCAATCGAAAGTGAATTCGGATGTCCGGGGATCATTTTGAAGTCATTTGGCTAAATATAGGAATTTGAAGGTTTTTGAGAAAATTCGACCGGAAGTGAAAAATTTTGATATCGGGGTCGGAATGCGATTTTGAAAGTTGGTGCAAGTCCATAATATCGAATGTGACTTGTGTGCAAAATTTGAAGTCATTCGGACTAGTTTTGGTAAGGTTTGAGACACTTAGTCTCTCTTAAGGAAGCATAAGTTAGAAAAGTCAACCGGATATTGACTTATGTGTTAGAGGGCTCGAAATGCAAATTTTATGGTTCGGATAGCTTCGTTAGGTGATTTGGGACTTAGGAGTGTGTCCGGAATATTTTTGTGATGACCGGGGTAGAATTAAGCTTGAATTGGCAAAGTTAGTATTTTGGCGAATTCGGGTTCATCGGTGAGATTTTGATCCGGGAGTCGGAATGGAATTCCGAGAGTTTCTATAGCTTTGTTATGTCATTTGTGATGTGTGTACAAAATTTCAGATTATTCGGACATCGTTTGGTCAGGGTTTTGATCGAAAGTGTATGTTCGGAAATTTTTGGAAACTTAGGCTTGAATTCGATGAGTTCTGGATAATTTGATATTGTTTGATGTGTTTTGATGGTTGGAGCAGGTCTTAATGATGTTATGAATTATGTGGGAATGATTGGTTGAGGTCCCACTGGCCTCGGGTGTGTTTCGGATGCCCAACGGGTCATTTTTGGAAGATTTTTGCCGTTTTGAGCATAAATGTAATGATCTAAAGGTTCATTTTTAGTTCTAGAGATCCAAATTTGATTTCAAGACTTCCAGAATTTAAATCATGACTTATAGGACTAATCTAGAAATTTTGGTTTAATTTCATCAAGTCGCGATTGGGTTTTTGACGTGAAATGTGAGTTAATTGTTTAATAAGCGAAATGGGTATAGAGCTGGGCAAACGAGCTCTGAATTGAGTTTCGATTGAAGGGTTGTGTTCGTATTATTATTTGTGACTCATATAAACAAGAATCATCTAATTCTGAGTTCGTATGATGGAGTTAGAGCCATTTAAGTGAAAAATGGTTGTGCTGCAAATTTCATAAAAAGCTGCTGTATTTTCTGCAGCAGTGAACAGTAACCGCGCGGGTGAAAGCACCAACATGTCTTAAAACATTATCCAAACTTGCTCCAATCGTCAAAACACCTCAACTAATGCCAAAATCATCAAATTATATCGAATTCAAGCCTAAGTTCTTTTAAAACTTCTAAAACACACATTAGATCAAAAACCGGACCAATCGATGTCCGAATGACCTGAAATTTTGCACACATATCCCAAATGACACAATGAAGCTACAACAACTCTCGAAATTTCTTTCCGACACCCGGATCAAAATCTCACCTATCAACCGGAATTCGCCAAAATACTAACTTCGCCAATTGAAGCCTAATTCAACACCGGACCTCCAAAATTACTTCCGGTCCTGCTCCTAAGTCACAAATCACCTGCCGAAACTAACCAAACCGTCGAAATTCACATCCGAGCCCTTTAACTCATAAGTCAACGTTCGGTTGACTTTTCCAACTTAAACCTTCTTAAAAGAGACTAAATGTCTCATTTCTTATCAAAATCGCTCCACATAAATTCTAATGCACCCAATACCGATAATGAAACATGAGGAGAAGAAAATGGGACGAACGAGACAGTAACTCATGAGACAACGGGTCTGGTCATCACACCTAGCTTGTCAGTTGTGCATCCCGTGTTTCATGTATCTATGCTCTGGAAGTATCGCGGAGTTCTATCGCACGTGTTAGATTTCAGCACTGTCCAATTGGACAAGGATCTGTCATATGAGGAGGAGCCGGTGGCTATTCTAGACCGGCAGGTTCGATAGTTGAGGTCGAAGAGTTTTTCTTCGGTGCGTGTTCAGTGGAGAGGTCAGCCTCCTGAGGCATCGACCTGGGAGTCCAAGTTCGATATGTGGGGCCGTTATCCTAATCTATTTCCCGACTTAGGTACTTCTTTATTTTGTCCGTTCGAGGACGAACGGTTGTTTTATAGGTGGAGAATGTGACGACCCAAAGGGTCATCACCGTAGTTCTTCCTTGTTCCGCGCTTCCGAGGCCTTGAAAACCTCGCTTTTAGTTGCCTCGATGTGTGCGCAGTTCGGGCGCGTAGCCGGAAAGTTTTTATGTTAGAATATGTGAATCATATGAAAAATTTGATGGATTTTTATATTAACATGCATAATATTGACTTCGGTCAATATTTTTGGGTAAACGGACCCGGACCTGTGATTCGACGGTCCTGGAGGGTCCGTAAAAAAATATGAGACTTGGGCGTGTGCCCAGAATTAAATTCCTAGGTCCCAAGCCCGAGAAATGAAATTTTGTGTGAAATTGTTTTCTGAAATTAATTAAGGAAAATGAAGAAGGAAATTAATCAGAACACTATGGTATCGGGCTCGTATTTTTGTTCCGACGCCCGGTACGAGTCTTAAATATGTTTTAAGCACTATCTGTAAAGTTTGGCTAAAAACGGACGTCATGTGACGTGTTTCGGACTTAAAATGGGGAATTTGAGTTTTATGAAAGTTGAAAGAAAATCATGTGTTTTGAGGCTTGATTCTATGTATATGATGTTATTTTGGCGATTTGATCGCACAAATGAGACCGTAAGATGTTTTTAAGATCATATGTATGTTTGGTTTGGAGCCCCGAGGGCTCGGGTGAGTTTTGAGTGGGGCCCGGGAGGTCTTAGACTTAAAAAAATGCATGTTCAGGTGTTGCAGGCCTAGCGCGGCTGCGGCCATTTTCGCGCTGTCCGCCCTGGCAGCCACACGGCCACAGTGCTTTTCTGTGCGGTCCGCGTGGTGGGGGTTCAGAGGGTCGGTAGCCAAGTCGACCAGCGCGGCCGCACACCAATCAGTGCGGTCCGCGCTGGGTGGGTTCAGAGAGCCCACTTCTTCCCTCCCTCGGCGCGGCCGCGGTACATTTCCGTGCGGTCCGCGCTGGCAGCCACGCGGCAGCGGTGTATTTCTGCGCGGTCCACGCCAGCCCCCAGCAAAAATATATAAATTCGGGATTTTCAGTCATTTTTTCCACTTTTCAAAAACCCAAAACCTAAGAGGCGCTTTTCCAAACAACTTTTCTTCTCCAAAACGATTGGTGAGTGATTTCTAACTTAATTTCTTTATTCCTTGACATCTTTTAGCATGATTTCAAATTCAAATCAAAGATTTTCATGGGGGAAATTGGGTGTTTTGGGTAGAACCTAGGTTTTCTACAAACTGAGAAGTTGGACCTCAATTTGAGGTCCGATTTCAAAACAAATCATATATTTGGATTCGTGGGAGAATGGGTAACCGGGTTTTGGTCCGAACCTTGAGTTTCGACCACGTGGGTCCGGGGGTGTTTTTGACCATTTTGGGAAAAACCTTGTAAAATTTATTTTCATGCATGGGGAGTGATTCATTTAGTAATTATTAATGTGATTAAGTAACTTATGACTAGATTCGAGCAGATTGGTGGAGGAATCAAGAGGTAAAGCTATACTAGAAGCGTGAGTTGAGTTTGGAGCATTCGAGGTAAGGGTTTATTCTAACTTTGGCTTGAGGTGAACAGTGACGGGTGAATAGTGACCCGTGAACAATGTCATGAATAGTGACCCGTGAACAGTACTTCCGAAATATTAACATTTCATCCGCGAACCCAACCCATTTTTCCACCATTTTTGAGTAACCTTGAGAGCTTTTGGACGGGAATTGAAGGGGTTTTGACGGAAAGTGATTGGAGGTAAGTCCTATGAACTAAATACAAGATTATATTGTGCAATCATCCTTGCAATTCATGAAAATATAGCCAAATTGTAAGAAAATAGGGCTTGAAATTGAAATTCTTAATTTGGGATTTGAGGGGTCAAATAGATTCCGATTCTTGTGAATTTGGTATGTATAGACTCATGGCGATATAAGGAACATTTTGATGTAAAAATTTCTGCATTTTGAGAAGTGGGCCCGGGGCTCGGTTTTTGCAATTTTCGTGAATTTCGATATTTTTCGATTGCTTTCGATTGGGTATTGTCCCTTTAGCATAAAGCGACATATTCGTTGCGATTTTGGGCAGATTCGACGCACGTGGAGGCCAATTCGAGGGGCAAAGGCGTCACGAGCTAAAGAAGTAGCCGGTTCGAGTTGTGTAATTGATGCAACTGTTGTTCTGAGGGTTTGAAACCCCGGACTTTCACATCGTAACGCTATATTGAGGCATGACACGCATCCCATGGCAGGTGCAGGGTCGTATCTGATTGGAGATTGTGACTTGGTCCATCCCGAGTGATAATTATAGTATATTGGCGACTGATTCGCACATTGTATTGATACTTATATTATGTTGGCGACTGATACGCACATGTATTGATGATATTTGGTCTTAATGCCATGTTTGGGGGCCTTGTGCCGACTTGTAGAATCCTTCGGGAATTAATAACATTTAATTTCAGCCCAAGGTTTTAATTACTGTTTTGCAAACTTAGCCGTAATTCTAAGTGTTGAAAACTCAAATGATATTTTAAATGTATTTCGGGCTGGAAGCTTCTATTTTGTAAATGCCCAAGGGGCTTATTATATTATTTTCTGGACTGATTATAAAGTGACTTGAAACAGTGGTAACAATGGCACTGTATTATGTAAATTGGTCAGGTAACAATGGGCTGACTAGTCAGGTAACAATGACTGACCAAGATATTGCACTTGGGCTGTAGGTGCCCCTCCGGAGTCCAATGACACTGTATGATATACTTGAAATAGTGGTAACAATGACATTGTATGATATACTTGAAACAGTGGTAACAATGACACTGTATTATGTAAATTGGTCAGGTAACAATGGGCTGACCGGTCAGGTAACAATGACTGACCAAGATATTGTGCTTGGGCTGTAGGAGCCCCTCCGGAGTCTGTACACACCCCCAGTGAGCGCCGTTGACGATAAATAAATATGGATGGCTCGGGCTGCACGCCGTAGTGGGTACTGGAATATACCATCATATGCATTGCATTGCATTCATGTATTTGTATTTATACTGTTGTTTAGTTGCTCAGTTCCACATGTTGCTGTATATTTGGATTTTAGCTTACTTTGTGTATTTACTGAATTTCTTATCTTCAGACTGTAGTTAATTTTATTACTCACTGGATCGGAGTACTCACTTTACTCCCTGCATCTCGCGTGCAGCTGCAGGTATTGATCACCCGGTAGCGGGATACTAGCTCGTTGAAGGTATTACTATTGTAACTGAGCAAGGTTACCGCCAGTGTTCGCGGCACCGGACATTGTCTTTAGAATTTCAAAATTTAATTTTGTATATTATTGGCCCTGTAGTTGTGTTCAGGATTTCTTTAGATGCTCGTGACTTGTGACACCCCGGTCGGGTTATGTTGGGCTTTAAACACTGGTTATTATTGTCGTTAAGCTGTATTTATTTATTCATTTATGTTTAATAATTGTTAAAGATATGATTTGGGTTAGTTGGCTGGCCTTGTCTTCACGAGAGGCGCCATCACGACCGGGTTAGAAAATTGGGTCGTGACATATAAGTTGAACCTTTAGGATATGAATTGAAGTTTTGGTTAATGTATTGGAATTTTAGTTTATAAATTGAAATTTTAGGATTTGACTTGAACTTTTGTGGATATGAGTTGAACCTTTAGGATATGAATTGAAATTTTTGTTTATGTATTGGAATTTTAGTTTATAAATTGAAATTTTAGGATATGACTTGAACTTTTATGGATATGAGTTGAACCTTTAGGATATAAATTGAAATTTTGGTTTGTATATTGGAATTTTAGTTGATAAATTGAAATTTTAAGATTTGACTTGAACTTTTGTGGATATGAGTTGAACCTTTAGGATACGAATTTAAATTTTGGTTTATGTATTGGAATTTTAGGTTCTAAATTGAAATTATAGGATTTGACTTGAATTTTTGTGGATATGAGTTGAACCTTTAGTATATGAATTGAAATTTTGGTTTATGTCTTGGAATTTTAGTTTATAAATTGAAGTTTTAGAATTTTAAAATTTGACTTGAACTTTTGTGGATATGAGTTGAACCTTTAGGATATGAATTGAAATTTTGGTTTGTATATTGGAATTGTAGTTTATAAATTGAAATTTTAGGATATGACTTGAATTTTTGTGGATATGAGTTGAACCTTTTAGATATGAATTGAAATTTTGGTTTATGTATTGGAATTTTAGTTTATAAATTGAAACTTTAGGATTTGACTTGAACTTTTGTGGATATGAATTGAAATTTTGGTTTATGTATTGATATTTTAGTTTATAAATTGAAAGTTTAGGATTTGACTTGAACTTTTGTGGATATGAGTTGAACCTTTAGGATATGAATTAAAATTTTGGATTATGTATTGGAATTTTAGATTATAAATGTAATGACCCGACCCGTCGTCTCGTGAGTTACTGCCCCGTTCTTCCCATTTTCTGCTTCCTCATGTTTCATTATTGGTATTGGATGCATTATAATTTATTTGGAGCAATTTTGATAAGAAATGAGACATTTAGTCTCTTTTAAGAAGACTTAAGTTGGAAAACTCAACCGGGCATTGACTTATGAGTTAGAGGGTTCGGATGTAAATTTTGATGGCTCCGTTAGCTCCGGGAGATGAATTGTGAATTAGGAGCGTGATCGGAAGTGGTTTTGGAGGTCCGGTGTAGAATTAGGCTTGAATTGACAAAGTTAGTATTTTGGCGATTTCCGGTTGATAGGTGATATTTTGATCCGGGAGTCGGAATGGAATTCCAAGAGTTGCTGTAGCTTCGTTATGTGATTTGGGATGTGTGTGTGCAAAATTTTATTTCATTCGGAGGTGGTTAGGTTGAGTTTTTGATCCAATGCGTGTTTCGAAAGTTTTTGGAAAAACCTTAGGCTTGAATTCGATGTGAATTGATGGTTTTGATGTTGTTTTAGGTGTTTTGTTGATTGGAACAAGTTCGAATAATGTATGGGATATGTTGGCGTGTTTGATTGAGGTCCCGGGGGCTTCGGAGCGATTTCGAATGGCTAATGGAAACTTTTGAAGTTGGAAAAATTTCATAATAGACGAAAGTTGTAAATGAGTGCACGTAAGACCTCACTTTGGACGATAATATCTCCCGCTATATAAGGAGTTGTGTGACTCACAACCTATCAAATTAACTCCCTTTGAGTCTACTTTCCAACGCAATAAACCGTTTGTCATTTGGAGGTGTATACAGAAAGTTATCACCATTTTACTGGGCATGTGTCACTAGCGCGCCCAGATGTGCGCCCGCGCTAAAATATGCGCGCCCAAGACAGAACACTGGGCAAACTAGCACGCCCAGATGCGCGGCCGCGCTAGTAGCAGGCCCCTAAATACCCCAAGACCAGGAATAGAGAGTTCCCAAGCCATTTTTGGAGCAAGGGCTTGCTCTCTCAAGTGGATTTCGTCCCACTCTTTATTTCTATGATCCAAGGTAAGATTTTTGGAGTACTTTGAGTTGATTACTACTCCTAAACACTTATATTAACATGGATTGATCTTGAAAATCCTTAGATTTTCAAGAAATTCCTTCAAGAACTCAAAGAAGGGTTTTGCAAGATTTCTTCCAAAAGGTAAATCCTACACCTTAGACTCACATATATGGATATATTATGGGAATATGAGTATGAATCAAGTATTACAACTTATTGTATGGTGGTTGGAAGCCATAAATTCCCAATTTAAATACATGAATATGGTAGGGATTCAAAGGTGTTTATTGGATGGAATTTTTGTTGGTTTGGAGTGAATGGTTGATCTCACATGTGATGTTAGGAGTATAAATTGTTAAAGAATAATAGTGGGATGAATTGTTGGTTGATGGTGATAGTTGGAGGAACCAATGCTATAGTTAAGAGGTGTAAATATTTATGCTTACAAGATGTTTGATAATATGCCTAAATGGCATAATTTATGGGATCTAGTACTAATATTGGCCCTATTGAGTGTTGTATTGTAGATTGAAGTTACATAACTGTATGGGATCATTATAATATCATTAAGGGGCGAATTTCAGATATGTAGGGTTAAAACCCCGTCTTTTAGAAATCGAACTTCATCGATGTTTGTGTATTTTTGGCAGATTCGTCACACGAGGAGGCCAATTTGAGAGGCAAGGGCATAACGAGCTAGAGGTGAGTAATACTTGTAAATGATATCCCGAGGGTTTGAAACCCCGGATTTGCACATCATAGTGCTGTATTGAGGTGACTTGCACGCCGGATATGAGCATGGGGTAGAGCACCATTGGGGATTGTGACTTGGTCCGTCCCGGTTGTTGATTTTACTGCGTATTTAACTGAAATTACTTGTTATCATCATAATTTGGGCTGATTGCCATGTTTGGGTCCTTGTGCCGACTTGTAGAATCCTTCGGGGTTTGATATTACTGTTTTAGCATAATTTGCATATCATACGGTCTCAAACCAAGGTTTCGAATACTGTTTTGCGAACTCAGCCATATCTCTAAGTTTTGAAAACTCAAAAGATATTTTTAGTGTTGTTTCGGGCTGAGGACTACTGTTTTATAAATGCCCAAGGGGCTTATATTGTTTTTCTGGACCGAGCAGAAATTTGAAACAATGATAACAATGACATTGTGTGATGTAACTTGAACAGTGGTAACAATGACATTGTATGATGTAACTTGAAACAGTGATAACAATGACACTGTGTGATGTAACTTGAACAGTGGTAACAATGACACTGTATGTTGTAACTTGAAACAGTGATAACAATGACACTGTGTGATGTAACTTGAACAGTGGTAACAATGACACTGTATGTTGTAACTTGAAACAGTGGTAGCAATGACATTGTATGATGTGACTTGAAATAGTGGTAACAATGGCACTGTATGATGTAAATTGGTCAGGTAACAATGGCTGACTGGTCAGGTAACAATGACTGACCAAGATATTGTGCTTGGGCTGTAGGAGCCCCTCCGGAGTCTGTACACACTCCCAGTGAGCGCCGTCGATGATAAATAAATATGGATGACTCGAGCTGCACGCCGCAGTGGGTACCAGAGGGTACCATCATATGCATTGCATTGCACTCATGCATTTATTCCTCATCTGCATTATCTACCATAATAATTATGTGCTCTTATTTCATTGACTGGTTTCTTCATACTGTTCTGAGCCCAAGAGGCTGATACTGTTCTGAGATACTGAGCCCGAGTGGCTGACCAGGAACGAAGATATTTACCGAGGGGCGTATTTCGGTGCATAGTGTCACAAATTGTTTTGAAAGTATTTTTGGCAACTGTTGAAAGATCAATTTCAAAAGAGGTTTCTAACTGAGCCCAGATGTTTTCCAAAGGATTTTACGGTTTTACTGTTTTTCTAAAGAGGGGTTGTACTGTTCTATATAGCATGATGGAGTGTCTTACGTGATTTCTTGCTTTCAGTTATTATTTACTTTTATTACTCACTGAGTTGGAGTACTCACTTTACTCCCTGCACCTCGCGTGCAGCTGCAGATACTGATCACCCGGTAGCAGGATATTAGCTGATTTGATGTTTTGCTATCATAGCTGAGCAAGGTGGCCGCCTGCGTTTGTGGCACCATACCTATTCCTTGGATTCTAAATTCCATCCTATATATTACTAGATTTTTAGTCATATTTAAACTCTTTAGATGCTCGTGACTTATGACACCCCGGTTTGGGTCGAATTGGGTTATATTTCGTGAAATCACGTTATCTAATTTTAGTTTATAAATTGAAATTTTAGGATATGACTTGAACTTTTGTGGATATGAGTTGAACCTTTAGGATATGAATTGAAATTTTGGTTTATGTATTGGAATTTTAGTTTATAAATTGAAATTTTAGGATTTGACTTGAACTTTTGTGGATATGAGTTGAACCTTTAGGATATGAATTGAAATTTTGGTTTATGTATTGGAATTTTAGTTTATAAATTGAAATTTTAGGATTTGACTTGAACTTTTGTGGATATGAGTTGAACCTTTAGGATATGAATTGAAATTTTGGTTTATGTATTGGAATTTTAGTTTATAAATTGAAATTTTAGGATTTGACTTGAACTTTTGTGGATATGAGTTGAACCTTTAGGATATGAATTGAAATTTTGGTTTATGTATTGGAATTTTAGTTTATAAATTGAAATTTTAGGATTTGACTTGAACTTTTGTGGATATGAGTTGAACCTTTAGGATATGAATTGAAATTTTGGTTTATGTATTGGAATTTTAGTTTATAAATTGAAATTTTAGGATATGACTTGAACTTTTGTGGATATGAGTTGAACCTTTAGGATATGAATTGAAATTTTGGTTTATGTATTGGAATTTTAGTTTATAAATTGAAATTTTAGGATTTGACTTGAACTTTTGTGGATATGAGTTGAACCTTTAGGATATGAATTGAAATTTTGGTTTATGTATTGGAATTTTAGTTTATAAATTGAAATTTTAGGATTTGACTTGAACTTTTGTAGATATGAGTTGAAACTTTAGGATATGAATTAAAATTTTAATTTATGTATTGGAATTTTAGGTTCTAAATTGAAATTATAGGATTTGACTTGAATTTTTGTGGATATGAGTTGAACCTTTAGTATATGAATTGAAATTTTGGTTTATGTCTTGGAATTTTAGTTTATAAATTGAAGTTTTAGAATTTTAGAATTTGACTTGAACTTTTGTGGATATTTGTTGAACCTTTAGGATATGAATTGAAATTTTGGTTTGTGTATTGGAATTGTAGTTTATATATTGAAATTTTAGGATATGACTTGAACTTTTGTGGATATGAGTTGAACCTTTAAGATATGAATTGAAATTTTGGTTTATGTATTGGAATTTTACTTTATAAATTGAAATTTTAGGATTTGACTTGAACTTTTGTGGATATGAATTGAAATTTTGGTTTATGTAATGGAATTTTAGTTTGTGTATTGGAATTGTAGTTTATAAATTGAAATTTTAGGATATGACTTGAACTTTTGTGGATATGAGTTGAACCTTTAAGATATGAATTGAAATTTTGGTTTATGTATTGGAATTTTAGTTTATAAATTGAAATTTTAGGATTTGACTTGAACTTTTGTGGATATGAATTGAAATTTTGGTTTATGTATTGGAATTTTAGTTTATAAATTGAAATTTTAGGATTTGATTTGAACTTTTGTGGATATGAGTTGAACCTTTAGGATATGAATTAAAATTTTGGTTTATGTATTTGAATTTTAGTTTATAAATTGAAATTTTAGGATATGACTTGAACTTTTGTGGATATAAGTTGAACCTTTAGGATATGAATTGAAATTTTGGTTTATGTATTGGAATTTTAGATTATAAATTGAAATTTTAGGATTTGATTTGAACTTTTGTGGATATGAGTTGAACCTTTAGGATATGAATTGAAATTTTGGTTTTTCTATTGAAATTTTAGTTTATAAATTGAAATTTTAGGATTTGACTTGAACTTTTGTGGATATGAGTTGAACCTTTCGGATATGAATTGAAATTTTTGTTTATGTATTGGAAGTTTAGTTTATAAATTGAAATTTTAGGATTTGACTTGAACTTTTGTGGATATGAGTTGAACCTTTAGGATATGAATTGAAATTTTGGTTTATGTATTGGAATTTTAGTTTATAAATTAAAATTTTAGGATTTGACTTGAACTTCTGTGGATATGAGTTGAACCTTTAGGATATGAATTGAAATTTTGGTTTACGTATTGGAATTTTAGTATATAAATTGAAATTTTAGGATATGACTTGAACTTTTGTGGATATAAGTTGAACCTTTAGGATATGAATTGAACTTTAGGTTAATGTATTGGAATTTTAGTTTATAAATTGATATTTTAGGATTTGTCTTGAACTTTTGTGGATCTGAGTTGAACCTTTAGGATATAAATTGAATTTTTTGTGTAATGACCCGACCGGTCGTTTTAAGCTCTAGCGCATCGTTCAGTAGTTGGAAGTCATGAACAACTTCATTTTAGGTATATTGACTTGTGCCTATGGTCAGAATTGAATTTCAAGAAATTCGGAGTCAAATTGGAAAGAAACTTTTCGTTGCGGCAACCTTAAGTTGAAGAAAATGGCTAAGATTGGAATTTTGAGTAAACGACCTCGGAATTGGGATCTGAAAGTTCCAGCATTTTCGAATGATGATTTTGGACTTGGGCGTATGTACGGATTTGGTTTTGGATAACCCATGAGCATTTCGGCATATATTGTGGAAGTTAGTATTTTAGAAGAATTTCATAAACTTGGGTTGGAAGGCATTTCAGGGTTATAGATGTCCGTTTGGGATTCCGAGTCTGGGAATAGCTCTGTATGGTGATTCTGGAGTTGGGAGCGCAATTGGAAGTGAATTCGGATGTCCGGAGGTCATTTTGAAATCATTTGGCTAAATATAGGAATTTGAAGGTTTTTGAGAAAATTCGACCGGAAGTGAAAATTTTGATATCGGGGTCAGAATGTGATTCTGAAAGTTGGTGCAAGTCCGTAATATCGAATGTGACTTGCGTGCAAAATTTGAAGTCATTCGGACTAGTTTTGGTAAGGTTTGAGACACTTAATCTCTCTTAAGGAAGTATAAGTTGGAAAAGTCAATCGGATATTGACTTTTGTGTTAGAGGGCTCGAAATGTAAATTTTATGGTTCGGATAGCTTCGTTAGGTGATTTGGGACTTAGGAGTGTGTCCGGAATATTTTTGTGATGATTGAGGTAGAATTAAGCTTGAATTGGCAAAGTTAGTATTTTGGCGGATTCGAGTTGATAGGTGAGATTTTGATCCGGGAGTCGGAATGGAATTCGAGAGTTGTTGTAGCTTTGTTATGTCATTTGTGATGTGTGTACAAAATTTTAGGTTATTCGGACATCGTTTGGTCGGGTTTTTGATTGAAAGTGTATGTTCAGAAAGTTTTGGAAACTTAGGCTTGAATTCGATGAGTTTTGGATAATTTGATATTGTTTGAGGTGTTTTGATGATTGGAGCAGGTCTTAATGATGTTATGAATTATGTGGGAATGATTGGTTAAGGTCCCACTGGCCTCGGGTGTGTTTCGGATGCCCAACGGGTCATTTTTGGTAGATTTTTGCCGTTTTGAGCATATATGTACTGATCTAAAGGTTCATTTGTAGTTATAGAGATCCAAATTTGATTTCGAGACTTCCAGAATTTAAATCATGAATTATAGGACTGATATGGAAATTTTGGTTTAATTTCATCAAGTCGCGATTGGGTTTTTGACGTGAAATGTGAGTTAATTGTTTAACGAGCGAAATGGGTATTGAACTGGTCAAACGAGCTCCGAATTGAGTTTTGATTGAAGGGTTGTGTTCGTATTATTATTTGTGACTCATATGAACAAGAATCGTCTAATTACGAGTTCGTATGATGGAGTTAGAGACATTTTAGGAAAAAAATGGCTGTGCTGCAAATTTCATAAAAAGCTGTTGTATTTTCTGCAGCAGTGAACAGTAACCGCGCGGGTGAACAGTGACCAGTGAACAGTATCGTGAATAGTGACCCGTTAACAGTGACAGGTGAACAGTGTCCTGAATAGTGACCCGTGAACAGTACTCCCGAAATATTAACATTTCATCCGCGAACCCAACCCATTTTTCCACCATTTTTGAGCAACCTTGAGAGCTTTTTGACGGGAATTGAAGGGGTTTTGACGGGAAGTGATTGGAGATTCGACGCACGTGGAGGCCAATTCGAGGAGCAAAGGCGTCGCCAGCTAAAGAAGTAGCCGGTTCGAGGTGAGTAATAGATGTAAATGCTATTCTGAGGGTTTGAAACCCCGGACTTTCACATCGTAACGCTATATTGAGGCGTGACACGAACTCCAGGCGAGTGCGGGGTCGGATACTACTGGGGATTGTGACTTGGTCCACCCCGTGTGATGTTTATACTATACTGGTGATTGATACACATCCTTCATTAATATTACTGGGCTTGATGTCATGTTTGGGGCCTTGTGCCGATTTGTAAAATCCTTCGAGGATTGATATTACTGCTTAACATGATTTGCATATCATTTAATTTCAGTCCAAGGTTTTAAATGCTGTTTTGCAAACTCAGCCATAATTCTAAGTGTTGAAAACTTAAATGATATTTTTAAATGTATTCCGGGCTGGGAACTTCTGTTTTGTAAATGCCCAAGGGGCTTATTATATTATTTTCTGGACTGATTATAAAGTGACTTGAAACAGTGGTAACAATGACACTGTGTCCGGCGCGTCATTCAGCAGTTTGAGGCCATGAGCGGCTTCATCTCAGGTATATTGACTTGTGTGTATGGTCAGAATTAAAATTCAGGAAGTTTGGAGTCAAATCTAAATGGAAATTCTCATTTTGAAAGCTTAAAATTGAAGAAATGAACTAGGATTAGAATTTTGAGTAAACGACCTCGGAATTGAGATCTGAAAGTTCCAGCATGTTCGTATGATGATTTCGGACTTGGGCGTGTGTCCGGATTTGGTTTTGGATAACCCGTGAGCATTTCGGCGTATATTGTGGAAGTTAGTATTTTAGAAGAATTTCATAAATTTGGGTTGGAAGGCATTTCAGAGTTATAGATGTGTGTTTGGGATTCCGAGTCTGGGAATAGTTCCGTATGGTGATTCTGGAGTTGGGAGCGCGATCGGAAGTGAATTCGAATGTCCGGAGGTCATTTTGAAGTCATTTGGCTAAATATAGAAATTTGAAGGTTTTAGAGAAAATTCGACCGGAAGTGGAAATTTTGATATCGGGGTCGGAATGCGATTCCGAAAGTTGGTGCAAGTCCGTAATGTCGAATATGACTTGTGTGCAAAATTTGAAGTCATTCGGACTAGTTTTGGTAAGGTTTGAGACACTTAGTCTCTTTTAAGGAAGCTTAAGTTGGAAAAGTCAACCGGATATTGGCTTATGTGTTAGAGGGCTCGAAATGTGAATTTTATGGTTCGGATAGCTTCGTTAGGTGATTTGGGACTTAGGAGTGTGTCCGGAATATTTTTGTGATGACCGGTGTAGAATTTAGCTTGAATTGGCGAAATTAGTATTTTGGCGAATTCCGGTTGATAGGTGAGATTTTGATCCGGGAGTCAGAATGGAATTACGAGAATTGTTGTAGCTGTTTTATGTTATTTGTGATGTGTGTGCAAAATTTCAGGTCATTCGGACATCGTTTGGTCGGGTTTTTGATCGAAAGTGTATTTTCGGAAGTTTTTGGAAACTTAGGCTTGAATTCGATGATGATTTGATGTTTTGATGTTATTTTGGGTGTTTCGAAGGTTGGGACAAGTTTGAATGATATTGTGGGACATGTTGATATAATTGGTTAAGGTCCCGAGGGCCTCGGGTGGATTTCGGAAGGTTAACGGAATGAAATTCGGACCAAAAAGAAAAGAAAAAGCTGCAGAAATTTCTGCTGCAATTTTCTTATTCGGGAAGCCTACTTTAGAAGATCATATATCGGGATATATAAAGAGTTATATGGTGTACAACCTATCAAATTAAAGATCTTTGAGTGTAGTTTCTAAATCTTCAATCCGTTTGTCATTTCGATACTTATACAAGACGTTATGGGTGTTTAAACAAAAGGTGTCCGACAAGGAAAATTTTTAATAGGATGTACAACTTGTATAGCACAAGTGCAAGGTACAACTCGACGAAGCACGGGCAGATTCTTTTAAACACGAATTTGGCTTATTTCTTTCATTTCTTTCATTTGGCTTGGATTATTTTGGAGAGAATTTCAAGGGGGATTTCATCAAGCATCAAAGGTGAATTGTTTCTACTTATTTCCAAGTTAAATACATGGATTAGAGCGGAAAACTCAAGTAAATTATGGACAAAAATGGTGGTTTAGGGCTTGAAACTTAAGAGAATTAAATGGTGATTTGAGGGGTCAAATGAACGCCGATTTTTGTGAATTTGGTATGTATAGACTCGTGGCGAGATAAGGGTCGTATTGATGTAAAAATTTCTGAATTTTGAGACGTGGTCCCGGGCTCGGGTTCTGCTAATTTCGGGATTTTCGACATTTTTCGAGTCTTTTCGATTGGGTTATATTCCCTTAGCCTATTGTAACGTATTTGTTGTGGTTTTGACTAGATTCGATGCGCGAAGAGGTCGATTCAAGAGGAAAGGGCATTGGGGACTAGTCTACGGCCGGTTAGAGGTGAGTAATACTTGTAAATGATATCCTGAGGGTTTGAAACTCCAGATTTGCACATCATAGTGTTGTATTGAGGTGACTTGCATGCCAGATATGAGCGTGGGGTAGAGCACCATTGGGGATTGTGACTTGGTCCGTCCCGGTTGTTGATTTTACTGCGTATTTGACTAAAATTTCTTGTTATCATCATAATTTGGGTTGATTGCCATGTTTGGGGCCTTGTGCCGACTTTTAAAATCCTTCGAGGATTGATATTAATGCTTAGCATGATTTGCATATCATCTAACTTCAGTCCAAGGTTTTAAATGCTGTTTTGCAAACGCAGCCGTATTTCTAAGTTTTGAAAACTTAAATGACATTTTAAATGCATTTCGGGCTGGAAATTTCGATTTTGTAAATGCCCAAGGGGCTTACTATATTATTTTCTGGACTGATAATAAAGTGACTTGAAACAGTGGTAACAATGACATTGTAATATATATACTTGAAATAGTGGTAACAATGACACTGTAATATATATACTTGAAACAGTGGTAACAATGACACTGTAATATATATACCTGAAACAGTGATAACAATGGCACTGTATGTTATACTTGAAACAGTGGTAACAATGACACTGAAATATATACTTGGAACAGTGGTAACAATGGCACTGTAGGATATAAACTAGTCAGGTAACATTGACTGACCAGTATATTGCGCTTGGGCTGTATATACTTGAAACAGTGGTAACAATGACACTGAAATATATACTTGGAACAGTGGTAACAATGGCACTGTAGGATATAAATTGGTCAGGTAACATTGGCTGACCGGTCAGGTAACATTGACTGACCAGTATATTGCGCTTGGGCTGTATGAGCCCCTCCGGAGTCTGTACACACCCCCAGTGAGCGCCGTCGACGATAAATAAATATGGATGGCTCGGGCTGCACGCCGCAGTGGGTACTGGAATGTACCATCATATGCATTGCATTGCATTCATGCATTTGTTCATTATTTGTCGTTGTGATATTTCTGGAGATATTTATCTGCTTTTGCTGGTGCTATCTGATCCTTGAGTGTTGGGGCCCGAGTGGCTGACCAGGAACGAAGATATTGCCCGAGGGGCGGGTTTCTGTGCATAGTGACACCGATGGCTGGAATTATTTTGCAACTGTTAAAAAGATTATTTTCAAAAGAGGTTTAAAACTGAGTCAGATATTTTATAAAGGATTTTCATGGAATTACTGTTTTCAAAAAGGGTTGTACCGTCTTAGATAGCATGATGAAGTGTTATTACGTGATTTCTTATCGCTCAGTTATTATTTACTCTTATTACCACTGAGTTGGAAGTACTCACTTTACTCCCTGCACCTCGCGTGCAGTTGCAGGTACTGTTCACCCGGTAGCGGGTTATTAGCGGACTGAAGGTATACTATTGTAGCTGAGCAAGGTGACCGTCAGCGTTCACGACACCGTATTTCTTCATTGATTCTAAATTCCATTCTGTATATTGCTGGTCTTGTATTAGTATTTAGATCTTTAGATGCTCGTGGCTTGTGACACCCCGATTTCGGGTTGAGTCGGGATGGTTTCCATTATTCTATCATGTTTACTTCGCACTTGTGATTATATTATCTGCGAATTAGACTTATTCCTGCTAAGTAATTATAAAGAGATGTATTGTTTTGTTGTTGGCTGGCTTTGTCTCCACGAGAGGCGCCATCACGACCGGGTTGGGATTTTGGGGCGTGACAAGTTTGTATCAGAGCCTAGGTTACTTGGTCTCACGAGTCATGAGCCGGTTTAGTAGAGTCTCGCGGATCGGTACGGAGACGTCTGTACTTATCCTCGGGAGGCTGCAGAACCTTTAGGAAAACTTCACATTCTTGAATTCTTATCGTGCGTCCTCGATTCAGCTTGAAAAGAAACTTTTGAAATTCATTCCGCGTGATCGTATGCACCAACGGGCGCTCAGTATCAGATGTGTCTCGATGGCTTTTGATTCCCCGATCGAGGGGCGAGGTGTAATCTATGTGAGTTTGAAGTTAGACCAGTCAGGAGGACTTGAGGCCAAATCTTTGCCAATGGCTTGAGCACCGAGGTGCTGATTTTGTAAGCAAGTGTTTTGAACTCATATGTTCATTATTGTCCTTGTTAGCCGGAATGGAGGTTGGATATCCACGTGATGAGTATGTTAGTGTTGCGAGGTGTATTTGTACGACTTGGTAGTGGCGAAGAAGCCTACTGGATAGTAGATGAACTGTTAAGTGATTCGTTTCTTATTGTGATTTGTTGAGTAGCCCGAGTTATGGGCGCGTGAAGAATATTTTTCGTGTCTCCTAGTTAGATAAGTCTGGGAGCTGAGATCGCTTCCGTAAATGTATTATGACGAAATCGTTGAGTCAAGGAGACCACCTTGAAGGTCGAAAATATTAAAGGAAGAATATGTTCCTACTTGGTTGAATAGCCCAATAATGGAGGGTTGAAGGGTATTTTCTATGTGTTATGATTCAAATAGGTGCAACGCATGTCCATGTATCAATTTAGATTTATGTAATTGATATGCATTGTGATGCTTTGTCAAGTTGTGGATGTGTTGTTAGGATGGTTTTGGTGATTCTCTGGCAGGTGGATAAGACCAATTACAAAGGAGGCTTTGCCGAAATTTTTGAAAAATTTAGGACTTAGTAAAAAAAAAAATTAGTCGCCTAGAGAGTGGGCTTAACTGTTGTGTGAGTAAATGCAAGAATTGCAGAAGAGTTAAAATTCCAGATGATTCGCGTTTCCACGAGCTTATGATGGAGTGAGTTTAATCTCACCATGATATTACGACAGCAATAGAGTATATGTGTTGTGATTTATGGCTTCGAGCCAAGTTGGGGAGCTTGCTGTTAATTAGCTGATTGCACGGTTTATTACCTGCGTGAATTCTGGTTATTGGCGTATTGGTGGGTTATTGCAGCTACGGAAAAGGACCATGAGTGGTAATTTGAGTAAATGAATTGTTGGATGCATGCTATGGTTAGCCTTATTGGCTCATGTTCAGACTTGAGGGAAGATTCATGATTTATGCCTCGTATAGGTGCAGGCTTCGAGGGAAGTGATCCCTCTGGGTGCTTTATCGAGAGGGTATTCATATGTTATAAAATTCAGTAGAGTTGGTTGCATTCGGGGCCAAGTCAGAGTTGGGTGGCTCTCAATAGCGGTCCTAGTGAATTCAAGAGGCAAAGTGTGGTGCCTGATGATTCTGAGTCTATAAGTACAGTTAAGAGTCAAGCTTTTGAAGCAGCTTATGAAGAAAGACACAGAATGTTCTATGATGTTTTGACTTGCGGTGTAGCATTGAGAGACATGAAATGGTCATGGTTTTTGAGACAGCATGGTCTCATGATTTAAGGTCACTCGGGGTGAGTGCGGTTGGAATAAGTTAGGTGTTGAAGGGAGATATTATTATTTCTAAGGCAATCAAGGATAAATTGGAAGGAAGTAGACTGATTAGCCATAGTTGAGTTGGTATACTGGTGCCAGTGATCGGTTCGTTTAGCGTAATCGAGTTATGAATGTGAGGCTTGTCGGCCGCAGTGATTGATGTTATTCTGAAGCATTCTTTTGTTAGGGCCTATTATGAGTAGGCGGATCCCAGAAAGTGTTATGGTGGCTTGGATAACTACTTAGAGATTGGCATATTCGACGATTATGAAAATTCGCCTGTAGGCTACTATAGTTCTCCTGAAGTGAGTTAAATGGAAAGTCTTATGTGATGAAGTATTAGCCTATCGGCGGTTCCATAGTTGTGATGGAAATCGCGTCTATCGTATATTGGCACATGAGGTGCAGTGAGTGGTATGGAATTTGAAGTAAGGACCAAGGTTGCAGTTTGGTCAATGACTGTGATGTCACGATCTCAGATGAGCTGTATATGAGTTTCAGTAATTTGAGTAAGATGGGTATTGACGTCAGTATCACCTGAGGTCGGTGTTCTGTGAGAAAGGCTTTGCATCCTGGTTAGGGATTCTTGATCACTTTTCAGCGTTAGTGCAGCTGGTGGTTTGGATGTGCAGACCCGTTAATTATTTCGGAAGATGGTGGGAGCTTGTCCCATAGGAATATTGTATAAGTGTGACATGTAGTCACTTGATTAATTAGAAATTTAAACCAAGTATGAGGATTTTGGTAATATCATCCATTTGAGAATTTATGCCTGGAGGGCACTCTGTTTATTGGGTTATGGACCTGTGAAAGATTATTGGCCTAGCTTGGCACGATCAGGATCGACTTGAGGTCGGTGGATAGATTTAAATGTGGAAGTGAGCCTTACGTCAGGCCAGTTGTGTTTATTTCAGCAATGCGCTCTTTATGGAAGGATAGTCGCGGTCTTATTTCGTGGTCAGTTAATTCATGTAAAGATATATTGCACCATGTGAGTTGTGAGACGACTTGGTAAATTCCTTATGTGTTGAGGTTCCGCTCAACGGTGATGTTATATGAGCAGGATGAGACTTAGATCATGTATCGCACCTCAGTTGTGCTTGAGTTTGTAGCCTATAGCGCTATATGTTTCCTTGGGAATGATATTATGCACCTTAGTGTGTTTATGACCGATATTCGGTATTTTGATATGATGAGCTATTAAGCTCGACGTATATCTCCTTATGTGAGTTCTATATGTGGATCGGGTGACACACCGCCATGGGTATGTTGTTTGGATCGGGTTGCACGCCGCAACAGTGTGATGTTCAGTTCAGTGCCCATATTTGCTTTTGTGTGTTATGTTTCCCTATTTTCTGAGGAAGTCTATGTTAGTGTGCGAGTTGAGTAGTTCCTTCTAGAGTTCGCCTTCCTTTTGTATCGCGTTCGAATTGATAGCATACTGGCACATTGAGGCGTCTTGTGGGATTTTTGATTATGTCTGAGGTGGCTTATTGCCTGAGCAGTTCGTACTGGGTGAGACGAGGTTACTAGATTTGGGGTCAATGCAAACTGATTATATGAAGTATATTATAGAGCAAAGATCATTCTTTGATTATATTAGGATTTGACATGAACTTTTGTGGATATAATTGAACCTTTAAGATATGAATTTAAATTTTGGTTTATGTATTGAAATTTTAGTTTATAAATTGAAATTTTAGGATTTGACTTGAACTTTTGTGGATATGAGTTGAACCTTTAAGATATGAATTGAAATTTTGGTTTATATATTGGAATTTTAGTTTATAAATTAAAATTTTAGGATTTGACTTGAACTTTTGTGGATATGAGTTGAAATTTTGGCTTATGTAATGGAATTTTAGTTTATAAATTGAAATTTTAGGATTTGACTTGAACTTTTGTGGATATGAGTTGAACCTTTAGGATATGAATTGAAATTTTGGCTTATGTATTGGAATTTTAGTTTATAAATTGAAATTTTAGGATTTGACTTGAACTTTTGTGGATATGAGTTGAATCTTTAGGATATGAATTGAAATTTTGGTTTGTGTATTGGAATTGTAGTTTATAAATTGAAATTTTAGGATTTGACTTGAACTTTTGTGGATATGAATTGAAATTTTGGTTTGTGTATTGGAAGTTTAGTTTATAAATTGAAATTTTAGGATTTGACTTGAACTTTTGTGGATATGAATTGAAATTTTGGTTTATGTATTGAAATTTTAGTTTATAAATTGAAATTTTAGGATTTGACTTGAACTTTTGTGGATATGAGTTGAACCTTTAAGATATGAATTGAAATTTTGGTTTATATATTGGAATTTTAGTTTATAAATTAAAATTTTAGGATTTGACTTGAACTTTTGTGGATATGAGTTGAAATTTTGGCTTATGTAATGGAATTTTAGTTTATAAATTGAAATTTTAGGATTTGACTTGAACTTTTGTGGATATGAGTTGAACCTTTAGGATATGAATTGAAATTTTGGCTTATGTATTGGAATTTTAGTTTATAAATTGAAATTTTAGGATTTGACTTGAACTTTTGTGGATATGAGTTGAATCTTTAGGATATGAATTGAAATTTTGGTTTGTGTATTGGAATTGTAGTTTATAAATTGAAATTTTAGGATTTGACTTGAACTTTTGTGGATATGAATTGAAATTTTGGTTTGTGTATTGAAAGTTTAGTTTATAAATTGAAATTTTAGGATTTGACTTGAACTTTTGTGGATATGAATTGAAATTTTGGTTTATGTATTGAAATTTTAGTTTATAAATTGAAATTTTAGGATTTGACTTGAACTTTTGTGGATATGAGTTGAACCTTTAAGATATGAATTGAAATTTTGGTTTATGTATTGGAATTTTAGTTTATAAATTGAAATTTTAGGATTTGACTTGAACTTTTGTGGATATGAATTGAAATTTTGGCTTATGTAATGGAATTTTAGTTTATAAATTGAAATTTTAGGATTTGACTTGAACTTTTGTGGATATGAGTTGAACCTTTAGGATATGAATTGAAATTTTGACTTATGTATTGGAAATTTAGTTTATAAATTTGAAATTTTAGGATATGACTTGAAATTTTGTGGATATGAGTTGCACCTTTAGGATATGAATTTAAATTTTGGTTTATGTATTGAAATTTTAGTTTATAAATTGAAATTTTAGGATTTGACTTGAACTTTTGTGGATATGAGTTGAACCTTTAAGATATGAATTGAACTTTTGGTTTATGTATTGGAATTTTAGTTTATAAATTGAAATTTTAGGATTTGACTTGAACTTTTGTGGATATGAATTGAAATTTTGGCTTATGTAATGGAATTTTAGTTTATAAATTGAAATTTTAGGATTTGACTTGAACTTTTGTGGATATGAGTTGAACCTTTAGGATATGAATTGAAATTTAGGCTTATGTATTGGAATTTTAGTTTATAAATTGAAATTTTAGGATTTGACTTGAACTTTTGTGGATATGAGTTGAACCTTTAGGATATGAATTGAAATTTTAATTTATATATTGGAATTTTAGTTTCTAAATTGAAATTATAGGATTTGACTTGAATTTTTATGGATATGAGTTGAACCTTTAGTATATGAATTGAAATTTTGGTTTATGTCTTGGAATTGTAGTTTATAAATTGATGTTTTAGAATTTTAGAATTTGACTTGAACTTTTGTGGATATGAGTTGAACCTTTAGGATATGAATTGAAATTTTGGTTTGTGTATTGGAATTGTAGTTTATAAATTGAAATTTTAGGATATGACTTGAACTTTTGTGGATATGAGTTGAACCTTTAAGATATGAATTTAAATTTTGGTTTATGTATTGGAATTTTAGTTTATAAATTGAAATTTTAGGATTTGACTTGATATTTTGTGGATATGAATTGAAATTTTGGTTTATGTAATGGAATTTTAGTTTGTGTATTGGAATTGCAATTAATAAATTAAAATTTTAGGATATGACTTGATCTTTTATAGGTATGAGTTGAACCTTTAAGATATGAATTGAAATTTTGGTTTATGTATTGAGTTGAACCTTTAGGATATGAATTGAAATTTTGGCTTATGTATTGGAATTTAGTTTATAAATTTGAAATTTTGGGAAATGACTTGAAATTTTGTGGATATGAGTTGAACCTTTAGGATATGAATTGAAATTTTGGTTTATATATTGGAATTTTAGTTTATAAATTGAAATTGTAGGATTTGACTTGAACTTTTGTGGATATGAGTTGAATCTTTAGGATATGAATTGAAATTTTGGTTTGTGTATTGGAATTGTAGTTTATAAATTGAAATTTTAGGATTTGACTTGAACTTTTGTGGATATGAATTGAAATTTTGGTTTGTGTATTGGAAGTTTAGTTTATAAATTGAAATTTTAGGATTTGACTTGAACTTTTGTGGATATGAATTGAAATTTTGGTTTATGTATTGAAATTTTAGTTTATAAATTGAAATTTTAGGATTTGACTTGAACTTTTGTGGATATGAGTTGAACCTTTAAGATATGAATTGAAATTTTGGTTTATGTATTGGAATTTTAGTTTATAAATTGAAATTTTAGGATTTGACTTGAACTTTTGTGGATATGAATTGAAATTTTGGCTTATGTAATGGAATTTTAGTTTATAAATTGAAATTTTAGGATTTGACTTGAACTTTTGTGGATATGAGTTGAACCTTTAGGATATGAATTGAAATTTTGGCTTATGTATTGGAATTTTAGTTTATAAATTGAAATTTTAGGATTTGACTTGAACTTTTGTGGATATGAGTTGAATCTTTAGGATATGAATTGAAATTTTGGTTTGTGTATTGGAATTGTAGTTTATAAATTGAAATTTTAGGATTTGACTTGAACTTTTGTGGATATGAATTGAAATTTTGGTTTGTGTATTGGAAGTTTAGTTTATAAATTGAAATTTTAGGATTTGACTTGAACTTTTGTGGATATGAATTGAAATTTTGGTTTATGTATTGAAATTTTAGTTTATAAATTGAAATTTTAGGATTTGACTTGAACTTTTGTGGATATGAGTTGAACCTTTAAGATATGAATTGAAATTTTGGTTTATGTATTGGAATTTTAGTTTATAAATTGAAATTTTAGGATTTGACTTGAACTTTTGTGGATATGAATTGAAATTTTGGCTTATGTAATGGAATTTTAGTTTATAAATTGAAATTTTAGGATTTGACTTGAACTTTTGTGGATATGAGTTGAACCTTTAGGATATGAATTGAAATTTTGGCTTATGTATTGGAAATTTAGTTTATAAATTTGAAATTTTAGGATATGACTTGAAATTTTGTGGATATGAGTTGCACCTTTAGGATATGAATTTAAATTTTGGTTTATGTATTGAAATTTTAGTTTATAAATTGAAATTTTAGGATTTGACTTGAACTTTTGTGGATATGAGTTGAACCTTTAAGATATGAATTGAACTTTTGGTTTATGTATTGGAATTTTAGTTTATAAATTGAAATTTTAGGATTTGACTTGAACTTTTGTGGATATGAATTGAAATTTTGGCTTATGTATTGGAATTTTAGTTTATAAATTGAAATTTTAGGATTTGACTTGAACTTTTGTGGATATGAGTTGAATCTTTAGGATATGAATTGAAATTTTGGTTTGTGTATTGGAATTGTAGTTTATAAATTGAAATTTTAGGATTTGACTTGAACTTTTGTGGATATGAATTGAAATTTTGGTTTGTGTATTGGAAGTTTAGTTTATAAATTGAAATTTTAGGATTTGACTTGAACTTTTGTGGATATGAATTGAAATTTTGGTTTATGTATTGAAATTTTAGTTTATAAATTGAAATTTTAGGATTTGACTTGAACTTTTGTGGATATGAGTTGAACCTTTAAGATATGAATTGAAATTTTGGTTCATGTATTGGAATTTTAGTTTATAAATTGAAATTTTAGGATTTGACTTGAACTTTTGTGGATATGAATTGAAATTTAGGCTTATGTAATGGAATTTTAGTTTATAAATAGAAATTTTAGAATTTGACTTGAACTTTTGTGGTTATGAGTTGAACCTTTAGGATATGAATTGAAATTTTGGCTTATGTATTAGAAATTTAGTTTATAAATTTGAAATTTTAGGATATGACTTGAAATTTTGTGGATATGAGTTGCACCTTTAGGATATAAATTTAAATTTTGGTTTATGTATTAAAATTTTAGTTTATAAATTGAAATTTTAGGATTTGACTTGAACTTTTGTGGATATGAGTTGAACCTTTAAGATATGAATTGAAATTTTGATTTATGTATTGGAATTTTAGTTTATAAATTGAAATTTTAGTATTTGACTTGAACTTTTGTGGATATGAGTTGAAATTTTGGCTTATGTAATGGAATTTTAGTTTATAAATTGAAATTTTAGGATTTGACTTGAACTTTTGTGGATATGAGTTGAACCTTTAGGATATGAATTGAAATTTTCGCTTATGTATTGGAATTTTAGTTTATAAATTGAAATTTTAGGATTTGACTTGAACTTTTGTGGATATGAGTTGAACCTTTAGGATATGAATTGAAATTTTGGTTTATGTCTTGGAATTGTAGTTTATAAATTGATGTTTTAGAATTTTAGAATTTGACTTGAACTTTTGTGGATATGAGTTGAACCTTTAGGATATGAATTGAAATTTTGGTTTGTGTATTGGAATTGTAGTTTATAAATTGAAATTTTAGGATATGACTTGAACTTTTGTGGATATGAGTTGAACCTTTAAGATATGAATTTAAATTTTGGTTTATATATTGGAATTTTAGTTTATAAATTGAAATTTTAGGATTTGACTTGAACTTTTGTGGATATGAATTGAAATTTTGGTTTATGTAATGGAATTTTAGTTTGTGTATTGGAATTGCAGTTTATAAATTAAAATTTTAGGATATGACTTGATCTTTTGTGGATATGAGTTGAACCTTTAAGATATGAATTAAAATTTTGGTTTATATATTGAGTTGAAACTTTAGGATATGAATTGAAATTTTGGCTTATGTATTGGAATTTAGTTTATAAATTTGAAATTTTGGGATATGACTTGAAATTTTGTGGATATGAGTTGAACCTTTAGGATATGAATTGAAATTTTGGTTTATATATTGGAATTTTAGTTTATAAATTGAAATTTTAGGATTTGACTTGAACTTTTGTGGATATGAGTTGAATCTTTAGGATATGAATTGAAATTTTGGTTTGTGTATTGGAATTGTAGTTTATAAATCGAAATTTTAGGATTTGACTTGAACTTTTGTGGATATGAATTGAAATTTTGGTTTATGTATTGGAAGTTTAGTTTATAAATTGAAATTTTAGGATTTGACTTGAACTTTTGTGGATATGAATTGAAATTTTGGTTTATGTATTGGAATTTTAGTTTATAAATTGAAATTTTAGGATTTGATTTGAACTTTTGTGGATATGAGTTGAACCTTTAGGATATGAATTAAAATTTTGGTTTATATATTGGAATTTTAGTTTATAAATTGAAATTTTAGGATTTGACTTGAACTTTTGTGGATATGAGTTGAATCTTTAGGATATGAATTGAAATTTTGGTTTGTGTATTGGAATTGTAGTTTATAAATCGAAATTTTAGGATTTGACTTGAACTTTTGTGGATATGAATTGAAATTTTGGTTTATGTATTGGAAGTTTAGTTTATAAATTGAAATTTTAGGATTTGACTTGAACTTTTGTGGATATGAATTGAAATTTTGGTTTATGTATTGGAATTTTAGTTTATAAATTGAAATTTTAGGATTTGATTTGAACTTTTGTGGATATGAGTTGAACCTTTAGGATATGAATTAAAATTTTGGTTTATGTATTGGAAGTTTAGTTTATAAATTGAAATTTTAGGATTTGACTTGAACTTTTGTGGATATAATTGAACCTTTAAGATATGAATTAAAATTTTGGTTTATGTATTGAAATTTTAGTTTATAAATTTAAATTTTAGGATTTGACTTGAACTTTTGTGGATATGAGTTGAACCTTTAAGATATGAATTGAAATTTTGGTTTATGTATTGGAATTTTAGTGTATAAATTGAAATTTTAGAATTTGACTTGAACTTTTGTGGATATGAATTGAAATTTTGGCTTATGTAATGGAATTTTAGTTTATAAATAGAAATTTTAGAATTTGACTTGAACTTTTGTGGAAATGAATTGAAATTTTGGTTTATGTATTGGAATTTTAGTTTATAAATTGAAATTTTAGGATTTGATTTGAACTTTTGTGGATATAGGTTGAACCTTTAGGATATGAAATAAAATTTTGGCTTATGTATTGGAATTTTAGTTTATAAATTGAAATTTTAGGATTTGACTTGAACTTTTGTGGATATGAGTTGAACTTTTAGGATATGAATTGAAATTTTTGTTTATGTCTTGGAATTGTAGTTTATAAATTGATGTTTTAGAATTTTAGAATTTGACTTAAACTTTTGTGGATATGAGTTGAACCTTTAGGATATGAATTGAAATTTTGGTTTGTGTATTGGAATTGTAGTTTACAAATTGAAATTTTAGGATATGACTTGAACTTTTGTGGATATGAGTTGAACCTTTAAGATATGAATTTAAAATTTGGTTTATGTATTGGAATTTTAGTTTATAAATTGAAATTTTAGGATTTGACTTGAACTTTTGTGGATATGAATTGAAATTTTGGTTTATGTATTTGACTTGAACTTTTGTGGATATGAATTGAAATTTTGGTTTATGTATTGGAAGTTTAGTTTATAAATTGAAATTTTAGGATTTGACTTGAACTTTTGTGGATATGAATTGAAATTTTGGTTTATGTATTGGAATTTTAGTTTATAAATTGAAATTTTAGGATTTGATTTGAACTTTTGTGGATATGAGTTGAACCTTTAGGATATGAATTGAAATTTTGGTTTATGAATTGGAAGTTTAGTTTATAAATTGAAATTTTAGGATTTGACTTGAACTTTTGTGGATATAATTGAACCTTTAAGATATGAATTAAAATTTTTGTTTATGTATTGAAATTTTAGTTTATAAATTTAAATTTTAGGATTTGACTTGAACTTTTGTGGATATAAGTTGAACCTTTAAGATATGAATTGAAATTTTGGCTTATGTATTGGAATTTAGTTTATAAATTTGAAATTTTGGGATATGACTTGAAATTTTGTGAATATGAGTTGAACCTTTAGGATATGAATTGAAATTTTGGTTTATATATTGGAATTTTAGTTTATAAATTGAAATTTTAGGATTTGACTTGAATTTTTGTGGATATGAGTTGAATCTTTAAAATATGAATTGAAATTTCTGTTTGTGTATTGGAATTGTAGTTTATAAATTGAAATTTTAGGATTTGACTTGAACTTTTGTGGATATGAATTGAAATTTTGGTTTATGTATTGGAAGTTTAGTTTATAAATTGAAATTTTAGGATTTGACTTGAACTTTTGTGGATATGAATTGAAATTTTGGTTTATGTATTGGAATTTTAGTTTATAAATTGAAATTTTAGGATTTGATTTGAACTTTTGTGGATATGAGTTGAACCTTTAGGATATGAATTGAAATTTTGGTTTATGTATTGGAATTTTAGTTTATAAATTGAAATTTTAGGATATGACTTGAACTTTTGTGGATATGAGTTGAACCTTTAGGATATGAATTGAAATTTTTGTTTATGTATTGGAATTTAGTTTATAAATTTGAAATTTTGGGATATGACTTGAAATTTTGTGGATATGAGTTGAACCTTTAGGATATGAATTGAAATTTTTGATTATATATTGGAATTTTAGTTTATAAATTGAAATTTTAGGATTTGACTTGAACTTTTGTGGATATGAATTGAAATTTTGGTTTATGTAATGGAATTTTAGTTTGTGTATTGGAATTGCAGTTTATAAATTAAAATTTTAGGATATGACTTGATCTTTTGTGGATATAAGTTGAACCTTTAAGATATGAATTAAAATTTTGGTTTATATATTGAGTTGAAACTTTAGGATATGAATTGAAATTTTGGCTTATGTATTGGAATTTAGTTTATAAATTTGAAATTTTGGGATATGACTTGAAATTTTGTGGATATGAGTTGAACCTTTAGGATATGAATTGAAATTTTGGTTTATATATTGGAATTTTAGTTTATAAATTGAAATTTTAGGATTTGACTTGAACTTTTGTGGATATGAGTTGAATCTTTAGGATATGAATTGAAATTTTGGTTTGTGTATTGGAATTGTAGTTTATAAATTGAAATTTTAGGATTTGACTTGAACTTTTGTGGATATGAATTGAAATTTTGGTTTATGTATTGGAAGTTTAGTTTATAAATTGAAATTTTAGGATTTGACTTGAACTTTTGTGGATATGAATTGAAATTTTGGTTTATGTATTGGAATTTTAGTTTATAAATTGAAATTTTAGGATTTGATTTGAACTTTTGTGGATATGAGTTGAACCTTTAGGATATGAATTAAAATTTTGGTTTATGTATTGGAAGTTTAGTTTATAAATTGAAATTTTAGGATTTGACTTGAACTTTTGTGGATATAATTGAACCTTTAAGATATGAATTAAAATTTTGGTTTATGTATTGAAATTTTAGTTTATAAATTTAAATTTTAGGATTTGACTTGAACTTTTGTGGATATGAGTTGAACCTTTAAGATATGAATTGAAATTTTGGTTTATGTATTGGAATTTTAGTTTATAAATTGAAATTTTAGAATTTGACTTGAACTTTTGTGGATATGAATTGAAATTTTGGCTTATGTAATGGAATTTTAGTTTATAAATAGAAATTTAAGAATTTGACTTGAACTTTTGTGGAAATGAATTGAAATTTTGGTTTATGTATTGGAATTTTAGTTTATAAATTGAAATTTTAGGATTTTATTTGAACTTTTGTGGATATGAGTTGAACCTTTAGGATATGAATTAAAATTTTGGCTTATGTATTGGAATTTTAGTTTATAAATTGAAATTTTAGGATATGACTTGAACTTTTGTGGATATGAGTTGAACCTTTAGGATATGAATTGAAATTTTGGTTTATGTATTGGAAGTTTAGTTTATAAATTGAAATTTTAAGATGACTTGAACTTTTGTGGATATGAGTTGAATCTTTAGGATATGAATTGAAATTTTGGTTTATGTATTGGAATTTTAGTTTATAAATTGAAATTTTTGGATTTGATTTGAACTTTTGTGGATATGAGTTGAACCTTTAGGATATGAATTGAAATTTTGGTTTATGTATTGGAATTTTAGTTTATAAATAGAAATTTTAGGATTTGACTTGAACTTTTGTGGATATGAGTTGAACCTTTAGGATATGAATTGAAATTTTGGTTTATGTATTGGAAGTTTAGTTTATAAATTGAAATTTTAGGATTTGACATGAACTTTTGTGGATATGAGTTGAACCTTTAGGATATGAATTGAAATTTTGGTTTGTGTATTGGAATTGTAGTTTATAAATTGAAATTTTAGGATATGACTTGAACTTTTGTGGATATGAGTTGAACCTTTAAGATATGAATTTAAATTTTGGTTTATGTATTGGAATTTTAGTTTATAAATTGAAATTTTAGGATTTGACTTGAACTTTTGTGGATATGAATTGAAATTTTGGTTTATGTAATGGAATTTTAGTTTGTGTATTGGAATTGCAGTTTATAAATTAAAATTTTAGGATATGACTTGATCTTTTGTAGATATGAGTTGAACCTTTAAGATATGAATTGAAATTTTGGTTTATGTATTGAGTTGAACCTTTAGGATATGAATTGAAATTTTGGCTTATGTATTGGAATTTAGTTTATAAATTTGAAATTTTGGGATATGACTTGAAATTTTGTGGATATGAGTTGAACCTTTAGGATATGAATTAAAATTTTGGTTTATATATTGGAATTTTAGTTTATAAATTGAAATTTTAGGATTTGACTTGAACTTTTGTGGATATGAGTTGAATCTTTAGGATATGAATTGAAATTTTGGTTTGTGTATTGGAATTGTAGTTTATAAATTGAAATTTTAGGATTTGACTTGAACTTTTGTGGATATGAATTGAAATTTTGGTTTATGTATTGGAAGTTTAGTTTATAAATTGAAATTTTAGGATTTGACTTGAACTTTTGTGGATATGAACTGAAATTTTGGTTTATGTATTGGAATTTTAGTTTTATAAATTGAAATTTTAGGATTTGATTTGAACTTTTGTGGATATGAGTTGAACCTTTACGATATGAATTGAAATTTTGGTTTATGTATTGGAATTTTAGTTTATAAAATGAAATTTTAGGATATGAGTTAAACTTTTGTGGATATGAGTTGAACCTTTAGGATATGAATTGAAATTTTGGCTTATGTATTGGAATTTAGTTTATAAATTTGAAATTTTGGGATATGACTTGAAATTTTGTGGATATGAGTTGAACCTTTAGGATATGAATTGAAATTTTGGTTTATATATTGGAATTTTGGTTTATAAATTGAAATTTTAGGATTTGACTTGAACTTTTGTGGATATGAGTTGAATCTTTAAGATATGAATTGAAATTTTGGTTTGTGTATTGAAATTGTAGTTTATAAATTGAAATTTTAGGATTTGACTTGAACTTTTGTGGATATTAATTGAACCTTTAGGATATGAATTGAAATTTTGGTTTATGTATTGGAAGTTTAATTTATAAATTGAAATTTTAGGATTTGACATGAACTTTTGTGGATATAATTGAAGCTTTAAGATATGAATTTAAATTTTGGTTTATGTATTGAAATTTTAGTTTATAAATTGAAATTTTAGGATTTGACTTGAACTTTTTTGGATATGAGTTGAACCTTTATGATATGAATTGAAATTTTGGTTTATGTATTGGAATTTTAGTTTATAAATTGAAATTTTAGGATTTGACTTGAACTTTTGTGGATATAATTGAACCTTTAAGATATGAATTAAAATTTTGGTTTATGTATTGAAATTTTAGTTTATAAATTTAAATTTTAGGATTTGACTTGAACTTTTGTGGATATGAGTTGAACCTTTAAGATATGAATTGAAATTTTGGTTTATGTATTGGAATTTTAGTTTATAAATTGAAATTTTAGAATTTGACTTGAACTTTTGTGGATATGAATTGAAATTTTGGCTTATGTAATGGAATTTTAGTTTATAAATAGAAATTTTAGAATTTGACTTGAACTTTTGTGGAAATGAATTGAAATTTTGGTTTATGTATTGGAATTTTAGTTTATAAATTGAAATTTTAGGATTTGATTTGAACTTTTGTGGATATGTGTTGAACCTTTAGGATATGAATTAAAATTTTGGCTTATGTATTGGAATTTTAGTTTATAAATTGAAATTTTAGGATTTGACTTGAACTTTTGTGGATATGAGTTGAACCTTTAGGATATGAATTGAAATTTTTGTTTATGTCTTGGAATTGTAGTTTATAAATTGATGTTTTAGAATTTTAGAATTTGACTTAAACTTTTGTGGATATGAGTTGAACCTTTAGGATATGAATTGAAATTTTGGTTTGTGTATTGGAATTGTAGTTTACAAATTGAAATTTTAGGATATGACTTGAACTTTTGTGGATATGAGTTGAACCTTTAAGATATGAAATTAAAATTTGGTTTATGTATTGGAATTTTAGTTTATAAATTGAAATTTTAGGATTTGACTTGAACTTTTGTGGATATGAATTGAAATTTTGGTTTATGTAATGGAATTTTAGTTTGTGTATTGGAATTGCAGTTTATAAATTAAAATTTTAGGATATGACTTGATCTTTTGTAGATATGAGTTGAACCTTTAAGATATGAATTGAAATTTTGGTTTATGTATTGAGTTGAACCTTTAGGATATGAATTGAAATTTTGGCTTATGTATTGGAATTTAGTTTATAAATTTGAAATTTTGGGATATGACTTGAAATTTTGTGGATATGAGTTGAACCTTTAGGATATGAATTGAAATTTTGGTTTATGTATTGGAATTTTAGTTTATAAATTGAAATTTTAGGATTTGACTTGAACTTTTGTGGATATGAATTGAAATTTTGGTTTATGTAATGGAATTTTAGTTTGTGTATTGGAATTGCAGTTTATAAATTAAAATTTTAGGATATGACTTGATCTTTTGTAGATATGAGTTGAACCTTTAAGATATGAATTGAAATTTTGGTTTATGTATTGAGTTGAACCTTTAGGATATGAATTGAAATTTTGGCTTATGTATTGGAATTTAGTTTATAAATTTGAAATTTTGGGATATGACTTGAAATTTTGTGGATATGAGTTGAACCTTTAGGATATGAATTAAAATTTTGGTTTATATATTGGAATTTTAGTTTATAAATTGAAATTTTAGGATTTGACTTGAACTTTTGTGGATATGAGTTGAATCTTTAGGATATGAATTGAAATTTTGGTTTGTGTATTGGAATTGTAGTTTATAAATTGAAATTTTAGGATTTGACTTGAACTTTTGTGGATATGAATTGAAATTTTGGTTTATGTATTGGAAGTTTAGTTTATAAATTGAAATTTTAGGATTTGACTTGAACTTTTGTGGATATGAACTGAAATTTTGGTTTATGTATTGGAATTTTAGTTTTATAAATTGAAATTTTAGGATTTGATTTGAACTTTTGTGGATATGAGTTGAACCTTTACGATATGAATTGAAATTTTGGTTTATGTATTGGAATTTTAGTTTATAAATTGAAATTTTAGGATATGACTTAAACTTTTGTGGATATGAGTTGAACCTTTAGGATATGAATTGAAATTTTGGCTTATGTATTGGAATTTAGTTTATAAATTTGAAATTTTGGGATATGACTTGAAATTTTGTGGATATGAGTTGAACCTTTAGGATATGAATTGAAATTTTGGTTTATATATTGGAATTTTAGTTTATAAATTGAAATTTTAGGATTTGACTTGAACTTTTGTGGATATGAGTTGAATCTTTAAGATATGAATTGAAATTTTGGTTTGTGTATTGAAATTGTAGTTTATAAATTGAAATTTTAGGATTTGACTTGAACTTTTGTGGATATTAATTGAACCTTTAGGATATGAATTGAAATTTTGGTTTATGTATTGGAAGTTTAATTTATAAATTGAAATTTTAGGATTTGACATGAACTTTTGTGGATATAATTGAAGCTTTAAGATATGAATTTAAATTTTGGTTTATGTATTGAAATTTTAGTTTATAAATTGAAATTTTAGGATTTGACTTGAACTTTTGTGGATATGAGTTGAACCTTTATGATATGAATTGAAATTTTGGTTTATGTATTGGAATTTTAGTTTATAAATTGAAATTTTAGGATTTGACTTGAACTTTTGTGGATATAATTGAACCTTTAAGATATGAATTAAAATTTTGGTTTATGTATTGAAATTTTAGTTTATAAATTTAAATTTTAGGATTTGACTTGAACTTTTGTGGATATGAGTTGAACCTTTAAGATATGAATTGAAATTTTGGTTTATGTATTGGAATTTTAGTTTATAAATTGAAATTTTAGAATTTGACTTGAACTTTTGTGGATATGAATTGAAATTTTGGCTTATGTAATGGAATTTTAGTTTATAAATAGAAATTTTAGAATTTGACTTGAACTTTTGTGGAAATGAATTGAAATTTTGGTTTATGTATTGGAATTTTAGTTTATAAATTGAAATTTTAGGATTTGATTTGAACTTTTGTGGATATGTGTTGAACCTTTAGGATATGAATTAAAATTTTGGCTTATGTATTGGAATTTTAGTTTATAAATTGAAATTTTAGGATTTGACTTGAACTTTTGTGGATATGAGTTGAACCTTTAGGATATGAATTGAAATTTTTGTTTATGTCTTGGAATTGTAGTTTATAAATTGATGTTTTAGAATTTTAGAATTTGACTTAAACTTTTGTGGATATGAGTTGAACCTTTAGGATATGAATTGAAATTTTGGTTTGTGTATTGGAATTGTAGTTTACAAATTGAAATTTTAGGATATGACTTGAACTTTTGTGGATATGAGTTGAACCTTTAAGATATGAATTTAAAATTTGGTTTATGTATTGGAATTTTAGTTTATAAATTGAAATTTTAGGATTTGATTTGAACTTTTGTGGATATGAATTGAAATTTTGGTTTATGTATTTGACTTGAACTTTTGTGGATATGAATTGAAATTTTGGTTTATGTATTGGAAGTTTAGTTTATAAATTGAAATTTTAGGATTTGACTTGAACTTTTGTGGATATGAATTGAAATTTTGGTTTATGTATTGGAATTTTAGTTTATAAATTGAAATTTTAGGATTTGATTTGAACTTTTGTGGATATGAGTTGAACCTTTAGGATATGAATTGAAATTTTGGTTTATGAATTGGAAGTTTAGTTTATAAATTGAAATTTTAGGATTTGACTTGAACTTTTGTGGATATAATTGAACCTTTAAGATATGAATTAAAATTTTTGTTTATGTATTGAAATTTTAGTTTATAAATTTAAATTTTAGGATTTGACTTGAACTTTTGTGGATATGAGTTGAACCTTTAAGATATGAATTGAAATTTTGGCTTATGTATTGGAATTTAGTTTATAAATTTGAAATTTTGGGATATGACTTGAAATTTTGTGAATATGAGTTGAACCTTTAGGATATGAATTGAAATTTTGGTTTATATATTGGAATTTTTGTTTATAAATTGAAATTTTAGGATTTGACTTGAATTTTTGTGGATATGAGTTGAATCTTTAAAATATGAATTGAAATTTCTGTTTGTGTATTGGAATTGTAGTTTATAAATTGAAATTTTAGGATTTGACTTGAACTTTTGTGGATATGAATTGAAATTTTGGTTTATGTATTGGAAGTTTAGTTTATAAATTGAAATTTTAGGATTTGACTTGAACTTTTGTGGATATGAATTGAAATTTTGGTTTATGTATTGGAATTTTAGTTTTATAAATTGAAATTTTAGGATTTGATTTGAACTTTTGTGGATATGAGTTGAACCTTTAGGATATGAATTGAAATTTTGGTTTATGTATTGGAATTTTAGTTTATAAATTGAAATTTTAGGATATGACTTGAACTTTTGTGGATATGAGTTGAACCTTTAGGATATGAATTGAAATTTTGGTTTATGTATTGGAATTTTAGTTTATAAATTGAAATTTTAGGATATGACTTGAACTTTTGTGGATATGAGTTGAACCTTTAGGATATGAATTGAAATTTTGGTTTATATATTGGAATTTTGGTTTATAAATTGAAATTTTAGGATTTGACTTGAACTTTTGTGGATATGAGTTGAATCTTTAAGATATGAATTGAAATTTTGGTTTGTGTATTGAAATTGTAGTTTATAAATTGAAATTTTAGGATTTGACTTGAACTTTTGTGGATATTAATTGAACCTTTAGGATATGAATTGAAAATTTTGGTTTATGTATTGGAAGTTTAATTTATAAATTGAAATTTTAGGATTTGACATGAACTTTTGTGGATATAATTGAAGCTTTAAGATATGAATTTAAATTTTGGTTTATGTATTGAAATTTTAGTTTATAAATTGAAATTTTAGGATTTGACTTGAACTTTTGTGGATATGAGTTGAACCTTTATGATATGAATTGAAATTTTGGTTTATGTATTGGAATTTTAGTTTATAAATTGAAATTTTAGGATTTGACTTGAACTTTTGTGGATATAATTGAACCTTTAAGATATGAATTAAAATTTTGGTTTATGTATTGAAATTTTAGTTTATAAATTTAAATTTTAGGATTTGACTTGAACTTTTGTGGATATGAGTTGAACCTTTAAGATATGAATTGAAATTTTGGTTTATGTATTGGAATTTTAGTTTATAAATTGAAATTTTAGAATTTGACTTGAACTTTTGTGGATATGAATTGAAATTTTGGCTTATGTAATGGAATTTTAGTTTATAAATAGAAATTTTAGAATTTGACTTGAACTTTTGTGGAAATGAATTGAAATTTTGGTTTATGTATTGGAATTTTAGTTTATAAATTGAAATTTTAGGATTTGATTTGAACTTTTGTGGATATGTGTTGAACCTTTAGGATATGAATTAAAATTTTGGCTTATGTATTGGAATTTTAGTTTATAAATTGAAATTTTAGGATTTGACTTGAACTTTTGTGGATATGAGTTGAACCTTTAGGATATGAATTGAAATTTTTGTTTATGTCTTGGAATTGTAGTTTATAAATTGATGTTTTAGAATTTTAGAATTTGACTTAAACTTTTGTGGATATGAGTTGAACCTTTAGGATATGAATTGAAATTTTGGTTTGTGTATTGGAATTGTAGTTTACAAATTGAAATTTTAGGATATGACTTGAACTTTTGTGGATATGAGTTGAACCTTTAAGATATGAATTTAAAATTTGGTTTATGTATTGGAATTTTAGTTTATAAATTGAAATTTTAGGATTTGACTTGAACTTTTGTGGATATGAATTGAAATTTTGGTTTATGTATTTGACTTGAACTTTTGTGGATATGAATTGAAATTTTGGTTTATGTATTGGAAGTTTAGTTTATAAATTGAAATTTTAGGATTTGACTTGAACTTTTGTGGATATGAATTGAAATTTTGGTTTATGTATTGGAATTTTAGTTTATAAATTGAAATTTTAGGATTTGATTTGAACTTTTGTGGATATGAGTTGAACCTTTAGGATATGAATTGAAATTTTGGTTTATGAATTGGAAGTTTAGTTTATAAATTGAAATTTTAGGATTTGACTTGAACTTTTGTGGATATAATTGAACCTTTAAGATATGAATTAAAATTTTTGTTTATGTATTGAAATTTTAGTTTATAAATTTAAATTTTAGGATTTGACTTGAACTTTTGTGGATATGAGTTGAACCTTTAAGATATGAATTGAAATTTTGGCTTATGTATTGGAATTTAGTTTATAAATTTGAAATTTTGGGATATGACTTGAAATTTTGTGAATATGAGTTGAACCTTTAGGATATGAATTGAAATTTTGGTTTATATATTGGAATTTTTGTTTATAAATTGAAATTTTAGGATTTGACTTGAATTTTTGTGGATATGAGTTGAATCTTTAAAATATGAATTGAAATTTCTGTTTGTGTATTGGAATTGTAGTTTATAAATTGAAATTTTAGGATTTGACTTGAACTTTTGTGGATATGAATTGAAATTTTGGTTTATGTATTGGAAGTTTAGTTTATAAATTGAAATTTTAGGATTTGACTTGAACTTTTGTGGATATGAATTGAAATTTTCGTTTATGTATTAGAATTTTAGCTTTATAAATTGAAATTTTAGGATTTGATTTGAACTTTTGTGGATATGAGTTGAACCTTTAGGATATGAATTGAAATTTTGGTTTATGTATTGGAATTTTAGTTTATAAATTGAAATTTTAGGATATGACTTGAACTTTTGTGGATATGAGTTGAACCTTTAGGATATGAATTGAAATTTTGGTTTATGTATTGGAATTTTAGTTTATAAATTGAAATTTTAGGATATGACTTGAACTTTTGTGGATATGAGTTGAACCTTTAGGATATGAATTGAAATTTTGGTTTATGTATTGGAATTTTAGTTTATAAATTGAAATTTTAGGATTTGACTTGAACTTTTGTGGATATGAGTTGAACCTTTAGGATATGAATTGAAATTTTGGTTTATGTATTGGAATTTTAGTTTATAAATTGAAATTTTAGGATTTGACTTGAACTTTTGTGGATATGAGTTGAACCTTTAGGATATGAATTGAAATTTTGGTTTATGTATTGGAATTTTAGTTTTTGACTTGAACTTTTGTGGAAATGAATTGAAATTTTGGTTTATGTATTGGAATTTTAGTTTATAAATTGAAATTTTAGGATTTGATTTGAACTTTTGTGGATATGAGTTGAACCTTTAGGATATGAATTAAAATTTTGGTTTATGTATTGAAATTTTAGTTTATAAATTGAAATTTTAGGATATGACTTGAACTTTTGTGGATATGAGTTGAACCTTTAGGATATGAATTGAAATTTTGGTTTATGTATTGGAAGTTTAGTATATAAATTGAAATTTTAGGATGACTTGAACTTTTGTGGATATGAGTTGAATCTTTAGGATATGAATTGAAATTTTGGTTTATGTATTGGAATTTTAGTTTATAAATTGAAATTTTTGGATTTGATTTGAACTTTTGTGGATATGAGTTGAACCTTTAGGATATGAATTGAAATTTTGGTTTATGTATTGGAATTTTAGTTTATAAATAGAAATTTTAGGATTTGACTTGAACTTTTGTGGATATGAGTTGAACCTTTAGGATATGAATTGAAATTTTGGTTTATGTATTGGAAGTTTAGTTTATAAATTGAAATTTTAGGATTTGACATGAACTTTTGTGGATATGAGTTGAACCTTTAGGATATGAATTGAAATTTTGGTTTGTGTATTGGAATTGTAGTTTATAAATTGAAATTTTAGGATATGACTTGAACTTTTGTGGATATGAGTTGAACCTTTAAGATATGAATTTAAATTTTGGTTTATGTATTGGAATTTTAGTTTATAAATAGAAATTTTAGGATTTGACTTGAACTTTTGTGGATATGAATTGAAATTTTGGTTTATGTAATGGAATTTTAGTTTGTGTATTGGAATTGCAGTTTAAAAATTAAAATTTTAGGATATGACCTGATCTTTTGTAGATATGAGTTGAACCTTTAAGATATGAATTGAAATTTTGGTTTATGTATTGAGTTGAACCTTTAGGATATGAATTGAAATTTTGGCTTATGTATTGGAATTTAGTTTATAAATTTGAAATTTTGGGATATGACTTGAAATTTTGTGGATATGAGTTGAACCTTTAGGATATGAATTAAAATTTTGGTTTATATATTGGAATTTTAGTTTATAAATTGAAATTTTAGGATTTGACTTGAACTTTTGTGGATATGAGTTGAATCTTTAGGATATGAATTGAAATTTTGGTTTGTGTATTGGAATTGTAGTTTATAAATTGAAATTTTAGGATTTGACTTGAACTTTTGTGGATATGAATTGAAATTTTGGTTTATGTATTGGAAGTTTAGTTTATAAATTGAAATTTTAGGATTTGACTTGAACTTTTGTGGATATGAACTGAAATTTTGGTTTATGTATTGGAATTTTAGTTTTATAAATTGAAATTTTAGGATTTGATTTGAACTTTTGTGGATATGAGTTGAACCTTTACGATATGAATTGAAATTTTGGTTTATGTATTGGAATTTTAGTTTATAAATTGAAATTTTAGGATATGACTTGAACTTTTGTGGATATGAGTTGAACCTTTAGGATATGAATTGAAATTTTGGCTTATGTATTGGAATTTAGTTTATAAATTTGAAATTTTGGGATATGACTTGAAATTTTGTGGATATGAGTTGAACCTTTAGGATATGAATTGAAATTTTGGTTTATATATTGGAATTTTGGTTTATAAATTGAAATTTTAGGATTTGACTTGAACTTTTGTGGATATGAGTTGAATCTTTAAGATATGAATTGAAATTTTGGTTTGTGTATTGAAATTGTAGTTTATAAATTGAAATTTTAGGATTTGACTTGAACTTTTGTGGATATTAATTGAACCTTTAGGATATGAATTGAAATTTTGGTTTATGTATTGGAAGTATAATTTATAAATTGAAATTTTAGGATTTGACATGAACTTTTGTGGATATAATTGAAGCTTTAAGATATGAATTTAAATTTTGGTTTATGTATTGAAATTTTAGTTTATAAATTGAAATTTTAGGATTTGACTTGAACTTTTGTGGATATGAGTTGAACCTTTATGATATGAATTGAAATTTTGGTTTATGTATTGGAATTTTAGTTTATAAATTGAAATTTTAGGATTTGACTTGAACTTTTGTGGATATGAGTTGAACCTTTAGAATATGAATTGGAATTTTAGTTTATAAATTGAAATTTTAGGATATGACTTGAACTTTTGTGGATATGAGTTGAACCTTTAGGATATGAATTGAAATTTTGGTTTATGTATTGGAATTTTAGTTTATAAATTGAAATTTTAGGATTTGACTTGAACTTTTGTGGATATGAGTTGAACCTTTAGGATATGAATTGAAATTTTGGTTTATGTATTGGAATTTTAGTTTATAAATTGAAATTTTAGGATATGACTTGAACTTTTGTGGATATGAGTTGAACCTTTAGGATATGAATTGAAATTTTGGTTTATGTATTGGAATTTTAGTTTATAAATTGAAATTTTAGGATATGACTTGAACTTTTGTGGATATGAGTTGAACCTTTAGGATATGAATTGAAATTTTGGTTTATGTATTGGAATTTTAGTTTATAAATTGAAATTTTAGGATTTGACTTGAACTTTTGTGGATATGAGTTGAACCTTTAGGATATGAATTGAAATTTTGGTTTATGTATTGGAATTTTAGTTTATAAATTGAAATTTTAGGATTTGACTTGAACTTTTGTGGATATGAGTTGAACCTTTAGGATATGAATTGAAATTTTGGTTTATGTATTGGAAGTTTAGTTTATAAATTGAAATTTTAGGATTTGACTTGAACTTTTGTGGATATGAGTTGAACCTTTAGAATATGAATTGGAATTTTGGTTTATGTATTGGAATTGTAGTTTATAAATTGAAATTTTAGGATTTGACTTGAACTTTTGTGGATATGAATTGAAATTTTGGTTTATGTATTGGAAGTTTAGTTTATAAATTGAAATTTTAGGATTTGACTTGAACTTTTGTGGATATGAATTGAAATTTTGGTTTATGTATTGGAATTTTAGTTTATAAATTGAAATTTTAGGATTTGATTTGAACTTTTGTGGATATGAGTTGAACCTTTAGGATATGAATTGAAATTTTGGTTTATGTATTGGAATTTTAGTTTGTGTATTGGAATTGCAGTTTATAAATTAAAATTTTAGGATATAACTTGATCTTTTGTGGATATGAGTTGAACCTTTAAGATATGAATTGAAATTTTGGTTTATGTATTGAGTTGAACCTTTAGGATATGAATTGAAATTTTGGCTTATGTATTGGAATTTAGTTTATAAATTTGAACTTTTGTGGATATGAGTTGAACCTTTAGGATATGAATTGAAATTTTGGTTTATGTATTGGAATTTTAGTTTATAAATTGAAATTTTAGGATATGACTTGAACTTTTGTGGATATGAGTTGAACCTTTAGGATATGAATTGAAATTTTGGTTTATGTATTGGAATTTTAGTTTATAAATTGAAATTTTAGGATATGACTTGAACTTTTGTGGATATGAGTTGAACCTTTAGGATATGAATTGAAATTTTGGTTTATGTATTGGAATTTTAGTTTATAAATTGAAATTTTAGGATATGACTTGAACTTTTGTGGATATGAGTTGAACCTTTAGGATATGAATTGAAATTTTGGTTTATGTATTGGAATTTTAGTTTATAAATTGAAATTTTAGGATTTGACTTGAACTTTTGTGGATATGAGTTGAACCTTTAGGATATGAATTGAAATTTTGGTTTATGTATTGGAATTTTAGTTTATAAATTGAAATTTTAGGATTTGACTTGAACTTTTGTGGATATGAGTTGAACCTTTAGGATATGAATTGAAATTTTGGTTTATGTATTGGAATTTTAGTTTATAAATTGAAATTTTAGGATTTGACTTGAACTTTTGTGGATATGAGTTGAACCTTTAGGATATGAATTGAAATTTTGGTTTATGTATTGGAATTTTAGTTTATAAATTGAAATTTTAGGATTTGACTTGAACTTTTGTGGATATGAGTTGAACCTTTAGGATATGAATTGAAATTTTGGTTTGTGTATTGGAATTGTAGTTTATAAATTGAAATTTTAGGATTTGACTTGAACTTTTGTGGATATGAGTTGAACCTTTAAGATATGAATTGAAATTTTGGTTTATGTATTGGAATTTTAGTTTATAAATTGAAATTTTAGGATTTGACTTGAACTTTTGTGGATATGAATTGAAATTTTGGCTTATGAATTGGAGTTTTGGTTTATGTATTGGAATTGTAGTTTATAAATTGAAATTTTAGGATTTGACTTGAACTTTTGTGGATATGAATTGAAATTTTGGTTTATGTATTGGAAGTTTAGTTTATAAATTGAAATTTTAGGATTTGACTTGAACTTTTGTGGATATGAATTGAAATTTTGGTTTATGTATTGGAATTTTAGTTTATAAATTGAAATTTTAGGATTTGATTTGAACTTTTGTGGATATGAGTTGAACCTTTAGGATATGAATTGAAATTTTGGTTTATGTATTGGAATTTTAGTTTGTGTATTGGAATTGCAGTTTATAAATTAAAATTTTAGGATATGACTTGATCTTTTGTGGATATGAGTTGAACCTTTAAGATATGAATTAAAATTTTGGTTTATGTATTGAGTTGAACGTTTAGGATATGAATTGAAATTTTGGCTTATGTATTGGAATTTTAGTTTCTAAATTGAAATTATAGGATTTGACTTGAACTTTTGTGGATATGAGTTGAACCTTTAGGATATGAATTGAAATTTTGGTTTGTGTATTGGAATTGTAGTTTATAAATTGAAATCTTAGGATATGACTTGAACTTTTGTGGATATGAGTTGAACCTTTAAGATATGAATTTAAATTTTGGTTTATGTATTGGAATTTTAGTTTATAAATTGAAATTTTAGGATTTGACTTGAACTTTTGTGGATATGAATTGAAATTTTGGTTTATGTAATGGAATTTTAGTTTGTGTATTGGAATTGCAGTTTATAAATTAAAATTTTAGGATATGACTTGATCTTTTGTGGATATGAGTTGAACCTTTAAGATATGAATTGAAATTTTGGTTTATGTATTGAGTTGAACCTTTAGGATATGAATTGAAATTTTGGATTATGTATTGGAATTTAGTTTATAAATTTGAAATTTTGGGATATGACTTGAAATTTTGTTAATATGAGTTGAACCTTTAGGATATGAATTGAAATTTTGGTTTATATATTGGAATTTTAGTTTATAAATTGAAATTTTAGGATTTGACTTGAACTTTTGTGGATATGAGTTGAATCTTTAGGATATGAATTGAAATTTTGGTTTGTGTATTGGAATTGTAGTTTATAAATTGAAATTTTAGGATTTGACTTGAACTTTTGTGGATATGAATTGAAATTTTGGTTTATGTATTGGAAGTTTAGTTTATAAATTGAAATTTTAGGATTTGACTTGAACTTTTGTGGATATGAATTGAAATTTTGGTTTATGTATTGGAATTTTAGTTTATAAATTGAAATTTTAGGATTTGATTTGAACTTTTGTGGATATGAGTTGAACCTTTAGGATATGAATTGAATTTTTTGTTTATGTATTGGAATTTTAGTTTATAAATTGAAATTTTAGGATATGACTTGAACTTTTGTGGATATGAGTTGATCCTTTAGGATATGAATTGAAATTTTGGTTTATGTATTGGAATTTTAGTTTGTGCATTGAAATTTTAGGATGACTTGAACTTTTGTGGATATGAGTTGAACCTTTAGAATATGAATTGAAATTTTGGTTTATGTATTGGAATTTTAGTTTATAAATCGAAATTTTTGGATTTGATTTGAACTTTTGTGGATATGAGTTGAACCTTTAGGATATGAATTGAAATTTTGGTTTATGAATTGAAATTTTAGTTTATAAATTGAAATTTTAGGATTTGACTTGAACTTTTGTGGATATTAGTTGAACATTTAGGATATGAATTGAAATTTTGGTTTATGTATTGGAATTTTAGTTTATAAATTGAAATTTTAGGATTTGACTTGAACTTTTGTGGATATGAATTGAAATTTTGGTTTATGTATTGGAAGTTTAGTTTATAAATTGAAATTTTAGGATTTGACTTGAACTTTTGTGGATATGAATTGAAATTTTGGTTTATGTATTGGAATTTTAGTTTATAAATTGAAATTTTAGGATTTGATTTGAACTTTTGTGGATATGAGTTGAACCTTTAGGATATGAATTGAAATTTTGGCTTATGTATTGGAATTTAGTTTATAAATTTGAAATTTTGGGATATGACTTGAAATTTTGTTGATATGAGTTGAACCTTTAGGATATGAATTGAAATTTTGGTTTATATATTGGAATTTTAGTTTATAAATTGAAATTTTAGGATTTGACTTGAACTTTTGTGGATATGAGTTGAATCTTTAGGATATGAATTGAAATTTTGGTTTGTGTATTGGAATTGTAGTTTATAAATTGAAATTTTAGGATTTGACTTGAACTTTTGTGGATATGAATTGAAATTTTGGTTTATGTATTGGAAGTTTAGTTTATAAATTGAAATTTTAGGATTTGACTTGAACTTTTGTGGATATGAATTGAAATTTTGGTTTATGTATTGGAATTTTAGTTTATAAATTGAAATTTTAGGATTTGATTTGAACTTTTGTGGATATGAGTTGAACCTTTAGGATATGAATTGAAATTTTGGTTTATGTATTGGAATTTTAGTTTATAAATTGAAATTTTAGGATATGACTTGAACTTTTGTGGATATGAGTTGAACCTTTAGGATATGAATTGAAATTTTAGTTTATGTATTGGAATTTTAGTTTGTGTATTGAAATTTTAGGATGACTTGAACTTTTGTGGATATGAGTTGAACCTTTAGGATATGAATTGAAATTTTGGTTTATGTATTGGAATTTTAGTTTATAAATCGAAATTTTTGGATTTGATTTGAACTTTTGTGGATATAAGTTGAACCTTTAGGATAAGAATTTAAATTTTGGTTTATGTATTGAAATTTTAGTTTATAAATTGAAATTTTAGGATTTGACTTGAACTTTTGTGGATATGAGTTGAACCTTTAGGATATGAATTGAAATTTTGGCTTATGTATTGGAATTTAGTTTATAAATTTGAAATTTTGGGATATGACTTGAAATTTTGTTGATTTGACTTGAACTTTTGTGGATATGAATTGAAATTTTGGTTTATGTATTGGAATTTTAGTTTATAAATTGAAATTTTAGGATTTGATTTGAACTTTTGTGGATATGAGTTGAACCTTTAGGATATGAATTGAAATTTTGGTTTATGTATTGGAATTTTAGTTTATAAATTGAAATTTTAGGATATGACTTGAACTTTTGTGGATATGAGTTGAACCTTTAGGATATGAATTGAAATTTTGGTTTATGTATTGGAATTTTAGTTTATAAATTGAAATTTTAGGATATGACTTGAACTTTTGTGGATATGAGTTGAACCTTTAGGATATGAATTGAAATTTTGGTTTATGTATTGGAATTTTAGTTTATAAATCGAAATTTTTGGATTTGATTTGAACTTTTGTGGATATGAGTTGAACCTTTAGGATAAGAATTTAAATTTTGGTTTATGTATTGGAATTGTAGTTTATAAATTGAAATTTTAGGATTTGACTTGAACTTTTGTGGATATGAATTGAAATTTTGGTTTATGTATTGGAAGTTTAGTTTATAAATTGAAATTTTAGGATTTGACTTGAACTTTTGTGGATATGAATTGAAATTTTGGTTTATGTATTGGAATTTTAGTTTATAAATTGAAATTTTAGGATTTGATTTGAACTTTTGTGGATATGAGTTGAACCTTTAGGATATGAATTGAAATTTTGGTTTATGTATTGGAATTTTAGTTTATAAATTTGAAATTTTGGGATATGACTTGAAATTTTGTTGATATGAGTTGAACCTTTAGGATATAAATTGAAATTTTGGTTTATATATTGGAATTTTAGTTTATAAATTGAAATTTTAGGATTTGACTTGAACTTTTGTGGATATGAGTTGAATCTTTAGGATATGAATTGAAATTTTGGTTTGTGTATTGGAATTGTAGTTTATAAATTGAAATTTTAGGATTTGACTTGAACTTTTGTGGATATGAATTGAAATTTTGGTTTATGTATTGGAAGTTTAGTTTATAAATTGAAATTTTAGGATTTGACTTGAACTTTTGTGGATATGAATTGAAATTTTGGTTTATGTATTGGAATTTTAGTTTATAAATTGAAATTTTAGGATTTGATTTGAACTTTTGTGGATATGAGTTGAACCTTTAGGATATGAAATTGAAATTTTGGTTTATGTATTGGAATTTTAGTTTATAAATTGAAATTTTAGGATATGACTTGAACTTTTGTGGATATGAGTTGAACCTTTAGGATATGAATTGAAATTTTGGTTTATGTATTGGAATTTTAGTTTATAAATTGAAATTTTAGGATATGACTTGAACTTTTGTGGATATGAGTTGAACCTTTAGGATATGAATTGAAATTTTGGTTTATGTATTGGAATTTTAGTTTATAAATTGAAATTTTAGGATATGACTTGAACTTTTGTGGATATGAGTTGAACCTTTAGGATATGAATTGAAATTTTGGTTTATGTATTGGAATTTTAGTTTATAAATTGAAATTTTAGGATTTGACTTGAACTTTTGTGGATATGAGTTGAACCTTTAGGATATGAATTGAAATTTTGGTTTATGTATTGGAATTTTAGTTTATAAATTGAAATTTTAGGATTTGACTTGAACTTTTGTGGATATGAGTTGAACCTTTAGGATATGAATTGAAATTTTGGTTTATGTATTGGAATTTTAGTTTATAAATTGAAATTTTAGGATTTGACTTGAACTTTTGTGGATATGAGTTAAACCTTTAGGATATGAATTGAAATTTTGGTTTGTGTATTGGAATTGTAGTTTATAAATTGAAATTTTAGGATATGACTTGAACTTTTGTGGATATGAGTTGAACCTTTAAGATATGAATTTAAATTTTGGTTTATGTATTGGAATTTTAGTTTATAAATTGAAATTTTAGGATTTGACTTGAACTTTTGTGGATATGAATTGAAATTTTGGTTTTTGTATTGGAAGTTTAGTTTATAAATTGATATTTTAGGATTTGACTTGAACTTTTGTGGATATGAATTGAAATTTTGGTTTATGTATTGGAATTTTAGTTTATAAATTGAAATTTTAAGATTTGATTTGAACTTTTGTGGATATGAGTTGAACCTTTAGGATATGAATTGAAATTTTGGTTTATGTATTGGAATTTTAGTTTGTGTATTGGAATTGCAGTTTATAAATTGAAATTTTAGGATATGACTTGAACTTTTGTGGATATGAGTTGAACCTTTAGGATATGAATTGAAATTTTGGTTTATGTATTGGAAGTTTAATTTATAAATTGAAATTTTAGGATGACTTGAACTTTTGTGGATATGAGTTGAACCTTTAGGATATGAATTGAAATTTTGGTTTATGTATTGGAATTTTAGTTTATAAATTTAAATTTTAGGATTTGACTTGAGATTTTGTGGATATGAGTTGAACCTTTAGGATATAAATTGGAATTTGGGTTTATGTATTGGAATTGTAGTTTATAAATTGAAATTTTAGGATTTGACTTGAACTTTTATGGATATGAATTGAAATTTTGGTTTATGTATTGGAAGTTTAGTTTATAAATTGATATTTTAGGATTTGACTTGAACTTTTGTGGATATGAATTGAACCTTTAGGATATGAATTGAAATTTTGGTTTGTGTATTGGAATTGTAGTTTATAAATTGAAATTTTAGGATATGACTTGAACTTTTGTGGATATGAGTTGAACCTTTAAGATATGAATTTAAATTTTGGTTTATGTATTGGAATTTTAGTTTATAAATTAAAATTTTAGAATTTGACTTGAACTTTTTTGGATATGAATTGAAATTTTGGTTTTTGTGTTGGAAGTTTAGTTTATAAATTGATATTTTAGGATTTGACTTGAACTTTTGTGGATATGAATTGAAATTTTGGTTTATGTATTGGAATTTTAGTTTATAAATTGAAATTTTAGGATTTGACATGAACTTTTGTGGATATGAGTTGAACCTTTAGGATATGAATTTAAATTTTGGTTTGTGTATTGGAATTGTAGTTTATAAATTGAAATTTTAGGATATGACTTGAACTTTTGTGGATATGAGTTGAACCTTTAAGATATGAATTTAAATTTTGGTTTATGTATTGGAATTTTAGTTTATAAATTGAAATTTTAGGATTTGACTTGAACTTTTGTGGATATGAATTGAAATTTTGGTTTTTGTGTTGGAAGTTTAGTTTATAAATTGAAATTTTAGGATTTGACTTGAACTTTTGTGGATATGAATTGAAATTTTGGTTTATGTATTGGAATTTTAGTTTATAAATTGAAATTTTAGGATTTGATTTGAACTTTTGTGGATATGAGTTGAACCTTTAGGATATGAATTGAAATTTTGGTTTATGTATTGGAATTTTAGTTTATAAATTGAAATTTTAGGATATGACTTGAACTTTTGTGGATATGAGTTGAATCTTTAGGATATGAATTGAAATTTTGGTTTATGTATTGGAAGTTTAGTTTATAAATTGAAATTTTAGGATGACTTGAACTTTTGTGGATATGAGTTGAACCTTAAAGATATGAATTGAACTTTTGGTTTATGTATTGGAATTTTAGTTTATAAATCGAAATTTTAGGATTTGACTTGAACTTTTGTGGATATGAGTAGAACCTTTAAGATATGAATTGAAATTTTAGTTTATGTATTGGAAGTTTAGTTTATAAATTGAAATTTTAGGATTTGACTTGAACTTTTGTGGATATGAATTGAAATTTTGGTTTATGTATTGGAATTTTAGTTTATAAATTGAAATTTTAGGATATGACTTGAACTTTTGTGGATATGAGTTTAACCTTTAGAATATGAATTGAAATTTTGGTTTATGTATTGGAATTTTAGTTTGTGTATTGAAATTTTAGGATGACTTGAACTTTTGTGGATATAAGTTGAACCTCTAGGATATGAATTGAAATTTTGGTTTATGTATTGGAATTTTAGTTTATAAATTGAAATTTTAGGATTTGACTTGAACTTTTGTGGATATGAGTTGAACCTTTAAGATATGAATTTAAATTTTGGTTTATGTATTGGAATTTTAGTTTATAAATTGAAATTTTAGGATTTGACTTGAACTTTTGTGGATATGAATTGAAATTTTGGTTTTTGTATTGGAAGTTTAGTTTATAAATTGATATTTTAGGATTTGACTTGAACTTTTGTGGATATGAATTGAAATTTTGGTTTATGTATTGGAATTTTAGTTTATAAATTGAAATTTTAGGATTTGACTTGAACTTTTGTGGATATGAATTAAAATTTTGGTTTATGAATTGAAATTTTGGTTTTTGTATTGGAAGTTTAGTTTATAAATTGATATTTTAGGATTTGACTTGAACTTTTGTGGATATGAATTGAAATTTTGGTTTATGTATTGGAAGTTTAGTTTATAAATTGAAATTTTAGGATTTGACTTGAACTTTTGTGGATATGAATTGAAATTTTGGTTTATGTATTGGAATTTTAGTTTATAAATTGAAATTTTAGGATATGACTTGAACTTTTGTGGATATGAGTTGAACCTTTAGAATATGAATTGAAATTTTGGTTTATGTATTGGAATTTTAGTTTGTGTATTGAAATTTTAGGATGACTTGAACTTTTGTGGATATGAGTTGAACCTTTAGGATATGAATTGAAATTTTGGTTTATGTATTGAAATTTTAGTTTGTGTATTGAAATTTTAGGATGACTTGAACTTTTGTGGATATGAGTTGAACCTTTAGGATATGAATTGAAATTTTGGTTTATGTATTGGAAGTTTAGTTTATAAATTGAAATTTTAGGATTTGACATGAACTTTTGTGGATATGAGTTGAACCTTTAGGATATGAATTTAAATTTTGGTTTGTTTATTGGAATTGTAGTTTATAAATTGAAATTTTAGGATATGACTTGAACTTTTGTGGATATGAGTTGAACCTTTAAGATATGAATTTAAATTTTGGTTTATGTATTGGAAGTTTAATTTATAAATTGAAATTTTAGGATGACTTGAACTTTTGTGGATATGAGTTGAACCTTTAGGATATGAATTGAAATTTTGGTTTATGTATTGGAATTTTAGTTTATAAATCGAAATTTTTGGATTTGATTTGAACTTTTGTGGATATGAGTTGAACCTTTAGGTTAAGAATTTAAATTTTGGTTTATGTGTTGAAATTTTAGCTTATAAATTGAAATTTTATGATTTGACTTGAACTTTTGTGGATATGAGTTGAACCTTTAGGATATGAATTGAAATTTTGGTTTATGTATTGGAAGTTTAGTTTATAAATTGAAATTTTAGGATTTGACATGAACTTTTGTGGATATGAGTTGAACCTTTAGGATTTGAGTTTAAATTTTGGTTTATGTATTGGAATTTTAGTTTATAAATTGAAATTTTAGGATTTGACTTGAACTTTTGTGGATATGAATTGAAATTTTGGTTTTTGTATTGGAAGTTTAGTTTATAAATTGATATTTTCGGATTTGACTTGAACTTTTGTGGATATGAATTGAAATTTTGGTTTATGTATTGGAATTTTAGTTTATAAATTGAAATTTTAGGATTTGATTTGAACTTTTGTGGATATGAGTTGAACCTTTAGGATATGAATTGAAATTTTGGTTTATGTATTGGAATTTTAGTTTGTGTATTGGAATTGCAGTTTATAAATTGAAATTTTAGGATATGACTTGAACTTTTGTGGATATGAGTTGAACCTTTAGGATATGAATTGAAATTTTGGTTTATGTATTGGAAGTTTAATTTATAAATTGAAATTTTAGGATGACTTGAACTTTTGTGGATATGAGTTGAACCTTTAGGATATGAATTGAAATTTTGGTTTATGTATTGGAATTTTAGTTTATAAATTGAAATTTTAGGATTTGACTTGAATTTTTGTGGATATGAGTTGAACCTTTAGGATATGAATTGATATTTTGGTTTATGTATTGGAAGTTTAGTTTATAAATTGAAATTTTAGGATTTGACATGAACTTTTGTGGATATAATTGAACCTTTAAGATATGAATTTAAATTTTGGTTTATGTATTGAAATTTTAGTTTATAAATTGAAATTTTAGGATTTGACTTGAACTTTTGTGGATATGAGTTAAACCTTTAAGATATGAATTGAAATTTTGGTTTATGTATTGGAATTTTAGTTTATAAATTGAAATTTTAGGATTTGACTTGAACTTTTGTGGATATGAATTGAAATTTTGGTATATGTATTGGAATTTTAGTTTATAAATTGAAATTTTAGGATTTGACTTGAACTTTTGTGGATATGAGTTGAACCTTTAGGATATGAATTGGAATTTTGGTTTATGTATTGGAATTGTAGTTTATAAATTGAAATTATAGGATTTGACTTGAACTTTTTTGGATATGAATTGAAATTTTGGTTTATGTATTGGAAGTTTAGTTTATAAATTGATATTTTAGGATTTGACTTGAACTTTTGTGGATATGAATTGAACCTTTAGGATATGAATTGAAATTTTGGTTTGTGTATTGGAATTGTAGTTTATAAATTGAAATTTTAGGATATGACTTGAACTTTTGTGGATATGAGTTGAACCTTTAAGATATGAATTCAAATTTTGGTTTATGTATTGGAATTTTAGTTTATAAATTGAAATTTTAGGATCTGACTTGAACTTTTGTGGATATGAATTGAAATTTTGGTTTATGTAATGGAATTTTAGTTTGTGTATTGGAATTGCAGTTTATAAATTAAAATTTTAGGATATGACTTGATCTTTTGTGGATATGAGTTGAACCTTTAAGATATGAATTGAAATTTTGGTTTATGTATTGAGTTGAACCTTTAGGATATGAATTGAAATTTTGGCTTATGTATTGGAATTTAGTTTATAAATTTGAAATTTTGGGATATGACTTGAAATTTTGTTGATATGAGTTGAACCTTTAGGATATAAATTGAAATTTTGGTTTATATATTGGAATTTTAGTTTATAAATTGAAATTTTAGGATTTGACTTGAACTTTTGTGGATATGAGTTGAATCTTTAGGATATGAATTGAAATTTTGGTTTGTGTATTGGAATTGTAGTTTATAAATTGAAATTTTAGGATTTGACTTGAACTTTTGTGGATATGAATTGAAATTTTGGTTTATGTATTGGAAGTTTAGTTTATAAATTGAAATTTTAGGATTTGACTTGAACTTTTGTGGATATGAATTGAAATTTTGGTTTATGTATTGGAATTTTAGTTTATAAATTGAAATTTTAGGATTTGATTTGAACTTTTGTGGATATGAGTTGAACCTTTAGGATATGAATTGAAATTTTGGTTTATGTATTGGAATTTTAGTTTATAAATTGAAATTTTAGGATATGACTTGAACTTTTGTGGATATGAGTTGAACCTTTAGGATATGAATTGAAATTTTGGTTTATGTATTGGAATTTTAGTTTATAAATTGAAATTTTAGGATATGACTTGAACTTTTGTGGATATGAGTTGAACCTTTAGGATATGAATTGAAATTTTGGTTTATGTATTGGAATTTTAGTTTATAAATTGAAATTTTAGGATTTGACTTGAACTTTTGTGGATATGAGTTGAACCTTTAGGATATGAATTGAAATTTTGGTTTATGTATTGGAATTTTAGTTTATAAATTGAAATTTTAGGATTTGATTTGAACTTTTGTGGATATGAGTTGAACATTTAGGATATGAATTGAAATTTTGGTTTATGTATTGGAAGTTTAGTTTATAAATTGAAATTTTAGGATTTGACATGAACTTTTGTGGATATGAGTTGAACCTTTAGGATATGAATTGAAATTTTGGTTTGTGTATTGGAATTGTAGTTTATAAATTGAAATTTTAGGATATGACTTGAACTTTTGTGGATATGAGTTGAACCTTTAAGATATGAATTTAAATTTTGGTTTATGTATTGGAATTTTAGTTTATAAATTGAAATTTTAGGATTTGACTTGAACTTTTGTGGATATGAATTGAAATTTTGGTTTATGTATTGGAAGTTTAGTTTATAAATTGATATTTTAGGATTTGACTTGAACTTTTGTGGATATGAATTGAAATTTTGGTTTATGTATTGGAATTTTAGTTTATAAATTGAAATTTTAGGATTTGATTTGAAATTTTGTGGATATGAGTTGAACCTTTAGGATATGAATTGAAATTTTGGTTTATGTATTGGAATTTTAGTTTGTGTATTGGAATTGCAGTTTATAAATTGAAATTTTAGGATATGACTTGAACTTTTGTGGATATGAGTTGAACCTTTAGGATATGAATTGAAATTTTGGTTTATGTATTGGAAGTTTAATTTATAAACTGAAATTTTAGGATGACTTGAACTTTTGTGGATATGAGTTGAACCTTTAGGATATGAATTGAAATTTTGGTTTATATATCTGAATTTTAGTTTATAAATTGAAATTTTAGGATTTGACTTGAACTTTTGTGGATATGAGTTGAACCTTTAGGATATGAATTGAAATTTTGGTTTATGTATTGGAAGTTTAGTTTATAAATTGAAATTTTAGGATTTGACATGAACTTTTGTGGATATAATTGAACCTTTAAGATATGAATTTAAATTTTGGTTTATGTATTGAAATTTTAGTTTATAAATTGAAATTTTAGGATTTGACTTGAACTTTTGTGGATATTAATTGAAATTTTGGTTTATGTAATGGAATTTTAGTTTATAAATTGAAATTTTAGGATTTGACTTGAACGTTTGTGGATATGAATTGAAATTTTGGTTTATGTATTGGAATTTTAGTTTATAAATTTAAATTTTAGGATTTGACTTGAACTTTTGTGGATATGAGTTGAACCTTTAGGATATGAATTGAAATTTTAGTTTATGTATTGGAATTTTTGTTTATAAGTTGAAATTTTAGGATTTGACTTGAACTTTTGTGGATATGAGTTGAAATTTTGGTTTATGTATTGGAATTTTAGTATATAAATTGAAATTTTAGGATATGACTTGAACTTTTGTGGATATAAGTTGAACCTTTAGGATATGAATTGAAATTTTGGTTAATGTATTGGAATTTTTATTTATAAATTGTAATTTTAGGATTTGACTTGAACTTTTGTGGATATGAGTTGAACCTTTAGGATATGAATTGAAATTTTGGTTTATGTATTGGAAGTTTAATTTATAAATTGAAATTTTAGGATGACTTGAACTTTTGTGGATATGAGTTGAACCTTTAGGATATGAATTGAAATTTTGGTTTATATATCTGAATTTTAGTTTATAAATTGAAATTTTAGGATTTGACTTGAACTTTTGTGGATATGAGTTGAACCTTTAGGATATGAATTGAAATTTTGGTTTATGTATTGGAAGTTTAGTTTATAAATTGAAATTTTAGGATTTGACATGAACTTTTATTGGTATGAGTTGAACCTTTAGGATATGAATTGAAATTTTGGTTTATGCATTGGAATTTTAGTTTATAAATTGAAATTTTAGGATTTGACTTTGTAAGGACCCGACTTGTCGTTTTAAGAATTAATGCCTCGTTCAACTACTTAAGATCTCAACCAGCTTCGTAATATGTATTATGACACGCATGTGAGGTCGAGTTTGGTTTTCGGAAGATTCGGAGTTAAATATAAAGAATATTCTGAGGCTTAAGTTGGAAAAGTCAACCGGATGTTGACTTATGTGTTACAGGGTTCGGATGTGAGTTCTGATGGTTTGGTTAGCTTCGGGAGGTGATTTGTGACTTAGGAGAGTGATCGGAAGTGGTTTTGGAGGTACGATATAGAATTAGGCTTGAATTGGCGAAATTAGTATTTTGGCGAATTCCGGTTGATAGGTGAGATTTTGATCCGAGGGTCGGAATGGAATTTCGAGAGTTCTGTAGCTTCGTTATGTCATTTTGGACTTTTCTGCAAAACATTGAGGTCATTCGGACAAGTTTTCATGTGTTTCGGCATCGGTTGTGAAATTTGAAAATTAAATAAGTTCTTAGGCTTGAATCCATGCATAATTGGTGATTTTGATGATATGTGATGTGATTTGAGGCCTCGACTAAGTCCGTGATGTATTTTCAGACTTATTAGTGCTTTTGGTTGAGGTCCCGGGCGCCTTGGGTGTATTTCGGGTGAGTTTTGTGCGAGTACGGACACCCCGGAACTTAGAAAAACGGAGAGGGCAGCAGTTGCGGCGTGGACCGCGCTCCTTCTCGCGCTGGGCGCGCGGCCGCGCTGGGGAAGAATCTGCAGGTCACTGGTCCTACTTCGGAAGCTCATATCTTTTGATCTGCAAGGAATTGTGAGGTGATTCAAAAATAAAAACTGTAGCCCTTCGTGTCTAGCTTCCAGAAAAGTAAAGATATCGCAATTTGGATATATGTAGAGAAAGTTATGGCCAAAATACTAAAGCCTGTCCCTGCAGAGCAAGGCCTGCGCGACCGCGGACGTTTCTGCACGGACCCTGCTGATTTTGCGCGGACCGCGGTCATTTTTGTGCGGTCAGCGGTGTTGGAATCCGAGGGGTACTCTATAAATACGAGGTTTTGGGTTTTTATTTGATATTTTGACCTAGAGAGCTCGGATTTTGGCGATTTTTCGAAAGGTTTTCAAGAAATTGGTTGGGGTAAGTGATTCTAACTTAGATTTGGTTAGAGTACATGAATCTATCACTGAATTCATCATTTAATTCGTGATTTGAGATGGAAATTGGGAAGAAAATTGTGGAACCTTTCAAAAATGTAAAATGATGTTTTGAAGGACCAAATGGTATCGAAATTGGATAATTTTGGTATGGTTGGACTCGTGGTTGAATGAGTGTTCATATTTTGCTACTTTCGTCGGATTTTGAGATGTGGGCCCCACGAGAAATTTTGAGTTAAATTTCGGATTTTAATGGAAAATGTAGAAATTTCATATGTAATGAATTCTTATAATTTTTATTGACTGAATCGAATTGTTTTATGACTAGATTTGAGAATTTCGGACACGAATTCGCGAGGCAAAGGCTTGAGTTGGCCGTGGAAGTTCGAGGTAAGTGTTTGTTCTAACTTTGGCTTGAGGGAATAAGATTAGGATGTTATTTGCTACTTGCTAACGTGGAGTACGGTGTATAGGCATGGTGACGGTTATCTATGCACTGGAGTCTAGCATGACCGTGGGTCTTAATTGCTTTTAATTCGAATAATGTGACATAATCTCCTTGTTTACTTGATGAGTTTCATATAATGTGAACGGTTGAAGTAAAATTGTGATTGGTGTACTTTTGGAGCGTTAGCTCGAACATGAATGTGTTAGTTGAGGAAGAGGTGATTTAAAATGAGAATGTGTTGTGAGTACTCCCTTGCCGGGATGTGTAGACTAATATATATACTCTCCCTTGTCGGGATATTTTGGGCTGTGAGTTGTACCCTTGTCGGGTTAAAGGTATTGAGTTGTTATCCTCCCCTGAAGGGGACTACTATATGAAGTCAGATATTATATATGATATTATGGGATCGTGTGGCACGCCGTCCACTTATATATGATATTATGGGATCGTGCACGAAGGGTGATGACGTGTACTTTTTGTTTGTTGTGTTTACTTGTTATTGACAATTCAAGTGTATTAACTGTTTAGATCACTTTACTGTTGTAATCCTTTGTGTTGGAATCCATAGTGTTTACAATACTTCGCCTTATTATTTTAATATGTTCAATACTTCAAATTTCAAGAATTGTTACATTCTTAGCTCAATTGATTTCTCAACTAAAGTTTCCTTAAACCGTTTGAGTTTGTACTTTACTTAAAAAGGAATTTCTACTATGTTTTGATTTATTAATTTTTCGTATTAAAGGTAATGATTCCTTCGATATTGTACTTTAATTGAAAATGGTATTTTCTTTATCAAATGATTTCTAAAAATAACTTCATCTTTTCTTGTTGATTTCCTAATTGGGTTGGAAGTTGTACTCTACTTTATGTTAAGTGAATGAGGCTCCTTGAACATTCTTAATTGTATTGGGTTATGGAACCTATGAGCTGAGTAACATGAGAATATTGTTGTGCAATGTGAGACAGAAATATGTGGGCACAAGGTGCCGGGGAAAATATTATGGTTTTATTTAATGGCACGTGAGCTGTCCGTGCGGTTGTGACATAAATGTGGGCACGAGGTGCTGTAAAATTTCGAAAGTGAGTTGAGACCTATATTATTTATGATTATGATATGAGGTGTCACAAGCTGACCTTTACTCGAAAGAATTATATTCGAAAGATGCTTATATGAAAGATATCTATTTGAAGGAAATATATTCAAAATATATTTATTGAAAAATATATTATCTTAGAGATTATTACTTGAAGGATTTATAGGCGAAAGATTTATATTTGAAGGACTTGATTAATTGATTGCACTTGTATTTATTATTGGTTGAGAAACATTTATGGTGTTCTTGTTGCATGCTATTTATCTCACTGGTTGATAATTGTTGCCATCGTTGTTACTTGCTTCCTATTATTTTTATACGCTATATGGCACAGGTTTATTCGGTAGTCTGGTCCTAGCCTCGTCACTACTTCGCTGAGGTTAGGCTAGGCACTTACCAGCACATGGGGTCGGTTGTGCTGATACTACACTTCTGTACATTTTTGTGTACAGATCCAGGTATTTTATCAATAGTAGTTGTTCGTTGCAGTGGAGACTCGAGATAAACCTGCTGCAGCCTTCGCGGTCCTCGGAGTCACCTTCAATTGTACTTATTTCCATATGTTCCTTTTTATCGGAACAGTGATGTACTTATTGTGTATAACTCTTAGAAAAAGCTTATGACTTGTACTACCGGTTTTGGGAATTGTATTTTGTTCAGAGTAATTTCATTTAAAGTTAGTGAATACCCATATTATTACAGTAAATGTTAGACTTACCTAGTTTAGAAACTAGGTTCCATCACGACTTCTTTGGAGGGATTTTTGGGTCGTGACAAGTTGGTATCAGAGCTTTAGGTTCATAGGTGCTACAAGTCATAAGCGAGTTTAGTAGAGTCTTGCGGATCGGTACGGAGACGTCTGTACTTATCTTCGAGAGGCTATAGAAATAGTAGGAAAAAAATAAAATTTCCACTTCATTCATTCCTTATCGTGCAACATTTATTCAGCTTGAAGCATATATCTTATGTTCTTTTGCATCCACTCATGTATGGAATTGCGCGCTACGCCAATGGTTTGTGATACCGTAAAAGGTTATAAGAGAGCCAGGGCTACTCAACCATTGTTACCACGTGTCGTTCAGATTTGAATATATGGAAGTGCAAAAAGATCTTTTAGTTGTGCGCATGGGGGTGCATCAGATTCTGACATTTGGTTGATAAGTAATATCTTAATAGGGCTTAATTAGTTGCCTAATCATCACAATCGTGGCATGGTCACGAGGTGGATGTAGATCCGAAGATAGTTGGTGGTATTAGAGATAATGTGGTTTGTATGGGATTTCTATTTGGCGGAGGGTACATATTAGCAAGCCAAGACACTGGAGGAAGCGAGTTTAATTGTCACGAGGATGACATGCGCCAAATAAATAGCTTGAGGTGTCTTATGACCGTTGTCGTACGAGTGATAAAGGTTAGTATTGTGAATCATCAGAATGTTTCATATGGCTTCGTGCTAAGTGAAGGGAGTCCACTATCAACGGTCATATTGTGGGGTCATGTGTCATATCAGTTTTGGCCTGAGATGTATTTATGTGGTATTCAAAGGTTCTCTAAAACTTGTATATGAGTAAGAGCTGAGATTTGTATAGGAAGATGCTAGGACTTTCGATATTCCTGTGTCCATAATAATTCTACATTTCGGTATTAGTAGGGACATGGAAACACTTTCAGAATACTCGTAGTGCTCCAATTAATCAGGGCACTCTCATGGGACAGTCATCTTTTAATGCACCACTAGCATATGATTCCTTCAATGGTTATTTTAGTTATCCGGCACAGACTCAGAATGAGCAGCCGAACTGTAGATGAGTTGTTATGAATGTGGTGATACTAGGAACATCATGAGAAATTGTCCCAGACTTGGGAGAAACCTACTTTATCAGAACAGTCAATCCACACACTCCATTATGGTTACTAATCTACTACATACACTACAAGTTAGAGATAGAGGACGAGCGGGTAGATGGCGCCTAAGAGGTAGAGGTCCGACCCATTGATATAATTGCTATGGTGTGGCTGAGGCCACTACACCAGATGGTGTCGTTACAGGTACAATTCCGATTGTTATAAAAAGGATATTTTTGCTTAATTTGATTTGGTTCTAAAAATTGAGGTGAGTCCTCCTATTATGCTCCGCTTATAGGTGAGCTTCGTAATTTTTTGACCCACTTTTAAGTTTATCCCTGTTGGGAGATTTGATGATGTTGGCCCGTGTATATCATTTTATTTTGTACACTATTAAGGGCTATAAGTCCAAAAAAAATTACTTTCTATTACTCACTACAGTGGATTTGATGTGATTTCGGAATAATTGATTTCAATTTTTATGAATACGCCCTATTGGTATGGGGGTTCATTTTGTGTTGTGATGTTTATCGGAATTTATGAGAGGAAAGAAAAGAAATGGAAAGAATTCAGTTGGCACAATGTGCAATTACTCGTGATGCAGAGTTGAGAACGAGATCCTCACAATTTTTTTTTTTTTTTTTGATGTGAAATATTTAAAACGGGCTACAAGCCACGGTGGAAGTTATATAAGGACGAGGTCCTTGTGGTGAACAATTTATATGTTTAAATTCTCCCTTTGTGAAATTTAAATTTGTACTATAGTATTAACAGGTAGTCATGCCTGTTAAGCTTATTTGATAAATTTTTCTTATGTGATTCTGTGCATATTTAGCCATATTTGTGTTGTAACTATTGAGTTTTGACCTACAAGGTGAGTGCCCAAGTGGCGTTAAATGTGATTCGTTGATTTGGGTAAAAAATGATGAGGTTTTCATGCCTCGCGATTGGTTGTCAATGTTGTGGGAAAAAAGGGGAATTGAAATGAGATTTTGGTTAACATGAGGTTAATTGACGATTTTGTAATTGATTGTGAACAACTAATGAGATCAGAGATGTGGTTAAGGTCATACATATGAGGCGTTTTATGTCAAGATATCATTGTGATAATGTCATGCTTGTAATGCTGAGATTAGTGTTATTGATATATACATTGTGGTGCTTTGTTGGGTTGTAGATATGTTGTTAGGAGGTGTTTTGGTGTTACTCTAACAGGTAGATAGGCCCAATTACAGGGGAGGCTCTGCCGAAATTTCTGAAAATTTTGGGAGTTAGAAACATTTGGGACATTAAGATATGCGAAGAAAGGGATAAGTTACATTATGTGTTTGAGAGAGGACTCTACTTCTTATTTGAGGGTGAATGACCCTAAGTGGGGGAGTGTGGAACACCCGTTAAGCGCTATTAAAAGGTTGATGCGTGCGTAGGCACGAGTTGCTATAGCCAGGTGAGACTAAGATCGTGTGATGATATGAAAAATCGGACCTTTTTGAAAATGTTCGGAGTGTAAGAAATTTGCTCTTAAAGTTTACAGATACGGGTAAGAGAAATAGCCTCAATTGAAATGGTATTGTCAAACTTATTTGAATGTGGTAATGTGGTATCAACCACGAGCATATGTGTAAAAGTAGAAACATCAATTTAATGTCCTCAGAATAATTCTTGGCACGTTCGAGGACAAACATATGTTTTAAGAGGGGGAGAATGTAACGACCCGACTTGTCGTTTTAAGAATTAATGCCTCATTCAACGACTTAAGATCTCAACCAGCTTCGTAATATGTATTATGACACGCATGTGACGTCGAGTTTGGTTTTCGGAAGATTCGGAGCTAAATATAAAGAATATTTTGAGGCTTAAGTTGGAAAAGTCAACCGGATGTTGACTTATGTGTTACAGGGTTTGGATGTGAGTTCTGATGGTTGGGTTAGTTTTGGGAGATGATTTGTGACTTAGGAGAGTGATCAGAAGTAGTTTTGGAGGTACGGTATAGAATTAGGCTTGAATTGGCGAAGTTAGTATTTTGGCGAATTCCGGTTGATAGGTGAGATTTTGATCCGAGGGTCGGAATGGAATTTCGAGAGTTCTGTAGATTCGTTATGTCATTTTGGACTTGTCTGCAAAACTTGAGGTCATTCGGACTAGTTTTCATGTGTTTCGGCATCGGTTGTGAAATTTAAAAATTAAATAAGTTCTTAGGCTTGAATCCATGCATAATTGGTGATTTTGATGATATGTGATGTGATTTGAGCCCTTGACTAAGTCCGTGATGTATTTTCAGACTTGTTAGTGCTTTTGGTTGAGGTCCCGGGGGCCTCGGGTGTGTTTCAGGTGAGTTTTGAGCGAGTACGAACACCTCGGAACTTAGAAAAATGGAGAGGGCAGCAGTTGCGGCGCGGACCGCGCTCCTTCTCGCGCTGGGCGCGCGGCCGCGCAGGGGAAGAATCTGCAGGTCACTGGTCCTATTTCGGAAGCTCATATCTTTTGATCCGCAAGGAATTGTGAGGTGATTCAAAAATGAAAGTTGTAGCACTTCGTGTCTAGTTTCCAGAAAGGTAATGATATCGCAATTTGGATATATGTAGAGAAAGTTATGGCCAAAATACTAAAGCCTGTCCCTGCAGAGCAAGGCCTGCGCGACCGCGGACGTTTCTGCGCGGACCCTGCTGATTTTGCGCGGACCGCGGTCATTTTTGTGCGGTCAGCGGTGTCGGAATCTGAGGGTTACTCTATAAATATGAGGTTTTGGGTTTTTATTTGTTATTTTGACCTAGAGAGCTCGGATTTTGGCGATTTTTCAAAAATTTTTCAAGAAATTGGTCGGGGTAAGTGATTCTAACTTAGATTTGGTTAGAGTACATGAATCTATCACTGAATTCATCATTTAATTCGTGATTTGAGATGGAAATTGGGAAGAAAATTGTGGAACCTTTCAAAAATGTAAAATGATAATTTGAAGGACCAAATGGTATCGGAATTGGATAATTTTGGTATGGTTGGACTCGTGGTTGAATGGGTGTTCATATTTTGCTACTTTCGTCGGATTTTGAGACATGGGCCCCATGAGAAATTTTGAGTTAAATTTCGTTTTTTAATGGAAAATGTAGAAAATTCATATGTAATGAATTCTTATAATTTTTATTGACTGAATCGAATTGTTTTATGACTAGATTTGATAATTTCGAACACGAATTCGCGAGGCTAAGGCTTGAGTTGGCCGTGGAAGTTCGAGGTAAGTGTTTGTTCTAACTTTGGCTTGAGGGAATAGGATTAGGATGTTATTTGCTACTTGCTAACGTGAAGTACGGTGTATAGGCATGGTGACGGTTATCTATGCACCGGAGTCTAGCATGACCGTGGGTCTTAATTGCTTTTAATTCGAATAATGTGACACAATCTCCTTGTTTACTTGATGAGTTTCATATAATGTGAACGATTGAGGTAGAATTGTGATTGGTGTACTTTTGGAGCGTTAGCTCGAACATGAATGTGTTAGTTGAGGAAGAAGTGATTTAAAAAGAGAATGTGTTGTGAGTACTCCCTTGCCGGGATGTGTAGACTGATATATACTCTCCCTTGTCGGGATATTTTGAGTTGTTATTCTCCCCTGAAGGGGTCTACTATATGAAGTCAGATATTACGATCTATATTATGGGATCGTGTGGCACGCCGTCCACTTATATATGATATTATGGGATCGTGTGGCACGCCGTCCACTTATATATGATATTATGGGATCGTGTGGCACACCGTCCACTTATATATGATATTATGGGATCGTGTGGCACGCCGTCCACTTATATATGATATTATGGGATCGTGTGGTACGCCGTCCACTTATATATGATATTATGGGATCGTGTGGCACGCCGTCCACTTATATATGATATTATGGGATCATGCAGGAAGGGTGATGACGTGTACTTTCTGTTTGCTTTGTTTACTTGTTATTGACAATTCAAGTGTATTAACTGTTTAGATCACTTTACTGTTGTAATCCTTTGTGTTGGAATCCATAGTGTTTACAATACTTCGCCTTATTATTTTAATATGTTCAATACTTCAAATTTCAAGAATTGTTACATTCTTAGCTCAATTGATTTCTCGACTAAAGTTTCCTTAAACCGTTTGAGGTTGTACTTTACTTAAAAAGGAATTTCTACTATGTTTTGATTTATTAATTTTTCGTATTAAAGGTAATGATTCCTTCGATATTGTACTTTAATTGAAAATGGTATTTTCTTTATCAAATGATTTCTAAAAATAACTTCATCTTTTCTTGTTGATTTCCTAATTGGGTTGGAAGTTGTACTCTACTTTATGTTAAGTGAATGAGGCTCCTTGAACATTCTTAATTGTATTGGGTTATGGAACCTATGAGCTGAGTAACATGAGAATATTGTTGTGCAATGTGAGACAGAAATATGTGGGCACAAGGTGCCGGGGAAAATTTTATGGTTTTATTTAATGGCACGTGACCTGTCCGTGCGGTTGTGACATAAATGTGGGCACGAGGTGCTGTGAAATTTCGAAAGTGGGCTGAGACCTATATTATTTATGATTATGATATGAGGTGTCACAAGCTGACCTTTACTCGAAAGAATTATATTCGAAAGATGCTTATATGAAAGATATCTATTTGAAGGAAATATATTCAAAATATATTTATTGAAAAACATATTATCTTAGAGATTATTACTTGAAGGATTTATAGGCGAAAGATTTATATTTGAAGGACTTGATTAATTGATTGCACTTGTATTTATTATTGGTTGAGAAACATTTATGGTGTTCTTGTTGCCTGCTATTTATCTCATTGGTTGATCATTGTTGCCATCGTTGTTACTTGCTTCCTATTATTTTTGTACGCTATATGGCACAGGTTTATTCGGTAGTCTGGTCCTAGCCTCGTCACTACTTCGCTGAGGTTAGGCAAGGCACTTACCAGCACATGGGGTCGGTTGTGCTGATACTACACTTTTGTACATTTTTGTGTACAGATCTAGGTATTTGATCAATAGTTGCTGTTCGTTGCAGTGGAGACTCGAGATAAACCTACTGCAGCCTTCGCGATCCTCGGAGTCACCTTCAATTGTACTTATTTCCATATGTTCCTTTTGTTCGGAACAGTGATGTACTTATTGTGTATAACTCTTAGAAAAAGCTTATGACTTGTACTACCAGTTTTGGGAATTGTATTTTGTTCAGAGTAATTTAATTTAAAGTTAGTGAATACCCATATTATTACAGTAAATGTTAGGCTTACCTAGTTTAGAAACCAGGTGGCATCACGACGTCTTTGGAGGGATTTTTGGGTCGTGACAGACTTGAACTTTTGTGGATATGAGTTAAACCTTTAGGATATGAATTGAAATTTTGGTTTATGTATGGGAATTTTAATTTATAAATTGAAATTTTAGGATTTGACTTGAACTTTTGTGGATATGAGTTGAACCTTTAGGATATGAATTGAAATTTTGGTTTGTGTATTGGAATTTTGTGACGACCCAAAGGGTCATCATCGTAGTTCTTTCTTGTTCCACGCTTCTGAGGCCTTGAAAACCTCGCTTTTAGTTGCCTCGATTTGCGTGCATAGTTCGGCGCGTAGCCGGAAAGTTTTTATGTTAAAATATGTGAATTATGTGAAATATTTGATTGATTTTGATATTAATATGCATAATATTGACTTCGGTCAACATTTTGGGTAAACGGACCCGGACCTGTGATTCGACGGTCCCGAATGGTGCGTAGAAAAATATGGGACTTGGGCGTGTGCCCGGAATTAAATTCCGAGGTCCCGAGCCCGAAAAATAAATTTTTGTGTGAAATTGTTTTCTGAAATTAATTAAGGAAAATGAAGAAGGAAATTGATCAGAAAAGTGTGGTATCAGGCTCGTATTTTGGTTCCGACGTCCGTTACGAGTCTTAGATATGTTTTAAGCACTATCTGTAAAGTTTGGCTAAAAACGGATGTCATATGACGTGTTTCAAACTTAAAATGGGGAATTTGAGTTTTATGAAAGTTGAAAAAAATCATGTGTTTTGAGGCTTGATTCTATGTATATGATGTTATTTTGGCGATTTGATCGCACAAATGAGACCGTAAGATGTTTTTAAGATCATATGTATGTTTGGTTTGGAGCCCCGAGGGCTCGGGCGAGTTTCGAGTGGGTCCCGAGTGGTCTTAGACATTAAAAATGCAGGTTCAGATATTGCAGGACCCAGTGCGGCCGCGGCCATTTCCGCGCGGTCCGTGCTGGCAGCCACGCGGCAGCAGATCTTTTCTGTGCGGTCCGCGTGGTGGGGTTCAGAGGGTCGACCAGCGCGGCCACGCACCAAATCAGTGTGGTCCGCATCGGGTGGGTTCAGAGAAAGCCCACTTCTTCCCTCCCTCGGCGCGATCGCGGTGCATTTCTGCGTGGTCAGCGCCAGACCCCAGCAAAAATATATAAATTCGGGAATTTCAGTCATTTTTCCACTTTTCAAAAACCCAGAACCTAAGAGGCGATTTTCCAAACAACTTTTCTTGTCCAAAACGATTGGTAAGTGATTTCTAACTTAATTTCTTTATTCAGTGACATCTTTTAACATGATTTCAAATTCAAATCAAAGATTTTCATGGGGGAAATTGGGTGTTTTGGGTAGAACCTAGGTTTTCTACAAATTGAGAAGTTGGACCTCAATTTGAGGTCCGATTTCAAAACAAATCATATATTTGGATTCGTGGGAGAATGGGTAACCGGGTTTTGGTCTGAACCTCGAGTTTCGACCACGTGGGTTCGGGGGTATTTTTGACCATTTTGGGAAAAACCTTGTAAAATTTATTTTCATGCATGGGGAGTGATTCATTTAGTAATTATTAATGTGATTAAGTAACTTATGACTAGATTCACGTGGATTGGTGGTGGAATCAAGAGGTAAAGCTATACTAGAAACGTGAGTTGAGTTTGGAGCATTCGAGGTTAGTGTTTGTTCTAACTTTGGCTTGAGGGAATAGGATTAGGATGTTATTTGCTTCTACTATATGAAGTCAGATATTACGATCTATATTATGGGATCGTGTGGCACGCCGTCCACTTATATATGATATTATGGGATCGTGTGGCACGCCGTCCACTTATATATGATATTATGGGATCGTGTGGCACGCCGTCCACTTATATATGATATTATGGGATCGTGTGGCACGCCGTCCACTTATATATGATATTATGGGATCGTGTGGCACGCCGTCCACTTATATATGATATTATGGGATCGTGTGGCACGCCGTCCACTTATATATGATATTATGGGATCGTGTGGCACGCCGTCCACTTATATATGATATTATGGGATCGTGTGGCACGCCGTCCACTTATATATGATATTATGGGATCGTGTGGCACGCCGTCCACTTATATATGATATTATGGGATCGTGTGGCACGCCGTCCACTTATATATGATATTATGGGATCGTGTGGCACGTCGTCCACTTATATATGATATTATGGGATCGTGTGGCACGCCGTCCACTTATATATGATATTATGGGATCGTGTGGCACGTCGTCCACTTATATATGATATTATGGGATCGTGTGGCATGCCGTCCACTATATACATATATATATATATATATATATATATCATGGGAACCGGAGTTTCTTCTGTTTATTTCCAATATTTCATTTTTATCTGTTACTCCCCGATAGCATGTCCCCTTCTAGCTTTACTTTGTATTATCTTGTTATTGTTTTCTTGCACTTGTATATATATATTTGTACAGGATAATTGTGGTAGGTCCTGTCTAGCCTCGTCACTACTTCGCCGGGGTTAGGCCAGACACTTACCAGCACATGGGGTCGGTTGTGCTGATGCTACACTCTGTGCATATTTGTGCACAGATCATGGAGCAGCTTACGGACCACAGCAGTAGGACTTCTGGGAGCGATCTTCAGTCCAGGGACTCTAGCCTAGCTGGCGTTCGCAGGCCGAAGTCCCTTTCCATGTTTTTCGTTTGTTCACCTTGTATCAGACAAACATGATGTATTTCCTTTCAAACATTGTTTGTAGTATTCTGTAGTAGTCCGTGAGCTAGTGACACCAGACCTTGGGCAGTGATGTGTATTAAACTTCCGGACTTTTGGTTTTCAGTTGCTTTAGATTTAAAGTCTTCCGCTTAAATTTTGTCTCGTTCATTATATTGTTTGAAAGAAAGCAAGAAAGGTGTTTTAAATATTTGGCTTTCCTAGCTCCGATAGTAGGCGCCATCACGACACCCGATGGTGGGAAATCCGGGTCATGACAAGTTGGAATCAGAGCACTAGGTTTCTTAGGTCTCACAGCTCACGGACAGCTCGGTAGAGTCTGAGGGATCGGTATGGAGACGTCTGTATTTATCTCGCAGAGGCTACTGAGTTAGGAAAACTTCACCTTGTTCATTCTTGTCGTGCGATTCTGTTTCTCAAGTACTGATTGTCTTTCCACTCTGTTCTTTCGCAGATGGCGAGGACACGTTCTTCCTCTTCTACCGCACAGCAGCCCGAGCCCCCAACAGCATCTCCTACCAGGGGCAGGGGGCGAGGTCGAGGCTGTGCCAGAGGCCGAGGCCGGCACAGAGCTCAGCCCCGAGCAGTAGTCCCAGAGGTGGAGCCTCATGTTGACTACGACGAAGGGGTTCCGGCTCCAGCAGCTCCGATGGGCCCAGATCAGGTCCCAGAGGGTTTCATAGCCACTCCAGTGTTTCAGGACGCTTTGGTCCGACTGGTAGGCTTTGTGGAGGGCATTTCTAGAGCGGGTTTGCTTACCATATCTCCACCCACATATCAGGCTGGGGGAGGAGTTCAGACTCCCGATACTCGTACTCCAGAGCCGGTAGCTCCTCAGGCTCTGGTTCCAGCAGTACAGCCAGTCGTGGCAGTTCAGCCAGCTGTGGCAGCCCAGCAAGGTATTGCGGCTCAGTCCAGCGATGGTGCGGCTATGTCCGCGGATGCTTTGTGGAGGCTTGATCGTTTCACCAAGATCTTCACAACCACATATAGTGGTACCCCCTCAGAGGATGCTTAGGATTTCATATTCAACTATCATGAGGTTCTACGGACTATGGGCATTGTAGAGACCAATGGGGTCGACTTCGCCACTTTTCGCCTGGCAGGATCCGCCAAGACTTGGTGGAGGGATTTCTGTTTAGCCAGGCCAGTAGGGTCGACATCATTGACCTGGGATCAGTTTTCAGAGTTATTTCTAGGGAAGTTTCTTCCAGTTACTCAGCGAGATGCTCTTCGTAGGCAGTTTGAGCATCTCCAGCAGGGTCCTATGACGGTCACCCAGTATGAGACCCGGTTCATTGATCTTGCTCATCATTCCATTGTGATACTCCCCACAGATAGAGAGAGGGTGCGGAGGTTTATTGATGTGTTAGCCCAGCCGATCCGTGTTCAGATGTCCATGAGTGCCGGTAGTGAGATTTCATTTCAGGAGGCGGCAGATGGTGCCCACCGGATAGAGATGGCACTTGCTCAGGGAGGTGTTCATGGGTCTGATAAGAGGCCCCGTCATTCTCGTAGATTTAGTGGTACCTCGTCTAGAGGTAGGGATTCTTATGGTAGAGGTCATCCTTCGAGGCCGTTTCAGTCAGCTCTCCAGGCTTCTCATGGTACACCAGGTGGTCGTGGTTCTCAACCGCAGTATTCTGACCAACAGCTCTTCAGTTCACCATCAGCACCTATCAGTGCACCACCACTTCGTTATTCTCAGCAACCGAGGGCTTGTTATACTTGCAGCGATGTGAGTCACATTGCCAGATATTGCCCTCGAGCTTCCAGCAGCAGGGTCCTCGCCCGATGATCCGGGCACCAATTGCCCCACAGCCTGCCCATCCAGCTAGAGGCGGGGGTAGAGGACATAGAGATGGAGGTAGAGGTCTTAGAGGTGAAGCTCAGACCGCTAGAGGTAGGGGTCAGCCAGCAGCAGATCGACCCAGGGATATGATTCAGGGAGGTGGGACCCAGCCCCGTTGTTATGCCTTTCCAGCCAGGCCAGAGGCTAGTCATCAGATGCTGTGATTACAGGTACTATTCTGGTCTGTGATAGGGATGCTTCTGTGCTATTTGATCTCAGATCTACGTATTCATATGTGTTGTCCTATTTTGCACCCTATTTGGTTATGCCTAGTGAGGCCTTGAGTATTCCTGTATATGTGTCTACGCTAGTGGGGATTCTATAGTGGTGGACCGGGTTCATCGTTCATGTGTTGTGGTATTCAGGGGTCTTGAGACCCGTGTTGACTTGTTGCTCTTGGATATGGTGGATTTCGACGTCATATTAGGGATGGATTGGTTGTCCCCGTATCATGCAATCTTGGATTGTCATGCCAAGACCGTGACCTTAGCTTTACCGAATTTGCCCCATTTAGAATGGAGAGGGACTCCTGGCCATTCTTCTCGCAGCATTATTTCTTATGTAAAGGCTCGATGCATGGTCTAGAAGGGGTGCCTAGCTTATCTGGCTTATGTTCACGACTCCAGTGCTGAGGTCCCGTCTATTGATTCTGTTCCTATTGTTCGGGAGTTTCCCGAGGTCTTCCTTTCAGACCTGCCGGGCATGCCGTCCGACAGGGATATTGATTTTTGTATTGATCTGGCTCTGGGAACACAACCCATTTCCATTCCACCGTATCGTATGGCGCCGCCAGAATTGAAAGAGTTAAAGGGTAAACTTCAGGATTTGCTTGAGAAGGGTTTCATTAGACCCAGTGTTTCGCCTTGGGGCGCACCGGTGCTATTTGTGAAGAAAAAGGATGGTTCGATGAGGATGTGCATTGATTACTGGCAATTAAACAAGGTGACGATTAAGAACAAATACCCATTGCCGAGGATCGGCAATTTATTCGACCAGCTTCAGGGTGCGAGGGTGTTTTCAAAGATATATTTGAGATCTGGCTACCACCAGCTGAGGATTAGGGCGTCTGATGTCCCTAAGACAACATTTCGCACTCGGTAAGGGCACTATGAGTTTTTGGTCATGTCATTTGGATTGACTAATGCCCTAGCAGCGTTCAAGGAGTTGATGAACCGAGTGTTCAGAGCTTATTTGGACTTGTTCGTGATAGTCTTCATTGACGATATTCTTATATACTCCCGCAGTCAGGAGGAGCATGAGCAGCACCTCAGAGCGGTTCTTCAGACCCTGAAGGATAGTCAGTTGTATGCTAAGTTCTCGAAGTGCGAGTTTTGGTTGAGTTCGGTCGCATTCTTGGGTCATGTCGTATCAGCAACAGGTATTCAAGTAGACCCAAAGAAGATAGAGGCAGTCAAGAACATGCCTCGACCAGCTTCAGCTACGGAGATTCGGAGTTTCCTGGGGTTAGCAGGTTACTACCGTCGGTTCGTGGAGGGGTTTTCATCCATTGTAGCCCTTATGACCAGATTGACCCAAAAAGTTTCCCAGTTCAGATGGTCAGACGAGTGTGAGGCGAGCTTTCAGAGGCTCAAGGCAGCTTTGACCACGACACCGGTGTTGGTTTTGCCCACATGTTCAGGGCCCTATACAGTCTATTGTGATACATCTAGTATTGGACTTGGTGCAGTGTTGATGCAGGATGGCAAAGTCATTGCCTATGCTTCGAGGAAGTTGAAGGTTCATGAGAAGAACTATCCAGTGCATGATTTGGAGTTGGCAGCCATTGTTCACGCATTGAAGATTTGGAGGCACTATCTGTATAGTGTGGCGTGTGAGGTGTTCACGGATCATAAGAGTCTTCAGTATTTGTCCAAGCAAAAAGAGTTGAATTTGAGGCAAAGGAGGTGTTTGGAATTGTTGAAAGATTATGACATCACTATCTTATATCACCCGGGATAGGCCAATGTGGTGGCCGATGCCTTGAGTAGGAAGTCAGCCAGTATGGGCAGTGTTGCTTATATTCCGGTCGATGAGAGACCGCTTGCTTTGGACGTTCAGGCTTTGGCCAATCAGTTTGTGAGGTTGGACATTTCTGAGCCTAGTCGAGTATTAGCTTGCACGGTCGCTCTTTCTTCATTATTAGAGCGTATCCGTGATCGGCAATTCGATGATCCCCATTTGTGTGTCTTGAGAGACATAGTGCAGCGTGGAGGTGCCAAGAAAGTAACCTTAGATGATGATAGCATATTGAGATTGCAGGGGCGAGTTTGTGAGCCCAATGTTGATGGGATTCGAGAGTTGATCTTAGCGGAGGCCCACAATTCTCAGTATTCTATTCACCCAGGCGCCGCGAAGATGTATCAGGATCTGAGGTAGCACTATTGGTGGCGCAAGATGAAGAAAGACATTGTTGCGCATGTGGCTCGGTGTTTGAATTGTCAGCAGGTTAAGTACGAGCATTAAAGACCTGGTGGTCTATTTCAGAGGATTGCACTTCCCGAGTGGAAGTGGGAGAGGATTACGATAGATTTCGTTATTGGACTTGCGATGACTCGGAAGAAGTTTGATGCAGTTTGGGTCATTGTTGATAGGCTGACCAAGTCGGTACATTTTGTTCCTGTTGCAGCCACCTATTCGTCCGAAAGGTTAGCCGAGATTTATATCAGGGAGATTGTTCGCCATCATGGGGTGCCGCTGTCTATCATTTCGGATCGGGGTACGCAGTTTACCTCGCATTTTTGGAGAGCGGTTCAGCGAGAGTTGGGCACCCAGGTTGAGTTGAGTACAACATTTCATCCCTAGACGGACGGTCAGTCCGAGAGGACTATTCAGATTTTTGAGGACATGCTCTGAGCCTGTGTCATTGATTTTGGAGGCTCGTGGGACCAGTTTTTGCCTTTAGCAGAGTTCGCCTACAACAACAGCTACCAGTCCAGCATTCAGATGGCTCCGTATGAGGCATTGTATGGTAGGCGATGTCGGTCTCCAGTTGGATGGTTTGAGCCGTGAGAGGCTCGATTATTGGGTACGGATCTAGTTCAGGAGGCCTTGGACAAGGTCAGGATTATTCAGGATAGACTTTGTACAGCTCAGTCCAGACAAAAGAGTTATGCAGACCGCAAGGTCAGAGATGTTGCTTTCATGGTTGGGGAGCGGGTATTGCTCCATGTATCGCCTATTGAAGGGCGTGATGAGATTTGGGAAGAAGGGCAACCTCAGCCCTAGGTTCATCGGTCCATTTGAGATTCTTGATTGTGTGGGAGAGGTGGCTAATAGACTTGCCTTGCCACCTAGCTTGTCAGTTGTGCATCCCGTGTTTCATGTATCTATGATCCGGAAGTATCGCGGAGATCCATCGCACGTGTTAGATTTCAGCACTGTCCAATTGGACAAGGATCTGTCATATGAGGAGGAGCCAGTGGCTATTCTAGACTGGCAGGTTCGACAGTTGAGGTCGAAGAGTTTTCCTTCGGTGCATGTTCAGTGGAGAGGTCAGCCTCCTGAGGCATCGACCTGGGAGTCCGAGTCTAATATGCGGGGCCGTTATCCTCATTTATTTCCCGACTCAGGTACTTCTTTCTTTTGTCCGTTCGAGGATGAACGGTTGTCTTAGAGGTGGAGAATGTGACGACCCAAAGGGTCATCACCATAGTTCTTCCTTGTTTCGCGCTTCCGAGGCCTTAAAAATCTCGCTTTTAGTTGCCTCAATTTGCGTGCACAATTCGGGCGCGTAGCCGGAAAGTTTTTATGTTAGAATATGTGAATTATGTGAAATATTTGATGGATTTTGATATTAATATGCATAATATTGACTTCGGTCAACATTTTGGGTAAACGGACCCGGACCTGTAATTCAACGGTCCCGGACGGTCTGTAGAAAAATATGGGACTTGGGCGTGTGCCCGGAATTAAATTCCGAGGTCCCAAGCCCGAGAAATGAATTTTTGTGTGAAATTGTTTTCTGAAATTATTTAAGGAAAATGAAGAAGGAAATTGATCAGAAAACTGTGGTATCAGGCTCGTATTTTGGTTCCGACGCATGGTACGAGTCTTAAATATGTTTTAAGCACTATCTGTAAAGTTTGGATAAAAACGGACGTCATATGACGTGTTTCAGACTTAAAATGGGGAATTTGAGTTTTATGAAAGTTGAAAGAAAATCATGTGTTTTGAGGCTTGATTCTATGTATATGATGTTATTTTGGCGATTTGATTGCACAAATGAGACCGTAAGATGTTTTTAAGATCATATGTATGTTTGGTTTGGAGCCCCGAGGGCTCGGGTGAGTTTTGAGTGGGGCCCGAGATGTCTTAGACATTAAAAATGCAGGTTCAAATTTTGCAGGCCCCAGTGCGGCCGCGGCCATAACCGCGCGGTCTGCGCTAGCAGCCACGCGTCCGCGATGCTTTTCTGTGCGGTCCGCGTGGTGGGGTTCAGAGGGTCGACCAGCGCGGCCCCGCACCAAATCAGTGCGGTCCGCGCGGGGTGGGTTCAGAGAAAGCCCACTTCTTCCCTCCCTCCGCACGGTCGCGGTGCATTTCTGCGCGGTCAGCGCCAGCCCCCAGCAAAAATATATAAATTCGGGAATTTCAGTCATTTTTTCACTTTTCAAAAACCCAAAACCTAAGAGGCGATTTTCCAAACAACTTTTCTTCTCCAAAACGATTGGTAAATGATTTCTAACTTAATTTCTTTATTCCTTGACATCTTTTAACATGATTTCAAATTCAAATCAAAGATTTTCATGGGGGAAATTGGGTGTTTTGGGTAAAACCTAGGTTTTCTACAAATTGAGAAGTTGGACCTCAATTTGAGGTCCGATTTCAAAACAAATCATATATTTAGATTCGTGGGAGAATGGGTAAGTGGGTTTTGGTCCGAACCTCGAGTTTCGACCACGTGGGTCCGGGGGTGTTTTTGACCATTTTGGGAAAAACCTTGTAAAATTTATTTTCATGCGTGGGGAGTGATTCATTTAGTAATTATTAATGTGATTAAGTAAATTATGACTAGATTCGAGTGGATTGGTGGTGGAATCAAGAGGTAAAGCTATACTAGAAGCGTGAGTTGAGTTTGGAGCATTCGAGGTAAGTGTTTGTTCTAAGTTTGGCTTGAGGGAATAAGATTAGGATGTTATTTGCTAATGTGGAGTACGGTGTATAGGCATGGTGACAGTTATCTATGCACTGGAGTCTAGCATGACCGTGAGTCTTGATTGCTTTTAATTCGAATAACGTGACACAATCTCCTTGTTTATTTGATGAGTTTCATATAATGTGAACGGTTGAGGTAAAATTGTGATTGGTGTACTTTTGGAGCGTTAGCTCAAACATGAATACGTTAGTTGAGGAAGTGGGGATTTAAAAAGAGAATGTATTGTGATTACTCCCTTGCCGGGATGTGTAGACCGATATACATACTCTCCCTTGTCAGGATATTTTGGGCTGTTAGTTGTACCCTTGCCGGGTTAGAGTGATATGTTGTTGATTTTCCCTTAATGGGAATCTCCTTACAAAATCAGATGTTTCGAATGATATTATGGGATCGTGTGGCACGCCGTCCACTTATATATGATATTATGGGATCGTGTGGCATGCCGTCCACTTATATATGATATTATGGGATCGTGTGGCATGCCGTCCACTTATATATGATATTATGGGATCGTGTGGCACGCCGTCCACTTATATATGATATTATGGGATCGTGTGGCACACCGTCCACTTATATATGATATTATGGGATCGTGTGGCACGCCGTCCACTTATATATGATATTATGGGATCGTGTGGCACGCCGTCCACTTATATATGATATCATGGGATCGTGTGGCATGCCGTCCACTATATATATATATATATCATGGGAATCGGAGTTTCTTCTGTTTATTTCCGATTTTTCATTTTTATCTGTTACTCCCCGATAGCATGTCCCCTCCTAGCTTTACTTTGTATTATCTTGTTATTGTTTTCTTGCACTTGTATAAATATATTTGTACAGGTTAATTGTGGTAGGTCCTTTCTAGCCTCATCACTACTTCGCCGGGGTTAGGCCAGACACTTACCAGCACATGGGGTCGGTTGTGCTGATGCTACACTCTGTGCATATTTGTGCACAGATCATGGAGCAGCTTACGGACCACAGCAGTAGGACTTCTGGGAGCGATCTTCAGTCCAGGGACTCTAGCCTAGCTGGCGTTCGCAGGCCGAAGTCCCTTTCCATGTTTTTCGTTTGTTCACCTTGTATCAGACAAACATGATGTATTTCCTTTCAAACATTGTTTGTAGTATTCTGTAGTAGTCCGTGAGCTAGTGACACCAGACCTTGGGTAGTGATGTGTATTAAACTTCCGGACTTTTGGTTTTCAGTTGCTTTAGATTTAAAGTCTTCCGCTTAAATTTTGTCTCGTTCATTATATTGTTTGAAAGAAAGCAAGAAAGGTGTTTTAAATATTTGGCTTTCCTAGCTTCGATAGTAGGCGCCATCACGACACCCGATGGTGGGAAATCTGGGTCGTGACAAATTTTATTTTATAAATTGAAATTTTAGGATTTGACTTGATTTTTTGTGGATATGAGTTGAACCTTTAGTATATGAATTGAAATTTTGGTTTATGTTTTGGAATTTTAGTTTATAAATTGAAGTTTTAGAATTTGACTTGAACTTTTGTGGATATGAGTTGAACATTTAGGATATGAATTGAAATTTTGGTTTATGTATTGGAATTTTAGTTTATAAATTGAAATTTTAGGATATGACTTGAACTTTTGTAGATATGAGTTGAAACTTTAGGATATGAGTTGAAATTTTAATTTATGTATTGGATATTTAGTTTATAAATTGAAATTTTAGGATTTGACTTGAACTTTTGTGGATATGAATTGAACCTTTAGGATATGAATTGAAATTTTGGTTTATGTATTGGAATTTTAGTTTATAAATTGAAATTTTAGGATATGACTTGAACTTTTGTGGATATGAGTTGAACCTTTAGGATATGAATTGAAATTTTGGTTTATGTATTGGAATTTTAGTTTATAAATTGAAATTTTAGGATTTGACTTGAACTTTTGTGGATATGAGTTGAACCTTTAGGATATGAATTGAAATTTTGGTTTATGTATTGGAATTTTAGTTTATAAATTGAAATTTTAGGATTTGACTTGAACTTTTGTGGATATGAGTTGAACCTTTAGGATATGAATTGAAATTTTGGTTTATGTATTGGAATTTTAGTTTATAAATTGAAATTTTAGGATTTGACTTGAACTTTTGTGGATATGAGTTGAACCTTTAGGATATGAATTGAAATTTTGGTTTATGTATTGGAATTTTAGTTTATAAATTGAAATTTTAGGATTTGACTTGAACTTTTGTGGATATGAGTTGAACCTTTAGGATATGAATTGAAATTTTGGTTTATGTATTGGAATTTTAGTTTATAAATTGAAATTTTAGGATTTGACTTGAACTTTTGTGGATATGAGTTGAACCTTTAGGATATGAATTGAAATTTTGGTTTATGTATTGGAATTTTAGTTTATAAATTGAAATTTTAGGATTTGACTTGAACTTTTGTGGATATGAGTTGAACCTTTAGGATATGAATTGAAATTTTGGTTTATGTATTGGAATTTTAGTTTATAAATTGAAATTTTAGGATATGACTTGAACTTTTGTGGATATGAGTTGAACCTTTAGGATATGAATTGAAATTTTGGTTTATGTATTGGAATTTTAGTTTATAAATTGAAATTTTAGGATATGACTTGAACTTTTGTGGATAAACAGTACAGAAAATCCATAAAATATCAATATAAATCCCATCGATCTGGTGGCACGAGCCAAGAGCCTCTAATACAAGTCTGTGTAGCAGCCTATACATAAAGTTGTCTAAAATGCGGAAAATAAAGGGGATAAGGGGAGAAATTGGGTCCTGCGGATGCCATGCAGCTACCTCGATGATTCTGGAATAAGCTGAACAACAGCAGGAAGCTCAAACTATGCCTCCGGGATACCTTGTGACGACCCGACCCGTCGTCTCGTGAGTTACCACCCCGTTTCCCCCATTTTCTATTTCTTTATGCTTCATTATCCGTGTTGGGTGTGAACGAGTTGATTTGGATTGATTTTAGTAGGAAATGAGACACTTAGTCTCTTTAAGGAAGGTTTGTTTTGGAAAAGTCAACCGGACGTTGACTTATGAGTTAGAGGGCTCGGATGTGAATTCTGATGATTCGGTTAGCTTCGGGGGATGATTTGTGACTTAGGAGTGTGATCGGAAGATTGGAGGTTTGGTGTAGAATTAGGATTGAATTGGCGAAGTTAGTATTTTGGCGAATTCCGGTTGATAGGTGAGATTTTGATCCGAGAGTCGGAATGGAATTCCGAGAGTTGCTGTAGCTTCGTTAGGTGATTTGGGATATGTGTGTAAAATTTCAGGTCATTCGGACGTGGTTTGGTCGGGTTTTTGATCGAAAGTGTATTTCGGAAGTTTTTAGAAAATTAGGCTTGAATTCGATGAGTTTTGGGTAATTTGATGTTGTTTGAGGTGTTTTGATGATTGGAAGAGGTTTGAATAATGTTATGAATTATGTTGGCATGTTTGGTCGGGGTCCCATGAGGCTCGGATAAGTTTTGGAAGAGTTTTTGGAAGATTTTTCCCGTTTGAGCATAAGCATGTAATGATCCAAAGGTCCATTTTTAGTTCTAGAGATCGAAGTTTTATTTCGAGATTTCCAGAATTTAAATAATGAATTATATGGGTGATCTGTAAAGTTTGGTCTAATTTCATCAAGTCGCGATTGGGTTTTTGACAGGAAACATGAGTTAATTGTTTAACGAGCGAAATGGGTATTGAACTGAGCAAATGAGCTCTGAATTGAGTTTCGACTGAAGGGCTATGTTCGTATTATTATTTGTGACTCATAGGAACAAGCATCATCGAATTCCGAGTGAATTCTGGACAGCCTTTTTAGTAAAACGAAAAGCTGTTGCAATTTTCTGGGCAGTTTCTGCATTTTTCGCACGTGTGAACAGTAACCTCACCTGCATGAACAGTATCCGTGTACAATATCATGTACAGTAAAGATGAACAGTATACATGTACAGTACCTGTATACAGTACATATGAACAGTACCCCCGTATACAATACCCATGAACAGTACCGCGAACAGTACCCATGAAATGTAAAATGCGTGAACAATAACCGCGAAAATTTCTGGACAGTGTATGATTCGGGCAGTCCGAGAGTTTTCTCATTTTTGGAGCTATGGAGCTCGGATTGAAGCGATTTTCGAAGCGATTTTCACTATATGGATTGGGGTAAGTGTTCTATATCCAAAAGTGATTATATTTAATAATTTCATGTTTATTTTCATCAAGAATTAGTGAATCAAATGGAAGAAATTGGAGAAAATTTGAAAACTTTTCAAAAACGAAGATTTGGAGGCCGAATTGTTATCGGAATTTAGTAATTTTGGTATGGTTGGACTCGTAGTTGAATGGGTTGTCGGATTTTTGTGAGTTTCGTTGAATTCCGAAGCGTGGGCCCGGGGCCGGGTTTGAGCAATTTCGGGATTTTGATGTTAAATTGGATATTTTCGAGTGGGCTTCGCTGCCTTAGCATATTTTAATGATTATGTACTGATTGTGGCTAGATTTGGAGCATCCAGAGGTCGATTCGTGTGGGCGAGGCATCACGGGCTAGATTTTGGACCGGATCGAGGTGAGTAATTGATGTAAATGATGTCCTGAGGGTTTGAAACCCCGGAATTTCACATTGAGGTGACTTGCACGCCAGATAACGGGCGTGGGGTGGAGAACCATTGGGGATTGTGACTTGGTCCGTCCCGAGAGATATTTTTACCGTATTTTCTACTTGAACTAAATTGAGAATCATCCTTACTTGGATTTGATTGTTACATTTGGGCTTCTTGCCAATTATTTGAATCCTTCAGGGATTGATATCACTGCTTTCGCATATTTTGCATATCATTTGACCTCAGTCCAAGGTTTTAAATATTGTTTTGAATACTCAACCATCTTTCTAAGATTTGAAAACTTAAATGATATTTCTAAATGATATTTCAGGCTGAGAACTACTGTTTTACAAATTCCCAAGGGGTTTATGATGATTTCTGGACTGAGCATGGATCGGGCTACGCACCGCAACAGTGTTATATTGATATTGAGGCCGAGAGCCTGGTTGATTACATTGATATTGAGGCCGAGAGCCTGGTTGATTACATTGATATTGAGGTCGAGAGCCTGGGTGATTATACTGAGATTGATATGAGGCCGATGGCCTAGATTTGATGCCACGAGATGGCTTGATATTGCACTTGGGCTGTAGGAGCCCCTCCGGAGTCTGCACACACCCCCAGTGAGCGCCGTCGACGATAAATAAATGGATGGCTCGGGCTGCACGCTGCAGTGGGTACTAGACTGTACCATCATATGCATTGCATTGCACTCATGCATTTGTTTTTATCTGTTATACCTGTCTCAATATTTGGTACTCTGACTTAATTGGCTTGTTGCTTCACTATTTGTTGTTCTAAACTGCTAGTTATAGTTTACTTTGTATTTTTCCATGATTTCTTATTCTCAGCCTTTATTTATGTTTATTACTCACTGGGTCGGAGTACTCACATTACTCCCTGCACCTTGTGTGCAGATCTAGGTATACTACAGGCTGAGTGAGGATTTGTTTAGCTGAGCAGCAGTATCCGGGAGTATCGAGGTAGTTGCATGGCATTCGCATCCTTGATCTCTCCCCTCTATCTCTATCTTTTATTCTGTATTTTTCCTAGACAGCTTGTAATAGGTGGATATTCTGTATTAGAGGCTCATATTCGTGACACCAGATTCTATTGGGCTATGGTGTGGTATTTTAATTGAACTTTCGCAAATTTTATTATTAATTATACACTTGAATGTAATGACTTAGAAAATTCTCTGTGATATTTATCTATAATCTGAATAAGAATTTGGGATAATGTTGTTGAATGATCGGGCTTGCCTAGCATTGTGTTGGCGCCATCATGACCGGGGTTGGGGTCATGACAAGTTGGTATCAGAGCCTAGGTTAATTGGTCTCGCGAGTTGTGAGCCGGTTTAGTAGAGTCTTGCGGATCGGTACGGAGACGTCTGTATTTATCCTCGAGAGGCTGCAAAACTTTTAGGAAAACTTCACATTCTTGAATTCTTATCGTGCGTCCTTGATTCATCTTGAAAAGAAACTTTTGAAATTCCCTCCACACGTCCGTATGCGCGCATGGGCGCTCAGTATTAGATGTGCCTCGATGGCTTGTGATTCCCCAATCAAGGGGCGAGGTGTAATTTCTGTGAGTTTATGGTGGGCCAGTCTGAAGGACTTGAGGTTGGATCTTTGCCTATGGCTGGAGCGACGAGGTGCTGATTGTGTAAACAAGTGTTTTTGAACTTATATGTTCGGTAGTGTCCCCGTTAGTGAAAATGACGATTGTGGCTATGGGAGGAGTATGTTAGTACTACGAGCCATATCCATACGAATTGGAAGCGACGAGAAGGGGTCTGTTGAATGATGGAAGAATTAGTAGATGCTTGAAGTCTATCTTGATTCAAGTTATAGCCCGAGTTATGGGCGTTTGAAGAATCTTTTCATGACTCCTAGTTGGGAGTGAAGAAAATTTCATGTTGCGGTATGAGTACAGACTTAGGAAGATCAAGTGATTGCGTAATGCTTATGGCGGTGGAAGGTATACGAAAATGTTATATTGAGGCGAAGCAGGTGGGTTATCTCCTGTGAAGTGTGCTGAGGCGGTGTGATCCTCATGTGAATGACAGAAGATCTCATGTGCAAATGAATTATAAGTGTTGAAGTTTGAAATTTTTGGTTCACTTAAGAGAGTGAGTTTAACTGTTGCGAGATTGCCAAAGAGTTGAAGTACTAGATGAAATGTGTTTACACAAGCTTACAGAGGATTTGAGTTTAACCTCACTAAGGTATTGAGGCAACAATGGAGTATATGCGCTATGAGTATAGTGTGTTGTGATCTATGGCTTCGAGCCAAGTTGGGGAGCTTGCTATTGGTTAGCGGATTGTGCGGTTATGTCCTATGTTAGTTCTGATTTGATGCATGCTGGTGAATCATTTCTGGTTGTGGAAATTGGGCCGAGAATGGCACAAGTGAAGGAAAATTTTGACAAGATGTCATGAGCTCGAATGAGCACGAGATAATTTTCGATGTTTACGGTAAGTTGGTATTGTCTTCAGCGTCACCTAAGATCGGTGTTTTGTAAAAAGGGTTTTGCATCATGGTTAGTGATTCTTGATCGCTCTTCAGCGTTAGTGCGATAGATGGTTTGAAGGTACGCTCCAGATATTGTTGTGGTAGGTTGTGGGAGTGTGTCCCACATGAAGATTATATAAGTGTGGCATGTGATAACTTGATTGATTAAAGATGTAAACCAAGTATGAAGTTTGTGATGGTGTCGTTAAATTGAAGATTCATGCATGGAGGGCACTTGGCTTATTGGGTTGTGAACTGGGGAGGATTACTCCGATTGTGATGGTTGTTCTTTTGTGTTATGAGAAAAATGGGAGTTATTATGGACCATTAAAAAGTTATCAGACTAGTTCAGTGTGATCAGAATCAGCTTGCAGTCGGTGGATAAATTTAATGTGAATAATGGCTCTATATCAAGCCAGATGTGTGCATTTTAGTAACGCGGTCCTCATGGAGGAGTAGTTAGGTTGATGTTTCGTTGTCAGATATTTCGCGTAGTAATGCATTGCGCCGTGTGAGTTGTGAGACGGCTTGAGAAATTGCTATGTGTTGAGAATCTGCGTAGGAATGATGTTATATGAGCATCTTGCCTCTTTAAATTCAGACTGTACATTGCACCTCAGTTGTGCTTGAGTTTTGTAGCTTATAACGCTATATGTCCCTCAGAGATATTATTATGCACTTAGCATTCTTACGACCGATACTCAGTATTTTGTTGTAATGAGCAAATTTGGCTCGATGTGCATCTCCTTTTGTGAGATCTATGTGTGGATCGGGTGGCACGCCGCCATGGGTATGTTATCTGGATCGGGTTGCATGCCGCAATAGTGTGATGTTGAGTATAGTTTTCTATATTCTATTTTGTATGCCTTGTTTCCTGTTTTCTAATGAAAGTCCGTATTAGTGCGTGGGATTGGTAATTCCTTTCAGAGTTCGTTTTCTTTTTTTGTATCGCGTTCGAATTGGTAGCCTATTGGCATATTAGGGCATCATATGCGGCTTTTGATTATGTCTGGGGTGGCTTATTTCCTGAGCAGTTCGTAATGGGTGAGATGAGATCATTGAATTGGAGATCAGTGCAATCTGAGTATATGAAGTAAATTAAGGGGCTAAGACCATTGTTTGGTTCATAATGAGGTGATAGTTCTTGCCAGAAGTATAGACCCAATGAATTGTTGATTCGGCGGTGTTATGAATTTATACAGATCTCATCTGTCGTGTCGGTATTGTAAGAATTTAAACAAGACCTATGTATGTCATGCAGAGCATGGGATGTGTAATGATTTTTCTTCTAGATGGGATCAATGGAAGTTCTTGACTAGTTAAGTACGTAAACGTTTATGGTTCGGAAGGGAGGTGAAGTCCTCATGTTACCTGAGGATGATATGGTATATGCGATATATTGTGAAGGATTGAGATTTGCGTGTGTAAGGTTATGGTTCAGTTTTGAATGGAAATTCATAACATTCTTAGGCAGTACGGGTAGCTTTAGGTGATTAGAGTGATGAGCTTCAGATGATTAGGGTGAATGATCTTCAGATGATTAAGGAAATTGTATTTCTAATCATAGTGATTTGTAGAGGGTATATGATTCAGAAAAAAAGGCCAATGTGATTAAGTTGATGACACTTCAATAGTATTGCGGCACTTTAAGGCTGGATCGACTGTTGATATTCGAGTTGCTTGTATGGCACATGGAAATTTTAGAGTATTTATTGTGGAATGATTGGGTATCAAAGGTGTGCATGTATTCGCATGGTGGAAACTGGAATCCGGTATGATGATTTGTGTGCCATATGGAGTTGGAGACTGGGAGTTCTCATGTACATGCTAGGTTGTGGTGGTGGATCGTGTGTATTCGGCACCGTTTAGCGGCAATCTGGATTTGGAGGCTCGAGTGGATCTTTGTTTGCTGGTATGTCAGATTTTGGATGTGATGTCGGAATTTAGACTGGTTGTCTTAGTGTTGAGTGATTCTAAACTATTACGCTACGGGCAATACCGAAAATGCCATGGGTTGAGTGATGAAGTGCATTGGATTATGTTCTAGCAGAGTGGTTTATATTTCAAAGGACCAACAGACGGTTGTGACGAATTGCTTTCTTAATTGGGCATTCGTGATGGATGTCAGTGCAAAGGTTGCTATCATTAATTCAGTTCCGGTGTTGGGGGACTTTTCAGATGAGTTTCACATGGCTAGGCATGTCACCGGGTGAGGTTGTTGATTTCGATATTAATTTGGTGTCGGGTACCGGATCGTCTGGCTCCGATAGGAGTTGTAGTAGTGGAAGTCGAGCGGGATGAGTAATTGGGTGTTGCTCGGTAGATAACGTACCGGTTATGTTCTATCAGGTTTGCGTGGTATGTGTTATTTGTTTCACCATGGGTGTAATGATTTTCTTTGGCTCCAGACATCAATTGAGCATGGTTGTCGATTTCAAGCATAGTGACTTGAGGTGTTTCATGTGGAGTAGTATTTGGATAGGATCACGCGTTGCAGCAAAGCTGTGTGGAAACATGACCTTGCAGGTCAAATTTGTGTGTCCTATTTCTATGATGTGAGACAGGGTCTCAGCCTTGTGTTGTGGCAATACTGGTGAGTTTGAGGTACAACTCTCTCAGTTGAGTCATATTCATGATTTGAGTATGTTCGGGCCGTTTCTTATTGGTGCACGTATTATGCAAGTTGTGGCTTAGGCATGTATTGATGTGTCATGTCACCTGAGTAGTGTGTTTGGTCAGAAGAGATCGTTGAAATCATTAATGAATGCGAACGGATTCGATTTCAGTATGTGTGATGGGTAAATATTGAGGTTCAGTTCAAAATTTGCTATGGTAATTACCAGGAGAGAAATGACTTCATGAATGGTTGACATAGGAAATGGTTATGATTTATTGCGTGTTTCCTTTATCATTGGCAGTATGTGAAAGTGTTGGAATGAGGCTTTAGTTGTTAAGAGGTTTCCTATCGATATTCGATTATTATGTGCAGCTACTGTGAATAGAAATTATCGTTTCGAGTGTTTGAGTTATGTGGTATATCAGATAATTGCACCTGATGTTGCAGGTATGGGTTATTACAACTGGTTCGGGCTTATTCTGAGTATGGATGTGAAGTTCTAATCTTGTGTATGATTTCGGAAGGTGCAGTGTGGTTCTATGGTTTATGGACTAGATGGATTGTGAAATTTCAGCTATGTTGTGTTATCGGACCTATGCGAGATAGAGTAGTGTGGGATCACCCACGGGTATATTCTTGGTAAAGTCGTTCAGCTATTAGTTGGCTTCTAGGACAACTCTATGTACGCTCGAGGACGAATGTTTGTTTAAGTTGGGGAGGATGTGATGATCCGACCCGTCGTCTCGTGAGTTACCACCCTATTTCCCCCATTTCCTATTTCTTTATGCTTCATTATTAGTGTTGGGTGTGAACGAGTTGATTTGGATTGGTTTTAGTAGGAAATGAGACACTTAGTCTCTTTAAGGAAGGTTTGTTTTGGAAAATCAACCGGACGTTGACTTATGAGTTAGAGGGCTCGGATGTGAATTCCGATGATTCGGTTAGCTTCGGGGAATGATTTTTGACTTAGGAGTGTGATCGGAAGTAATTTTGGAGGTCCGGTGTAGAATTAGGCTTGAATTGGCGAAGTTAGTATTTTGGTGAATTCCGGTTGATAGATGAGATTTTGATCCGAGAGTCGGAATGGAATTCTGAGAGTTGCTGTAGCTTCATTAGGTGATTTGGGATATGTGTGCAAAATTTCAGGTCATTCGGACGTGGTTTGGTCGAGTTTTTGATCGAAAGTGTATTACGGAAGTTTTTAGAAAATTAGGCTTGAATTCGAAGAGTTTTGGATAATTTGATGTTGTTTGAGGTGTTTTGATGATTTGAAGAGGTTTGAATAATGTTATGAATTATGTTGGCATGTTTGGTCGGGGTCCCATGAGGCTCGGATAAGTTTTGGAAGAGTTTTTGGAAGATATTTGCCGTTTGAGCATAAGCATGCAATGATCCAAAGGTCCATTTTTAGCTCTAGAGATCGAAATTTTATTTCGACATTTCCAGAATTTAAATAATGAATTATAGGAGTGATTTGGAAAGTTTGGTCTAATTTCATCAAGCCGCGATTGGGTTTTTGACACGAAACATGAGTTAATTGTTTAACGAGCGAAATGGGTATTGAACTGAGCAAATGAGCTCCGAATTGAGTTTCGACTGAAGGGCTATGTTCGTATTATTATTTGTGACTCATAGGAACAAGCATCATCGAATTCCGAGTGAATTATGGGCAGCCTTTTTAGTAAAACGAAAAGCTGCTGCAATTTTCTGGGTAGTTTCTGCATTTTTCGCACGTGTGAACAGTAACCGCACCTGCGTGAACAGTATCCGTGTACAGTACCATGTACAATAAAGATGAACAGTATCCGTGTACAGTACCAGTGTATAGTACGTATGAACAGTACCCCATATATAGTACCTATGAACAGTACCGTGAACAGTACCTATGAAATGTAAAATGCGTGAACAGTAACCGCGAAAATTTCTGGACAGTGTATGATTCAGGCAGTCCGAGAGTTTTCTCATTTTTGGAGCTATGGAGCTCGGATTGAAGCGATTTTCGAAGCGATTTTCACCATATGGATTGGGGTAAGTGTTCTATATCCAAAAGTGATTATATTTAATGATTTCATGGTTATTTTCATCAAGAATTAGTGAATCAAATGGAAGAAATTGGAGAAAATTTGTAAACTTTTCAAAAACGAAAATTCTAGATTTGGAGGCCGAATTGTTATCGGAATTTAGTAATTTTGGTATGGTTGGACTCGTGGTTGAATGGGTTGTCGGATATTGTGAGTTTCGTCGAATTCCGAAGCGTGGGCCCGAGGCCGGGTTTGAGCAATTTCGGGATTTTGATGTTAAATTGGATATTTTCGAGTGGGCTTCGCTGCCTTAGCATATTTTAATGATTATGTACTGATTGTGGCTAGATTTGGAGCATCCGGAGGTCGATTCGTGTGAGCGAGGCATCGCGGGCAAGATTTTGGACCGGATCGACGTAAGTAATTGATGTAAATGATGTCCTTAGGGTTTGAAACCCCAAAATTTCACATCGTATCGCTATATTGAGGTGACTTGCACTCCGCATAACGGGCGTGGGGTAGAGCACCATTTGGGATTGTGACTTGGTCCGTCCCGAGAGATGTTTTTACCGTGTTTTCTACTTGAACTAAATTGATGTGACGACCCAAAGGGGTCATCACCTGTTTTCTTATCCATTACGAGCTGAGGCCTTGAAAACCTCATTTATAGTTGCCTCGATTTACGTGCGTAGTCTAGGCGCATAGCTGGAAGCTCAAATATGAAATTCGGTGAAAATTTGCTAAGTTTTGATATTAAAATGAATAACATTGACTTCGGTCAACATTTTGAATAACCGAACCCGGACCCGTGATTTGACGGTCCCGAGAAATGAATTTTTGAGTAAAATTGTTTTCTGAAAATATTTAAGGAAAATGGAAATGAAATATGATTAGAAAGTGATGGTATCGGGCCCGTATTTTGGTTCTGGCGCCTGGTACAGGTCTTATATATGGTTTAAGCACTTTCTGTAAAGTTTGGTTGAAAACGGACGTCGTTTGACGTGTTTCGGACTCAAAATGGAAATTTTGATGTTTTAAAAATATTTGAAAGAATTCTTGGATTTTAAAGCTTAATTCGTGGTATATGATGTTAGTTTGGCTATTTGATCGCACGGTTAAGTTTGTATGATGTTGTTGAGTTAGTGCATGTGTTTGGTTAGGAGCCCCGAGGGCTCGGTAGTGTTTCGGAGATGTCTCGGAGTGATTTCGGACTTAGGAAACAGAAAAATTGCAGAAATAGTACCCCGTGAACAGTACAGTGTACAGTACCCCGTGAACAGTGCCATACAGTACCCCCATGAACAGTATTGTGTACAGTACCACGTGAATAGTGCTGTACAGTACCGTGAACAGTATCGTGTACAGTGCCCCATGAATAGTGAAAACGCATGAACAGTACCCGTAATTTTTCTGGACAGAACATTAAGTTCTGAAAATGGGACTTTGTCCCAGTTTTCATTTTTAGCGAATTGGAGCTCGGGAAGAGGCGATTTTTGGGAGATTTTCAATGAAAACAACGGGGTAAGTGTTATTAACTTAATTTTGGTTAGATTACTCGAATCTATTTCTGGTTTTGGCATTTAATTGGTGATTTTAGTTGGGAAAATTTTGAAAACCCTCTTAGTTTAATTTCAAGATTTGAGGGTCGAGTTGATGTCGGATTTTAGTAAAATTGGTATGACTGGACCCGTGGTTGGATGAGCTTTCATATTCCGTAATTTTTGTCGGGTTCTGAGACGTGGGCCCACGGGTGAATTTTTAGTGCAATTTCGGATTTTTAATGAAAAATGTAGAATTTCATAGGGAATTAATTCCTATAATTTTTATTGATTGAATCAAATTGCTTATGACTAGATCTGAGAATTTCGGGCACGAATTCGCGAGGCAAAAGCTTGTTGGAATTTTGAATTGGTTGCAAAGCGAGGTTAGTGTTTGGTCTAACCTTAGCTTGAGGGATTAGGAGTTGTGTCTTATTTGCTACATGTTAATTGCGGAGTACGATGTATAGGCATTGTGACGAGTATCTATACGTTGATGTCAAGCATGCCCGTGAGTCTTGTATTATAATTGTTATGACTCCGTTGTGGTTTATTGCGCTTCATATGTTATTATCACCATTGTTCCCTTGCCGGGATGTTGTTTGATATTATTGTTCCCTTGTCGGGATGTTTGTTTGATATTATTGTTCCCTTGCCGAGATGTTTGTTTTGATAGTATTGTTCCCTTGTCGGGATGTTGTTGAAATATCATTGTTCCCTTGCCGGGAAATTGTTATATTGCTCTTGTTCCCTTGCCGGGATTCCTTGTGATTATTGTTGGCTTGTAATTGGGAGCGGGTGGTACGCCTACCACAAGATATAATGAAATGGGAGCGGGTGGTACGCCTACCACAAGATATAATGAAATGGGAGCGGGTGGTACGCCTACCACAAGATATAATGAAATGGGAGCGGGTGGTACGCCTACCACAAGATATGATGAAATGGGAGCGAGTGGTACGCCTACCATAAGATATAATGAAATGGGAGCGGGTGGTACGCCTACCACAAGATATGATGAAATGAGAGCGGGTGGTATGCCTACCACGAGATACATGAAATGGGAGCGGGTGGCGCGTCTTCACGGGATACAGGAAATGGGATCAGGTTGCACGCCTGCAACAAGATGTGAAAAGAAAGTAAAATATGCCTTTGTTTTCCTTATTCTTGTTAGTGGTTGGATTTTGATTCCTTTATAATTCTCTTGATATTCTGTTTTTAGCTTTATATATATATATATATATGTTCTTTATATATATATGTATATATGTTCAATACTCCAAATTTCAACAATTGTTACATTTTTAACTCAATTGATTTCTCAACTAAATTTTCCTTAAACCATTTGAGGTTGTACTTTACTTAAAAAGGAATTTCTACTATGTTTTGATTTATTGATTTCTCGTAATAAAGGTAAAGGATTCATTCGATATTGTACTTTAATTGAAAAGGGTACCTTCTTTATCAAATGATTTCTAAAAATAACTTCATCTTTCCTTGTTGATTTTCTAATTGGGTTGGAAGTTGTACTCTACTTTATATTAAGTGAATGAGGCGTCTCAAGGTGACATTTACTCGAAAGAATTATATTCAAAAGATGCTTATTTGAAAGATATTTTTTTAAAGGAAATATATTCATTGAAAAGCATATTATCTTAGAGATTATTACTTGAAGGATTTATAGGCGAAAGATTTATATTTGAAGGACTTGATAAATTGATTGCACTTGTATCTATTATTTGTTGAGAAACATTTATGGTGTTCTTGTGGCCTGCTATTTACACCACTGGTTGATCATCGTTGCCATCATTGTTATCTGCTTCCTATTATTTTTGTACGCTATATTGCACAAGTTTATTTGGTAGTCTGGTCCTAGCCTAGTCACTACTTCGCCGAGGTTAGGCTAGGCACTTACTAGCATATGGGGTCAGTTGTGCTGATACTACACTCCGCACTCTGTGCAGATACTGATACCGGAGTGCTTGGACCGCAGAGAGGGTGCAATCTTCAGTCCACACAGGCGACACGAGGTAGTCCTGCAGACTTCCGCAGGCCTTGGAGTCACCTCCTATCTTTTCCTTTATCCTGTTTCCTTTACTCTTTTCAGAAATAGTGTTTATTTTATCTTTCAGACTTTGTATGTAGTATTCTTAGACCGCCTGTGAATCTGTGACACCAAATTCTAGGTAGAGTTGTATTTAGACTTCCAAAGTTTTTTATTAAGATAAATTGTCAGATTTTGTCTTCCGCTTAATTATTTTCCCTATTTGCATGATATCTACTCATCATTGATAATGGTTTAAAACTGGAAAAAAGTTAAGTAATTAGGATAATTTTGCTTGCCTAGCTTTCACCAGTAGGCGCCATCACGGCTCTCGAGGGTCTGAAATCCGGGTCGTGACAAGTTGGTATCAGAGCTCTAGGTTACATAGGTCTCACAATTCACAGACAAGCTTAGTAGAGTCTGAGGGATCGGTACGGAGACGTCTGTATTTATCCACAGAGGCTACAGAGTTAGGAAAAAACTTCACATTTATTCTTTCCTGTCATGCGGTTTGGCTTCTCAATACTAATTGAATTTCTATTCTATTCTTTCGCAGATGGCGAGAACACGCGCTTCCTCATCCACTGACCAGTAGCCCGATCCCCCAGCAGCAGCTCCCATTAGGGGCAGAGGGCGAGGGCGAGGCCGTGCTAGAGGCCGAGTTAGGGGCAGAGCTCAGCGCAGAGCAGTAGTACCAGCGGCGGAGCCTTGGGTTAACTTTGATGATGAGGTTCCGACCCCAGTAATTCCGGTGGGCCAAGCTCAGGTCCTAGAGGGGTTTATTGCTACCCCAGTACTCCAGGGTGCTCTAGTCCGTCTAGTGGGCCTTATGGAAAGTATCACCCGGGCAGGATTGCTTCCTGTAGCCCCAGCCGTCTCTCAGGCTGGAGGAGGAACCCAGACTCCTACTACTCGCACTCCGGAGTCGGTAGCTCCCCAGTTTCAGACTCCAACAATTCAGCCGGGCATGGTAGCTCAGACCGGCGATGAAGCAGCTATGTCTACCGATGCTTTATGGAGATTGGACAGGTTCACCAAGCTCTTCACTACTACTTTCAGTTGTGCATCTTCTGAGGATCCCCAAGATTATCTAGAGAGCTGTCATGAGGTTCTCAGGAACATGGGGATAGTTGAGACCAATGGGGTCGATTTTGCTACTTTTCGCTTGTCTGGATCCGCCAAGACTTGGTGGAGAGACTATTGTTTGGCTAGACCAACCGGATCGCCAACTTTGACTTGGGATCAGTTTACTCAGCTATTTCTAGGGAAGTTTTTCCTTATTACTTAGAGAGTGATCTATCGGAGGCAGTTTGAGCGTCTCCAACAAGGTTCTCTGACTGTTACTCAGTATGAGACCAAATTCATTGACTTGGCCCATCATGCTCTTATCATACTTCCCACCGAGAGAGAGAGGGTGAGGAGGTTTATTGAGGGACTTATTCAGCCGATTCGACTTTAGATGGCCAAGGAGACTGGGAGTGAGATTTCTTTCTAGGAGGCGGCCAATGTGGCCAAGAGAGTTAAGATGGTTCTATCGTAGGGAGGTGGTCAGGGGTCTGATAAGAGGCCTCGTCATTCAGGCCGATTCAATGGTACCTCATCTGGAGGTAGGGATTCGTATGATAGAGGCCATCCTCCTAGACCTTTTCAGTCAGCACTTCAGGTTTCTCACAGTACTTCAGGTGGTCATGGTTCCCATATGTAGTATTCTTATCAGCAGCCCTACATTGCACCACCAGCTCTTATCAGTGCACCGCCGCTTCAGAGTTTCCAGGGTCATCAGCCCCAACAGCCGAAGGCTTGTTTTACTTGTGGCGACATAAGGCACATTGCTACGTATTGCCCTCGAGCACTGAGTAGCTCTCAGCATCAGGGTTCTCGTGCCATGGTTCAGGCATCGAGTGTTCCACGGCCCGCCCAGCCAGTTAGAGGTGGGGGTAGAGGTATTAGAGATGGAGCTCAGGCCGCTAGAGGTGGAGGGCAGCTAGTAGCAGGTCGTCCCAGAGATATAGTTCAGGGTGGTGGGGTCCAGCCCCGATGTTATGCTCTACCACCCAGGCCCGAGGCTGAGGCTTCCGATGCAATTATCACAGGTACTATTCTAGTTGTGGTAGAGGTGCTTCAGTTTCGTTTGATCCAGGGTCTACGTACTCATATGTCTCATCTTATTTTGCACTGTATCTGGTCATGCCTATGAGGCTTATTTGAAAATTCTTGCATGAATATCTCTGTGCATAATTTGCCAAATTGTATTGTAATTATTGAGTTTTAGCCTACAAGGTGTGTACCCAGGTGGCGTTAAATGTGACTCGTTAATTTGGGTAAGTAATTAAGAGGTATTCATGCTACGTTGTTAGTAAAGTGAAAGCTTGAAACAAGAAGTTGTTAACATGAAGTTAATTGGCAATTTTGTAATCGATTATGTACCACTATTGAAACCAGAGATGTGGTTAAGGTCATACATATGATGTGTTTCAGGTCGAAATATCTTTATGATAGTGTCACACTTGTAATTCAGAGATTGGTGTTATTGATAATACATTGTGGTGATTTGTTGAGTTGTGAAAATGTTGTTAGGAGTTGTTTTGGTGTTACTTTGACAGGTGGATTGTCCCAATTACAGGGGAGACTCTGCCGAAATTTCTAAAAAATTTGGGAGTTAGAAAAATTTGGGATATTGAGATGTGCAAAGAAAGAGATAAGTTACATTATGTGTTTGAATACGGACTCTACTTCTTATTTAAGGACGAATGACCCTAAGTGGGGGAGAATGTAATACCCCGTATTTGATGGGTGCATAGGCACGTGTTGCTATAGCCAGTCGGGACTAATATCGTGTGTTAACGTAAAAATCTGACCTTTCTAGGAATGATTGAAGTGTAACAAATTTGGTCTTGAAGTTTACAAATATGGATAAAGAAAATAATCTCAATTGAAATGGTGTTGTCGGACTTATGTCGAATGAGGTAATGTTGGATCAATCGTAAATATTTGTGCAGAAGTAAAAACATCAATTGGGTAACTTGAGAATAATTCTTAGTACGTTCGAGGACGAACGTTTGTTGTAAAGGTGGAGAATGTGACGACCCAAAGGGGTCATCACCTATTTTCTTATCTATTCCGAGCTTCTGAGGCATTGAAAACCTCATTTATAGTTACCTCGATTTGCGTGCGCAGTCCGGGCGCATAGCCGGAAGCTCAAATATGAAATTCTGTGAAAATTTGCTATGTTTTGATATTAAAATGAATAACTTTGACTTCGGTCAAAATTTTGTATAACCGAACCCGGACCCGTGATTTGACAGTCCCAGGGGGTCCGTAGGAAAATATGGGATTTGGGCGTATGCCCAGAATCGAATTCCGAGGTCCCAGGCCCGAGAAATGAATTTTTGAGTAGAATTATTTTCTGAAAATATTTAAGAAAAATGGAAATGAAATTTGATTAGAAAGTGATGGTATCGGGCCCGTATTTTGGTTCCGGCGCCTGGTATAGGTCTTATATATGGTTTAAGCACTTTCAGTAAAGTTTGGTTGAAAACGGACGTCGTTTGACATGTTTCGGACTCAAAATGGAAAATTTGATGTTTTAAGAAAATTTGAAAGAATTCTTGGATTTTAAAGCTTAATTTGTGGTATATGATGTTAGTTTGGCAATTTGATCACACGGTTAAGTTTGTAGGATGTTGTTGAGTTAGTGCATGTGTTTGGTTAGGAGCCTCGAGGGATCGGGAGTGTTTCGGAGGTGTCTCGGAGTGATTTCGGACTTAGGAAACAGAAAAATTGCAGAAATAGTACCCCGTGAACAGTACCGTGTATAGTACCCCGAGAACAGTATTGTGTACAGTACCCCATGAACAGTTCCATACAGTACCCACGTGAACAGTATTGTGTACAGTACCCCGTGAACAGTGTCGTACAGTACCGTGAACAGTATCGTGTACAGTTCCCCGTGAATAGTGAAAACGCGTGAACAGTACCCGGAATTTTTCTAGACAGAACATTAAGTTCTGAAAATGGGGTAAGTGTTATTAACTTAATTTTTGTTAGATTACCCGAATCTATTTCTAGTTTTGGCATTTAATTGGTGATTTTAGTTGGGAAATTTTTGAAAACTCTCTCAGTTTAATTTGAAGATTTGAGGGTCGAGTTGATGTCAGATTTTAGTAAAATTGGTATGAGTTGACTCGTGGTTGGATGAGGTTTCATATTCCGTAATTTTTTTCGAGTTCTGAGACGTGGGCCCCATGGGTGAATTTTTAGTGCAATTTTGGATTTTTAATGAAAAATGTAGAACTTCATATGGAATTAATTCCTATAATTTTTATTGACTGAATCAAATTGCTTATGACTAGATTTGAGAATTTCGGGCACGAATTCGCGAGGCAAAAGCTTGTTGGAATTTTGAATTGGTTGCAAAGCGAGGTAAGTGTTTGGTCTAACCTTAGCTTGAGGGATTAGGAGTTGTGTCTTATTTGCTACATGTTAATTGCGGAGTACGACGTATAGGCATTGTGACGAGTATCTATACGTTGGTGTCAAGCATGCCCGTGAGTCTTGTATTATAATTGTTATGACTCCGTTGTGGTTTATTGCGCTTCATATGTTATTATCACCATTGTTCCCTTGCCGGGATGTTGTTTGATATTATTGTTCCCTTGTCGGGATGTTTGTTTGATATTATTGTTCCCTTGCCTGGATGTTTGTTTTGATAGTATTGTTCCCTTGTCGGGATGTTGTTGAAATATCATTGTTCCCTTGCCGGGAAGTTGTTATATTGCTCTTGTTCCCTTGCCGGGATTCCTTGTGATTATTGTTGGCTTGTAATTGGGAGCGGGTGGTACGCCTACCACATGATATAATGAAATAGGAGCGGGTGGTATGCCTACCACAAGATATAATAAAATGGGAGCGGGTGGTACACCTACCACAAGATATAATGAAATGGGAGCGGGTGGTACACCTACCACAAGATATAATGAAATGGGAGCGGGTGGTACGCCTACCACAAGATATGATAAAATGGGAGCGGGTGGTACGCCTACCATGAGATACATTAAATGGGAGCGGGTGGCGCGCCTACCACGAGATACAGGAAATGGGATCGGGTTGCACGCCTGCAACAAGATGTGAAAAGAAAGTGAAATATGCCTTTGTTTTCCTTATTCTTGTTAGTGGTTGGATTTTTATTCCTGTATAATTCTCTTGATATTCTGTTTTTAGCTTTATATATATATATATATATATATATATATATATATATATATATGTATGTATATATGTTCAATACTCTAAATTTCAACAATTGTTACATTTTTAACTCAATTGATTTCTCAACTAAATTATCCTTAAACCATTTGAGGTTGTAATTTACTTAAAAAGGAATTTCTACTATGTTTTGATTTATTGATTTCTCGTATTAAAGGTAAAGGATTCATTCGATATTGTACTTTAATTGAAAAAGGTACCTTTGTAACGACCCGACCAATCGTTTTGAGCTCCGGCGCGTCATTCAGCAGTTTGAGGCCATGAGCGGCTTCATCTCAGGTATATTGACTTGTGTGTATGGTCAGAATTAAAATTCAGGACGTTTGGAGTCAAATCTAAATGGAAATTTTCATTTTGAAAGCTTAAAATTGAAGAAATGAACTAGGATTAGAATTTTGAGTAAACGACCTCGGAATTGGGATCTGAAAGTTCCAGCATGTTCGTATAATGATTTCGGACTTGGGCGTATGTCCGGATTTGGTTTTGGGTAACCCGTGAGCATTTCAGTGTATATTGTGAAAGTTAGTACTTTAGAAGAATTTCATAAATTTGGGTTGGAAGGCATTTCAGTGTTATAGATGTCCATTTGGGATTCCGAGTCTGGGAATAGATCCGTATGCTGATTCTGGAGTTGGGAGCGCGATCGGAAGTGAATTCAGATGTCCGGAGGTCATTTTGAAGTCATTTGGCTAAATATAGAAATTTGAAGGTTTTTGAGAAAATTCGACCGGAAGTGGAAATTTTGATATCAGGGTCGGAATGCAGTTCCAAAAGATGGGGCAAGTCCGTAATGTCGAATGTGATTTGTGTGCAAATTTCAGGTCATTCGGACATCGTTTGGTCGGGTTTTTGATCGAAAGTATATTTTCGGAAGTTTTTGGAAACTTAGGCTTGAATTCGATGAGTTTTGAGTAATTTGATGTTGTTTGAGGTGTTTTGATGATTTTAGCAGGTTTTAATGGTGTTATGAATTATGTTGGCATTTTTGGTCGGGGCCCCATGAGGCTCGGATAAGTTTTGGAAGAGGTTTTGGAAGATTTTTGCCGTTTTGAGCATAAGCATGTAATGATCCAAGGGTCCATTTTTAGTTCTAGAGATCCCAATTTGATTTCGAGACTTCCAGAATTTAAATCATGAATTATGGGACTGATCTGGAAATTTTGGTTTAATTTCATCAAGTCACGATTGGGTTTTTGACATGAAATGTGAGTTAATTGTTAAACGAGCGAAATAGGTATTGAACTGGGCAAACGAGGTCTTAATTGAGAACCTATCAAATTAAATATCTTTGAGTCTAGTTTCTAAATCTTCAAACCGTTTGTCATTTGGATATTTATACAAGATGTTATGGGTGTTTAAACAGAAGGTGTCCAACAAGGAACAATTTTAATAGGATGTACAACTTGTATAGCACAAGTGCAAGGTACAACTCGACGAAGCACGGGCAGATTCTTTTAAACACGGATTTGGCTTATTTCTTTCATTTCTTTCATTTGGCATGGATTATTTTGGAGAGAATTTCAAGGGGGATTTCATCAAGCATCAAAGGTGAGTTGTTTCTACTTATTTCCAAGTTAAATACATGGATTAGAGCTGAAAACTCAACTAATTTATGGACAAAAATGGTGGTTTAGGACTTGAAACTTAAGAGAATTAAATGGTGATTTGAGGGGTCAAATAAACTCCGATTTTTGTGAATTTGGTATGTATAGACTCGTGGCGAGATAAGGGTCGTAGTGATGTAAAAATTTATGATTTCGAGACGTGGGCCCAGGGCTCGGGTTTTGCTAATTTCGGGATTTTCGACATTTTTTGAGTCTTTTCGATTGGGTTATATTCCCTTAGCCTATTGTAGCGTATTCGTTGTGGTTTTGACTAGATTCGAAGCGCGAAGAGGTCGATTCAAGAGGAAAGGGCATTGTGGACTAGTCTCCGGCCGGTTAGAGGTGAGTAATAGATGTAAATGCTGTTCTGAGGGTTTGAAACCCCAGAATTTCACATCGTAAAGCTATATTGAGGCGTGGCATGCACTCCATGGCGAGTGCGGGGTCGGATACTATTGGAGATTGTGACTTGGTCCATCCCGTGTGATGTTTATACTATACTGGTGATTGATACACATACTTCAATGATATTACTGGGCCTGTTGCCATGTTTGGGGCCTTGTGCCGATTTGTAAAATCCTTCGAGGATTGATATTACTGCTTAGCATGATTTGCATATCATTTAATTTCAGTCCAAGGTTTTAAATATTGTTTTGCAAACTCAGCCATATTTCTAAGTGTTGAAAACTTAAATGATATTTTTAAATGTATTCCGTGCTGGGAACTTCTATTTTGTAAATGCCCAAGGGGCTTTTTATATTATTTTCTGGACTGATTATAAAGTGACTTGAAACAGTGGTAACAATGACACTGTGTGATATACTTGAAACAGTGGTAACAATGACACTGTGTGATATACTTGAAATAGTGGTAACAATGACACTGGATGATATACTTGAACAGTGGTAACAATGGCACTGTGTGATATACTTGAACAGTGGTAACAATGGCACTGTGTGATATAAATTGGTCAGGTAACAATGGCTGACCGGTCAGGTAACAATGGCTGACCGGTCAGGTAACAATGACTGACCAAGATATTGCGCTTGGGCTGTAGGAGCCCCTCCGGAGTCTGTACACACCCCCAGTGAGCGCTGTCGACGATAAATAAATATGGATGGCTCGGGCTGCATGCCGCAGTGGGTACTGGAATGTACCATCATATGCATTGCATTGCATTCATGTATTTGTATTTATACTGGTGTTTAGCTACTCAGTTCCATATGTTGCTGTATATTTGGATTTTAGCTTACTTTGTGTACTTACTGGATTTTCTTATCTTCGGACTGTAGTTACTTTTATTACTCAATGGGTCGGAGTACTCACTTTACTCCCTGCACCTTGTGTGCAGATCCAGGGCAGTCTCAGGCTTAGTAGATCCAGTTGATCAACAGATCCAGCCTCTGGGAGTATCGAGGTAGCTGCACGGCGTTCGCAGCCATTGATCTTCTCCCTCCTATCCTATCTCTTTATTTCCGCATTATCACACTTTGGATATACCATGTATTAGGATGATATTCTATATTCTAGAGGCTCAGATTCGTGACACCGGGTCCTAGTGAGATTATATTGTGTATTATGTTAAAATCTTCAGTACTTTAATCTTGCTTAATTGATATTTTTTTCCGCTATTTTTGATAAATTGGGTTAAGTGTTGAATAATGGTCGGGCTTGCCTAGTAGTGTGCTGGGCGCCATCACGACCGGAATTTGGGTCGTGACAAAGTTGGTATCAGAGCCTGGGTTACTTGGTCTTACGAGTCATGAGCCGGTTTAGTAGAGTCTCGCGGATCGGTATGGAGACGTCTGTACTTATCCTCGGGAGGATGCAGAACCTTTAGGAAAACTTCACATTCTTGAATTTTTATCGTGCGTCCTCGATTCAGCTTGAAAAGAAACTTTTGAAATTCCTTCCGCGTGATCGTATTCACCAACGGGCGCTCAGTATCAGATGTGTCTCGATGGATTTTGATTCCCCGATCGAGGGGCGAGGTGTAATCTCTGTGAGTTTGAAGTTAGACCAGTCAGGAGGACTTGAGGCCAATCTTTGCCAATGGCTTGAGCACCGAGGTGCTGATTTTGTGAGCAAGTGTTTTGAACTCATATGTTCATTATTGTCCTTGTTAGCCGGAATGGCGGTTGGATATCCACGTGATGAGTATGTTAGTGTTGCGAGGTGTATTTGTACGACTTGGTAGTGGCGAAGAAGCCTACTGGATAGTAGATGAACTGTTAAGTGATTCGTTTCTTATTGTGATTTGTTGAGTAGCCCGAGTTATGGGCGCGTGAAGAATATTTTTCGTGTCTCCTAGTTAGATAAGTCTGGGAGCTGAGATCGCTTCCGTAAATGTATTATGACGAAATCGTTGAGTCAAGGAGACCACCTTGAAGGTCGAAAATATTAAAGGAAGAATATGTTCCTACTTGGTTGAATAGCCCAATAATGGAGGGTTGAAGGGTATTTTCTATGTGTTATGATTCAAATAGGTGCAACGCATGTCCATGTATCAATTTAGATTTATGTAATTGATATGCATTGTGATGCTTTGTCAAGTTGTGGATGTGTTGTTAGGATGGTTTTGGTGATTCTCTGGCAGGTGGATAGGACCAATTACAAAGGAGGCTCTGCCGAAATTTTTGAAAAATTTAGGACTTAGTAAGTGGGCTTAGCTGTTGTGTGAGTAAATGCAAGAATTGCAGAAGAGTTAAAATTCCAGATGATTCGTGTTTCCACGAGCTTATGATGGAGTGAGTTTAATCTCACCATGATATTACGACAACAATAGAGTATATGTGTTGTGATCTATGGCTTCGAGCCAAGTTGGGGAGCTTGCTGTTGATTAGCTGATTGCACGGTTTATTACCTGCGTGAATTCTGGTTATTGGCGTATTGGTGGGTTATTGCAGCTACGGAAAAGGACCATGAGTGGTAATTTGAGTAAATGAATTGTTGGATGCATGCTATGGTTAGCCTTATTGGCTCATGTTCAGACTTGAGGGAAGATTCATGATTTATGCCTCGTATAGGTGCAGGCTTCGAGGGAAGTGATCCCTCTGGGTGCTTTATCGAGAGGGTATTCATATGTTATAAAATTCAGTAGAGTTGGTTGCATTCGGGGCCAAGTCAGAGCTGGGTGGCTCTCAATAGCGGTCCTAGTTAATTCAAGAGGTAAAGTGTGGTGCCTAATGATTTTGAGTCTATAAGTACGGTTAAGAGTCAAGCTTTTGAAGCAGCTTATGAAGAAAGGCACAGAATGTTCTATGATGTTTTGACTTGCGGTGTAGCATTTGAGAGACATGAAATGGTCATGGTATTTGAGACAGCATGGTCTCGTGATTTAAGGTCACTCGGGGTGAGTTTGGTTGAAATAAGTTAGGTGTTAAAGGGAGATATTATTATTTCTAAGGCAATCAAGGATAAATTGGAAGGAAGTAGATTGATTAGCCATAGTTGAGTTGGTATACTGGTGTCAGTGACCGGTTCGTCCAGCGTGATCGAGTTATGCATGTGAGGCTTGTCGGCCGCAGTGATTGATGTTATTCTGAAGCATGCTTTTGTTAGGGCCTATTATGCGTAGGCGGATCCCAGAAAGTGTTATGGTGGCTTGGACAACTACTTAGAGATTGGCATATTCAACAATTATGAGGATTCGCCTGTATGCTGCTATAGTTCTCCTGAAGTGAGTTAAATGGAAAGTCTTATGTGATGAAGTATTAGCCTATCGGCGGTTCCAGAGTTGTGATGGAAATCGCGTCTATCGTATATTGGCACGTGAGGTGCAGTGAGTGGTATGGAATTTGAAGTAAGGACCAAGGTTGCAGTTTGGTCAATGACTGTGATGTCACGATCTCGGATGAGCAGTATATGAGTTTCAGTGTTTTGAGTAAGATGGGTATTGACGTCAGTATCACCTGAGGTCGGTGTTCTGTGAGAAAGGCTTTGCATCCTGGTTAGGGATTCTTGATCGCTTTTCAGCGTTAGTGCAGCCGGTGGTTTGGATGTGCAGACCCGTTAATTATTTCGGAAGATGGTGGGAGCTTGTCCCACAGGAATATTGTATAAGTGTGACATGTAGTCACTTGATTAATTAGAAATTTAAACCAAGTATGAGGATTTTGGTAATATCATCCATTTGAGAATTTATGCCTGGAGGGCACTCTGTTTATTGGGTTATGGACCTGTGAAAGATTATTGGCCTAGCTTGGCACGATCAGGATCGACTTGAGGTCGGTGGATAGATTTAAATGTGGAAGTGAGCCTTACGTCAGGCCAGTTGTGTTTATTTCAGCAATGCGCTCTTTATGGAAGGATAGTCGCAGTCTTATTTCGTGGTCAGTTAATTCATGTAAAGATATATTGCACCGTATGAGTTGTGAGACGGCTTGGTAAATTCCTTATGTGTTGAGGTTCCGCTCAGCGGTGATGTTATATGAGCAGGATGAGACTTAGATCATGTATCGCACCTCAGTTGTGCTTGAGTTTGTAGCCTATAGCGCTATATGTTTCCTTGGGAATGTTATTATGCACCTTAGTGTGTTTATGACCAATGTTCAGTGTTTTGATGTGATGAGCTATTCAGCTCGACGTATATCTCCTTATGTGAGTTCTATATGTGGATCGGGTAGCACACCGCCATGGGTATGTTGTTTGGATCGGCTTGCATGCCGCAACAGTGTGATGTTCAATTCAGTGCCCATATTTGCTTTTGTGTGTTCTGTTTCCCTGTTTTCTGTGGAAGTCTATGTTAGTGTGCGAGTTGAGTAGTTCCTTCTAGAGTTCGCCTTCCTTTTGTATCGCGTTCAAATTGATAGCATACTGGCACATTGTGGCGCCTTGTGGGATTTTTGATTATGTCTGAGGTGGCTTATTGCCTGAGCAGTTCGTACTGGGTGAGACGAGGTTACTAGATTTGGGGTCAGTGCAAACTGATTATATGAACTATATTATAGAGCAAAGATCATTCTTTGGTTTGGGACAAGGTAATGGAACTTGTCAGGAGTGTAGATCCAATGAATTGTTGATTCAGCAATTGGTTGTGAATTTCGGCACATCTCTTCAGTCGTATCGGTGTTGAAAAATATATATATATAAAAAAAAACTAGAGTAAGACCTGTGTAGATCATGAGATGCAATGGGAGCATCAGATTCGTGGAATTTTGACCATTATGTTTAAAGAATGTTATTGTGGTTCTATGAGTAAGTGATGCAAAGTGTGAATTCAGCAAAGTTATTTAGTCATGTTTGGGTACAACGTGTGGAGATTGATATGGTGGTCGTATGATGGAAACAGGCTTGGCAGGGAAATTCAGGATGTTGGAATTGGGCCTAATGGCTTATTCACTTGAATAAATAAGTATATCTATAGAATTATCGAGCTAATGTGCTCAACGGAGTAGTGGTAGCATGGGAAGGTGCATGATGTGTTAAACAAGTGATTTTGGAATACTTCAGTGTAGTTCTCAGCACGTTCGAGGACAAACGTATGTTTAAGTGGGGGAGATTGTAACGACCCGACCGGTCGTTTTGAGCTCCGGCACGTCATTCAGCAGTTTGAGGCCATGAGCGGCTTCATCTCAGGTATATTTACTTGTGTGTATGGTCAGAAATAAAATTCGGGAAGTTTGGAGTCAAATCTAAATGGAAATTTTTATTTTGAAAGCTTAAAATTGAAGAAATGAACTAGGATTAGAATTTTGAGTAAACGACCTCGGAATTGGGATCTGAAAGTTCCAGCATGTTCGTATGATGATTTCGGACTTGGGCGTATGTCCGGATTTGGTTTTGGGTAACCCGTGAGCATTTCGGTGTATATTGTGAAAGTTAGTACTTTAGAAGAATTTCATAAATTTGGGTTGGAAGGCATTTCAGTGTTATAGATGTCCATTTGGGATTCCGAGTCTGGGAATAGATCCGTATGGTGATTCTGGAGTTGGGAGCGCGATCGGAAGTGAATTCGGATGTCCGGAGGTCATTTTGAAGTCATTTGGCTAAATATAAAAATTTGAAGGTTTTTGAGAAAATTCGACCGGAAGTGGAAATTTTGATATCGGGGTCGGAATGCGGTTCCGAAAGATGGGGCAAGTCCGTAATGTCGAATGTGACTTGTGTGCAAAATTTCAGGTCATTCGGACATCGTTTGGTCGGGTTTTTGATCGAAAGTGTATTTTCGGAAGTTTTTGGAAACTTAGGCTTGAATTCGATGAGTTTTGGGTAATTTGATGTTGTTTGAGGTGTTTTGATGATTTGAGAAGGTTTTAATGATGTTATGAATTTTTTTGGCATTTTTGGTCGGGGTCCCATGAGGCTCGGATAAGTTTTGGAAGAGTTTTTGGAAGATTTTTGCCGTTTTGAGCATAAGCATGTAAAGATCCAAGGGTCCATTTTTAGTTCTAGAGATCCAAATTTGATTTCGAGACTTCCAAAATTTAAATCATGAATTATAAGACTGATCTGGAAATTTTGGTTTAATTTCATCAAGTCACGATTGGGTTTTTGACATGAAATGTGAGTTAATTGTTTAACGAGCGAAATGGGTATTAAACTGGGCAAGCGAGCTTTGAATTGAGTTTCGATTGAAGGGTTGTGTTCGTATTATTATTTGGGACTCATAGGAACAAGAATTGTCTAATTCCGAGTTCGTATGATGGAGTTAGAGCCTTTTTAGTGAAAATAAAAGCTGTTGCAATTTCTGCTGCTAAGCTGTCTTTGGACAGCAATGTGCAGTCGTGGAGCGTACTTCGGAGACCTATATCTTTTGATCTACAAGGAATTTTGAGATGATTTGAAAATAAAAGTTGTAGACCTTTGTATCTAGCTTCCAGAAAGCTAAAGAAATTGTAATTTGGACATTTGTAGAGAAAGTTATGATTGATTGAAGATGACTGGTGGAGCAGTTTCTCCAGAAATTTTCTGATTTCATGGAGCCGATTAAGAAGCTCATATCTCGGGATATATAAAGAGTTATATGGTGTACAACCTATCAAATTAAAGATCTTTGAGTCTAGCTTCTAAATCTTCAAACCGTTTGTCATTTGGATATTTATACAAGACGTTATGGGTGTTTTAACAGAAGGTGTCCGATAAGGAACAATTTTAATAGGATGTACAACTTGTATAGCACAAGTGCAAGGTACAACTCGACGAAGAACGGACAGATTCTTTTAAACACGGATTTGGCTTATTTCTTTCATTTCTTTCATTTGGCATGGATTATTTTGGAGAGAATTTCAAGGGGGATTTCATCAAGCATCAAAGGTGAATTGTTTCTATTTATTTCCAAGTTAAATACATGGATTAGAGTTGAAAACTCAAGTAATTTATGGACAGAAATGGTGGTTTATGACTTGAAACTTAAGAGAATTAAATGGTGATTTGAGGGGTCAAATGAACTCCGATTTTTGTAAATTTGGTATGTATAGACTCGTGGCGAGATAAGGGTCGTATTGATGTAAAAATTTCTGAATTTCGAGACGTGGGCCCGGGGCTCGGGTTTTGCTAATTTCGGGATTTTCGACATTTTTCGAGTCTTTTCGATTGGGTTATATTCCCTTAGCCTATTGTAACGTATTCGTTGTGGTTTTGACTAGATTTGAAGCGCGAAGAGGTCGATTCAAGAGGAAAGGGCATTGTGGACTAGTCTATGGCCGGTTAGATGTGAGTAATAGATGTAAATGCTGTTCTAAGGGTTTGAAACCCCGGACTTTCACATCGTAAAGCTATATTGAGGCGTGACACGCACTCCATGGCTAGTGCGGGGTCGGATACTATAGGAGATTGTGACTTGGTCCATCCCGTGTGATGTTTATACTATACTGGTGATTGATACACATACTTCATTGATATTACTGGGCTTGATGCCATGTTTGGGGCCTTGTGCCGATTTGTAAAATCCTTCGAGGATTGATATTACTGCTTAGCATGATTTGCATATCATTTAATTTCAGTCCAAGGTTTTAAATGCTGTTTTGCAAACTCAGCCATAATTCTAAGTGTTGAAAACTTAAATGATATTTTTAAATGTATTCCGGGCTGGGAACTTCTGTTTTGTAAATGCCCAAGGGGCTTATTATATTATTTTCTGGACTGATTATAAAGTGACTTGAAACAGTGGTAACAATGACACTGTGTGATATACTTGAAACAGTGGTAACAATGACACTGTGTGATATACTTGAAATAGTGGTAACAATGACACTGGATGATATACTTGAACAGTGGTAACAATGGCACTGTGTGATATACTTGAACAGTGGTAACAATGGCACTGTGTGATATAAATTGGTCAGGTAACAATGGCTGACCGGTCAGGTAACAATGACTGACCAAGATATTGCGCTTGGGCTGTAGGAGCCCCTCCGGAGTCTGTACACATCCCCAGTGAGCGCTGTCGACGATAAATAAATATGGATGGCTCGGGCTGCATGCCGCAGTGGGTACTGGAATGTACCATCATATGCATTGCATTGCATTCATGTATTTGTATTTATACTGGTGTTTAGCTGCTCAATTCCATATGTTGCTGTATATTTGGATTTTAGCTTACTTTGTGTATTTACTGGATTTTCTTATCTTCGGACTGTAGTTACTTTTATTACTCACTGGGTCAGAGTACTCACTTTACTCCCTGCACCTTGTGTGCAGATCCAGAGCAGTCTCAGGCTTAGTAGATCTAGTTGATCAGCAGATCCAGCCTCTGGGAGTATCGAGGTAGCTGCACGGCGTTCGCAGTCATTGATCTTCTCCCTCCTATCCTATCTCTTTATTTCCACATTATCAGACTTTGGATATACCATGTATTAGGATGATATTCTTTATTCTAGAGGCTCAGATTCGTAACACCGGGTCCTAGTGAGATTATATTGTGTATTTTGTTAAAATCTTCAGTACTTTAATCTTGCTTAATTAATATTTTTTTCCGCTATTTTTGATAAATTGGGTTAAGTGTTGAATAATGGTCGGGCTTGCCTAGTAGTGTGCTGGGCGCCATCACGACCGGGATTTGGGTCGTGACAACCTTATTTATCAATTGATTTCTAAAAATAACTTCATCTTTCCTTGTTGATTTTCTAATTGGGTTGGATGTTGTACTCTACTTTATATTAAGTGAATGAGGCGTCTCAAGGTGACATTTACTCGAAAGAATTATATTCAAAAGATGCTTATTTGAAAGATATTTTTTTAAAGGAAATATATTCATTGAAAAGCATATTATCTTAGAGATTATTACTTGAAGGATTTATAGGCAAAAGATTTATATTTGAAGGACTTGATAAATTGATTGCACTTGTATCTATTATTTGTTGAGAAACATTTATGGTGTTCTTGTGGCCTGCTATCTACACCACTGGTTGATCATCGTTGCCATCATTGTTATCTGCTTCCTATTATTTTTGTACGCTATATTGCACAGGTTTATTTAGTAGTCTGGTCCTAGCCTCGTCACTACTTCGCCGAGGTTAGGCTAGGCACTTACTAGCACATGGGGTCGGTTGTGCTGATACTACACTCTGCACTGTGTGCAAATACTGATTCTGGAGTGCTTGGACCGCAGTGAGGGTGCTATCTTCAGCCCACACAGGCGACACGAGGTAGCCCTGCAGACGTCCGCAGGCCTTGTCGTCACCTCCTATCTTTTCCTTTATCCTGTTTCCTTTACTCATTTCAGAAACAGTTTTTATTTTATCTTTCAGACTTTGTATGTAGTATTCTTAGTCCGTCTGTGAAGCTGTGACACCAAATTCTGGGTAGAGTTGTATTTAGACTTCCAAAGTTTTGTATTAAGATAAATTGTCAGATTTTGTCTTCCGCTTAATTATTTTCGCTATTTGCATGATATCTACTCATCACTGATAATGGTTTAAAACTGGAAAAAAGTTAAGTAATTAAGATAATTTGGCTTGCCTAGATTTCACCAGTAGGCGGCATCATGGCTCTCGAGGGCCTGAAATCCGGGTCGTGACAATTGAGAATCATCCTTACTTGGATTTAATTGTTACATTTGGGCTTCTTGCCAATTATTTGAATCCTTCAGGGATTGATATCACTGCTTTCGCATATTTTGCATATCATTTGACCTCAGTCCAAGGTTTTAAATACTGTTTTGCAAACTCAGCCATCTTTCTAAGATTTGAAAACTTAAATGATATTTCTAAATGATATTTCGGGCTGAGAACTACTGTTTTACAAATACCCAAAGGGCTTATGATGATTTCTGGACTGATCATGGATCGGGCTGTGCACCGCAGCAGTGTTATATTGATATGGGCGAGAGCCTGGTTGATTACATTGATATTGAGGCCGAGAGCCTGGGTGATTATACTGAGATTGATATGAGGCCGAGGGCCTATATTTGATGCCACGAGATAGATTGATATTGCGCTTGGGTTGTAGGAGCCCCTCCGGAGTCTGCACACACCCCTAGAGAGCGCCGTCGACGATAAATAAATGGATGGCTTGGGTTGCACGCCGCAGTGGGTACTAGAGTGTACCATCATATGCATTGCATTGCACTCATGCATTTGGTTTTATCTGTTATACCTGTCTCAGTATTTGGTACTCTGACTTAATTGGCTTGTTGCTTCACTATTTGTTGTTCTAAACTGCCAGTTATAGTTTACTTTGTATTTTTCCATGATTTCTTATTCTCAGCCTTTATTTATGTTTATTACTCACTGGGTCGGAGTACTCACATTACTCCCTGCACCTTGTGTGCAGATCCAGGTACACTACAGGCTGAGTGAGGATTCGTTTATCTGAGCAACAGTATCCGGGAGTATCGAGGTAGCTGCATGGCATTCGCGGCCTTGATCTCTCCCCTCTATCTCTATCTTTTATTCCGTATTTTTCCTAGACAGACTTGTAATAGGTGGATATTCCGTATTAGAGGCTCATATTCGTGACACCGGATTCTATTGGGCTATGGTGTGGTATTTTAATTAAACTTCCGCAGATTTTATTATTAATTATACACTTAAATGTAACGACTTAGTAAATTCTCTGTGATATTTATCTATAATCTGAATAAGAATTTGGGATAATGTTGTTGAATGGTCAGGCTTGCCTAGCAGTGTGTTGGGCACCATCATGACCGGGGTTAGGGTCGTGACATACCTGTATCTGCACACATAGTGTAAGGAGTAAAGTGAGTACTCCAACTCAGTGAGTAATAGCAATAAATAATGACTGATAGAAAGAAAACTCGTAAATACACTACACAGTTCTATAGTAAAATAGTGAGAATATCAAAAACAACAACTGAATGAAGAAGTTAGTCAAAAGTCCTTTAAGCCAGTATTCATTTCATTTACTCCTTACGATAACCGAATTCATATTTGTACTGCTTCGGCGTGCAGCCCGATCTATGTAGTATACTACTGCGGCGCGCAGCCCGATCCATATGTATATATATATACTGCTGTGGTGTGCAGCCTGATCCAAGAATAGTCGACTGCGCTCACTCGGGGTGTGCAGACTCCGGAGGAGCTCCTTCAGCCCAAGCGCTATACTACTGCGCCGTGCAGTCTGATCCATATAATATACTACTGCGGTGTGCAGTCCGATCCATATAATATACTATTGCGGTGTGCAGTACGATCCATATAATATACTACTGCGGCATGCAGTCCGATCCATATAATATACTACTGCGGCGTGCAGTCCGATCCATATAATATACTACTGCGGTGTGCAGTCCGATCCATATAATATACTACTGCGACGTGCAATTCGATGCATATAATATACTACTGCGGCGTGCAGCCCGATCCATAGCATATCAAATACCTTCACAATGGGGTTATCGACCCCTCTCAGTCAATGTAGACTTGGACTCTCGGGCACACTAAGATAAGACGGGGTTCTCAACTCACACGTTACTCTCATTAGGATTTAACAATTTCTAAAGTTGGATCATATTATGTTTATCAGTTAAGAACATGACTGAGGGTATGATTTCAACAAGAAAAGTAAGGTCAACTGTCACGACCCAATTCCCGAACCTGGTCGTGATGGCGCCTCTCATGAAGACAAGGCCAGCCATTCAACCCAATTCATCCTTTTAAGACAATTAATTAACACAATTATAGTATAAACATGGTTTAATAATATTCAATAGCGGAAAGTATAGATAAAATACGTAAATCCAACCCAACTCAGCCCTAACCGGGGTGTCACAAGTGACGAGCATCTATAAGAATGAAATTTCCACATTACGGTCTAGAAATACACTGAACAAGAATAATGAATAACATAGAGAGACAGTGGTGCTGCGAATGATGGCAGTCACCTCGCTAAAACCTCTACAACGCTACCTTCACGCAGCCAACACCAGTTATCGGGTGAATAAATACCTGCAACTGCACGCGAGGTGCAGGGAGTAAAGTGAGTACTCCAACTCAGTGAGTAATAAATATAAATAATGACTGAAGGTAAGAAAACACGTTAAGGCACACAACATTCTATACAGAAGCAGTGAAATCATTTAAAATAACAATTCAGTGAAATATCATGTGAAATTTCTTTTAAACCAGTAAAACAAGTAATTTGGCAGTAAAATGACGAGTAGAAATCTGCCCCTCGGGCTCAATATCAAAACAACAAGTAGAAATCTGCCCCTCGGGCTCAATATCAAAATAATAAATAGAAAACTTCCCCTCGAGCTCAGTATCAAAATAATAAGTAGAAATCTGCCCCTCGGGCTCAGTATCAAAATAACAATTAGAAATATGCCCCTCGGGCTCAGTATCAAAATAATAATTAGAAATCTGCCCCTCGGGCTCAGTATCAAAATAATAAGTAGAAATCTGCCCCTCGGGCTCAGTATCCCAGAACAGTATCAGCCCCTCAGGTTCAGAATAGTATAAAGCAACCAGTCAATGAAATAAGAGCACATAATATTTATGGCAGATAATGCAGATAAGGAATAAATGCATGAGTGCAATGCAATGCACATGATGGTACACTCTATGCATGAGTGCAATGCAATGCATATGATGGTACTCTCTAGTACCCACTGCGGCGTGCATCCCGAGCCATCCATTTTATTTATCGTCGACGGCGCTCACTGGGAGTGTGTACAGACTTCGGAGGGGCTCCAACAGCCCAAGCGCAATATCAAGCCATCTCGTGGCATCAATCAAATCCAGGTCAGTCATTGTTACCTGACCCATTTACATCATATAATGCCATTGTTACCATTGTTTCAAGTTCCTGCTGTGACGCGCAACCCGAGCCACCCATAATGTTTCAAGTCACATCACACAGTGCCATTGTTACCACTGTTTTAAGTCACTGCTGCGGCGCGTAGCCCGATCCATGCTCAGTCTAGAAATCATCATAAGCCCCTTGGGCATTTGTAAAACAGTAGTTCTCAGCCCGAAATATCATTTAGAAATATCATTTAAGTTTTCAAATCTTAGAAAGATGGCTGAGTTTGCAAAACAATATTTAAAACCTTGGACTGAGGTGAAATGATATGCAAAATATGGGAAAGCAGTGATATCAATCCCCGAAGGATTCAAATAATTGGCAAGAAGCCTACAATTGGAAACATGGCCGAGGATATAAATTCTTTAACAAAATAAGTGAGGAAAACCAGTCAAAAATCGCCTAAGGGTTCTACAGGTCGGCACAAGGCCCCAAGCATGGCAACAAGCCCAATTCACAATAATAAAGTATACGTCTCAACCAAAAATGTAGTAAAATATCTCTCGGGACCAAATCACAATCCCCAACGGTGCTCTACCCCACGCCCATTATTCGGTATGCAAGTCAACTCAATATAGCGTTACGATGTGAAATTCCGGGGTTTCAAACCCTCAGGACATCATTTACATCTATTACTCACCTATAGCCGGCCAAATACTACTCCGCGATGCCCTTTCCTTTCGTATCGACCTCCTCGTGCGTTGAATTTGGCCAAAACCACAACTTCTGGTTTTCTTTAGCATGGTGTAATAAGGAGGTCAGTAAGCAGATAGTAGCACCAACAATAGCAGTGACAACAAAACCGCAGCTTCATGGTAGTCCCAGCTACCAAAACTTCCCGAACTACATTGACCTGATTCCCTTTTAGCCGGGGATATGTAGGAAACCTTTGAAGCAGAGGTTCGGTCAAATCTTACAAAAAATGCTTCACACGGAGTAGCCGAACGGGCAAAAATCGCTCGTATCCGCTCACTTTATCTTTGCACGGAAACTCTTCGTGTTTTCGGACAAAGCGGGGCAGCTGTGAGCACGTTATTTTTGCCCTATGAGAACTACTCCCAAAAATTCAAAATAAAATGGTTTTGTGTTGTTTGTGATTTATTTGTATTTTTTCTGTGCATGTTTATTTCTACTTTAATTAAGAAAAATACAAAATTATGTGTTGCATGTGCATTTAGGATTTAATTTTACAATTTAGGAATTAATTAAACAATCAAGTTTGTTTTATAAAATGGAAAAATCACAAAAATATGTACTTGGCATTTTTAGCATTTAATGTCCAAATTGTGCGATTTTATCTTTATGGGTGTTTAATTTCGTGTGACAATCATTATTAAGAGCTAATATTTTAAGTTAATTGTCGATTTTACGATTTAATTAGGATTTTGGTTGTAATTTAGGAATTGAAAAGGAAATAAGTAGTAAAGAACAAAAATAGAAAAAGAAATCAGAATTGGGCCCAATTGATTTAAATCTCCAAGGCCCAAATCCTTACAACCCAATTCGGACACCCCAATACCCGGCCTTTACCCCACCATCAGCTCAATTGAAACGACGGCGTGTTAGGATCAACAAATCCCAACCGTTGAATCATTTTGATCCAACGCCTCAGCATAATCCCCACAACCCGACACATTTGTCCCCGGATCGACCCAGTCCCCCAACGAAACCAAACGACGTCATTTCTTATAAGGGAATTGATCCAAGCCATTGATCTCACTTGATTGAACGGCTTGGATCCAATCCCCACGTATGTATATAAGGGATCCAAACCGTTCCCCACCCCCCCAAACCAAACACCCCTCGCCTCATCGTCTCTCTTAGACCCTTGAGAGATGACCCCCCCAAACCCTAGCCGCCCCCGTTCCCTTCGTCTGAAAACCCGGCGGTGCCTACTCTGATGGTCGTGAAAATAACACCCCTGAACTACCCTGCTCCCCCCTCTCCGATTCTATACTCCATTAACCTCGAATCATACTACATATTCTCGAATCTTCAATCAAAGAATCAACCAAAAACCTCACATTCTTTGATGACCGCCAAAATCACACCCCATAACCAACTTGACCTCCTCATACACCATCCATCATTTTTTTCCCTCGAATATTACTATGTTCTTTTGAATCTCAAATCTGAGTCTGAGCCTTAAAGTTTCAAAATCGGTTCTCGATGAGTTGTTGGCATACGTCGACTTAAGACTGTGTTCCCATAACAAGAAGATTCGACTCACTACAGGAACTGATGCTAGTCATTTGTTCTTAACAAGAACAAATGATTAGCCTCAGTTCCCTGCGAGTCAAGACGCCAAGTGAGTTCAAAGTTGAATCAGTGAGCCCCTGTGGCACTTTCTTCCTGTTTTACTCCATTCACCTCTACTTCTCCCTCTTTTCTTCTGCATGTATTCAATTGGTTCATTTTTCTGGTTAAAATTGAAATTTACTTCGAACCACATTTCTTTGCTTTAGATTAGCTTAGTCGTTTGTATTTTGTTAATTTTAGTTTTGCTGTTCAATTTAGTTGTTTCTGTTAGTTCTTATTTTCTGATTTTGGATATGTTAATCAACCCCTGTATTTAATTACTGATGTTTGCACCTTCCATATGAATCATTAGATTTCTAGTTATTCATTTTCTCGGTTTATACAAATCAGTTAACTTGTGTTTTAATTAGCATGTTCGTGTCTCGTGGTGTTCTGATTCCTCGTTTGAAATAATTATATTAATTGTTTCGGAAGTCGAATATCAAATAGATTTGTTTATTGAATGTTTCTTGCTAATGTCATGAAAAGTATGTTTTAAAGAATCGTTTGTCCTGGTTATAATAATTCAAAGCTTTATGGGGCTTTAGGGGTTTTTAATTAAGAATTGAAAAGGCAGTAGAGCTGACACCCTGTCTAGCACCTTTAGAGAGTGGAAATCATAGAATAACATGGGATTTTGATTAAAAAACTGAAAAGGAAATACAACTGAACCATGCCTAGTGCCTTTAAGGGTGGAAAATCACAATAGCATGAGGAGAATGATAAAAAATTGAGGGATACATGTGCAAGAGTAGGTACAACTTGGAAAGGTGAAGGATAGATCTAAAAGGGATTAAAATATACTTCAAAAGAGGATCCGCAACAGGATAAATAGGACCTTAAGGAGAGAATTTAGGGAGGAGGGAGAAAAACAACATTTGGGGAGCTTTGAAAGTGATCAGTTTCTTTTAAAGAGTGCTGGAGAGTTTAAGAACAAAAATAAAAAGAAAGATACTGTTTCATTGCATCCGTAGATGTAATTCGAATTCTGGACAGTGATTCTCATTCCTTTTGATTGCTTAAGTGGTTCAGTGGTCTACTGGTTCAGTTTTTGGTTTAATACATGCTTGGTTGAGTCTGTTTGTCTTCGTATTTGCTGTTGCTGTTAGTTTACAACCTTTCTGTTTTTTTTGGAGTATTGATTGAGTTGTTGCTGCTGGTGTATTGTTGTTGTATTGACTGCTGCTAGCCTGCTGTTGACTATTCTTTCTCCTCTTCCTGTGTTGCATTTCTCCAGGTACACATTTGAACCTGTTTTGATGTAGTTTATTCAGTGGAATGAAAAGGCAATTGCTGTTTGACATCCATTAAAGCTTTACTGTTTTTAGTTTATTATGATACAGTTAACTTTAAGATTTATATGATAAATTTGTGCATTAATGCGCCTGTAAGGGACTAGTTGGATTATTAACATGCTATGTACTGTTTTATAATTTGTGGACAATAGGCACCTGTATAATTAAGATTGTTGTTTAACCGATTTGAGTTGTTTTGAATTGTGATGGACTGTTAACTCTAATATGTAGCTCATTTCTTTTGAAATCGAGTCCATAGTGTCAAATAGTTTCATTGTTCGGGTTAATTGCTCGCCACTCTAAAAATCAAAGGCAAATCACAACAAATAGGTGCATATTCACGTTAGTCCAGGTCACGTATGTTTTGTTTTGAATTTGAAATTATCCATGACTCCATGTGTGATTTAAATCATTATTGGATAAGTGATTCGTTAAAGTAAGTTATTGGTAATACCATTTCTACTCTAATAGGGATGAGCAAACAATTGTGAGTTATGTGCTAAACAAAAATGAGAATTGAGCTATGTGTTAAAATCAGGCTACAATAGCTTAAAAATGATGTCAAGCTCGAGCGCAAAAATTAGAAATTATGAGTTTGATGCAAGTATGATTAATTCTGCAAATTAGCTCCCCCTACAACCATTGATCAAGTTGGATTGTCATGATCCCTGAAGCCTAAATAATTCCTGCCATGGCTACGGAAGTTCCATTGATAGGATACTAGGTGTATGAGCCGTTGTGGGCTCAGGTGGCCCATTTTCTATGAAATGAAACTTTAGTCGTGTACTGGAAATGTCCCGCCCTCTTCGTTCAACTATGGGGTTTCACTGTTGAAATCAAGTTATGTAATTACGAATCTTTCACGCACACTAATTAACTAGGACTACAATCATTTTAGAGACGAATTAAATAGAAAATTATAGATTGTTTTAGGATGGACCTCTAAAATAATAAAATAAGGCGAGCCTCACCTAAATGCATAAATTGCGGGGCCCTCGATAGATGTATATATTTAAAATCCTTAGATTTCAAGAACGGGTCGTTTAGTGAATTTCACGGTCTTCCCCAAATAATAACGCGTTAGTCTCTTTAGGCGCATATTTTAATAACGTTACCTCCCTAAACTCGGGTGCACATTTATGTGACCCAAATCCAAATCTCAACAAAGTCGGAATGTGTCAAAAACGACGGGTGCATTTATGTGGCACAGTTCGAGACACATTTTCATGACGTTGCAATTCTCTTTTAAAATAAAAATGAATAAAAGTGGTTAAGGTTAAAATTTGCACGTAGATTCATAATTGTTAAAATCAGATAATTTAAGCCAAATATAACAGTTGAGCGACCGTGCTAGAGCCACGAAACTCGGGAATGCCTAACACCTTCTTCCGGGTTAACAGAATTCCATACTTAGATTTCGGGTTCGTGGACTGTAATACATAGTCAATCTTTTCCTCGATTCGGGATTCAACTGGTGACTTGAGACACCATAAATCTCCCAAGTGGCGACTCTGAATTAAATACATAAATCACATTTCGATTGTCCTTTAATTGGAAAAACTCCCTTTACGCCCCTGCGGGCGTAGGTAAAAAGGAGGTGTGACAGCTCTGGCGACTCTGCTGGGGATTCGAACCCAGAATCTCTGGTTCAGGATTCAGAATTCGAGCTTAGATAAATTGTTATATTTGGCTTTATCTGATTTTGTTACATGTTTGGGCCTAATGTGCTAAGTGATGCTTTTAGCGCTTTGATATTATCTGAACTGTATATAAATTGTGCCGAAACCCTTCTCTTCTTACCTACGGGGATGTGCTTTCTGGTTGAGACTCCCTATTCTGTTAGTGTCATACCCTGAAATAAGAAAGAGGTCGGACAAGTTACTAAGCCGGATGGCCTTTTGGTTCCCGGTACGTAGCCCCCTCCTCGACTCGAGTTGTCTGCTCGGGTACACTGTCTAGAACAAATACCCAGGATATAAACCTAGAAAAACTTAGCTTCATGTCGGATCCCTATTAGGAACGTTTGCTTGCATCACGTGCATTTGACTTTGGAGGCTCAACACGAGGGTTGGGTCTGTCTAGGACATGTGTACCAAAATGACAAAAGACCATCCTGATGCATCTTACTTGCTACTTGTGCATTTGTTTGCTTGAGACTTGCATGCTGACCGGGTTTTGAATATTTTGAGGAAAGAGAGGTAGAGGTACGAGGTTTAAAGAGAGTTAATCGCCTGTTTGAAAAAAACCAATGTCCAAATAGTACCGAAACTCAGCCGAATTTTTGAGAAAATGAAACAAAGAAAAGAAAAAAAAAGAGAAAAAAATAGTTTTATTTGCCAATGAAAAGAGTCTGGTTTTCAAAAGAAGTTTGTTTTATCAGCCCGAACTATGCCAGTTTGATTCCCACAGGGTGTGATATACGTAGGCAACCCCCATCGGGTCCAACTTCACGTTTTGCGAAAATAGCCAAAAGAACAAAAATTTTATTTGAAAATAATTAGGGCGACGCCATTTTTGCTAGAAATAGTCGAATGTCCCTAAAAGTGCACCGGAAGGCTATTTTTTCAAGAACAGCTGCCTGAGGTCATTTTTTAGGTTTTCACTAGTTAACCAACGCAGCCTTAAAATCTTCGACCCCGAGGTGCTTAAAGGCCGTATTGTCGAAACTGGGTTTTATATTAAATGAAAAAAAGAGAAAAGTGTCCATGTTATCTTTGAGTCGATTGAATCGTGATTTTTGCTTAACCACCCTAATAAATGTGTAGAATGAGCACAAATCAGAATTTACATGTAACAATTGTGAACAAGATCCCTTTGGAGTTACACATGTGGTGGGATGACTTGGGCGAATCAGGACGCGACACAGTCAATCTATACCTAGGAGGCCTCACTGGGTTGCTGAAGATCAATCCTAGGGGGGATGTCATAAAGGCCTTGGTCGCATTCTGGGACTCAGGAGTATTCAGCCCTATGCCCCGTATCGAGTAGTGAGACAGTTGGGGAGATGCCAAATAGTTCCGAAAGATAAAGATCTTAGGTCCAAGTAGTCGAGATCGGGCCCAACGGACAATTTTCTGAAGCAACAGTCCGACAAATTTGGAGCGAATGTCAATACTTAACAGCAAATACATGTGTGCGTGATCGGTCCAAGGGTGAAGTTTCGCCGGGATACCTTACTTGGTTTAAGAAAGAAATTGAGTTTGGGAGACAGGCCAAAAGACCCCATCTCCAGGAGTTCGTCAAGGCATCGCAAGAACAGTGGGATTGGTTGGCTAAAGAAGAGAGTTACAGGGCAGAAATAGGCAAGCTGAAGCAATAGATTGAAAACCTGGGATTTGAAAATAGTCTGCAAGTTGACGCCGATTAAGGAGAAAAGAACAAATTGGCCCAAGAAAATGAGGCGCTAAAACCCCAAATCCGACAAATTAGGATAGATGCTGACAACTAACAAAGGAGTCGATCGGATGAGCGGTTAATAAAAGGGTTGAAAAAAGAAATTAGTGAATGCCGGAATGATTTGAAGCAATCCGAGGGTACCATAGCATCACTCCAGGAACAATGGGCAAAAATAACAAAAGAGCGCACACAGTACTTACAGCAGGCAAGGAAAGATAATGAAAAAACCATTGTCAGTCTAAAAGGGAAGGTGACCACCCTAGAGAGCAAGGCGGCTAAACAAGCCAAGGCTTTTGAAACCGAAAGTAAACATCGCTATAATCTAATGGCCTCGATGGAAGATGAAATACAGCAGTTACAGAAACAACATCTGCATGATTCTCGGGTTTTGAAGGCTAGAGGGGATCATATAGAACGCCTACTCCTAGATAAAGACCGAACCAAGAAAAAGATTCTGACTATTGCTCATGCTATTACCGGGTAATGTCGGGTGTGTGAAAACATGACCCGCATTACTTTCTTCTCGGCGGTGATGATATTTGTGAAGCAAATCGTGTATGAATTGGAACAGCTGGAAAAGGACCTTACCCCTAAACCCGCGGCGAGACCTAATGACGCCCCGCGGGCACCCATATTTAAAACTTTAATGTGTTCGTAGTTCGAATCTGCATTTTCTTTTTCTTGGAGTCTGTTGTTTGTTAGAGTCTGTCTTTCTTTAGCATAAGAGTGTGTTAGTAGTTAATGAATTCGTACTTGGTTTGGTTTCGAGTCTGTTATTTTCCTTTCCAAAAGCGTCTGGTTTGTAATAGAATATTTATTAATCAAAAATCGAAAAAATTTCCAAAAATAAATAAATTATTATCTCTTTGCTTTTCTCACTTATAGGCCAGAACTATACACGACCTGATTCATGCGGGGACATGATAGATAGGCAATCTCTACAGGATTCGACCACCACTAAAAAAAGAAAAAAGAAGGAAAATGGGAAAAATAATAATAAAGAAGATAGAATAAAGGAAGAGACACAATTATGAGAGGACGGAATGACGCACGCAACCGAAGCAAATGCATGATAGAAATGGTTAATTGCCTAGGTGCATTGCATCCCAACGTGTAATTGCATATGTGTTAAGCTCTGACAACTAACAAGTTTGTCAACTTCCAGAGAATTCAAGCAGTTAGTTTAATTAGAGGATACTGGCACATTACCATTACCAAACCAGATCGAAGGGACCAATACCAGAAATCATGTCTATTCCAGATGTCGACACTAGTGTTGAGGTAGAAGAGTTGGACGTCTACAAAATGAAAGAGGAGATGCTCAAGCTTAAGCAACAGATGGCCGAAATGTACCAAGCCTGGTCCAAAGGGCAATCACCGCCAGCTTACCCTGCTAACCCTGCTTTTACCCCACCATTAGCTCAGTCTCAGTATCATCCCTCCACCGATCCAGGTTTTGCCATTTATCATCACTACCATGGCACTACTTCTCATACGCCACAAACTCCACCACCAAAATCAATTCCATACCCTCCTCCGCCAATCACCCCTGTCTTTGTGGAATCTCCACCAGCTGCACTCCATAAATCCCCGAGCGAACCTATGTGCCAAGCTCAAGACAACTAGTATTATCCCCCGGAGCTCACCTTCAAAGCACCCGAAGCCTATCCATATGATCCACATCCTGACCTACCGGAGAAAGCAGAAAAATCGGCCAGAAATCTTGAACAAGAAGAGATGTTCAGAAAAATGAAAAGCATAGAGCAATCCTTCAGGGATATGAGAGGGCTAGGAGGTCAGGTAAGCGTGGCTTACAAAGATCTGTGTTTATTCCCGAATGTACAACTACCGGCAGGGTACAAAATGCCCAAGTTCGACTTGTACAACGGACACGACGATCCGGTGGCTCATCTGAGAGGTTTTTGTAGCAAGATGAGGGGAGCGGGCGGAAGAGATGAATTACTGATGGTGTATTTCAGCCAAAGTTTGAGTGGATCGACGCTAGAATGGTACACCAGGCAAGATCATAACAGGTGGTACACCTGGGACGATTTGGCCCAAGCATTCGCTTGTCACTTTCAATATAATCTTGAGATCATTCAAGATCGACTGTCCCTGACCAAACTAGAAAAGAAGCACAGTGAAAATTTAGAGAGTATGGGTTCCGGTGGAGGGAGCAAGCAGCAAGGGTAGATCCCCCAATGAAAGAGAGCGAGATGGTTGATTACTTTTTGCAGGCTCTGGAGCCAACTTACTTTGGTCATTTGGTATCCGCAATTGGCAAGTCTTTTAACGAGGTTGGAAAAATGGGAGGCATGGTCGTGGAGGGGCTTAAGTCCAACAAAATCATGAGCTATTCAGCGATCAAGGCGACCACTCAGACCATCCAAAGCGGCACTGGGGGTATACTTGGGAAGAAGAAGAAAGAAGATGTCACGACTGTTGAGTTCGGAGCCTGGTTTGGATCTAGAAGCCCGTCACCCTACTATAGCCAACCACGACCCTACCACCAAAATTACCCCCATACTCCATATAGCCCTCCACAACATTACTACCCACCACCAGATCCCCATTTTTCCGTCCATCATGCACAAACCTATACCCAAACTCTGGCACACGCATAATGGCGTGCGCCATCTCCACAAAATCCCTACCCAGCTCCACAAAACACATATCCTCCCCCAAGGGCCTACAGAAATCCCTCCGGGACAGGTTTCCGACCAAACCCAGCCCTCAAGAATGAGAGGTCACAGAAGCAAAAGACTTTCACTCCACTGGGGGAATCATATAGCAGTCTTTTTCATAGATTGAGGCAGTTGGGCATGTTGAATCCAATTGAGCCTAAAAGGCCAAATCCTCCCCCTAGAAATCTTGACCATTCGGTGAGTTGTGAGTACTGTTCAGGGGCCCCAGGGCACAATACAAAGAAATGTTGGAAGCTGAAAATAGCTGTGCAAGAGCTTATCGATACTAATCGGATCGAGGTTCAAGCCCCAGAAGTGCCAAATATCAATCAGAATCCACTACCAACTCACCAGGGGACACACATGATTGAGTTGATACACAAATAGGGGGAGCCCAGGAAGCCCTCACAGACGGTAATGATGATCCGTTCCAATGAAACCGGCTCAAAGGAAAAAGTAATCAGTGGGAAATCAGTGGTCCAGTTGAGAGGGGTAGATGATAAGCCAGCTGTGGTAGCCGAAAGAGGGTCATCAAGGATTGTTGTAGTGAAACCAGAGAAAGCTAAAGTGGTAGTGCTAGGGGTTGCCAGTAAACCTGTTGTGGTTGTGAAGGATGCTCGCACAGAGCCTATCATTATAAAACCGGTAACTCAGCTCCCAGTGATCAACAACAAGGCTGTTCCTTGGAATTATGAACGAGTGATGGTGATTTACAAAGGGAAAGAAGTCAAAGGAGAAGTGTGTGAAGCACAAGGTCTAACTCATTCGGGAAGGTGTTTTGCTCCCTCAGAGTTAAGAAGGGCCAATCCTGTAGCAACAAAGAATCCAGTTACCGAGGAAGAGGCGGAAGAATTTTTAAAGAAAATGAAGGCGCAAGATTACTCCATTGTGGAGCAGTTGAGGAAGACCCCAGCACAGATCTCATTGTTATCCTTGTTGATCCATTCAGATGAGCATCGCCAGGTATTGATGAAAATTCTGAATGAAGCCCATGTTCCGGATAAGATCTCTGTGAACCATCTGGAGAAAATAGCAAACAATATTTTTGAGGTCAACAAAGTCACTTTTTCAGATAATGAGTTGCCCGTGGAGGGTACAAAACATAATAGGGCCCTCTATTTGACTGTGAAGTGTGAAGACTCGGTAGTCACTCGAGTACTGATTGATAATGGTTCCAGTGCCAATATCTGTCCTTTGACCACCTTGAACAAACTGAAGGTCGATGGTGACAGAATTCACAAGAACAACATCTATGTTCGAGGGTTTGATGGTGGTGGTACAGACACAGTGGGTGACATCATACTTGAATTAACAATTGGTCCGATCGAGTTCACCATGGAGTTTCAAGTGTTAGATGTGGCAGTGTCATATAATCTTCTGTTAGGGCGACCCTGGATCCACGCCGCCAAAACAATGCCTTTTACATTACATCATATGGTCAAATTCGAGTGGGATAGGCAAGAGATTGTAGTTCAAGGGGAAGACAATACAAGCGCCGTAAATGATACCATTGTACCCTTCATAGAGACTGACGATGACAAGGGGTCGTGGGTTTACCAGGTTTTCGATATGGCTTCAGTGAACATAGTTCCCGAGGGTGAAAGCATCCCACTTCCCAAAATAGCAGCTGAAACTGTCATGGTAGCCTCGAAGATGTTGAAAAACGGGTTTGTGCCAGGCAAAGGTTTAGGGGCTGATCTTCAGGGTATTGTTCAACCGGTTTCTTTGCACAAAAATCTGGATACCTTTGGGCTGGGGTTCAAGCCTACAGTGGCGGATATAAGACGGGCCCGCAAGTTGAAGAAAAGAGTCTGGGTCCTTCCCAAGCCAATCCCGCGCCTGTCCAGATCTTTTGTCAGGCCGAGCATCAAAAAGCAATTGTTGTCCAAGGTTACAGGGCTATTGATTGGTGCAGATGGAGACTTAAATGAAGGCTTTGAAAGATTATTCACTGAAATCAACATGGTAGAAGTTGGGGAAGGGTCCAGCAAGGCGGATGTGCAGTTTGTGGGGCTAAAGGCAAAAATCAACAATTGGATGGCTACTCCTTTTCCCATTCGGAGGGAGTCTTGGTAGTTGACTCTGATTTTCCTTCCTGTTTTCTGGATTATTCCAGGGTTGTAGTCCAGATTTCTTTTATTCTTGTAGTGTTCATCAAAGTGTGAAACCTTGTTATCCCGTAATTCAATAAAATAAAAAAGTTTCTTCTTCATTCCTTATTTTATCTTAATTTTGTTTTCCTCTTTTCTTTTTTTTTTGTACAGTTCTCTTTATACTTGTCTTAATGACATGGCGTGCATAAGGTATCCTCAGCCCAGTCTTAAAATTCAATCTGATTCCGAAATATTAGTTCAAGAAGTAGATTGTGGTTACGAATCAGAATGTGATGATGAAGCCTTCGAAGAAATTAGTAAGGAGTTAATTCACTTCGAAGAAAAAGCCAAACCCAATTTGAATGACACAGAAGCCGTCAATTTAGGGGACACAGACAATGTCCAAGAGACTAAGATAAGTGTCCACCTCGAGCCAGAAATCCGGGAGGAGTTAGTCAAAGCACTCATCGAATACAAAGATGTTTTTGCGTGGTCATATGACGACATGCCAGGTTTAAGCATTGATTTAGTGGTTCACAAATTGCCCACTGATCCAGTGTTCCCACCCGTCAAGCAAAAATTGAGGAAATTCTAAACTGAGATGAGTGTGAAGATTAAAGAAGAAGTTACCAAGCAGTTGGATGCAAAGGTTATTCGGGTCACTCGATATCCTGTTTGATTGGCTAATGTTGTGCCTGTGCCAAAGAAGGATGGCAAGATCAGAGTATGCGTCGATTACCGCAATCTCAACAAAGCTAGTCCGAAAGATAACTTCCCACTACCCAACATCCACATTTTGATCGATAATTGTGCCAAGCGTGAGATCGGATCTTTTATGGATTGCTATGCCGAGTATCATCAGATTCTAATGGATGAAGAAGATGCAGAAAAGACGACATTCATCACACCCTGGGAACTTATTGCTACCAGGTAATGCCATTTGGTTTGAAGAATGCCGGGGCAACTTATATGAGGGAAATGACTATTGTGTTTCATGATATGATACACAAGGAGATTGAAGTATATGTAGATGATGTGATCATAAAATCAAAGCATCTGACCGACCATGTCTAGGATTTGAGGAAATTCTTCCAGAGGCTTCGTAGGTACAACCTCAAGCTTAACCCTGCCAAGTGAGCATTTGGTGTTCCATCCGGAAAGCTGTTAGGATTCATATTCAGTCGGCGAGGCATCGAGTTGGACCCATCAAAGATAAAAGCCATACAAGTTTTGCCCCCTCCGAGGAACAAGACTGAAGTGATGAGTCTGTTAGGAAGGCTGAACTACATCAGCAGGTTTATTGCTCAGCTCACGAAAACTTGTGAGCCTATTTTGAAGTTGTTGAGGAAGGACGCTGTGATCAAGTGGACTGATGAGTGTCAAGAAGCGTTTGACAATATAAAAGGTTACTTGACAAACCCACCTGTGCTGGTTCTGCCAGAACCAGGGAGACCTTTGATTCTTTACTTGACAGTCTTGGAAAATTCATTTGGATGTGTACTGGGGCAGCATGACGTCACCGGCAGGAAGGAGCAAGCCATCTATTATCTTAGCAAGAAGTTCACAGCTTATGAGGTTAAGTACACTCACCTGGAAAGGACATGTTGCGCCATAACTTGGGTGGCACAGAAGTTGAAACATTATTTGTCATCCTACACTACTTACCTCATTTCACGCTTGGATCCATTGAAGTATATCTTTCAAAAGCCTATGCCAACAGGAAGGCTTGCAATATGACAGATTTTGCTCATAGAGTTTGACATAAACTATGTGACTCGGATTGCGATGAAAGCCCAAGCATTGGCCGATCATTTGGCCGAGAACCCGGTCGATGAAGAGTATGAGCCACTGAGGACTTATTTTCCTGATGAAGAGGTGATGCATACTGATGAACTAGAACATGCCGAAAATCCAAACTGGAAACGTTTCTTTGATGGGGCTGCTAACATGAAAGGAGTCGGAATAAGAGCTGTGCTTATTTCTGAAACAGGGCATCACTATCCTGTTACGGCTCAGCTTCGTTTTTATTGTACTAACAATATGGATGAGTACGAAGCATGCATTTTGGGTTTAAGGTTAGCTGCGGACATGGATGTCCAGGAAGTCTTGGTCCTAGGAGACTCGGACCTTCTGGTACATCAAATTCAAGGAGAATGGGAAACGCGAGATCTGAAGCTCATACCATACCGACAATGCTTACATGATCTTTGCCAACGGTTTAGATAGGTGGAGTTCAGGCATATTCCAAGGGTCCATAATGAGGTCGCCGATGCTTTGGCTACCCTAGCATCAATGCTGCACCATCAGGACAAAGCTTATGTCGATCCTTTGCATATTCAAGTCCGAGATCAGCATGCTTATTGTAACATGATTGAAGAAGAACTGGATAGCGAACCATGGTTTCACGATATGAAGGAATACATCAGAATGGGGATATACCTAGTGCAAGCCACGGGGAATCAAAAGAGAACAATTCGACGGTTGGCAAGTGGATTTTTCTTGAGTGGAGGAGTTATGTATAAGAGAACACCAGACCTGGGATTGTTAAGATGCATAGATGCTAGACAGGCTATGGCTGTCATGTCCGAAGTACATTAAGGAGTCTGCGGACCACATATGAGCGGATATGTGCTGGCAAAGAATATTCTCCCAGTAGGTTATTATTGGCTCACCATGGAGCGAGATTGTATTGGTTTTGGGCGCAAATGTCATCAGTGCTAGATACACGGAGATTTGATTCATTCTCCACCATCGGAATTGCACACAATGTCAGCGCCATGGCCCTTCGTCGCTTGGGGCATGGATATCATTGGACCAATTAAGCTAACAACATCCAACGGGCATAGGTTCATTCTTGTAGCCATTGATTATTTCACCAAATGGGTTGAGGCCAAAACTTTCAAATCTGTGACCAAGAAAGCAGTGATCGATTTTGTTCACTCACATATCATCTGTCGATTTGGAATCCCGAAGGTGATCATCACAGATAATGGTGCTAATCTTAACAGCAATTTGATGAAAGAGGTATGTCAACAGTTTAAGATTACACACCGCAATTCCACCCCATATCGTCCCAAGGTGAATGGAGCAGTTGAGGCAGCCAACAAAAACATAAAGAAGATACTTCGGAAGATGGTGGAGGGTTCGAGGCAATGGCACGAAAAATTACCATTTGAATTGTTGGGTTATCGCACTACTGTCCGCACTTCAGTAGGGGCAACTCCTTATTTGTTGGTATATGGAACTGAAGCCGTAATACCTGCGGAAGTTAAAATCCCGTCCCTTCAAATTGTCGCTGAAGCTGAGATTGATGATGATGAGTGGGTCAAAACTCGTCTGGAGCAGTTGAACTTTATTGACGAAAAAAGATTGGCAGCTGTGTGTCATGGCCAGTTATATCAAAAGAGAATGGCAAGAGCATACAATAAAAAGATGTGTCCCCGAAAATTTGAAGTGGGTCAGCAAGTGCTGAAACACATCCTTCCACATCAAGCTGAGGCAAAAGGCAAGTTCGCCCTGAATTGGCAAGGGCCATTCATTGTAACCAGAGTATTGTCCAATGGTGCTTTATGTTTAACAGATGTCGAAGGAAAATGCATCGACATGGCTATCAATTCTGACGCAGTTAAGAGATATTATGTATGAGTTCTTTTAATTGTAATTGTTGTTTGTTTGCATTTGGCATGGTATCAGAGAATGAAATGACGGAGTCAATTTGTTCTTCCATCCAAACACTTCAACCTTTTCTTCCCCTTTTGAGCCTTATTTATTCTTTCATACCCCTCTTTTGGAATCAGTAATGAAAATGGAAAAAGAAAAAATAATGATAATAAAGACAAAAGAAAAGTCACAAGAAAAATAAAGGAACTGGGAACTACGTTTGACCTGATTCCTCAAAAAGGATACGTAGGTGCCTCACGGCTCGGTCATAGTGTAATAAGAATCAAAAATCCCCAAGCAAGAAAACTGGGGCAGAAGTGGTGTTTATAGTTTTGGGAAAGAAAGTTGATTCCAAAAGTTGTAATGTTTTACCCATCAAAATTATATTAAATTTTTCTTTAGCCATACACCAGAAACCCATATTGATGTCTAAAAGACCTCCCGATCAGTATCCGAGAAGTGCCAAGTCGGGCAAATGGCAGTCTGGAGTAACACTCTGGCCCCCAGCAGAAAAGAAATGTAATGAGACAATCCCCATTAGAAAGGAAATGAAATGAGAGAATCTTATCAGTAACACCCCAATCCCCAGCTGAAAAGAAATCAAATGAGAGAGTCTTATTGGTGAAAACTTTCACGGGCACCATAAGGCGACGGAAGTTTAGAGAAATAAAATAAGAGAGGCTTATCGGTGAAAACCTTCACAGGCGCCACAGGGCGACGGGAGTCGAGAGAAATGAGAGAGTCTTATTAGAGAAAACCCCTCGAAGGGCACTATAAGGAGACAAGGAATTGAAAGTGGGCAAACGAGGTAAGGTTGACAGAAATGATCCGTCGAGGCATCAAGCAGAACAAAGATGTTGATTCCGCAAAAGAGTTGGGTGGCGGGACCTTTTGAAATGCAAAGTAAGGTCATCAGAAAGATTGAGTGATATAATATACTGGGTTGTTTAAACCGAAATGCACGACATGATCATTGAGATCGGTTATACCATTCAGATAAGTCCTTTTCCTTTTCTTCTTTTCAAACAATTCTTTAAGAGGATTTTTCTTTTTATCTTTTGAAGTCATTATCTTTCATTTCTTCTGGTTAAAGACTTTTTATAGTGGTTTGTTTTTAAGAAGGATTTCCAAAGCCAACTACCAGTCGCCAACATGGGGCAACGTAAATGAGGATAAGACAGGCCGGAGATAATGTTACGGGACAAGAAAGACATCATTGTAAGACCAAACGACATATTGCTCTAAGATGTCGAGGAAAGTATGAAGTAAAAGTGGAAAACAACGGTTGAGAATTTGGCAAATAACAGAAGCATCAAAAAGGTCAAAAATTAGCGGCCAAGTTTCAAGTTGGTCGAACCACGTATAGCATGGGAAAAAGAAAAGGGGAAAACTATCCCCAGCAGGAACGTCCCCCACGTTTTAAACTAACAAATTTTCTTTGATTTGAAGCAGGGACAGGAAATGTTATTGATGATGGAAAGACACGCCACAAGAAAGATTGTCAAACTGGGGCATAAATTTTCTTGCATTTCGAAAATTTTCTGGAAGTCTAACACAAGTTTGTTGAAAAGCGGTATCCCCAGCAGTTTTCGGGAGAAGGCGAAAAAAGTTTTAAAGAAAGCAATTTCGGGAGGACAATAACACAAGACTTAAGGGAAGTAGTTTCAGAGGAAGGAAAACACCGGCTTTAAGGGAAGTAGTATTTGAAGGAGGAGAATAACATATTTTTGAATGAAACACCGGAGTAATCCCCAGCAGTTTTCAAAGGAATGAAGCACCAGTTTTAAAGGAAGCAGTTCTGAAAGAAGATTATTAAAGTTAGAAGGAAAATGGTTCAGGAGGCAAGAAGGAACAATGACAATAGAATGTATCTTTAAGTTGTAGTTGAAGTCAGGAGCCCGCCTGGAGAATGGAGGTATTATATTTTTAAGAAGTTGTTGAAAGCTGGAGCCGGCCTGGAGAATAGAGGTGTTATATTTTTAGGAAGTTGTAGTCGAAGTCAGGAGCCCGCCTGGAGAATGGAGGTGTTATATCTTTAAGTTGTAGTTGAAGTCAGGAGCCCGCATGGAGAATGAAGGTGTTATATTTTAAGAAGTTGTTGAAGTCAAGATCCCACCTGGAGAATGGAGGTATTATCTTGTTAAGTCATAGCAGAAGTCAGGAGCCCGCCCGGAGAGCGGAGGGTTGCAACAAAAATCCCCAGCATAAATTAAAGTCCAGAAGTCGGAAGGAAGGCAACACTAGTCAGAAGAAGGCAGTTTAAGCTTCGAAGGAAAAAGAATGCGAAGCTCACAAAAAGGAAATAAGCGTTCAAGTTCAGCAATCAAGAGAGAATACAAGCCAAGTCAGAAGTAAAGAAACATCGGAGGAAACACAAGGCAACAAGACAGTGAGGCAACAAGGCAACGACAGTTGCATGACCAAGTTTGAGAATAAATCTTTGTAATTCATAGACGATAGTTTAGTATAACTTCTGGTTCTCTTTAGCATGGTGTAATAAGGAGGTCAGTAAGCAGATAGCAGCATCAACAATAGCAGTGACAACAAAACCGCAGCTTCATGGTAGTCCCAACTACCAAAACTTCTCGAACTACATTGACCTGATTCCCTTTTAGCCGGGGATATGTAGGAAACCTTTGAAGCAGAGGTTTGGTCAAATCTTTCAAAAAATGCTTCACACGGAGTAGCCGAACGGGCAAAAATCGCTCGTATCCGCTCACTTTATCTTTGCACGGAAACTCTTCGTCTTTCGGACAAAGAGGGGCAGCTGTGAGCACGTGATTTTTGCCCTATGAGAACTACTCCCAAAAATTCAAAATAAAATGGTTTTGTGTTGTTTGTGATTTATTTGTATTTTTTCTGTGCATGTTTATTTCTACTTTAATTAAGATAAATACAAAATTATGTGTTGCATGTGCATTTAAGATTTAATTTTACAATTTAGGAATTAATTAAACAATCAAGTTTGTTTTACAAAATGAAAAAATCACAAAAATATGTACTTTGCATTTTTAGCATTTAATGTCCAAATTGTGCGATTTTATCTTTATAGGTGTTTAATTTCGAGTGACAATCATTATTAAGAGCTAATATTTTAAGTTAATTGTCTATTTTATTATTTAATTAGGATTTTGGTTGTAATTTAGGAATTAAAAAGGAAATAAGTAGAAAAGAACAAAAATAGAAAAAGAAATCGGAATTGGACCCAAATTGATTTAAATCCCCAAGGCCCAAATCCTTACAGCCCAATTCGGACACCCCAATACCCGGCCTTTACCCCACCATCAGCCCAATCAAAACGACGGCGTTTCAGGATCAACAAATCCCAACCGTTGAATCATTTTGATCCAACGCCTCAGCACAATCCCCACAACCCGACCCATTTGTCCCCGGATCGACCCAGTCCCTCAATGAAACCAAACGACGTCGTTTCCCATAAGGGAATTGATCCAAGCAATTGATCTCACTGAATCGAATGGCTTGGATCCAATCCCCACGTATGAATATAAGGGATCCAAACCGTGCCCCACCCCCCCAAACCAAACCCCCTCGCCCCATCGTCTCTCTCAAACCCTTCAGAGACGACCCCCCCAAACCCTAGCCGCACCCGTTCCCTTCGCCTGAAAACCCCGCTGCGCCGGCTCCGATGGCCATGAAAATAACACCCCTGAACTACCCTGCTCCCCCCTCTCCGATTCCACACTCCATTAACCTCGAATCATACTATATATTCTCGAATCTTCAATCAAAGAATCAGCTAAAAACCTCACCTTCTTTGATGACCGCCAAAATCACACCCCACAACCACCTTGACCTCCTCATACACCATCCATCATTGTTTTCCCTCGAATATTACTATGTTCTTTCGAATCTCAAATTTGAGTCTGAGCCTTAAAGTTTCAAAATCGGTTCTCGATGAGTTGTTGGCATATGTCGACTCAGGACTATGTTCCCACAACAAGAAGATTCGACTCACTGCAGGAACTGATGCTTGTCATTTGTTCTTAACAAGAACAAATGATTAGCCTCAGTTCCCTGCGATTCAAGACGCCAAGAGAGTTCAAAGTTGAATCGGTGAGCCCCTATGGCACTTTCTTCCTGTTTTACTCGATTTTCCTCTGCTTCTCCCTCTTTGCTTCTGCATGTATTCGATTGGTTCATTTTTCTGGTTAAAATTGCAATTTACTTCGAACCACATTTTTTGCTTTAGATTATCTTAGACGTTCGTATTTTGTTAATTTTAGTTTTCCTGCCCAATTTAGTTGTTTCTGTTAGTTCTTATTTTCTGATTTTGGATATGTTAATCAACCCCTGTATTTAATTACTGATGTTTGCACCTGCCATATGAATCATCAGATTTCTAGTTTTTCATTTTCACGGTTTATACAAATAAGTTAACTTGTGTTTTAATCAGCATGTTCGTGTCTCATGGTGTTCTGATTCCTCGTTTGAAATAATTATATTAATTGTTTCGGAAGTCGAATAACAAATAGGTTTGTTTATTGAATGTTTCTTGCTAATGTCATGAAAAGTATGTTTTAAAGAATCGTTTGTCCTGGTTATAATAATTCAAAACTTTATGGGGCTTTAGGGGTCTTTAATTTAGAATTGAAAAGGCAGTAGAGCTGACACCCTGTCTAGCACCTTTAGAGAGTGGAAATCAATGAATAACATGGGATTTTGATTAAAAAACTGAAAAGGAAATACAACTGAACCATGCCTAGTGCCTTTAAGGGTGGAAAATCAGAATAGCATGAGGAGAATGATAAAAAATTGAGGGATACATGTGCAAGAGTAGGTACAACTTGGAAAGGTGAAGGATAGATTTAAAAAAGATTAAAATATACTTCAAAAGAGGATCCGCAACAGGATAAATAGGACCTTAAGGAGAGAATTTAGGGAGGAGGGAGAAGAACAACATTTGGGGAGCTTTGAAAGTGATCAGTTTCTTTTAAAGAGTGCTGGAGAGTTTAAGAAAAGAAATAAAAAGAAAGATACTGTTTCATTGCATCCATAGATGTAATTCGAATTCTGGACAGTGATTCTCATTCCTTTTGATTGCTTAAGTGGTTCAGTGGTCTACTGGTTCAGTTTTTGGTTTAATACAAGCTTGGTTGAGTCTGTTTGTCTTCGTATTTGCTGTTGCTGTTAGTTTACAACCTTTCTGGTTTGTTTTTTGGAGTATTGATTGATTTGCTGCTACTGGTGTATTGTTGTTGTATTGATTGCTGCTAGCCTGCTGCTGACTATTCTTTCTCCTCTTCCTGTGTTGCATTTCTCCAGGTACACATTTGAACCTGTTTTGATGTAGTTTCTTCAGTGGAATGGAAAGGCAATTGTTGTTTGACATCCATTAAAGCTTTATTGTTTTTAGTTTATTATGATACAGTTAGCTTTAAGATTTATATGATAAATTTGTGCATTAATGCGCCTGTAAGGGACTAGTTGGATTATTAACATGCTATGTATTGTTTTATAACTTGTGGACAATAGGCACCTGTATAATTAAGATTGTTGTTTAACCGATTTGAGTTGTTTTGAATTGTGATGGACTGTTAACTCTAATATGTAGCTCATTTCTGTTGAAATCGAGTCCATAGTGTCAAATAGTTTCATTGTTCGGGTTAATTGCTCGCCACACTAAAAATCAAAGGCAAATCACAGCAAATAGGTGCATATTGACGTTAGTCCAGGTCACGTATGTTTTGTTTCGAATTTGAAATTATCCATGACTCCATGTGTGATTTAAATCATTATTGGATAAGTGATTCGTTAAAGTAAGTTATAGGTAATACCATTTCTACCCTAATAGGGATGAGCAAACAATTGTGAGTTATGTGCTAAACAAAAATGAGAATTGAGCTGTGTGTTAAAATCAGTGCTACAATAGCTTAAAAATGATGTCAAGCTCGAGTGCAAAAATTAGAAATTATGAGTTTGATGCAAGTATGATTAATTCTGCAAATTAGCTCCCCCTACAACCATTGATCAAGTTGGATTGTCATGATCCCTGAGGCCTAAATAATTCCTGCCCTGGCTACGGAAGTTCCATTGATAGGATACTAGGTGTATGAGCCGTTGTGGGCTCAGGTGGCCCATTTTCTATGAAATGAAACTTTAGTCGTGTACTGGAAATGTCCCGCGTTCTTCGTTCAACTCTGGGGTTTAACTGTTGAAATAAAGTTATGTAATTTCGGATCTTTCACGCACATTAATTAACTAGGATTGCTTTCATTTTAGAGACGAATTAAATAGAAAATTATAGATTGTTTTAGGATGGACCTTTAAAATAATAAAATAAGGCGAGCCTCGCCTAAATGCATAAATTGTGGGGCCCTTGATAGATGTATCTATTTAAAATCCTTAGATTTCAGGAACGGGTCGTTTAGTGAATTTCACGGTCTTCCCCAAATAATAATGAGTTAGTCTCTTTAGGCGCATATTTTAATAACGTTACCTCCCTAAACTCGGGTGCACATTTATGTGACCCAAATCCAAATCTCAACAAAGTCGGAATGTGTAAAAAACGACAGGTGAATTTATGTGGCGCAGTTCACGACGCATTTTCATGACGTTGCAATTCTCTTATAAAATAAAAATGAATAAAAGCGGTTAAGGTTAAAATTCGCACGTAGATTCATAATTGTTAAAATCAGATAATTTAAGCCAAATATAACAGTTGAGCGACCGTGCTAGAGACACGGAACTCGGGAATGCCTAACACCTTCTCCCGGGTTAATAGAATTCCTTACTCAGATTTCGGGTTCGTGGACTGTAATACAGAGTCAATCTTTTCCTCGATTCAGGATTCAACCAGTGACTTGGGACACCATAAATCTCCCAAGTGGTGACTCTGAATTAAATACATAAATCCCGTTTCGATTGTCCTTTAATTGGAAAAACTCCCTTTACGCCCCTGCGGGCGTAGGCAAAAAGGAGGTGTGATATTACTCACCTCTAGCCGGTCAAATACTACTCTGCGATGCCCTTTCCTTTCGTATCGACCTCCTCGCACGTCGAATCTGGCCAAAACCACAACGAACACATCACAATAGGCTAAGGGAATATAACCCAATCGAAAAGACTCGAAAAATATCAAAAATCATGAGATTTGCAAAACCCGAGCCCCGGGCCCATGTCTTGAAATCCAGAAATTTTTACATCAAAATGTTCCTTATCTTGCCACGAGTCTATACATACCAAATTCACAAGAATCGAAGTCCATTTGACCCCTCAAATCCCAAATTTAGAATTTCAATCTCAAGCCCTAATTTCTTATAATTTGGCTATGTTTTCATGGATTTCTAGGATGATTCTTCTATAAAATCATGTATTTAACTCATAAAACTTACTTCCAATCGATCTTAGTTAAAACTCCCTTTAATCCCCGTCCAAAAGCTCTCAAAATGACTAAAAATGATGGAGAAATGGGGTGTTTTTCGTGAATGAAATGTAAACATTCTGCCCAGAATTTTTCGGAATTACTGTTCACCCCGTGTTACTGTTCACCCGTGATACTGTTACGGTACTGTTCACGGATACTATTATGGGGTACTGTTCACAACACTATTCACGGATACTGTTATGGGGTACTGTTCACGGCATTATTCACGGATACTGTTACGGGATACTGTTCACGACACTATTCATGGATACTGTTACGGGGCACTGTTCATAACTACTGTTCACAGTGCTGTAAAAAAATGCAGCAGCTTTATTTTTTTCGTGCCTAAATCGATCTGTTAACCTTCCGAAATACACCCGAGTCCCCCGAGACCTCAACTAAAAGCACCAACATGTCTTAAAATATTATGCAAACTTGCTCCAATCGTCAAAACACCTCAACTAACGCCAAAATCATCAAGTTATATCGAATTCAAGCCTAAGTTCTTTTAAAACTTCTAAAACACACATTCGATCAAAAACCCGACCAAACGATGTCCGAATGACCTAAAATTTTGCACACATATCCCAAATGACACAATGAAGCTACAACAACTCTCAGAATTTCATTCCGACACACGGATCAAAATCTCACCTATCAACCAGAATTCGCCAAAATACTAACTTCGCCAATTCAAGCCTAATTCAACACCAGACCTCCAAAATTACTTTCGGTCCTGCTCCTAAGTCCAAAATCACCTCCCGGAACTAACCGAACTGTCGAAATTCACATCCGAGCCCTCTAACTCATAAGTCAACATTCGGTTGACTTTTCCAACTTAAACCTTCTTAAAAGAGACTAAATGTCTCATTTCTTATCAAAATCGCTCAAAATAAATTCTAATGCACCCTATACCGATAATGAAACATGAGGAAGCAGAAAATGGGACGAACGAGACAGTAACTCATGAGACGACGGGTCGGGTCGTCACATTCTCCCCAACTTAAACAAACGCTCGTCCTCGAGCGTACCCAGAGTTGTCCTAGAAGCCAACCAAAAGCTGAATGACCTTATCAAGCATAAACCCGGGGATGATCCCACGTCACCCTATCTCACATGGGTCCGATAACGCGTTGTAACTAAGATCACACAATCTAGTCTAGCCCATAAATCATAGAGCCACATTTCACCTTTTTGGAATCATACACAAGATCAGAACCTCACACCTACATTCAGAATAAGTTTGAACCAGCTGTAATAGACCATGCCTGCAACCTTAGGTGCAATTGTATGATATACCAATAACTCAAACAAATGCAGCAATAACTTCCATTCACAGCAGCTGCCCACAACAACCAAATACCGATAGAAATCTCTTATTAGCCAATGTCTCATTCCAACACTCTCATATACTGCCAATGATAATTGAAACACGCAATAAATCATAACCATTGCTCAGATCAACCATTCATGAGGCCATTTCTCCTTTAGCAATTATAGTAACAATTTTTTTTTTAAAACCGAACCTCGATAATTACCCATCAAACATGCTGAAATCAAATCCGTTCGTATTCATCAATGACCCCAATGATCACCTCGAATCCAACACACCACTCTGGTGATATGATACCTCAATACAGGCCTAAGCCACAACTTTCATAATACGCGCACCAATAAAAAACGGCCTAAACATACTCAAGTCATGAAAAATGACTCAAACGAAAGAGCTGTACCTCAAGCTCATCAGTACCATCAGCGGACCCAACAAGAACATGCTGCAATACTACTGAAATATCATTAGTTTAATAACATTACCTTTTTATGAGACATATACTCTCGTCAAGTCACTTACAATTAGCAATACTATTTCCCCAATCATCCAAAGATCATTTGCCCTAATCATCTGAAGCTTTTTTCTCTAATTACCTAGAAGAAAATCGCTACACATCTCATGTTTTGCATGATGTACATAGGTATTGTTCTAACTCTTACAATATTGACATGACGGATGAGGTATGCATAAATTCATGACCACTGTCCAGACAACGATTCGTTAGTTCAATACTCCTGGCAAGAACTATCACCTCATTTTGAGCAAAATCATGGTCTTAGCTCCTTAATTTACTTCATATACACTCAGATTGCACTAATCTCAAATTCAATGATCTCGTCTCACCCAGTACGAACTGCTCAGGCAATAAGCCACCCTGGACATAATCAAAAGTCGCATATGATGCCTCAATATGCCAATAAGCTACCAATTCGAATGCGGTACAAAAGGAAAACAACCTCTGGAAGGAATTACCAATCTCACACACTAATACAGACTTTCCTTTGAAAACAGGAAGCAAGGCATACAAAATAGCATATAGAAAACTATACTCAACATCACATTGTTACGGCGTGCAACCCGATCCAGATAACATACCCATTGCGGCGTGCCACCCGATCCAGATAACATACACATGGCGGCGTACCACCCGATCCACACATAGATCTCACATAAGGAGATGCACATCGAGCCAAATTTTCTCATTACAACAAAATACCGAGTATCGGTCGTAAGCATGCTAAGTGCATAACAATATCTCTGAGGGACATATAGCGTTATAAGCTACAAAACTCAAGCACAACTGAGGTGCGATGTACAATCTGAATTTCAAGAGCCAAGATGCTCATATAACGTCATTCCTACACAGATTCTCAACACATAGCAATTTCTCAAGTCGTCTCACACTCACACGGCGCAATGTATCACTATGGGAAATATCTGATAATGGAACATCAACCTAACTACTCCTCCATGAGGACCGTGTTACTAAAATGCACACATATGGCCTGATATAGAGCCATTATTCACATTAAATCTATCCATCGACTTCAAGCCGATTCTGATCACACTGAACTAGTCTGATAACCTTTCAAAGGTCCATAATAACTCCCATTTTTCTCATAACACACAAGAACAACCATCACAATCGGGGTAATCCTCCCCAGTTCACAACCCAATATGCCAAGTGCCCTCCAGGCATGAATCTTTAATTTAACGACACCATCACAAACTTCATACTTGGTTTACATCTTTAATCAATCAAGTGATCACATGCCACACTTATATAATCTTCCCGTGGGACACACTCCCACAACCTACCACAACAATATCTGGAGCGTACCTCCAAACCATCGATCGCACTAATGCTGAAGAGCGATCAAGAGTCATTAACCGGGACGGAAAACCCTTTTTACAAAACATCGATCTTAGGTGACGCTGAAGACAATTCCAACTTACCGTAAACATCGAAACTTATCTCTTGCTCATCCGAGCTCATGACATCTTGTCAAAAAAATTTCTTCACTCGTGCCATTCTCGGCCTAATTTCCACAACCAGAACTGATTCACCAGCATGCATCAAATCGGAACTAACATAGTACATAACCGTACAATCCGCTAACCAATAGCAAGCTCCCCAACTTGGCTCGAAGCTGTAGATCACAACATATACTCTATTGCTGCCATAATACCATGGTAAGATTAAACTCACTCCTTCATAAGCTTGTGGAAACACGAATCATCGGAAATTTTAACTCTTCTTCAATTTTTGCATTCACTCACACAACAGTTAAGCCCACTCTTCAGGCGACAATTATTTTTTTTTACTAAGTCCCAAATTTTTCAAAAATTTCGGCAGAGTTTCCTTTGTAATTGGGCCTATCCACCTGCTAGAGAATCACCAAAACCATCCTAACAACACGTCCACAACTTGACAAAGCATCACAATGTATATCAACAACATTAATCTCAATATTACATGTATTATATTATCAAAATTGATACATGGACATGTGTTACACCTATTTGAATCATAACACATAAAAAATACCTTTCAATCCTCCATTATTGGGATATTCAACCGAGTAAGAACATATTCTTTCTTTAATGTTTTCGACCCTCAAGGTGGTCTCCTTGACTCAACAATTTCGTCATAATACATTTACAGAAGCGATCTCAGCTCCTAGACTTATCCAACTAGTATGACAAATCAATTCCCCTCATAAGCTAATTACCCACTAGCTTTACCTTTAGTTAATATTTTTTTGTATACCTTCCACTGCCATACACATTACACAATCACTTAATCTTCCTGAGTCTAAACTCATACTATAACATGAAATATACTTCACTCCAAATAGGAGCCATAAAAAGATTCTTCACACACCCTTAACTTGGGACTACACATCCTATCACAAAGGAAATCATACACTCAATAGTTCATCTATCATCCAGTAGACCTTCCTCGTCACTTCCAAGTCATATAGATACATCACGCAGTACTATCATACTCGTCACGTAGCTATCCAGCCATGATTCCCACTAATAGGGACAGTACCGAACATAAAGGTTCATCTATCGTTCGCGCATACGAACATGTGGAAGGAATCGTAAGAGTTACTTTTCAAGCTGAATCAAGGACGCACGATAAGAATTTCAAAAATATGAAGTTTTTCTTAAAGGTTCTGCAGCCTCTCGAGGATAAATACAGACGTCTCTGTACCGATCCGCGAGACTCTACTAAACCTTCTCATGAGTCGTGAGACCTAGTAACCTAGGCTCTGATACCAACTTGTCACGACCCAATTCCCGAACCTGATCGTGATGGCGCCTCTCATGAAGACAAGGCCAGCCATTCAACCCAATCATCCTTTTAAGACAATTAATTAACACAATTATAGTATAAACATGGTTTAATAATATCCAATAGCGAAAAGTATAGATAAAAGACGGAAATCCAACCCAACTCAGCCCTAACCGGGGTGTCACAAGTCACGAGCATCGATAAGAATGAAATTTCCACATTACGGTCTAGAAATACACTGAACAAGAATAATGAATAACATAGAGAGATAGTGGTGCTGCGAACGCTGACAGTCACCTCGCTAAAACCTCTACAACGCTGCCTTCACAACGCTACCGGGTGAATAATTACCTGCAACTCCACGCGAGGTGCAGAGAGTAAAGTGAGTACTCCAACTCAGTGAGTAATAAATATAAATAATGACTGAAGGTAAGAAAACACATTAAGGCACACAACATTCTATACAGAAGCAGTGAAATCATTTAAAATAACAATTCAGTGAAATATCGTGTGAAATTTCTTTTAAACCAGTAAAATAAGTAATTTGGTAGTAAAATGACGAGTAGAAATCTGCCCCTCGGGCTCAATATCAAAACAACAAGTAGAAATCTGCCCCTCGGGCTCAGTATCAAAATAATAACTAGAAATCTGCCCCTCGAGCTCAGTATCAAAATAATAAGTAGAAATCTGCCCCTCGGGCTAAGTATCAAAATAATAATTAGAAATCAGCCCCTCGGGCTTAGTATCAAAATAATAATTAGAAATCTACCCCTCGGGCTCAGTATCAAAATAATAAGTAGAAATCTGCCCCTCGGGCTCAGTATCTCAGAACAGTATCAGCCCCTCAGGCTCAGAACAGTATAAAGCAAACAGTCAATGAAATAAGAGCACATAATTATTATGACAGATAATGCAGATAAGGAATAAATGCATGAGTGCAATGCAATGCACATGATGGTACACTCTATGCATGAGTGCAATGCAATGCATATGATGGTACTCTCTAGTACCTACTGCAGTGTGCACCCCGAGCCATCCATTTTATTTATCATCGACGGCGCTCACTGGGGGGGTGTATACAGACTCCGGAGAGGCTCCTACAGCCCAAGCGCAATATCAATCCATCTCGTGGCATCAATCAAATCCAGGTCAGTCATTGTTACCTGACCCATTTACATCATATAGTGCCATTGTTACCATTATTTCAAGTTCTTACTGCGACGCGCAGCCTGAGCCACCCATAATGTTTCAAGTCACATCACACAGTGCCATTGTTACCATTGTTTTAAGTCACTGTTGCGGCGCGCGTCCCGATCCATGCTCAGTCCAGAAATCATCATAAGCCCCTTGGGCATTTGTAAAACAGTAATTCTTAGCCCGAAATATCATTTAGAATTATCATTTAAGTTTTAAAATCTTAGAAAGATGGCTGAGTTTGCAAAACAATATTTAAAACCTTGGACTGAGGTCAAATGATATGCAAAATATGCGAAAGCAGTGATATCAATCCCTGAAGGATTAAATAATTGGCAAGAAGCCTACAATTGGAAACATGACTGAGGATATAAATTGTTTAACAAAATAAGTGAGGAAAATCAGTCAAAAATCCCCTAAGGGTTCTACAGGTCGGCACAAGGCCCCAAGCATGGCAACAAGCCCAATTCACAATAATAAAGTATACGTCTCAACCATAAATGTAGTAAAATATCTCTCGGGACGGACCAAGTCACAATCCCCAACGGTGCTCTACCCCACGCCCGTTATCCGACGTGCAAGTCACCTCAATATATTGTTACGATGTGAAATTCCGGGGTTTCAAACTCTCAGGACATCATTTACATCTATTACTCACCTATAGCCGGCCAAATACTACTCCGCGATGCCCTTTCCTTTCGTATCGACCTCCTCGCGCATCGAATCTTGCCAAAACCACAACGAATACATCACAATAGGCTAAGGGAATATAACCCAATCGAAAAGACTCGAAAAATATCAAAAATCATGAAATTTGCAAAACCTGAGCCCCGGGCCCATGTCTTGAAATCCAGAAATTTTTACATCAAAATTTTCCTTTTCTCGCCACGAGTTTATACATACCAAATTCACAAGAATCGAAGTCCATTTGACCCCTCAAATCCCAAATTTAGAATTTCAATCTCAAGACCTAATTTCTTATAATTTGGCTATGTTTTCATGGATTTCTAGGATGATTCTTCAATAAAATCATGTATTTAACTCATAAAACTTACCTCCAATCGATCTTAGTTGAAACTCCCTTCAATCCCCGTCCAAAAGCTCTCAAAATGACTAAAAATAGTGGAGAAATGAGGTGTTTTTCGCGAATGAAATGTAAACATTCTGCCCAGAATTTTACGTAATTACTGTTCACCCCGTGTTACTGTTCACCCGTGATACTGTTACGGGTACTGTTCACGGATACTGTTACGGGGTACTGTTCACGACACTATTCACGGATACTGTTACGGGGTACTGTTCAAGGCACTATTCACGGATACTATTACGGGGCACTGTTCATGAGCACTGTTCATAACTACTGTTCACAGTGCTGTAAAAAAATGCAGCAGCTTTATTTTTTTCGTGCCTAAATCGATCAGTTAACCTTCCGAAATACACCCGAGGCCCCCGATACCTCAACTAAAAGCACCAACATGTCTTAAAACATTATGCAAACTTGCTCCAATCGTCAAAACACCTCAACTAATGCCAAAATCATCAAATTATATCGAATTCAAGCCTAAGTTCTTTTAAAACTTCTAAAACACACATTTGATAAAAAACCCAACCAAACGATGTCCGAATGACCAGAAATTTTGCACACATATCCCAAATGACACAATGAAGCTAAAACAACTCTCGGAATTTCATTCTGACACCGGGATCAAAATCTCACCTATCAACTGGAATTCGCCAAAATACTAACTTCGCCAATTCAAGCATAATTCAACACCGGACCTCCAAAATTACTTCGGGTCCTGCTACTAAGTCAAAAATCACCTCCCGGAACTAACAGAACCGTCGAAATTCACATCGGATCTCTCTAACTCACAAGTCAACGTCCGGTTGACTTTTCCAACTTAAACCTTCTTAAAAGAGACTAAATATCTCATTTCTTATCAAAAACACTCCAAATAAATTCTAATGCACCCAATACCGATAATGAAATACGAGGAAGCAGAAAATGGGACGAACGAGACAGTAACTCATGAAATGACGGGTCGGGTCGTCATATCAACCGATACAAATTCCCCCTAAGGGTTCTACAGATCGGCACAAGGCCCCAAACATGGAAACTAGCCCATAATATAATGATATTAATTAAGTCTCATTCAAAAGTACAATAGAGTCATCACACAAGATGGACCGAGTCTAAATCCCCAGTAGTAACAGACCCCACGCTCATCATACAGCGTGTATCTCATCTCCACATAGCACCACGTTGTGCAAATCCGAGGTTTCAAACCTTCAAAACATCATTTATAACCATTACTCACCTCAAGCAGGCCGAAATCCTAGCGCGCTACCCCCTTGCCTCGCAGATCAACCTCCTCGAGCATCGAATCTGATTAAAACCACAAGTAATACATTACAATAGGCTAAGGGAATACAACCCAATCGAAAAGACTCGAAAAATATCAAAAATCACGAAGTTGGCAAATCCTGAGCCCCGGGGCCATTTCTCGAAAAATCAGAAAATTCACATCACCGGATTCCTTATCTCGCCACGAGTCTATACATATCAAATTTACCAAAATCCGAGCTAAAATGCTCCCTCAAACCCCAAATTTACATTCAAAAAGTCAAGCTCTAATTCTTCCCTTTTAATCAAATTTTCCATGAATTTAAATGTTGAATCCACAATTAAATGATGTTTCTAGGCCATAGGACTTACCTCCAATCGATTCCCAGTCAAAACCCTCTTTAATCCTCGTCAAAAGCTCTCAAGGTTACTGAAAAATGGAGGAAATGGGTTGGATTCACGTATGAAATGTTTTAACATTCTGCCCAGATCATTGTAGCTCCTTCTATGCGATCGCATTAGAGCCCATGCGATCGCATAGCACAAATATTCTGCCCCCCAGATTTAGCGCTATGTGATCGCATAGGCCTCTCTGTGATCGCATAGCACAAGGTCTTTACCCTGTGCGATCGCATGCCTTCCACCACGATCGTATAGCACAACCAAACAGCCCCTCAAATTCCTTCTATGTGATCGCATGACACCCTCTGCGATCGCATAGAACAAAAATACTCTGCGATTTTTCTATTGCATTTTACAACTCCAAACTTCCTGTTAACCATCCGAAATCGCCCCGAGGCTCCCGAGACCTCAACCAAACGCACCAACATATATTAAAAAATCATCCAAACTTGCTCAAATCATCAAAACACCTCAACTAACACTAAAATCATAGAATTACATCGAATTCAAGCCTAAGTTATTTTAAAACTTCTAAAACACGCATTTGATCAAAAACCCGACCAAAACACCTCCGAATGATCTGAAATTTTGCATACACATCCAAAATCACCTAACGAAGCTAGTGCAACTCTCGGAATTCCATTCTGACTCTCGGATCAAAATCTTACCTATCAACCGGAAATCGTCAAAATACTAACTTCGCCAATTCAAGCCTAATTCTACTCCGGACTTCCAAAATCAATTTCGATCACACTCCTAAGCCACATATCATCGCCCGAAGCTAATCGAATCACCGGAAGTCACATACGAGCCCTCTAACCCAATAGTCAACACCCGGTTGACTTTTCCAAAACAAGCCTTTCTTAAAAAGACTAAGTATCTCATTTTCTATCAAAACCAATCCGATATAACTATAACACATCGAATACCGATAACGAAACATGAAGAAGCATAAAATGGGGGAAACGGGGCAGTAACTCACGTGACGATGGGCCGGGTCGTCACATGTGGATATGAGTTGAACCCTGTAGGATATGAATTGAAATTTTTGTTTATGTATTGAAATTTTAGTTTATAAATTAAAATTTTAGGATTTGACTTGAACTTTTCTGGATATGAGTTGAACCTTTAGGATATAAATTGAAATTTAGGTTTATGTATGTGACGACCCAAAGGGTCATCACCGTAGTTCTTTCTTGTTCCGCGCTTCCGAGGCCTTGAAAACCTCGCTTTTAGTTGCTTCAATTTGCGTGCACAGTTCGGGCGCTTAGTCGAAAAGTTTTTATGTTAGAATATGTGAATTATGTGAAATATTTGATGGATTTTGATATTAATATGCATAATATTGACTTCGATCAACATTTTGGGTAAACGGACCCGGACCTGTGATTCAACGGTCCCAGAGGGTCCGTAGAAATTTATGGGACTTGGGCGTGTGATCGGAATTAAATTCCGAGGTCCCAAGCCCGAGAAATAAATTTTTGTGTGAAATTATTTTCTGAAATTAATTAAGGAAAATGAAGAAGGAAATTGATCAGAAAACTGTGGTATCGGGCTCATATTTTGGTTCCAATGCCCGGTACGAGTCTTAAATATGTTTTAAGCACTATCTGTAAAGTTTGGCTAAAAACGGACGTCATATGACGTGTTTCGGACTTAAAATGGGGAATTTGAGTTTTATGAAAGTTGAAAGAAAATCATGTGTTTTGAGGCTTGATTCTATGTATATGATGTTATTTTGGCGATTTGATCGCACAAATGAGACCGTAAGATGTTTTTAAGATCATATGTATGTTTGGTTTGGAGCCCCGAGGGCTCGGGTGAGTTTTGAGTGGGGCCCGGGAGGTCTTAGACTTAAAAAAAATGCAGGTTAAGGTGTTGCAGGCCCAGCGCGGCCACGGCCGTTTCCGAGCGGTCCGCGCTGGCAGCCACGCGGCCGCGATGCTTTTTTGTGTGATCCGCATGGTGGGGGTTCAGAGGGTCGGTAGCCAGGTCGACCAGTGCAGCCGCGCACCAAATCAGTGCGGTCCACGCTGGGTGGGTTCAGAGAGCCCACTTCTTCCCTCCCTCGGCGCGGTCGCGGTACATTTCCGCACGGTCCGTACTGGTAGCCACACGACCGCGGTGCATTTCTGCGCGGTCAGCGCCATCCCCCAGCAAAAATATATAAATTCGGGAATTTCAGTCATTTTCCACTTTTCATAAACCCAAAACCTAAGAGGCGATTTTCCAAAAAACTTTTCTTCTCCAAAACGATTGGTAAGTGATTTCTAACTTAATTTCTTTATTCCTTGACATCTTTTAACATGATTTCAAATTCAAATCAAAGATTTTCATGGGGGAAATTGGGTGTTTTGGGTAGAACCTAAGTTTTCTACAAATTGAGAAGTTGAACCTCAATTTGTGGTCCGATTTCAAAACAAATCATATATTTGGATTCGTGGGAGAATGGGAAACCGGGTTTTGGTCCGAATCTCGAGTTTCGACCACGTGGGTCCAGGGGTGTTTTTGACCATTTTGGGAAAAACATTGTAAAATTTATTTTCATGCATGGGGAGTGATTCATTTAGTAATTATTAATGTGATTAAGTAACATATGACTAGATTCGAGCGGATTGGTGGTGGAATCAAGAGGTAAACCTATACAGAAGCGTGAGTTGAGTTTGGAGCATTCGAGGTAAGTGTTTGTTCTATCTTTGGCTTGATGAAGTCAGATATTACGATCTATATTATGGGATCGTGTGGCACGCCGTCCACTTATATATGATATTATGGGATCGTGTGGCACGCCGTCCACTTATATATGATATTATGGGATCGTGTGGCACGCCGTCCACTTATATATGATATTATGGGATCGTGTGGCACGCCGTCCACTTATATATGATATTATGGGATCGTGTGGCACGCCGTCCACTTATATATGATATTATGGGATCGTGTGGCACGCCGTCCACTTATATATGATATTATGGGATCGTGTGGCACGCCGTCCACTTATATATGATATTATGGGATCGTGTGGCACGCCGTCCACTTATATATGATATTATGGGATCGTGTGGCACGCCGTCCACTTATATATGATATTATGGGATCGTGTGGCACGCCGTCCACTTATATATGATATTATGGGATCGTGTGGCACGCCGTCCACTTATATATGATATTATGGGATCGTGTGGCATGCCGTCCACTTATATATGATATTATGGGATCGTGTGGCACGCCGTCCACTTATATATGATATTATGGGATCGTGTGGCACGCCGTCCACTTATATATGATATTATGGGATCGTGTGGCAATTTTCTTTATATAGAATGTAAATCCGAGGAAGGAGGACATCCTCACCCTTACCTTCTCTCTCTAATATTCTCTCTTATCTTCTCTCTTGTAAGAAATATCTGAGTTAATTACAAGTATCTAAAACAGCTATGGAGCATTCAAACGAGTTACAAAACCAGGTAAGTTTATTTATAATCATGTTTAACTAAACTCTTATATTCCTTATAATCTCTTAAAAATCATAATTGTTTATCATGTTATAGTACTGTTATAAAGAACATCTTGAGAAAGTTTGCCTGTCTAATAATGCTGAGAGTAGTTAAGCCCAGACTATGCCATCCTAAAGTGGAAACCAGTAGGCAAGGAAGCCGTTTAGGGGAGTACACAGAGTTGAGGCGCTGTTAGGGTAAATGATTGAAGCATGAAAAACATGGTAGTGACCAGAAAAGATTGTTCAGTATAACTTATTAAAATATGATAAACTCTATGATAAACAAAGAGGTTAGAGGGAATATGTTTAGTAAACACATGATAAGGATAAATAATAAATCTAAATGAACAACCACACGTATTTATTAGAAGAAAATATTGACTACAAAATACTTATGTTATATATCTTTAAGAGACTTAATAACGATGTTAAAAGAAAAATTTACGATATTTTAGTTACTTTTGAAATAATATATGTAATGGAACAAGCATTTACAGAACTAATTGTATCACATGAAATAGATATATTAGATCTATATGAACTAGATTTATATTCAGACTAATGATCACATATCAAGTTAATAAAATCTTTTTATAAATGAAACATAACACTTTTCATTATATAAGATTCTATAATACCCAGAAATGGAAACTTCTTAAAAACCTCAGTAACATAAATAGAAAAATAGATTGTGTTAAATACAATATTAAAACCTGCAAAGATATTATTAGATATAATAAATTACGTAATAAAGCTTTACTAACTATAGAAAATGAAATTGAATTTTATGAAGATAAACTTGAAAGTTATCAACACAGAAAAGAAATAACACTGAGAAATATAGAAACCATGGATATATGTATCAACAGGTATACATCTCAGTATTAATATGAACAAATCAAAAATTGATAGTTACAAATATTTTAAGTACTGGTTAGAAATTCTAAAACATATAAATATGTCAAAAATAATATTAGAAAAAAATATAGAAGAATATCAAAAAACTAAAGATATTAAATACTTAGAATACACACTTGAAAATATAAAAGAAATTTCAAGGTTAGCTACAGATAATCATGAAAAAGCATTTAATTCCACAACTACATAAAAAAGATCCTATGAAAAATAAGATGAACTCAAACAACCCCCCCCCCCCAAATTGGTATCAGAGCTATGAAAAATAAACATTTATATTAAGAAGCAAATCATGAAAAATAACACTGACATTAATAGTACAAACCCGCAAAACAGTGAAACAATCAAAATAACTAAGAAATCGCAGAAAATTAGGAAGAAACTAAAGAAACTATATATAGAATATGAATACTTAAGTATCACAAAAATAAACAAAGCTAGGCTGTCCAAATTAATCGATATAATATCTAAAACAGAATATAAATATGTTTGTTATCTAAAGGATAAAAGATGAATAAAGAAGAATTCGCATTAGAAGAGAAAACATATGAGAATCCAGAAGGATTAAAAATAACAATAATATTTTCTAACTTAGGAAGAAGATATAAAAAAATAGGAAATAACCTAAACTTAATGTTAGAAAAAGAAACTGTAAAACTAGAGGATAGTTTAACCGCCATGGTTAGAATAACAAAAGAAAACGAAGAAATAGATAGAAAACGAGAGATTAAAGAAATACAACAGCAAGCTAAAGAAAAAATACAACAGATAGAGGAAGTAAAAAACACTAAAATAACAGAATTAGAAAAAGAATTAGAGATGCTAAAACAGATGTATGCAAATAAACTAAAAGAAAAGGAAAAACGTAAAGAAGAAGAAGAAGAACTAAAACTAACAAATGAGATAGAAAGATTCAAATTACAGTTAGAAGAAGTACAGGAGAGTCCATCAAAAATAAGTATAAACGAAATAAATGACCAAAGTGATAAAGACACAGAACTAGGAGAAAACTATTCAGAAACAAGTGAAACATACACAGAACTTATAGAAAAAACAGAAAAGATAAAAATAAACCCAGAAATAAATACAGGAGATATGAACGAAGATAAACCAAGCATATCAGGAATAAAAAATCCAAAACAATTAAACCCAACCTATTACAGAGTAAGTTATGATGCATATGACAGAAACAAAACATTATGGGATAAAAGGTTAAATAAGAAATGGGCACCAAGACAGATAACTGAACAATATAATTTTTTAGATCTAGATTGTGTAGCAGATATAAATAAAACAATACAATTATGGATAGGATATATCTCAAAACAACTAATAGATAATAAAATAACAATAACGGAAACACCAGGATATATAGAAAGAACATTAATAGGAACTGTAAAATTATGGTTACAAAATTTATCAAGTGAAAGCTTAGACACATTAAGGAGTAATAAAAAACTTGACGGTACAACTACAACAACAGTTACAGATATATTAAATAAATATGAAATAGCAATAAGAAATGAATTTAGTAGTATGACAACAGAAGTAGAAGAACAAAATAAAGAAAAAATTACAAATAGAAATTTAATGACAAAATTAGCAATATGTAATATGTGTTATATAGATGAATATACTTGTGCATTTAGAGACTATTATTATAAAGGAACATATAGTCCAGATGAAAGTAAAGAGATAAGAAAATTATATTTTACAAAATTACCAGAACCCTTTAGCTCAAAAATAATAAAAAGTTGGAACGAAGCAGGACTAGCAGATACATTAGGAGTAAGGATAAAATTTCTACAAAACTGGTTTATAGAATTATGTGAAAAATATAAAGAAAACATGAAAATGGAAAAAATATTAGTAAAAAATTTGGCATGTTGCAAAAGTAGAATAGCACCCCAATTTGGCTGCACAGATAAATATTACAAAAAAGAAGGAAAGAAAAAGAAATTTAAATCAAAATATTCAAAGTATAAATATAGGAAACCAAGAAGAAGATATTATGTAAAAAATTATAAACATAAAAAACCATATAGGAAAAAGAAAAAACTAACAGAATGTACTTGCTATAATTGTGGAAAGCTAGGACACTTAGCCAAAGATTGTAAATTACCAAAAAACCCAAAGAAGAAACAAATTACCGAAATATTGATAGATAATGATAAATATACACAAGTAGAATATGTAGATTATGAATTAAGCAGTGAAGACAGCATATATGAGATATCAGAAAACGAGTTCTCTGAAAATGAAATAAACAAGGATATAGAAGAGTCAGATGAAGAAAATTATGACTGAAAAAGATATACAAATTATACAACAAGAAGAACACCAAGATGAACAATCTTCAGAACAAAAAATAATATTTGACGCTAATATATTTGAACAAATAAAAGGAAAAGAATTGGATCTAAGTATAGACAAAATATTAGAAGTACCAACAATAAAGAATTGGTTTAAAAGACAAAAAGAAGAATACTATGTAGTAAGCCAAAGAGAACATATAATAGATTGTAAATACATCAAAGGTAAAGCACAAATACCAATTTTAAATAAAAGACTACTAAATAAAGAAATACAAGATATAAAAGCAAAAAATCCAATAAAATATGTACACTTAGGAGGAACGGAGATCCTAATAAAAGCATGTTTTAGGGAAGGAATAGATACCCCTATAGAAATATACTTGGCAGATGATAGGATTGTACAACCTATAGAAAAGAGTATAATAAGTGCTGTAAGAGGTAACTTAATATACCAAAAATTTAAATTTATAGTAAGTGCTAACTATTCAGTAGCAGTAGATGATAAAAATATAGATAAATCATTAGTATTATACTGGAAAATGTCTGGAATAGAATTAGCACCAGGAAGTAAAATATTCACAGCAAGATGTAAAAATCTATATGTCTTAACAACAAAACATAAGATAACAGCTAAAAATAAAATAAATAAAATAAAAATAGAAAATCCATTCGAAAGAATAGTATCAGTTATAGACAACAATGATTACAGTTATACAGAAATAGACATGGATGAAGATTTAGAAATAGTAAAAGAAAGATTAAGCACATCAAAACGAATAAATAATGAAATGCCAGAAACATCATCAAGAAGTACATCAAGAAGTACATCAAAAAGAATAAATTATACCACTCCACAAAAATTAATAGAACAAAAAATAGAAGAAATAAACCCACATCATTATTATATAACAGGAATAATGGACCAAAGAAAATATTTAATACTAATAAATACAGGGCAGGAAGAGAATTATGTTATAAGAGAACTAATACCAGAACAAGAGATAGTAACAATAGAACAACAAAATTCAGAACTACCAAAAGCGTTAAGAAAAAACGAAGAAACAACTGAAAAAGAATTAATTATTGGAGGAATACCAATATTAATAAATTTTAAAATATATCAAGGAGATAAAAATATTACACTAGGGATAAAATGGTTAGAAAAAGTCAAACCATATAAATTAGAAGATAGGCAATTAACAATAAGTTATGAAAATAAGAAAATAATAATAAAAAGAACTTTGATATAATGCCAAAGATATACATACTTTCCAAAATAATAGTAGAAGGATATTATAATAGATATTATACACCTATGGTGGATACAGGAGCAGAAGCTAATATGTGTAGACATAATTGTTTACCAGAAAGTAAATGGGAAAAGCTAAAAACCCCCATAGTAGTAACAGGATTTAATAATGAAGGAAGTATGATAACATATAAAGCAAGAAATATAAAAATACAAATATGGGATAAAATATTAACCATAGAAAGAAATATATAGTTACGAATTCACAAATAAAGATATATTATTAGGAATGCCATTTTTAGATAAATTATACCCACATATTATAACAAAAATACATTGGTGGTTTACTACCCCGTGTAAACAAAAATTAGGAGCAAAAAGAGTAAATAATAAAGTAAGAAAAACAACACCCTGGATTAAAGGAAGTGAAAAGATTACCCAAAAATTAGAAAATGTAATACAAAGTAACCATAATATAGAGATAATCATTTTCTCAATAAATAAGATAAAACCACTACAAGATAAACTAGAATTACTATATAATGATAATCCACTCCAAGGATGGGAAAAACATCAAACAAAAATAAAGATTGAACTAATAGATGAAAATAGCATAATAACACAAAAACCTTTAAAATACAATTTTAATGATTTAACAGAATTTAAAATGCATATAAAAGAATTATTAGATAATAACTACATACAAGAAAGTAATAGTAAACATACTAGCCCAGCATTTATAGTAAATAAGCATAGTGAACAAAAAAGAGGAAAAAGCCGTATGGTTATAGATTATAGAAACTTAAATGCAAAAACAAAAACATATAATTATCCGATACCAAATAAAATACTAAAAATTAGACAAATACAAGGATATAACTATTTTAGTAAATTTGACTGTAAATCAGGATTTTACCATTTAAAACTAGAAGATGAATCTAAAAAGTTAACAGCATTCACAGTACCACAAGGATTTTACGAATGGAACGTATTACCTTTTGGATATAAAAATGCACCAGGTAGGTATCAACATTTTATGGATAATTACTTCAACCAATTAGAAAATTGTATAATATATATAGATGATATATTGCTATATTCTAGAACAGAGAACGAACATATAAAACTACTAGAAAAATTCATACACATTGTAGAAATATCAGGAATAAGTTTAAGTAAAAAGAAAGCAGAAGTAATGAAAAATCAAATAGAATTTTTAGGTATACAAATAGATAAAAACGGAATAAAAATGCAAACCCATGTAGTACAAAAAATAATTAACTTGAATGAAACACTTGATACAAAAAAGAAGTTACAATCATTTTTAGGATTGGTTAACCAAGTAAGAGAATATATTCCTAAATTAGCAGAAAACTTAAAACCATTACAGAAAAAATTAAAAAAGGACATAGAATATCATTTTGACGAAAAAGATAAAATACATATACAGAAGATAAAAAATATGTGTAAAAAATTACCAAAACTATATTTTCCAGATGAAAAGAAACAATTTACATATATTGTAGAAACTGATTCTAGTGATCACAGCTACGGAGGAGTTCTAAAATATAAATATGATAATGAAAAAATTGAACACCATTGTAGATATTATTCCGGATCATACACGGAACCACAATTAAAATGGGAAATAAATAGGAAAGAACTATTTGGATTATATAAATGTTTGTTAGCATTTGAGCCATATATTGTTTATAACAAATTTATAGTAAGAACAGATAATACACAAGTAAAATGGTGGATAACTCGGAAAGTACAGGATTCAGTAACTACAAAGGAAATAAGGAGACTTGTATTAAATATACAAAATTTTACATTTACAATTGAAGTAATACGGACTGACAAGAATGTTATTGCAGACTACCTATCAAGACAAAGGTACCCAAACAGATGAAAGCCAAGAATCAAAAGACATATTTACAATCCTTACTACTCTATCCTTACAGATGGAGAGTATGGGAAAAAGATTACAACAGCTAGAAAGTCAGCAGCATGACTATAAAAATGCGGAGCTAAGTCAATCGGAAGACTCTAAACTTCCAGAGGTAGAAGGAGACGTTGGGAAACTCCAAAAAACCCATAACACAGTTGCTTTATATACAGCTGCAGGTACAAGCAAACAAGTTAGCAAAAAGCCACATATCAATGTAAACCTAAATACCGTATTTGATAAGCCATTTACATCAAAAAAGCCAAGAGAAGCAATAGTTATAGCCCCACAAACTTCAACCTATGCTAATAGCCTACACCACAACAAAAAGGTATATAACCATATTACTCAAACATATATTGAGAATATATATAAAATCCAGACATTTCTGAACCTAAACCCTAGATCAACAACTACTACAGATCCAACACAAGATTATGTAACCCAAAAACTACAGGGATATAATAGGCTTATAGCCCAGCCAAAAACAAAAGCAAACCTAGTAAAAACATGTTACAACTACGGACTACTTAGCACAGTATATACCCATGACGGAGAAGAAATAATTGGAATACCAGAGCTATACAAAGCATTTGTCACCTTCAAGAGAATTACAAAAGGCAACCTATTCTTCATCAAATTCTATACAGCACCAGCGGAAATACTATATGATGAAATAAAACCCATAATACAGGTGATAAAAATAGGACTAACACGAGATATGATAATACCGGAAGAGATAGAGAAACAACCGGAGATACAGAAAATGGAGATACCAAGTTTCTATGCTAATAAAAGAATAATTGGTATAGCAACTATTATTCAAGAACTAGCTAACAATTATCTACAAGGAAATGCTATCTGGAGCTACTATTCCAGAGACCAATTGATGATATATGCCAACTCGAAGGAACTACGACAAGGAGATATGGATGAAGTCCAGAAATGGATTTTATCATTATTAAAACCAGAAATGCAACCAACTACCAGAGCATTGAAAAAAGAATTTATTTCAAACGAGTTATTAACAAGATACTGCAAACTAGTAGGACACAAATATCCAGACCACATATGTTCAAAGTGCAACGGAGATGATAACTATGTACCAGAAGTCCAACTAGAATGAAGGTATCAACAAGAAGACAAAAGAAGAAGACAGCTACTGGAAACATATAATGTAAAGTAAATAGTACTAGTCGCATTCATGAACAGTAAAGGTCGTTCATGAATAGTAAGAGTCATAAAGTAAATAGTATATGTCATAATCATGAACAGTAAAGGTCGTTCATGAATAGTAAGAGTCATAAAGTAAATAGTATATGTCATAATCATGAACAGTAAAGGTCGTTCATGAATAGTAGGAGTCATTTGTAAACAGTAAGAGTCGTTTTAATTTTCTTTATATAGAATGTAAATCCGAGGAAGGAGGACATCCTCACCCTTACCTGCCCCGTTGTTATGCCTTGTCAGCCAGGCCAGAGGCTGAGTCATCAGATGCTGTGATTATAGGTACTATTCTGGTCTGTGATAGGGATGCTTCTGTGCTATTTTATCCCGGATCTACGTATTCATATGTGTCGTCCTATTTTGCACCCTATTTGGTTATGCCTAGTGAGGCCTTGAGTATTCCTATATATGTGTCTATGCCAATGGGGGATTCTATAGTGGTGGACCGGGTTCATCGTTCATGTGTTGTGGTATTCAGGGGTCTTGAGACACGTGTTGACTTGTTGCTCTTAGATATGGTGGATTTCGACGTCATATTAGGGATGGATTAGTTGTCCCCGTATCATGCGATCTTGGATTGTCATGCCAAGACCGTGACCTTAGCCTTACCGGATTTGCCCCATTTAGAATAGAGAGGGACTCCTGATCATTCTTCTCGCAGCGTTATTTCTTATGTGAAGGCTCGACACATGGTCGAGATGGGATGCCTAGCTTATCTGGCTTATGTTCGCGACTTCAGCACTGAGGTCCCGTTTATTGATTTTGTTCCTATTGTTCGGGAGTTTCCCAAGGTCTTCCCTTCAGACCTGCCGGGCATGCCGCCCGACAGGGATATTGATTTTTGTATTGATCTGGCTTCGGGCACTCAGCCCATTTCCATTCCGCTGTATCGTATGGCGTCGCCATAATTGAAAGAGATAAAGGGTCAGCTTCAGGATTTGCTTGAGAAGGGTTCATTAGACCTAGTGTTTTGCCTTGGGGTGCACCAGTGCTATTTGTGAAGAAAAAGGATGGTTTGATGAGGATGTGCATTAATTACCGGCAATTAAACAAGGTGACGATTAAGAACAAGTACCCAGTGCCGAGGATCGACGATTTATTCGACCAGCTTCAGGGTGCGTGGGTGTTTTCAAAGATAGATTTGAGATTTGGCTACCACCAGCTGAGGATTAGGGCATCTGATGTCCCTAAAACAGCATTTCACACTCAGTATGGGCACTATGAGTTTTTGGTCATGTCATTTGAATTGACTAATGCCTTAGTAACGTTCATGGAGCTGATGAACCGAGTGTTCAGACCTTATTTGGACTTGTTCGTGATAGTCTTCATTGACGATATTCTTATATACTCCCGGAGTCATGAGGAGCATGAGCAGCACCTTAGAGAGGTTCTTCAGACCCTCAAGGATAGTTAGTTGTATGCTAAGTTCTCGAAGTGCGAGTTTTGGTTGAGTTCGGTAGCATTCATGGGTCATGTCGTATCAGCTGCAGGTATTCAGGTAGACCTGAAGAAGATAGAGGCAGTCAAGAACTGGCCTCGACCAGCTTCAGCTATGGAGATTCGGAGTTTCCTGGGGTTAGCAGGTTACTACCGTCGGTTCATGAAGGGGTTTTCATCCATTGCAGCCCCTATGACCAGTTTGACCAAGAAAGGTGCCTAGTTCAGATGGTCAGACGAGTGTGAGGCGAGCTTTCAGAGGCTCAAGGCAGCTCTGACCATGGCACCGGTGTTGGTTTTGCCCACAGGTTCAGGGCCCTATAATGTCTATTGTGATGCATCTTGTATTGGACTTGGTGCAGTGTTGATGCATGATGGCAATGTCATTGCCTATTCTTTGAGGCAGTTGAAGGTTCGTGAGAAGAACTATCCAGTGCATGATTTGGAGTTGGCAGCCATTGTTCACACATTGAAGATTTGGAGGCACTATCTGTATGGTGTGGCGTGTGAGGTGTTCACGAATCATAAGAGTCTTCAGTATTTGTTCAAGCAAAAGGAGTTGAATTTGAGGTAGATGAGGTGGTTGGAATTGTTGAAAGATTATGACATCACTATCTTATATCACCCGGGAAAGGCCAATGTGGTGGCCGATGCCTTGAGTATGAAGTCAGTCAGTATGGGCAGTCTTGCTTATATTCCGGTCAGTGAGAGACCGCTTGCTTTGGACGTTCAGGCTTTGGCCAATCAGTTTGTGAGGTTGGACATTTCTAAGCCTAGTCGAGTATTAGCTTGCACGGTCGCTCGTTCTTCGTTATTGGAGTGTATCCGTGATCGGCAATTCGATGATCCCCATTTGTGTGTCTTGAGAGACACGGTGCAGCGTGGAGGTGCCAAGAAAGTAACCTTAGATGATGACGACGTATAGAGATTGTAGGGGCGAGTTTGTGTGCCCAATGTTGATGGTATTCGAGAGTTGATCTTAGCGGAGGCCCACAGTTCTCGGTATTCTATTCACCCGGGCGCCGCGAAGATGTATCAGGATCTAAGGCAGAATTATTGGTGGCGCAAGATGAAGAAAGACATCATTGCGCATGTGGCTCGGTGTTTGAATTGTCAGCAGGTTAAGTACGAGCATCAAAGACCTGGTGGTCTATTTCAGAGGATTGCACTTCCCGAGTGGAAGTAGGAGAGGATTACGATGGATTTTGTTACTAGACTTTCGATGACTCGGAAGAAGTTTGATGCAGTTTGGGTCATTGTTGATAGGCTGACCATGTCAGCGCATTTTGTTCCTGTTGCAGCCACCTATTCGTCCGAAAGAAAAGCCGAGATTTATATCAGGAAGATTGTTCGCCTTCATGGGGTGCCGCTATCTATCATTTCGGATCGGGGTACGCAGTTTACCTCGCATTTCTGGAGAGCGGTTCAGCGAGAGTTGGGCACCCAGGTTGAGTTGAGTACAACATTTCATCCCCAGACGGACGGTCAGTCCGAGAGGACTATTCAGATTCTTGAGGACATGCTTCGAGCCTGTGTCATTGATTTTGGAGGCTCGTGGGACCATTTTTTGCCTTTAGCAGAGTTCACCTACAACAACAACTACCATTCCAGCATTCAGATGGCTCCGTATGAGGCGTTGTATGGTAGGCGATGTCGGTCTCCAGTTGGATGGTTTGAGCCGGGAGAGGCTCGATTATTGGGTACGGATCTGGTTCAGGAGGACTTGGACAAGGTCAGGATTATTCGAGATAAACTTCTTACAGCGCAGTCCAGACAAAAATGTTATGCAGACCGCAAGGTCAGAGATGTTTCTTTCATGGTTGGGGAGCGGGTATTGCTCCGTGTATCGCCTATGAAGGGCGTGATGAGATTTGGGAAGAAGGGCAAGCTCAGCCTGTAACACCCCGTAATTTGAATCGGTTGTGGATACATTAAACGAGTATTAGCATGATGGTAATTGAGTGGTTATGATAATAAGTGTACGGGGCATATTATAGGTGATTTGGAGTCTAAGGAGAGGCTTAAGTCCAAGCCAAGTTGAAAATTTTCATTATAGCCGAAAATTTGCAAATGAGTATGCACAAGACCTCACTTTGGGCGAGCATATCTACCTGGATACAATGAGTTTTGTGATGCACAACCTATCAAATTAAATCCCTTTGAGTCTAGTTTCCAACTCAACAAACCGTTCATCATTTGGAGGTATATACAGAAAGTTATGACCATTTTACTGGGCAGGTGTCACTAGCGCGAACAGGAGCGCGAAGTCGCACGTTTTTGCTGAGTATTCGGCCTCCAGCGTGCGAGCTCGCGAGTCTGGAAGGTTTTAAATATCTTAAAGACCGTAAATAAGAGAAATTGAGTCATTTCTCAAGCTTAGGGCTTCCTCTACACCCCCAACTTGACCAAGGCATCCAATTGCACACCTAAGGTGAGTTTTTAAGTGTGTTATCATGGTGATTTCACTTCTCAATCACTAGTTACAACATGATTTTGATTGGGTTTCATAGGATTTCTTCAAAATCTCAAGAACACTCCAAAAGTTGTCTTTCAAGATTTGGTCTACAAGAGGTAATCTACACCCTTAGACTTACATATATGGTGTTATTATGGAATTATGAGTATGAATCAAGTATTACAACTTATGGTATGGTGATTGGAAGTCATAAATTCCCAACTTAAATGCATGACTATGGTAGGGATTTAAAGGTGATTATTTGATAGGATTTGTTGGTTGGGTGTGAATGGATGGTCATACATATGTTGTTGGAAGTTATAAATTTGTTAAGAATGATGGTGGAATAAATTGTTGGTTAATGGTGATAGTTGGATGAACCAACACTATAGTTATGAGGTGTAAATATCTATGCCTACAAGGTGTTTGATAATATACCTAAATGGCATAAGTTATGGAATTTATTACTAATATTGGGTTCCATTGGATGTTGTTGTTGTAGATTGAAGGTTCTTAATAGTGTGGATCATTGTAGTATCACTAAGGGGCAAATTGAGGTATGTAAGGCTAACTCTTTACGTTTGGGAATATCTATGATTCTCCCTACGTGTCATTCATCATGAACATTACTAGTTTCCTCAGAAAGTAATTATGCCTTGGTTCCATGAATAGAAGTAGAACTTATATTCTCTAGATAACATAGTTTCATAATCATTCGATATTCTATTAGTTTCAGTTATGACAAATCAACTTATTATGAATACTCATCTCTGTTTAATCTTATTCACTATACCAGTATCATGTAGGTCGGTATGGCTCATTATTTCAGTATCACATATTACAGTATGCTTCTCAGTTCCTGATTAAAATTCCTGAATGTTGAACACCTCCATTTGGGCCCGAGGCTGCAGTTTATGCTTTATGCATTTTGGACCTGAGGTCGCAGTTATGTATACATATACTTGGTCCCGAGGCCGCAGTTGTGCACATATATACATATATATATATTGGGCCTGAGGCTGCAGTTTATGCTTTATGCATTTTGGACCTGAGGTCGCAGTTATGTATACGTATACTTGGGCCCGAGGCCGCAGTTGTGCACATATATACATATACATATATATATATATTGGGCTTGAGGCCGCAGTTTAATATTCAGATAAACAGGTTGTTCATCATTCAGAAGAGGGAGTATTTATATCATTACTTCCTTTCAGTTCAATTATTAGTTATCGTTCAGCTATCAACTATCATATCAGTTATCAGTTATCAGTTCAAGTACCAGTTATCAGTTCAGTTATTAGTTATTAGTTCAATTACCAATTCAGTTATCAATTATCATTTCAGTTTCAGTTTCAGTGTTGACAGTTCTTTTGTTCAGCTATATTACATACCAGTACAATTCAAATGTACTGACGTCCCTTTTGCCCGGGGCCTGCATCTCGCGATGCAGGTAATGATTTACAGGTTGATGATTCAGAGCGCTAGGATTCTCGTACTAGCTATTTGGTGATCCCCAGTTCTTTCAGGGCATTATCATTGCTACAGTCTTTAGTATTCACATACAGTCAGTGTTTTTAGTACTCAAATAGAGTCTTCATAGACTAGAGTAACAGTTAGACAGAGTCACAGGCTTTCATATTAAGCTATGTTGGTTAAAATATGTTTCAGAATTGTATTAGTATTTTCGCACTTTGATTTATATCATCCAGACTTTCGGTATATCAGCATGTGTTAGTTTATCTTCCGCATTCAGTATGTTATGATACCACATGTTGATTCATCTAGCCAGTTGGTTCGCTCGGTCACATGTAGTCAGGCACCGAGTGCCGTGTTACGTCCAGGCCCTGGTTCAGGGCGTGACAAAGCTTGGTATCAGAGCCCTAGGTTCAAGTGTCCTAGGGAGTCTATGAAGTCGTGTCCAGTGGAGTTTCCTTTATATGTGTGTGCCGGCCACTCATATAAACGGTTAACTACCAAGACATCCAAGATTGTCTCATTTCTTTCTACTCTAGATAGTGCCATAAATCTTAGAGCAATAGATAACCTTTTCTTCCTATCAAATTCCAAATGTATTGGATGCCCAAGCGACGCGCATAAGAAACCTAAAGTCCTAGAGAGGATAATTTCCCATTGAGGTATAATTATGGAGTACAGGTTGGTAAGTACGAGACTTTAGAGGATGTAAAAAGTAGGATGCAATGGATAGTGTTACAGATTAGAGCATAACTTTGTTAGAAAGTACAAAATCAGTTATCGTGTCTTATGGTTATCAGTTTACCTTAGTTACCAGTTATACAGTCTTTCAGTAATTTCTCAGTTAGCACGTTTATGGTTATTCAGTACTCCAGTATTCAGTTATATGTTTACCAAATATCCGATTTTCAGTGTATCGAAATTTTTGGAGACTTGTGAGTATACGGCGATATTAGATCGGCAAGTCCGCAAGCTGAGAACAAAAGATGTAGCTTCCGTCAAAGTATTGTGGAGGAACAAAAATATGGAAGAAATGACATGGGAAGCAGAAGAGGAGATGAAGTCTAAATACCCTTACTTATTCCAGAATGAAGATAACAAGGATGCTGGTGGAAGACAGGATACATTGGAAGAAGAAACGGCTCTATGAGGTAAGCAATAATTTGAGAATACTCCTCCTTAATACAAAATGGTGATATGTAGATAATGTAAATACGCATAATGCTTTGTGTAGACTTGTGAAACCATATGTTGGGCTTAATTACTTGCAAGTTTTGCTAGTGACCATTTTATAGGGGAAAATTGATCGGAAATTTCCATTGGAATCCACGATGATTTAAACTCCCCATAAACCCTTACATTCGAGGACGAATGTTCCTAAGGGGGGGAGGGTGTTACAACCCATATCCACATGTGTTAGTTCATGCCATATATTAGTTAACATAAATCCAAGAAGGAATTATCTTTGAGATGATAAGAAGTCAATCCTATTGGTCTTAAGTGATACAAGAGTGTATAAGGGTGATTAACCAGTATTAGAAGTTAAACGAATCAAGGATGTTGTAACTCGTATTTTCAGGTAATCTAGCGGTGCTTAATACACTCAAGAGGTCATTTATTAAGGTATTTTAATTATATAATATCCGTATCATAAGTCTTGAAGTCAAACGAGTTATGAAACAAAAGTCGACAAAAGTTGTCGCAACTTAGGTTCATAATTTTACTTAAACATTGGGTCAAATGTTTCTAATCTTTTCTCATAATTTACAAGGAATTACGGGGTGATATACCAACCAAATTAAAGATCTAGGAGTCTAGTTTCCAACTCATTAAACCGTTCATCGATACGATCTCGGAGTAGAGAGATAATCGCGTTTTTTCGAGACTGCGCCAAGTACCTCTCTATGGGGCCCACTAAGTCGGTTTAAGATATTTGGACCTATATAGGATGCCTCCAACCCGTTTTAAGTCATTTATTTTCACTATTTTAAGACCTTAGAACCCTAGGAACATCCTCTCAAGGTTCTCTCAAGATTCAAGACCCAAAAAAAGGGCAAACAACACAAATCAAGTGTCGGGAATTCCGTGGCGCTAGTAAGTCTCTTGTTCTTCTTGTTGTTGCTCATTTTTGTGTCGTTCCAGCTCATGTGGGAGGTTGTTTTAAAGGGTTTATGTTCTGTAAATACTCCCTCATGTTCTTAATATCAATCCTAGGTGATTTCAAGCCTTCTAAAGTGATTCTAGTGCCGAAAAACACTAATTGATCGCTAGTTTTGCTTTTTTGTTGTTGTGGCAGCATTGGAGGGATATTTCATGGAAATTTAAGGTCAAATTGGAGTTTTTCTTTCTGTATAAAGGTAAGGAACCTCTTACTCTATATGTATTTAAGATTATCCAAGTTGCGGCTAAGCCATTGAAGCTAGAACTTGTGAGATATATATCGAAAGGTTTGGTAGTAATGTTATTGTTTTGTGGACTGTTTTGCGTTGTTGTTGGGCTGCGTATTTTACTACTATCTTGTGGAGTTTTGGAGGAGGAAGGGTGTGGGGAAACACCATATATATGTAGGGTTATGGGCTGATAGTTATTCGTAACATTTCCAGGTTGTTTGACACGACTACGGTGGTCGTCGTATGTATGGAGTGATTAGGCTGTGTGTGGACTATTTTGGGAGGCTCAATATGTTTATTATTGATGTTGTTTGGGCTGTTTGGTGATTGTTTTGAATGGTGTGAGGTCATATATATAGGGGAGGTGCTGTCCGTTTCATCGTAAAATAGGTTGTGGTCGATACATAATAGTTATGACGCTTAAATGATAACGATAGTATCGTTTCTCTTATTGTAGACTAAGGAGTTTTGACAATTGCATAGCTTGAGATTGGGGCAGTATATACAAGGTATGTGAGGCTATCCCTTTCCTTCTTTTGCACGACTCCGATTGTACATAATGTAATGAACGATCTTCCAAGATACTCTACTCTTAGAAGCTAGCAGTACTTACATTGTTTTCCCTCTTATGGAACGATTGATGTTAATGTTGCTTCTCTTAGTCTTATGTTATCAATGTTGTTGGTACTTCCTGATTCTTATAAGGTTCATAGTGAAGAGTTAGTCCTAATAACGTGTACAGAGGATACCGACCTTACGTCACTCCAAAAGGTTTAGAATGTGATTCCATGAGTCGAGCATGCATTATATATATGTATCTATTTTACTCTACCGAGCCACGCTATAGTTGGCCGGGTACGGCACCTATTGTGCAACCACTGATCAGTTGGGTTTTACCGAGCTCCACGTGGCCGGGTACGATTCTACCGAGCCTATTATGGCCGGGTACGATATGATGATGATGATGCCCACAGAGGCGAATGCTTTAAAGGTTTATGTATTTATACATATGTATCATGCATTTCATGTAAGTAGCCCTCAGAGGTACTAAGATGTTACAGGTTGTATATTCTCTATCCTTGCTTACATTACTGATCGTATTTATGGTTCCTTGCCTTACATACTCAGTACTTTATTCGTACTGACGTCCTTTTATTTGTGGACACTGCATGTCGTGCTGCAGGTCCTGATAGACAGGCAGGTGCAGCTCCCCCACCACAGTAGATTGTCCAGTTCAGCGGTGATTGGAGAGATCCCTTCTCCGGACTTGCCTTGGTCTTGGTATGCAATTTTTGTTATAGACATTATGGGTATGTCGGGGCCCTGTTCCGGCTATGTTGCAACACTTATGTTCTTTTAGAGGCTCATAGACAGGTGTCGGCTCATGTATAGTTTGGTATGCCTTGTCGGCTAGTTTTTGTTGTATAGTCTTTCATAGTAGCGTGGTAGCTCATACCTTATACGTAGTTTCTTGATTGTCTGGTCATCCCCTGCTATGTATGTTCATGCCGTCATATTTTATTGTTGGTTGTCCATGATCTAGGTCTACCATTTATATTGATCTCGTCAGCCTTAAAAGATAATAATGAAGGTTAGATGAAATGTACGTTGGTGCTCGGCAAGTGTGGTCGGGTGCTAGTCATGGCCCTTCAGTTTGGGTCGTGACAAACTTGGTATCAGAGCAAGTCTGTCCTAGGGGTTGTCTATGAGCCGTGTCTAGTAGAGTCTTGATTATGGATGTGTAGCGCGCCACATTTATAATCAGGAGGCTACATGACATCTAGGGTTGTTACCTTCTTCCTGAATCTAGATCGTGCGTAGAGTTGAGTCGTAAGTGTTTGTCTCTAATATTCACCTTGTTTTTTTTCAGTGATGCCTTCGACTAGGAAGCAAACGATTAGTAGACGGCTTGATACAGCAGTGGGAGAGGGTACCAGTCAGGTGCCCCAAGTCAGAGCAGGACAAAGTGAGGCTCAAAGTGAGATGCCCTCTCATACCTCATCTACTCCATCTCCTCCAGAGGATATTAGAAGGCACCCAGCGCCTCCAGTTCCTCCGTCTGGCACTCCAGACCAGGATATGCAGAGTGCTTTGCAGTTATTGACTAGCTTGGTAGCTGCTCAGGCTCAGAGGCAGAATACAGGTGCTGCTGAGAAACCAGTTAGTACAAGAGTTCGTGATTTTATTAATTTAGACCCTCCAGTGTTTACCGGATCAGACCCCAAGGAGGACCCACAGACGTTTATTGACCAGGTTCATCGTACACTTCGTGTTATGCATGTTAGAGCCCTAGGTTCAAGTGTCCTAGGGAGTCTATGAAGTCGTGTCCAGTGGAGTTTCCTTTATATGTGTGTGCCGGCCACTCATATAAACGGTTAACTACCAAGACATCCAAGATTGTCTCATTTCTTTCTACTCTAGATAGTGCCATAAATCTTAGAGCAATAGATAACCTTTTCTTCCTATCAAATTCCAAATGTATTGGATGCCCAAGCGACGCGCATGAGAAACCTAAAGTCCTAGAGAGGATAATTTCCCATTGAGGTATAATTATGGAGTACAGGTTGGTAAGTACGAGACTTTAGAGGATGTAAAAAGTAGGATGCAATGGATAGTGTTACAGATTAGAGCATAACTTTATTAGAAAGTACAAAAGCAGTTATCGTGTCTTATGGTTATCAGTTTACCTTAGTTACCAGTTATACAGTCTTTCAGTAATTTCTCAGTTAGCACGTTTATGGTTATTCAGTACTCCAGTATTCAGTTATATGTTTACCAAATATCCGATTTTCAGTGTATCGAAATTTTTGGCCAGTGGCGATATTAGATCGGCAAGTCCGCAAGCTGAGAACAAAAGATGTAGCTTCCGTCAAAGTATTGTGGAGGAACAAAAATATGGAAGAAATGACATGGGAAGCAGAAGAGGAGATGAAGTCTAAATACCCTTACTTATTCCAGAATGAAGATAACAAGGATGCTGGTGGAAGACAGGATACATTGGAAGGTGAAACGGCTCTATGAGGTAAGCAATAATTTGAGAATACTCCTCCTTAATACAAAATGGTGATATGTAGATAATGTAAATACGCATAATGCTTTGTGTAGCCTTGTGAAGCCATATGTTGGGCTTAATTACTTGCAAGTTTTGCTAGTGACCATTTTATAGGGGAAAATTGATCGGAAATTTCCATTGGAATCCACGATGATTTAAACTCCCCATAAACCCTTACATTCGAGGACGAATGTTCCTAAGGGGGGGAGGGTGTTACAACCCATATCCACATGTGTTAGTTCATGCCATATATTAGTTAACATAAATCCAAGAAGGAATTATCTTTGAGATGATAAGAAGTCAATCCTATTGGTCTTAAGTGATACAAGAGTGTATAAGGGTGATTAACCAGTATTAGAAGTTAAACGAATCAAGGATGTTGTAACTCGTATTTTCAGGTAATCTAGCGGTGCTTAATACACTCAAGAGGTCATTTATTAAGGTATTTTAATTATATAATATCCGTATCATAAGTCTTGAAGTCAAACGAGTTATGAAACAAAAGTCGACAAAAGTTGTCGCAACTTAGGTTCATAATTTTACTTAAACATTGGGTCAAATGTTTCTAATATTTTCTCATAATTTAAAAGGAATTACGGGGTGATATACCAACCAAATTAAAGATCTAGGAGTCTAGTTTCCAACGCATTAAACCGTTCATCGATACGATCTCGGAGTAGAGAGATAATCGCGTTTTTTCGAGACTGCGCCAAGTACCTCTCTATGGGGCCCACTAAGTCGGTTTAAGATATTTGGACCTATATAGGATGCCTCCAACCCGTTTTAAGTCATTTATTTTCACTATTTTAAGACCTTAGAACCCTAGGAACATACTCTCAAGGTTCTCTCAAGATTCAAGACCCAAAAAAAGGGCAAACAACACAAATCAAGTGTCAGGAATTCCGTGGCGCTAGTAAGTCTCTTGTTCTTCTTGTTGTTGCTCATTTTTGTGTCGTTCCAGCTCATGTGGGAGGTTGTTTTAAAGGGTTTATATTCTGTAAATACTCCCTCATGTTCTTAATATCAATCCTAGGTGATTTCAAGCCTTCTAAAGTGATTCTAGTGCCGAAAAACACTAATTGATCGCTAGTTTCGCTTTTTTGTTGTTGTGGCAGCATTGGAGGGATATTTCATGGAAATTTAAGGTCAAATTGGAGTTTTTCTTTCTGTATAAAGGTAAGGAACCTCTTACTCTATATGTATTTAAGATTATCCAAGTTGCGGCTAAGCCATTGAAGCTAGAACTTGTGAGATATATATCGAAAGGTTTGGTAGTAATGTTATTGTTTTGTGGACTGTTTTGCGTTGTTGTTGGGCTGCGTATTTTACTACTATCTTGTGGAGTTTTGGAGGAGGAAGGGTGTGGATAAACACCATATATATGTAGGGTTATGGGCTGATAGTTATTCGTAACATTTCCAGGTTGTTTGACACGACTACGGTGGTCGTCGTATGTATGGAGTGATTAGGCTGTGTGTGGACTATTTTGGGAGGCTCAATATGTTTATTATTGATGTTGTTTGGGCTGTTTGGTGATTGTTTTGAATGGTGTGAGGTCATATATATAGGGGAGGTGCTGTCCGTTTCATCGTAAAATAGGTTGTGGTCGATACATAATAGTTATGACGCTTAAATGATAACGATAGTATCGTTTCTCTTATTGTAGACTAAGGAGTTTTGACAATTGCATAGCTTGAGATTGGGGCAGTATATACAAGGTATGTGAGGCTATCCCTTTCCTTCTTTTGCACGACTCCGATTGTACATAATGTAATGAACGATCTTCCAAGATACTCTACTCTTAGAAGCTAGCAGTACTTACATTGTTTTCCCTCTTATGGAACGATTGATGTTAATGTTGCTTCTCTTAGTCTTATGTTATCAATGTTGTTGGTACTTCCTGATTCTTATAAGGTTCATAGTGAAGAGTTAGTCCTAATAACGTGTACAGAGGATACCGACCTTACGTCACTCCGAAAGGTTTAGAATGTGATTCCATGAGTCGAGCATGCATTATATATATGTATCTATTTTACTCTACCGAGCCACGCTATAGTTGGCCGGGTACGGCACCTATTGTGCAACCACTGATCAGTTGGGTTTTACCGAGCTCCACGTGGCCGGGTACGATTCTACCGAGCCTATTATGGCCGGGTACGATATGATGATGATGATGCCCACAGAGGCGAATGCTTTAAAGGTTTATGTATTTATACATATGTATCATGCATTTCATGTAAGTAGCCCTCAGAGGTACTAAGATGTTACAGGTTGTATATTCTCTATCCTTGCTTACATTACTGATCGTATTTATGGTTCCTTGCCTTACATACTCAGTACTTTATTCGTACTGACGTCCTTTTATTTGTGGACACTGCATGTCGTGCTGCAGGTCCTGATAGACAGGCAGGTGCAGCTCCCCCACCACAGTAGATTGTCCAGTTCAGCGGTGATTGGAGAGATCCCTTCTCCGGACTTGCCTTGGTCTTGGTATGCAAATTTTTGTTATAGACATTATGGGTATGTTGGGCCCTGTTCCGGCTATGTTGCAACACTTATGTTCGTTTAGAGGCTCATAGACAGGTGTCGGCTCATGTATAGTTTGGTATGCCTTGTCGGCTAGTTTTTGTTGTATAGTCTTTCATAGTAGCGTCGTAGCTCATACCTTATACGTAGTTTCTTGATTGTCTGGTCATCCCCTGCTATGTATGTTCATGCCGTCATATTTTATTGCTGGTTGTCCATGATCTAGGTCTACCATTTATATTGATCTCGTCAGCCTTAAAAGATAATAATGAAGGTTAGATGAAATGTACGTTGGTGCTCGGCAAGTGTGGTCGGGTGCTAGTCATGGCCCTTCAGTTTGGGTCGTGACAAACTTGGTATCAGAGCAAGTCTGTCCTAGGGGTTGTCTATGAGCCGTGTCTAGTAGAGTCTTGATTATGGATGTGTAGCGCGCCACATTTATAATCAGGAGGCTACATGACATCTAGGGTTGTTACCTTCTTCCTGAATCTAGATCGTGCGTAGAGTTGAGTCGTAAGTGTTTGTCTCTAATATTCACCTTGTTTTTTTCAGTGATGCCTTCGACTAGGAAGCAAACGATTAGTAGACGGCTTGATACAGCAGCGGGAGAGGGTACCAGTCAGGTGCCCCAAGTCAGAGCAGGACAAAGTGAGGCTCAAAGTGAGATGCCCTCTCATACCTCATCTACTCCATCTCCTCCAGAGGATATTAGAAGGCACCCAGCGCCTCCAGTTCCTCCGTCTGGCACTCCAGACCAGGATATGCAGAGTGCTTTGCAGTTATTGACTAGCTTGGTAGCTGCTCAGGCTCAGAGGCAGAATACAGGTGCTGCTGAGAAACCAGTTAGTACAAGAGTTCGTGATTTTATTAATTTAGACCCTCCAGTGTTTACCGGATCAGACCCCAAGGAGGACCCACAAACTTTTATTGACCAGGTTCATCGTACACTTCGGGTTATGCATGTTAGTGATACAGAGGCAGTAGAGTTGGCTTCTTATCGGCTACGGGATTTAGCGGTTCTCTGGTATGATAGTTGGGAGAGATCCAGGGGTCCGAACCCTCCTCCAGCTGTGTGGAAGGAATTTTCTGAGGCCTTTCTTCGTCACTACTTGCCAGTTGAGATACGACGAGCTAGAGCTGATAAGTTCTTGAACCTTAGACAAGGTAATATGAGTGTGCGAGAGTACAGTATGCAGTTTGATTCTTTGGCAAGGTATGCTCCCCATATGGTGGCCGAGATGAGTGATAGGGTGCATATGTTCGTGAATGGGTTGGGACCACATCTAATAAATGAGTGTACGACAGCCTCCTTGGTGGAGGGCATGGATATTTCCCGTATTCAAGCTTATGCCCAGACCCTAGAGGATCGTAAGCGCCAGCAGAGGGCAGTTAGGGAGCAGGATAGAGGCCAGCATAAGAGGGCGAGATTTGCAGGGTATTCTGATGACTTCAGAGGCCGCATCAGGCCACAGTTTTCGAGGAGTTCGGCGCCACCTGTAGCTAGTGCTCCTCCACAGTTTCAGAGGCCTCGATATGATCGATCCTATTCTAGTCCAGGTCAGAGTTTGCAGGCATCTGGCTCGCAACATCATAGGGATACTAGTCAGATGAGACCCCCAACACCACATTGTGATCAGTGCGGCAAGGCCCACTTTGGACTGTGTCGTCGAGGTTCTGATGCATGCTATTCGTGCGGGCAGCCTGGCCATATGATGCGGGATTGTCCTAATAGAGGAGGTGATGGTATGGCTCAGCCGACTGGATCTGTGTCTGGTTCTTCCTCATCAGTTCGACCTCCAGCACGGGGTTTTCAGCAGTCGACAGGTCGTGGTAGGGGTAGAGGTGCAGTGCCGAGTTCGAGTGGTGCTCAAAATCGAACCTATGCTCTAGTAGGTCGACAGGATCTCGAGTCGTCTCCAGATGTTGTTACAGGTATTATATCTGTGTTTTCTTATGATGTATATGCGCTGATTGATCCGGGATCTACATTATCATATGTTACACCCTTTGTGGCTAATAAGTTTGGCATTGAACCTGAATTGATAAGTAAACCCCTCGCGGTATCTACTCCGATAGGAGATTCTGTGATTGCTAGAAGGGTATATAGAGGTTGCACTGTGATGATTTGTAGTCGTCAAACCTCGGCAAATTTATTTGAGTTAGAAATGGTTGATTTTGATGTGATAATGGGAATGGACTGGTTGGCCTCATGCTATGCAAATGTTGACTGTCGTACGAAGATGGTTAGGTTCCAATTTCCGGGTGAACCCGTCATTGAATGGAAAGGGAACATTGCTACACCGAAAGGTAGGTTTATTTCCTATCTTAAGGCAAGGAAAATGATCTCAAAAGGTTACATTTATCATCTCGTTCGCGTTAGGGATGCGGAGGCGAAACCGCCTACTTTACAATCAATCCCTATGGTTAACGAATTCCCATATATTTTCCCAGATGAACTCCCGGGCCTTCCTCCTGAAAGGGAGATTGAGTTTAGCATTGATGTATTGCCTGACACTCAACCGATCTCTATTCCTCCATACAGAATGGCCCCAGCAGAGTTGCGAGAGTTGAAGGTGCAGTTGAAGGACTTGCTGGATAAGGGCTTTATTAGGCCTAGCACTTCACCTTGGGGTGCACCAGTCCTATTCGTGCGGAAGAAAGATGGGTCGTTACGGATGTGTATCGACTATCGACAGTTGAATAAGTCTACTATAAAGAACAAGTATCCACTTCCAAGAATTGATGACCTGTTTGACCAACTCCAGGGTGCCAAGTATTTCTCTAAGATTGATTTACGTTCAGGGTATCATCAGGTAAGGGTTAGGGAGAAAGATATTCCAAAGACGGCCTTCCGGACAAGATATGGGCACTTTGAGTTCTTGGTGATGTCGTTCGGGCTAACAAATGCCCCAGCAGCTTTTATGGATCTCATGAATACTATATTCAGGCCCTATCTTGATGTGTTCGTGATTGTATTCATTGATGACATTCTAGTGTATTCTCGTTCGGAGGCGGAACATGCGGGCCACTTGCGGATAGTATTACAGACGCTTCAGGATCGTAAGTTATATGCTAAGCTCTCCAAATGTGAATTCTGGCTGAACTCAGTAGCATTCCTTGGCCATGTGATATCTGATGAGGGTATTAGTGTCGACACTCAGAAGATCGATGCAGTAAAGAATTGGCCGAGACCTACAACACCATCAGAAGTCCGCAGCTTCCTAGGGCTAGCAGGATATTATAGGCGGTTTGTAGAAGGATTTTCCTCTATATCATCACCATTGACTAAGTTAACACAAAAAGCTACCAAATTCCAGTGGTCTGACACTTGTGAACGTAGTTTTCAGGAGCTGAAGAATCGATTGACATCTGCACCAGTGCTCACTCTTCCTGAAGGAACAAAAGGTTATGTGGTATATTGTGATGCCTCAGGTATAGGTTTGGGGTGCGTATTGATGCAGCGTGGGAATGTGATTGCTTATGCATCAAGACAATTGAAGAAGCATGAAAAGAATTATCCAACCCATGATTTGGAATTGGCTGCAGTAATATATGCTTTGAAGATATGGCGGCACTACTTATACGGCGTCCATGTTGACATCTACACAGATCACAAGAGTTTACAATACATCTTCAAGCAGAAAGAGTTGAATTTGAGGCAGCGTAGGTGGCTTGAATTATTGAAAGACTACGACGTCGAGATATTGTATCATCCCGGTAAAGCCAATGTTGTGGCAGACGCTCTCAGCCGTAAATCAATGGGAAGCTTAGTACATATTGAGGCAGGTAGATGGGGGTTGATTAAAGAGCTTCATCAGCTAGCCAATATGAGAATCAGATTGTTAGACTCTGATGACGGAGGTGTTACTGTACAGAATACATCAGAATCATCTTTGGTAGCCGAGGTAAAAGCACGACAATATGAAGATCCTATCTTAGTACGATTAAGAGAAAGCATTCAACAGTGTAAAAGTATGGCTTTTGGGATCGGAAAAGATGGGGCACTGAGATACCAGAGCCGATTGTGTGTGCCTAATGTGGCAGGGTTGCGAGAGAAGATTATGAATGAGATTCATCAATCCCGATATTCCATCCATCCCGGCTCGACAAAGATGTATCATGATGTCAAGGAGCAGTATTGGTGGGATAATATGAAGAAGTCTATTGCAGAATTTGTAGCCCAGTGTCCCAATTGTCAACAAGTAAAGATAGAACATCAGAAACCCGGTGGATTGCTTCAAAATATAGAGATTCCGACCTGGAAGTGGGAGGTGATTAATATGGACTTCATTATTGGATTACCTCGCTCTTATCATAAGTTTGACTCCATCTGGGTGATAATTGATCGACTTACAAAATGTGCCCATTTTCTGCCAGTGAAGACAACTTACACGGCTGAAGATTATGCAAAGTTGTATATCAAGGAGATTGTTAGGCTTCATGGTGTGCCCATATCTATTATATCAGACCGAGGAGCTCAATTTACGGCTAACTTTTGGAGGTCTTTCCAGAAGGGTTTAGGCACACAAGTAAATCTCAGCACTGCATTTCATCCGCAGACTGATGGACAGGATGAACGTACCATTCAGACACTGGAAGATATGCTATGAGCATGTGTTCTAGATTTTAAGGGGAATTGGGATGATCATCTTCCACTCATAGAATTCGCCTATAACAATAGCTACCATTCCAGTATTAAAATGGCCCCATATGAGGCACTATACGGGAGGAGATGTAGATCACCAGTTGGATGGTTCGAAGTCGGTGAAACAGAATTATATGGGCCAGATTTGATTCACCAAGCTATTGAGAAGGTGAAAGTGATACATGAGCGATTGAGGACGGCACAAAGCAGGCAAAAATCTTATTCTGATGTCCGACGTCGTGATCTAGAGTTTGAGGTTGGTGATTGGGTTTTCCTGAGGATCTCACCAATGAAGGGTATTATGCGTTTTGGGAAGAAAGGTAAGCTGAGTCCAAGGTATATCGGGCCGTATAAAATTCTTCGACGGATTGGACAGGTTGCTTATGAGTTAGAATTGCCATCCGAATTGGAATTTGTCCACCCGGTATTCCATGTATCTATGTTGAGAAAATGTATTGGAGACCCTTCTCGAGTCGTCCCTATCAAAGATGTACAAGTTACAAAGGACCTATCATATGAAGAAGTGCCAGTGGCGATATTAGATCGGCAAGTCCGCAAGCTGAGAACAAAAGATGTAGCTTCCGTCAAAGTATTGTGGAGGAACAAAAATATGGAAGAAATGACATGGGAAGCAGAAGAGGAGATGAAGTCTAAATACCCTTACTTATTCCAGAATGAAGATAACAAGGATGCTGGTGGAAGACAGGATACATTGGAAGGTGAAACGGCTCTATGAGGTAAGCAATAATTTGAGAATACTCCTCCTTAATACAAAATGGTGATATGTAGATAATGTAAATACGCATAATGCTTTGTGTAGCCTTGTGAAGCCATATGTTGGGCTTAATTACATGCAAGTTTTGCTAGTGACCATTTTATAGGGGAAAATTGATCGGAAATTTCCATTGGAATCCACGATGATTTAAACTCCCCATAAACCCTTACATTCGAGGACGAATGTTCCTAAGGGGGGAGGGTGTTACAACCCATATCCACATGTGTTAGTTCATGCCATATATTAGTTAACATAAATCCAAGAAGGAATTATCTTTGAGATGATAAGAAGTCAATCCTATTGGTCTTAAGTGATACAAGAGTGTATAAGGGTGATTAACCAGTATTAGAAGTTAAACGAATCAAGGATGTTGTAACTCGTATTTTCAGGTAATCTAGCGGTGCTTAATACACTCAAGAGGTCATTTATTAAGGTATTTTAATTATATAATATCCGTATCATAAGTCTTGAAGTCAAACGAGTTATGAAACAAAAGTCGACAAAAGTTGTCGCAACTTAGGTTCATAATTTTACTTAAACATTGGGTCAAATGTTTCTAATCTTTTCTCATAATTTACAAGGAATTACGGGGTGATCTACCAACCAAATTAAATATCTAGGAGTCTAGTTTCCAACGCATTAAACCGTTCATCGATACGATCTCGGAGTAGAGAGATATTCGCGTTTTTGCGAGACTGCGCCAAGCACCTCTCTATGGGGCCCACTAAGTCGGTTTAAGATATTTGGACCTATATAGGATGCCTCCAACCCGTTTTAAGTCATTTCTTTTCACTATTTTCAGACCTTAGAACCCTAGGAACATCCTCTCAAGGTTCTCTCAAGATTCAAGACCCAAAAAAGGGCAAACAACACAAATCAAGTGTCGGGAATTCCGTGGCGCTAGTAAGTCTCTTGTTCTTCTTGTTGTTGCTCATTTTTGTGTCGTTCCAGCTCATGTGGGAGGTTGTTTTAAAGGGTTTTATGTTCTGTAAATACTCACTCATGTTCTTAATATCAATCCTAGGTGATTTCAAGCCTTCTAAAGTGATTCTAGTGCCGAAAAACACTAATTGATCGCTAGTTTCGCTTTTTTGTTGTTGTGGCAGCATTGGAGGGATATTTCATGGAAATTTAAGGTAAAATTGGAGTTTTTCTTTCTGTATAAAGGTAAGGAACCTCTTACTCTATATGTATTTAAGATTATCCAAGTTGCGGCTAAGCCATTGAAGCTAGAACTTGTGAGATATATATCGAAAGGTTTGGTAGTAATGTTATTGTTTTGTGGACTGTTTTGCGTTGTTGTTGGGCTGCGTATTTTACTACTATCTTGTGGAGTTTTGGAGGAGGAAGGGTGTGGGGAAACACCATATATATGTAGGGTTATGGGCTGATAGTTATTCGTAACATTTCCAGATTGTTTGACACGACTACGGTGGTCGTCGTATGTATGGAGTGATTAGGCTGTGTGTGGACTATATTGGGAGGCTCAATATGTTTATTATTGATGTTGTTTGGGCTGTTTGGTGATTGTTTTGAATGGTGTGAGGTCATATATATAGGGGAGGTGCTGTCCGTTTCATCGTAAAATAGGTTGTGGTCGATACATAATAGTTATGACGCTTAAATGATAACGATAGTATCGTTTCTCTTATTGTAGACTAAGGAGTTTTGACAATTGCATAGCTTGAGATTGGGGCAGTATATACAAGGTATGTGAGGCTATCCCTTTCCTTCTTTTGCACGACTCCGATTGTACATAATGTAATGAACGATCTTCCAAGATACTCTACTCTTAGAAGCTAGCAGTACTTACATTGTTTTCCCTCTTATGGAACGATTGATGTTAATGTTGCTTCTCTTAGTCTTATGTTATCAATGTTGTTGGTACTTCCTGATTCTTATAAGGTTCATAGTGAAGAGTTAGTCCTAATAACGTGTACAGAGGATACCGACCTTACGTCACTCCAAAAGGTTTAGAATGTGATTCCATGAGTCGAGCATGCATTATATATATGTATCTATTTTACTCTACCGAGCCACGCTATAGTTGGCCGGGTACGGCACCTATTGTGCAACCACTGATCAGTTGGGTTTTACCGAGCTCCACGTGGCCGGGTACGATTCTACCGAGCCTATTATGGCCGGGTACGATATGATGATGATGATGCCCACAGAGGCGAATGCTTTAAAGGTTTATGTATTTATACATATGTATCATGCATTTCATGTAAGTAGCCCTCAGAGGTACTAAGATGTTACAGGTTGTATATTCTCTATCCTTGCTTACATTACTGATCGTATTTATGGTTCCTTGCCTTACATACTCAGTACTTTATTCGTACTGACGTCCTTTTATTTGTGGACGCTGCATGTCGTGCTGCAGGTCCTGATAGACAGGCAGGTGCAGCTCCCCCACCACAGTAGACTGTCCAGTTCAGCGGTGATTGGCGAGATCCCTTCTCCGGACTTGCCTTGGTCTTGGTATGCAATTTTTGTTATAGACATTATGGGTATGTCGGGGCCCTGTTCCGGCTATGTTGCAACACTTATGTTCTTTTAGAGGCTCATAGACAGGTGTCGGCTCATGTATAGTTTGGTATGCCTTGTCGGCTAGTTTTTGTTGTATAGTCTTTCATAGTAGCGTGGTAGCTCATACCTTATACGTAGTTTCTTGATTGTCTGGTCATCCCCTGCTATGTATGTTCATGCCGTCATATTTTATTGCTGGTTGTCCATGATCTAGGTCTACCATTTATATTGATCTCGTCAGCCTTAAAAGATAATAATGAAGGTTAGATGAAATGTACGTTGGTGCTCGGCAAGTGTGGTCGGGTGCTAGTCATGGCCCTTCAGTTTGGGTCGTGACAAACTTGGTATCAGAGCAAGTCTGTCCTAGGGGTTGTCTATGAGCCGTGTCTAGTAGAGTCTTGATTATGGATGTGTAGCGTGCCAATTTTGTTTAAGATAGATGAACTTTCCCTAAGTGCGATCCATGTGCATAGTTCAAAAAGAATGATAGTGCACGACATAAGAATATGGCCAGATGATGAGGGAAGTTAGGAGTAACCTTATGTTTCACTTTAGTTATTCAAAGCAGAACATGAACACATGACGCTAGCAGGTAGTTAGTAACAAAATAGTGAGTATGATTGAGTAGATACAGTGAATTAGCACTTTCAACAGAGCTAGTAGAGGTACAATTTGATTCACTTAGCAAGGTTAACTCTAGTGAGTGGATGACAGTTTGAAATACCGAACGTGTGTTAGAACCCAAAGAGTTTAAGTTAAACTCGAAGTACAGTAGCAGTGGAAAAAACAATATTAGCTAGCAGTGAGAGCGCAAACTATAGAAGAATAGCCTTTAGGAATTATCGTAATGTGGTTTCTCCAAGATTGACAGTGTGAGCAGAGTTAAATTATTAATATTGTATATGATAGCTGTGAATACATTAGCTTTCTGTTAAGTGAATAATTTAATTTTTCCTAGTAAGAAAGATTTCTTAGAAGTAAGTTGGAAGATGAGTCAGCATTGATGTAGAGTACAAAGAATTGCAGAGAATAAGGAAAGTTATTTGGATCCCAGCAAAATGAGAAGGATCCACAAGTATAAGACCTGTGGTCTAAGGGGTGATGTGAAAATTTTCAATAAGTACAGTTGGAGATCTGAAACTTGAATAGTAGCATGGGATATGAAAAAGAAAACCAATTCGGTAATGAGGGAAAATTGTATAATTACCACACGGATTATGTCTAGCAAGTGTAAGAAAAACAAAGTTAGTATAATGATCACCGAGTTTAGTTATTGACGATAAAATGATCACAGAAAGCTATAGAATCATGCCCAGTTATGTATCACGAGGGTAGTGCCATAGCACGAGACTCTAGTCTTCGGAGTACTGGTTAAAAACTTAGCTCACAACAATTCTATAAGTGTTTTCAGGAAGTTCTTAAGAAGATAAAGTGTGGGAAGTATAACTCATGATTGCGGTAGATAAGAGAACTTTGGTAAAAGAAGTTCACCAGCCAAGATAGGAGTTCGACTTCGGACTCTAAAAGATGACAGAGTTGTTGTCTAGAATATGACTTGTTCCCCCTTAGTAGGCGAAGTGAAGGAGAAATAGTTTGATGATCCCTACTTGTTGTAGCTGAAAGAGGAGATTCACAAGTATAAGATGATGGCTTTCGAATAAGCGGGAGATGATGGTACTTTGAGGTACCAAGATTGTGTGTTCCAGACATAGATGGACTTAAAAAGGGAAGATCATGTTAGAAGCCTATAATTCCTGGTATTATTTCCATCTAGGTCCACCAAATATGAATCATGACCAAGGAGATTGATTAGATGAACTACATGAAAAAGAACGTCGCACACTTGCGGCCAATTGTCTTAATTGTCAGCAAGTGAAAGTCTAGCAGCAGAAAGCCTAGTGTTTTATCACAGAATACACATTTTTTGTAGAGATGGTAAATATGAAATTTATAAACGGGATTATCTTTCTCATTCTAAAAGCATGATTTGATTGGATGATTGTAAATCGTCTTACCAAGTCAGCACATTTCTTGCCAGTAAAGACTACAGATTCAACAGAAGATTATACCAAGTTATACATTCAGGAAATCGTCTAATTACATGGGACTCCGTGGTCCGTCATTTGGGACTGTGGTGCTCAGTTTAAAATGAACTTTTAGAAGTTCTTTCAGAAATTATTAGGCACACGTTTTTCATCCTAAAAAAAAAGATGGCCAGGCAGAGCGCATTGTCCATACAATTGAGGATATTTCCTTAATGTTAAAAGTAATTGGGATGATCACATACCTCTTATTGAGTTTGCTTATAATAACCTACCATTCTAGTATCAAGATGGCACCATACGAAGCTATGTGTGGGGGAAGGTGAAGATCACCAATTGGTTGGTTCGAAGTTGGATAAGTGGAGTTATTAGGACCTTATTTGGTCTATTAGACTATGGAGAAAGTTAAGTTAATTCAAGAGCATTTGAAGAAAACTCAAAGCCACCAAAATGTCCTATTCGAGCGTGCGTCATAGAGACCTAGAGTATCAAGTTGATGATTGGGTGTTTTTGAAAGTTTCGCCTATAAAAGGCATTATGAGATTTGAGAAGAAGGGAAAGAATAGTCCCTACTATATTGGGCCAGATAGAATCTTGCAAAGGATCGGTCAATTAGCTTATGAGTTGGAGTTGCCACTAGAATTAGTGGTGGTACAACCAGTATTTCGCGTTTAACGTTATAACATTCAAGTTTCCAGCACTCAAATACTCATGTCAGTTCAGTACTCAGATACTTATGTCAGTTCAATACTCAGATATTCAAGTTCGTTCAATACTCAGCTACTCATGTCAGTCCAATACATAGATATTCATGCCAGCTTAGTACTTTGATATTGATGTTAGTTCAATTCTCAAATATTTGTGCCAGTTCAATATTCAGATATCCATGTTAGTTCAGTATTCACGTATTCATGGCAGATCAATATTTAGTCAATGCAGTTCAGTTCAGTATCTCAACAGATCAGTAATCATGTATTCTTAATATTTCAGTATTCTCATATCTCCATAACGCCCATTTAATGACCATAGATAGCCGTAGTTGCAGCCAGGACCAACATTCGAGCACGAATGATCCCAAGTGGGAGATAATGTAACACCCCAAATTTTGAATCGGTTGTGGATGCATTAAACGAGTATTAGCATGATGGTAATTGAGTGGTTATGATAATAAGTGTACAAGTCATATTATAGGTGATTTGGGGTCTAAGGAGAGGCTTAAGTCCAAGCCAAGTTGAAAATTTTTCATTATAGCTGAAAATTTGCAAATGAGTATGCACAAGACCTCACTTTGGGCGAGCATATCTACCTGGATACAATGGGTTGTGTGATGCACAACCTATCAAATTAAATCCCTTTGAGTCTAGTTTCCAACGCAACAAATCGTTCGTCATTTGGAGGTGTATACAGAAAGTTATGACCATTTTACTGAGCAGGTGTCACTAGCGCGAACAGAAGCACGAAGTCGCGCACGAAGTCACACGTTTTTGCTGAGTATTCTGCCTCCAGCGCGCGAGCTCGCGAGTCTGGAAGGTTTTAAATATCTTAAAGACCGGAAATAAGAGAAATTGAGTCATTTCTCAAGCTTAGGGCTTCCTCTACACCCCAACTCGACCAAGGCATCCAATTGCACACCTGAGGTGAGTTTTTAAGTGTGTTATCATGGTGATTTCACTTCTCAATCACTAGGTACAACATGATTTTGATTGGGTTTCATAGGATTTCTTCAAAATCTCAAGAACACCCCAAAAGTTGTCTTTCAAGATTTGGTCTACAAGAGGTAATCCTACACCCTTAGACTTACATATATGGTGTTATTATGGAATTATGAATAATAATCAAGTATTACAACTTATGGTATGGTGATTGGAAGTCATAAATTCCCAACTTAAATGCATGACCATGGTAGGGATTTAAAGGTGATTATTTGATAGGATTTGTTGGTTGGGTGTGAATGGATGGTCATACATATGTTGTTGGAAGTTATAAATTTGTTGGGAATGATGGTGGAATAAATTGTTGGTTAATGGTGATAGTTGGATGAACCAACACTATATTTATGAGGTGTAAATATCTATGCCTACAAGGTGTTTGATAATATGCCTAAATGGCATAAGTTATGGAATTTATTACTAATATGGGTTCCATTGGATGTTGTTGTTGTAGATTGAAGGTTCTTAGTAGTGTGGATCATTGTAGTATTACTAAGGGGCAAATTGAGGTATGTAAGGCTAACTCTTTACGTTTAGGAATATCTATGATTCTCCCTACGTCCCATTCATCATGAACATTACTAGTTTCCTCAAAAAGTAATTATGTCTTTGTTCCATGAATAGAAGTAGAACTTATATTCTCTAGATGACATAGTTTCATAATCATTCGATATTCTATGTGTTTCAGTTATGACAAATCTACTTATTATGAATACTCATCTCTGTTTAATCCTATTCACTATACCAATATCATGTAAGTCGGTATGGCTCATTATTTCAGTATCACATATTACAGTATGATTCTCAGTTCCTGATTTAAATTCCTGAATGTTGAACACCTGCATTTGGGTCTGAGGCCGTAGTTTATGCTTTATGCATTTTGGACATGAGGTCGCAGTTATGTATATGTATACTTGGGCCCGAGGCCGCAGTTGTTCATATATATACATATATATATATTGGGCCTGAGGCTGTAGTTTATGCTTTATGCATTTTGGACCTTACGTCGCAGTTATGTATACGTATACTTGGGACCGAGGCTGCTGTTGTGCACATATATACATATATATATATTGGGCCTGAGGCCGCAGTTTAATATTCAGATAAACAGGTTATTCATCATTCAGAAGAGGGATTTTTTGTATCCTTACTTCCTTTCAGTCCAATTATTAGTTACCATTCAGCTATCAACTATCATATCAGTTATCAGTTATCAGTTCAATTACCAGTTATCAGTTCAGTTATCAGTTATCAGTTCAATTACCAGTTTAGTTATCAGTTATCATTTCTGTTTCAGTTTCAGTGTTGACAGTTCTTTTGTTCAGCTATTTTACATACCAGTACAATTCAAATGTACTGACGTCCCTTTTTTCCGGGGCCTGCATCTCGCGATACAGGTAATGATTTACAGGTTGATGATTCAGAGCGCTAGGATTCTCGTACCAGCTATTTGGTGATCCCTAGTTCTTTTAGGGTATTATCATTGCTACAGTCTTCAGTATTAACATACAGTCAGTGTTTTCAGTACTCAAATAGAGGCTTCATAGACTAGAGTAACAGTTAGACAGAGTCACAAGCTTTCATATTAAGCTATGTTGGTTACAAATATGTTTCAGAAATGTATTAGTATTTTTGCACTTTGATTTATATCATCCAGACTTTCGGTATATCAGCATGTGTTAGTTTATCTTCCACATTCAGTGTGTTATGATACCACATATTGATTCAGCTAGCTAGTTGGTTCGCTCGGTCACATAGTCAGGCACCGAGTGCCGTGTTACGTCCAGACCCAGGTTCAGGGCGTGACACGGCCCTAGGTTCATCGGTCCATTTGAGATTCTTGATCGTGTGGGAGAGGTGGCTTATAGACTTGCCTTGCCACCTAGCTTGTCAGCTATGCATCCCGTGTTTCATGTTTATGCTCCGGAATATCGCGGAGATCCATCGCACATGTTAGATTTCAGCACTGTCCAATTGGACATGGATCTGTAATATGAGGAGGAGTCGGTGGCTATTCTAGACCGGCAGGTTCGACAGTTGAGGTCGAAGAGTTTTCCTTTGGTGCGTGTTCAGTGGAGAGGTCAGCCTCCTAAGGCATCGACCTGGGAGTCCTAGTCTGATATGCAGGGCCGTTATCCTCATTTATTTCCCGACTCAGGTACTTCTTTCTTTTGTCTGTTCGAGGACGAACGGTTGTTTTAGAGGTGGAGAATGTGACGACCCAAAGGGTCATCACCGTAGTTTTTGCTTGTCACGCACTTCCAAGGCCTTGAAAACCATGTTTTTACTTGCCTCGATTTGTGTGCGTAGTTCGGCGCGTAGCCAGAAAGTTTTTATGTTAGAATATGTGAATTATGTGAAAAATTTGATGGATTTTGATATTAATATGCATAATATTGACTTCGGTCAATATTTTGGGTAAACGGACCTAGACCTATGATTCGATGGTCCCGGAGGGTCCGTAGAAAAATATGGAACTTGGGCGTGTGCCCGAAATTAAATTCCGAGGTCCCAAGCCCGAGAAATGAATTTTTGTGTGAAATTGTTTTTTGAAATTAATTTAGGAAAATGAAGAAGGAAATTGATCAGAAAACTATGGTATCGGGCTTGTATTTTGGTTCCGACGCCCGGTACGAGTCTTAAATATGTTTTAAGCACTATCTGTAAAGTTTGGCTAAAAACGTACATCATATAACGTGTTTCGGACTTAAAATGGGGAATTTGAATTTTATGAAAGTTGAAAGAAAATCATGTGTTTTGAGGCTTGATTCTATGTATATGATGTTATTTTGGCGATTTGATCGCACAAATGAGACCGTAAGATGTTTTTAAGATCATATGTATGTTTAGTTTGGAGCCCCTATGACTCGGGTGAGTTTTGAGTGGGGCCCAGGAGGTCTTAGACTTAAATAAAATGCAGGTTGAGGTGTTCCGGGGGGTGTTTTTGACCATTTTGGGAAAAAACTTGTAAAATTTATTTTCATGCATGGGGAGTGATTCATTTAGTTATTATTAATGTGATTAAGTAACTTATGACTAGATTCGAGCGGATTGGTGGTAGAATCAAGAGGTAAAGCTATACTAGAAGCGTGAGTTGAGTTTGGAGCATTCGAGGTAAGTGTTTGTTCTAACTTTGGCTTGAGGGAATAGGATTAGAATGTTATTTGCTACTTAATGTGGAGTACGGTGTATAGGAATGGTGACGGTTATCTATGCACCGGAGTCTAGCATGACCGTGAGTCTTAATTGCTTTTAATTCGAATAACGTGACACAATCTCCTTGTTTATTTGATGAGTTTCATATAATGTGAACGGTTGAGGTAAAATTGTGATTGGTGTACTTTTGGAGCGTTAGCTCGAACATAAATGTGTTAGTTGAGAAAGAAGGGATTTAAAAAGAGAATGTGTTGTGATTACTCCCTTGTCGGGATGTGTAGACCGATAAACATACTCTCCCTTGTCGGGATATTTTGGGCTGTTAGTTGTACCCTTGCCGGGTTAGAGTGATATGTTGTTGATTTCTCCTAATGGGACTCTCCTTACAAAATCAGATGTTTCGAATTAAATTATGGGATCATGTGGCACGTCGTCCACTTATATATGATATTATGGGACTGTGTGGCACGACGTCCACTTATATATGATATTATGGGATCGTGTGGCACGCCGTCCACTTATATATGATATTATGGGATCGTGTGGCACGCCGTCCACTTATATATGATATTATAGGATCGTGTGGCACGCCGTCCACTTTTGTATGATATTATGGGATCGTGTGGCACGCCATCCACTGATATATGATATTATGGGATCGTGTGTGTGACGACCCGACCCGTCGTCTCATGAGTTACTATCTCGTTCATCCCATTTTCTGCTTCCTCATGTTTCATTATCGGTATTGGGTACATTAGAATTTATTTGGAGCGATTTTGATAAGAAATGAGACATTTAGTCTCTTTTAAGAAAGCTTAAGTTGGAAAAGTCAACCAGATGTTGACATATATGTTAGAGGGTTCGGATGCGAGTTTTGATGGTTCGGTTAGATTCTGGAGGTGATTTGTGACTTATGAGAGTGATCGGAAGTGGTTTTGGAGGTACGGTGTAGAATTAGGCTTGAATTGGCGAAGTTAGTATTTTGGCAAATTCCGGTTGATAGGTGAGATTTTGATCCGAGGGTCGGAATGGACTTTTGAGAGTTGCTATAGCTCCGTTAAGTGATTTGGGATATGTGTGCAAAATTTCAGGTCATTCGGACGTGATTTGGTTGGATTTTTTATCGAATGCGTGTTTTGGAAGTTTTAGAATAACTTAGGCTTGAATTTGAGGTAATTTGATGGTTTTTGGTGTTGTTGAAGTGTTTTGATGATTGGAACGAGGTTGAAAAATGTTTTAGGATGCGTTGGTGCTTTTGGTTGAGGTCCCGGGGGCCTCGGGTGTGTTTCAGGTGAGTTTTGAGCGAGTACGGACATCCCGGAACTTAGAAAATGGATGGGGCAGTCATTGGTGCGCGGGGCGCGGTGGCCTAGCGCGGGGGCGCGGTCAAGTGCGCGGTCCGCGCGAAATGAAGACCTGCAGGTTGCTATTCCTACTTCGGAAGCTCATATCTTTTGATATACAAGGAATTTTGAGGTAATTAAAAAACGAACGTTGTAGTCCTTCATGTCTAGTTTCCAGAAAGATAAAGATATTGCAATTTGGACATCTGTAGCGAAAGTTATGACCAAAATACTAAAGCCTGTCCCTGCAGAGCAAGGCCTGCGCGGCCGCGGACGTTTCTGTGCGGATCTCGCTGGTTTTGCGCGGACCGCGGTCATTTTTTTGCGGTCAGCAGTGTCGGAATCCGAAGGGTGCTCTATAAACACGACGTTTTGGGTTTTATTTGATATTTTGACCTAGAGAGCTCGGATTTTGGCGATTTTTCGAAGGTTTTTCAAGAAATTAGTCAGGGTAAGTGATTCTAACTCAGATTTGGTTAGAGTACATGAATCTATCACTGAATTCATCATTTAATTCGTGTTTTGAGATGGAATTTGGGAAGAAAATTGTGGAACCTTTCAAAAATATAAAATGATGATTTGAAGGACCAAATGGTATCGGAATTGGATAATTTTGGTATGGTTGGACTCGTGAGGGTATTAGGATTCTGAAAATGTAAATTTTACCCGTTTCCGAGACGTGGGCCCGGGGCTCGGATTTTGCTAATTTCGAGATTTTTGATATTTTACGAATGTTTTCGCTTGGGCTTTGTTCCCTTAGCATATTGTGACGTACTCGTTCTGATTTTGGATATATTCGACGCGCGTGGAGGCCAATTCAAGTGGCAAAGGCGTCGTGAGCTAGAGAATTAACCAGTTCGAGGTGAGTAATGATTTTAAATAATGTCCTGAGGGTTTGAAACCCCGGATTTGCACAACGTAGTGCTATACTAAGTAGAGATACACGCTGTGTGACGAGCGTGAGGTTCAATGCTATGGGGATTGGGACTTGGTCCATCCCGAATGATATTTTACTACATTTTTGATTGAGACATATACTTTATTGTTGTGAATTGGGCTTGTTGCCATGCTTGGGGCCTTGTGCCGACCTGTAGAACCCTTAGTGGATTTTTGACTGGTTTTCCTCATTTACTTTGTTAAAGAATTTATATCCTAGGTAATGTTTCCAATTGTTTAAGAATAATATGTTTCCAATGTTTGAAATGTTAACTATAAATAGGAAGAGATATGAGGGCCGAGATCCCGACTGTACATTATGCCCGAGAGGCTGTGATTTTTAAATGACTGAGAGGTGTCGAGGACCCAATAGTGAGGACATTTTTATATGATATGGATCAGGCTGCGCGCCATAGCATATATATATATATATATATATATATTATATACATTATGGATCGGGCTGCACGCCGCAGCAACTACTTATATGGATCGGGCTGCAAGCCGCAGCAATTATAAAGCGCTTGGGCTGAAGGAGCCCCTCCGGAGTCTACACACCCCAGTGAGCGCAATCGACTATTCTTATTACGGATCGGGTTGTACGCCACAGCGATATACGGATTGGGCTGCACGCCGCAGTGGTATATATGTTTATTGACTCGGTTATCGTGAGAAGTATATTAATTGAGAACTGAGGATAAGAACGAATGGATGAAATAAAATGCTTGAGGAGCTGATTTATACTGATTACATCTGTTTTAACTGGTTAAAAGAATTTCACATGATTTCCTTATTCACTATGTTTAAATGATTTTACTGTTTTGATATAGAACTGTTTAGTGCCTTTACGTGATTTCATAATGTCAGCCATTATTTATTGTTATTACTCACTGAGTCGAAGTACTCACATTACTCCCTGCACCGTGTGTGCAGATTCAGGTATAGCAGAGTCCGCACCTGAGCGTTGATTCCTTCCAGACTTGGCAGTGATTTGGAGTTACGAGGTAGTTGTTGACGTCCGCAGCCCCTTGTCTCTCTTATCCTCTATCATTTATGTTTCCTTCAGACTATTGTATTGGATTCCGTACTTTGTAGACCTATAGCAGATTTTGTAGTAGCTCATGACTTGTGACACCCCGGTTTGGGCTGTGTCGGGATGGTTCCTGCTGTTATTATCGTTAAATTTCAACAATTTATGAGCATTATATTATATGTTATTACTGTTTATGATGATTAACTATTTAAAAGAGGTATTCCATTTTGGTCTGGCTGGCCTTGTCTCCACGAGAGGCGCCATCACGACCGGGTTCACGGATTGGGTCGTGACAAGTTAATATTAGAGCCTAGGTTACTTAGGTCTCACGAGTCATGAGCAGGTTTAGTAGAGTCTCACGAATCTGTACGGAGACGTCTGTATTTATCCTCGAGAGGCTGCAGAACCTTTAAGAAAAACTTCATATTTTTGAAATTCTTATCGTGCGTCCTTGATTCAGCTTGAAAAGTAACTCTTACGATTCCTTCCACATGTTCGTATGCGCGAACGAGCAGTCAGTATTCGATTTTCCTTGATGGCTTGTAATTCCCCGATAGAAGGGCGAGACATGATCTCGGTGAGTTTGATGTTAGGCCAGTCTAGAGGACTTGAGACCGGATCTTGCCTATGGCTTGAGCACTGAGGTGCTGATTGTGCGAGCAAGTGTTTTGAACCTTTATGTTTGGTATTGTCCCTATTAGTGGGAATCATGGCTGGATAGCTACGTGAGGAGTATGATAGTACTGCGAGATGTATCTATATGACTTGGAAGTGACGAGGAAGGTTTACTGGATGATAGATGAACTATTGAGTGTATGATTTCTATTGTGATAGGATGTGTAGTCCCAAGTTATGGGTGCGTGAAGAATCTTTTTATGTCTCCTATTTGGAGTGAAGTAAATTTCATGTTACAGTATGAGTTTAGACTCAGAAAGATTAAGTGATTATGTATTGTGTATGGCAGTGGAAGGTATACAAAAAATATTAACTAAAGGTAAAGCTAGTGGGTAATTGGCTTATAAGGGGAATCTGTTTGTCATACTAGTTAGATAAGTCTGGGAGCTGAGATCGCTTCTGTAAATGTATTATGACGAAATCGTTGAGTCAAGGAGACCACCTTGAGGGTCGGAAACATTAAAGAAAGAATATGTTCTTACTCGGTTGAATAGCCCAATAATGGAGGATTGAAAGGTATTTTCTATGTGTTATGATTCAAATAGGTGCAACGCATATCCATGTATCAATTTTGATAATATAATACATGTAATATTGAGATTAATGTTGTTGATATACATTGTGATGCTTTGTCAAGTTGTGGACGTGTTGTTAGGATGGTTTTGGTGATTCTCTGGCAGGTAGATAGGCCCAATTACAAAGGAAACTCAGCTGAAATTTTTGAAAAATTTGGGACTTAGTAAAAAAACAAATAAAATTTGTCGCCTAAAGAGTGGGCTTAACTGTTGTGTGAGTGAATACAAAAATTTCAGAAGAGTTAAAATTTCCGATGATTCATGTTTCCACAAGCTTATGAAGGAATGAGTTTAATCTCACAATGGTATTACGGCAGCAATAGAGTATATGTGTTGTGATATATCGCTTCGAGCCAAGTTGGGGAGCTTGCTATTGGTTAGCGGATTGTACGGTTATGTAATATGTTAGTTCCGATTCGATGCATGCTGGTGAATCAGTTCTGGTTGTGGAAATTAAGCCGAGAATGGCACGAGTGAAGGAAATTTTTTGACAAGATGTCATAAGCTCGGATGAGCAGGAGATAAGTTTCGATGTTTACGGTAAGTTGGAATTGTCTTCAGCGTCACCTAAGATCGGTGTTTTGTAAAAAAGGGTTTTTGCATCCTGGTTAATGATTCTTGATCGCACTTCAGCGTTAGTACGATCGCTGGTTTGGAGGTACGCTCCAGATATTGTTGTGGTAGGTTGTGGGAGTGTTTCCCACGGGAAGATTATATAAGTGTGGCATGTGATCACTTGATTGATTAAAGATGTAAACCAAGTACGAAGTTTGTGATGGAGTCGTTAAATTGAAGATTCATGCCTGGAGGGCACTTGGCTTATTGGGTTGTGAACTGGGGAGGATTACTCCGATTGTGATGGTTGTTCTTGTGTTATGAGAAAAATGGGAGTTATTATGGACCTTTAAAAAAAAGGTTATCAGACTAGTTCAGTGTGATTAGAATCAGCTTGCAGTCGGTGGATAGATTTAATGTGAATAATGGCTCTATATCAGGCCAGATGTGTGCATTTTAGTAACACGGTCCTCATGGAGGAGTAGTTACGTTGATGTTTCGTTGTCAGATATTTCGCGTAGTAATGCATTGCGCCGTGTGAGTTGCGAGACGGCTTGAGAAATTGCTATGTGTTGAGAATCCGCGTAGGAATGACGTTATATGAGCATCTTGGCTCTTGAAATTCAGACTGTACATCGCACCTAAGTTGCGCTTGAGTTTTGTAGCTTATAATACTATATGTCCCTCAGAGATATTATTATGCACTTAGCATGCTTACGACCGATACTCGGTATTTTGTTGTAATGAGCAAATTTGGCTCGATGTGCATCTCCTTATGTGAAATCTATGTGTGGATTGGGTGGCACGCTGCCATGGGTATGTTATCTGGATCGGGTTGCACGCCACAACAGTGTGAGGTTGGGTATAGTTTTCTATATGCTATTTTGTATGCCTTGTTTCCTGCTTTCTAAGGAAAGTTCGTATTAGTGCGTGGGATTGGTAATTCCTTCCAGAGTTTGTTTTCTTTTTTTTTTGTATCGCATTCGAATTGGTAGCCTGTTGGCATATTAGGGCGTCATATGTGGATTTTAATTATGTCTGGGGTGGCTTATTGCCTGAGCAGTTCGTAATGGGTGAGACGAGATCATTGAAATCGAGATCAGTGCAATCTGAGTATATAAAGTAAATTAAGGGGCTAAGACCATTGTTTGGTTCATAATGAGGTGATAGTTCTTGCCAGAAGTATAGACCCAATGAATTGTTGATTCGGCGGTGTTATGAATTTATACAGATCTCATCCGTCATGTCGGTATTGTAAGAATTTGAACAAGACCTATGTATGCCATGCAGAGCATGGGATGTGTAATGGTTTTTCTTCTATATGGGATCAATAGAAGTTCTTGACTAATTGAGTACGTAAACGTTCATGGTTCGGAAGGGAGGTGAAGTCCTCATGTTACCTTAGGATGATATGGTATACTGGATATGTTGTGAAGGATTGAGATTTGCGTGTGTAAGGTTATGGTTCAGTTCTGAATGGAAATTTGTAACATTCTTAGGTAGTACAGGAAGCTTTAGGTGATTAGAGGGATGAGCTTCAGATAATTAGGGTGAATGATCTTTAGATGATTAAGGAAATTGTATTTCTAATCATAGTGATTTGTAGAGGGTATATGTTTCAGGAAAAAAGGCCAATGTGATTAAGTTGATGGCACTTCAATAGTATTGCAATACTTTAAGGCTGGATCGACTGCGGATATTCGAGTTGCTTGTATGGCACATGGAAATTTTAGAGTATTTATCGTGGAATGATTGGGTATCAAAGGTGTGCATGTATTTGCACAGTGGAAACTGGAATCAGGTATGATGATTTGTGTGCCATATGGAGTTGGAGACTAGGAGTTCTCATGTACAGGCTAGGTTGTGGTGGTGGATCGTGTGTATTCGACACCGTTTAGCGGCAATATGGATTTGGAGGCTCGAGTGGATCTTTGTTTGCTGGTATGTCATATTTTGGATGTGATGTCGGAATTCAGACTGGTTGTCTTAGTGTTGAGTGATTCTGAACTATTGCACTACGGGCAATACCGAAAATGCCACGGGTTGAGTGATGAAGTGCATTGGATTATGTTCTAGCAGAGTGGTTTATATTTTAAAGGACCAGCGGACGGTTGGGAAGGATTGCTTTCTTAATTGGGCATTCGTGATGGATGTCAGTGCAAAGGTTGCTATCATTAATTCAGTTCCGGTGTTGGGGGAATTTTCAGATGAGTTTCATATGGCTAGGCATGTTGCCGGGCGAGGTTGTTGATTTCGATATTAATTTGGTGTCGGGCACCAGATCGTCTGGCTCCGATAGGAGTTGTAGTAGTGGAAGTCGAGCGGGATGAGTAATTGGGTGTTGCTTGGGGGATAACATACCGGTTATGTTCTATCAGGTTTGCGTGGTGTGTGTTATTTGTTTCACCATGGGTGTAATAATTTGCTTTGGATCCAGACATCAATTGAGCATGGTTGTCTATTTCAAGCATAGTGACTTGAGGTGTTTCATGTGGAGTAGTATTTGGATAGGATCGCGCGTTGCAGCAAAGCTGTGTGGAAACATGACCTTGCGGGTCAAATTTGTGTGTCCTATTTCTATGATGTGAGACAGGGTCTCAGCCTTGTGTTGTGGCAGTACTGGTGAGTTTGAGGTACAGCTCTCTCAGGTGAGTCTTTTTCATGAATTGAGTATGTTCGGACCGTTTCTTATTGGTGCGCGTATTAGGAAAGTTGTGGCTTAGACCTGTATTAAGGTGTCATATCACTAGAGTCGTGTGATGGATTCGAGGTGATCATTGGGGTCATTGATGAATACGAACGAATTTGATTTCAGCATGTTTGATGGGTAAATATTGAGGTTCGGTTTTAAAAAATATATATAAAATTGTTACTATAATTGCTAGAGGAGAAATGGCCTCATGAATGGTTGATCTGAACAATGGTTATGATTTATTACGTGTTTCAATTATCATTGGCAGTATATGAGAGTGTTGGAATAAGACATTGGCTAATAAGAGATTTCTATCGGTATTTGGTTGTTGTAAGCAGCTGCTGTGAATGGAAGTTATTGCTGCATTTGTTTGAGTTATTGGTATATCATACAATTGCACCTAAGGTTGCAGGCATGGTCTATTACAGCTGGTTCAAACTTATTCTGAATGTAGGTGTGAGGTTCTGATCTTGTGTATGATTCCGAAAAGGTGAAATGTGGCTCTAGGATTTATGGGCTAGACTAGATTGTGTGATCTTAGTTACAACGCGTTTTCGGACACATGTGAGATAGGGTGACATGGGATCATCCCCGGCTTTATGCTTGATAAGGTCATTCAGCTTTTGGTTGGCTTCTAGAACAACTATGGGTATGCTCGAGGACGAGCGTTTGTTTAAGTTGGGGAGAATGTGATGACCCAACCCGTCGTCTCATGAGTTACTATCTCATTCATCCCATTTTCTACTTCCTCATTTTTCATTATCGGTATTGGGTGCATTAGAATTTATTTGGAGCGATTTTGATAAGAAATGAGACATTTAGTCTCTTTTAAGAAAGCTTAAGTTGGAAAAGTCAACCAGATGTTGACTTATGTGTTAGAGGGTTTGGATGCGAGTTTTGATGGTTCGGTTACCTTCTGGAGGTGATTTGTGACTTAGGAGAGTGATCGGAAGTGGTTTTGGAGGTACGGTGTAGAATTAGGCTTGAATTGGCGAAGTTAGTATTTTGGCGAATTCCGGTTGATAGGTGAGATTTTGATCCGAGGGTCGGAATGGACTTTTGAGAGTTGCTATAGCTCCGTTAAGTGATTTGGGATATGTGTGCAAAATTTCAGGTCATTCGGACGTGATTTGGTTGGATTTTTTATCTAATGCGTGTTTTGGAAGTTTTAGAATAACTTAGGCTTGAATTTGAGGTAATTTGATGGTTTTTGGTGTTGTTGAAGTGTTTTGATGATTGGAACGAGGTTGAAAAATGTTTTAGGATGCGTTGGTGCTTTTGGTTGAGGTCCAGGGGGCCTCGGGTGTGTTTCAGGTGAGTTTTGAGCGAGTACGGACATCCCGGAACTTAGAAAATGGATGGGGCAGTCATTGGTGCGCGGGGCGCGGTGGCCTAGCGCGGGGGCGCGGTCAAGTGCGCGGTCCGCGCGAAATGAAGACCTGCAGGTTGCTATTCCTACTTCGGAAGCTCATATCTTTTGATATACAAGGAATTTTGAGGTAATTAAAAAACGAATGTTGTAGTCCTTCATGTCTAGTTTCCAGAAAGATAAAGATAATGCAATTTGGACATCTGTAGCGAAAGTTATGACCAAAATACTAAAGCCTGTCCCTGCAGAGCAAGGCCTGCGCGGCCGCGGACGTTTCTGTGCGGATCTCGCTGGTTTTGCGCGGACCGCGGTCATTTTTTTGCGGTCAGCAGTGTCGGAATCCGAAGGGTGCTCTATAAACACGAGGTTTTGGGTTTTATTTGATATTTTGACCTAGAGAGCTCGGATTTTGGCGATTTTTCGAAGGTTTTTCAAGAAATTAGTCAGGGTAAGTGATTCTAACTCAGATTTGGTTAGAGTACATGAATCTATCACTGAATTCATCATTTAATTCGTGTTTTGAGATGGAATTTGGGAAGAAAATTGTGGAACCTTTCAAAAATATAAAATGATGATTTGAAGGACCAAATGGTATCGGAATTGGATAATTTTGGTATGGTTGGACTCGTGAGGGTATTAGGATTCTGAAAATGTAAATTTTACCCGTTTACGAGACGTGGGCCCGGGGCTCGGATTTTGCTAATTTCGAGATTTTTGATATTTTTCGAATGTTTTCGCTTGGGCTTTGTTCCCTTAGCATATTGTGACGTATTCGTTCTGATTTTGCATAGATTCGACGCGCGTGGAGGCCAATTCAAGGGGCAAAGGCGTCGTGAGCTAGAGAATTAGCCAGTTCGAGGTGAGTAATGATTTTAAATGATGTCCTGAGGGTTTGAAACCCCGGATTTGCACAACATAGTGCTATACTAAGTAGAGATACATGCTGTGTGACGAGCGTGAGGTTCAATTCTATGGGGATTGGGACTTGGTCCATCCCGAATTATATTTTACTACATTTTTTGATTGAGACATATACTTTATTGTTGTGAATTGGGCTTGTTGCCATGCTTGAGGCCTTGTGCTGACCTGTAGAACCCTTAGTGGATTTTTGACTGGTTTTCCTCACTTACTTTGTTAAAGAATTTATATCCTCAGTCATGTTTCCAATTGTTTAAGAATGATATAAACCAAATTTTTGAAATGTTAACCATAAATAGGAAGAGATATGAGGGCTGAGATCCCGACCGTACATTATGCCCGAGAGGTTGTGATTTTTAAATGACTGAGAGGGGTCGAGGACCCAATAGTGAGGACATTTTTATATGATATGGATCGGGCTACGCGCCGCAGCAGATATATATATATATATATATATATATATATATATATATATATATACATTATGGATCGGGCTCCACGCCGCAGCAACTACTTATATGGATCGAGCTGCACGCTGCAGCAATTATAAAGCGCTTGGGCTGAAGGAGCCCCTCCGGAGTCTGCACACCCCTAGTGAGCGCAATCGACTATTCTTATTATGGATCGGGATGTACGCCACAGCGATATACGGATCGGGCTGCACGCCGCAGCGGTATATATGTTTATTGACTCGGTTATCGTGAGAAGTATATTAATTGAGAACTGAGGATAAGAACGAATGGATGAAATAAAATGCTTGAGGAGCTGATTTATACTCATTACATCTGTTTTACCTGGTTAAAAGAATTTCACATGATTTCCTTATTCACTGATGTTTAAATGATTTTACTGTTTTGATATAGAACTGCTTAGTGCCTTTACGTGATTCATACTGTCAGCCATTATTTATTGTTATTACTCACTGAGTCGGAGTACTCACATTACTCCCTGCACCATATGTGCAGATTCAAGTATAGCAGAGTCCGCACCTGAGCGCTGATTCCTTCCAGGCTTGGCAGTGATTTGGAGTTACGAGGTAGCTGTTAACATCCGCAACACCTTGTCTCTCTTATCCTCTATCATTTATGTTTCCTTCAGACTTTGTATCGGATTCCGTACTTTGTAGACCTATAGCAGATTCTGTAGTAGCTCGTGACTTGTGACACCCCGGTTTGGGTTGTGTCGGGATGGTTCCTGCTGTTATTATCGTTAAATTTCCACAATTTATGAGCATTCTATTATATGTTATTACTGTTTATGATGGTTAACTGTTTAAGAGAGGTATTCCGTTTTGGTCTGGCTGGCCTTGTCTCCATGAGAGGCGCCATCACGACCGGGTTCAGGGATTAGGTCATGACAGTGTGGCACGCCGTCTACATATGATTTTACGAAATGGGATCGAGTGGTACGCCTACAACAAATTAGAGTGATTATTGGTTATTGGCCTCCGTTTCCGGTGACATATTGCGCATTGTGATTAAGATGAAATGGGAAATAATGGTACGCCTACCACGTGGTATATGAAAATTAGGATTGTGTGGCACGCCGTCCACTTATATATGATATTATGGGATCGTGTGGCACGCCGTCCACTATATATATATATATATATATATATATATATATATATATATATCATGGGAACCGGAGTTTCTTTTGTTTATTTCCGATATTTCATTTTTATCTGTTACTCCCCGATAGCATGTCCCCTCCTAGCTTTACTTTGTATTATCTTGTTATTGTTTTCTTGCACTTGTACATATATCTGTACAGGTTAATTGTGGTAGGTCCTGTCTAGCCTCGTTACTACTTCACCGGGGTTAGGTCAGGCACTTACCAGCATATGGGGTCGGTTGTGCTGATGCTACACTCTGTGCATTTTTGTGCACAGATCAGGGAGCAGCTTACGAACCACAGCAGTAGGACTTCTGGGAGCTATCTTCAGTCCAGGGAGACATTATGCATATTAATACCAAAATTCATCCAATGTTTTACATAATTCACATATTCTAACATAAAAACTTTCCGGTTACACGCCCGAACTGCGTCGAAGCAACTAAAAGCGAGGTTTTCAAGGCCTCGAAAGAGCGGAACAAGGAAGAACTACGGTGATAACCCTTCGGGTCGTCACATTCTCCACCTCTAAAACAACTGTTCGTCCTCGAACGGACAAAAGAAAGAAGTACCTGAGTCGGGAAATAAATGAGGATAACGGCTCCGCATATCGGACTTGGACTCCCAGGTCGATGCCTCAGGAGGCTGACCTCTCCACTGAACACGCACCGAAGGAAAACTCTTCGACCTCAACTGTCGAACCTGCCGGTCTAGAATAGCCACCAGCTCCTCCTCATATGACAGATCCTTGTCCAATTGGATAGTGCTAAAATCCAACACGTGCGATGGATCTCCGCGATACTTCCGGAGCATAGATACATGAAACACGGGTTGCACAGCTGACAAGCTAGGTGGCAAGGCAAGTCTATAAGCCACCTCTCCCACATGATCAAGAATCTCAAATGGACCGATGAACCTAGGGCTGAGCTTGCCCTTCTTCCCAAATCTCATCATGCCCTTCATAGGCGATACACGGAGCACTACCCGTTCACCGACCATGAAAGCAACATCTTTGACCTTGCGGTCTACATAACTCTTCTGTCTGGACTGAGCTGTACGAAGTCTATCCTGAATAATCCTGACCTTGTCCAAGGCCTCCTGAACCAGATCCGTACCCAATAATCGAGCCTCTCCCGGCTCAAACCATCCAACTGGAGACCGACATCGCCTACCATACAACGCCTCATACGGAGCCATCTAAATGCTGGACTGGTAGCTATTGTTATAGGCGAACTCTGCTAAAGGCAAAAACTGGTCCCACGAGCCTCCAAAACCAATGACACAGGCTCGGATCATGTCCTCAAGAATCTGAATAGTCCTCTCGGACTGACCGTCTGTCTGGGGATGAAATGTTGTACTCAACTCAACCTGGGTGAACAACTCTCGCTGAACCGCTCTCCAGAAATGCGAGGTAAACTGCGTAACCTGATCTGAAATGATAGATAGCGGCACCCCATGAAGGCGAACAATCTCCCTGATATAAATCTCGGCTAACCATTCGGACGAATAGGTGGCTGCAACAGGAACAAAATGCGCTGACTTGGTCAGCCTATCAACAATGACCCAAACTGCATCAAACGTTTTCCGAGTCATCGGAAGTCCAGTAACGAAATCCATCGTAATCCTCTCACACTTTCACTCGGGAAGTGCAATCCTCTAAAATAGACCACCGGGTCTTTGATGCTCGTACTTAACCTGCTGGCAATTCAAACACCGAGCCACGTGTGCAACGATGTCTTTCTTCATCTTTCGCCACCAATAGTGCTGCCTCAAATCCTGATACATCTTTGCGGCGCCCGGGTGAATAGAATACCGAGAACTATGGGCCTCCGCTAATATCAACTCTCGAATCCCATCAACATTGGGTACACAAACTCGCCCCTGCAATATCAATACACCATCATCATCTAAGGTTACTTTCTTGGCACCTCCACGCTGCACCGTGTCTCTCAAGACACACAAATGGGGATCCTCAAACTACCGCTCGCGGATACGCTCTAATAGTGAGGAACGAGCAACCGTGCAAGCTAACACTCTACTAGGCTCAGAAATATCTAACCTCACAATACAATTGGCCAAGGCCTAAACATCTAAAGCAAGCGATCTCTGGCTGACTAGAATATAAGCAAGACTACCCATGCTGGCGGACTTCCTGCTGAATGCATCGGCCACCACATTGGCCTTCCCGGGTGGTATAAGATAGTAACATCATAATCCTTTAGCAACTCAAACCACCTTCTCTGCCTCAAATTCAACTCTTTCTGCTTGAACAAATACTGAAGACTCTTGTGATCAGTGTAAACCTCACACGTCACGCCATATAAGTAATGCCTCCAGATCTTCAGGGCATGAACAATGGCTGCCAACTCGAGATCATGAACCGGATAAATCTTCTCGTGGATCTTTAACTTCCTCGAAGCATAAGCAATGACCTTGCCTTCCTGCATCAACACTGCACCAAGTCTAATGCGAGACACATCACAATAGACCGTATATGGCCCTGAACATGTAGGCAGAACCAATACCGGTGCCGTAGTCAGAGCCGTATTGAGCTTCTAGAAGCTCGCCTCACACTCGTCCGACCACCTGAACTGGGCACCCTTCTGGGTCAATCTGGTCATAGTGGCTACAATGGATGAAAACCCCTCTACGAACAGACGGTAGTAACCTGCTAACCCTAGGAAACTCCGAATATCCGTAGCTGAAGTTGGTCGAGGCCAGTTCTTGACTGCCTCTATCTTCTTCGGGTATACCTGAATACCTGCTGATGATACGACATGACCCAGGAATGCGAACGAACTCAACCAAAACTCGCACTTTGAGAACTTAGCATACAACTGACTATCCTTTAGGGTCTGAAGGACCACTCTGAGGTGCTGCTCATGTTCCTCCTAACTGCGGGAGTATATAAGAATATCGTCAATGAAGACTATCACAAACAAGTCCAAATAAAGTCTGAACACTCGGTTCATCAACTCCATGAACGCTGCTGGGGCATTAGTCAATCCAAATGACATGACCAAAAACTCTTAGTGCCCATACCGAGTGCGAAATGTTGTCTTAGGGACATCAGATGCCCTAATCCTCAGCTGGTGGTAGCCAGATCTCAAATCTATCTTTGAAAACACCCTCGCACCCTGAAGCTGGACGAATAAATCGTCGATCCTCGACAGTGGATACTTATTCTTAATTGTAACCTTGTTCAATTGCCGGTAATCGATGCACATTCTCATCGAACCATCCTTTTTCTTAACAAACAACACCGGCTCACCCCAAGGCGAAACACTAGGTCTAATGAAACCTTTCTCAAGCAAATCCTGCAGCTGTTCCTTTAACTCTTTCAACTCCGGTGGGGCCATACGATATGGCGGGATAGAAATGGGCTGAGTGCCTGGGGCCAAATCAATACAAAAGTCGATATCCCTGTCGGGCGGCATACCCGGCAAGTCTGAAGGGAAAACCTCAGGAAACTCCCAAACAACGGGCACAGAATTAATAGAAGGGGCCTCCGCGCTAGAATCGCGAACATACGCCAAGTAGGCCAAACATCCCTTCTCGACCATACGCCGAGCTTTCACATACGAGATAACACTGCGGGTACAATGACCAGAAGTCCCCCTCCACTCTAAACGGGGTAAATCCGGTAAGGCTAAGGTCACGGTCTTGGCATGGCAATCCAAGATAGCATGGTACGGGGATAACCAATCCATCCCCAATATAACATCGAAGTCGACCATGTCCAAAAGCAACAAATCAACACGGGTCTCAAGACCCCCAAACACTACGATACAAGAACGATGAACTTGGTCGACCATAATAGAATCACCCACCGGTGTTGACACATAAACAGGAATACTCAACGAGTCACTAGGCATAACCAAATAGGGTGCAAAATAGGACGACACATATGAATACGTAGATCCGGGATCAAATAGCACAGAAGCATCCCTATCACAGACCAGAATAGTACATGTAATCACAGCATCTGATGACTCAGCCTCTGGCCTGGCTGGAAAAGCATAACAACGGGGTTGGGCCCCACCTCCCTGAATCATATCCTTGGGACGATCTGCTGTTGGTTGACCCCTACCTCTAGCGGTCTGAGCTCCACCTCTAAGACCTCTACCTCCACCTCTATGTCCTCTATCCCCGCCTCTAGCTGGCAGGGCAGGCTGTGGGGCAACTGGTGCCTGGATCATCGGGCGAGAACCCTGCTGCTGCGAGCTGCTGGAAGCTCGAGGGCAATATCTAGCAATGTGACTCACATCGCCGCAAGTATAACAAGCCCACAGCTATTGAGAAAAACGAAGTGGTGGTGCACTGATATGTGCTGATGGTGAACTGAAGAGCTGCTGGTCAGAATACTGCGGCTGAGAACCACGACCACCTGGTGTACCATGAGAAGCCTGGAGAGCTGACTGAAAGGGCCTCGAATGATGGACTCTACCATAAGAATCCCTACCTCCAGACGAGGTACCACTGAATCTACCAGAATGACGGGGCCTCTTATCAGACCCATGACCACCTCCCTAAGCAAGTTCCATCTCTATCGGGCGGGCACCATCTGCCGCCTCCTGAAATGAAATCTCACTACCGGCACTCATGGCCATCTGAACACGGATCGGCTGGGCCAACCCATTAATAAACCTCTGCACCCTCTCTATCGGTGGGGAGTATCACAATGGCATGACGAGCAAGATCAATGAACCGGGTCTCATACTGGGTGACCGTCATAGGACCCTACTGGAGACGCTCAAACTGCCTGCGAAGAGCATCTCCCTGAGTAATTGGAAAAAACTTCCCCAGAAGTAACTCTGAAAACTGATCCCAGGTCAATGATGGCAACCCTGTTGGCCTGGCTAAACAGAAATCCCTCCACCAAGTCTTGGCGGATCCTGCCAGGCGAAAACTGGCGAAGTCGACCCCATTGGTCTCTACAATGCCCATAGTCCGTAGAACCTCATGACAGCTGAATATGAAATCCTGAGCATCTTCTGAGGGAGTGCCACTATATGTAGTAGTGAAGAGCTTGGTGAAACGATCAAGACTCCACAAGGCATCCGTGGACATAGCCGCACCATCGCTGGACTGAGACGCAATACCTGGCTGGGCTGCCACAGCTGGCTGAACTGCTGGAACCTGAGCCTGAGGAGCTACCGGCTCTGGAGTACGAGTATCGGGAGTCTGAACTCCTCCCCCAGCCTGAGATGTGGCTGGAGCTATGGGAAGCAAACCCGCTCTAGAAATGCCCTCCATAAAGCCTACCAATCGGACCAAAGCGTCCTGAAGCACTGGAGTGGCTATGAAACCCTCTGGGACCTAAGATGGGCCTAATGGAACAGCTGGGGCCGGAACCTCCTCCTCAAAATCGACATGAGGCTCCGTCGCTGGAAATGCTGCTCGGGGCTGAGCTCTGCCCCGGCCTCGGCCTAGCCCTCTACCCCTAATAGGGGCTGCTGCTGGGGGCTCAGGATATTGCACGGTAGAAGAGGAAGTACGTGTCCTCGCTATCTGCTAAAGAACAAAGTGGAAAGACAATCAGTACTTGAGAAACAGAGTCACACGACAAGAATGAACAAGGTGAAGTTTTCCTAACTCAGTAGCCGCTGCGGGATAAATACAGACGTCTATGTACCGATCCTTTAGACTCTACTGAGCTTGTCCGTGAGTTGTGAGACCTGAGTAACCTAGTGCTCTGATACCAACTTGTCACGACCCGGATTTCCCACCATCGGGTGTCGTGATGGCGCCTACTATCGGAGCTAGGCAAGCCAAATATTTAAAACACCTTTCCTGCTTTCTTTCAAACAATATAATAAACGAGACAAAATCTAAGCGGAAGACTTTAAATCTAAAGCAACTGAAAACCAAAAGTGCGGAAGTTTGAACCAAAATGCTACCCAGAGTCTGGTGTCACTAGCTCACGGACTACTACAGAATACTACAATCAATGTCTGAAGGGAAAATACATCATGTTTGTTTGATACAAGATAAACAAACAAAACATATGGAAAGGGACTTCGGTCTGCGAACGCCAACTAGGCAACCTCTAGAGTCCCTGGACAGAAGATAGCTCCCAGAAGTCCTACTGCTACGGTCCGTAAGCTGCTCCCCGATCTGTGCACCAAAAATGCACAGAGTGTAGCATCAGCACAACCGACCCCATGTGCTGGTAAGTGCCTGGCCTAACCCCGGCAAAGTAGTGACGAGGCTAGACAGTACCTACCACAATTAACCTGTACAGATATATATACAACAAGTGCAAGAAAACAATAACAAGATAATACAAAGTAAAACTGGGAGGGGACATGCTATCGGGGAGTAACAGATAAAAATGAAATATCGGAAATAAATAGAAGAAACTCCGGTTTCCATGATATATATATATATATATAGTGGACGCCGTGCCACACGATCCCATAATATCATATATAGGTGGACGGCGTGCCACATGATCCCATAATATCATATATAAGTAGACGGCATGCCACACGATCCCATAATATCATATATAAGTGGACGGTGTGCCACACGATCCCATAATATCATATATAAGTGGACGGCTGCCACACGATCCCATAATATCATATATAATATCTAATTTCATATAGTAGACCCCTTCAGGGGAGGATAACAACTCAATACCTTTAACCCGACAAGGGTACATCTAACAGCCCAAAATATCCCGACAAGGGAGAGTATATATCAGTCTACACACCCCGGCAAGGGAGTACTCACAACACATTCTCTTTTTAAATCAACTTTTCCTCAACCAACACATTCATGTTCGAGCTAACGCTCCAAAAGTACACCAATCACAATTCTACCTCAATCGTTCACATTATATGAAACTCATCGAATAAACAAGTAGATTGTGTCACATTATTCGAATTAAAAGCAATTAAGACTCACGGCCATGCTAGACTCCGGTGCATAGATAATCGTCACCATGCCTATACACCGTACTCTACATTAGCAAGTAGAAATTAACATCCTAATCCTATTCCCTCAAGCCAAAGTTAGAACGAACACTTACCTCGATGTCTTGAACACCACTCAAGTCTCAATTATAGCTTTACATCTTGATTCCACCACCAATCCGCTCGAATCTAGACATAAGTTACTTAATCCCATTAATAATTACGAAATGAATCACTCCCAATGCATGAAAATAATTTTTACAAGGTTTTTCCCAAAAGAGTCAAAAACACCCCCGGACCCACTTGGTCGAAACTCGAGGTTCAGACCAAAACCCGGTTACCCATTCTCCCACGAATCCAAATATATGCTTTGTTTTGAAATCGGACCCCCAAATTGAGGTCCAACTCCTCAATTTGTAGAAAACCTAGGTTCTACCCAAAACACCCAATTTCCCCCGTGAAAATCTTTGTTTTGAAGTTGAAATCATGTTAAAAGATGTTAAGAAGTGAAGAAAATGAGTTAGAAATCACTTACCAATCGTTTTGAAAGAAAAAAGTTGTTTGGAAAATCGCCTCTTAGGTTTTGGATTTTTGAAAAGTGGAAAAATGATTGAAAATCCCGAATTTATACATTTTGCTGGGGGCTGGCGCGGACCGCACAGAAATGCACCGCGGCCGCGCTGAGGGAGGGAAGAAGTGGGCTTCCTCTGAACCCACCCATCGCGGACCACACTGATTTGGTGCGCGACCGCGCTGGTCGACCTGGCTACCCCCTCTGAACCCCACCACGCGGACCGCACAGAAAAGTGCCGCGGCCGCGTGGCTGACAGCGCGGACCGCACGGAAATTGCCGCGGCTGCGCCGGACCTGCAACACCTAAACCTGCATTTTTTTTAAGTTTAAGACATCCTGGGCCCCACTCGAAACTCACTCGAGCCCTCGGGGCTCCAAACCAAGCACACAACCTTAAAACATCTTACGGAATTACTCGTGCGATCAAATCGCCAATTTAACATCATATACATAGAATCAAGCCTCAAAACGCTTGATTTTCTCTCAACTTTCATAAAACTCAAATTCCCCATTTTAAGTCCGAAACACGTCATATGATGTCCGTTTTTACCCAAACTTTACAAATAGTGCTTAAAACATATTTAAGACTCGTTCTGGGCATCGGAACCAAAATACGAGCCCGATACCATAGTTTTCCAATCAATTTTCTTCTTCATTTTCCTTAATTAATTTCAGAAAACAATTTCACACAAAAATTCATTTCTCTGGCTTGGGACCTCGGAATTTAATTCCGGGCACACGCCCAAGTCCCATTTTTTTCTACGGCCCCTCCGGGACCGTCGAATCATAAGTACAGGTCCGTTTACCCAAAATATTGACCGAAGTCAATATTATGAATATTAATATCAAAAATTCATCAAATTTCTCACAAAATTCGCATATTTCAACATAAAAGCTTTACGGCTTCGCGCCCGGACTGCGCACGCAATATCGAGGCAACTAAAGGAGACGTTTTCAAGGCCTCGGAAGCACGGAACAAGGAAGAATTACGGTGATGACCCCTTTGGGTCGTCACATTCTCCACCTCTAAAACAACCGTTCGTCCTCAAACGGATAAAAGAAAGAAGTACCTGAGTCGGGAAATAAATGAGGATAACGGCTCCGCATATCAGACTCGAACTCCCAGGTCAATGCCTCAGGAGGCTGACCTCTCCACTGAACATGCACCGAAGGAAAACTCTTCGACCTCAACTGTCGAACCTGCCGGTCTAGAATAGCCACCGGCTCCTCTTCGTATGACAGATCTTTGTCCAATTGGACAGTGCTGATATCTAACACGTGCGATGGATCTCCGAGATACTTCCGGAGCATAGATACATGAAACACGGGATGCACAACTGACAAGATAGGCGGCAAGGCTAGTCTATAAGCCACCTCTCCCACACGATCAAGAATTTCAAATGGCCCGATGAACCTAGGGCTGAGCTTGCCCTTCTTCCCAAATCTCATCACGCCCTTCATAAGCGATACACGGAGCAATACCCGCTCACCAACCATGAAAGCAACATCTCTGATCTTGCAGTCTGCATAACTCTTCTGTCTGGACTGAGCTGTACGAAGTCTATCCTGAATAATCCTGACCTTGTCCAAGGCCTCCTGAACCAGATCCGTACTCAATAATCGAGCCTCTCCCGGCTTAAACCATCCAACTGGAGACCGACATTGCCTACCATACAACGCCTCATACGGAGCCATCTGAATGCTGGACTGGTAGCTGTTGCTGTAGGCGAACTTTGCTAAAGGCAAAAACTGGTCCCTCGAGCCTCCAAAATCAATAACACAGGCTTGGAGCATGTCCCCAAGGATCTGAATAGTCCTCTCGGACTGACCGTCCGTTTGGGGATAAAATGTTGTACTCAACTCAACCTAGGTCCCCAACTCTCGCTGAACCGCTCTCCAAAAATGCGAGGTAAACTGCGTACCCCGATCCGAAATAATAGATAGAGGCACCCCATAAAGGCGAACAATCTCCTTGATATAAATCTCGGTTAACCTTTCAGACGAATAGGTGGCTGCAACAGCAACAAAATGCGCTGACTTGGTTAGCCTATCCACAATAACCCAAACCGCATCAAACTTCTTCTGAGTCATCGGAAGTCTAGTAACAAAATCCATAGTAATCCTCTCCCACTTCCACTCGGCAAGCTCAATCCTCTAAAATAAACCACCGGGCATCTGATGCTCGTACTTAACCTGCTGACAGTTCAAACAACGAGCCACATATGCAACAATGTCTTTCTTCATTCCACGCCACCAATATTGCTGCCTCAAATCCTGATACATCTTCACGGCGCCCAGGTGAATAGAATACCGAGAACTGTGGGCCTCTGCTAAGTTCAACACTCGAATCCCATCAACATTGGGCACACAAACTCGCCCCTGCAATCTCAATACACCATCATCATCTAAGGTCACTTTCTTGGCACCTCCACGCTGCACCGTGTCCCTCAAGACACACAAATGGGGATCATCGAACTGCCGATCACGGATACGCTCCAATAATGAAGAACGAGCGACCATGCAAGCTAATACTCTACTAGGCTCAGAAATGTCCAACCTCACCAACTGATTGGCCAAAGCCTGCCCGTCCAAAGCAAGCGGTCTCTCACCGATTGGAACATAAGCAAGACTGCCCATACTGGCTGACTTCCTACTCAAGGCATCGGCCACCACATTGGCCTTTCTCGGGTGATATAAGATAGTGATGTCATAATCTTTCAACAATTCCAACCACCTCCTCTGCCTCAAATTCAACTCCTTTTGCTTGAACAAATACTGAATACTCTTATGATCCGTGAACACCTCACACGCCACACCATACAGATAGTGTCTCCAAATATTCAATGCGTGAACAATGGCTGCCAACTCCAAATCATGCACTGGATAGTTCTTCTCATAAACCTTCAACTGCCTCGAAGCATAGGCAATGACCTTGCCATCCTGCATCAACACTGTACCAAGTCTAATGCGAGATGCATCACAATAGACTGTATAGGGCCCTGAACCTGTGGGCAAAACCAACATCGGTGTCGTGGTCAGAGCTATCTTGAGCCTCTGAAAGCTCGCCTCACACTCGTCTGACCATCTGAACTGAGCACCTTTCTAGGTTAATCTGGTCATAGGGGCTGCAATGAATGAAAAACCCTTCTACGAACCGATGGTAGTAACCTGCTAACCCCAGGAAACTCCAAATATCCGTAGCTGAAGCTAGTCGAGGCCAGCTCTTGACTGTCTATATCTTCTTTGGGTCTACCTGAATACCTGCTGCTGATATGATATGACCCAGGAATGCGACCGAACTCAACCAAAACTCGAACTTCGAGAACTTAGCATACAACTGACTATCCTTTAGGGTCTAAATAACCGCTCTGAGGTGTTGCTCATGCTCCTCCTGACTGCGGGAGTATATAAGAATATTGTCAACGAAGACTATCACGAACAAGTCCAAATAAGGTCTGAACACTCGGTTCATCAACTCCATGAATGCTGCTGGGGCATTAGTCAATCCGAATGACATGACCAAAAACTCATAGTGCCCATACCGAGTGCGAAATGCTATCTTAGGGACATCAGACGCCCTAATCCTCAACTGGTGGTAGCCAGATCTCAAATCTATCTTTGAAAACACCCTCGCACCCTGAAGTTGGTCGAATAAGTCATCGATCCTCGGCAGTGGGTACTTGTTCTTAATCGTCACCTTGTTCAATTGCGGGTAATCAATGCACATCCTCATCGAACCATCCTTTTTCTTCAAAAATAGCACCGGTGCGCTCCAAGGCGAAACACTGGGTCTAATGAAACATTTCTCAAGCAAATCCAGTAGTTGTTCCTTTAACTCTTTCAACTCCAGCGGGGCCATACGATATGGAGGGATAGAAATGGTCTAAGTGCCCGGGGCCAAATCAATACAAAATTTGATATCCCTATCGGGTGGCATTTCTGGCAGGTCTGAAGGGAAAACCTCAGGAAACTCCCGAACAACGGGCACAGAATCAATAAAAGGGACCTTCGCGCTAGAATAACGAACATACGCCAAGTAGGCCAAACATCCCTTCTCGACCATATGCCGAGCCTTCACATACGAGATAACACTACAGGTACAATGACCAGAAGTCCCTCTCCACTCTAAACAGGGTAAATCCGGTAAGGCTAAGGTCATGGTCTTGGCATGGCAATCCAAGATAGCATGGTACGGGGATAACCAATCCATCCCCAATATAACATCGAAGTCGACCATGTCCAAAATCAACAAATCAACACGGGTCTCAAGACCCCCAAACACTACGATACAAGAACGATGAACTTGGTCGACCATAATAGAATCACCCACCGGTGTTGACACATAAACAGGAATACTCAACGAGTCACTAGGCATAACCAAATAGGGTGCAAAATAGGACGACACATATGAATACGTAGATCCAAGATCAAATAGCACAGAAGCATCCCTATCACAGACCAGAATAGTACCTGTAATCACAGCATCTGATGACTCAGCCTCTGGCCTGGCTGGCAAAGCATAACAATGGGGCTGGGCCCCACCTTCCTGAATCATATCCCTGGGACGATCTGTTGCTGGCTGACCCCTGCCTCTAGCGGTCTGAGCTCCACCTCTAAGACCTCTACCTCCACCTCTATGTTCTCTACCTCCGCCTCTAGCTGGCTGGGCAGACTTTGGGGCAACTGGTGCCTGAATCATCGGGCGAAGACCCTGCTACTGCGAGTTAATGGAAGCTTGAGGGCAATATCTGGCAATGTGACTCACATCGCTGCAAGTATAACTAGCCCTCGGCTGCTGAGAATAATGAAGTGGTGGTGCACTGATAGGTGCTGATGGTGAACTGAAGAGTTGCTGGTCAGAATACTGTAGTTGAGAACCACGACCACCTGGTGTACCATGAGAAGCCTGTAGAGCTGACTGAAAAGGCCTCGGAGCATGGCCTCTACCATAAGAATCCCTACCTCCAAACGAGGTACCACTGGATCTACCAGAATAACGGGGCCTCTTATCAGACCCATGACCACCTCCCTAAGCAAGTGCCATCTCTATCCGGCGGGCACCATCTGCTGCCTCCTGAAATGAAATCTCAATACTGGCACTCATGGCCATCTGAACACGGATCGGCTGGGCCAACCCATCAACAAACCTCTGCACCCTCTCTCTCTCTCTCTCTCTCTGTGGGGAGTATCACAATGGCATGATGAGCGAGATCAATGAACTAGGTTTCATACTGGGTAACCGTCATAAGACCCTGCTGGAGACGCTCAAACTGCCTGTGAAGAGCATCTCGCTGAGTAACTAGAAGAAACTTCCCCAGAAATAACTCTGAAAACTTATCCCAGGTCAATGATGGCGACCCTGGCCTGGCCAAGCAGAAATCCCTCCACCAAGTCTTGGAAGATCCTGCCAGGCAAAAAGTGGTGAAGTCGACCCCATTGGTCTCTACAATGCCCATAGTCCGTAGAACCTCATGACAGTTGAATATGAAATCCTGAGCATCCTCTGAGGGAGTGCCACTATATGTAGTAGTGAAGAGATTGGTGAAACGATCAAGCCTCCACAAAGCATCCGCGGACATAGCCGCACCATCACTGGACTGAGCCACAATACTTGGCTGGGCTGCCACAGCTGGCTAAATAGCCACGGCTGGCTGGACTGCTGGAACCTGAGCTTGAGGAGCTACCAGCTCTGAAGTACGAGTATCGGGAGTCTGAACTCCTCCCCCGGCCTAAGATGTGCATGGATCTACGGGAAGCAAGCCCGCTTTAGAAATGCCCTCCATAAAGCCTACCAGTCGGACCAAAGCGTCCTGAAGCACTGGAGTGGCTATGAAACCCTCTAGGGCCTGAGCTGGGCCCATCGGAGCTGCTGGAGCTGGAACCCCTTCGTCGTAGTAAACATGAGGCTCCACCTCTTAGACTGCCGCTCGGGGCTAAGCTCTACCCCTGCCTCGGCCTTTGGCACGGACTCGGCCTTGCCCTCTGCCCCTAATAGGAGCTGCTGCTGGGGGCTCAAGCTGTTGTGCAGTAGAAGAGGAAGCATGTGTTCTCGCCATCAGTGAAAGAACAGAGTGGAAAGACAATCAGTACTTGAGAAACATAATCGCACGACCAGAATAAACAAAGTGAAGTTTTCCTAACTCAGTAGCCTATACGGGATAAATACAGACATCTCCGTACCGATCCCTCAGACTCTACTGAGCTTGTCCGTGAGTTGTGAGACATAAGTAACCTAGTGCTCTGATACCAACTTGTCACGACCCGGATTTCCCACCATCGGGTGTCGTGATGACGCCTACTATCGGAGCTAGGCAATCCAAACGTTTAAAACACCTTTCCTGCTTTCTTTCAACAATATAATAAGCGAGACAAAAGCTAAGCGGAAGACTTTAAATTTAAAACAATTGAAACCCAAAAGAGCGAAAGTTTGAACCAAAATGCTACCCAGAGTTTGGTGTCACTAGCTCACGGACTACTACAGAATGCTACAAACAATGTCTGAAAGGAAAATACATCATGTTTGTCTGATACAAGATAAACAAACGAAAAACATGGAAAGGGACTTCAGCCTGCGAACGCCAGCTAGGCTACCTCGAGAGTCCCTGGACTGAAGATAGCTCCCAAAAGTCCTACTGCTGCATTCCGAAAACTGCTCCCTGATCTATGCACAAAAATGCACAAAGTGCAGCATCAGCACAACCGACCCCATGTGTCGGTAAGTTCCTGGCCTAACCCCGGCGAAGTAGTGACGAGGCTAGATAGGACCTACCACAATTAACCTGTACAAATATATATAGAAAGTGCAAGAAAACAATAACAAGATGATACAAAGTAAAGCTGGGAGGGGACAAGCTATCGGGGAGTAACAGATAAAAATGAAATATCAGAAATAAACAGAAGAACTCCAGTTTCCATAATATATATATATATATATATATTTATATACATAGTGGACGACGTGCCACACGAACCCATAATATCATATATAAGTGGACAACGTGCCACACGATCCCATAATATCATATATAAGTGGACGGCGTGCCATACGATCCCATAATATCATATATAAGTGGACGGCGTGCTACACGATCCCATAATATCATATATAAGTGGACGGCGTGCCACACGATCCCATAATATCATATATAAGTGGACGGCATGCCACACGATCCCATAATATCATATATAAGGGGACGGCGTGGCACACGATCCCATAATATCATATATAATATCTGACTTCATATAGTAGACCCCTTCAGGGGAGGATAACAACTCAATACCTTTAACCCGACAAGGGTACAACTAACAGCCCAAAATATCCCGACAAGGGAGAGTATATATCAGTCTACACATCCCGGCAAGGGAGTACTCACAACACATTCTCTTTTTAAATCACTTCTTCCTCAACTAACACATTCATGTTCGAGCTAACGCTCCAAAAGTACACCAATCACAATTCTACCTCAATCGTTCACATTATATGAAACTCATCGAGTAAATAAAGAGATTGTGTCACATTATTCGAATTAAAAGCAATTAAGACTCACGGTCATGCTAGACTCCGGTGTATAGATAATCGTCACCATGCCTATGCACCGTACTCCACATTAGCAAGTAACAATTAACATCCTAATACTATTCCCTCAAGCCAAAGTTAGAACGAACACTTACCTCGATGCCTTGAACACCACTCAAGTCTCAATTATAGCTTTACCTCTTGATTCCACCACCAATCCGCTCGAATCTAGTCATAAGTTACTTAATCCCATTAATAATTACTAAATGAATCACTCCCAATGCATGAAAATAATTTTTACAAGGTTTTTCCCAAAAAGGTCAAAAACACCCCCAGACCCACGTGGCCGAAACTCGAGGTTCGGACCAAAACCCGGTTACCCATTCTCCCACGAATCCAAATATATGCTTTGTTTTGAAATCGGACCCCCAAATTGAGGTCCAACTCCTCAATTTGTAGAAAACCTAGGTTCTACCCAAATGTCACGACCCGGATTTCCCACCATCGGGTGTCGTGATGGCGCCTACTATCAGAGCTAAGCAAGCCAAATATATAAAATATTTTTCCTGCTTTCTTCCAAACAATATAATAAACGAGACAAAAATCTAAAAGGAAGACTTTAAATTTAAAGCAACTGAAAACCAAAAGTGCGGAAGTTTGAACCAAAATGCTACCCAGAGTCTGGTGTCACTAGCTCACGGACTACTACAGAATACTACAATCAATGTCTGAAGGGAAAAATACATCATGTTTGTCTGATACAAGATAAACTAACAAAAAAACATGGAAAAGGGACTTCGGCCTGCGAACGCCAGCTAGGCTACCTCGAGAGTCCCTGGACTGAAGATAGCTCCCAGAAATCCTACTGCTGCGGTCCGTAAGATACTCACTGATCTGTGCACAAAAATGCACAGAGTGTAGCATCAGCACAACCGATCCCATGTGCTGGTAAGTGCCTGGCCTAACCCCGGAGAAGTAGTGACGAGGCTAGACAGTACCTACCACAATTAACCTGTACAGATATATATACAACAAGTGCAAGAAAACAAATAACAAGACAATACAAAGTAAAACTAGGAGGGGACATGCTATCGGGGAGTAACAGATAAAAATGAAATATCGAAAACAAACAGAAGAAACTTTGGTTTCCATGATATATATATATATATATATATATATATATATACATAGTGGACGGCGTGCCACACGATCCCATAATATCATACATAAGTGGATGGCGTGCCACACGATCCCATAGTATAGTATATAAGTGGACGACGTGCCACACGATCCCATAATATCATATATAAGTGGACAGCGTGCCACACGATCCCATAATATCATATATAAGTGGACGGTGTGCCACACGATCCCATAATATCATATATAAGTGGACGGCGTGCCACACGATCTTATAATATCATATATAATATCTGACTTCATATAGTAGACCCCTTCAGGGGAGGATAACAACTCAATACCTTTAACCCGACAAGGGTACAACTAACAACCCAAAATATCCCGACAAGGGAGAGTATATATCAGTCTACACATCCCGGCAAGGGAGAACTCACAACACATTCTCTTTTTAAATCACTTCTTCCTCAATCGTTCACATTATATGAAACTTATCAAATAAACAAGGAGCTTGTGTCACATTATTCGAATTAAAAGCAATCAAGACTCACGGTCATGCTAGACTCCGGTGCATAGATAACCGTCACCATGCCTATACACCGTACTCCACATTAGCAAGTAGCAAATATCATCCTAATCCTATTCCCTCAAGCCAAAGTTAGAACAAACACTTACCTCGAATGCTCCAAACTCAACTCACGCTTCTAGTATAGCTTTACCTCTTGATTCCACCACCAATCCGCTCGAATCTAGTCATAAGTTACTTAATCACATTAATAATTACTAAATGAATCATCCCCAATGCATGAAAATAGATTTTTCAAGGTTTTTCCCAAAAAGGTCAAAAATACCCCCGGACCCACGTGGTCGAAACTCGAGGTTCGGACCAAAACCCGGTTACCCATTCCCCCATGAATCCCAATAGATGATTTGTTTTTAAATCGGACCCCAAATTGAGGTCCAACTTCTCAATTTGTAGAAAACCTAGGTTCTACCCAAAACACCCAATTTTTCCCATGAAAATCTTTGATTTGAAGTTGAAATTATGTTAAAAGATGTTAAGGAATAAAGAAATTAAGTTAGAAATCACTTACCAATCGTTTTGGAGAAAAAAAGTTGTTTGGAAAATCGCCTCTTAGGTTTTGGGTTTTTGAAAAGTTAAAAATGACTGAGATTTTCCGAACTTGTATACCTTTCTGAGGACCTGGCGCGGACCGCACAAAAATGTGTTGCAGCCGCGCCGAGTGGGAGAAAAATTGGGGCTTCTCTGAACCCTTCCAGCGCGGACCGCACTGTTTTGGTGCGCGGCCGCGCTGGTTGACCTGAAACCCTAGCCTTCAAACTCAGCCGCACGGATCGCACAGAAAGGCATCGCGGCCGCGCGGAAATGACCGCGGTCGCGCTGGTGTCTGCAACACCTGAACCTGCATTTTCTTAAGTCCAAGACCTCTCGGGCCCCATTCAAAACTCACCTGAGCCCTCGGGGCTCCAAACCAAATATGCACACAATCTTAAAGACATCTTACGGACTTACTCGTGCGATCAAATCGCCAAAATAACATCATATACATAGGATCAAGCCTCAAACACATGATTTTCTTTCTTCAACTTTCATAACTCAAATTCTCCATTTTTAGTCTGAAACACGTCATATGACGTCCGTTTTTAGCCAAACTTTACAGATAGTGCTTAACACGTATTTAAGACTTGTACCGGGCGTCGGAACCAAAATACGAGCCCGATACCTATATTTTCTAACCCCTTTTTCATTTCAAATTTTCATATCAAATTTCAGAAAAACAATTTCTTTCAAAAATTCATTTCTCGGGCTTGGGACCTCAGAATTTGATTCCGGGCACACGCCCAAGTCCCATATTTTTCTACGGACCCTCCGGGACCGTCGAATCACAGGTCCGGGTCCGTTTACCCAAAATGTTGACCGAAGTCAACATTATGCATATTAATACCAAAATTCATCAAATGTTTCACATAATTCACATATTCTAACATAAAAACTTTCCGGCTACGCGCCCGAACTACGCACGCCAATCGAGGCATCTAAAAGCGAGGTTTTCAGGGCCTCGGAAGTGCGGAACAAGGAAGAACTACGGTGATGACCCTTCGGGTCGTCACATTCTCCACCTCTAAAACAACCGTTCGTCATTGAACGGACAAAAGAAAGAAGTACCTGAGTCGGGAAATAAATGAGGATAACGGCTCCGCATATCGGACTCGGATTCCCAGGTTGATGCCTCAGGAGGCTGACCTCTCCACTGAACATGCACCGAAGGAAAACTCTTCGACCTCAACTGTCGAACTTGCCGGTCTAGAATAGCCACCAGCTCCTTCTCATATGACAGATCCTTGTCCAATTGGACAGTGCTGAAATCCAACATGTGCGATGGATCTCCGCGATACTTCCGGAGCATAGGTACATGAAACACGGGATGCACAGCTGACAAGCTAGGTGGAAAGGCAAGTCTATAAGCCACCTCTCCCACACGATCAAGAATCGGAAATTGACCGATGAACCTAGGGCTGAGCTTGCCTTCTTCCCAAATCTCATCACGCCCTTCATAGGCGATACACGGAGCAATAGTCGTTCACCGACCATGAAAGCAACATATCTAACCTTGCGGTCTGCATAACTCTTCTGTCTGGATTGAGCTGTACGAAGTCTATCCTGAATAATCCTGACCTTGTCCAAGGCCTCCTAAACCAGATCCGTACCCAATAATCGAGCCTCTCCCGGCTCAAACCATCCAACTGGAGACCGACATCGCCTACCATACAATGCCTCATACGGAGCCATCCTAATGCTGGACTGGTAGCTGTTGTTGTAGGCGAACTCTGCTAAAGGCAAAAACTGGTCCCACGAGCCTCCAAAATCAATGACACAAGCTCGGAGCATATCCTCAAGAATCTGAATAGTCCTCTCGGACTGACCGTCCGTCTGGGGATGAAATGTTGTACTCAACTCAACCTGGGTGCCCAACTCTCGCTGAACTGCTCTCCAGAAATGCGAGGTAAACTGCGTACCCCGATCAGAAATGATAGATAGAGGCACCCCATGAAGGCGAACAATCTTCCTGATATAAATCTCGGCTAACCTTTCGGACGAATAGGTGGCTGCAACAGGAACAAAATGCGCTGACTTGGTCATCCTATCAACAATGACCCAAACTGCATCAAACGTTTTCCGAGTCATCGGGAGTCCAGCAACGAAATCCATTATAATCCTCTCCCACTTCCACTCGGGAAGTGCAATCCTCTAAAATAGACCACCGGGTCTTTGATGCTCGTGCTTAACCTGCTGACAATTCAAACATCGAGCCATGTGCGCAACGATGTCTTTCTTCATTTTACGCCACAAATAGTGTTGCCTCAGATCCTGATACATCTTCGCGGCGCCCGGGTGAATAGAATACCGAGAACTGTGGGCCTCCGCTAAGATCAACTCTCAAATCCCATCAACATTGGGCGCACAAACTCGCCCCTGCAATCTCAATACACCATCATCATATAAGGTTACTTTCTTGGCACCTCCACGCTGCACCGTGTCTCTCAAGACACACAAATGGGGGTCCTCAAACTGCCGCTCGCGGATACGCTCTAATAGTGAGGAACGAGCAACCATGCAAGCTAACACTCTGCTAGGCTCAGAAATATCCAACCTCACAAGACGATTGGCCAAGACGTGAACATCCAAAGCAAGAAATCTCTGGCTGACTGGAATATAAGCAAGACTACCCATGCTGGCGGACTTCCTGCTCAATGCATCGGCCACCACATTGCCCTTTCCCGGGTGGTATAAGATAGAAACATCATAATCCTTTAGCAACTCTAACCACCTCCTATGCCTCAAATTCAACTCTTTCTGCTTGAACAGATATGAAGACTCTTGTGATCAATGTAAACCTCACACGTCACGCCATATAAGTAATGCCTCTAATTCTTCAGGGCATGAACAATGGCTGCCAACTCGAGATCATGAACCGGATAATTCTTCTTGTGGATCTTCAACTGCCTTGAAGCATAAGCAATGACCTTGCCTTCCTGCATCAACACTGTACCAAGCCCAATACGAGACGCATCACAATAGACCGTATATGGCCCTGAACCTATGGGCAGAACCAATACCGGTGTTGTAGTAAAAGCCGTCTTGAGCTTATGGAAAATCGCCTCACACTCGTCCGACCACCTGAACTAGGCACCCTTCTGGGTCAATCTGGTCATAGGGGCTGCAATGGATGAAAACCCCTCCACGAACCGACGGTAGTAACCTACTAACCCTAGGAAACTCCGAATATCCGTAGCTGAAGCTGGTCGAGGCCAGTTCTTGACTGCCTCTATCTTCTTCGGGTCTACCTGAATACCTGCTGCTGATACGACATGACCCAGGAATGCGACCGAACTCAACCAAAACTCGCACTTTGAGAACTTAGCATACAACTGACTATCCTTTAGGGTCTGAAGGACCACTCTGAGGTGCTGCTCATGCTCCTCCTGACTGCGGGAGTATATAAGAATATCGTCAATGAAGACTATCACGAACAAGTCCAAATAAGGTCTGAACACTCGGTTCATCAACTCCATGAATGCTGCTGGGGAATTAGTCAATCCAAATGACATGAACAAAACCTCATAGTGCCCATACCGAGTGCGAAATGCTGTCTTAGGGACATCAGACGCCCTAATCCTCAGCTGGTGGTAACCAGATCTGAAATCTATCTTTGAAAACACCCTTGCACCCTGAAGCTGGTTGAATAAATCGTCGATCCTCGGCAGTGGATACTTATTCTTAATTGTAACCTTGTTCAATTGCCGGTAATCGATGCACATTCTCATCGAACCATCCTTTTTCTTAACAAACAACACCGGCGCACCCCAAGGTGAAACACTGGGTCTAATGAAACCTTTCTCAAGCAAATCCTGCAGCTGTTCCTTTAACTCTTTCAAACTCTGGCGGGGCCATACGATATGGCGGGATAGAAATGGGCTGAGTGCCCGGGGCCAAATCCATACAAAAGTCGATATCCCTGTCGGGTGGCATACTTGGCAAGTCTGAAGGGAAAACCTCAGGAAACTTCCGAACAACGGGCACAAAATCAATAGAAGGGGCCTCCGCGCTAGAATCGCGAACATACGCCAAGTAGGCCAAACATCCCTTCTCCGCCATACGCCGAGCTTTCACATACGAGATAACACTGTGGGTACAATGACCAGAAGTCCCTCTCCACTCTAAGCGGGGTAAACCCGATAAAGCTAAGGTCACGGTCTTGGCAAGACAATCCAAGATCGCATGATACGGGGATAAACAATCCATCCCCAATATGACGTCGAGATCCACCATATCTAAGAGCAACAAGTCAACACGAGTCTCAAGACCCCTGAATACCACAACACATGAATGATGAACCCGTTCCACCACTATAGAATTCCCCACCGGCGTAGACACATATACAGGAATACTCAAGGATTCACTAGGCATAACCAAATAGGGTGCAAAATAGGATGACACAGATGAATACGTAGATCCAGGATCATATAGCACAAAAGCATCCCTATCACAGACCAGAATAGTACCTGTAATCATAGCATCTGATGACTCAGCCTCTGGCCTGGCTGGCAAAGCATAACAACAGGGCTGGGACCCACCTCCCTGAATCATATCCCTGGGACGATCTGCTGCTGGCTGACCCCTACCTCTAGCGGTCTGAGCTCCACCTCTAAGACCTCTACCTCCACCTCTATGTCCTCTACCCCCGCCTTTAGCCGGCTGGGCAGGCGGTGGGACAACTGGTGCCTGGATCATCGGGCAAGAACCCTGCTGCTGCGAGCTGCTGGAAGCTCAAGGGCAATATCTGGCAATGTGACTCACATCGCCGCAAGTATAACAAGCCCTCGGCTACTGAGAATAACGAAGTGGTGGTGCACTGATAGGTGCTGATGGTGAACTGAAGAGCTGCTGGTCAGAATACTGCGGCTGAGAACCACGACCACCTGGTGTACCATGAGAAGCCTGGAGAGCTGACTGAAAGGGCCTCGAAGGATGGTCTCTACCATAAGAATCCCTACCTCCAGACGAGGTACCACTAAATCTACCAGAATGACGGGGCCTCTTATCAGACCCATGACCACCTCCCTGAGAAAGTGCCATCTCTATCCGGTGGGCACCATCTGCCGCCTCCTGAAATGAAATCACACTACCGGCACTCATGGCCATTTGAACACGGATCGGCTGGGCCAACCCATCAATAAACCTCCGCACCCTCTCTCTATCGGTGGGGAGTATCACAATGGCATGACAAGCAAGATCAATGAACCGGGTCTCATACTGGGTGACCGTCATAGGACCCTGCTAGAGACGCTCAAACTGCCTACGAAGAGCATCTCGCTGAGTAACTGGAAGAAACTTCCCCAGGAATAACTCTGAAAACTAATCCCAGGTCAATGATGGCGACCCTGCTGGCCTGGCTAAACAGAAATCCCTCCACCAAGTCTTGGCGGATCCTGCCAGGCGAAAAGTGGCGAAGTCGACCCCATTGGTCTCTACAATGCCCATAGTCCGTAGAACCTCATGACAGCTGAATATGAAATCCTGAGCATCCTCTGAGGGGGTGCCACTATATGTGGTTGTGAAGAGCTTGGTGAAACGATCAAGCCTCCACAAAGCATCCGCGGACATAGCCGCACCATCGCTGGACTGAGCCGCAATACCTGGCTGGGCTGCCACAGCTGGCTGAACTGCCACGGCTGGCTGAACTGCTAGAACCTGAGCCTGAGGAGCAACCGGCTCTGGAGTACGAGTATCGGGAGTCGGAATTCCTCCCCCAGCCTGAGATGTGGCTGGAGCTACGGGAAGCAAACCCGCTCTAGAAATGCCCTCCATAAAGCCTACCAGTCGGACCAAAGCGTCCTGAAGCACTGGAGTGGCTATAAAACCCTCTGGAACCTGAGTTGGGCCGACTGGAACAGCTGGGGCCGGAACCTCCTCCTCAAAATCGACCTGAGGCTCCGTCGCCGGAAATGCTACTCGGGGCTGAGCTCTGCCCCGGCCTCGGCCTCGCCCTCTGCCCCTAATAGGGGCTGCTACTGGGGGCTCAGACTGTTGCGCGGTAGAAGAGGAAGCACGTGTCCTCGCCATCTGCGAAAGAACAGAGTGGAAAGACAATCAGTACTTGAGAAACAGAATCGCACGACAAGAATGAACAAGGTGATGTTTTCCTAACTCAGTAGCCTCTGCGGGATAAATACATACGTCTCTGTACCGATCCCTCAGACTCTACTGAGCTAGTCCGTGAGTTGTGAGACCTAAGTAACCTAGGGCTCTGATACCAATTTGTCACGACCCGGATTTCCCACCATCGGGTGTCGTGATGGCGCCTACTATCGGAGCTAAGCAAGCCAAATATATAAAACATTTTTCCTGCTTTCTTCCAAACAATATAATAAACGAGACAAAAATCTAAGCGGAAGACTTTAAATTTAAAACAACTGAAAACCAAAAGTGCGGAAGTTTGAACCAAAATGCTACCCAGAGTCTGGTGTCACTAGATCATGGACTACTACAGAATACTACAATCAATGTCTAAAGGGAAAATACATCATGTTTGTCTGATACAAGATAAACAAACAAAAAAACATGGAAAAGGGACTTCTGCCTACGAACGCCAGCTAGGCTACCTCGAGAGTCCCTGGACTGAAGATAGCTCCCAGAAGTCCTACTGCTGCGGTCCGTAAGCTGCTCCCTGATCTGTGCACCAAAAATGCACAGAGTGTAGCATCAGCACAACCGACCCCATGTGCTGGTAAGTGCCTGGCCTAACCCCGGCGAAGTAGTGACGAGGCTAGACAGTACCTACCACAATTAACCTGTACAGATATATATACAACAAGTGCAAGAAAACAATAACAAGATAATACAAAGTAAAACTGGGAGGGGACATGCTATCGGGGAGTAACAGATAAAAATGAAATATCGGAAATAAACAGAATAAACTTTGGTTTCCATGATATATATATATATAAGTGGACGGCGTGCCACACGATCCCATAATATCATATATAAGTGGACGGCATGCCACACGATCCCATAATATCATATATAAGTGGACGGCGTGCCACACGATCCCATAATATCATATATAAGTGGACGGCGTGCCACACGATCCCATAATATCATATATAAGTGGACGGCGTGCCACACGATCCCATAATATCATATATAAGTGGACGGCGTGCCACACGATCCCATAATATCATATATAAGTGGACGGCGTGCCACACGATCCCATAATATCATATATAAGTGGACGGCGTGCCACACGATCCCATAATATCATATATAAGTGGACGGCGTGCCACACGATCCCATAATATCATATATAAGTGGACGGCGTGCCACACGATCCCATAATATCATATATAAGTGGACGGCGTGCCACACGATCCCATAATATCATATATAAGTGGACGGCGTGCCACACGATCCCATAATATCATATATAAGTGGACGGCGTGCCACACGATCCCATAATATCATATATAAGTGGACGGCGTGCCACACGATCCCATAATATCATATATAAGTGGACGGCGTGCCACACGATCCCATAATATCATATATAAGTGGACGGCGTGCCACACGATCCCATAATATCATATATAAGTGGACGGCGTGCCACACGATCCCATAATATCATATATAAGTGGACGGCGTGCCACACGATCCCATAATATCATATATAAGTGGACGGCGTGCCACACGATCCCATAATATCATATATAAGTGGACGGCGTGCCACACGATCCCATAATATCATATATAAGTGGACGGCGTGCCACACGATCCCATAATATCATATATAAGTGGACGGCGTGCCACACGATCCCATAATATCATATATAAGTGGACGGCGTGCCACACGATCCCATAATATCATATATAAGTGGACGGTCGAATCACAGGTCCGGGTCCGTTTACCCAAAATGTTAACCGAAGTCAATATTATGCATATTAATATCAAAAATTCATCAAATTTCTCACAAATTTCGCATATTTCAACATAAAAGCTTTCCAGCTTCGCGCCCGGACTGCGCACGCAATATTGAGGCAAATAAAAGCAAGGTTTTCAAGGCCTCGGAAGCACGGAACAAGGAAGAATTACGGTGATGACCCCTTTGGGTCGTCACAATTGAAATTTTGGTTTGTGTATTGGAATTTGAGCTTATAAATTGAAATTTTAGGATATGACTTGAACTTTTGGGGATATGAGTTGAACCTTTCGGATATGAATTAAAATTTTGGTTTATGTATTGGAATTTTTGTTTATAAATTGAAATTTTAGGATTTGACTTGAACTTTTGTGGATATGGTTGAACCTTTAGGATATGAATTGAAATTTTGGTTTATGTATTGGAATCTTAGTTTATAAATTAAAATTTTAGGATTTTACTTCAACTTTTGTGGATATGAGTTGAACCTTTAGGATATGAATTGAAATTTTGGTTTATGTATTGGAATCTTAGTTTATAAATTGAAATTTTTGGATATGACTTGAACTTTTGTGGATATGAGTTGAACCTTTAGGATATGAATTGAAATTTTGGTTTATGTCTTGGAATTTTAGTTTATAAATTAAAGTTTTATGATTTGATTTGAACTTTTGTGGATATGAGTTGGACCTTTAGTATATGAACTGAAATTTTGGTTTTTGTATTGGAATTTTAGTTTATAAATTGAAATTTTAGGATTTGACTTGAACTTTTGTGGATATGAGTTGAACCTTTAGGATATGAATTGAAATTTTGGTTTATGTATTGAAATTTTAGTTTATAAATTGAAATTTTAGGATTTGACTTGAACTTTTGTGGATATGAGTTGAACCTTTAGGATATAAATTGAAATTTTGGTTTATGTATTGGAATTTTAGTTTATAAATTAAAATTTTAGTATTTGACTTGAACTTTTATGGATATGAGTTGAACCTTTAGGATATAAATTGAAATTTTGGTTTGTGTATTGGAATTTTAGTTTATAAATGTGACGACCCGACCCGTCGTCTCATGAGTTACTGTCTCGTTCGTCCCATTTTCTGCTTCCTCGTGTTTCATTATCGGTATTAGGTGCATTAGAATTTATTTGGAGCGATTTTGATAAGAAATGAGACATTTAGTCTCTTTTAAGAAGGTTTAAGTTGGAAAAGTTAACCGGACGTTGAATTATGAGTTAGAGGGCTCGGATGTGAATTTCGACGGTTCGGTTAGTTCCGGGAGGTGATTTGTGACTTAGGAGCTGGACCGGAAGTAATTTTGGAGGTCCGGTGTTGAATTAGGCTTGAATTGGCGAAGTTAATATTTTGGCGAATTCTGGTTGATAGATGAGATTTTGATCCGGGTATCGGAATGAAATTCCGAGAGTTGTTGTAGCTTCATTGTGTCATTTGGGATATGTGTGCAAAATTTCAGGTCATTCGGACATCGTTTGGTCGGGTTTTTGATCGAATGTGTGTTTTAGAAGTTTTAAAAGAACTTAGGCTTGAATTCGATATAATTTGATGATTTTGGCGTTAGTTGAGGTGTTTTGACGATTGGAGCAAGTTTGGATAATGTTTTAAGACATGTTGATGTTTTAGTTGAGGTCTCGGGGGCCTCGGGTGTATTTCGGAGGTTAACGAATCGATTTTGGCCCGAAAAAAATAAAGCTGCTGCATTTTTTTACAGCACTGTGAACAGTAGTTATGAACAATGCCCATGAACAGTACCCCGTAACAGCATCCATGAATAGTGCCATGAACAGTGCCCCCATAACAGTATCCGTGAATAGTACGGTGAACAGTACCCAGTAACATTACCCGTAACAGTATCCGTGAACAGTACCCCGTGAACAGTAACACGGGGTGAACAATATTTCCGAAATATTCTGAGCAGAATGTTTACATTTCATTCGCGAAAAACACCCCATTTCTCCACCATATTTAGTCATTTTGAGAGCTTTTGGACGGGGATTGAAGGGAGTTTCAACTAAGATCGATTGGAGGTAAGTTTTATGAGTTAAATACATGATTTTATTGAAGAATCATCCTAGAAATCCATGAAAACATAGCCAAATTATAAGAAATTAGGGCTTGAGATTGAAATTCTAAATTTGGGATTTGAGGGGCCAAATGGACTCCGATTCTTGTGAATTTGGTATGTATAGACTCGTGGCGAGATAAGGAACATTTTGATGTAAAAATTTCTAGATTTCAAGACGTGGACCCCGGGCTCGGGTTTTGCAAATTTCGTGATTTTTTGTATTTTTCGAGTCTTTTCGATTGGGTTATATTCCCTTAGCCTATTGTGATGTATTAGTTGTGGTTTTGGCCAGCTTTGACGCGCGAGAAGGTCGATACGAAAGGAAAGGGCCTCGCAGGGTAGTATTTGGCCGGCTAGAGGTGAGTAATAGATGTAAATGATGTCCTGAGGGTTTGAAACCCCGGAATTTCACATCGTAATGCTATATTGAGGTGACTTGCACGCCAGATAACAGGCGTGGGGTAGAGCACCGTTGGGGATTGTGACTTGGTCCATCCCGAGATATATTTTACTGCATTTTTGGTTGAGACGTATACTTTATTATTGTGAATTGGGCTTGTTGCCATGCTTGGGGCCTTGTGCCGACCTGTAGAACCCTTAGGGGATTTTTGACTGGTTTTCCTCACTTATTTTGTTAAAGAATTTATATCCTCAGTCATGTTTCCAATTGTAGGCTTCTTGCCAATTATTTGAATCCTTCAGGGATTGATATCACTACTTTCACATTTTTGCATATCATTTGACCTCAGTCCAACGTTTTAAATACTGTTTTGCAAACTCAGCCATCTTTCTAAGATTTAAAAACTTAAATGATATTTCTAAATGATATTTCGGGCTGAGAACTACTGTTTTACAAATGCCCAAGGGGCATATGATGATTTCTGGACTGAGCATGGATCGGTCTGCGCGCCGCAGCAGTGTTATATTGATATTGAGGCCGAGAGCCTGGTTGATTACATTGATATTGAGGTTGAGAGCCTGGGTGATTATACTGAGATTGATATGAGGCTGAGGGCCTAGATTTGATGCCACGAGATGACTTGATATTGCGCTTGGGCTGTAGGAACCCCTCCGGAGTCTGTACACACCCCTAGTGAGCGTCGTCGACGATAAATAAATATGGATGGCTCGGGCTGCACGCCGCAGTGGGTACTAGAGGGTACTGTCATATGCATTGCATTGCACTCATGCATTTATTCTTTATCTGCATTATCTACCATAATAATTATGTGCTCTTATTTCATTGACTGGTTGCTTTATACTGTTCTGAGCCTGAGGGGCTGATACTGTTCTGAGATACTGAGCCCGAGGGGCAGATTTGTACTTATTATTTTGATACTGAGCCCGATGGGCAGATTTCTACTCGTCATTTTACGGCCAAATTACATGTTTTACTCGTTTAAAAGAAATTTCACATGATGTTTCACTGAATTGTTATTTTTAATGAATTCAGTGCTTCTGTATAGAATGTTGTGTGCCTTAACGTGTTTTCTTACCTTCAGTCATTATTTATAGTTATTACTCACTAGGTCGGAGTACTCACATTACTCCCTACACCATGTGTGCAGGTACAGGTATTCCTGAGGCATAGAGCGAGTTTTCTGCTATTCAGTTTTCATCGGAGTTATCGAGGTAGTTGCATGGCGTTCGCAGACCCGTTTTCTCCCTTATCTTCTGTTATTTATGATATCTTCATACTTCGTTCCTAATTCCATACTTTGTAGAATTTTAGTAAACTCTGTAGTAGCTCATGACTTGTGACACCCCGGTTAGGGCTGAGTTAGGTTGGATTCCGTATTTTATCTATATTTTCCGCTATTGGATATTATTAAACCATGTTTATACTATAATTGTGTTAATTAATTGTCTTAAAAGGATGAATTGGGTTGAATGGATGGCCTTGTCTTCATGAGAGGCGCCATCACGACCAGGTTCGGAAATTAGGTCGTGACAATGAATTGAAATTTTAGGATTTGACTTGAACTATTGTGGATATGAGTTGAACCTTTAGGATATGAATTGAAATTTTGGTTTATGTCTTTGAATTTTAGTTTATAAATTGAAGTTTTAGAATTTGACTTCAACTTTTGTGGATATGAGTTGAACCTTAAGGATATAAATTAAAATTTTGGTTTATGTATTGGAATTTTAGTTTATAAATTGAAATTTTAGGATATGACTTGAACATTTGTGGATATGAGTTGAACCTTTAGGATATGAATTGAAATTTTTATTTATATATTGGAATTTTAGTTTATAAATTGGAATTCTAGGATTTGACTTGAACTTTTTTGGATATGAGTTGAACCTTTAGGATATGAATTGAAATTTTGGTTATTGTATTAGAATTTTAGTTTATAAATTGAAATTTTAGGATATGACTTGAACTTTTGTAGATATGAGTTGAACCTTTAGGATATGAATTGAATTTTTGGTTTATGTATTGGAATTTTAGTTTATAAATTGAAATTTTAGGATTTGACTTGAACTTTTGTGGAAATGAGTTGAATCTTTAGGATATGAATTGAAATTTAGGTTTATGTATTGGAATTTTAGTTTATAAATTGAAATTTTAGGATTTGAATTGAACTTTTGTGGATATGAGTTGAACCTTTAGGATATGAATTAAAATTTTGGTTTATGTCTTTGAATTTTAGTTTATAAATTGAAGTTTTAGGATTTGATTAGAACTTTTGGGGATATGAGTTGGACCTTTAGGATATGAATTGAAAATTTGGTTTATGTATTGGAATTTTAGTTTATAAATTAAAATTTTAGGATATGACTTGAACTTTTGTGGATATGAGTTGAACCTTTATGATATGAATTGAAATTTTAATTTATCTATTGGAATTTTAGTTTATAAATTGAAATTTTAGGATATGACTTGAACTTTTGTGGATATGAGTTGAACCTTTAGGATATGAATTGAAATTTTGGTTTATGTATTGGAATTTTAGTTTATAAATTAAAATTTTAGGATATGACTTGAACTTTTGTGGATATGAGTTGAACCTTTAGGATATGAATTGAAATTTTGGTTTATGTATTGGAATTTTAGTTTATAAATTAAAATTTTAGGATATGACTTGAACTTTTGTGGATATGAGTTGAACCTTTAGGATATGAATTGAAATTTTGGTTTATGTATTGGAATTTTAGTTTATAAATTAAAATTTTAGGATATGACTTGAACTTTTGTGGATATGAGTTGAACCTTTAGGATATGAATTGAAATTTTGGTTTATGTATTGGAATTTTAGTTTATAAATTAAAATTTTAGGATATGACTTGAACTTTTGTGGATATGAGTTGAACCTTTAGGATATGAATTGAAATTTTGGTTTATGTATTGGAATTTTAGTTTATAAATTAAAATTTTAGGATATGACTTGAACTTTTGTGGATATGAGTTGAACCTTTAGGATATGAATTGAAATTTTGGTTTATGTATTGGAATTTTAGTTTATAAATTAAAATTTTAGGATATGACTTGAACTTTTGTGGATATGAGTTGAACCTTTAGGATATGAATTGAAATTTTGGTTTATGTATTGGAATTTTAGTTTATAAATTAAAATTTTAGGATATGACTTGAACTTTTGTGGATATGAGTTGAACCTTTAGGATATGAATTGAAATTTTGGTTTATGTATTGGAATTTTAGTTTATAAATTAAAATTTTAGGATATGACTTGAACTTTTGTGGATATGAGTTGAACCTTTAGGATATGAATTGAAATTTTGGTTTATGTATTGGAATTTTAGTTTATAAATTAAAATTTTAGGATATGACTTGAACTTTTGTGGATATGAGTCGAACCTTTAGGATATGAATTGAAATTTTGGTTTATTTATTGGAATTTGAGTTTATGAATTGAAATTTAAGGATTTGACTTGAACTTTTGTGGATATGAGTTGAACCTTTAGGATATGAATTGAAATTTGTGTTTATGTCTTGGAATTTCAGTTTATAAATTAAAGTTTTAGTATTTGATTTGAACTTTTGTGGATATGAGTTGGACCTGTAAGATATGAATTGAAATTTTGGTTTATGTATTGGAATTTTAGTTTATAAATTGAAATTGTAGGATATGACATGAACTTTTGTGGATATGAGTTGAATCTTTAGGATATGAATTGAAATTTTAATTTACGTATTGGAATTTTAGTTTATAAATTGAAATTTTAGGATTTGACTTGAATTTTTGTGGATATGAGTTGAACCTTTAGGATATGAATTGAAATTTCAATTTATGTATTGGAATTTTAGTTTCTAAATTGAAATTTTAGGATTTGACTTGAACTTTTGTGTATATGAGTTGAACCTTTAGGATATGAATTTAAATTTTTGTTTATGTCTTGGAATTTTAGTTTATAAATTGAAGTTATAGAATTTGACTTGAACTTTTGTGGATATGAGTTGAACCTTTAGGATATGAATTGAAATTTTGGTTTATGTATTGGAATTTTAGTTTATAAATTGAACGTTTAGGATATGACTTGAACTTTTGTGTGATGACTCAAAATATCATCTTTAAATTAAGTAACCATCTCGGTATTTTTAAGACCTTGAAAAGCGGTATCAATAATTCTTCGACTTGCGTGCACAGTCCGTATAATTTTTCGGAAGGTTTTTATGTGAAAAATGGACTAAATTGGGAACTAGAGCTTTAAAACGCAACTGAGTTGACTTCGGTCAACATTTTGAGCAAACGAACCCTGATAAAAGTTTTGACCATTCTGGTAGTTCTGTATCGTGACTTGGGACTTGGTCATATGCCCGAAAGCGAATCTGGAGGTCCCTAGATCAAATTATCGCCATTTAACGGAATCTAGAAATCTAAGGCTAAAGATTTCTTAAGTTTGACCGGAGAATTGACTTTTTGATATCGGGAGCGGAATCCAGTTCTGAAATTTTTTATAGCTTCGTTATGTCATTTATGACTTGTGTGCAAAATTTGAAGTTAATCGGACTTGATTTGATAGGTTTTTGTATAGAATATAGAAGTTGGACATTCTTAGTTTCATTAGGCTTGAATTGGGACGTGATTCACGGTTTTAGCATTATTTGATGCGATTTGAGGTTTTGACTAAGTCCGCATCATGTTTTAGGGCTTATTGGTGTATTTTGTTGAAGTCCCGAGGGCTTCAGGTGGATTTCGGAAGGTCAACGGGTAGAAAAAGCTGCTGAAATTCTCTTTGGGAAGCTGCTGTTTATTTACAGCATCGTGAACAGTACCCCATGAACAGTACTGTGAATAGTACCGTGAATAGTACTGTGTACAGTACCCCGTGAACAGTACCCTAACGCGTGAACAATGCCCCCGACATTTTCTGGGCAGATTCTTAATTTCTGAAAATGGGACTTTGTCCCATTTTTCATTTTTGTCAAATTGGAGCTCGGGAAGAGGCTGTTTTTGGGAGATTTTCAGAGAAAACAACGGGGTAAGTGTTCTTAACTTAATTTTGGTTAGATTACCCGAATCTATTACTAGTTTTGATTCTAAATTTGTGAATTTAGTTGGAAGAGTTTGAAAACTCTCTCGGATAGATTTGAGAATTTGAGGGTCAAAATGTTATCGAAATTTAGTAATTTTGGTATGGTTAGACTCGTGGTTGGATGAGGTTTCATATTCCGTAATTTTTGTCATGTTCCGAGACGTGGGCGCCTCTGGCAAATTTTTAGTGCAATTTCGGATTTTAATGGAAAATGTAGAATTTCATATGGAATTGATTCCTATAATTTTTATTGACTGAATCGAATTGTTTATGACTAAATTTGAGAATTCCAGGCACGAATTCGCGAGGCAAAGACTTGTTGGAATTTTGAATTGGTTGCAAAGCGAGGTAAGTGTTTGGTCTAACCTTAGCTTGAGGGATTAAGAATTGTGTCTTATTTGTTGCATGTTAGTTGTGGAGTACGACGTATAGGCATGGTGGCGAGTATCTATACGTTGGTGTCAAGCATGCCCGTGAGTCTTATACTTTGATTAACCTGACTCTGTTTCGTAGTGCATATGCTCTATATGATAATTTCTATTAAGGAATATGACTTGTGGAAGTATTATTGTTTTGATGTTGTTTCCCTTGCCGTAATATTATTATTTTGATGTTGTTCCCTTGCCGGGATGTTATTGTTTTGATGATGTTTCCCTTGTCGGGATATTATTGATTTGATGTTGTTTCCCTTGCCGGGATGTTATTTTTTTGATGATGTTTCTCTTGCTGGGATATTATTTTTTTGATGTTGTTTCCCTTGCCAGGATGTTATTGTTTTGATGTTGTTTCCCTTGCCGGGATTTGATTGTTTTATTATTGTTCCCTTGCCGGGATTGAATTGTTGAACATTATAGAGCATTGGCTCAAGTTAAGAATTGAATTGTTGAATATTATAGAGCATTGGCTCAAATTGTGATATTTTTTATTTTGCCTTGCCCAAATTGCTTTGTGATTATTGCTTGGGTGAGGAAGAGCGATAAAGCACGAAGGGTGATACCGTGCACATTTATATTATTCATATGATGAGGAAAGAGTGTTAAAGCATGAAGGGTGATGTCGTGTCGCACGATGTACAATTCTGTGCCGATTATATTGATTTTATGGTGAGGATGAGAGTAAAAGCACGAAGGGTGATGCCGTGCAGATTATATTGATTTTTATGGTGAGGACGAGAGTAAAAGCACGAAGGGTGATGTCGTGCACTTTTCCTTTATTTTCCTGATTCTTGTTGATAATTGAATTATGGCTTTCCTTATATTCCTTTATTGGTTTCTTGTTAATACCTGATATTATTGACATCCTTGCCTTGATTGCTTTGTGAATGTTGCTTGGGTGAGGAAGAGTGTAAAGCACGAAGGGTGATGCCGTGTATAGTGAGGGCGAGAGTAAAATCACGAAGGGTGATGCCGTGAACTTTCAATTTGTTGTGTTTTTTTTGTTATTAACATTTCAAGTGTATTAACTGTTTAGAGTCCTTTACTGTGTTGTGATACCTTGTGTTGTAAGCCATATTGTTTTCAATATCTCGCCGCATTTATATAAAGCTTTCAATACTTAAATTTTCAACAATTGTACTTTAATTAAAAAGGGTATTTTCTTTATTCAGACGATTTCAAAAAATAACTTCATCTTTTCTTGTTTATTTTCTAGTTGGGTTGGAAGTTGTACTATGACGACCCGACTCGTCGTCTCCTGTAATTCCGTCATGTATTCCCTGTTATATGCTTATTCATGCTTCAATATGTGTACTTGGTGAATTTGAGTCAATTCGGATCGAGTTTGGTAGAAATTGGGACAAATAGTCTTTTTAATGAAGAATTAGTTTGGAAAAGTCAACTGGAAGTTGACTTGTGAGTTAGAGCTCTCGAAATTTATTTCCGATGATTCGGTTAGTTTCGGGGGATGACTTAATGATTGGTAGCGCGATCGGAAGTGAATTCGGATGTCCGGATGTCATTTTGAAGTCATTTGGCTAAGTATAGAAATTTGAAGGTTTTTGAGAAAAATTCGACCGAAAGGGGAAATTTTGATATTGGAGTCGGAATGCGAATCCGAAAGTTGGGGCAAGTCCGTAATGTCGAATGTGACTTGTGTGCAAAATTTGAAGTCATTCCGGAATAATTTTGGTAAGGTTTGAGACACTTAGTCTCTTTTAAGGAAACTTAAGTTGGAAAAGTCAACCGAATATTGACTTATGTGTTAGAGAGCTCGAAATGCGAATTTTATGGTTCAGATAGCTTCGTTGGGTGATTTGGGACTTAGGAGTGTGTCCGGAATATTTTTGTGATGACCGGTGTAGAATTAAGCATGAATTGGCAAAGTTAGTATTTTGGCGAATTCCGGTTGATAGGTGAGATTTTGATCCGAGGGTCGGAATGGAATTCCGAGAGTTGTTGTAGCTTTGTAATGTCATTTTAGACTTGTCTGCAAAATTTGAGGTCATTCGGACGTGGTTTGGTTGGGTTTTGATCAAAAATGGAATTTGGAAGTTCGTGAGATTCATAGGCTTGAATCCGATGAGGATTTGATGTTTTGATGTTATTTTGGGTATTTCGAAGGTTGGGACAAGTTTGAATGATATTGTGGGACATGTTTATATAATTGGTTAAGGTCCCGAGGGCCTCGGGTAGATTTCGGAAGGTTAACGGAATGAAATTCGGACCAAAAAGAAAAGAAAAAGCTGCAGAAATTTCTGCTGCAATTTTCTGCAGGTCTTTGGACTGCAATCGTGGAGCGTACTTCGGAGGCCTATATCTTTTGATCTACAAGGAATTTTGAGATAGTTTAAAAACAAAAGTTGTTGCCCTTTTTGTCTAGTTTCCAGAAAGCTAAAGAAATCGTAATTTGGACATCTCTAGAGAATGTTACAGTCAATTCAATATGACTGGTGGAGCTCGTTCTCCAGAATTTTCTGATTCGGGAAGCCTACTTTAGAAGCTCATATCTCGGGATATATAAAGAGTTATATGATGTACAACCTATCAAATTATAGATCTTCGAGTCTAGTTTCTAAATATTCAATCCTTTTGTAATTTGGATACTTATACAAGACGTTATGGGTGTTTAAACATAAGGTGTCCGACAAGGAAAACTTTTAATAGGATGTACAACTTGTATAGCACAAGTGCAAGGTACAACTCGACGAAGCACAGGCAGATTCTTTTAAACACGGATTTGGCTTATTTCTTTCATTTCTTTCATTTGGCTTGGATTATTTTGGAGAGAATTTCAAGGGGGATTTCAGCAAGCATCAAATGTGAGTTGTTTCTACTTATTTCCAAGTTAAATATATGGATTAGAGCTGAAAACTCAAGTAAATTATGGACAAAAATGGTGGTTTAGGGCTTGAAACTTAAGAGAATTAAATAGTGATTTGAGGGGTCAAATGAACTCCGATTTTTGTTAATTTGGTATTTATAGACTCGTGGGCAGATAAGGGTCGTATTGATGTAAAAATTTCTGAATTTTGAGACGTGGGCCCGGGGCTCGGGTTTTGCTAATTTCGGGATTTTCGACATTTTTCGAGTCTTTTCAATTGGGTTATATTCCCTTAGCCTATTGTAACGTATTCGTTGTGGTTTTGACTAGATTCGACACGCGAAGAGGTCGATTCAAGAGGAAAGGGCATTGCGGACTAGTCTACGGCCGGTTAGAGGTGAGTAATAGATGTAAATGTTGTTCTGAGGGTTTGAAACCCCGGACTTTCACATCGTAACGCTATATTGAGGCGTGACACGCACTCCATGGCGAGTGCGGGGTCGGATACTATTGGGGATTGTGACTTGGTCCATCCCGTGTGATGTTTATACTATACTGGTGATTGATACACATACTTCATTGATATTACTGGGCTTGATGCCATGTTTGGGGCCTTGTGCCGATTTATAAATTCTTCGAGGATTGATATTACTGCTTAGCATGATTTGTATATCATTTAATTTCAGTCCAAGGTTTTAAATGTTGTTTTGCAAACTCAGCCATAATTCTAAGTGTTGAAAACTTAAATGATATTTTTAAATGTATTCCGGGCTGGGAACTTCTATTTTGTAAATGCCCAAGGGGCTTATTATATTATTTTTTTGGACTGATTATAAAGTGACTTGAAACAGTGGTAACAATGACACTGTGTGATATACTTAAAATAATGGTAACAATGACACTGTGTGATATACTTGAAATAGTGGTAACAATGACACTGGATGATATACTTGAACAGTGGTAACAATGGGACTGTATGATATAAATTGGTCAGGTAACAATGGCTGGCCGGTCAGGTAACAATGGCTGGCTGGTCAGGTAACAATGACTGACCAAGATATTGCGCTTGGGCTGTAGGAGCCCCTCTGAGGTATCTACACACCCCCCGTGAGCGTCGTCGACGATAAATAAATATGGATGGCTCGGGCTGCATATGCCGCAGTGGGTACTGGAATGTACCATCATATGCATTGCATTGTATTCATGTATTTGTATCTATACTGTTGTTTAGCTGCTAAGTTCCATATGTTGTTGTATATTTGGATTTTAGCTTACTTTGTGTATTTACTGGGTTTTCTTATCTTCGGACTGTAGTTAGTTTTATTACTCACTGGGTCGGAGTACTCACTTTACTCCCTGCACCTTTTGTGCAGATCCAGGGCAGTCTCAGGCACAATAGATCCAGTTGATCAACGGATCCAGCATTTTGGGGAGTATCAAGGTAGCTGTACGACGTTCGCAACATTGATTTCTTCCCTCCTATCCTATCTTTTTTTTATTTCCGCATTATTAGACTTTGGATACACTATGTATTAGGATGATATTCTGTACTCTAGAGGCTCAGATTCGTGACGCCGGGTCCTAGTGAGATTATGTTGTGTATTTTGTTAAACTCTTCAGTACTTTGATCTTGAATTAATTGATATTTCCATCCACTATTATTTATAAATTGGGTTAAGTGTTGAATAATGGTCGGGCTTGCCTAGTAGTGTGTTGGGCGCCATCACGACCGGGATTTGGGTCGTGACAAGTTACTCTACTTTATATTAAGTAAATGAGGCTCTTTGAACATTTTTAATTGTATTGGGTTATGGACCCTATGAATTGAGTAACATGAGAATGTTGTTGCGAAATGTGAGTCGGAGACATGTGGGCACAAGGTGCCGAGAAAAATATGATGATTTTTATTAATGACAGATTATGATATAGGCACGAGGTACCAGAGAAAATATTATGGTTTTATTTAATAGCACGTGAGTTGTCCGTGCGGTTGTGATATAAATATGGGCACGAAATGTCGTGAAAAATATGAAAGTGGGTTGAGACCTATATTAATTATGATTATGAAATGAGGTGTCATAAGATGACCTTCACTCGATAGAATTATATTCGAAAGATGCTTATTTGAAAGAGATTTATTTGAAGGAAATATATTCAAAAGATATTTATTGAAAAGCATATTATCTTAAAGATTATTAATTAGGATTTATAGGTGAAAGATTTATATTTGAAGGACATGATTAGATGATTGCACTTGTATTTATTAATTGTTGAGAAACATTTATGGTATTCTTGTTACCTGCTTTTTATATCATTGGTTGATCAATGTTGCCATCATCGGTACCTGCTTCGTATTATTTTTGTACGCTATATTGCACAAGTTTATTTGGTAGTCTGGTCCTAGCCTCGTCATTACTTCGCCAAGGTTAGGCTAGGCACTTACCAGCACATGGGGTTGGTTGTGCTGATACTACACTTTTGTACATTTTTGTGTACAGATCTAGGTATTTGATCGATAGTAGCTATTCGTTGTGGTAGAGACTCAAGGTAAACTTGCTACAGCGTTCGTAGTCCTCAGAGTCACCTTCAATTGTACTTATTTTCATTTGTTCCCTTTGTTTCAGAATAGTGATGTAATTATGTTGTATGACTACTCCTAGAAAAGCTTATGACTTGTACTACCAGTTTTGGGAATTGTAAATTGTTTAGAGAAATTTCATTTGAAGTTAATAAATATCAATGTTATTTTAGTAAATTTTAGGCTTACCTAGTTTAGAGACTAGGTGCCATCACGACTCCTTCAGAGGGAATTTTGGGTCGTGACAAGTTGGTATCAGAGCTCTAGGTTCATAGGTGCTACAAGTCATAAGCGAGTTTAGTAGAATCTTGCGGATCAGTACGGAGACGTCTGTACTTATCTTCGAGAGGCTATAGAACTAGTAGGAAAAATTTCCACTTCATTCATTCCTTATCGTGCGACATTTATTCAGCTTGAAGCATATATCTTATGTTCTTTTGCATCCACTCACGTATGGAATTGAGCACTACGCCAATGGTTTGTGATATCGTAAAAGGTTATAAGAGAGCCAGGGCTACTCAACCATTGTTACCACGTGTCGTTCAAAACCGAAGATATGGAAGCGCAAAGAGATCTTTCAGTTGTGCGCATGGGGGTACATCAGATTCTGACATTTGGTTGATAAGTAATATCTTAAGAAGGTTTAATTGGTTGCCTAATCATCACATGTGGATGTAGATCTAAAAATAATTGGTCGTATTAGAGATCATGTGTTTCGTATGGGATTTCTATTTAGCGAATGGTATTTACTAGCAAGCCGAGACACTGGAAAAGGCGAGTTTAACTGTCACGAGGATGACATGCGCCAAATAAATAGCTTGAGGTGTCTTATGACTAGTGTCGTACGAGCGATAAAGGTTAGTATTGTGAATCATCGGAATGTTTCATATTGCTTCGTACTAAGTGAGGGGAGTTTCCTATCAACGCTCAAATTGTGGGGGTCATGTGTTATATTAGTTTTGTCTTGAGCTGTATATATGTGGTATTGAAAGGTTTGTCGAAACTTGTATATGATTAAGAACTGATATTTGAAAGGAATGATGATGGGACTTTTGGTATTCCCACGTCCTTAATAATTCTACATTTCAGTATCACCAGGGACATGGAAACAATTTCAGAATACTCATAGTGCTCCAGTTAATCAGGGCACTTACATGGGGCAATCATCTTTTAATATACCAGTGGCATGAAATTTCCTGCAATGGTTATTTAAGTTATCCGGTACAGACTTAGTATGAGCAGTCGAACTTCGGATGGGTTGTTATGAAAATGGTGATACTAGGAACATCTTGAGAAATTATCCTAGACTTGTGAGAGACATATTTTGTCAAAGCACTCAGGCTCCGTGCCCCATTGCAGTTACTACTCCACTTACATGACCAACCATACGTAGAGGTCAGGATATTAGAGGTGGAGGTGAGACTCCTAAAGGTGGAGACCCAGTCCGTTGATATATTTTCTATGGTATGGCTGAGGTTGCTACACCAGACGGTATCATTATAAGTATGGTCTCGAATTATTATAAAGTCAAAATTTCCTTAACTTGATTCGGTTTTGAGTATCGAGGAAAGTTCTCCTATTGTGCTTCACTTATGAGTGAGCTTCGTAATTCTTAAATCTACATATGTGAATACTTATGTTGGGAGATTATATGAAGATAGCTATGTCTATCATTATGTGTTGGTCACTAAAAATAGCTGAGAGGCTAAAAGTGACTCTTGTTAATCAATTCAATGAGTTAGATGTAATTTCTAAATAATTGATTTCCATTGTAAATTATATGCCTTACCGGCAAGAGGGATCATTGTATGTTGTGATTTTGTTTAACCGAATTTATTTGAAAGAAGGAATAAAGGAAATGGAGAATTTTAGTTGGCACAAAGTGCAAAATACTTGTGATTCAGAGTTGAGGATGAGATCCTCACATTTTTATATGATATGAAATATTTAAACCGAGCTACAAGCTGCGGTGGATGTTATATAAGGACGAGGTCCCGGTGGTGAAAATTTTATGTGTTTAAATTCTCCTTTTGTGAAATTTAAATTTGTGTTGTAGCACTTGTAGGGAGTCATGCCTATTAGGCTTATTTGAAAATTCTTGCATGAATATTTCTGTGCATAATTTGCCAAAATTGTATTGTAACTATTGAATTTTAGCCTACAAGGTGAGAGCAAAGTGGCGTTAAATTGTGACTCGTTACTTCGGGTAAGTAATTATAAGATCTCTGTCACGACCTGGATTTCCCACCACCGGGTGTCGTTATGGCGCCTACTATCGGAGCTAGGCAAGCCAAATATTTAAAACACCTTTCCTGCTTTCTTTCAAACAATATAATAAACGAGACAAAATCTAAGCGGAAGACTTTAAATCTAAAGCAACTGAAAACCAAAAGTGCGGAAGTTTAATACACATCACTACCCAAGGTCTGGTGTCACTAGCTCACGGACTACTACAAAATACTACAATCAATATCTGAAAGGAAAATACATCATGTTTGTCTGATACAAGATAAACAAACAAAAAAACATGGAAAGGGACTTCGGCCTGCGAACGCCAGCTAGGCTACATCGAGAGTCCCTGGACTGAAGATAGCTCCCAGAAGTCCTACTGCTCCGGTCCGTAAGCTGCTCCCTGATCTGTGCACCAAAAATGCACAGAGTGTAGCATCAGCACAACCGACCCCATGTGCTGGTAAGTGCCTGGCCTAACCCCGGCGAAGTAGTGACGAGGCTAGACAGTACCTACCACAATTAACCTGTACAGATATATATACAACAAGTGCAAGAAAACAATAACAAGATAATACAAAGTAAAACTGGGAGGGGACATGCTATCGGGGAGTAACAGATAAAAATGAAATATCGGAAATAAATAGAAGAAACTCCGGTTTCCATGATATATATATATATATATATATATATATATATAGTGGACGGCGTGCCACACGATCCCATAATATCATATATAAGTGGACGACGTGCCACACGATCCCATAATATCATATGTAAGTGGACGGCGTGCCACGATCCCATATTATAGTTCATAATATCCGACTTCATATAGTAGACCCCCCCTTCAGGGGAGAATAACAACTCAATACCTTTAACTCGGCAAGGGTACAGCTAACAGCCCAAAATATCCCGACAAGGGAGAATATATATATCAGTCTACACATCCCGGCAAGGGAGTATTCACAACACATTCTCCTTTTAAATCATTCTTCCTCAACCGTTCACATTATATGAAACTTATCAAATAAACAAGGAGCTTGTGTCACATTATTCGAATTAAAAGCAATCAAGACTCACGGTCATGCTAGACTCCGGTGCATAGATAACCGTCACCATGCCTATACACCGTACTCCACATTAGCAAGTAGCAAATATCATCCTAATCCTATTCCCTCAAGCCAAAGTTAGAACAAACACTTACCTCGAATGCTCCAAACTCAACTCACGCTTCTAGTATAGCTTTACCTCTTGATTCCACCACCAATCCGCTCGAATCTAGTCATAAGTTACTTAATCACATTAATAATTACTAAATGAATCATCCCCAATGCATGAAAATAGATTTTTCAAGGTTTTTCCCAAAAAGGTCAAAAATACCCCCGGACCCACGTGGTCGAAACTCGAGGTTCGGACCAAAACCCGGTTACCCATTCCCCCATGAATCCAAATATATGATTTGTTTTTAAATCGGACCCCAAATTGAGGTCCAACTTCTCAATTTGTAGAAAACCTAGGTTCTACCCAAAACACCCAATTTTCCCCATGAAAATCTTTGATTTGAAGTTGAAATTATATTAAACGATGTTAAGGGATAAAGAAATTAAGTTAGAAATCACTTACCAATCGTTTTGGAGAAGATAAGTTGTTTGGAAAATCGCCTCTTAGGTTTTGGGTTTTTGAAAAGTGAAAAATGACTGAGATTTCCGAACTTGTATACCGTTATGAGGACCTGGCGCGGACCGCACAAAAATGTGTTGCGGCCGCGCCGAGTGGGAGAAAAGTGGGGATTCTCTGAAACCTTCCAGCTCGGACCGCACTGTTTTGGTGCGCGGCCGCGATGGTTAACCTGAAACCCTAGCCCTCAGACTCAGCCATGCGGACCGCACAAAAATGCATCGCGGCCGCGCAGCTCCAGCGCTGACCGCGCGAAAATGACCGCGGCCGCGCTGGTGTCTGCTATACCTAAACCTGCATTTTGTTAAGTCCAAAACCTCCCGGGCCCCATTCAAAACTCACCCGAGCCCTCGGGGCTCCAAACCAAACATGCACACAACCTTAAAAACATCTTACGGACTTAATCGTGCGATCAAATCGCCAAAATAACATCATATACATAGGATCAAGCCTCAAACACACGATTTTCTTTCTTCAACTTTGATAACTCAAATTCTCCCTTTTTAGTCCGAAACACGTCATATGACGTCCGTTTTTAGCCAAACTTTACATATAGTGCTTAACACATAGTTAAGACTTGTACCAGGCGTCGGAACCAAAATACGAGCCCGATACCTATATTTTCTAACCCCTTTTTCATTTCAAATTTTCATATCAAATTTCAGAAAAATAATTTCTTTCAAAAATTCATTTCCCGGGCTTGGGACCTCAGAATTTGATTCCGGGCACACGCCCAAGTCCCATATTTTCCTACGGACCCTTCGGGACCGTCGAATTACAGGTCCGGGTCCGTTTACCCAAAAGGTTGACCAAAGTCAACATTATGCATACTAATACCAAAATTCATCAAATGTTTCACATAATTCACATATTCTAACAAAAAAACTTTTCGGCTACGCGCCTGAACTGCACACGCCAATCGAGGCAACTAAAAGCGAGGTTTTCAAGGCCTCGAGAGCACGGAACAAGGAAGAATTACGGTGATGACCCCTTGGGTCGTCACATTCTCCAGCTCTAAAACAACCGTTCGTCCTCGAACGGACAAAAGAAAGAAGTACCTGAGTCGGGAAATAAATGAGGATAACGTCTCCGCATATCGGACTCGGACTCCCCGGTCGATGCCTCGGGAGGCTGACCTCTCCACTGAACACGCACTGAAGGAAAACTCTTCGACCTCAACTGTCGAACCTGCCGGTCTAGAATAGCCACCGGCTCCTCCTCATATGACAGATCCTTGTCCAATTGGACAGTGCTGAAATCCAACACGTGCGATGGATCTCCGTGATACTTCTGGAGCATAGATACATGAAACACGGGATGCACAACTGACAAGCTAGGTGGCAAGGCAAGTCTATAAGCCCCCTCTCCTACACGATCAAGAATCTCAAATGGACCGATGAACCTAGGGCTGAACTTGCCCTTCTTCCCAAATCTCATCACGCCCTTCTTAGGCGATACACGGAGCAATACCCGCTCACCGACCATGAAAGCAACATCTCTGACCTTGCGGTCTGCATAACTCTTCTGTCTGGACTGAGCTGTACCAAGTCTATCCTGAATAATCCTGACCTTGTCCAAGGCCTCCTGAACCAGATCCGTACCCAATAATCGAGCCTCTCCCGGCTCAAACCATCAAACTGGAGACCGACATCGCCTACCATACAACGCCTCATACGGAGCCATCTAAATGCTGGACTGGTTGCTGTTGTTGTAGGCGAACTCTGCTAAAGGCAAAAACTGGTCCCACGAGCCTCCAAAATCAATGACACAGGCTCGGAGCATGTCCTCAAAAATCTGAATAGTCCTCTCGGACTGACCGTTCGTCTGGGGATGAAATGTTGTACTCAACTCAACCTGGGTGCCCAACTCTCGCTGAACCGCTTTCCAGAAATGCGAGGTAAACTGCGTACCCCGATCCGAAATGATAGATAGCGGCACCCCAAGAAGGTGAACAATCTCCCTGATATAAATCTCGGCTAACCTTTCGGACGAATAGGTGGCTGCAACAGGAACAAAATGCGCTGACTTGGTTAGCCTATCAACAATGACCCAAACTGCATCAAACTTTTTCCGAGTCATCGGGAGTCCAGTAACTAAATCCATCGTAATCCTCTCCCACTTCCACTCGAGAAGTGCAATCCTCTGAAATAGACCACCGGGTCTTTGATGCTCGTACTTAACCTGCTGGCAATTCTAACACTGAGCCACGTGCGCAATGTTGTCTTTCTTCATTTTACGCCACCAATAGTGCTACCTCAGATCCTGATACATCTTCGCGGCGCCCGGGTGAATAGAATACCGAGAACTGTGGGCCTCCGCTAAGATCAACTCTCGAATCCCATCAACATTGGGCACACAAACTCGCCCCTGCAATCTCAATACACTATCATCATCTAAGGTTACTTTCTTGGCACCTCCACGCTGCACCGTGTCTCTCAAGACACACAAATGGGGATCCTCAAACTGCCGCTCGCGGATACGCTCTAATAGTGAGGAACGAGCAATCGTGCAAGCTAACACTCTGTTAGGCTCAGAAATATCCAACCTCACAAGACGATTGGCAAAGGCCTGAACATCCAAAGCAAGCAATCTCTGGCTGACTGGAATATAAGCAAGACTACCCATGCTGGCGGACTTCCTGCTCAATGCATCGGCCACCACATTGGCCTTTCCCAGGTGGTATAAGATAGTAACATCATAATCCTTTAGCAACTCTAACCACCTCCTCTGCCTCAAATTCAACTCTTTCTGCTTGAACAGATACTAAAGACTCTTGTGATCAGTGTAAACCTCACACGTCATGCCATATAAGTAATGCCTCCAGATCTTCAGGGCATGAACAATGGCTGCCAACTCGAGATCATGAATCGGATAATTCTTCTCGTGGATCTTCAACTGCCTCGAAGCATAAGCAATGACCTTGCCTTCCTGCATCAACACTGCACCAAGCCCAATACGAGACACATCACAATAGACCGTATATGGCCCTGAACCTATGGGCAGAACCAATACCGGTGCCGTAGTCAGAGCTGTCTTGAGCTTCTGGAAGCTCGCCTCACACTCGTCCGACCACCTGAACTGGGCACCCTTCTGGATCAATCTGGTCATAGGGGCTGCAATGGATGAAAACCCCTCCACGAACCGACGGTAGTAACCTGCTAACCCCAGGAAGCTCCGAATATCCGTAGTTGAAGCTGGTCGAGACCAGTTCTTGACTGTCTCTATCTTCTTCGGGTCTACCTGAATACCTGCTGCTGATACGACATGACCCAGGAATGCGACCGAACTCAACCAAAACTCGCACTTTGAGAACTTAGCATACAACTGACTATCCCTTAGGGTCTTAAGGACCACTCTAAGGTGCTGTTCATGCTCCTCCTGACTGCGAGAGTATGTAAGAATATCGTCAATGAAGACTATCCCAACCAAGTCCAAATATGGTCTGAACACTCCGTTCATCAACTCCATGAACGCTAATGGGGCATTAGTCAATCCAAATGACATGACCAAAAACTCATAGTGCCCATACCGAGTGCGAAATGCTGTCTTAGGGACATCAGACGCCCTAATCCTCAGCTGGTGGTAGCCAGATCTCAAATCTATCTTTGAAAACACCCTCGCACCCTGAAGCTGGTCGAATAAATCATCGATCCTCGGTAGTGGATACTTATTCTTAATTGTAACCTTGTTCAATTGCCGGGAATCGATGCACATTCTCATCGAACCATCCTTTTTCTTAACAAACAACACTGGCGCACCCCAAGGCGAAACACTGGGTCTAATGAAACCTTTCTCAAGCAAATCCTGCAGCTATTCCTTTAAATCTTTTAACTCCAGCAGGGCCATACGATATGGCGAGATAGAAATGGGCTGAGTGCCCGAGGTCAAATCAATACAAAAGTCGATATCCCTGTCGGGCGGCATACCCGGCAAGTCTGAAGGGAAAACCTCAGGAAACTCCCGAACAATGGGCACAGAATCAATAGAAGGACCTCCGCGCTAGAATCGCGAACATACGCCAAGTAGGCCAAACATCCCTTCTCGACCATATGCCGAGCTTTCACATACGAGATAACACTGTGGGTACAATGACCAGAAGTCCCTCTCCACTCTAAACGTGGTAAATCCGGTAAGGCTAAGGTCACGGTCTTGGCATGGCAATCCAAGATAGCATGGTACGGGGATAACCAATCCATCCCCAATATAACATCAAAGTCGACCATGTCCAAAAGCAACAAATCAACACGGGTCTCAAGACCCCCAAACACTACGATACAAAAACGATGAACTTGATCAACCATAATAGAATCACCCACCGGTGTTGACACATAAATAGGAATACTCAACGAGTCACTAGGCATAACCAAATAGGGTGCAAAATAGGACGACACATATGAATACGTAGATCCGGGATCAAATAGCACAAAAGCATCCCTATCACAGACCAGAATAGTACCTGTAATCACAGCATCTGATGACTCAGCCTCTGGCCTGGCTGTAAAAGCATAACATCGGGGCTGGGCCCCACCTCCCTGAATCATATCTCTGGGTCGATCTGCTGCTGGTTGACCCCTACCTCTAGCGGTTTGAGCTCCACCTCTAAGACCTCTACCTCCACCTCTATGTCCTCTACCCCCGCCTCTAGCTGGCTGGGCAGGCTGTGGGGCAACTGGTGCCTGGATCATCGGGCGAGAACCCTGCTGCTGCGAGCTACTAGAAACTCGAGGGCAATATGTGGCAATGTGACTCATATCGCCGCAAGTATAACAAGCCCTCGGCTGCTGAGAATAACGAAGTGGTGGTGCACTGATAGGTGTTTATGGTGAACTGAAGAGTTGCTGGTCAGAATACTGCGGCTGAGAACCACGACCACCTGGTGTACCATGAGAAGCCTGGAGAGCTGACTGAAAGGGCCTCGAAGGATGGCCTCTACCATAAGAATCCCTACCTCCAGACGAGGTACCACTGAATCTACCAGAATGACGGGGCCTCTTATCAGACCCAGGACCTCCTCCCTGAGCAAGTGCCATCTCTATCCGGCGGGCACCATCTGTCGCCTCCTGAAATGAAATCTCACAACCGGCACTCATGGCCATCTGAACATGGATCGGCTAGGCCAACCCATTAATAAACCTCCGCACCCTCTTTCTATCGGTGGGGAGTATCACAATGGCATGACGAGCAAGATCAATGAACCGGGTCTCATACTGGGTGACCGTCATAGGACCCTGCTGGAGACACTCAAACTGCCAGCGAAGAGCATCTCGATGAGTAACTGGGAGAAACTTCCCCAAAAATAACTCTGAAAATTGATCCTAGGTCAATGATGGCGACCCTGCTGGCCTGGCTAAACAGAAATCCCTCCACCAAGTCTTAGGGGATCCTGCCAGGCAAAAAGTGGCGAAGTCGACCCCATTGGTCTCTATAATGGCCATAGTCCGTAGAACCTCATGACAACTGAATATGAAATCCTGAGCATCCTTTGAGGGGGTGCCACTATATGTGGTTGTGAAGAGCTTGGTGAAACGATCAAGCCTCCACAAAGCATCCGCGAACATAGCCGCACCATCGCTGGATTGAGCCGCAATACCTGGCTGGGCTGCCACAGCTGGCTGAACTGCTGGAACCTGAGCCTGAGGAGCTACTGGCTCTGGAGTACGAGTATCGGGAGTCTGAACTCCTGCCCTAGCCTGAGATGTGGCTGGAGCTACGGGAAGCAAACCCGCTCTAGAAATGCCCTCCATAAAGCCTACCAGTCGGGCCAAAGAATCCTGAAGCACTGGAGTGGCTATAAAACCCTCTGGGACCTGATCTGGGCCCATTGGAATAGCTGGGGCCGAAACCTCCTCCTCAAAATCGACCTGAGGCTCCGTCGCTGGAAATGCTGCTTGGGGCTGAGCTCTGCCCCGGCCTCGGCCTCTGGCACAGCCTCGGCCTCGCCCTCTGCCCCTAATAGGGGCTGCTGCTGGGGGCTCAGGCTGTTGCGCGGTAAAAGAGGAAGCACGTGTCCTCGCCATCTGCGAAAGAACAGAGTGGAAAGACAATCAGTACTTGAGAAACAGAATCGCACAACAAGAATGAACAAGGTGAAGTTTTCCTAACTCAGTAGCCTCTGCGGGATAAATACAGACGTCTCTGTACCGATCCCTTAGACTCTACTGAGCTTGTCCGTGAGTTGTGAGACCTGAGTAACCTGGATCTGATACCAACTTGTCACGACCCGTATTTCCTACCATCGGGTGTCGTGATGGCGCCTACTATCGGAGCTAGTCAAGCCAAATATTTAAAAACCTTTCCTGCTTTTTTTCAAACAATATAATAAACGAGACAAAATCTAAGCGGAAGACTTTAAATCTAAAGCAACTGAAAACCAAAAGTGCGGAAGTTTGAACCAAAATGCTACCCAGAGTCTGGTGTCACTAGCTCACGGACTACTACAGAATACTACAATCAATGTCTGAAGGGAAAATACATCATGTTTGTCTGATACAAGATAAACAAACAAAAAACATGGAAAGGGACTTCGGCCTGCGAACGCCAGCTAGGCTACCTCGAGAGTCCCTGGACTGAAGATAGCTCCCAGAAGTCCTACTGCTGCGGTCCGTAAGCTGCTCCCTGATCTGTGCACCAAAAATGCACAGAGTGTAGCATCAGCACAACCGACCCCATGTGCTGGTAAGTGCCTGGCCTAACCCCGGCGAAGTAGTGACGAGGCTAGACAGTACCTACAACAATTAACCTGTACAGATATATATGCAACAAGTGCAAGAAAACAATAACAAGATAATACAAAGTAAAACTGGGAGGGGACATGCTATCGGCGTGCCACACGATCCCATAATATCATATATAAGTGGACGGCGTGCCACACGATCCCATAATATCATATATAAGTGGACGGCGTGCCACACGATCCCATAATATCATATATAAGTGGACGGCGTGCCACACGATCCCATAATATCATATATAAGTGGACGGCGTGCCACACGATCCCATAATATCATATATAAGTGGACGGCGTGCCACACGATCCCATAATATCATATATAAGTGGACGGCATGCCACACGATCCCATAATATCATATATAAGTGGACGGCGTGCCACACGATCCCATAATATCATATATAAGTGGACGGCGTGCCACACGATCCCATAATATCATATATAAGTGGACGACGTGCCACACGATCCCATAATATCATATATAAGTGGACGGCGTGCCACACGATCCCATAATATCATATATAAGTGGACGGCGTGCCACACGATCCCATAATAACAAATGTAAGTGGACGGCGTGCCACACGATCCCATATTATAGTTCATAATATCCGACTTCATATAGTAGACCCCTTCAGGGGAGAATAACAACTCAATACCTTTAACCCGGCAAGGGTACAACTAATAGTCCAAAATATCCCGACAAGGGAGAATATATATATCAGTCTACACATTCCGGCAAGGGAGTATTCACAACACATTCTCCTTTTAAATCATCTTCCCCAACCATTCACATTATATGAAACTTATCAAATAAACAAGGAGCTTGTGTCACATTATTCGAATTAAAAGCAGTCAAGACTCACGGTCATGCTAGACTCCGGTGCATAGATAACCGTCACCATGCCTATACACCGTACTCCACATTATCAAGTAGCAAATATCATCTTAATCCTATTCCCTCAAGCCAAAGTTATAACAAATACTTACCTCGAATGATCCAAACTCAACTCACGCTTCTAGTATAGCTTTACCTCTTGATTCCACCACCAACCCGCTCGAATCTAGTCATAAGTTACTTAATCAGATTAATAATTACTAAATGAATCATCCCCAATGCATGAAAATAGATTTTTCAAGGTTTTTCCCAAAAAGGTCAAAAATACCCCCGGGCCCACGTGGTCGAAACTCGAGGTTCGGACCAAAACCCAGTTACCCATTCCCCCACGAATTCAAATATATGATTTGTTTTTAAATCGGACCCCATTGAGGTCCAACTTCTCAATTTGTAGAAAACCTAGGTTCTACCTAAAACACCCAATTTTCCCCATAAAAATCTTTGATTTGAAGTTGAAATTATATTAAAAGATGTTAAGGGATAAAGAAACTAAGTTAGAAATCACTTACCAATCGTCTTGGAGAAGAAAAGTTGTTTGGAAAATCGCCTCTTAGGTTTTGGGTTTTTGAAAAGTGAAAAATGACTGAGATTTCCGAACTTGTATACCTTTCTGAGGACCTGGCGCGGACCGCACAAAAATGTGTTGCGGCCGCGCCGAGTGGGAGAAAATGGGGCTTATCTGAACCCTTCCAGCGCGGGCCGCACTGTTTTTGTGCGCGGTCGCGCTAGTTAACCTGAAACCCTAGCCCTCAGACTCAGCCACGCGGACCGCACAAAAATGCATCGCGGCCGTGCAGCTCCAGCGCGGACCGCACGGAAATGACCGCGGCCGCGCTGGTGTTTGCAACACTTGAACCTGCATTTTCTTAAGTCCAAGACCTCCCGGGCCCCATTCAAAACTCACCCGAGCCCTCGGGGATCCAAACCAAACATGCACACAACCTTAAAAACATCTTACGGACTTACTCGTGCGATCAAATCGCCAGAATAACATCATATACATAGGATCAAGCCTCAAACACATGATTTTCTTTCTTCAACTTTCATAACTCAAATTCTCCCTTTTTAGTCCGAAACACGTCATATGACGTCCATTTTTAGCCAAACTTTACAGATAGTGCTTAACACATATTTAAGACTTGTACCGGGTGTCGAATTTTCATATCAAATTTCAGAAAAATAATTTCTTTCAAAAATTCATTTCCCGGGCTTGGGACCTCAGAATTTGATTCCTAGCACACGCCCAAGTCCCATATTTTCCTACGGACTCTCCGGGACCGTCGAATCACAGGTCCGGGTCCGTTTACCCAAAATGTTAACCGAAGTCAACGTTATGCATATTAATACCAAAATTCATCAAATGTTTCACATAATTCACATATTCTAACATAAAAACTTTCTGTCTATGCGCCCGAACTGCGCACACCAATCGAGGTAACTAAAAGCGAGTTTTCAAGGCCTCAGGATCACGGAACAAGGAAGAATTACGGTGATGACCCCTTGGGTCGTCTCATTCTCCATGCCTTGTTGTTAGTAATCTGGAGGTTTGAAACGAAATTTTGTTAACATGAGGTTAATTGGCGATGTTGTAATCTATTATGAACAATCATTAAGACCAGAGATGTGGTTATGGTCATACATATGATACATTTTATGTCAAGATATCATTGTGATAATGGCGTGCTTGTAATGCGGAGATTAGTGTTATTGATATATACTTTGTGGTGCGTTGTTGGGTTGTGGACATGTTGTTAGGAGTTGTTTGGGTGTTACTCTGACAGGTGGATAGGCCCAATTATAGGTGAGACTCTGCCGAAATTTCTAAAAAATTTAGGAGTTAGAAAAATTTGGGATATTGAGATGTGCAAAGAAAGAGATAAGTTACATTATGTGTTTGAAGACGAACTCTACTTCTCATTCAAGGATGAATGACCCTAAGTGGGGGAGAATGTAATACCCCGTATTTGATGGGTGTGTAGGCACGAGTTGCTATAGCCAGTCTGGACTAATATCGTGTGTTGACGTAAAAATCGGACCTTTCTAGAAATGATTAGAGTGTAAGCAATTTGGTCTTGAAGTTTACGAATATGGATAAAGGAAATGATCTCAATTGAAATGGTGTTGTCGGACTTATGTTGAATGCGATAATGTGGGAACAATCGCGAATAATTGTGTAAAAGTAAAATCATCAATTTGGTAACTTGATAATAATTCTTAGTACGTTCGAGGACGAACGTTTGTTTTAGAGGTGGAGAATGTGATGACCCAAAATATCATCTTTAAATTAAATAACCATCTCGGTATTTTTAAGACGTTGAAAAGCGGTATCAATAATTCCTCGACTTGTGTGCGCAGTTCGTATAATTTTTCGAAAGGTTTTTATGTGAAAAATGGACTAAATTGGGAACTAGAGCTTTAAAACTCAACTGAGTTGACTTCGGTCAATATTTTGAGCAAACGAATCCGGATAAAAGTTTTGACCATTCTCGTAGTTCCGTATCGTGACTTGGGACTTGGTCATATGCCCGAAAGCGAATCTGGAGGTCCCTAGATCAAATTATCGCCATTTAACGGAATCAAGAAATCTAAGGCTAAAGATTTCTTAAGTTTGACCGGAGAGTTGACTTTTTGATATCGGGATTGGAATCCAGTTCTGAAAATTTTTATAGCTTCGTTATGTCATTTATGACTTGTGTGCAAAATTTGAAGTCAATCGTACTTGATTTGATAGGTTTTTGCATCGAATATAGAAGTAGGACGTTCTTAGTTTCATTAGGCTTGAATTGGGACGTGATTCACGGTTTTAGCATTATTTGATGCGATTTGAGGTTTCGACTAAGTCCGCATCATGTTTTAGGACTTTTTGGTGTATTTTGTTGAAGTCCCGAGGGCTTCGGGTGGATTTCGGAAGGTCAACGGGTAGAAAAAGCTGCTGAAATTCTCTTTGGGAAGCTGATGTTTTTTTACAGCATCATGTAAAGTACCGTGTACAGTACCCCGTGAACAGTACCCGAAAGCGTGAACAGTACCCCCGACATTTTCTGGGCAGATTCTTAATTTCTGTTTGTCCCATTTTCCATTTTTGTTAAATTGGAGCTCGGGAAGAGGCTATTTTCGGGAGATTTTCAGAAAAAACAACGGGGTAAGTGTTCTTAACTTAATTTTGGTTAGATTACCCGAATCTATTACTAGTTTTGATACTAAATCTATGAATTTAGTTGAAAGAGTTTGAAAACTCTCTCGGATAGATTTGAGGATTTGAGGGTCAAAATGTTATCGAAATTTTGTAATTTTGGTATGGTTAGACTCGTGGTTGGATGAGGTTTCATATTCCGTAATTTTTGTTGGGTTCCGAGACGTGGGACCCACTGGCAAACTTTTAGTGCAATTTCGGATTTTAATGGAAAATGTAGACTTTTATATGGAATTAATTCCTATAATTTTTATTGACTGAATCGAATTGTTTATGACTAGATTTGAGAATTTCGGGCATGAATTTGCGAGGCAAAGACTTGTTGGAATTTTGAATTGGTTGCAAAGCGAGGTAAGTGTTTGGTCTAACCTTAGCTTGAGGGATTAGGAATTGTGTCTTATTTGTTACATGTTAATTGTGGAGTACGGTGTATAGGCATGGTGACGAGTATCTATACATTGGTGTCAAGCATGCCCGTGAGTCTTATACTTTGATTAACTTGACTCCGTTTCATAGTGTATATGCTCTATATGATAATTACTATTAAGGAATATGACTTGTGGAAGTATTATTGTTTTGATGTTGTTTCCCTTGCCGGGATATTATTGTTTTGATGTTGTTCCTTTGTCGGGATGTTATTGTTTTGATGATGTTTCCTTTGCTGGGATATTATTGTTTTGATGTTGTTTCCCTTGCCGGGATGTTATTGTTTTGATGATGTTTCCCTTGCCGGGATATTATTGTTTTGATGTTGTTTCCCTTGTCGGGATGTTATTGTTTTGATGTTGTTTCCCTTGCCGGGATTTGATTGTTGTACTATTGTTCCCTTGCCGGGATTGAATTGTTGAACATTATAGAGCATTGACTCAAGCTGAGAATTGAATTATTGAACATTATAGAGCATTGGCTCAAATTGTGATATTTTAGATTTTGCCTTGCCCAAATTGCTTTGTGATTATTGTTTGGGTGAGGAAGAGCGATAAAGCACGAAGGGTGATGCCGTGTACATTTATATTATTCATATGGTGAGGAAAGAGTGTTAAAGCACGAAGGGTGATGTCGTGCCGCACGATGTACAATTCCGTGCCGATTATATTGATTTTATGGTGAGGATGAGAGTAAAAGCACGAAGGGTGATGCCGTGCAGATTATATTGATTTTTATGGTGAGGACGAGAGTAAAAGCACGAAGGGTGATGCCGTGCACTTGTCCTTTATTTTCCTGATTCTTGTTGATAATTGAATTATGGCTTTCCTTATATTCCTTTATTGTTTTCTTGTTAATACCTGATATTATTAACTTCCTTGCCTGGATTGCTTTGTGAATGTTGCTTCGGTGAGGAAGAGTGTATAGCACGAAGGGTGATTCCGTGTATGGTGAGGAAGAGTGTAAAGCACGAAGGGTGATGCCGTGTATGGTGAGGACGAGAGTAAAAGCACGAAGGGTGATGCAGTACACTTTCTATTTGTTGTGTTTTTTTTGTTATTAACATTTCAAGTGTATTGACTGTTTAGAGTCATTTACTGTGTTGTGATACCTTGTGTTGTAAGCCATATTGTTTTCAATATCTTGCCGCATTTATATAAAGCTTTCAATACTTAAATTTTCAACAATTGTACTTTAATTAAAAAGGGTATTTTCTTTATTCAGACGATTTCAAAAAATTACTTCATCTTTTCTTGTTTATTTTCTAGTTGGTTGGAAGTTGTACTCTACTTTATATTAAGTAAATGAGGCTCTTTGAACATTTTTAATTGTATTGGGTTATGGACCCTATGAATTGAGTAACATGAGAATGTTGTTGCCAAATGTGAGATGGAGACATGTGGGCACAAGGTGCCGAGAAAAATATGATAATTTTTATTAATGACATATTATGATATAGGCACGAGGTACCAGAGAAAATATTATGGTTTTATTTAATAGCACGTGAGTTGTCCGTGCGGTTGTGATATAAATATGGGCACGAAATGTCGTGAAAAATATGAAAGTGGGTTGAGACCTATATTAATTATGATTATGAAATAAGGTGTCACAAGATGACCTTTGCTCGAAAGAATTATATTTGAAAGATGCTTATTTGAAAGAGATTTATTTGAAGGAAATATATTCAAAAGATATTTATTGAAAAGCATATTATCTTAAAGATTATTACTTGAAGGATTTATAGGTGAAAGATTTATATTTGAAGGACTTGATTAGATGATTGCACTTGTATTTATTAATTGTTGAGAAAAATTTATGGTATTCTTTTTACCTGCTTTTTATATCATTGGTTGATCATTGTTGCCATCATCGGTACCTGCTTCGTATTATTTTTTTACGCTATATTGCACATGTTTATTTGGTAGTCTGGTCCTAGCCTCGTCACTACTTCGCCGAGGTTAGGCTAGGCACTTACCAGCACATGGGGTCGGTTGTGCTGATACTACATTTCTGTACATTTTTGTGTACAGATCCAGGTATTTGATCGATAGTAGCTATTCGTTGCGCTGGAGACTCAAGGTAAACCTGCTACAGCGTTCGTAGTCCTCAGATTCACCTTCAATTGTACTTATTTCCATTTATTTGTTTCGGAATAGTGATGTAATTATGTTGTATGACTACTCCTAGAAAGGATTATGACTTGTACTACCGGTTTTGGGAATTGTAAATCATTTAGAGAAATATCATTTGAAGTTAATAAATATCAATGTTATTTTAGTAAATTTTAGGCTTACCTAGTTTAGAGACTAGGTGTCATCACGACTCCTTCGGAGGGATTTTTGGGTCGTGACATTTTGTTGATATGAGTTGAACCTTTAGGATATGAATTGAAATTTTAATTTATGTATTGGAAATTTAGTTTATAAATTGAAATTTTAGGATTTGACTTGAACTTTTGTGGATATGAGTTGAACCTTTAGGATATGAATTGAAATTTTGGTTTATGTATTGTAATTTTAGTTTACAAATTGAAATTTTAGGATTTGACTTGAACTTTTGTGGATATGAGTTGAACCTTTAGGATATGAATTGAAATTTTGGTTTATGTATCGGAATCTTAGTTTATAAATTGAAATTTTAGTATTTTACTTCAACTTTTGTGGATATGAGTTGAACCTTTAGGATATGTGTAACGACCCGACCGGTCGTTCTGATCTCCGGCGCATCATTCAGCAGTTTGAGGCCATGAGCAGCTTCATCTCAGGTATATTGACTTGTGTGTATGGTCAGAATTAAAATTCAGGAAGTTTGGAGTCAAATCTAAATGGAAATTCTCATTTTGAAAGCTTAAAATTGAAGAAATGAACTAGGATTAGAATTTTGAGTAAACGACCTCAAATTGGGATCTGAAAGTTCCAGCATGTTCGTATGATGATTTAGGACTTGGGCGTATGTCCGGATTTGGTTTTGGGTAACCCATGAGCATTTCAGCGTATATTATGAAAGTTAGTACTTTAGAAGAATTTCATAAATTTGGGTTGGAAGGCATTTCAGTGTTGTAGATGTCCGTTTGGGATTCCGAGTCTGGGAATAGCTCCGTATGGTGATTTTGGAGTTGGGAGCGCGATGAAGTGAATTCGGATGTCCGGAGGTCATTTTGAAGTCATTTGGCTAAATATAGAAATTTGAAGGTTTTTGAGAAAATTCGACCGGAAGTGAAAATTTTGATATCGGGGTCGAAATGCGTTTCCGAAAGATGGGGCAAGTCCATAATGTCGAATGTGACTTGTGTGCAAAATTTGAAGTCATTCCGGAATGATTTTGGTAATGTTTGAGACACTTAGTCTCTTTTAAGGAAGCTCAAGTTGTAAAAGTCAACCGAATATTGACTTATGTGTTAGAGAGCTCGAAATGCGAATTTTATGGTTCGGATAGCTTCGTTAGGTGATTCGGGACTTAGGAGTGTATCCGAAATATTTTTGTGATGACCGGTGTAGAATTAAGCTTGAATTGGCAAAGTTAGTATTTTGGCGAATTCCGGTTGATAGGTGATATTTTTGATCTGAGGGTCGGAATGGAATTCCGAGAGTTGCTGTAGCTTCGTTATGTCATTTTGGACTTGTCTGCAAAATTTGAGGTCATTCGGACGTGGTTTGGTTGAGTTTTTGATCAAAAATGGAATTTGGAAGTTCGTGAGATTCATAGGCTTAAATCCGATGATGATTTGATGTTTTGATGTTATTTTGGGTGTTTCGAAGGTTGGGACAAGTTTGAATGATATTTTGGGACATGTTGATAATTGGTTAAGGTCCCGAGGGCCTCGGGTTGATTTCGGAAGGTTAACGGAATGAAATTCGGACCAAAAAGAAAAGAAAAAGCTGCAGAAATTTCTGCTGCAATTTTCTGCAGAAGGTCTTTGGACTGCAATTGTGGAGCGTACTTCGGAGGCCTATATCTTTTGATCTACAACGAATTTTGAGATGATTCAAAAACGAAAGTTGTAGCCCTTCGTATCAAGTTTCTCCAGAAATTTTTTGATTTTATTGAGCCGATTTAGAAGCTCATATCTCGGGATATATAAAGAGTTATATGGTGTACAACCTATCAAATTAAAGATCTTTGAGTCTAGTTTCTAAATCTTCAGACCGTTTGTCATTTGGATATTTATACAAGACGTTATGGGTGTTTAAACAGAAGGTGTCCGACAAGGAACAATTTTAATAGGATGTACAACTTGTATAGCACAAGTGCAAGGTACAACTCGACGAAGCACGGGCAGATTCTTTTAAACACGGATTTGGCTTATTTCTTTCATTTCTTTCATTTGGCTTGGATTATTTTGGAGAGAATTTCAAGGGGGATTTCATCAAGCATCAAAGGTGAGTTGTTTCTGCTTATTTCCAAGTTAAATACATGGATTAGAGCTGAAAACTCAAGTAATTTATGGACAAAAATGGAGGTTTAGGGCTTGAAACTTAAGAGAATTAAATGGTGATTTGAGGGGTCAAATGAACTCCGATTTTTGTGAATTTAGTATGTATAGACTCGTGGCGAGATAAGGGTCGTATTGATGTAAAAATTTCTGAATTTCGAGACGTGGGCCCGGGGCTCGGGTTTTGCTAATTTCGGTATTTTCGACGTTTTTCGAGTTTTTTCGATTGGGTTATATTCCCTTAGACTATTGTAACGTATTCGTTGTGGTTTTGACTAGATTCTACGCATGAAGAGGTCGATTCAAGAGGAAAGGGCATTGCAGACTAGTCTACGGCCGGTTAGAGGTGAGTAATAGATGTAAATGCTATTTTGAGGGTTTGAAACCCCAGACATTCACATCGTAACGCTATATTGAGGCATGACACGCACTCCATGGCGAGTGCAGGGTCGGATACTACTTGGGATTGTGACTTGGTCCATCCCGTGTGATGTTTATATTATACTAGTGATTGATACACATACTTCATTGATATTACTGGGCTTGATGCCATGTTTGGGGCCTTGTGCCGATTTGTAAAATCCTTTGAGGATTGATATTACAGCTTAGCATGATTTGCATATCATTTAATTTCAGTCCAAGGTTTTAAATGCTGTTTTGCAAACTCAACCATAATTCTAAGTGTTGAAAACTTAAATGATATTTTTAAATGTATTCTGGGCTGGGAACTTCTGTTTTGTAAATGCCCAAGGGGCTTATTATATTATTTTCTGGACTGATTATAAAGTGACTTGAAACAGTGGTAACAATGACATTGTGTGATATACTTGAAACAGTGGTAACAATGACACTGTGTGATATACTTGAAACAGTGGTAACAATGACACTGTGTTATATACTTGAAACAATGGTAACAATGACACTGTGTGATATACTTGAAATAGTGGTAACAATGACACTGGATGATATACTTGAACAGTGGTAACAATGGCACTGTATGATATAAATTGGTCAGGTAACAATGGCTGACCAGTCAGGTAACAATGACTGACCAAGATATTGCGCTTGGGCTGTAGGAGCCCCTCCGGAGTCTGTACACACCCCCAGTGAGCGCCGTCGACGATAAATAAATATGGATGGCTCGGGCTGCACGCCGCAGTGGGTACTGGAATGTACCATCATATGCATTGCATTGCATTCATGTATTTGTATTTATACTGGTGTTTAGCTGCTCAGTTCCATATGTTGCTGTATATTTGGATTTTAGCTTACTTTGTGTATTTACTGGATTTTCTTATCTTCGGACTGCAGTTACTTTTATTACTCACTGGGTTGGAGTACTCACTTTACTCCCTGCACCTTGTGTGCAGATCCAGGGCAGTCTCAGGCTCAGTAGATCCAGTTGATCAGCAGATCCAACCTCTGGGAGTATCGAGTAGCTACACGGTGTTCGCAGCCATTGATCTTCTCCCTCCTATCCTATCACTTTATTTCCACATTATCAGACTTTGGATATACCATGTATTAGGATTATATTCCGTATTCTAGAGGCTCAAATTCGTAACATCGGGTCCTCGTGAGATTATATTGTGTATTTTGTTAAAATCTACAGTACTTTAATCTTGCTTAATTGATATTTTTTTCCGCTATTTTTGATAAATTGGGTTAAGTGTTGAATAATGGTCGGGCTTGCCTAGTAGTGTGTTGGGCGCCATCACGACTGGGATTTGGGTCGTGACAAAGTTGGTATCAGATCCTAGGTTACTTGGTCTCATGAGACGTCTGTACTTATCCTCGGGAGGCTGCAGAATCTTTAGGAAAACTTCACATTCTTGAATTCTTATCGTGCGTCCTCGATTCAGCTTGAAAAGAAACTTTTGAAAATCCTTCCGCGTGATTGTATGCACCAACGGGCGCTTAGTATCATATGTGTCTCGATGTCTTTTGATTCCCCGATCGAGGGGCGAGGTGTAATCTCTGTGAGTTTGAAGTTAGACCAGTTAGGAGGACTTGAGGCCAAATCTTTGCCAATGGCTTGAGCACCGAGGTGCTGATTTTGTGAGCAAGTGTTTTGAACTCATATGTTCATTATTGTCCTTATTAGCCGGAATGGCGGTTAGATATCCACGAGATGAGTATGTTAGTGTTGCGAGGTGTATTTGTACAACTTAGTAGTGGCGAAGAAGCCTACTGGATAGTAGATGAACTGTTAAGTGATTCGTTTCTTATTGTGATTTGTTTAGTAGCTCGAGTTATGGGCGCGTGAAGAATATTTTTCGTGTCTCCTAGTTAGATAAGTCTGGGAGCTGAGATCGCTTCCGTAAATGTATTGTGACGAAATCGTTGAGTCAAGGAGACCACCTCGAAGGTCGAAAATATTAAAGGAAGAATATGTTCCTACTTGATTGAATAGCCCAATAATGGAGGTTGAAGGGTATTTTCTATGTGTTATGATTCAAATAGGTGCAACGCATGTCCATGTATCAATTTAGATTTATGTAATTGATATGCATTGTGATGTTTTGTCAAGTTGTGGATGTGTTGTTAGGATGGTTTTGGTGATTCTCTGGCAGGTGGATAGGACCAATTACAAAAGAGGCTCTGCCGAAATTTTTGAAAAATTTAGGACTTAGTAAGTGGGCTTAGCTGTTGTGTGAGTAAATGCAAGAATTGCAGAAGAGTTAAAATTCCAGATGATTCGTGTTTTCACGAGCTTATGATGGAGTGAGTTTAATCTCACCATGATATTACGACAACAATAGAGTATATGTGTTGTGATCTATGGCTTCGAGCCAAGTTGGGGAGCTTGCTGTTGATTAGCTGATTGCACGGTTTATTACCTGCGTGAATTCTGGTTATTGGCGTATTGGTGGGTTATTGCAGCTACGGAAAAGGACCATGAGTGGTAATTTGAGTAAATGAATTGTTGGATGCATGCTATGGTTAGCCTTATTGGCTCATGTTCAGACTTGAGGGAAGATTCATGATTTATGCCTCGTATAGGTGCAGGCTTCGAGGGAAGTGATCCCTCTGGGTGCTTTATCGAGAGGGTATTCATATTTTATAAAATTCAGTAGAGTTGGTTTCATTCGGGGCCAAGTCAGAGCTGGGTGGCTCTCAATAGCGGACCTAGTTAATTCAAGAGGTAAAGTGTGGTGCCTAATGATTTTGAGTCTATAAGTACGGTTAAGAGTCAAGCTTTTGAAGCAGCTTATGAAGAAAGACACAGAATGTTCTATGATGTTTTGACTTGCGGTGTAGCATTTGAGAGACATGAAATTGTCATGGTATTTGAGACAGCATGGTCTCGTGATTTAAGGTCACTCGGGGTGAGTTTGGTTGAAATAAGTTAGGTGTTAAAGGGAGATATTATTATTATTTCTATGGCAATCAAGGATAAATTGGAAGGAAGTAGATTGATTAGCCATAGTTGAGTTGGTATACTGGTGTCAGTGATCGGTTCGTCCAGCGTGATCATGTGAGGCTTATCGGCCGCAGTGATTGATGTTATTCTGAAGCATGCTTTTGTTAGGGCCTATTATGAGTAGGCGGATCCTAGAAAGTGTTATGGTGGCTTGGACAACTACTTAGAGATTGGCATATTCGGCGATTATAAGGATTCGCCTATATGCTGCTATAGTTCTCCTGAAGTGAGTTAAATGGAAAGTCTTATGTGATGAAGTATTAGCCTATCGGCGGTTCCAGAGTTGTGATGGAAATCGCGTTTATCTTATATTGGCATGTGAGGTGCAGTGAGTGGTATGGAATTTTAAGTAAGGACCAAGGATGCAGTTTGGTCAATGACTGTGATGTCATGATCTCGGATGAGCAGTATATGAGTTTCAGTGTTTTGAGTAAGATGGGTATTGACGTCAGTATCACCTGAGGTCGGTGTTCTGTGAGAAAGGCTTTGCATCCTGTTTAGGGATTCTTGATCGCTTTTCAGCGTTAGTGCAGCTGGTGGTTTGGATGTGCAGACCCGTTAATTATTTTGGAAGATGGTGGGAGCTTGTCCCACAGGAATATTGTATAAGTGTGACATGTAGTCACTTGATTAATTAGAAATTTAAACCAAGTATGAGGATTTTGGTAATATCATCCATTTGAGAATTTATGCCTGGAGGGCACTCTGTTTATTGGGTTATGGACCTGTGAAAGATTATTGGCCTAGCTTGGCACGATCAGGATCGACTTGAGGTCGGTGGATAGATTTAAATGTGGAAGTGAGCCTTACGTCAGGCCAGTTGTGTTTATTTCAGCAATGCGCTCTTTATGGAAGGATAGTCGCAGTCTTATTTCGTGGTCAGTTAATTCATGTAAAGATATATTGCACCGTATGAGTTGTGAGACGGCTTGGTAAATTCCTTATGTGTTGAGGTTCCGCTCAGCGGTGATGTTATATGAGCAGGATGAGACTTAGATCATGTATCGCACCTCAGTTGTGCTTGAGTTTGTAGCCTATAGCGCTATATGTTTCCTTGGGAATGATATTATGCACCTTAGTGTGTTTATGACCGATGTTCGGTATTTTGATGTGATGAGCTATTCAGCTCGACGTATATCTCCTTATGTGAGTTCTATATGTGGATCGGGTGGCACACCGCCATGGGTATATTGTTTGGATCGGGTTGCACGCCGCAACAGTGTGATGTTCAGTTCAGTGCCCATATTTGCTTTTGTGTGTTCTGTTTCCCTGTTTTCTGAGGAAGTCTATGTTAGTGTGCGAGTTGAGTAGTTCCTTCTAGAGTTCGCCTTCCTTTTGTATCGCGTTCGAATTGATAGCATACTGGCACATTGTGGCGTCTTGTGGGATTTTTGATTATGTCTGAGGTGGCTTATTGCCTGAGCAGTTCGTACTGGGTGAGACGAGGTTACTAGATTTGGGGTCAGTGCAAACTGATTATATGAAGTATATTATAGAGCAAAGATCATTCTTTGGTTTGGGACAAGGTAATGGAACTTGTCAGGAGTGTAGATCCAATGAATTGTTGATTCAGCAGTTGGTTGTGAATTTCGGCACATCACTTTAGTCGTATCGGTGTTGAAAAAAATATATATAAAAAAAACTAGAGCAAGACCTGTGTAGTTCATGAGATGCAATGGGAGCATCAGATTCGTAGAATTTCGACCATTCTGTTTAAAGAATGTTATTGTGGTTCTATGAGTAAGTGATGCAAAGTGTGAATTCAGCAAAGTTATGCAGTCATGTTTGGGTACAGCATGTGGAGATTGATATGGTGGTCGTATGATGGAAACAGGCTTGGCATGGAAATTCAGGATGTTGGAATTGGGCCTAATGGCTTATTTGCTTGAATAAATAAGTATATCTACAGAATTATCGAGCTAATGTGCTCAACGGAGTAGTGGTAGCATAGGAAGGTGCATGATGTGTTAAACAAGTGATTTTGGACTACTTTAGTGTAGTTCTCAGTACGTTCGAGGACGAACGTATGTTTAAGTGGGGGAGATTGTAACGACCTGACCGGTTGTTTTGAGCTCCGGCGTGTCATTCAGCAGTTTGAGGCCATGAGCGGCTTCATCTCAGGTATATTGACTTGTGTGTATGGTCAGAATTAAAATTTAGGAAGTTTGGAGTCAAATCTAAATGGAAATTACCATTTTGAAAGCTTAAAATTGAAGAAATGAACTAGGATTAGAATTTTGAGTAAACGACCTAGGAATTGGGATCTGAAAGTTCCAGCATGTTCGTACGATGATTTCGGACTTGGGCGTATGTCCGGATTTGGTTTTGGGTAACCCATGAACATTTCAGCGTATATTATGAAAGTTAGTACTTTAGAAGAATTTCATAAATTTGGGTTGGAAGGGATTTCAGTGTTATAGATGTCCGTTTGGGATTCCGAGTCTGGGAATAGCTCCGTATGGTGATTCTGGAGTTGGGAGCGCGATCGGAAGTGAATTCGGATGTCCGGAGGTCATTTTGAAGTCATTTGGCTAAATATAGAAATTTAAAGGTTTTTGAGAAAATTCGACCGGAAGTGGAAATTTTGATATTGGGGTCGGAATGCGGTTCCGAAAGATGGGCAAAGTCCATAATGTCGAATGTGACTTGTGTGCAAAATTTGAAGTCATTCCGGAATGATTTTGGTAAGGTTTGAGACACTTAGTCTCTTTTAAGGAAGCTCAAGTTGGAAAAGTCAACCGAATATTGACTTATGTGTTAGAGAGCTCGAAATATGAATTTTATGGTTCGGATAGCTTCGTTAGGTGATTTGGGACTTAGGAGTGTATCCGGAATATTTTTGTGATGACCGGTGTAGAATTAAGCTTGAATTGGCAAAGTTAGTATTTTGGCAAATTCCGTTTGATAGGTGAGATTTTTTATCCGAGGGTCGGAATGGAATTACGAGAGTTTCTGTAGCTTCGTTATGTCATTTTGGACTTGTCTGCAAAATTTGAGGTCATTCGGACGTGGTTTGGTTGAGTTTTTGATCAAAAATGGAATTTGGAAGTTCGTGAGATTCATAGGCTTGAATCCGATGATGATTTGATGTTTTGATGTTATTTTGGGTGTTTTGAAGGTTGGGACAAGTTTGAATGATATTTTGGGACATGTTGATATAATTGGTTAAGGTCCCGAGGGCCTCGGGTGGATTTCGGAAGGTTAACAGAATGAAATTCGGACCAAAAAGAAAAGAAAAAGCTGCAGAAATTTCTGCTGCAATTTTGTGCAGGTCTTTGGACTGCAATCGTGGAGCGTACTTTGAAGGCCTATATCTTTTGATCTACAAGGAATTTTGAGAAAATTCAAAACCGAAAGTTGTAGCCCTTCGTATCTAGTTTCCCAAAAATGAAAGAAATCGTAATTTGGACATTTGTAGAGAAAGTTATGATTGATTAAAGATGACTGGTGGAGCAGTTTCTCCAGAAATTTTCTGATTTCATGGAGCCGATTTAGAAGCTCATATCTCGGGATATATAAAGAGTTATATGGTGTACAACCTATCAAATTAAAGATCTTTGAGTCTAGTTTCTAAATCTTCAGACCGTTTGTCATTTGGATATTTATACAAAACGTTATGGGTGTTTAAACAGAAAGTGTCCGACATGGAACAATTTTAATAGGATGTATAACTTGTATAGCACAAGTGCAAGGTACAACTCGACGAAGCACGGGCAGGTTCTTTTAAACACGGATTTGGCTTATTTCTTTCATTTCTTTCATTTGGCTTGGATTATTTTGGAGAGAATTTCAAGGGGGATTTCATCAAGCATCAAAGGTGAGTTGTTTCTACTTATTTCCAAGTTAAATACATGGATTAGAGCTGAAAACTCAAGTAATTTATGGACAAAAATGGTGGTTTAGGGCTTGAAACTTAAGAGAATTAAATGGTGATTTGAGGGGTCAAATGAACTCCGATTTTTGTGAATTTTGTATGTATAGACACGAGGCGAGATAAGGGTCCTATTGATGTAAAAAATTTTGAATTTCGAGACGTGGGCCCGTGGCTCGGGTTTTGCTAATTTCGGAATTTTCGACATTTTTCGAGTCTTTTCGATTGGGTTATATTCCCTTAGCCCATTGTAACATATTCGTTGTGGTTTTGACTAGATTCGACGCGCGAAGAGATCGATTCAAGAGGAAAGGGCATTGCGGACTAGTCTACGGCCGGTTAAAGGTGAGTAATAGATGTAAATGCTATTCTGAGGGTTTGAAACCCCGGGTTTTCACATTGTAATGCTATATTGAGGTGTGAAACGCACTCCATGGTGAGTGCGGGGTTGGATACTATTGGGGATTGTGACTTGGTCTATCCCGTGTGATGTTTATACTACCCATGGCGGTGTGCCACCCGATCCACATATAGAACTCACATAAGGAGATATACGTCGAGCTGAATAGCTCATCACATCAAAATACCGAACATCGGTCATAAACACACTAAGGTGCATAATATCATTCCCAAGGAAACATATAGCGCTATAGGCTACAAACTCAAGCACAACTGAGGTGCGATACATGATCTAAGTCTCATCCTGCTCATATAACATCACCGCTGAGCGGAACCTCAACACATAAGGAATTTACCAAGCCGTCTCACAACTCATACGGTGCAATATATCTTTACATGAATTAACTGACCACGAAATAAGACTGCGACTATCCTTCCATAAAGAGCGCATTGCTGAAATAAACACAACTGGCCTGACGTAAGGCTCACTTCCACATTTAAATCTATCCACCGACCTCAAGTCGATCCTGATCGTTCCAAGCTAGGCCAATAATCATTCACAGATCCATAACCCAATAAACAGAGTGCCCTCCAGGCATAAATTCTCAAATGGATGATATTACCAAAATCCTCATACTTGGTTTAAATTTCTAATTAATCAAGTTACTACATGTCACACTTATACAATATTCCTGTGGGACAAGCTCCCACCATCTTCCGAAATAATTAACGGGTCTGCAAATCCAAACCACCGGCTAAACTAACGCTGAAAAGTGATCAAGAATCCCTAACCAGGATGCAAAGCCTTTCTCACAGAACACCGACCTCAGGTGATACTGACGTCAATACCCATCTTACTCAAAACACTGAAACTCATATACTGCTCATCCGAGATCGTGACATCACAGTCATTGACCAAACTGCAACCTTGGTCCTTACTTCAAATTCCATACCACTCACTGCACCTCACGTGCCAATATACGATAGACGCGATTTCCATCACAACTCTGGAACCGCCGATAGGCTAATACTTCATCACATAAGACTTTCCATTTAACTCACTTCAGGAGAACTATAGAAGCATACAGGCGAATCCTCATAATCGTCGAATATGCCAATCTCTAAGTAGTTGTCCAAGCCACCATAACACTTTCTGGGATCTGCCTACTCATAATAGGCCCTAACAAAAGCATGCTTCAGAATAACATCAATCACTGCGACCGACAAGCCTCACATGCATAACTTCGATCACGCTGGACGAACCGATCACTGACACCAGTATACCAACTCAACTATGGCTAATCAATCTACTTCCTTCCAATTTATCCTTGATTGCCTTAGAAATAATAATATCTCCCTTTAACACCTAACTTATTTCAACCAAACTCACCCCGAGTGACCTTAAATCACGAGACCATGCTGTCTCAAATACCATGACCATTTCATGTCTCTCTAATGCTACACCGCAAGTCAAAACATCATAGAACATTCTGTGCCTTTCTTCATAAGCTGCTTCAAAAGCTTGACTCTTAACCGTACTTATAGACTCAAAATCATTAGGCACCATACTTTACCTCTTGAATTAACTAGGACCGCTATTGATATCCACCCAGCTCTGACTTGGACCCGAATGCAACCAACTCTACTGAATTTTATAACATATGAATACCCTCTCGATAAAGCACCTAGAGGGATCACTTCCCTCGAAGCCTGCACCTATACGAGGCATAAATCATGAATCTTCCCTCAAGTCTGAACATGAGCCAATAAGGCTAACCATAGCATGCATCCAACAATTCATTTACTCAAATTACCACTCATGGTCCTTTTCCGTAGCTGCAATAACCCACCAATACGCCAATAACCAGAATTCACGCAGGTAATAAACCGTGCAATCAGCTAATCAACAGCAAGCTCCCCAACTTGGCTCGAAGCCATAGATCACAACACATATACTCTATTGCTGTCGTAATATCATGGTGAGATTAAACTCACTCCATCATAAGCTCGTGGAAACACGAATCATCTGGAATTTTAACTCTTCTGCAATTCTTGCATTTACTCACACAACAACTAAGCCCACTTACTAAGTCCTAAATTTTTCAAAAATTTCGGCAGAGCCTCCTTTGTAATTGGTCCTATCCACCTGCCAGAGAATCACCAAAACCATCCTAACAACACATCCACAACTTGACAAAGCATCACAATGCATATCAATTACATAAATCTAAATTGATACATGGACATGCGTTGCACCTATTTGAATCATAACACATAGAAAATACCCTTCAACCCTCCATTATTGGGCTATTCAACCAAGTAGGAACATATTCTTTCTTTAATATTTTCGACCTTCAAGGTGGTCTCCTTGACTCAACGATTCCTTCATAATACATTTACGGACGCGATCTCAGCTCCCAGACTTATCTAACTAGGAGACACGAAAAATATTATTCATGCGCCCATAACTCGGGCTACTCAACAAATCACAATAAGAAACGAATCACTTAACAGTTCATCTACTATCCAGTAGGCTTTTTCGCCACTACCAAGTCGTACAAATACACCTCGCAACACTAACATACTCATCACGTGGATATCCAACCACCATTCCGGCTAACAAGGACAATAATAAACATATGAGTTCAAAACACTTGCTCACAAAATCAGCACCTCGGTGCTCAAGCCATTGGCAAAGATTTTGCATCAAGTCCTCCTGACTGGTCTAACTTCAAACTCACAGAGATTACACCTCGCCCCTCGATCGGGGAATCAAAAGCCATCGAGACATGTCTGATACTGAGCGCCCGTTGGTGCATACGATCACGCGGAGGGAATTTCAAAAGTTTCTTTTCAAGCTAAATCGAGGACGCACGATAAGAATTCAAGAATGTGAAGTTTTCCTAAAGGTTTTGCAGCCTCCCGAGGATAAGTACAGACGTCTTCGTACCGATCCACGAGACTCTACTAAAACAGCTCATGACTCGTGAGACCAAGTAACCTAGGCTCTGATACCAACTTTGTCACGACCCAAATCCCGGTCGTGATGGCGCCCAGCACACTACTAGGCAAGCCCGACCATTATTCAACACTTAACCCATTTTATCAAAAATAGCGGAAAAAAATATCAATTAAGCAAGATTAAAGTACTGAAGATTTTAACAAAATACATAATATAATCTCACTAGGACCCGGTGTCACGAATCTGAGCCTCTAGAATACAGAATATCATCCTAATACATGGTATATCCAAAGTCTGATAATGCGGAAATAAAGAGATAGGATAGGAGGGAGAAGATCAATGGCTGCGAACGCCGTGCAGCTACCTCAATACTCCCAGAGGTTGGATCTGCTGATCAACTAGATCTACTGAGCCTGAGACTGCCCTGGATCTGCACACAAGGTGCAGGGAGTAAAGTGAGTACTCCGACCCAATGAGTAATAAAAGTAACTACAGTCCGAAGATAAGAAAATCCAGTAAATACACAAAGTAAGCAAAAATCCAAATATACAGCAACATATGTGACTGAGCAGCTAAACACCATTATAAATACAAATACATGAATGTAATGCAATGCATATGATGGTACATTCCAGTACCCCACTGCGGCGTGCAGCCCGAGCCATCCATATTTATTTATCGTCGACGGCGCTCACTGGGGGTGTGTACAGACTCCGTAGGGGCTCCTACAGCCCAAGCGCAATATCTTGGTCAGTCATTGTTACCTGACCGGTCAGCCATTGTTACCTGACCAATTTATATCATACAGTGCCATTGTTACCACTATTCAAGTATATCATCCAGTGTCATTGTTACCACTATTTCAAGTATATCACACAGTGTCATTGTTACCACTGTTTCAAGTATATCACACAGTGTCATTGTTACCACTGTTTCAAGTCACTTTATAATCAGTCTAGAAAATAATATAATAAGCCCCTTGGGCATTTACAAAACAGAAGTTCCCAACCCGGAATACATTTAAAAATATCATTTAAGTTTTCAACACTTAGAATTATGGCTGAGTTTGCAAAACATCATTTAAAACCTTGGACTGAAATTAAATGATATGCAAATCATGCTAAGCAGTAATATCAATCCTCGAAGGATTTTACAGATCGGCATAAGGCCCCAAACATGGCATCAAGCCCAGTAATATCAATGAAGTATGTGTATCAATCACCAGTATAATATAAACATCACACGGGATGGACCAAGTCACAATCCCAAGTAGTATCCGACCCCGCACTCGCCATGGAGTGCGTGTCACGCCTCAATATAGGGTTACGATGTGAATGTCACACGGGATAGACCAAGTCACAATCCCCAATAGTATCCAACCCCGCACTCACCATGGAGTGCGTTTCACACCTCAATATAGCGTTACGATGTGAAAACCCGGGGTTTCAAACCCTCAGAATAACATTTACATCTATTACTCACCTTTAACCGGCCGTAGACTAGTCCGCAATGCCCTTTCCTCTTGAATTGATCTCTTCGCGTGTCGAATCTAGTCAAAACCACAACGAATATGTTACAATAGGCTAAGGGAATATAACTCAATCGAAAAGACTCGAAAAATGTCGAAAATTCCGAAATTAGCAAAACCCGAGCCACGGGCCCACGTCTCGAAATTCAAATTTTTTTACATCAATACGACCCTTATCTCGCCTTGTGTCTATACATACAAAATTCACAAAAATCGGAGTTCATTTGACCCCTCAAATCACCATTTAATTCTCTTAAGTTTCAAGCCCTAAACCTCCATTTTTGTCCATAAATTACTTGAGTTTTCAGCTCTAATCCATGTATTTAACTTGGAAATAAGTAGAAACAACTCACCTTTGATGCTTGAGAAAATCCCCCTTGAAATTCTCTCCAAAATAATCCAAGCCAAATGAAAGAAATAAGCCAAATCCGTGTTTAAAAGAATCTGCCCGTGCTTCGTCGAGTTGTACCTTGCACTTGTGCTATACAGGTTGTACATCCTATTAATATTGTTCCTTGTCGGACACCTTCTGTTTAAACACCCATAACATATTGTATAAATATCTAAATGACAAACGATTTGAAGATTTAGAAACTAGACTCAAAGATTTTTAATTTGATAGGTTGTACACTATATAACTCTTTATATATCCTGAGATATGAGCTTCTAAATCGGCTCCATGAAATAAGAAAATTTCTGGAGAAACTGCTCCACCAGTCATCTTCAATCAATCATAACTTTCTCTACAAATATCCAAATTACATATTCTTTAGCTTTCTGGAAACTAGATACAAAGGGATACAACTGTCATTTTTGAATCATCTCAAAATTTCTTGTAGATCAAAAGATATAGGTCTCCGAAGTACGCTCCACGACTGCACATTGCTGTCCAAAGACAGCTTAGCAGCAGAAATTGCAGCAGCTTTTATTTTCACTAAAAAGTCTCTAACTCCATCATACAAACTCGGAATTAGACGATTCTTATTCCTATGAGTCACAAATAATAATATAAACATAACCCTTCAATCGAAACTCAATTCGGAGCTCGTTTGCCCAGTTCAATACCCATTTCGCTTGTTAAACAATTAACTCACATTTCACGTCAAAAACCCAATCGTGACTTGATGAAATTAAACCAAAATTTCCAGATCAGTCCTATAATTCATGATTTAAATTCTGGAAGTCTCGAAATCAAATTTGGATCTTTATAACTAAAAATGGACCCTTGGATCATTACATGCTTATGCTCAAAACGACAAAAATCTTCCAAAAACTCTTCCAAAACATATCCGAGCCTCATGGGACCCCGACCAAAAATACCAACATAATTCATAACATCATTAAAACCTTCTCAAATCATCAAAATACCTCAAACAACATCAAATTACCCAAAACTCGTCGAATTCAAGCCTAAGTTTCCAAAAACTTCCGAAAATACACTTTCGATCAAAAACCCGACCAAACGATGTCCGAATGACCTGAACTTTTTTGCACACATCACAAATGACATAACAAAGCTACAACAATTCTCGGAATTCCATTCCGACTCCCGGATCAAAATCTCACCTATCAACCGGAATTCGCCAAAATACTAACTTCGCCAATTCAAGCCTAATTCTACACCGGACCTCCAAAATTACTTCTGATCACACTCCTATGTCACAAATCATCCCCCGAAGATAACCGAATCATCGGAATTCAAATCCGAGCCCTCTAACACATAAGTCAACGTTCGGTTGACTTTTCCAACTTAAACCTCCTTAAAAGAGACTAAGTGTCTCAAACTTCACCAAAATAATTCCGGAATGACTTCAAATTTTGCGAACAAGTCACATTCGACATTACGGACTTGCCCCATCTTTCGGAACCGCATTCCGACCCCGATATCAAAATTTCCACTTCCGGTCGAATTTTCTCAAAAACCTTCAAATTTCTATATTTAGCCAAATGACTTCAAAATGACCTCCGGACATCCGAATTCACTTCCGATCGTGCTCCCAACTCTAGAATCACCATACGGATCTATTCCCAGACTCGGAATCCCAAACGGACATCTATAACACTGAAATGCCTTCCAACCCAAATTTATGAAATTCTTCTAAAGTACTAACTTTCACAATATACGCCGAAATGCTCACGGGTTACCCAAAACCAAATCCGGACATACGCCCAAGTCCGAAATCATCATACGAACATGCTGGAACTTTCAGATCCCAATTCCGAGGTCGTTTACTCAAAATTCTAATCCTAGTTCATTTCTTCAATTTTAAGCTTTCAAAATGAGAATTTCCATTTAGATTTGACTCTAAACTTCCTGAATTTTAATTCGGACCATACACACAAGTCAATATACCTGAGATGAAGCTGCTCATGGCCTCAAACTGCTGAATGACGCGTCAGAGCTCAAAACAACCGGTCGGGTCGTTACATATTTATAAACTAAGATTCCAATACATAAACCAAAATTTCAATTCATATCCTAAAGGTTCAACTCATATCCACAAAATTTGAAGTAAAATTCTAAAATTTCAATTTATAAACTATGATTACGATACATAAACCAAAATTTCAATTCATATCATAAAGGTTCAACACATATCCACAAAAGTTGAAGTAAAATCCTAAAATTTTAATTTATAAACTAAGATTCCAATACATAAACTAAAATTTCAATTCATATCCTAAAGGTTCAACTCATATCCACAAAAGTTCAAGTCATATCCAAAAATTTCAATTTATAAACTAAAATTCCAATACATAAACCAAAATTTCAATTCATATCCTAAAGGTTCAACTCATATCCATAAAAGTTCAAGTAAAACCCTAAAATTTCAATTTATAAACTAAAATTCCAATACATAAATTAAAATTTCAATTCATATCCTAAAGGTTCAACTTATATCCACAAAAGTTCAAGTCATATCCTAAAATTTCAATTTATAAACTAAAATTCCAATACCTAAACAAAAATTTCAATTCATATCCTAAAGGTTCAACTCATATCCACAAAAGTTCAAGTCATATCCAAAAATTTCAATTTATAAACTAAAATTCCAATACATAAACCAAAATTTCAATTCGTATCCTAAAGGTTCAACTCGTATCCATAAAAGTTCAAGTCAAATTCTAAAACATCAATTTATAAACTAAAATTCAAAGACATAAACCAAAATTTAAATTCATATCCTAAAGGTTCAACTCATATCCACAAAAGTTTAAGTCAAATCCTAAAATTTCAATTTATAAACTAAAATTCCAATACACAAACCAAAATTTCAATTCATATCCTAAAGGTTCAACTCATATCCACAAAAGTTCAAGTCAAATCTTAAAATTTGAATTTATAAACTAAAATTCCAATACATAAACAAAATTTCAATTCATATCCTAAAGGTTCAACTCATATCCACAAAAGTTCAAGTCAAATCCTAAAATTTCAATTTATAAATGAAAATTCCCATACATAAACAAAAATTTCAATTCATATCATAAAGGTTCAACTGATATCGACAAAAGTTCAAGTCAAATCCTAAAAATTTAATTTATAACTTAAAATTCCAATACACAGACCAAAATTTCAATTCATATCCTAAAGGTTCAACTCATATCCACAAAAGTTCAAGTCAAATCCTAAAATTTCAATTTATAAACTAAAATTCCAATACATAAACCAAAATTTCAATTCATATCCTAAAGGTTCAACTCATATCCACAAAAGTTCAAGTCAAATCCTAAAATTTCAATTTATAAACTAAAATTCCAATACATAAACCAAAATTTCAATTCATATCCTAAAGGTTCAACTCATATCCACAAAAGTTCAAGTCATATCCTAAAATTTCAATTTATAAACTAAAATTCCAATACATAAACCAAAATTTCAATTCATATCCTAAAGGTTCAACTCATATCCACAAAAGTTCAAGTCATATCCTAAAATTTCAATTTATAAACTAAAATTCCAATACATAAACCAAAATTTCAATTCGTATCCTAAAGGTTCAACTCGTATCCACAAAAGTTCAAGTCAAATTCTAAAACATCAATTTATAAACTAAAATTCAAAGACATAAACCAAAATTTAAATTCATATCCTAAAGGTTCAACTCATATCCACAAAAGTTTAAGTCAAATCCTAAAATTTCAATTTATAAACTAAAATTCCAATACACAAACCAAAATTTCAATTCATATCCTAAAGGTTCAACTCATATCCACAAAAGTTCAAGTCAAATCCTAAAATTTCAATTTATAAACTAAAATTCCAATACATAAACCAAAATTTCAATTCATATCCTAAAGGTTCAACTCATATCCACAAAAGTTCAAGTCAAATCCTAAAATTTCAATTTATAAACTAAAATTCCAATACATAAACCAAAAATTTCAATTCATATCATAAAGGTTCAACTGATATCGACAAAAGTTCAAGTCAAATCCTAAAAATTTAATTTATAACTTAAAATTCCAATACACAGACCAAAATTTCAATTCATATCCTAAAGGTTCAACTCATATCCACAAAAGTTCAAGTCAAATCCTAAAATTTCAATTTATAAACTAAAATTCCAATACATAAACCAAAATTTCAATTCATATCCTAAAGGTTCAACTCATATCCACAAAAGTTCAAGTCAAATCCTAAAATTTCAATTTATAAACTAAAATTCCAATACATAAACCAAAATTTCAATTCATATCCTAAAGGTTCAACTCATATCCACAAAAGTTCAAGTCATATCCTAAAATTTCAATTTATAAACTAAAATTCCAATACATAAACCAAAATTTCAATTCATATCCTAAAGGTTCAACTCATATCCACAAAATTCCAATATATAAATTCCCATACATAAACAAAAATTTCAATTCATATCATAAAGGTTCAACTGATATCGACAAAAGTTCAAGTCAAATCCTAAAAATTTAATTTATAACTTAAAATTCCAATACACAGACCAAAATTTCAATTCATATCCTAAAGGTTCAACTCATATCCACAAAAGTTCAAGTCAAATCCTAAAATTTCAATTTATAAACTAAAATTCCAATACATAAACCAAAATTTCAATTCATATCCTAAAGGTTCAACTCATATCCACAAAAGTTCAAGTCAAATCCTAAAATTTCAATTTATAAACTAAAATTCCAATACATAAACCAAAATTTCAATTCATATCCTAAAGGTTCAACTCATATCCACAAAAGTTCAAGTCATATCCTAAAATTTCAATTTATAAACTAAAATTCCAATACATAAACCAAAATTTCAATTCATATCCTAAAGGTTCAACTCATATCCACAAAAGTTCAAGTCAAATCCTAAAATTTCAATTTATAAACTAAAATTCCAATACATAAACCAAAATTTCAATTCATATCCTAAAGGTTCAACTCATATCCACAAAAGTTCAAGTCATATCCTAAAATTTCAATTTATAAACTAAAATTCCAATACATAAACCAAAATTTCAATTCATATCCTAAAGGTTCAACTCATATCCACAAAAGTTCAAGTCATATCCTAAAATTTCAATTTATAAACTAAAATTCCAATACATAAACCAAAATTTCAATTCATATCCTAAAGGTTCAACTCATATCCACAAAAGTTCTGGAATTTTAGTTTATAAATTGAAATTTTAGGATATGACTTGAACTTTTGTGGATATGAGTTGAACCTTTAGGATATGAATTGAAATTTTGGTTTATGTATTGGAATTTTAGTTTATAAATTGAAATTTTAGGATTTGACTTGAACTTTTGTGGATATGAGTTGAACCTTTAGGATATGAATTGAAATTTTGGTTTATGTATTGGAATTTTAGTTTATAAATTGAAATTTTAGGATTTGACTTGAACTTTTGTGGATATGAGTTGAACCTTTAGGATATGAATTGAAATTTTGGTTTATGTATTGGAATTTTAGTTTATAAATTGAAATTTTAGGATTTGACTTGAACTTTTGTGGATATGAGTTGAACCTTTAGGATATGAATTGAAATTTTGGTTTATGTATTGGAATTTTAGTTTATAAATTGAAATTTTAGGATTTGACTTGAACTTTTGTGGATATGAGTTGAACCTTTAGGATATGAATTGAAATTTTGGTTTATGTATTGGAATTTTAGTTTATAAATTGAAATTTTAGGATTTGACTTGAACTTTTGTGGATATGAGTTGAACCTTTAGGATATGAATTGAAATTTTGGTTTATGTATTGGAATTTTAGTTTATAAATTGAAATTTTAGGATTTGACTTGAACTTTTGTGGATATGAGTTGAACCTTTAGGATATGAATTGAAATTTTGGTTTGTGTATTGGAATTTTAGTTTATAAATTGAAATTTTAGGATTTGACTTGAACTTTTATGGATATGAGTTGAACCTTTAGGATATGAATTGAAATTTTGGTTTATGTATTGGAATTTTAGTTTATAAATTGAAATTTTAGGATATAACTTGAACTTTTGTGGATATGAGTTGAACCTTTAGGATATGAATTGAATTTTTGATTTATGTATTGGAATTTTAGTTTATAAATTGAAATTTTAGGATTTGACTTGAACTTTTGTGGAAATGAGTTGAACCTTTAAGATATGAATTGAAATTTTGGTTTGTGTATTGGAATTTTAGTTTATAAATTGAACTTTTAGGATTTGAATTGAACTTTTGTGGATATGAGTTGAACCTTTAGGATATGAATTGAAATTTTCGTTTATGTTTTGGAATTTTAGTTTATAAATTAAAATTTTAGGATATAACTTGAACTTTTGTGGATATGAGTTGAACCTTTAGGATATGAATTGAAATTTTGGTTTATGTATTGGAATTTTAGTTTATAAATTGAAATTTTAGGATTTGACTTGAACTTTTGTGGATATGAGTTGAACCTTTAGGATATGAATTGAAATTTTGGTTTATGTATTGGAATTTTAGTTTATAAATTGAAATTTTAGGATTTGACTTGAACTTTTGTGGATATGAGTTGAACCTTTAGGATATGAATTGAAATTTTGGTTTATGTATTGGAATTTTAGTTTATAAATTGAAATTTTAGGATTTGACTTGAACTTTTGTGGATATGAGTTGAACCTTTAGGATATGAATTGAAATTTTGGTTTATGTATTGGAATTTTAGTTTATAAATTGAAATTTTAGGATATGACTTGAACTTTTGTGGATATGAGTTGAACCTTTAGGATATGAATTGAAATTTTGGTTTATGTATTGGAATTTTAGTTTATAAATTGAAATTTTAGGATTTGACTTGAACTTTTGTGGATATGAGTTGAACCTTTAGGATATGAATTGAAATTTTGGTTTATGTATTGGAATTTTAGTTTATAAATTGAAATTTTAGGATATGACTTGAACTTTTGTGGATATGAGTTGAACCTTTAGGATATGAATTGAAATTTTGGTTTATGTATTGGAATTTTAGTTTATAAATTGAAATTTTAGGATATGACTTGAACTTTTGTGGATATGAGTTATGTGAAACATTTGATGAATTTTGGTATTAATATGCATAATGTTGACTTCGGTCAACATTTTGGGTAAACGGACCCGGACCTGTGATTCGACGGTCCCGGAGGGTCCGTAGAAAAATATGGGACTTGGGCGTGTGCCCGGAATCAAATTCTGAGGTCCCAAGCCCGAGAAATGAATTTTTGAAAGAAATTGTTTTTCTGAAATTTGATATGAAAATTTGAAATGAAAAGGAGTTAGAAAATATAGGTATCGGGCTCGTATTTTGGTTCCGACGCCCGGTACAAGTCTTAAATATGTGTTAAGCACTATCTGTAAAGTTTGGCTAAAAACGGACGTCATATGACGTGTTTCGGACTAAAAAAAATGGAGAATTTGAGTTATGAAAGTTGAAGAAAAGAAAATCATGTGTTTGAGGCTTGATCCTATGTATATGATGTTATTTTGGCGATTTGATCGCATGAGTAAGTCCGTAAGATGTTTTTAAGGTTGTGTGCTTGTTTGGTTTGGAGCCCCGAGGGCTCGGGTGAGTTTTGAATGGGGCCCGGGAGGTCTTGGACTTAAGAAAATGTAGGTTCAGGTGTTGTAGACACCAGTGCAGCCGCGGTCATTTCCACGCGGTCCGCGCTGAAGACGCGCGGCCGCGATGCATTTCTGTGCGGTCCGCGTGGCTGAGTCTGCGGGCTAGGGTTTCAGGTCAACCAGCTCGGTCGCGCACCAAAACAGTGTGGTCCGCGCTGGAAGGGTTCAGAGAAGCCCCAATTTTCCTCCCACTCGGCGCGGCCGCAACACATTTTTGTGCGGTCCGCGCCAGGTCCTCAGAAAGGTATACAAGTTCGGAAAATCTCAGTCATTTTTCACTTTTCAAAAACCCAAAACCTAAGAGGCGATTTTCCAAACAACTTTTCTTCTCCAAAACGATTGGTAAGTGATTTCTAACTTAATTTCTTTATTCCTTAACATCTTTTAACATAATTTCAACTTCAAATCAAAGATTTTCATGGGGAAAATTGGGTGTTTTGGGTAGAACCTAGGTTTTCTACAAATTGAGAAGTTGGACCTCAATTTGGGGTCCGATTTAAAAACAAATCATATATTTGGATTCATGGGGGAATGGGTAACCGGGTTTTGGTCCGAACCTCGAGTTTCGACCACGTGGGTCCGGGGGTATTTTTGACCTTTTTGGGAAAAACCTTGAAAAATCTATTTTCATGCATTGGGGATGATTCATTTAGTAATTATTAATGTGATTAAGTAACTTATGACTAGATCCGAGCGGATTGGTGGTGGAATCAAGAGGTAAAGCTATACTAGAAGCGTGAGTTGAGTTTGGAGCATTTGAGGTAAGTGTTTGTTCTAACTTTGGCTTGATGGATTAGGATTTGGATATTATTTGCTACGTGTTAACTGTGGAGTACGGTGTATAGGCATGGTGACGGTTATCTATACACCGGAGTCTAGAATGACCGTGAGTCGTAGTTGCTTTTAAATTCGAAAGATGTGAAACAGTTGAGCTAATTACTTGCTAATATAATTATGAAGTGATAGTTGAGAAGCAGATGAGTTAAAGAAGGAAGTGTGGTATTTTTCCCTTGCCGGGACCTATTGTTGATTTGTTCTCCCTTGCCGGGATGTTTAATCTTGTTGTATATTCCCTTTCCCCGATTGGTTGTGACTGATGATTGGGTGAGGAAGAGCGATTATGCACGAAGGGTCTTTTCGTGCCATGTTTTGATAATTATGCACGAAGGGTCTTTCCGTGCCATGTCTCTAATTATTTATGCACGAAGGGTCTTTCCATGCCATGTCTCTAATTATTTGAGCACGAAGGGTCATTCCGTACCTTGATGTGAGGGTTATATGAGGAAAAGCACTAAGGGTGATGCCGTGCACTATATTTGACAGTTTTGGTGAGAATCGAGAGTAAAATCAAGAAGGTTGGTGCCGTGCAGTTGTTGATTCACTTGCTCTCTTTCATAGATGCTAATTATTCAGTTTCCATCTCTCTGTTCGTTGGTCTTATATCTAAGTTGTTACACCCCACAACATGTCCCCTCCCTATTATCTATTTAAATTCTGTATATCTTTCCGTTGTTGCACATATATCTGTACAGGTTATTTGAGGTAGGTTCGGTATAGCCTCGTCACTACCTCGTCGGGGTTAGGCCAGGCACTTACTAGCACATGGGGTCAGTTGTGCTGATGCTACACTTCTGTACCCTTTTTGTGCACAGATTCGGGAGTAGCTTACGGACTGCAGTAGCAGTAGATTGGGAGCGTGCCTTCAGTCCAGAGACTCCTAGGTAGTTCGCTAGCGTGTGTGGGCCCTGAGTCTCGTCTATTTTATTTCTGTTTGTTTTCATTGTATCGAAGTAGACTCCTTATGTATATTCTTTCAAAACTCTTATTTGTAGTATCTTATAGTAGTCCGTGAGTATTGTGACACTAAATCTTGGGTAGAGGATGATGTTAATTTTTCCGCATTTTCGTTCATTTAATATTAAATTAAGGCTTCCGCTTGAATTTGTTGTTTTTATTATTATCTTGTTGAAAATTAGTTGAAAAGGTATGTTAAGGTTGGCTTGCCTAGCTCCGACAGTAGGCGCCATCACGACTCCCGACGGTGGGGAATTAGGGTCGTGACAAGTTGGTATCAGAGCCCTAGGTTACTTAGGTCTCACAACTCACGGACAAGCTCAGTAGAGTCTGAGGGATCGGTACGGAGACGTCCGTATTTATCCCGTAGAGGCTACCGAGTTAGGAAAACTTCACCTTGTTCATTCTTGTCGTGTGATTCTGTTTCTCAAGTACTGATTGTCTTTCCACTCTGTTCTTTCGCAGATGGCGAGGACACGTGCTTCCTCTTCTACCGCGCAACAGGCTGAGCCCCCAGCAGCAGCCCCTATTAGGGGCAGAGGGCGATGCCGTGCCAGAGGCCGAGGCCGGGGCAGGGCTCAGCCCCGAGCATCATTTCCAGTGACGGAGCCTCAGGTCGATTTTGAGGAGGAGGTTCCGGCCCCAGCTGTTCCAGTGGGCCCAACTCAGGTGCTAGAGGGTTTAATACCCACTCCAGTGCTTCAGGACGCTTTGGTCCGACTGGTAGGCTTTATGGAGGGCATTTCTAGAGCGTGTTTGCTTCTCGCAGCTCTAGCCACATCTCAGGCTGGGGGAGGAATTCAGACTCCCGATAGTCATACTCCAGAGCCGGTAGCTCCTCAGGCTCAGGTTCCAGCAGTTCAGCCAGTTGTGGCAGCCCAACCAGGTATTGCGGCTCAGTCCAGTGATGGTGCAGCTATGTCCGCGGATGCTTTGTAGAGGCTTGATCGTTTCACCAAGCTCTTCACTACTACATATAGTGGCACTCCCTCAGAGGATGCTCAGGATTTCATATTTAGCTGTCATGAGGTTCTACTGACTATGGGCATTGTAGAGACTAATGGAGTTGATTTCGCCACTTTTCGCCTGGTAGGATCCGCCAAGACTTGGTGGAGGGATTTCTGTTTAGCCAGGCCAGCAGGGTCACCATCATTGACCTGGGATCAGTTTTCAGAGTTATTTCTGGGGAAGTTCCTTCCAGTTACTCAGCGAGATGCTCTTCGCAGGCAGTTTGAGCGTCTCCAGCAGGGTCCTATGACGGTCACCCAGTATGAGACCCGGTTCATTGATCTCGCTAGTCATGCCATTGTGATACTCCCCACCGAGAGAGAGGGGGTACGAAGGTTTGTTGATGGGTTGGTCCAGCCGATCCGTGTTCAGATGGCCATGAGTGCCGTTGGTGAGATTTCATTTCAAGAGGCGACAGATGGTGCCCGCCGGATAGAGATGTCACTTGCTCAGGGAGGTGGTCATGGGTCTGATAAGAGGCCCCGTTATTCCGGTAGATTTAGTGGTACCTCGTCTGGATGTAAGGATTCATATGACAGAGGCCACTCTCAGAGGCCCTTCCAGTCGGCACTTCAGGTTTCTCATGGTACTCCAGGCGGTGGTGTTCCTCAGCAGTATTATTCGGGTCAGCAAACCTTCAGCGCACCACCAGCCCCCATCAGTGCACCGCCACTTTAGAGCTTCAGGGGAGGACATACAGGTCGATAGGGCCAGCAGCCCCAGCAGCCGAGGGCATGTTATGGTGGTGGTGACCCGAGTCACATTGTCAGGTTTTGCCCCCGAGCCTCGAGTAGTTCTCAGCAGCAGGGTCCTCGCCCTACGATTCAAGCAGTAAGTGATCCATAGGCCGCCCAGCCAGCTAGAGGCGGGGGTAGGGATCATAGGGGTGGAGGGAGAGACCGTAGAGGTGGAGCTCGGACCGCCAGAGGCAGGGTCAGCCAGCAGCCGATCGCCCCAGAGACACAGTTCAGGGAGGTGGGGGTTAGCCCCGTTGTTATGCTTTGCCGGCCAGGCCAGAGGCCGAGTCATCAGATGCTGTGATTATAGGTACTATTCTGGTCTGTGGTAGGGGTGCTTCTGTGTTATTTGACCCGGGATCTACGTATTCTTATGTGTCGTCCTATTTTGCACCCTATTTGATCATGCCTAGTGAGGCTTTGGGTATTCATGTGTATGTGTCCACACCGGTTGGTGAATCTATAGTGGTCGACCGAGTGTATCGTTCATGTGTGGTGGTATTTGACGGTCTTGAGACCCGTGTCGACTTATTGCTTTTAGATATGGTGGACTTTGACGCTATATTGGGGATGGACTGGTTGTCCCCGTATCATGCTATTCTGGATTGTCACGCCAAGACCGTGACCTTGGCCTTGCCAGATTTTGCCCCAACTTGAGTGGAGAGGGACCCCAGGCCATGCCACCCGCAGTGTTATTTCGTATGTCAAGGCTCGACGTATGGTCGAGAAGGGGTGTCTAGCATATCTAGCGTATGTTCGCGACTCTAGTGCAGAGGTTCCATCAGTTGACTCTGTTCCTATTGTTTGGGAGTTCCCCGAGGTTTTCCCTTCAGACCTGCCGGGTATGCCGCTCGACAGGGATATTGATTTCTGTATTGATCTGGCTTCGGGCACTCAGCCTATTTCCATTCCGCCATATCGCTTGGCCCTACCAGAGTTGAAAGAGCAGCTTCAGGACTTGCTTGATGGGTCGATGAGGATATGCATTGATTACCGGCAGTTGAACAAGGTGACGATAAAGAACAAGTATCCACTGCCGCGGATTGATGATTTGTTCGACCAGCTTTAGGGTGCGAGGGTGTTTTTAAAGATAGATTTGAGATCTGGCTACCACCAATTGAGGATTAGGGCTTCTGATGTCCCTAAGACAGCATTTCGCACTCGGTATGGGCACTATGAGTTTTTGGTCATGTCATTCGGATTGACTAATGCCCTAGCAGCGTTCATGGAGTTGATAAACCGAGTGTTCAGACCTTATTTGGACTTGTTCGTGATAGTCTTCATTGACGATATTCTTATATACTCCCGCAGTCAGGAGGAGCATGAGCAGCACCTCAGAGTGGTCTTTCAGACCCTAAAGGATAGTTAGTTGTATGCTAAGTTCTCAAAGTGCGAGTTTTGGTTGAGTTCGGTCGCATTCCCGGGTTATGTCATATCAGCAGCAGGTATTCAGGTAGACCCGAAGAAGATAGAGGCAGTAAAGAACTGGCCTCGACCAGCTTCAGCTACGGATATTCGGAGTTTCCTGGGGTTGGCAGGTTACTACCGTCGGTTTGTGGAGGGGTTTTCATCCATTGTAGCCCCTATGACCAAATTGACCCAGAAGGGTGTCCAGTTCAGGTGGTCAGACGAGTGTGAGGCGAGCTTTCAGAAGCTCAAGACGGCTCTGACTATGGCACCGGTATTGGTTTTTCCCACAGGTTCAGGGCCATATACGGTCTATTGTGATGCGTCTCGTATTGGGCTTGGTACAGTGTTGATGCAGGAAGGCAAAGTCATTACCTATGCTTCGAGGCAATTGAAGATCCACGAGAAGAATTATCCGGTTCATGATCTCGAGTTGGCAGCCATTGTTCATGCCTTAAAGATCTGGAGGCATTACTTATATGGCGTGACGTGTGAGGTTTACACTGATCACAAGAGTCTTCAGTATCTGTTCAAGCAGAAAGAGTTGAATTTGAGGCAGAGGAGGTGGTTAGAGTTGCTAAAGGATTATGATGTTACTATCTTATACCACCCGGGGAAGGCCAATGTGGTGGCCGATGCATTGAGCAGGAAGTCCGCCAGCATGGGTAGTCTTGCTTATATTCCAGTCAGCCAGAGATCGCTTGCTTTGGATGTTCAGGCCTTGGCCAATCGTCTTGTGAGGTTGGATATTTCTGAGCCTAGCAAAGTGTTAGCTTGCACGGTTGCTCGTTCCTCACTATTAGAGCGTATCCGCGAGCGGCAGTTTGAGGATCCCCATTTGTGTGTCTTGAGAGACACGGTGTAGCGTGGAGGTGCCAAGAAAGTAACCTTAGATGATGATGGTGTATTGAGATTGAAGGGGCGAGTTTGTGTGCCCAATGTTGATGGGATTCGAGAGTTGATCTTAGCAGAGGCCCACAGTTCTCGGTATTCTATTCACCCGGGCACCATGAAGATGTATCAGGATCTGAGGCAGCACTATTGGTAGCGTAAGATGAAGAAAGACATCGTTGCGCATGTGGCTCGATGTTTGAATTGTCAGCAGGTTAAGTACGAGCATCAAAGACCTGGTGGTCTATCTTAGAGGATTTCACTTCCCGAGTGGAAGTGGGAGAGGATTACGATGGATGTCGTTACTGGACTTCCGATGACTCGGAAAAAGTTTGATGTAGTTTGGGTCATTGTTGATAGGCTGACGAAGTCAACGCATTTTGTTCCTGTTGCAGCCACCTATTCGTCCGAAAAGTTAGCCGAGATTTATATCAGGGAGATTGTTCGCCTTCATGGGGTGCCGCTATCTATCATTTCGGATCGGGGTGTGCAGTTTACCTCACATTTCTGGAGAGCGGTTCAGCGAGAGTTGGGCACCTAGGTTGAGTTGAGTACAGCATTCCATCTCCAGATGGACGGTCAGTCCGAGAGGACTATTCAGGTTCTTCAGGACATGCTCCGAGCCTGTGTCATTGATTTTGGAGGCTCATGGGACCAGTTTTGCCCTTTAGCAGAGTTTGCCTACAACAATAGCTACCAGTCCAGCATTCAGATGGCTCCGTATGAGGCGTTGTATGGTAGGTGTAAGCACGTGATTTTTGACTCACGGACAATCGCTCCAAAAGAAAATAAAAATAGTGACAAATGGTTTCGCTGTACAATTTTTCGATCTTTCCGTAACATGTGTTGTTGGTCATTTGTGGGTCTGTCCATTTTGCATCCAGTCATTATCAAACAAAAATACAAAAATATGTGTCAGTAAAAGAAAATTCAAAAAATATATATATATGTGTGCATCGTTCGGTCTAGGTTGTGATTTAACTTACTTAAATATTCTTTTTTTTTTGTGATAACTATGTGAAAATGTTATAGTGTGGTTGATTTCAATTTCACTATCTTATTTCATTTTTTGTTTAAAAGAAAAAAAAAGCAAAAGAGTGAAGGAAAATCGGTTTGGGCCCAAAGAAATAAAACAAAGCAGGCCCAAACAGACACTCGAGTCCAGTCCAAAACCGGCTGCCCAAGCAGCAATTCAAACGACGCCGTATAAGGGCGTTCGATCTGAGCCATCCGTCCAGGCCAATCCAACGGCTCAGGACCCCTTTCAACGACCCGTTTTCAAACCCGACCCAATAACCAGTCTGACCCAACCCCCCACTTAAACCAAACGACCCCGTTTAACTACCAAACGACCCCGTCTCATTTCTCAGTTTCAGATCTAAGCCGTTGAGATCATCTGATCTAACGGCTCAGATCCAATCAGCCTCCCCGTATATAAGCCTCCTATATTACCCCGCACCCCTATACCAACCCCACCCTTCATCGTCCCCAAACCCAAACCTGAAACCCCCCAAACCCTAGCAGCCGCCCTAGTCTCCTTCGCCATTAAAGCCGGCGGCACGAACGCCGGTGACCACCTTCTGAACACCCTAAGACCCCCTCACTCTCCTGAATATGGATCTACTATCCATTTGCCTCGAATCACTTTCGTTCGTCTCATATCCATTTGAAGATTTGAGTCGAACCCGGACCTATGCCAAGTTACCCCATCTTCGTACCAGACACCCCCTGACCTTCCTCGTGACCAAACCAAGCTTGGTTTGGTCCGAATCTACCCACAACTCCCTAAAGATCAGATCTGGAAATCCAGACCTTAGAACACATGCACCTGGGGAATCCGGCCGGTTCTCGACAAGGGTCTGAGGTCTAATAGACCTTAATCAAGGTGTTCTCATGTGAGAACACCCTGATTAAAGTTTGTTCGGCCTCAAGAGTTCGAAGTTGAGTCTGACTTGGGGTCCATTTTGATTTCAAACTTTGTCGGTAAGTTTTTCTTTCCCTTTTCGTTTATATCAACTGCTGATTAAGTCATTAGCATGCTTTGTGTTGATTGTTTGTTACTTTCTGATAGTTTCTTAAATTCTTTCATCTCTGTAAAGACCTTTTATTTGGTCGATTGTGTTCTGTGTATGATTTAAATGTATCCTATGATAAGCATGTCCGATTAGTATAGTCGTCGCATGAATAAACTTATATAGGTTCCCAGTAATTGAACACAAAATTGTCTGATGCCCTTTAGGTCCCCGAACGTATTGTTTATATGAGCGACTGATTATTACCTGCTATAATTAGTATAGTCGACTCGATAAATGTCGTTGATTAGTTTCTATAACTAATGAATCGAACGAGCTAATAATGTCACATGACTAATTGAACGTTGCCACTAACTGAATGCCCCAACATTGTTTAAAATGGTTTGTTTGCATTGTAAAAAATGACTGGAAAGGTTCAGTCCAGGCAGCCTTGAATTTGAACTTTCATCAGTTCAAAACTGCCCTGATGCTGCAATAGGCAGGGCAGTAATAATCAAGGTTAAGCAGGGGTATTCTGGGGTGTTAAAAAGGACAGAAAGATTAGTTTAAATGAGCTGACAAGTAGGGTACTAATTTAGGATTAAACTAATACCAATGGGGAGCAAGACATGAGAGTATGGGGCTTAAAATGAATAATAAAATGATGCCCATAACTCTTGATTAAACAAAAACCAGGCATGGGGAATAAAGGGGCTGGCACCAAAAGATGCTTAGGATGGGCTTTAAAGAGTATGGGCATTCTGCCAATCGCCAGGGCAGGCAGCTCAGCTGCACTGATGCATTTGGCCTATAAAGAGGCCATTTGAGAACTTAAAAGGGGCTGGACTTTTTAGTCTTCAGAAAAAGGAAGAATTTTGAGTCTTGAGGCTGGAATCTTTAAGTCTTAAGAAAGGTTTGTGAGTTTAAAGAAAAGACTGAAAACATACGAGAGTTCCTTGTTGCTGCATTGAATACTCTGTTGTTGCTGTTGTTTCATCACTCTTTCTGGGTTCACTGATTTGGTACTCGACTATTTGCGGGTTCTCTTTGGTTCTGGAAAATATTGTTGTTTGTCTGTGGACTGTAGACATCACTGGGATTGTTCATTTGTTGTTCGACTCTTTGCTGAGCTTCATAATTATTGGCTGGTTGTCTGTTGCTGTGTTGTTGCTGTGAATCTGCTGATTGCTGTTGTTTGTTGTGTGCTACTCGGCTTATCCCTTTCCTTCTTCTTCTGTTCCTCTATACCAGGTACACACCTAAGACACTGTCAGATGTAGCTGGAAATTTGAGCATGAATGTAAAGGAAAGACCTGAAGAATGTTTTTTTATAGATATAGATTGTTACATTAAATATTCATGCAATGTGTAATAGTTTTACATTTTTGTTCTGGGTACTAGAGGTAGTCTTCATGCCTATAAATGTCAATGTATGGTAGTTGAATGCTAGAATGTGCATATAGGTTGGTGATGAGAGTATGCCCAAGGCAGTAGTTTGTATCTCATATTTAGTTCAAAAGTGTAGTATAAGCCTGTAATGTATGCCAAGCATGAAATTCGTACACTAACTAAGTTCTTTCCTTTCAAATAAATTGCTATATATGACTCTTAAAACCATGTTTTAAGATCCGGAACACAAATTCAGGGCCTCAACCTCACAAAGGTCGAGTTCAGGCCAAAACAGGCCAAGCCGGCCTGCTTCGAACAAGCAGTGGCCCAGGTCTGGCCAATCACGCTTGGGCTGGATTTGGGCCCGTGATTATTTGTTCGGACAGCCTCGTTTCTGATTTTAGGCGTTTCTGAATGTTGTTACAAACAACTTGCAAGCATGTAATTAATTAGGACTATCTACTGTTTTCAGTTGATAAGGACAAACGCGATAAGAAACGTAGTTGCTCTAGGATATCCTTTTAAAATAAGAACGAGATGAGCCTCGATGAAAATAAACAAAACGTGCAGATGCGGGGCCCTTGTTTAAATGTATATTATCGAAGCATTTAGGTTCCAGGACGGGTTGTTTAGCAAATCTCACAACCCTCCTAAAATAACAATACGTTAGACTCTTCAGGACGCGCCTTAATAAATCTTACCTTCTTAAACTCGGGTGCGCATTTATGTGACCCAAATCCAATTCTCAACGGAGTCGAAATGTGTTTCTAATCACGGGTACATTGATTGTGACGTGGTTCGAGCTGCATGTCCATGACGTTGCAAATTCATTAAAAATAAAGAACGAGATGAGCCTCGCCAAATAAAAATACAAATTGCGGGGCCCTCAGTAAATATTTGCTTTAAAAATTATTTGGATTTCGGGATGGACCGTTTAGTAAAATTCCACGGTCTTACCCAAAATAAATACGCTAGTCGCTTTAGGCGCGTCTTTAATAATTTAATTTCCTTAAACTCGGGTGCGCATTGATGTGACCCAAATCCAAATCTCAACGGAGTCAAAGTGTGTCGACGACCACGGGTACATTGATTGTAACGCGGTTCGAGATACATTTTCACAACGTTGCAATTCCTGATAAAAACAGTAAAATGATAAAAGCGGTTAAAAGTTAAATTTTGCACATAAGTTCACACTTGTATAAAATCAGATAATCAAGCCGAATATGATAGTTAAGCGACCGTGCTAGAACCACGGAACTCGGGAATGCCTAACACCTTCTCCCGGGTTAACAGAATTCCTTATCCGGATTTCTGGTACGCAGACTGTAATATAGAGTCATTATTTTCCTCGATTCGGGATTAAAATTGGTGACTTGGGACACCCTAAATCTCCCAAGTGGCGACTCTGAAATTAATAAACCATCCCCGTTTCGATTGTCCTTTAATTGGAAAAACTCCCCTACGCCCCGCGGGTGCGGAAAAAGGAGGTGTGACAGCTCTGGCGACTCTGCTGGGGATTGGGACCCAGAACCACTGGTTCAGGGTTAAGAATTCGAGCTTAGAGTAATTGTTATTATTTGGCTTTATTTATTATCTGATTATTACATGTTTTGAGCCTAATGTGCTAAATGCTGCTTTTACCGCTTTGATATTATTTGAACTGTATATAAACTGTGCCGAAACCTTTCTCTTCTTACCTCCGGGGATGTGCTCACTGGTTGAGACTCCCTATTCTGTTAGTGTCATACCCTAAATAAAAGAGGCTCGGAAAGTTTCTAAGCCGGCTGGCCTTTTGGTTCCCGGAAAGGAGCTCCTTCCTCAGCTCGAGTTGTCCGCTCGGGTACACTGTCTAGAACACCGACCCAGGTTTTGAACATAGAATAACGTGACTTCATGCCGGATCCCTAATAGGAACGCTTATTTGCATCATGTTTCATATGACTTAGGGGACTCAACACAGGGGTTGGGTCCGTCTAGGACTAGCGACCTGATATGAAAAAGACCATTCTGATGCATCCTATTGTTTTCCGTGCATTTATTTGTCTCATGCCCGCATGCTGACCGATGTTTGAATATTTAGAAAATTGTGAAAAAAAAAGAAATAACGGTTAGGGAATTGATTGATTATTTTTGAAAAAAAACAAATACTGTCAAAACCCTGCCAAAATTTTGAAAAATCATTGTTCTGTTTTGTTTTTGTTTAAAATATAAATAGAAATATATAGTTTGTCTTGCCATAAAAATAAAAATAAAAATTTAAAAAAAAAAAAAAAAGGGGAATCTTATTTTTAAAATGGTTTTTATGAAAATTCGAAAATAATATAAAAAAAGGGAGTCTTATTTTGCCTTTACTTCTATTATTTGTTGCAAATATATATATGTATATATATATGGAAATTCAAAAAGTCTTTCTTTACTTCAAAAAAAAATGTATATATATCTTTATTTGTTGCAAAAGTATTTGTCTTGCCAAGGGTCTAGAGAGTTCTTTTAGGCTCCCAGTTTTCGAAACAAAAATCAAAAAATATTTTCCGTTATTGACTTCTTCAGAAAGTTTTTTTTATATATATACGAGAATTCAAAATTAAAAAAAATCGCATATATTTTTTTTTGTTTTATCAGGATAAGTGTCGTTTGTTAAAATCTTATTAATAAATGTGCAGAATGAGCACGACTCCGAATGAACCCTTTTCAATCATGAGTAAAATCCCCCTCCAATTGCGGCTCTGGTGGAATGATTTAGGCAAAGAAGGGCATGACGAAATCAAGAAGTATCTGAAAGGCCTCACGAGTTTGTTGGATATCAGGCCACGAGGAGATATCATAAGGGCACTAGTTCCCCACTGGGATCCTGCGCACAATGTCTTCCGTTTCTCAGATTTTGAACTTACCCCAACTTTAGAAGAAATAGCAGGGTATATCGGCAGCGCTGAGACTCCTTTGAGGCACAAATATCTGATTGCTCCAAGAGCTGTAGCAATACACCGGTTTCTGGACTCCTTAAAGATAGTCAGAACAATTCATAACCCTGACTTGGCAAAAGGTTTTTGCAGCATGAGTTTCATATATCAAAGATATGGTCACATAGGAGGATTCGACAAGCCAGAAAACCAGTTGTGCAGCAAAGGTAATCGCCAAAAGTGGGAAGAACATAGACGGATTGCTTTCATGATAACTTTCTTAGGACTGCTAGTATTCCCAAGAAAAGACGGGAATATTGACATAAAGATAGCAGGGGTCGTCAGTACGTTGCTCACACAGAGTGATAGTACGTTGGCACCCATGATAGTGTCGGATATGTTCCGGGCTCTCACATCTTGCAAAGCCGGAGGAAGCTTTTTCGAGGGTTGCAATTTGTTGTTGCAAATGTGGATGACCGAGCACCTATGTCACCGAGCCCAGTTTCTGAGCCATGGATCCGCTGGAAAAACCTGCATAGAGGAATTCTATACCAGAGTTAATAAGACATACCTACCAGAAGGAGTCGTAGCATGGACCTCATATTTCCGTACCCTCAACTCCAGTCAAATACAGTGGGCGCTAGGATGGTTATCGATCGACGAAGTCATATACATGCCAGCAGCCAGACCCCATTTTCTCTTAATGGGACTCAAGAGCATTCAACCATACGCGCCGCATCGGGTTTTAAGGCAACTGGGAAGGTATCAGATAGTGCCGAAAGATGAGGATCTAAGCACCCAGGTGATCGAGATCAGTCCCGACGGCCAGTTTCCCGAAGCAAGGGTGCGTCAAATTTGGAGCCAATGTCAATACTTAGAAGCAAATACTTGTGTAATGAATCGGGCAAAGGGGGAAGTTTCGCCCGGGTGGAAGACCGACCAAAAGACCTCACCTGCAAGAATTTGCCAAATCTTCACAAGAGCAGTGGGGCTGGTTGGCCAAAGAGCGGGAATATCTTGCCGAAGCAGGCAAACTGAAGCAACAAGTTCAGGATATGAGGTTTGAGTGCCAATTACAGTCTGCTGCCCACAAGGGAGAAAAGAACAGATTAATCAGAGAAGGCGAAATCCTCAAAGCTCAGATCCGGAGAATGAAAAAGGAGGCTAATAGCCAGCTGAGAAGCCGAGCAGATAAAAGATTGATAGCAGGGTTAAAGGATCAGGTTGCGGAATGTCAGGAAGATTTGGAAAGAGCCAAGGCTAGCACAGCAAGATTGCGGACCAAGTGGGCAAAGGGTGCGATAGCTCGGAGGCAGCGCCTGCAACGAGTCATAAGGGATTATGAACTGAGCATCGGGACATTAAGGGAAACGAATGCCTCTCTTCAAGAGAGGATCTTCAAGCAAACACGAGATGCCCAAGCCGACAGAAGGCAATGTTACGAGGCAATGACCAGAATGGAAAGGCAGATGGAGATGTTCCAGGACCAGCTTGCCAGCAATGCACAAACACTAGGATTGAAGAACCGACAGATAAGGCAGTTGTTCGCGGAAAGGGACAACATTCGGGGAAAGATCGACGAGATTGGGCATTACATCTACATGAGATGCCTGGCATGCGAGCAAAAGCCTCGAAAGACCCTCCTTGTTTCCATCATGGGTTGCGTCCACCGAATCATGAATGAGCTGAAAAACCTGCAGAGGGACCTCACACCTAGGGCCGCGGAAAGGCCGAATGATGCCTCGCGGGTCCCTAAGTTGGAAAATTAATCTTTGGTTGAGTCCTGTTTATTTGGCTTTGTCGCTTTTCCATATGTTGTTTTCCTTTCTTTTAGTCAAAACGGGTTAAGAACTGTGGAGTCTGTACTATTGCTATTCCTTGCTTGAAGTAATTTGTAATAGCAAAATTTTGAGAATGAATTTAATGATTTCACAAGAATTGTGTGTTTCTTTACTTTAAGGCAGAACTACGCCTGGTCTGATTCACGCGGGGACGTGATACGTAGGCAATCCCCATAAGATTCGACCGCTTTTAATAAATAAAGAAAAGAAAATGTAAATAAAATAAAACGCGGGGTTTCGCAGAATACTCTAAAAAGAGACGAATGAACAAACCGGGATGACGCATGTGGTTTGAAGCAAAGCATGTAGAAACGGTTAACTGCCTAGGTGCATTGCATCCTCTATGTGTTATGATCAAATCTGTTAAGCTCTAACACTAACAAAGTTTGTTGTTGTCTGATACCAGACAGTTAGTTGTTAAAGAATTCTGGCAACACATTCATACCAAACCAGATCCAAAGGACCGATAGCATCAAGCATGACTACTTCGGAGAATAGCAATGAGGAAGAAAGGCCGATGAGCCAATTGCTAAAAGAAGCAATGGAAAAGATTGAAAGGATGGGACTAGAGATGCATGCAATGCAGCTAGCCCTAGCCAAAACGCAAAAGAGCCCTGAGACACTGGGACACATGCCGGAATACCCTCACTCTGGCCCTTCCACAAGCCGCCCAAATCCCCTCTATCATCAAGAAAGAAGCCCTCACGATTCCCAATCTCCACCACCCCATCAACCTCTCCCAACACCCAACATTCCCATTTTTGTGGGCCTACATCATCCCCTTTGCAGCGAACGACTAGTGAGCCATTGTTTCAGGCTCACGACACCCAATACTATCCCCCCGAGCCTACATTCCACGCACCGGAACCACAGGCTTACAATCCCCATTTGGAAGTACCGGCAGAGGTTGAGAAGCCGGTTAAGGCCCCTGAACAGGATGAAGTGTTGAGAAAGTTCAAAAGCCTGGAGCAATCCTTCAGGAACTTGCACGGGCTGGGCAATCAAGTCAGCGTGGCATACAAAGATCTGTGCCCTTTCCCAGATGTCCAACTCCCGGCTGGGTTCAAGATGCCCAAGTTTGATTTATATGAAGGGCACGGTGATCCCATGGCACATTTGCGGGGATTCTGTAGCAAAATGAGAGGGGCAGGAGGCAAGGATGAGCTTTTGATAGCTTATTTCGGCCAAAGTCTGAGCGGATCTGCACTGGAATGGTATACCAGGCAGGATTTCAGCAGGTGGTACACGTGGGATGATCTAGCACAGGCTTTTGCAGGTCATTTCCAATACAATCTGGAGATAGTCCCTGACCGTCTCACGTTATTGAGAACTGGGAAGAAACCCGGGGAAAGTTTTCGCGAGTTCGGGTTCCGCTGGAGAGAACAAGCAGCTAGGGTCGATCCTCCCATGAGAGAGGGAGAGATGGTAGACTACTTTTTGCAGACATTGGATCCAACCTACTTTGGTCACTTGGTGACAACGGTTGGAAAATCTTTCAACGAGGTGGTCAAAATAGGGGTCATGATAGAAGAAGGTTTGAGGTCGGACAAGATCTTAAACTATTCGGCACTTAAGGCCACAACCCAGGCTATTCAAAGCGGCACGGGAGGTGCGCTAAGAAGAAAGAAAGAAGAGGTTGCCACGATCGAGGCAGGCAGTTGGTCCAGGGCTGGCAGGCCGCACTACAACCAACCCAGGCCTCACAGGTCAAACTACCCATACAACCCACCACAAAATTTCTATCCACCTCGAGAACCACATTGTTCCGTACACCAAGCCCAGGTATACACTCAGCCTCCGGTTCGCCCACAATGGCGCGCACCGGCTCCCCAGAACATATATGCACCACCACAAAACACCTACCCTCCACCAAGGGCATATAGAAACCCTTCAGGGGCAGGTTTCCGGGGAAATCCAGATGCTAGGAATGACAGGTTGCGGAAGCAAAGAACCTTCACCGAACTGGGAGAAACCTACACCGCTGTGTTCCACAAGCTGCGGCAATTGGGTTTGGTTAGTCCTGTCCATACTCGGGAACCAAATCCCCCGCCTCAGAATTTGGATCGTTCAATCAGTTGTGAATACTGTTCAGGGATGCTCGGGCACGATACCGAGAAGTGTTGGAAGTTAAGGCATGCCATACAGGATCTTATTGACACCAATAAGATCGAGGTCCAGACACCGGAGGCCCCTAACATCAACCAAAACCCACTGCCAGCGCACCACGAAGCTCACATGATTGAGTTGGTGTGTGAGGGAGGAGAATTAAGAAAACCCTCACAAACAGTGATGATGATCCAAGCCGCCCCGAAAGAAGTCTTAACCAGTGGAGGAACGAGTGTACGGTCGCAGGGAGAAGGCGTCAAGCCGGTAGTAATATTGGGGAAGAGCCCGTCCGTCATAGCAAGCAAACCCGAGACAAGCAAGTTGGTAATACCAGGGATCCTGCCCACACCGGCAGTCATGTTGAAAGGGGTATGTAGAGAACGGGTGACCATAAAGCCGGTGGTCCAACTACCGATGATTGACAGCAGGGCTGTGCCCTGGAAATATGAAAAGGCAGTGGTGACGTACCAAGGAAAATAGGTGGAAGAAGTCAGTTGTGAAGCGCAAGGGCTGACTCGATCAGGTCGATGTTTTGCTCCGGTGGAGTTAAGAAAAACCAACCCAGTGGCAACCAAAAAGCCAGTGTCAGAAGAAGAGGCTGAAGAATTCATGAGGAAGATGAAGGTACAAGACTATTCTGTGGTTGAGCAGCTGAGAAAAACACCGGCCCAGATCTCACTATTGTCATTACTCCTCCATTCTGAGGAACATCGTCGGGCCCTGTTGAAGATATTGAACGAGGCTCATGTACCCAGTGAGATTTCTGTAAACCACCTGGAAACCATTGCCAGCAAGATTTTCGAGGTGAACAGAGTGACATTCTCAGATGATGACCTGCCGGTGGAAGGAACGGAGCACAATAAAGCTTTATACCTAGCTGTCAAATGTGAAGACTCGGTGGTAACCCGAGTATTGGTGGATAATGGCTCAAGCGCCAATATTTGTCCATTATCCACCCTGGACCAGTTAAAGATTGACCGTGGAAGAATCCGGGAGAATAGCATCTGTGTCCGGGGGTTTGACGGAAACGGAACAGCCACTGTGGGGGATGTTGTACTTGAACTGACCATTGGTCCGGTCCTGTTTACCATGGAATTCCAGGTATTGGACGCCACGGTATCTTACAACTTGCTGTTAGGACGACCTTGGATTCATGCAGCTAAAGCGGTGCCTTCCACCCTACATCAGACAGTGAAGTTCGAGTGGGAAAGACAAGAGGTCGTGTTGCACGGCGAGGATACAACATGCACCATGAGCGGAACCATTGTGCCTTTCATAGAGACCACTGATGACAAAGGTCCTTGGGTCTACCAGATTTTCAATACAGGGTCGGCCAACAAAATTTCTGAAGGAGAAATCATCCCGCGCCCTAGGGTAGCTGCCGCAACAGTCATGATGGTATCAGAAATGCTGGGTAATGGATTTGTGCCGGGAAAAGGCCTGGGAGTTGAACTTCAAGGGATAGTCCAACCTGTTTCCCTTCCTAAGAATCTGGAAACCTTCGGGTTGGGGTTCAAACCAACCGCAGCAGACAGGAAGGAGGCGCGAAGAATGAAGAAGAGGGTCTGGTTTCTGCCTAAACCAGTGCCACGCCTCTCAAGGTCTTTTGTTAAAGCAAGTGCCAAGGGGTCAGCGATCCCAAAGATTCGAGGACCTTTGATCGGTATAAATGAAGACCTGAATCAGAGTTTTGAGAGGCTGTTCGCGGATGTCAGTATGGTGGAAGCTGGAGAAGGTTCCAGCAGAGCAGAGATACAATTTGTGGGGCCTGAGGCCAAGACCAACAATTGGACGGTTACTCCTCTTCCTGTCCGAGGGGAGTCTTGGTAGTAGGCTTTGATTAATGTTTTGTTTGTTTGTTTGTTTGATCGGATTATTCAAGGGTGTAATCCAAATTTTACTTTCGTTTTTGTAAAAGTGTGAACCCTTTTATCCCGCAAATTTAATAAAGTTCTCTTCTTTTGTCTCATTTTAATTTTTGTCTTGTTCTTTTTCTTTCTGAACAGTTCTCTTTTTACTGGTTCTAATGACATGGCATGCACAGCGGATCTTCGACCTAGTCTAATAAATCAATCTGAAACCGACTCAATGATGCAAAAGGTCGTTTGTGACGATGAATCTGAATGTGACGAAGGTGAAGCCTTCGAAGAAATAAACAGAGAACTGTGCCAATTTGAAGAGAAACCCAAGCCTAACTTAAATGACACCGAGGCTGTGAATCTAGGAGACGCTGATAACGTCCAAGAGACCAAAATTAGCATCCACATTGAGCCGAATGTCAGAGCAGAATTGATCAAAACTCTCAGGGAATTCAAAGACGTTTTTGCCTGGTCATATGATGATATGCCTGGATTAAGCACCAATTTAGTGGTTCACAAATTACCCACTGACCCGGCATACCCTCCGGTCAAGCAAAAACTAAGGAAATTTAAAACAGAAATGAGTGTAAAGATCAAAGAAGAAGTGATTAAGCAGTTGCAATCGAAGGTCATTCGGGTCACTCGATATCCCGAGTGGTTGGCCAATGTGGTACCAGTCCCAAAGAAGGATGGAAAAATCAGGGTGTGCGTTGATTACCGCAACCTTAACAAAGCAAGTCCCAAGGACAATTTTCCGCTGCCCAACATTCATATCCTGATCGACAATTGCGCTGGGCGCGAAATCGGATCCTTTGTGGATTGTTATGCGGGTTATCATCAGATCCTAATGGACGAGGAGGATGCTGAGAAGACAACATTTATTACGCCATGGGGCACCTACTGCTATCGGGTAATGCCGTTCGGGTTAAAGAACGCTGGGGCAACATACATGCGAGCAATGACTGCGGTGTTTCATGACATGATACACAAGGAAATTGAGGTGTACGTCGATGATGTGATTATCAAATCTTGGCGTCAGGAGGACCATGTAGCAGACCTAAGGAGATTTTTCCAAAGACTCCGGAGGTATGATATCAAGCTTAACCCGGCCAAATGCGCATTCGGGGTTCCATCAGGGAAGTTGCTAGGATTCATCGTCAGTCGACGGGGGATTGAGTTAGACCCATCCAAAATTGAATCCATCCGAGATTTGCCACCGCCAAGGAACAAAACAGAGGTAATGAGCTTGCTGGGTAGACTCAATTATATCAGCAGGTTCATCGCTCAACTCACAGCAACTTGTGAGCCCATATTTCGGCTACTGAGAAAGGATGCTGCAGTAGGTTGGACAGCAGAGTGTCAGGAAGCTTTCGACCAAATCAAAGGGTATCTGTCTAATCCACCCGTATTGGTCCCACCTAAGCCCGGGAAACCCCTAATCCTTTACCTGACGGTCTTGGAAAATTCATTTGGTTGTGTACTGGGGCAACATGACGACACAGGGAGGAAGGAGCAAGCCATCTACTATCTTAGCAAGAAATTCACAGTGCATGAGGTCAAGTACACTCAACTCGAGAAAACGTGCTGCGCCCTAACTTGGGTAGCTCAGAAGTTGAAGCACTACCTGTCTTCATATACTACTTATCTCATATCCCGCTTGGACCCATTGAAGTATATCTTTCAGAAACCTATGCCCACGGGAAGGTTGGCAAAATGGCAAATTCTGCTCACAGAGTTTGATATCATCTATGTGACGAGGACGGCCATGAAAGCCCAGGCGCTGGCAGACCATTTGGCCGAGAATCCCGTTGATGAAAAATACGAGCCCTTAAGAACGTATTTTCCTGACGAAGAGGTGATGCATACGAATGAGTTGGAATTACCCGAGGAACCAGGTTGGAAGCTTTTCTTCGATGGAGCTGCAAACGCAAAAGGGGTTGGAATAGGAGCAGTACTCATTTCTGAAACAGGACGGCATTATCCTGTTACGGCTCAACTACGCTTCTATTGCACCAACAATATGGCCGAATATGAGGCTTGCATTCTGGGTCTGCGCTTGGCTGCTGACATGGATGTCCAAGACGTCTTGGTCTTGGGAGACTCGGACCTCTTGGTACATCAAATTCAGGGTGAATGGGAAACACGAGATCTAAAGCTCATACCATACCGACAATGCTTGCATGATCTGAGCAAGAAATTTCGATCGGTAAAGTTCAAACACATCCCGAGAGTTCACAATGAGGTTGCGGATGCCTTAGCCACCTTAGCATCAATGCTGCACCACCCTGACAAAATGTATGTTGATCCTCTGCACATCCAAGTCCGTGATCAGCACGCCTACTGCAATGCCATAGAAGAAGAAGCGGATGGCGAACCCTGGTTTCATGATATCAAAGAATACCTCAGGATGGGGATATATCCAGAACATGCCTCTGGAGACCAAAAAAGAGCCCTTCGGCGGTTGTCGAATGGTTTCTTCCTCAGTGGAGGAGTATTGTACAAAAGAACCCCGGATTTGGGATTGTTGAGATGCATAGATGCCGGGCAGGCAACGTCGATTATGGCAGAAGTACACGCTGGAGTTTGTGGGCCACACATGAGTGGATATGTATTGGCAAGAAAAATCCTTCGAACAGGGTGTTATTGGCTCACCATGGAACATGACTGTATCACTTTCGTGAGGAAATGCCATCAGTGCCAGATACATGGAGATTTGATTCATTCTCCGCCAACAGAGTTACATATGATGTCAGCACCCTGGCCGTTTGTAGCATGGGGCATGGATGTCATTGGGCCCATCGAGCCAGCAGCGTCCAACGGTCATAGGTTCATTCTAGTGACCATTGATTACTTCACCAAATGGGTTGAGGCTAAAACCTTCAAATCAGTAACCAAGAAGGCAGTGGTGGACTTTGTTCACTCCCATATCATCTGCAGATTTGGGATCCCAAAAGTGATCATCACGGATAACGGTGCGAATCTTAATAGCAGCTTGATGAGAGAGGTATGCCAACAATTCAAGATTACACACCGCAATTCCACCCCATATCGTCCTAAGGCAAATGGAGCAGTCGAAGCAGCCAATAAGAATATCAAGAAGATACTGCGAAAAATGGTGGAAGGGTCCAGACAATGGCACGAGAAATTACCCTTTGCCTTGTTGGGTTACCGCACTACCGTCCGGACTTCCATAGGCACAACTCCTTATTTGTTGGTGTATGGAACTGAGGCCGTGATACCAGCGGAGGTCGAAATTCCGTCCCTCCGAATTGTCGCTGAAGCCGGAATTGATGATGATGAATGGATCAAAGCTCGCTTGGAACAGTTGAGCCTGATAGATGAGAAAAGATTGGCAGCAGTGTGCCATGGTCAGCTATACCAGAAGAGAATGGCAAGAGCGTATAATAAGAAGGTGCGCCCCAGGAAGTTTGAAGTAGGGCAGCAAGTATTGAAGAAGATCCTCCCACATCAGGTCGAGGCAAAAGGCAAATTCGCCCCAAATTGGCAAGGGCCTTATATCGTGACCAGAGTATTGTCCAACGGTGCTTTGTGTTTGACAGATGTCGAAGGTAGATGTGTCGACATGGCTATCAATTCAGATGCAGTCAAGAGATATTATGCGTAATTTCTTTAATTATGGCAATTATTCGGTTTGTTTATTTGTATTTGGCATTTATTGGATAATGAGATGACGGAGGCAATTCTTCTTTCTACCCAAACACTGTTTAACCCTTGCTTCCCCCTTTGAGCCTTAAGTTATTCTTTCATACCCAAAGAAAAGAAAAGAAAGGAAAAGAAAAGAAAAAGAAAAAGAAAAGGAAAAGAAAATGAAAAGAAAGAAAAGAAAAATCAAGGAATATAAAACCGTGGGAACTACGTTTGACCTGATTCCTCAAAGAGGATACGTAGGCGCCTCACGGCTCGGTCATAGTATGCATCATAGCAAATATAGGATGCATAATGTACATAGTGTGCATAATAGGCACAATGTGCGTAACGCACATAGCTCAACATAAGCATAAAAAATAAATTCCCCAAGCAAGAAAACTGGGGCAGAGGTTATGTTTTAAGTTCCAACAAAGGTTTGATTCCAAAAGTTGTAGCACATCACCCTTCAAATTGTTTTCATTTTTGTAGCCTTTCTTCAATCCCACACCAAAACCAACATCAACATCCAAAAGACCTCCCGATCAATGTTCGAGAGATGCCAAATCCGGCAAATAAGGCCGAGAATAATACACTGATCCCCAGCAAAGAAGAGGATCGTAAGACTGGGAATGAGTTGATAGTCAAAAGAATCCCCGGAAGAGAGGGTCGTATCTACAACACCCCGGATCCTCGAAAGAAATAAAATGAGAGAGTCTTATCGGTGAAAACCTTCACAGGCACCGAGAGGCGATGTAAGATGAGGGATATGAAATGAGAGAGTCTTATTGGTGAAAACCTTCACAGGCACCATGAGGCGCCGGGAGATGAGAGAAAAGAGAGAGTCTCATTAGTGAAAACCCCTCGAAGGGCACTATGAGGCGACAAGACAGATCAGCAAAGCTACCACATTCGAAACGAAATGAACACTCCTTTATCATCCCCAGCAAGTCAAACCATCGGGCAAATCAATTGATACAAATAGACTGGGTCGGAATCTATGGTGCACGCCATGATCACGGGGACCAGTTGTGTCCTCCAGATAAGTTCTTTTGATTGTCTCCTCCCACAAAATATTGGTTCAGAAAGATTTTCTCCTTTCCATATCTTTATTTCTTTTCCTAAAATGTGTCTTTAAAGGATTTTTCAAAGCTTACTACCAGAAACCGAAGGGGAATTCATCCAATGCAGGATAATACAAACAGTCTTAAAGGCCGGCCCCAGGCAATGCAGGGATTGTGCTCGGAAATGTTGGAAGAAGTAAGCTCCAAAAGGGAGTGGTTTCGGGAGTTAGAAGCAGACTCCCACATCATGTGTTTTAAAAGAAAGCAGAAAAGGGGATAAATTGAAAACCAATCCCCAGCAGGCTAGAGACCCCCAACAGGCAACTTTGCCCGCCAACCAATTATGGGGACAAAGAGCAAGAAAAGGGGAAGAGAGAAAAATTGCTCGCCAGAAAGGCACCCTCTACCACCACAATAAAAACTAATCAAATCCTTTTGTCTGCTGCAGGAAAACAAAGGATTGATGATGGCAGCAAGATGCACCGCCATGGAAGTCACCAAAAACCGGGGCAGAAAATTTTCTGGGAATACTTTTAAGTTCTAGGTCGCCCACCAGTATAATGCGGGAATACTTTTAAGTTCTAGGTCGCCCACCAGTATAATGCGGGAATACATTTTAAGTTCTAGGTCGCCCACCAGTATAATGCGGGAATACTTTTAAGTTCTAGGTCGCCCACCAGTATAATGCGGGAATACATTTTAAGTTCTAGGTCGCCCACCAGTATAATGCGGGAATACATTTTAAGTTCTAGGTCGCCCACCAGTATAATGCGGGAATACATTTTAAGTTCTAGGTCGCCCACCAGTATAATGCGGGAATACTTTTAAGTTCTAGGCCGCCCACCAGTATAATGCGGGAATACTTTTAAGTTCTAGGTCGCCCACCAGTATAATGCGGGAATACTTTTAAGTTCTAGGTCGCCCACCAGTATAATGCGGGAATACATTTAAGTTCTAGGTCGCCCACCAGTATAATGCGGGAATACTTTTAAGTTCTAGGTCGCCCACCAGTATAATGCGGGAATACTTTTAAGTTCTAGGTCGCCCACCAGTATAATGCGGGAATACATTTTAAGTTCTAGGTCGCCCACCAGTATAATGCGGGAATACATTTTAAGTTCTAGGTCGCCCACCAGTATAATGCGGGAATACATTTTAAGTTCTAGGTCGCCCACCAGTATAATGCGGGAATACTTTTAAGTTCTAGGTTGCCCACCAGTATAATGCGGGAATACATTTAAGTTCTAGGTCGCCCACCAGTATAATGCGGGAATACATTTAAGTTCTAGGTCGCCCACCAGTATAATGCGGGAATACTTTAGCTCTAGAGTTTGGAATCAGTAGCCCCACCTGAAGGCGGAAGGTTACAACAGAGAGCCCCAAGCAGGAAAAACAATAAAATCCCCAGCGCCAAGAAGCAGAAGTCTGCCAAAGCAAGCGCACATTCAAAAGGAAAAAGGAACGCGTCTCAGAAGAAGCAGTTCGGAAACATTGTAGCATGCCCAGTATGACAATACTGATGAAGAGACATACCACTGAAGAAACCAGTGGAAGATTTAAAGAAGAAAGCCATGTTCCCAGCAAATCAAACAAAGTGATGAAAACTGGCATTCAGAAAGGCGATGGACCAGCATTATCTCCAAAGTTCACAAAATAAAGGCGTCAGAGGAAAGCGTTAGCCGACAAGAAAGCGAGACAACAAGAACAAGTGGGAGATAGATGAGATCTCATACTCTAGCTTAAATTCTTGTTTTTCCTTTTAGAGCAATGTAATAGGGAGATCGGTTGAGCAGTAGCATCCTACAGCAGCATGCAACAGCGCGCCACAGCAGCAAGCAATACAGTCACACGGTAGTCCCAGCTACCAAAATTTCCCGAACTACATTGATCCGATTCCTGTTTCAGCCCAGGATATGTAGGAAACCTCTGAAGCAAAGGTTCGGTCAAACCTTTTTCAAAAATGCTTCACACGGAGTATTCGTACGGGCAAAAATCGCTCGCTTATCTTTGCGCGAAAACCCTTCGTATCTTCGTGCAAAGAGGGGCAGCTGTAAGCACGTGATTTTTGCCTCACGGACAATCGCTCCAAAAGAAAATAAAAATAGTGACAAATGGTTTCGCTGTACAATTTTTCGATCTTTCTGTAACATGTGTTGTTGGTCATTTGTGGGTCTGTCCATTTTGCATCCAGTCATTATCAAACAAAAATACAAAAATATGTGTCAGTAAAAGAAAATTCAAAAAATATATATATATGTGTGCATCGTTCGGTCTAGGTTGTGATTTAACTTACTTAAATATTCTTTTTTTTTTGTGTGATAACTATGTGAAAATGTTATAGTGTGGTTGATTTCAATTTCACTATCTTATTTCATTTTTTGTTTAAAAGAAAAAAAAAAAAAAAAGCAAAAGAGTGAAGGAAAATCGGTTTGGGCCCAAAGAAATAAAACAAAGCAGGCCCAAACAGACACTCGAGTCCAGTCCAAAACCGGCTGCCCAAGCAGCAATTCAAACGACGCCGTATAAGGGCGTTCGATCTGAGCCATCCGTCCAGGCCAATCCAACGGCTCAGGACCCCTTTCAACGACCCGTTTTCAAACCCGACCCAATAACCAGTCTGACCCAACCCCCCACTTAAACCAAACGACCCCGTTTAACTACCAAACGACCCCGTCTCATTTCTCAGTATCAGATCTAAGCCGTTGAGATCATCTGATCTAACGGCTCAGATCCAATCAGCCTCCCCGTATATAAGCCTCCTATCGTACCCCGCACCCCCTATACCAACCCCACCCTTCATCGTCCCCAAACCCAAACCTGAAACCCCCCGAACCCTAGCAGCCGCCCTAGCCTCCTTCGCCATTAAAGCCGGCGGCACGAACGCCGGTGACCACCTCCTGAACACCCTAAGACCCCCTCACTCTCCTGAACATGGATCTACTATCCATTTGCCTCGAATCACTTTCGTTCGTCTCGAATCTTCATTTGAAGATTTGAGTCGAACCCGGACCTATGCCAAGTTACCCCATCTTCGTACCAGACACTCCCCTGACCTTCCTCGTGACCAAACCAAGCTTGGTTTGATCCGAATCTACCCACAACTCCCTAAAGATCAGATCTGGAAATCCAGACCTTAAAACACATGCACCTGGGGAATCCGGCCGGTTCTCGACAAGGGTCTGAGGTCTAATAGACCTTAATCAAGGTGTTCTCATGTGAGAACACCCTGATTAAAGTTTGTTCGGCCTCAAGAGTTCGAAGTTGAGTCTGACTTGGGGTCCATTTTGATTTCAAACTTTGTCGGTAAGTTTTTCTTTCCCTTTTCGTTTATATCAACTGCTGATTAAGTCATTAGCATGCTTTGTGTTGATTGTTTGTTACTTTCTGATAGTTTCTTAAATTCTTTCATCTCTGTAAAGACCTTTTATTTGGTCGATTGTGTTCTGTGTATGATTTAAATGTATCCTATGATAAGCATGTCTGATTAGTATAGTCGTCGCATGAATAAACTTATATAGGTTCCCAGTAATTGAACACAAAATTGGTTGATGCCCTTTAGGTCCCCGAACATATTGTTTATATGAGCGACTGATTATTACCTGCTATAATTAGTATAGTCGACTCGATAAATGTCGTTGATTAGTTTTCTATAACTAATGAATCGAATTAGCTAATAATGTCACATGACTAATTGAACGTTGCCACTAACTGAATGCCCCAGCATTGTTTAAAATGGTTTGTTTGCATTGTAAAAAATGACTGGAAAGGTTCAGTCCAGGCAGCCTTGAATTTGAACTTTCATCAGTTCAAAACTGCCCTGATGCTGCAATAGGCAGGGCAGTAATAATCAAGGTTAAGCAGGGGTATTCTGGGGTGTTAAAAAGGACAGAAAGATTAGTTTAAATGAGCTGACAAGTAGGGTACTAATTTAGGATTAAACTAATACCAATGGGGAGCAAGACATGAGAGTATGGGGCTTAAAATGAATAATAAAATGATGCCCATAACTCTTGATTAAACAAAAACCAGGCGTGGGGAATAAAGGGGCTGGCACCAAAAGATGCTTAGGATGGGCTTTAAAGAGTAAGGGCATTCTGCCAATCGCCAGGGCAGGCAGCTCAGCTGCACTGATGCATTTGGCCTATAAAGAGGCCATTTGAGAACTTAAAAGGGGCTGGACTTTTTAGTCTTCAGAAAAAGGAAGAATTTTGAGTCTTGAGGCTGGAATCTTTAAGTCTTAAGAAAGGTTTGTGAGTTTAAAGAAAAGACTGAAAACATACGAGAGTTCCTTGTTGCTGCATTGAATACTCTGTTGTTGCTGTTGTTTCATCACTCTTTCTGGGTTCACTGATTTGGTACTCGACTATTTGCGGGTTCTCTTTGGTTCTGGAAAATATTGTTGTTTGTCTGTGGACTGTAGACATCACTAGGATTGTTCATTTGTTGTTCGACTCTTTGCTGAGCTTCATCATTATTGGCTGGTTGTCTGTTGCTGTGTTGTTGCTGTGAATCTGCTGATTGCTGTTGTTTGCTGTGTGCTACTCGGCTTATCCCTTTCCTTCTTCTTCTGTTCCTCTATACCAGGTACACACCTAAGACACTGTCAGATGTAGCTGGAAATTTGAGCATGAATGTAAAGGAAAGACCTGAAGAATGTTTTTTTATAGATATAGATTGTTACATTAAATATTCATGCAATGTGTAATAGTTTTACATTTTTGTTCTGGGTACTAGAGGTAGTCTTCATGCCTATAAATGTCAATGTATGGTAGTTGAATGCTAGAATGTGCATATAGGTTGGTGATGAGAGTATGCCCAAGGCAGTAGTTTGTATCTCATATTTAGTTCAAAAGTGTAGTATAAGCCTGTAGTGTATGCCAAGCATGAAATTCGTACACTAACTAAGTTCTTTCCTTTCCAATAAATTGCTATATATGACTCTTAAAACCATGTTTTAAGATCCGAAACACAAATTCAGGGCCTCAACCTCACAAAGGTCGAGTTCAGGCCAAAACAGGCCAAGCCCGCCTGCTTCGAACAAGCAGTGGCCCAGGTCTGGCCAATCACGCTTGGGCTAGATTTGGGCCCGTGATTATTTGTTCGGACAGCCTCGTTTCTGATTTTAGGCATTTCTGAATGTTGTTACAAACAACTTGCAAACATGTAATTAATTAGGACTATCTACTGTTTTCAATTGATAAGGACAAACGCGATAAGAAACGTAGTTGCTCTAGGATATCCTTTTCAAATAAGAACGAGATGAGCCTCGATGAAAATAAACAAAACGTGCAGATGCGGGGCCCTTGTTTAAATGTATATTATCGAAGCATTTAGGTTCCAGGACGGGTTGTTTATCAAATCTCACAACCCTTCTAAAATAACAATACGTTAGACTCTTCAGGACGCGCCTTAATAAATCTTACCTTCTTAAACTCGGGTGCGCATTTATGTGACCCAAATCCAATTCTCAACGGAGTCGAAATGTGTTTCTAATCACGGGTACATTGATTGTGACGTGGTTCGAGCTGCATGTCCATGACATTGCAAATTCATTAAAAATAAAGAACGAGATGAGCCTCGCCAAATAAAAATACAAATTGCGGGGCCCTCAGTAAATATTTGCTTTAAAAATTATTTGGATTTCGGGATGGACCGTTTAGTAAAATTCCACGGTCTTACCCAAAATAAATACGCTAGTCGCTTTAGGCGCGTCTTTAATAATTTAATTTCCTTAAACTCGGGTGCGCATTGATGTGACCCAAATCCAAATCTCAACGGAGTCAAAGTGTGTCGACGACCACGGGTACATTGATTGTAACGCGGTTCGAGATACATTTTCACAACGTTGCAATTCCTGATAAAAACAGTAAAATGATAAAAGCGGTTAAAAGTTAAATTTTGCACATAAGTTCACACTTGTATAAAATCAGATAATCAAGCCGAATATGATAGTTAAGCGACCGTGCTAGAACCACGGAACTCGGGAATGCCTAACACCTTCTCCCGGGTTAACAGAATTCCTTATCCGGATTTCTGGTACGCAGACTGTAATATAGAGTCATTATTTTCCTCGATTCGGGATTAAAATTGGTGACTTGGGACACCCTAAATCTCCCAAGTGGCGACTCTGAAATTAATAAACCATCCCCGTTTCGATTGTCATTTAATTGGAAAAACTCCCCTACGCCCCGCGGGTGCGGAAAAAGGAGGTGTGACAGTAGGCGATGTCGGTCTCCAGTTGGATGGTTTGAGCCGGGAGAGGCTTGATTATTGGGTACGGATCTGGTTCAGGAGGCCTTGGACAAGGTCAGGATTATTCAAGATAGACTTCGTACAGCTCAGTCCAGACAGAAGAGTTACGCAGACCGCAAGTTCAGAGATGTTGCCTTCATGGTTGGTGAGCGGGTATTGCTCCATGTATCGCCTATGAAGGGCGTGATGAGATTTGGGAAGAAGGGCAAGCTCAACCCTAGGATCATCGGTCCATTTGAGATTTTTGATCGTGTGGGAGAGGTGGCTTATAGACTTGCCTTGCCACCTAGCTTGTCAGCTGTGCATCCCGTGTTTCATGTGTCTATGCTCCGGAAGTATCGCGGAGATCCATCGCACGTGTTAGATTTCAGCACTGTCCAATTGGACAAGGATCAGTCATATGAGGAGGAGTCGGTGGCTATTCTAGAGCAGCAGGTTCGACAGTTGAGGTCGAAGAGTTTTCCTTCGGTGCGTGTTCAGTGGAGAGGTCAGCCTCCTGAGGCATCGACCTGGGAGTCCGAGTCTGACATGCGGAGCCATTATCCTCATTTATTTCCCGACTCAGGTTCTTCTTTCTTTTGTTCGTTCGAGGACGAACAGTTGTTTTAGAGGTGGAGAATGTGACGACCCGAAGGTTCATCACCGTAGTTCTTCCTTGTTCTGCGATTTCGAGGCCTTGAAAACCTCGCTTTTAGTTGCCTCGATTGGCGTGCGTAGTTCAGGCGTGTAGCCGGAAAGTTTTTATGTTAGAATATGTGAATTATGTGAAACATTTGATGAATTTTGGTATTAATATGCATAATTTTGATATCGGTCAATATTTTGGGTAAACGGACCCGGACCTGTGATTTGACGGTCCCGGAGGGTCCGTAGAAAAATATGGGACTTGGGCGTGTGCCCGGAATCAAATTCTGAGGGCCCAAGCCCGAGAAATAAATTTTTGAAAGAAATTGTTTTTTTAAAATTTGATATGAAAATTTGAAATGAAAAGGAGTTAGAAAATATAGATATCGGGCTCGTATTTTGGTTCCGACGCCCGGTACAAGTCTTAAATATGTGTTAAGCAGTATCTGTAAAGTTTGGCTAAAAACGGACGTCATATGACGTGTTTCGGACTAAAAAAATGGAGAATTTGAGTTATGAAAGTTGAAGAAAAGAAAATCATGTGTTTGAGGCTTGATCCTATGTATATGATGTTATTTGGCGATTTGATTGCACGAGTAAGTTCGTAAGATGTTTTTAAGGTTGTGTGCATGTTTGGTTTGGAGCCCCGAGGGCTCGGGTGAGTTTTGAATGGGGCCCGGGAGGTCTTAGAATTAAGAAAATGCAGGTTCAGGTGTTGCAGACACCAGCGCGGCCGCGGTCATTTCCGCGCGGTCCGCGCTGGAGATACGCGGCCGTGATGCCTTTCTGTGCGGTCCGCGTGGCTGAGTCTGCGGGCTAGGGTTTCAGGTCAACCAGCGTGGCCGTGCACCAAAACAGTGTGGTCCACGCTGGAAGGGTTCAGAGAAGCCCCAGTTTTCCTCCCACTCGGCGTGGCCGTAACACATTTTTGTGCGGTCCGCGCCAGGTCCTCAGAAAAGGTATACAAGTTCGGAAATCTCAATCATTTTTCACTTTTCAAAAACCCAAAACCTAAAAGGCGATTTTCCAAACAATTTTTCTTCTCCAAAACGATTGGTAAGTGATATCTAACTTAATTTCTTTATCCCTTAACATCTTTTAATATAATTTCAACTTCAAATCAAAGATTTTCATGGGAAAAATTGGGTGTTTTGGGTAGAACCTAGGTTTTCTACAAATTGAGAAGTTGGACCTCAATTTGGGGTCCGATTTAAAAACAAATCATATATTTGGATTCGTGGGGGAATGGGTAGCTGGGTTTTGGTCCGAATCTCGAGTTTCGACCACGTGGGTCCGGGGGTATTTTTGACCTTTTTGGGAAAAACCTTGAAAAATCTATTTTCATGCATTGGGGATGATTCATTTAGTAATTATTAATGTGATTAAGTAACTTATGACTAGATTCGAGCGGATTGGTGGTGGAATCAAGAGGTAAAGCTATACTAGAAGCGTGAGTTGAGTTTGGAGCATTCGAGGTAAGTGTTTGTTCTAACTTTGGCTTGAGGGATTAGGATTTGGATATTATTTGCTACGTGTTAACTGTGGAGTACGGTGTATAGGCATGGTGACGGTTATCTATACACCGGAGTCTAGCATGACCGTGAGTCGTAGTTGCTTTTAAATTCGAAAGATGTGAAACAGTTGAGCTAATTACTTGCTAATATAATTATGAAGTGATAGTTGAGAAGCAGATGAGTTAAAGAAGGAAGTGTGGTATTTTTCCCTTGCCGGGACCTATTGTTGATTTGTTCTCCCTTGCCGGGATGTTTAATCTTGTTGTATATTCCCTTCCCCGATTGGTTGTGACTGATGATTGGGTGAGGAAGAGCGATTATGCACGAAGGGTCTTTCCGTGCCATGTTTTGATAATTATGCACGAAGGGTCTTTCCGTGCCATGTCTCTAATTATTTATGCACGAAGGGTCTTTCCGTGCCATGTCTCTAATTATTTGAGCACGAAGGGTCATTCCGTGCCTTGATGTGAGAGTTATGTGAGGAAAAGCACGAAGGGTGATGTCGTGCACTATATTTGACAGTTTTGGTGAGAATTGAGAGTAAAAGCACGAAGGTTGTTGCAGTACAGTTGTTGATTCACTTGCTCTCTTTCATAGATGCTAATTATTCAGTTTCCATCTCTCTGTTCGTTGGTCTTATATCTAAGTTGTTACACCCCACAGCATGTCCCCTCCCTATTATCTGTTTAAATTCTGTATATCTTTCCGTTGTTGCACATATATCTGTACAGGTTATTTGAGGTAGTTCCGGTCTAGCCTCGTCACTACCTCGCTGGGGTTAGGCCAGGCACTTACCAGCACATGGGGTCGGTTGTGCTGATGCTACACTTTTGTGCCCTTTTTGTGCACAGATTCGGGAGTAGCTTACGGACCGCAGTAGCAGTAGATTGGGAGCGTGCCTTCAGTCCAGAGATTCCTAGGTAGTTCGCTGGCGTGTGTGGGCCCTGAGTCTCATCTATTTTATTTCTGTTTGTTTTTATTGTATCGAAGCAGACTCCTTATGTATTTTCTTTCAAAACTCTTATTTGTAGTATCTTATAGTAGTCTGTGAATATTGTGACACTAAATCTTGGGTAGAGGATGATGTTAATTTTTCTGCATTTTCGTTCATTTAATATTAAATTAAGGCTTCCGCTTGAATTTATTGTTTTTATTATTATCTTGTTAAAAATTAGTTGAAAAGGTATGTTAAGGTTGGCTTGCCTAGCTCCGACAGTAGGCGCCATCACGACTCCCGACGGTGGGGAATTAGGGTCGTGAAACTTTAGGATATGAATTGAAATTTTAATTTATGTATTGGAATTTTAGTTTATAAATTGAAATTTTAGGATTTGACTTGAACTTTTGTGGATATGAGTTGAACCTATAGCTTAATATGAAAAGCCTGTGACTCTGTCTAACTGTTACTCTAGTCTATGAAGCCTCTATTTGAGTACTGAAAACACTGACTGTATGTGAATACTAAAGACTGTAGCAATGATAATGCCCTGAAAAAACTGGGGATCACCAAATAGCTGGTACGAGATTCCTGGCACTCTGAATCATCAACCTGTAAATCTTTACCTGCATCGCGAGATGCAGGCCCAGGGCAAAAGGGAAGTCAATACATTTGAATTGTACTGGTATGTAAAATAGCTGAACAAAAGAACTGTCAACACTGAAACTGAAACTAAACTGCTAGCTGATAAACTGATAACTGAACAAGGAAGTAAGGATGTGAATACTCCCTCTTCTGACTGATGAACAACCTGTTTATCTGAACATTAAACTGCGGCCTCAGGCCCAATATATATATATATATATATATATATATATATATATATGTATGTATGCACAACTGCTGCCTCGGGCCCAAGTATACGTATACATAACTGTGACCTCAGGTCCAAAATGCATAAAGCATAAACTGCGGCCTCAGGCCCAAAGATGCATAAAGCATAAACTGCGGCCTCAGGCCCAAATGTAGGTGTTCAACATTCAGGAATTTAAATCAAGAACTGAGAATCATACTGTAATATGTGATACTGAAATAATGAGCCATACCGACTTGCATGATACTGGTATAGTGAATAGGATTAAACTGAGATGAGTATTCATAATAAGTTGATTTGTCATAACTGAAACTCATAGAATATCGAATGATTATGAAACTATTTCATCTAGAGAATATAAGTTCTACTTCTATTCATGGAACCAAGGCATAATTACTTTCTGAGGAAACTAGTAATGTTCATTATGAATGGGACGTAGGGAGGATCATAGATATTCCCAAACGTAAAGAGTTAGCCTTACATACCTCAATTTGCCCCTTAGTGATACTACAATGATCCACACTACTAAGAACCTTCAATCTACAACAACAACATCCAATGGAACCCAATATTAGTAATAAATTCCATAACTTATGCCATTTAGGCATATTATCAAACACCTTGTAGGCATAGATATTTACACCTCATAACTATAGTGTTGGTTCATCCAACTATCACCATTAACCAACAATTCATTCCACCATCATTCCTAACAAATTTATAACTTCCAACAACATATGTATGACCATCCATTCACACCCAACCAACAAATCCTATCAAATAATCACCTTTAAATCCCTACCATGGTCATGCATTTAAATTGGGAATTTATGACTTCCAATCACCATACCATAAGTTGTAATACTTGATTCATACTCATAATTCCATAATAACACCATATATGTAAGTCTAAGGGTGTAGGATTACCTCTTGTAGACCAAGTATTGAAAGACAACTTTTGGGGTGTTCTTGAGATTTTGAAGAAATCCTATGAAACCCAATCAAAATCATGTTATAACTAGTGATTGAGAAGTGAAATCACCATGATAACACACTTAAAAACTCACCTTAGGTGTGCAATTCGATGCCTTGGTCGAGTTGGGGGTGTAGAGGAAGCCCTAAGCTTGAGAAATGACTCAATTTCTCTTATTTCCGGTCTTTAAGATATTTAAAACCTTCCAGACGCGCGAGCTTGCGCGCCTGTTTGCGCGCGGGAGGCAGAATACTCAGCAAAAACGCGCGACTTCGTGCACCTGTTTGCGCTAGTGACACCTGCCCAGTAAAATGGTCATAACTTTCTGTATACACCTCCAAATGATGAAAGGTTTGTTGCGTTGGAAACTAGACTCAAAGGGATTTAATTTGATAGGTTGTTCATCACACAACTCATTGTATCCAGGTAGATATGCTCGCCCAAAGTTAGGTCTTGTGCATACTCATTTGAAAATTTTCAGCTATAATGAAAATTTTCAACTTGGCTTGGACTTAAGCCTCTCCTTAGACCCCAAGTCACCTATAATATGCCTCGTACACTTATTATCATAACCACTCAATTACCATCATGCTAATACTCGTTAATTGCATCCAAAACCGATTCAAATTATGGGGTGTTACATTATCTCCCCCTTGGGATCATTCGTCCTCGAATGATGGTCCTGGCTGCAACTATGGCTATCTATGGTCATTAAATGGGTGTTATGGAGATATGAGAATACTGAAATATTATGAATACATGATTAGTGACCTGTTGAGATGCTGTACTGAACTGCATTGACTAAATATTGATCTACCATGAATACGTGAATACTGAACTAACATGAATATCTGAATATTGAACTGGCACGAATATTTGAGAATTGAACTAACATCAATATCAAAGTACTAAGCTGGCATGAATATCTAAGTATTGGTCTGACATGAGTAGCTGAGTATTGAACGGACTTGAATATCTGAGTATTGAACTGCCATAAGTATCTGAGTACTGAACTGACATGAGTATTTGATTGCTGGAAACTTGAATGTTATAACGTTACACGCGAAATACTGGTTGTACCACCACTAATTCTGGTGGCAACTCCAACTCATAAGCTAATTGACCGATCCTTTGCAAGATTTTATATGGCCCAATATAGTAGGGACTATGCTTTCCCTTCTTCTCAAATCTCATAATGCCTTTTATAGGCGAAACTTTCAAAAACACCTAATCATCAACTTGAAACTCTAGGTCTCTATGCCGCACGCTCGAATAGAACATTTTGGTGGCTCTGAGTTTTCTTCAAACGCTCTTGAATCAACTTAACTTTCTCTATAGTCTGATAGACCAAATAAGGTCCTAATAACTCCACTTCTCCAACTTCGAACCAACCAATTGGTGATTTACACCTTCCCCCACACATAGCTTCGTACGGTGTCATCTTGATACTAGAATGGTACATTATTATTAGCAAGGCCAATAAGAGGTATGTGATCATCCCAATTACTTTTAACATCAAGGAAATGTCACGACCCGGATTTTCCACCATCGGGTGTCGTGAGGGCGCCTACTATCGGAGCTAGGCAAGCCAAATATTTAAACCACCTTTCCTTCTTTCTTTCAAACAATATAATAAACGAGACAAAATTTAAGCGGAAGACTTTAAATCTAAAGCAACTGAAAAAAACCAAAAGTGCGAAAGTTTAATACACATCACTACCCAAGGTCTGGTGTCACTAGCTCACAGACTACTACAGAATACTACAAACAATGTCTGAAAGGAAATACATCATGTTTGTCTGGTACAAGATGAACAAACAAGAAACATGGAAAGGGACTTCGGACTGCAAATGCCAGCTAGGCTACCTCGAGAGTCCCTGAACTGAAGATAGCTCCTAGAATTCCTATTGCTGCGGTCTGTAAGCTGCTCCCTGATCTGTGCACAAAATGCACAGAGTGTAGCATCAGCACAACCGACCTCATGTGCTGGTAAGTGCCTGGCCTAACCTCGGCGAAGTAGTGACGAGGCTAGACATGACCTACCACAATTAACCTGTACAGATATATATAACGAGTGCAAGAAAACAATAACAAGATAATACAAAGTAAGGCTGGGAGGGGACATGCTATCGGGGAGTAACAGATAAAAATAAAATATCGGATATAAACAGAAGAAACTCCGGTTTCCATGCTATATATATATATATATAGTGGACGGTGTCACACCTCCTTTTTCGCCCGCGCCGCCCGCAAAGGGGCGCGGAAGGGAGTTTTTTCCAATTAAAGGACAATCGAAACGGGATTTGTTTATTTATTTCAGAGTCGCCACTTGGGAGATTTAGGGTGTCCCAAGTCACCAATTTAATCCCGAATCGAGGAAAAGAATGACTCTGTATTACAGTCCGCGAACCAGAAATCCGGATAAGGAATTCTGTTAACCCGGGAGAAGGTGTTAGGCATTCCCGAGTTCCGTGGTTCTAGCACGGTCGCTCAACTGTTATATTCGGCTTGATTATCTGATATAATACATATTATAAACTTATGTGCAAATTTTATCCTTTAGCCGTTTTTATTATTTTTATTTATTGTTATTATTTTACGGAGAATTGCAACATTGTGAAAACGTATTTCAAACCACGTCGCAATCAATGCACCCGTGGTTATCGACATATTTTGACTCCGTTGAGATTTGGATTTGGGTTACATAAATGCACACCCATATTTAAGAAAATAATTTGTTAAAGACGCGCCTAGAGCGACTAGCGTATTGTTGTTTTGGGAAAGGCCGTAAAATTTCACTAGACGGCCAACTCCGATGTTCTAAATAATTAATGCATACATTTGTGAGGGCCCCGCAATCTACATATTTTACTAGGCGAGGCTCGTCTCATTTATTTTAAATGGACAAATCTTAAAGCGACTACATTTTTCTATTAAAATTAGTCTCTAAAATAAAGAAAGAAAATCCTAATTAATTACGAGCTTTTTTTTATTTATTTATTTAAGAAAGCATGGCATACTAATTGCTAGATTAATACAAATATTGATGAAAAGATTTTACTCAAAAATTCGAAATTATAAATAAAATAAAAATTCGACAACTAATATTCAAAAGAATCAAATATAGCTAGATTAAAACTCGCATTGTTATAACAAAAAAAACCATTGAGATTAATTATTCACAACCATTTGAAACTAAATTTAATCATAATTACTAATGCTTATTAAAAAGTTTATTAAACTTAAACGTTCTTCTAATCTTGTTTGAACTCAAATCGTGCCTTAATGCCTAATTCACGAAATTCAGTTTAAATTCATACCTTAGCTAAATTTAGCTACTTGTTCACGATTAACCTACTGTTGATAATCTTAAAACCTTCATAACTAGTGAATTAACCCGTTTTGCCAAACTGATTCATTAAAGACTAACTTATGTTATTTTCTCTTATTCCAATTATTATTCAGTAATACATGAAATAGCCTAAATACAATCAATAAAAGGAACAAAGAAAAGCGAAATTAAAACTTCAAAATTCAATTCTTCATATGTATTCATGCTTCCACATTATTAGCTTGCAATAGCTAGTATTACAGTCGTGTACCTGATATTGGAAGCAAAAGAAAAGGGATATCAGCATAAATTCAGTAGCATACAACAACATCAATACCCAGCAACCAGTAACAACAAGCAACGAGAAACCCGTGACAGATTTTAAAATCAAGATAAAAATCCAGAAACACTGACAACAATCAACGGACAGAAGCAAAGGGAATCTTTTCAGATTTGAAAGACTAGTTAGTGTTTAACCCTTAATTTCTGAATACGTATATCAGAATATTTAGATTGTATATCAGGTGTATACTATTCTTCTTTTAAATTTCCAGAATGTTTTTCTTTTAATTTTTGGAGTCTTAGTATTTTCGGAATTTTTCTCTTTATCTTTTTTCTTCTTTCTGTCCTTTTTTTTCTCCCTAAAATCTGATCAAGTCTCTCTATTTATCTTCCATTCCAAACCTTTTAATCAATTAATCAAATAATAAAACAACCACTTTCTCTTACCAAACCCACTACTACATAAAAAATACAATTATTATTTATTTAAACAACTTTTCTTGAGCCCCGCAATCCCACAATGTCTTGTTCCCCATTTTTGATTAAACAAGTACATTATTCCACACCATTATGTCTTGTCCCCCATTATTGATTATTTTAATATTATTTTAATCTTAATGGACAGAGCACTCAAAATAAATAATTGTTCAGAATTTTAATATCAAAAATACCCCTCTGACCTTACTGAATTGTAACGACCCGACCGGTCGTTTTGAGCTCCGACGCGTCATTCAGCAGTTTGAGGCCATGAGCGTCTTCATCTCAGGTAGATTGACTTGTGTGTATGGTCAGAATTAAAATTTAGGAAGTTTGTAGTCAAATTTAAATGGAAATTCTCATTTTGAAAGCTTAAAATTGAAGAAATGAACTAGGATTAGAATTTTGAGTAAACGACCTCGGAATTGTGATCCGAAGGTTACAGCAGGTTCGTATGATGATTTTGGACTTGGACGTATGCCCAGATCGGGTTTTGGATAACCCGGGAGCGTTTTGGCGCCTATTGTGGAAGATAGCATTTAGAAGAAATTGCATCAGTTTGGCTTAAAATGCATTTCAGTGTTATTGATGTCCGTTTGGAATTCTGAGACTGGGAGTAGCTCCGTATGGTGATTCTAGATTTGGGAGCGCGATCGGAAGTGAATGTGGGATCCGTAGGTCATTTTTGAGCCGTTTGGCTTAATATAGAAATTTGAAGGTTTTTGAGAAAATTCGACCGGAAGTGGAAATTTTGATATCGGGGTCGGAATGCGATTCTGAAAGTTGGGACAAGTCCGTAATGTCGAATGTGACTTGTTTGCAAAATTTGAAGTCATTCCTGATTGATTTTGGTAAGGTTTGATACACTTAGTCTCTTTTAAGGAAGCTTAAGTTGGAAAAGTCAACCAGATATTGACTTATGTGTTAGAGCTCTCGAAATGTAAATTTTATGGTTCGGATAGCTTTGTTAGGTAATTTGGGACTTAGGAGTATGTCCGTAATATTTTTGTGTTGACCGGTGTAGAATTAAGCTTGAATCGGCAAAGTTAGTATTTTGGCGAATTCCGGTTGATAGGTAAGATTTTGATCCGAGACTCGGAATGGAATTCCGAGAGTTGATGTAGCTTTGTTATATCATTTTGGACTTGTCTGCAAAATTTGAGATCATTCGGACTAGTTTTGACGTGTTTCGACATCGGATGTGAAAATTTGAAGTTTCAAAGTTCATTGGCTTGAATCCGTGGTGAATTTAGTATTTTTGCGTTGTTTTTGGTGATTCGAAGGAACAACTAAGTTTGTGTCATATTATGGGACTTGTTAGTATACTTTGTTGGGATCCCATGAGGCTCGGACAAATTTTGGAAGAGTTTTTGGAAGATTTTTGCCGTTTTGAGCATAAATGTAATGATCTAAAGGTTCATTTTTAGTTCTAGAGATCCAAATTTGATTCCTAGACTTCCGGAATTTTGACAATGAATTATAGGACTGATCTGGAGATTTTGGTCTAATTTTATCAAGTCGCGATTAGGTTTCTGACGCGAAACATGAGTAATTATTTAACGAGCGAAATGGATATCGCACTGGGCAAATGAGCTCCGAATTGAGTTTTGATTGAAGGGTTGTGTTCGTATTATTATTTGTGACTCATAGGAACAAGAATCGCCTAATTTCGAGTTCGTATGATGGAGTTAGAGTCTTTTTAGTGAAAATGGCTGTGCTGCAATTTAAATTGGCTGCTGGTGCATTTTTTTAGCAGCAGTGAATAGTAACCCGTGCGTGAACAGTACCGTGCGGGTGAACAGTAGTTGCAAAAAATCTGGGGCAGTGAGTTTATATCCGATTTTGGGTCATTTTTCCACCATTTTCAGTCATTTTGAGATCTTTTGGACGGGGATTGAAGGGAGTTTCAACTGAGATCGATTGGAGGTAAGTTTTATTAGTTAAATACGTGATTTTATTGAAAAATCATCCTTGAAATCCATGAAAACATAGCCAAATTATAAGAAATTAGGGATTGAGATTGAAATTCTAAAATGAAGGTTTGAGGGGTCATTTGAACTCCGATTTTGGTAAATTTTATATGTACGGACTCGTGGTGAGACGAGGAATCCAGTGATATGACTTTCGTAATTTTTTGAGAAGTGGGCCCGAGGCTCGGGTTTATATTCCCTTAGCCTATTGTAATATATTCCTTGTGGTTTTGGCAAGTTTCGACGCGTGAGGAGGTCGATTCGAAAGGAAAGGGCATCGCGGAGTAGACTTTTGGCCGTCTTGAGGTGAGTAATAGATGTAAATGTTGTTCTAAGGGTTTGAAACCCCGGACTTTCACATCGTAACGCTATATTGAGGCATGACACGCACTCCATGGCGAGTGTGGGGTCGGATACTATTGGGGATTGTGACTTGGTCCATCCCGTGTGATGTTTATACTATACTGGTGATTGATACACATACTTCATTGATATTACTGGGCTTGATGCCATGTTTGGGGCCTTGTGCCGATTTGTAAAATCCTTCGAGGATTGATATTACTGCTTAGCATGATTTGCATATCATTTAATTTCAGTCCAAGGTTTTAAATGCTATTTTGCAAACTCAGCCATAATTCTATGTGTTGAAAACTTAAATGATATTTTTAAATGTATTCCGGGCTGGGAACTTCTGTTTTGTAAATGCCCAAGGGGCTTATTATATTATTTTCTAGACTGATTATAAAGTGACTTGAAACAGTGGTAACAATGACACTGTGTGATATACTTGAAACAGTGGTAACAATGACACTGTGTGATATACTTGAAATAGTGGTAACAATGACACTGGATGATATACTTGAACAGTGGTAACAATGGCATTGTATGATATAAATTGGTCAGGTAACAATGGCTGACCGGTCAGGTAACAATGACTGACCAAGATATTGCGCTTGGGCTGTAGGACCCCTCCAGAGTCTGTACACACTCCCAGTGAGCGCCGTCTACGATAAATAAATATGGATGGTTGGGGCTGCACGCCGCAGTGGGTACTGGAATGTACCATCATATGCATTGCATTGCATTCATGTATTTGTATTTATACTGGTGTTTAGCTGCTCAGTTCTATATGTTGCTGTATATTTGGATTTTAGCTTACTTTGTGTATTTACTGGATTTTCTTATCTTCGGACTGTAGTTACTTTTATTACTCACTGGGTCGAAGTTCTCACTTTACTCCCTCCACCTTATGTGCAGATCCAGGGCAGTCTCAGGCTCAGTAGATCCAGTTGATTAGCAGATCCAGCCTCTACGAGTATCGAGGTAGCTGCACGGCGTTCGCAGCCATTGATCTTCTTCCTCCTATCCTATCTCTTTATTTCCGCATTATCAGACTTTGAATATACCATGCATTAGGATGATATTCTGTATTCTAGAGGCTCAGATTCGTGACACCGGGTCCTAGTGAGATTATATTGTGTATTTTGTTAAATTCTTCAGTACTTTAATCTTGCTTAATTGATATTTCTTTCCGCTATTTTTGATAAATTGGGTTAAGTGTTGAAAAATGGTCGGGCTTGCCTAGTAGTGTGCTGGGCACCATCACGACCGGGATATGGGTCGTGACAAGTTGGTATCAGAGCCTAGGTTACTTGGTCTCGCGAGTCATGAGTCGGTTTAGTAGAGTCTCGCGGATCGGTACGGAGACGTCTGTACTTATCCTCGAGAGGTTGCCGAACCTTTAGGAAAACTTCACATTCTTGAGTTCTTATCGTGCGTCCTTGATTCAGCTTGAAAAGAAAATTTTGAAATTCCTTCCGCGTGATCGTATGCACCAACGGGCGCTCAGTATCAGATGTGTCTCGATGGCTTTTGATTCCCCGATCGAGGGGCGAGTTGTAATCTCTGTGAGTTTGAAATTAGACCAGTCTAGAGGACTTGAGGCCAAATCTTTGCCAATGGCTTGAGCACCGAGGTGCTGATTTTGTAAGCAAGTATTTTGAACTCATATGTTCATTATTATCCTTGTTAGCCGGAATGACGGTTGTATATCCACGTGATGAGTATGTTAGTGTTGCGAGGTGTATTTGTACGACTTGGTAGTGGCGAAGAAGCCTACTGGATAGTAGATGAACTGTTAAGGGATTCGTTTCTTATTGTGATCTGTTGAGTAGCCCGAGTTATGGGCGCCTGAAGAATATTTTTCGTGTCTCCTAGTTAGATAAATTTGGGAGCTGAGATCGCTTCCGTAAATGTATTATGACGAAATCGTTGAGTCAAGGAGACCACCTTGAAGGTCGAAAATATTAAAGAAAGAATATGTTCCTACTTGGTTGAATAGCCCAATAATGGAGGGTTGAAGGGTATTTTCTATGTGTTATGATTCAAATAGGTGCAACGCATGTCCATGTATCAATTTAGATTTATGTAATTGATATGCATTGTGATGCTTTGTCAAGTTGTGGATGTGTTGTTAGGATGGTTTTGGTGATTCTCTGGCAGGTGGATAGGACCAATTACAAAGGAGGCTCTGCCGAAATTTTTGAAAAATTTAGGACTTAGTAAAAAAAAAATGTCGCCTAGAGAGTGGGCTTAACTGTTGTGTGAGTAAATGCAAGAATTGCAGAAGAGTTAAAATTCCAGATGATTCATGTTTCCACGAGCTTATGATGGAGTGAGTTTAATCTCACCATGATATTACGACAGCAATAGAGTATATGTGTTGTGATCTATGGCTTCGAGCCAAGTTGGGGAGCTTGCTATTGATTAGCTGATTGCACGGTTTATTACCTGCGTGAATTCTGGTTATTGGCATATTAGTGGGTTATTGCAGCTACGGAAAAGGACCATGAGTGGTAATTTGAGTAAATGAATTGTTGGATGCATGCTATGGTTAGCCTTATTGGCTCATGTTCAGACTTGAGGGAAGATTCATGATTTATGCCTCGTATAGGTGCAGGCTTCGAGGGAAGTGATCCCTCTAGGTGCTTTATCGAGAGGGTATTCATATGTTATAAAATTCAGTAGAGTTGGTTGCATTCGGGGCCAAGTCAGAGCTGGGTGGCTCTCAATAGCGGTCCTAGTTAATTCAAGAGGTAAAGTGTGGTGCCTAATGATTTTGAGTCTATAAGTACGGTTAAGAGTCAAGCTTTTGAAGCAGCTTATGAAGAAAGGCACAGAATGTTCTATGATGTTTTGACTTGCGGTGTAGCATTTGAGAGACATGAAATGGTCATGGTATTTGAGACAGCATGGTCTCGTGATTTAAGGTCACTCGGGGTGAGTTTGGTTGAAATAAGTTAGGTGTTAAAGGGAGATATTATTATTTCTAAGGCAATCAAGGATAAATTGGAAGGAAGTAGATTGATTAGCCATAGTTGAGTTGGTATACTGGTGTCAGTGATCGGTTCGTTCAGCGTGATCGAGTTATGCATGTGAGGCTTGTCGGCCGCAGTGATTGATGTTATTCTGAAGCATTCTTTTGTTAGGGCCTATTATGAGTAGGCGGATCCCAGAAAGTGTTATGGTGGCTTGGACAACTACTTAGAGATTGGCATATTCGACGATTATGAGGATTCGCCTGTATGCTGCTATAGTTCTCCTGAAGTGAGTTAAATGGAAAGTCTTATGTGATGAAGTATTAGCCTATCGGCGGTTCCAGAGTTGTGATGGAAATCGCGTCTATCGTATATTGGCACGTGAGGTGCAGTGAGTGGTATGGAATTTGAAGTAAGGACCAAGGTTGCAGTTTGGTCAATGACTGTGATGTCACGATCTCGGATGAGCAGTATATGAGTTTCAGTGTTTTGAGTAAGATGGGTATTGACGTCAGTATCACCTGAGGTCGGTGTTCTGTGAGAAAGGCTTTGCATCCTGGTTAGGGATTCTTGATCGCTTTTCAGCGTTAGTGCAGCCGGTGGTTTGGATGTGCAGACCCGTTAATTATTTCGGAAGATGGTGGGAGCTTGTCCCACAGGAATATTGTATAAGTGTGACATGTAGTCACTTGATTAATTAGAAATTTAAACCAAGTATGAGGATTTTGGTAATATCATCCATTTGAGAATTTATGCCTGGAGGGCACTCTGTTTATTGGGTTATGGACCTGTGAAAGATTATTGGCCTAGCTTGGCACGATCAGGATCGACTTGAGGTCGGTGGATAGATTTAAATGTGGAAGTGAGCCTTACGTCAGGCCAGTTGTGTTTATTTCAGCAATGCGCTCTTTATGGAAGGATAGTCGCAGTCTTATTTCGTGGTCAGTTAATTCATGTAAAGATATATTGCACCGTATGAGTTGTGAGACGGCTTGGTAAATTCCTTATGTGTTGAGGTTCCGCTCAGCGGTGATGTTATATGAGCAGGATGAGACTTAGATCATGTATCGCACCTCAGTTGTGCTTGAGTTTGTACCCTATAGCGCTATATGTTTCCTTGGGAATGATATTATGCACCTTAGTGTGTTTATGACTGATATTCAGTATTTTGATGTGATGAGCTATTCAGCTCGACGTATATCTCCTTATGTGAGTTTTACATGTGGATCGGGTTGCACACTGCCATGGGTATGTTGTTTGGATCGGGTTGCACGCCGCAACAGTGTGATGTTCAGTTCAGTGCCCATATTTGCTTTTGTGTGTTCTGTTTCCCTGTTTTCTGAGGAAGTATATGTTAGTGTGCGAGTTGAGTAGTTCTTTCTAGAGTTCGCCTTCCTTTTGTATCGCGTTCGAATTGATAGCATACTGGTACATTGTGGCGTCTTGTGGGATTTTTGATTATGTCTGAGGTGGCTTATTGCCTGAGCAGTTCGTACTGGGTGAGACGAGGTTACTAGATTTGGGGTCAGTGCAAACTGATTATATGAAGTATATTATAGAGCAAAGACCATTCTTTGTTTTGGGACAAGGTAATGGAACTTGTCAGGAGCGTATATCCAATGAATTGTTGATTCAGCAGTTGGTTGTGAATTTCGGCACATCTCTTCAGTCGTATCGGTGTTGAAAAAAAACTAGAGCAAGACCTGTGTAGATCATGAGATGCAATGGGAGCATCAGATTCGTGGAATTTCGACTATTATGTTTAAAGAATGTTATTGTGGTTCTATTAGTAAAGTGATGCAAAGTGTGAATTCAGCAAAGTTATGCAGTCATGTTTGGGTACAGCGTGTGGAGATTGATATGGTGATCGTATGATGGAAACAGGCTTGGCAGGGAAATTCAGGATGTTGGAATTGGGCCTAATGGCTTATTTGCTTGAATAAATAAGTATATCTACAGAATTATCGAGCTAATGTGTTCAACGGAGTAGTGGTAGCATGGGAAGGTGCATGATGTGTTAAACAAGTGATTTCAGACTACTTCAGTGTAGTTCTCAGCACGTTCGAGGACGAACATATGTTTAAGTGGGGGAGATTGTAACGACCCGACCGGTCGTTTTGAGCTCCGACGCGTCATTCAGCAGTTTGAGGCCATGAGCGGCTTCACCTCAGGTATATTGACTTGTGTGTATGGTCAGAATTAAAATTCAGGAAGTTTGGAGTCAAATTTAAATGGAAATTCTCATTTTGAAAGCTTAAAATTGAAGAAATGAACTAGGATTGGAATTTTGGGTAAATGACCTCGGAATTGGGATCTGAAGGTTCCAGTAGGTTCGTATGATGATTTCGGACTTGGACGTATGCCCGGATCGGGTTTTGGATAACCCGGGAGCGTTTTGGCGCCTATTGTGGAAGATAGCATTTTAGAAGAAATTGCATCAGTTTGGCTTAAAATGCATTTTAGTGTTATTGATGTCCGTTTGGAATTCCGAGACTGGGAGTAGCTACGTATGGTGATTCTGGATTTGGGAGCGCGATCGGAAGTGAATTCGGAGGTCCGTAGGTCATTTTGGAGCCGTTTGGCTAAATATAGAAATTTGAAGGTTTTTGAGAAAATTCGACTGGAAGTGGAAATTTTGATATCGGGGTCGGAATGCGATTTCGAAAGTTGGGGCAAGTCCATAATGTCGAATGTGACTTGTGTGCAAAATTTGAAGTCATTCCTGAATGATTTTGGTAATGTTTGAGACACTTAGTCTCTTTTAAGGAAGCTTAAGTGGGAAAAGTCAACCGGATATTGACTTATGTGTTAGAGCGCTCGAAATGCGAATTTTATGGTTCGGATAGCTTTGTTAGGTGATTTGGGACTTAGGAGTGTGTCCGGAATATTTTTGTGATGACCGGTGTAGAATTAAGCTTGAATCGGCAAAGTTAGTATTTTGGCGAATTCCGGTTGATAGGTAAGATTTTGATCCGAGGCTCGAAATGGAATTCCGAGAGTTGCTGTAGCTTTGTTATGTCATTTTGGACTTTTCTGCAAAATTTGAGATCATTCGGACTAGTTTTGACGTGTTTCGACATCGGATGTGAAAATTTGAAGTTTCAAAGTTCATAGGTTTGAATCCGTGGTGAATTTAGTATTTTTGCGTTGTTTTTGGTGATTCGAAGGAACAACTAAGTTTGTGTCATATTATGGGACTTGTTAGTATACTTTGTTGGGATCCTATGAGGCTCGGACAAATTTTGGAAGAGTTTTTGGAAGATTTTTGCCGTTTTGAGCATAAATGTAATGATCTAAAGGATCATTTTTAGTTCTAGAGATCCAAATTTGATTCCGAGACTTCCAGAATTTTGACAATGAATTATAGGACTAATCTAGAAATTTTGGTCTAATTTCATCAAGTCGCTATTAGGTTTCTGACGCGAAACATGAGTAATTGTTTAACAAGTGAAATGGATATTGCAATGGGCAAATGAGCTCTGAATTGAGTTTTGATTGAAGGTTTGTGTTCGTATTATTATTTGTGACTCATAGGAACAAGAATCGTCTAATTTCGAGTTCGTATGATGGAGTTAGAGCCATTTTAGTGAAAAATGGCTGTGCTGCAATTTAAATTGGCTGCTGGTGCAATTTTTTAGCAGCAGTGAACAGTAACCCGCGTGTGAACAGTACCGCACGGATGAACAGTAATTGCAAAAAATCTGGGCAGTGAGTTTATATCCGATTTTGGGTCATTTTTCCACCATTTTCAGTCATTTTGAGAGCTTTTGGACGGGGATTGAAGGAAGTTTCAACTGAGATCGATTGGAGGTAAGTTTTATGAGTTAAATACGTGATTTTATTGAAGAATCATCCTTGAAATCCATGAAAACATAGCCAAATTATAAGAAATTAGGGTTTGAGATTGAATTTCTAAAATGAAGATTTGAGGGGTCATTTGAACTCCGATTTTGGTAAATTTTATATGTACGGACTCGTGGCGAGACGAGGAATCCGGTGAACATGACTTTCATAATTTTTTGAGAAGTGGGCTCGGGGCTCGGGTTTTGCAAATTTCGTGATTTTCGATATTTTTCGAGCCTTTTCGATTGAGTTATATTCCCTTAGCCTATTGTAATATATTCCTTGTGGTTTTGGCAAGATTCGCCGCGCGAGGAGGTCGATTCGAAAGGAAAGGGCATCGCGGAGTAGACTTTTGGCCGTCTTGAGGTGAGTAATAGATGTAAATACTGTTCTAAGGGTTTGAAACCCCGGACTTTCACATCGTAACGCTATATTGAGGTGTGACACGCACTCCATGGCGAGTGCAGGGTCGGATACTATTGGGGATTGTGACTTGGTCCATCCCGTGTGATGTTTATACTATACTGGTGATTGATACACATACTTCATTGATATTACTAGGCTTGATGCCATGTTTGGGGCCTTGTTCCTATTTGTAAAATCCTTCGAGGATTGATATTACTGCTTAGCATGATTTGCATATCATTTAATTTCAGTCCAAGGTTTTAAATGCTGTTTTGCAAACTCAGCCATAATTCTAAATGTTGAAAACTTAAATGATATTTTTAAATGTATTCCGGGCTCGGAACTTCTATTTTGTAAATGCCCAAGGGGCTTATTATATTATTTTCTGGACTGATTATAAAGTGACTTGAAACAGTGGTAACAATGACACTGTATGATATACTTGAAACAGTGGTAAAAATGACACTGTGTGATATACTTGAAACAGTGGTAACAATGACACTGTGTGATATACTTGAAACAGTGGTAACAATGACACTGTGTGATATACTTGAAATAGTGGTAACAATGACACTGCATGATATACTTGAACAGTGGTAACAATGACACTATATGATATAAATTGGTCAGGTAACAATGGCTGACCGGTCAGGTAACAATGACTGACCAAGATATTGCGCTTGGGCTGTAGGAGCCCCTCCGGAGTCTGTACACACCCCCAGTGAGCGCCGTCGACGATAAATAAATATGGATGGCTCGGGCTGCACGCCGCAGTGGGTACTGGAATGTACCATCATATGCATTGCATTGCATTCATGTATTTGTATTTATACTGGTGTTTAGCTGCTCAGTTCCATATGTTGCTGTATATTCGGATTGTAGCTTACTTTGTGTATTTACTGGATTTTCTTATCTTCGGACTGTAGTTACTTTTATTACTCACTGGGTCGGAGTACTCACTTTACTCCCTGCACCTTGTGTGCAGATCCAGGGCAGTCTCAGGCTCAGTAGATCCAGTTGATCAGCAGATCCAGCCTCTAGGAGTATCGAGGTTGCTGCACGGCGTTCGCAGCCATTGATCTTCTCCCTCCTATCCCATCTCTTTATTTTCGCATTATCAGACTTTGGATATACCATGTATTAGGATGATATTATGTATTCTAGAGGCTCAGATTCGTGACACCGGGTCCTAGTGAGATTATATTGTGTATTTTGTTAAATTCTTCAGTACATTAATCTTGCTTAATTGATATTTCTTTTCGCTATTTTTGATAAATTGGGTTAAGTGTTGAAAAATGGTCGGGCTTGCCTAGTAGTGAGCTGGGCGCCATCACGACCGGGATTTGGGTCGTGACATGAAATTACCGTTTTGACCCTGAAAACACTGTAATTTACCAATCTACCCCGTCAGCTATAACAAGTTCAACTAATCAATTCTAACCAAAAATAGCAGCTATAATCAATTCCTAATCAGATTTTATGAACAAACTCAAACTATATGATGAACAACAAAGAAACAACTGGAATTATTTTGATTGAACAATCTTTAAACAACAAATATACTTTCAGATTCAACAACAATAACAAATAAGTATATTCAAATCATGAGCTCAAATTCAAATTAAACTTTAAACAAAATAAATAAACAGATTCGAACTCTAAACTCAAATAATCAATTGATCTTCATATTAAATCCAAAAAAATACAACAAAGATACATGATTCAATCTAAATCAAAAAATTAAAAACCAAAATATAAACTCACATTAAATCACTGATTTAAAAACGAACTTCAAACAAAATGAACACGAATTAAATCTACAACAAACATGACAGATTCAAATGATTTAAACTAACACTTTTCTATATTAAAATTAAATCCTTTTAAATTAATAAAACAAACTGAAGAAGTAACTAATTGAACTTCAACTTAAATCTAAAAACATTATAATTAAACTAACAATTTCTATCTAAAAATAAATAAGAAAAATGAAACAAACTGAATAAAAATAAAGAACAAGAATAAAACATTTAATGATTTCAGATCCGAAAATATCAAACAAATTACGGACGGGAACGAAACTTAAAACAACTAACCGGATCGAAACGATGATGAACTCGAACGAAAACAAATTTGCCCGAAAACAAATATCGCACCAAAATAACTCGACGACGAAGACGATCCGAATAAGAAGCAACTGAAGGTCAGCTGGACGTTAAGCAGAAGCTCGTCGAGGGTCGTTTGGCCGCGACGAAGAAGAAGCAGCAGCAATGATGATAGGAGTTGGACGCGGAGCAACTGCTCGACGAGCTTGACGCAGCCATGACAGCGAGGATGAAGAACGCAGCAGCAACGACGGAGGAGAAAAAGACGCAGCCATGGCAGAAGGAAGAGAAGCAGCAACGTCGGGCAGCGGTGAAGCTGGATGAAGAGGAAGAAGCAGCAGCGATGAGCTGCAGCTCATCCTTGATTGGAAATACACACACACAAGCATCAGCAGCGACGGAGAAGAAGAAGGAGATGCGCAGCAGCCATGGCAGCCATGGAATGGAGAGGTCGTTCATGGTGGTGGTTTGGTGTCGCTATGGAGGTTCGACGTGGGGGTGAGGGTGGCTGTGTTTTGTGTGTGTGTGTGGGTTGACGGAGGATGAAGGGGACGACGGGGGGGAAGGGCAGCAGCCATGGCTGCTTGGGGTGTTTGGATGTTTGGGATACTGAAGGAGAAGAGAGGGTGGGGGGCGGATTGGTTAGTGTTTAGGGTTTTTTTGTTTTTGTTTTGTTTTGTTTTGTTTTGTTTTTTGGGAAAAAAATGAAAAATGAAGAGGGGTTATGGGGCGGACCGGGTCGACCCGTGTTGAGATGGACCGGGTCATGGAGAAGGTTGGGTATTTGTTGGGCCTGTGGCTTGAATTTGAAGAAGAGCCGAATTCCGATTTTCTTTATATTTTTTTGCTCTCTTTTCTTTTACTTCCTAATTAAAAAAAACTAAAATTCTAAATTAACTTATAAACTAAATTAACTTATCAAAAATACTAATTCATTCCAAATAACTATTATCGCACATTTAAATAGCAATTAACGATAAAATCGCACAATTTAGACGTTAAATGCTAAAATGCAACGTACATTATTTTTTTTATGATTTTCTCATTTTTGTAAAACAAACTTAAATAAATACTAAATGAAAATGCATATATTTTATATTTTTATTAATTTAAACAAACAAACATGTACAGACAAAAATAAAAATAATTATACAAAAATACCACAAAAATTCAAAAATTGCACACCAAGGAAAATCGTTTTATTTTGAATTTTTTGGGAGTAATCCTTTCATAGAGCAAAAATCACATGCTTACAGCTGCCCCTTTTTGCCCGAAGACACGAAGGGTTTTCGTGCAAAGATAAAGTGAGCGATTTTTGCCCATTCGAGTACTCCGTGTGAAGCATTTTTTTTTTTGAAAGATTTGACTGAACCTTTGCTTCAGAGGTTTCCTACATATCCTGGGCTAAATAGGAATCAGGTCCATGTAGTTCGGGAAGTTTTGGTAGTTGGGACTACCATGGGACTGCAATGTTACTGCTGTTGCATGCTACTTTTACTTGTTTGCTGACCTCCTTATTACACCATGCTTAAAAGAAAAATCAAGAAGTTAGGATAGACTACGGATTACAAGATCTCATCTATCTTCCATTTGTTCTTGATGCCTTGCTTTATTGTCGGCTTGCGTCGATTCCGGTGCTTCTTTCTTCCGAGAACTAACGGGGATGACACCGACCTTTTGCTACTCTGAATACCAATTCTCACTGTCTGGTTCGGTCTGCTGGGGATATGGCTTTCTTCATTAAGCTTTGTTATGTTGGGCAGAATTCAATGTTCACAGGCCGTTTCTTTCAAGATGCGTCTTTTCTCCCTTTTGACTCATGCGCTTGATTTTGCGCTGGGATCTCTTGTTGCAACCTTCCGCTTTCCGGTGCTGGGGATTTTTATTGTTTCCCGCTGGGGATTCCTGTTGGATTCTTCTGCTTTATTGACTTGCAATGTATTCCTCTATTATATGGGTGGGCTCCCAACTTCAGCCAACAACTTTGAAAATAAATTCGCCATTCCTCTCTTCAGGCGGGCTCATGACTTCATCAACAACTTTGAAAATAAAATGTCATTCCTTTCTTTAGGCTGGAAAGATTTCAAAAATAAAATGCCTTTCCTCTCTTCAGGCGGGCTCCTGACTTCAACAACAACTTTAAAAATAAAATGCCATTCCTTTCTTTAGGCTGGCGAGATTTCAACAAATAAAACGCCATTCCTCTCTTCAGGCGGGCTCCTGACTTCAACAACACCTTTGAAAATAAAATGTCATTCCTTTCTTTAGGCTGGCGAGATTTCAACAACTTTTAAAAATAAAACGCCTTTCCTTTCTTCAGGCGGGCTTCTGACCTCAACAAAAACTTTGAAAAATAAAGCGCATTTCCTTTCTTTAGGCTAGCAAGATTTCAAAAATAAAACGCCTTTCCCCTCTTCAGGCGGGCTCCTGACTTCAACAACAACTTTGAAAATAAAATGCCATTTCTTTCTTTAGGCTGGCGAGATTTCAACAACTTTTAAAAATAAAACGCCTTTCCTTTCTTCAGGTGGGCTCCTGACTTCAACAACAACTTTGAAAATAAAATGTCATTCCTTTCTTTAGGCTGGCGAGATTTCAACAAACAAAATGCCTTTCCTCTCTTCAGGCGGGCTCCTGACTTCAACAACTTTGGAAATTAAATGCCATTCCTTTCTTTAGGCTGGCGAGATTTCAACAACTTTCTTAAATATTAACACCTTCATTCTCCAGGCGGGCTCCTGACTTCAACAACAACTTTGAAAATAAAATGCCATTCCTTTCTTTAGGCTGGTGAGATTTCAACAACTTTTTATAAATAAAACGCATTTCCTTTCTTCAGGCGGGCTCCTGACTTCAACAACAACTTTGAAAATAAAATGCCATTCCTCTCTTCAGGCGGGCTCCTGACCTCAACAACAACTTTGAAAATAAAATGTCATTCCTTTCTTTAGGCTGGCGAGATTTCAACAACTTTTAAAAATAAAACATCTTTCCTCTCTTCAGGCGGGCTCTTGACTTCAACAACTTTGAAAATAAAATGCCATTGGCAATGATTTATGAAACATATATTTTGGCAATTTTCATACAAGCAGGACCACTCGAGTCGAAATAAATCAAAACGTCCTTTGGAGAAAGGATTAAATTCAATATCCTATTCGAGGGCGGATGAACCCAAAATATCCTATTTGAGGGCGGACGAACCCAAAATATCCTATTCGAGGGCGGACGAACCCAATTTATTCAACTTAAATGTAAAGACTGAAATATGTTCCTCTGTTATATGGGCGGGCTCCCAACTTCAAAACTTGAAATTTAAATCGCGATTCTGTTCTTCAGGGGGGCTCCTGACCTCAACAACTTTCTTAAATATTAACACCTCCATTCTCCAGGCGGGCTCCTGACTTTTCCAACTCTAATACTTTAAAAATAAATCAAGCTCCTTTCGAGCTTTGGAGAAAGATTCATCGGACTAAGATTTGATATCTCAGGAGAACATTTCATCGGACTAGGACTTTTATCCTAGGAGGAAAATGTAGAGATCAAAGGTTTGAGAAACTTACCTTGATAATTTCTTCTTTTCTTTTCTTTTTCCCTTGCGCTGCTTTGTTCCTGTTTCAACTCTCAAGCAAAGAAAATTTTATCAGTATTTTTTTTAAAAAAAATGGTGGCCGATTTGTGGCCTTGCTGGAGGATGGTTATCTCCTTTAAAAGCTCGTGTTGTCTTTCCCCGAGACTGCTGGGGATAACACTGCTGGGGAATTATTTACTTACCTGTTGGGGACTAATATTATTGGGGAGTCTCCTTTCTTCCCCTTTTCTCCAAAGTTACTTCCTTCAAAACTTTTCTCTCTCAACATTGCTGGGGATAAAATGTTGTTAGCCGGGGATAACGCTGTTGAGGATAACACTGCTGGGGGATTTTGATTCCTTCAAAACTAGTGCTTCACTCTTCTGAAGGCTGCTGGGAATGATACTGGCCTTTTGCTTTTCCGATCACAAGTTTCATCCTTTTGTTCTGTCTGCTGGGGAACAACTTCCTTTATTAAAAATTGTTATGCTGGGGGTAAAACTGGTTCAAAGACCACTTCCCTTGAGACTGGTGCTATATTTATTCTTCCCCGAATGGGTATCTGACTTCCAGAAAATTTTCTAAATGAAAAGAAAATTTTCTGCCCCAGTTTGACAATCTCCCTTGTGGCATGCCTTTCCGCCATAAATGCCATTTCCTTTTAAGATTCGACTATGGTGGTTGGTTGTGATACTCCTACTGGGGATGGCTTTTCCCTTTCTCCTTCCCTGCTCTGCGTTCCAAAAAACTTGCTGGGGATGATATTATTTGCTGGGAATGATCCCTTTCTGTTGGGGATATCCCTCTTCTTTTGTGGCATAGTTCGAAAACTGTCATTTTCCCGACCTTTTAGTCTCGTATGAATTTACCAAATCATGCCCATTGCTTATCTTGATTGGTCCCCGGGCCTTGGCCTTGAGGTTTATAACCTTTGATTTCGGCAAGGATATCCCTCTTGACATTCGTCAATCCTTTTGTCAATTCCCTTTTGCTGGGGATATCTTTCTTGACACTGGCCTCGCTCTTGTTCCTTGCTGACTATACCACTTGGATGTATTAGTCAGATCTCATCTTGCATAATTGGAAAGCTGATGGCAGATTTTGAAGTCATTTCTCATTGGTTCTGACCAAACAGACTCTACTGGGGAATTTTTCTATGAAAGGAGAAAGATAAACAAAAAGGGAACCGAATAAAAGACAAAGGAAAAATATGACTCTTTAACAAGAGAAACTATAAATAAAAACCTATCAAACGCAGATACCGACTCTAATGGTCATGACATGCGCATGTGGCCTATCCTCTGCCGTCAATCGTCTTTCAAGATCTTTGCTTGGCGATTCCCCATCTGATTCTCAATCTTATTCGACTTGTAGTGCCCGAAAGGTTTTCACTATCAAGCCTCTCTCATTTTGTTTTTTCTCTCAGCTTTCATCGCCTTATGGTGTCCGTGAAGATTTTCACCGGTAATACTCTCTCATTTGTATCACTTTCCAGTTAGGAATTTGGAGTGTTGTCGATATGACTCTCTCTGCTGGGGATTAGAGTCCTTTCTGTTGTGGATCAAAGTGTTATGTTGTAAGACTCTCATTTGTCTGACTTGACAGCTTTTGAAGACTGATCAGAAGGTCTTTCTTTGGACCGTGATGTGGGTTTTTGGATAGGCTAGAAAGAAAGGGTATTAAAGGCTCAAAAACAAATCAATTTGGGGTTCAAATTTACAACCTTCGGAACCATATTTGTTTACAACAAGCGCAACCCTTGCCCCAGTTTCTTGCTTGGGGATTATTTATTTATTTTTTATTTTTTTAAATTTTACTACACCATGACCGAGCCGTGAGGCGCCTACGTATCCTCTTTGAGGAATCAGGTCGAACGTAGTTCCTAATTCCTCTTTCCTTTTTTTTCCATTTACCTATTATTTTCTTTTCTTTTCTTTTTCTCATTTCTCCTTTCTCTTTTGTCGTTTTGTTGTTTCCTTTTCTTTTGTTTTTTTTTTATTTTGTTTACCTTCCACGCTTGTGTTTTCTAGTCGTTGCTACTGATTCTGAATGAGGTGTACGAAAGAAAAATAAACAAGGCTCAAAAGTTGTAATGAAAGATAAAGTGTTTAGGTAGCAGAACGAAATGCCTTCGTCATTCTAGTCTTCAAAACATGTCAAGTGCAAACAACACAATTGAATATAGATTTGTAGTATCTTCTGATGGTGCTGGACTTGACAATTATATTCAACATTTGCTTTTCATTTGTCATTTCTAAAGCACCGCTGGGCGACACTCTCACTCTCATTATTATGAAAGGCGAATCTTGCTTTTAACGGTTTTCTTTGTGTTTTACTTGCCCTAGTTCCGTATGACTCGAGCTCCGAATAATCTCAAACCGTCCTTATTTCCTTTAAATGTTCTGGTCACCTTTTCAGGGTTTTATGATTAACTTTTAAGATTAGGCCCAAACTGTGTGCACATGTCATGTCACTAGAATCGGCGCTGAACAAAAATGATAAAAGGACCAAACAAAAAGATGACTGGAAATAATAAAAGACCGGATTTTGCATTAGACTACCGGTTTAATGGTTTGAATAACAAAACAAACAAAACAAACCAGAATAAAATCCTAGAACAGCCTGGACAAAACTTAAACAAACCGCTATGACAAAATGGAAAGATAAGAAAGTTTGACGTAAGACAATATCCGAATTACAACCCTAATAATCCGGAGAACAGAAATGACAACAAAATAAACCATCAAAAACTTCTCTCTTGTTAACCAAGGAACGAAGCGCCCTCCCAATTACCGAACCTGGCATCTTAGCCACTGAGCTTCGCGTCAACATTGCCAAGACCATTACCAACTTCAATATCATTAACCTCAGTCAACAAGTTCCCAATAGGATTCGAGTGCTCCATGTCACTGTCATCGATCACAATCCTCCCTTTTTGGATCATTCTTTCTACTTCCATTTTCAAATTACGATAACTCTCAATGATGTGCCCTCTGACATTGGAGTGATATGTGCATCGTGCAGCAGGATCAAAGCTTTTTGCACGTGAATCTAGAGTATATGCAGGGAGCGGCTCAATCAAGCCAGCATGCCTTAGCCTTTCAAACAGACTTGCATAAGATACTCCGATAGGGGTGAGAGCCTTTCCTCGTTTCAGTAACCTCTCGTTCCTAAATGCTTGATTAGGCCGGAAACCTGATCCAGGGGGCTTCCGGTAGGCTTGTGAGGGTGGATAGGCCTTTTGTGGAGCTGGGTATTTGGAAAGTGAAGCATGTCTTTGGGAGTCCCGTGGAGAGAAGTAGTGTTGGGGAGGGGAGTAGCATTGACGAGTGATGGAGCTACTCGGGTAGCTGGGAAAGCTACCATAAGTAGGTTGGGATGGAGAGTATGGGGGATCATCCGTTATGATGTTGGGTGCTTTGGTAAGGACAGAGTTCAAGAAGCTTGGCGGTGGCGGGGGTGGTGATTTACCAGTCATCCATGCCTGATACATGTCTGCCACATGCTGTCTCAGCATTTTCACTTCTTCTACCAACCCGTTGTTCCGTTCGACCAGTTGTTGTCGGTCATCAGTACCGACCCACTTGGTTCTGAGGTTCTGAGTCATTTTCCTTTGACTTTGCTTTGCAGGGAGGAGTTACCACAACCAACCACTTTTCTATATATGAACAACAGCAAAGTGAAGCCATCACGTTAGTGTTAAGGCATTTGACAGATAATCATATATCAGAGATACAGTGCCCCTAAGCAGTTAGACCGTTCTATCACGCATTCACTTCAGTTACGTGTGTCGTTCCGGCTTCTTGTAATTGTGCCCCTTTGAAAATCTCCCACACTTTCCTTTATTTCTCTTTTTTTTTCAATGGTGGTCGAATCTTATGGAGATTGCCTACGTATCGCGACCCCGCATGAATCAGACCTTGCGTAGTTCGGACCAATAAAAGATAAATAATAATAAAACATTTTTTTTTGGAATTTTCAATTTTCATATTAAAACAAACTTGATTACAAAAGTTTAAAAATTGACCATACTAACAGACTTTGAAAAAAGACAACAAACGGCCTCGAAAATCAATTAACTCGCATACTCTCATCAAAGAATTACAAACTCAAAAACAAACGGCCAGTTCCTTTCCCCGTTTGACAAATGCAACCAACCGGTTATTTTTTGCAACTGTGGCCCCTTCCAAATTTCATATGAATTTTGAGGCCGGGAAGGATTATTTTACAGCCTTTCACAAACTTGTTCGTTCTTTTACGAAAATTGCCCTTCGACAACTGAAAGATACTCTAAGGCTATCTCGGCAAGAACGGTTTAAGACATCACCGAAACCGGGCTGGCTTATTTTAATTAAAAACCAAACGGTATTCACTTGAGGCCGGTATTCTTGTTTTTTTTCAAATAAAAAAAGACCTGGTTTTGCAAACACGGCCTTTCAGCACTTCGGAGACGAAGATTTTAAGGTTGTGTGGGATAACTGGCCGCAACCCAAAAGAATGACCAAAGATGGTCGTTTACGCAAAATCAGCCTTCCGGCGTCCCTTTCGAGAACATTCGGCTATTTTAGACAAAACGGCGTGACCCAACTTTTTTGTGACTCTTTTCTTGTTTTTTTTTTCAAATTAGAATAAAAGACCCTCTAGGACACAAGCTTTTCAAACACGGCCTTTCAGCGCCTCTAGGACGAAGATTTTTAAGGCTGTGTGGGTCAACTGGACCAAATCTAAAAAAAAATGACTCAAAGGTGGCTGTTTATGCAAAGTCAGCCTTTCGGCGTTCCTTTCGGGAACATTCGGCTATGTTTTGACAAAACAACATCACCTTACTTCTTTATGATGAAATTAAGATTTGACGTATTTTTTTTTGGCTATTTTAGCAAAAGGGGAGGTTGGACCCGATTAGGGCTGCCTACGTATCTCACATCCGGTGAGAATCAAACCCGCGTAGTTCGGGCAATTAACTGAACTATTTTAAACTTTTTTTCATTCATTTTTGGCAGCAAATATCAAAACCACTTTCAACGCACGACTCTTTTCCTTTTCGATTTTGGGCATTTTCAGAAAAATAAAACAAACTATTTTAAAAATAAGACCCTTTTTTTCATTTTCATTTTCCATGACAAGACAAACTATTTTCCTTTTTCTATTTTTTTGAAAACGAGACAGAACAACGATTTTTTTTTCCTATTTTTCCTTTGCTTTTAGTAAAACAAATTAATACAACATTTTTTTTATTATCTCAAAATTTCGGCAGAGTTCGACGGTATTTGGGCATTGGGTTTTTCAAAAATAAACAATTAACTCCCTAACCGCTATTTCTTTTTTTTTTTCAATTTCCCAATATTCCTAATATTCAAAAACCGGCCAGCATGCGGGCGCGAGACAAATAAATGCACGGAAAACAAATAGGATGCATCAGGATGGTCTTTTCATATCAGGTTGCTAGTCCTAGACGGACCCAACCCCTGTGTTGAGTCCCCTAAGTCAAATGCAACGTGATGCAAATAAGCGTTCCTACTAGGGATCCGGCATGAAGTCACGTTATTCTATGTTCAAAACCTGGGTCGGTGTTCTAGACAGTGTACCCGAGCGGACAACTCGAGCCGGGGGGGGGGGGGGGCAGCGTACCGGGAATACAGAAGCTTCACCGGCTTTACAACTTGTCTGAACCTCGTTCTAAATTAGGATTTGACACTATACAGAAAAGAAGTCGTACGAAGTACACCCTTCTTCATGATTTAGAAGACTCAGAGAGGAGATGAGTTTCGGCACAGTTTATATACAGTTCACGTAATATCAAAGCGGTAAAAGGCAACCAATTAGCACATTGAGTCCAAACATGTAACAAAATCAGATAAAACCAAATATAACAATTTATATAAGCTCGAATTTCTAACCCTGAACCAGTGGTTCTGGGTCAAATCTCCCCAGCAGAGTCGCCAGAGCTATCACTCCTCCTTTTTCGCCCTCGCCGCCCGCAAAGGGGCGGGGAAGGGAGTTTTTTCCAATTAAAGGACAATCGAAACGGGATTTGTTTATTTATTTCAGAGTCGCCACTTGGGAGATTTAGGGTGTCCCAAATCACCAATTTTAATCCCGAATCGAGGAAAAGAATGGCTCTGTATTACAGTCCGCAAACCAGAAATCCGGATAAAGAATTATTTTAACCCGGGAGAAGGTGTTAGGCATTCCCGAGTTCCGTGGTTCTAGCACGGTCGCTCAACTGTTATAATCGGCTTGATTATCTGATATAATACATATTATAAACTTATGTGCAAATTTTATCCTTTAGCCGCTTTTATTATTTTTATTTACTGTTATTATTTTACGGAGAATTGCAACATTGTGAAAACATATTTCAAACCACGTCGCAATCAATGCACCGTGGTTATCGACACATTTCGACTCCGTTGAGATTTGGATTTGGGTTACATAAATGCACACCCATATTTAAGAAAATAATTTGTTAAAGACGCGCCTAGAGCAACTAGCGTATTGTTGTTTTGGGAAAGGCCGTAAAATTTCACTAGACGACCAACTCCGATGGTCTAAATAATTAATGCATACATTTGTGAGGGCCCCGCAATCTACATATTTTACTAGGCGAGGCTCGTCTCATTTATTTTAAATGGACAAATCTTAAAGCGACTACATTTTTCTATTAAAATTAGTCTCTAAAATAAAGAAAGAAAATCCTAATTAATTACGAGCTTTTGTTTTTTTATTTATTTAAGAAAGAATGGCATACTAATTGCTAGATTAATACAAATATTGATGAAAAGGAATTTTACTCAAAAATTCGAAATTATAAATAAAATAAAAATTCGACAACTAATATTCAAATGAATCAAATATAACTAGATTAAAACTCGCATTGTTATAACAAAAAAACCATTGAGATTAATTATTCACCACCATTTGAAACTAGATTTAACCATAATTACTAATGCTTATTAGAAAGTTTATTAAACTTAAACGTTTTTCTAATCTTGTTTGAACTCAAATCGTGCCTTAATGCCTAATTCACGAAATTGAGTTTAAATTCATACCTTAGCTAAATTTAGCTACTTGTGCACGATTAACCTGCTGTTGATAATCTTAAAACCTTCATAACTAGTGAATTAACCCGTTTTGCCAAACTGATTCATTAAAGACTAACTTATGTTATTTTCTCTTATTCTAATTATTATTCAGTAATACATGAAATAGCCTAAATACAATCAATAAAAGGAACAAAGAAAAGCGAAATTAAAACTTCAAAATTCAATTCTTCATATGTATTCACGCTTCCACATTATTAGCTTGCAATAGCTAGTATTACAGTCGTGTACCTGATATTGGAAGCAAAAGAAAAGGGAGATCAACAGAAAATCAGTAGCATACAACAACAACAATACCCAGCAACCAGTAACAACCAGCAACGAGAAACCCGTGACAGATTTTGAAATCAAGATAAAAATCCAGAAACACCGACAACAATCAACGGACAGAAGCAAAGGGAATCTTTTCAGATTTGAAAGACTAGTTAGTGTTTAACCCTTAATTTCTGAATCCGTATATCAAAATATTTAGATTGTATATCAGGTGTATACTATTCTTCTTTTGAATTTCCAGAATGTTTTCCTTTTTATTTTTGGAGTCTTAGTATTTTCGGAATTTCTCTCTCTATCTTTTTTCTTCTTTCTGTCCTTTTTTTTCTCCCTAAAATCTAATCAAGTCTCTCTATTTATCTTCCATCCCAAACCCTTTAATCAATTAATCAAATAATAAAACAACCACTTTCTCTTACCAAACCCACTACTACATAAAAAATACAATTATTATTTATTTAAACAACTTTTCTTGAGCCCGCAATCCCACTATGTCTTGTTCCCCATTTTTTATTAAACAAGTACATTATTCCCCACCATTATGTCTTGTCCCCAATTATTGATTATTTTAATATTATTTTAATCTTAATGGACATAGCACTCAAAATAAATAATTGTTCAGAATTTTAATTCCAAAAATACCCCTATAACCTTACTGAAATTACCTTTTTGACCCTGAAAACACTGTAATTTACCAATCTACCCCGTCAGCTATAACAAGTTCAACTAATCAATTCTAACCAAAATATAGCAGCTATAACCAATTCCTAATCAGATTTTATGAACAAACTCAAACTATATGATGAACAACAAAGAAACAACTGGAATTATTTTGATTGAACAATCTTTAAACAACAAATTTACTTTCAGATTCAACAACAATAACAAATAAGTATATTCAAATCATGAGCTCAAATTCAAATTAAACTTTAAACAAAATAAATAAACAGATTCGAACTCTAAACTCAAATAATCAATTGATCTTCAAATTAAATCCAACATACAACAAAGATACATGATTCAATCTAAATCAAAAAATTAAAAACCAAAACATAAACTCACATTAAATCACTGAATTAAAAACGAACTTCAAACAAAATGAACACGAATTAAATCTACAACAAACATGACGGATTCAAATGATTTAAACTAACACTTTTCTATATTAAAACTAAATCCTTTTAAATTAATAAAACAAACTGAAGAAGTAATTAATTGAACTTCAACTTAAATCTAAAAACATTATAATTAAACTAACAATTTCTATCTAAAAATAAATAAGAAAAATGAAACAAACTGAATAAAAATAAAGAACAAGAATCAAACATTTAATGATTTCAGATCCGAAAATATCAAACAAATTACGGACGGGAACGAAACTTAAACCAACTAACCGGATCGGAACGATGATGAACTCGAACGAAAACAAATATTCCTGGAAACAAATATCGCACCAAAATAACTCGACGACGAAGACAATCCGAATAAGAAGAAACTGAAGGTCAGCTGGACGTGAAGCAGAAGCTCGTCGAGGGTCGTTTGGCCGTGACGAAGAAGCAGCAGCAGCAATGATGATGGGTGTTGCACGCGGAGCAACTGCTCGACGAGCTTGACGCAGCCATGGCAGCGAGGATGAAGAACGCAGCAGCATCGACGGAGGAGAAGAAGACGCAGCCATGGCAGAAGGAATAGAAGCAGCAGCGTCGGGCAGCGGTGAAGCTGGAAGAAGCAGCAGCAACGAGCTGCAGCTCGTCCTTGGTTGGACGTACACACACACAAGCAGCAGCAGCGACGGATAAGAAGAAGGAGACGCGCAGCAGCCATGGCAGCCATGGAATGGAGAGGTCATTCATGGTGGTGGTTTGGTGTCGCTATGGAGGTTCGACGTGGGGGTGAGGGTGGCTGTGGCTGTGTTGTGTCTGTGCGTGCGGGTTGACGGAGGATGAAGCGGACGACGGGGGGGGGGGGGGGAGGGCAACAACCATGGCTGCTTAGGGTGTTTGGGATGTTTGGGATAGTGAAGGAGAAGAGAAGGTGGGGGCGGATTGGTTATTGTTTAGGATTTTTGTTTTTTTTTGTTTTGTTTTGTTTTTTGGGAAAAAAAATGAAAATGAAGAGGGGTTACGGGGCGGACCGGGTCGACCCGTGTTGAGATGGACCGGGTCATGGGGATGATTGGGTATTTGTTGGGCCTGTGGCTTGAATTTGAAGAAGAGCCCAATTCCGATTTTCTTTATATTGTTTTCCTCTCTTTTCTTTTACTTCCTAATTAAAAAAACTAAAATTCTAAATTAACTTATAAACTAAATTAACTTATCAAAAATACTAATTCATTCCAAATAACTATTATCGCACATTTAAATAGCAATTAACGATAAAATCGCACAATTTAGACGTTAAATGCTAAAATGCAACGTACATTATTTTTTTTATGATTTTCTCATTTTTGTAAAACAAACTTAAATAAATACTAAATGAAAATGCATATATTTTATATTTTTATTAATTTAAACAAATAAACATGCACAGACAAAAATACAAATAATTATACAAAAATACCACAAAAATTCAAAAATTGCACACCAAGGAAAATCGTTTTATTTTGAATTTTTTGGGAGTAATTCTTTCATAGGGCAAAAATCACGTGCTTATAGACGGCGTGCCACATGATCCCATATAATTATATATAAGTGGATGGCGTGCCACACGATCCCATAATATAGTATGCAAGTGGACGGCGTGCCACACGATCCCATAATATAGTATATAAGTGGACGGCGTGCCACACGATCCCATAATATAGTATGTAAGTGGACGGCGTGCCACACGATCCCTTTTAACAATATATAGGTGGACGACGTGCCACACGATCCCTTTTAACATCATATAGGTCGACGACGTGCCACACGATCCCATAATATAGTTCATAATATCTGACTTCATATAGTAGACCCCTTCAGGGGAGAATAACATCTCAATACCTTTGACCCGGCAAGGGTACAGCTAACAACCCAAAATATCCCGACAAGGGAGAGTATATACATCAGTCTACACATCCCGGCAAGGGAGTAATCACAACACATTCTTTTTTTAAATCACTTCTTCCTCAACTAACACATTCATGTTCGAGCTAACGCTCCAAGAGTACACCAATCACAATTCTACCTCAACCGTTCACATCATATGAAACTCATCAAATAAACAAGGAGCTTGTGTCACATTATTCGAATTAAAAGCAATCAAGACTTATGGTCATGCTAGACTCCGGTGCATAGATAACCGTCACCATGCCTATACACCGTACTCCACATTAGCAAGTAGCAAATATCATCCTAATCCTATTCCCTCGAGCCAATGTTAGAACAAACACTTACCTCGAATGCTCCAAACTCAACTCACGCTTCTAGTATAGCTTTACCTCTTGATTCCACCACCAATCCGCTCGAATCTAGTCATAATTTACTCAATCACATTAATAACTACTAAATGGATCAATTCCAATGCATGAAAATAATTTTTACAAGGTTTTTCCCAAAAAGGCCAAAAACACCCCCGGACCCACATGGTCGAAACTCGTGGTTCGGACAAACCCGGTTACCCATTCTCCCACGAATCCAAATATATGTTTTGTTTTGAAATCGGACCCTAAATTGAGGTCCAACTCCTCAATTTGTAGAAAACCTAGGTTCTACCTAAAACACCCTATCTCCCCCCATGAAAATCTTTGTTTTGAAGTTGAAATCATGTTAAAAGATGTTAAGAAGTGAAGAAAATGAGTTAGAAATCACTTACCAATCGTTTTGAAGAAGAAACGTTTTTTGGAAAATCGCCTCTTAGGTTTTGGGTTTTTGAAAAGTGGAAAAATGACTGAAAATCCCGAATTTATACATTTTGCTGGGGGCTGGCGCAGACCGCATAGAAATGCACCGCGACCGCACCGAGGTAGGGGAGAAGCGGGCTCTCTCTGAACCACCCAGCGCGGACCGCACTGATTTGGTGCGCGGCCGCGTTGGTCGACTCTATGAACCCCACCACGCGGACCGCACAGAAAAGCACCGCGGATGCGTGGCTATCAGCGCGGACCGCGCGGAAATGGCCGCGGCCGCGCTGGGCCTGCAACATTTGAACCTGTATATTTTTCTAAGTCTAAGACCTCCCGGACCCTACTCAAAACTCACCCGAGCCATCGGGGCTCCAAACCAAACATTCATATGATCTCGAAAACACCTTACGGACTTACTCGTGCGATCAAATCGCCAAAATAACATCATATACATAGGATCAAGCCTCAAAATACATGATTTTCTTTCAACTTTCATAAAAACTCAAATTCCCCATTTTAAGTCCGAAACACGTCATATGACGTCCGTTTTTAGCCAAACTTTACAGATAGTGCTTAAAACATATTTAAGACTCGTACCGGGCGTCGAAACCAAAATAAGAGCCCGATACCATAGTTTTCTGATCAATTTTCTTCTTCATTTTCCTTAATTAATTTCAGAAAATAATTTCACACAAAAATTCATTTATCGGGCTTGGGACCTCGGAATTTGATTCCGAGTACACGCCCAAGTCCCATATTTTTCTACGGATCCTTCGGGACCGTCGAATCACAGGTCCGGGTCCATTTACCCAAAATGTTGACCGAAATCAATATTATGCATATTAATATCAAAATTCATCAATTTTTTCACAAAATTCACATATTCTAACATAAAAACTTTCCGGCTACGTGCCCGAACTACGCATGCAAATCGAGGCAATTAAAATCGAGGTTTCCAAGGCCTCAGAAGCGTGGAATAAGGAAGAACTACGGTGATGACCCTTTGGTTCGTCACAGAAAATATCCTCAATTGTTTGAACAATGCGCTCTGCCTTGCCATTTTTTTTGAGGATGAAAAACGTGTCCCTAATCATTTCTGAAAGAACTTCTAAAATTTCATTTTAAACTGAGCACCACAGTCCCAAATGACGGACCACGGAGTCCCATGTAATTAGACGATTTCCTGAATGTATAACTTGGTATAATCTTCTGTTGAATCTGTAGTCTTTACTGGCAAGAAATGTGCTGACTTGGTAAGTCGATTTACAATCATCCAATCAAATAATGCTTTAAAAATGAGAAAGATAATCCCGTTTATAAATTTCATATTTACCATATCCACACAAAATATGTGTATTCTGTGATAAAACACTAGGCTTTCTGCTGCTCGACTTTCACTTGCTGACAATTAAGACAATTGGCCGCAAGTGTGCGACGTTCTTTTTCATGTAGTTCATCTAATCAATCTCCTTGGTCATGATGCATATTTGGGGGACCTAGATGGAAATAATACCAGGAATTATAGGCTTCTAATATGATCTTCCCTTTTTAAGTCCATCTATGTCTGGAACACACAATCTTTGTACCTCAAAGTACCATCATCTCCCCCTTATTCAAAAGCCATCATCTTATACTTGTGAATCTCCTCTTTCAGCTACAACAAGTAGGGATCATCAAACTATTTCTCCTTCACTTCGCCTACTAAGGGGGAACAAGTCATATTCTAGACAACAACTTTGTCATCTTTTAGAGTCCGAAGTCGAACTCCTATCTTGGTCGGTGAACTTCTTTTACCAAAGTTATCTTATCTACCGCAATCATGAGTTATACTTCCCACACTTTATCTTCTTAAGAACTTCCTGAAAACACTTATAGAATTGTTGTGAGCTAAGTCTTTAACTAGTACTCCGAAGACTAGAGTCTCGTGCAATGGCACTACCCTCGTGATACATAACTGGGCATGATTCTATAGCTTTCTGTGATCATTTTATCATCAATAACTAAAGTCGGTGATCATTCTACTCACTTTGTTTTTCTTACACTTGCTAGACATAATCTGTGTGGTAATTATACAATTTTCCCTCATTACCGAATTGATTTTCTTTTTCATATCCCATGCTACTATTCGAGTTTCAGATCTCCAACTGGGCTTATTGAAAATTTTCACATCACCCCTTAGACCACAGGTCTTATACTTGTAGATCCTTCTCATTTTGCTGGGATCCAAATAACTTTCCTTATTCTCTGCAATTCTTTGCACTCTACATCAATGCCGACTCATCTTCCAACTTATTTCTGAGAAATCTTTCTTACTAGGAAAAATTAAATTATTCACTTAACAGAAAGCTAATGTATTCACAGCTATCATATACAATCTTAATAATTTAACTCTGCTCACACTGTCAATCCTGGAGAAACCACATTACGATAATAAATGTTATTCTTCTATAGTTTGTGCTCTCACTGCTAGCTAATATTTTTTTCCCCACTGGTACTGTACTTCGAGTTTAACTTAAACTCTTTGGGTTCTAACACACGTTCAGTATTTCAAATTGTCATCCACTCACCAGAGTTAACCTGGATAAGTGAATCAAATTGTACCCCTACTAGCTCTGCTGAAAGTGCTAATTCACTATATCAACTCAAAACTTACTTACTCTTCTTTTACTAACCACCTACTAGCATCATATTTTCTTCTCCTGCTTTGAATAACTAAAGTGAAGCATAAGGTTACTCCTAAATTCCCTCATCATCTGACCATATTTTTTTTGTCACACACTATCATTCTTTTTGAACTATGTACATGGATCACACTTAGTGAAATTCATCTGTCTTAAACATAATTAGAATATGTAACCCCAAACTTTCTATATAATATAAAATCATATCATACTATAAACATCCCGGGTAATCATTTAGTCATATAACCTAAGGGGGAATTGCCATATCTTTATCTTACACCGATAGCTGCTTCTTATAGTAACTTACTAACGTGGTACTTCTAGTTCTGATTTGAATAAATATGAACAACTTAAAATCATTCTGTAATGACCCGACCGGTCGTTTTAAGCTCCGGCGCGTCATTCAGCAGTTTGAGGCCATGAGCGGCTTCATCTCAGGTATATTTTACGAAATGGGATCGAGTGGTACGCCTACCACAAATTGGAGTGATTATTGGTTATTGGCCTCTGTTGCCGGTGACATATTGCGCACTGTGATAAAGATGAAATGGGAACGAGTGGTACGCCTACCACGTGGTATATGAAATTGGGATCGTGTGGCACGCCGTCCACTTATATATGATATTATGGGATCGTGTGGCACGCCGTCCACTTATTGTAACGACCCGAACCGTCATTTCCTGTATTTTCATCCTGTATTCCCCGTTAAATGCTTATTCATGTTTCAATATGTGTACTTGGTGAATTTGAGTCAATTCGGATCGAGTTTGGTATGAAATGGGACAATTAGTCTCTTTAAGGAAGAATTAGTTTGGAAAAGTTAATCGGACGCTGACTTGTGAGTTAGAGGGCTCAGAATTGAATTCCGATGATTCGGTTAGTTTCGGGGGATGACTTAAGGCCTAGGAGCGCAATCAGAATTAATTTTTGAGGTCCGGTGAAGAAATTAGCTCATTTTGGCGAAGTTAGTGTTTTGGCGATTTCCGGTTGATAGGTGAAATTTTGATCCGATGGTCGGAATGGAATTCCAAGAATTTCTATAGCTTCATTATGTCATTTTGGACTTGTGTACAAAATTTGAAGTCAATCAGACGTGATTTGATAGGTTTCGGCATAGGAAATAGAAGTTGGAAATTCTAAAGTTCATAAAACTTGGATTGGAGGTTGATTCATGATTTTAGCGTTGTTTGATGTGATTTGAGGCCTCGAGCAAGTCTGTAATGTATTTTGGGACTGGTTGGTATTATTGGTCGGGGTCCCGGAGGCCTCGGGTGTGTTTCGGATGCCCAACGGGTCATTTTTGGATGATTTTTTTGCCGTTTTGAGCATAAATGTAATGATCTAAAGGTTCATTTTTAGTTCTAGAGATCCAAATTTGATTTTGAGACTTCCAGAATTTAAATCATGAATTATAGGACTGACGTGAAATGTGAGTTAATTGTTTAACGAGCGAAATAGGTATTGAACTGGGCAAACGAGCTCTGAATTGAGTTTCGATTGAAGGTTTCTGTTCGTATTATTATTTGTGACTCATAGACAAAAGAATCGTCCAATTCCGAGTTCGTATGATGGAGTTAGAGCCATTTTAGTGAAAAATGGTTGTGCTGCAAATTTCTTAAAAGCTGCTGTATTTTCTACAGCAGTGAACAGTACCCGCGCGTGAACAGTAACCGCGCGGGTGAATAGTGAACAGTGACCTCATGCGCATGAACAGTGCCCCCGCGTGAACAGTACCAAAAATTTCTGGACAGATTTAATGTCCAACAGTCCGAGTTTAGTCATTTTTTTTTTACTTCCAATCTCGAATTTTGGGCGATTTTTAGCAAGAAATCTTGGGAAATCTTGAGATAAGTCACTTGTGATCATTTCTACTCCATAATATTGAATTATCATCGAATAATCCGACTAGATTACATGTTTTTGAGGAGTAAATTGAAGATTTAGGCCTAGGTATTTGAAAATAAGATTTGAAGATTTGAGGGGTCATTTGAACTCCGATTTTGGTAAATTTTATATGTACGGACTCGTGGCGAGACGAGGAATCCATTGATGTGACTTTCGTAATTTTTTGAGAAGTGGTCCCGGGGCTCGGGTTTTGCGAATTTCGTGAATTTCGATATTTTTCGAGTCTTTTCGATTGGGTTATATTCCCTTAGCCTATTGTAATGTATTCATTGTGGTTTTGACCAGATTCGATGCACGAAGAGGTAAATTCGATAGGCAAGAGCATAGCGGAGTAGACGTTGGACCATCTTGAGGTGAGTAATGATTTTAAATGATGCACTGAGGGTTTGAAACCCCAGATTGCACAACATACTGCTATGTTGAGATGAGACACGCGTTGTATGATCAGCGCGGGGTCATTTACTATTGGGGATTGTGACTTGGTCCATCCTAGTTGATATTTTTACCGCGTAATTGATAAAGATTTATTGTTTTTCACTATGATTGGGCTTATTGCCATATTTGGGCTTCATGCCAATTATCTGAAATCTTTTGTGAATTTACATCACTATTTTCCTCACGAATTGAAATATTATTTGAACTCAGTCCAATTGAATTATATTATTTTGTGAACTCAGCTACATTTATACTCAACTCGAGATTTAATGATATTTATAATGCTGTTGAGCTGAGCACTATTGTTTTACTGATGCCCAAGAGGCTTATGATTATTTTCTGGACTGATTGAGGCCGAGGGCCATACGTGAGGATATGTTGAGTGATGTGAGGAGGCTTTCAGGCCTCGAGTGTTATATGAGGAGGCTTTCAGGCCTCGTGTGTGATGTGTGAAGGCTTTCAGGCCTATTGATATTGCGCTTGGGCTGTAGGAGCCCCTCCGGAGTCTGTACACACCCCCAGTGAGCGCAGGGTACCCAGGTGAGTTGGGAGTGGGCCCGAGAGGCCGTTGCTTGTGTGTGGTGAGTTGGGAGTGAGCCCGAGGGGCTGATGTTGTGTGCTGGTGAGTTGGGAGTGAGCCCGAGGGGCTGATACTATACTGAGATTTACATATTGAGCCCGAGGGGCAAGCTTTTGATTTATCCTTACTGTGGAAATTATTTGTCTTTACTGTTTTAAAAGAAGAATTATCTGATACTCACTATTTTACTGTATAACTGATTTTACTGCTTGGGATAGCGCTATATTGTGCCGTTATGAGATTTCATGTTTTCAGTCGTTATTTATTTTTATTACTCACTGGGTCGGAGTACTCACATTACTCCCTGCACCATGTGTGCAGATACAGGCAGAGCTGAGTTCGCTCCTGAGCGCTGATTCTTTCCAGACCAGGCGGTGACTAGGAGTAACGAGGTAGCTGTTGACGTCCGCAGCCCCGTTTTCTCCCTTATCTTTGTTATTTATGATAATTCCAGACTTTGTAAAATATTAGTAAACTCTGTAGTAGCTCATGACTTGTGACACCCCGATTTCGGGCTGAGTTGGGAGGGTTTTCCTTGTTCTATCACATTTATTTCGCATTTAAGATTATATTGCCCATGATTTAGATTTATTCCTGCTAAGTAATTATAAAGAGATGTACTGTTTTGTTGATTGGATGGCCTTGTCCTCACGAGAGGCGCCATCACGACCGGGTTGGGATTTTGGGTCGTGACAAGTTGGTAACAGAGCCTAGGTTACTAGGTCTCGTGAGTCATGAGCTGGTTTAGTAGAGTCTCGCGGATCGGTACGGAGATGTCTGTATTTATCCTCGAGAGGCTGCAGAACCTTTAGGAAAATTTCATATTCTTGGAAATTCTTGTCGTTCGACTTTGTTCGTCCGAAAACTAAATTCTGTTGTTCTATTCTCTCATTGATGGCGAGAACACGCGCTAATGGATAGGATGGACGACCACCATTGCCACCTACTGAGGCCACCAGAGGCCGTGGACGCGGTCGTGGTCGAGGTTGTGGTCGAGGTAGACCCGCAGGGGCAGCATCTATAGACCCACCAGTTGCCCCGGCTCAGGATCAGGCTCCAGCTGCAGAGACTCCAGCAGCACCTGCTCAGGCACCAGCTGTGCCTATTGTTATTCCGGGTCTTAAGGAGGCCCTGGCTCAGATTCTGACAGTTTGCACTGGCCTGGCTCAGGCAGTTTCAGCCACCACTGCAGCAACTACTTCACAGGCAGGGGGGCAATCAGACCCCCACTGCTCGCACACCTCAGCCAATAATACAGGGATTACAGACACTAGAGGCACCACCAGTACAACAGGTTGCCCCAGTTCAGCCGGTTGCACCGGTTCAGGATAATATGGTCCCAGTTATGCCAGACGATGAGCAGCGTCGTCTTGAGAGATTCAGCAGACTTGCACCTCCTACTTTCAGTGGTGCTCAAGGTGAGGATGCCCAAGGTTTTCTTGACAAGTGTAGACGTATGCTGAGGACATCAGGGATCTTGGAGGCTAACAGTGTATCCTTTACTACTTTTCAGTTCTCAGGTGCAGCTTTCACTTGGTAGGAGGCATATGAGCGGCGTAGGCCGGTAGGTTCAGCGCCCTTGTCCTGGCAGGAGTTCTCCACTCTCTTTCTGGAGAAGTGGGTACCGCGATCTCAGAGAGAGGAGATGCGCAGACAGTTTGAGTATCTTCGTTAGGGAGATATGACCGTATCTCAGTATGAGGTGAGGTTCTCGGAGCTGGCTCGTTATGCTCCATGGATGGTCCCGACTGATTGAGAAAGGATTAGGAGGTTCGTGGATGGGCTTAATTATCTCATTCGTATTCTGATGGCTCGAAAAAGGATTCTGAGCCATACTTTTGAGGATGCAGTAGATGTTGCTCGCGACATTGAGACGGATCGTCGTCTAGAGAGAGAGGAGCGGGAGGCTAAGAGGCCTTGTGGATCAGCTAGTCACAGTGGTGCTCCGTCTAGGGGCCAGTTTCAGCAGAGTAGAGGTCGTTCTTACAGGCCTCATCAGTCAGCTCGTCCAGAGTACCGCGGGCCATCTTCAGGCCGTGGTCATCAGGGATTTCAGCAGGGCCAGTCATCACTCAGTGCCCTTCCAGTGCAGAGTTCTTCACGTGCCCCGTCAGTTCAGGGTCCTTCTGCACCGAGTGCACCAGCTAGTCACTCCGGTGCGAGGGGTTCTTTTCAATCCCATCCTCCAGCACTTAGGGGTTGGTATGACTGAGGAGGGTTAGGACATGTGTGGAAGCAGTGTCCTCGTCGTACCACCAGTTCATCACAGCAGAGGGGTCAGTCCTCATCTTCTGCACCAGCTACTTCAGCACCCAGCCAGTCAGCTAGAGGTGAGGGTCAGGCAGCTAGACGCCGCCCTAGAGGGGGAGGTCGAGCGGGCGGTGGTCCGGCTCGATTTTATGCTATTCTAGACCGAGCAGATGCTCTTGCGTCAGATGCTGTTATCACAGGTATTATCTCAGTCTGCCACACAGATGCCTCTGTCTTATTTGATCTGGGATCCACCTATTCTTATGTGTCTTCATATTTTGCCTATCATTTGAGTATGCCCCGGGAGTCTGTTACTTTACCTGTTCATGTGTCTACCCCGGTGGGCGATACTATTATTGTGGACCGTGTGTATCGGTCATATGTTGTGATTATTGGGGGTCTGGAGACCCGAGTTGATCTACTACTGTTGAGCATGGTAGATTTTGATATTATTCTAGGCATGATTTGGTTATCTCCATATCATGCTATTCTAGACTGCCATGCTAAGACAGTTACTTTGGCTATTCTGGGTGTTCCAAGGATCGAGTGGCGTGGCATTACTGATTATGTCTCTAGCATAGTAATTTCTTTCTTGAAAGCCCAGCGTATGGTTGGGAAGGGTTATCTATCATATCTAGCTTTTGTGTGGGATGTTGGAGCTGAGACTCCTAGTATTGATTTTGTCCCAGTTGTGAGGGACTTTCCTAATGTATTTCCTGCAGACCTGCCGGGCATGCTGCCGGATAGGGATATTGATTTTGGCATTGACTTAGTGCCAGGTACTCAGCCCATTTCTATTCCGCCATATCATATGGCACAAGTAGAGTTAAAAGAATTGAAGGAGCAGCTTTAGGAACTCCTACATAAGGGGTTCATTCGGCCTAGCATGTCCCCGTGGGGTGCACCTATTTTATTTGTGAGAAGAAAGATGGCACAATGAGAATGTGCATTGATTATAGGCAGTTGAATAAGGTAACAGTGAAGAACAAGTATCCTTTTCCTCGCATTGATGACTTATTTGATCAGCTTCAGGGAGCGAGGGTATTTTCTAAGATTGATCTCCATTCGGGCTATCACCAGTTGAAAATCAGGGAGTCGGATATTCCCAAGACTGCCTTCAGGACTAGATATGGTCACTATGAATTTTTGGTTATGTCTTTCGGGCTGACCAATGCCCCAGCAGCGTTCATGCATTTGATGAACAGTGTATTTCAGCCTTATCTGGATGCATTTGTTATTGTATTCATTGATGATATCCTGGTGTACTCGCGTAGCCAGGAGGAGCATGCCCAACATTTGCGTGTAGTGTTGCAGAGATTGAGAGAGGAGAAGCTTTATGCAAAATTCTCCAAAGGGGAAATTTTGACTAAGTTCTGTGGCATTTTTGGGACACATAGTGTCCAGCGAGGGTATACAGGTTGATCCAAGGAAGATAGAAGCAGCGCAGAGTTGGTCTAGACCGTCCTCAGTCACAGAGATTCAGAGTTTTCTTGGGCTAGCAGGCTATTATCGCCGATTTGTTCAGGGGTTTTCTTCTATTCCATCGCCTTTGACCAAGTTGACTCAGAAAGGTGCCCCATTTGTATGGTCCGGCGAGTGTGAGGAGAGCTTTCAGAAGCTCAAGGCACTTCTGACCACAGCTCCAGTGTTGGTGTTACCATCAGCTACAGGTTCATACACGGTATATTGTGATGCTTCCAGAGTTGGGATTGGTTGTGTGCTAATGCAGGAGGGTAGAGTTATTGCTTATGCTTCTCGTCAGTTGAAGCCCCATGAGAAGAACTACCCTGTTCATGATTTGGAGTTGGCTGCTATAGTTCATGCCTTAAAAATTTGGAGGCACTATTTATATGGCGTATCTTGTGAGGTATTCACTGATCATCGCAGTCTTCAGCATTTATTTAAACAAAAAGATCTTAATTTGAGGCAGCGGAGATGGCTTGAGTTACTTAAAGACTATGATATTACCATTCTATATCATCCGGGAAAGGCCAATGTAGTGGTCGATGCGTTGAGCCGAAAGGCAGTCAGTATGGGAAGTTTGGCTTACATCCCAGTTGGGGAGAGGCCTCTTGTAGTTGATGTTCAGACCTTGGCCAATCAGTTGGTCCGGTTAGATATTTCTGAGCATAGCCGGGTATTGGCTAGTGTTGTTTCTCGATTGTAACAACCTGATCAATCATTTTGAGCTCCGGCGCGTCATTCAGTAGTTTGAGGCCATGAGCAGCTTCATCTCAGGTATATTGACTTGAGTGTATGGTCAGAATTAAAATTCAGGAAGTTTGGAGTCAAATCTAAATGGAAATTCTCATTTTGAAAGCTTAAAATTGAAGAAATGAACTAGGATTGGAATTTTGAGTAAAAGACCTCGGAATTGGGATTCGAAGGTTCCAGCAGGTTCGTATGATGATTTCGTACTTGGGCGTATGCCCGGATCGGGTTTTGGATAATCCGGGAGCGTTTTGGCGCCTATTGTGGAAGATAGCATTTTAGAAGAAATTGCATCAGTTTGGCTTAAAATGCATTTCAGTGTTATTGATGTCCGTTTGGAATTCCGAGACTGGGAGTAGCTCTGTATGGTGATTCTGGATTTGGGAGCGCGATCGGAAGTGAATTCAGAGGTTCGTCGGTCATTTTGGAGCCGTTTGGCTAAATATAGAAATTTGAAGGTTTTTGAGAAAATTCGACCGGAAGTGGAAATTTTGATATAGGGGTCGGAATGCGATTCTGAAAGTTGGGGCAAGTCCGTAATGTCGAATGTGACTTGTGTGCAAAATTTGAAGTCATTCCTGAATGATTTTGGTAAGGTTTGAGACACTTAGTCTCTTTTAAGGAAGCTTAAGTTGGAAAAGTCAACCGGATATTGACTTATGTGTTAGAGCGCTCGAAATGTGAATTTTATGGTTCGGATAGCTTTGTTAGGTGATTTGGGACTAAGGAGTGTGTCCGGAATATTTTTGTGATGACCGGTGTAGAATTAAGCTTGAATCGGCAAAGTTAGTATTTTGGCGAATTCCGGTTGATAGGTAAGATTTTGATCCGAGGCTCGTAATGGAATTCCGAGAGTTTTTGTAGCTTCGGTATGTCATTTTGGACTTGTCTGCAAAATTTGAGATCATTCGGACTAGTTTTGACGTGTTTCGACATCGGATGTGATAATTTGAAGTTTCAAAGTTCATAGGCTTGAATCCGTGGTGAATTTAGTATTTTTGCGTTGTTTTTGGTGATTCGAAGGAACAACTAAGTTTGTATCATATTATGGGACTTGTTAGTATACTTTGTTGGGATCCCATGAGGCTCGGACAAATTTTGGAAGAGTTTTTGGAAGATTTTTGTCGTTTTGAGCATAAATGTAATGATCTAAAGGTTCATTTTTAGTTCTAGAGATCCAAATTTGATTTCGAGACTTCCAAAATTTTGATAATGAATTATAGGACTGATCTGGAAATTTTGGTCTAATTTCATCAAGTCGCGATTAGGTTTTTGACGCGAAACATGAGGAATTGTTTAATGAGCGAAATGGATATCGCACTGGGCAAATGAGCTCCGAATTGAGTTTCGATTCAAGGGTTGTGTTTGTATTATTATTTGTGACTCATAGGAACACGAATCGTCTAATTCCGAGTTTCTATGATGTAGTTAGAGCCATTTTAGTGAAAAATGGCCGTGGTGCAATTTAAATTGGTTCCTGGTGCATTTTTTTAGCAGCAGTGAACAGTAACCCGCGCGTGAACAGTACCGTGCGGGTGAACAGTAATTGCGAAAAATCTGGGCAGTGAGTTTATATCCGATTTTGGGCCATTTTTCCACCATTTTCAGTCATTTTGGGAGCTTTTGGACGGGGATTGAAGGGAGTTTCAACTAAGATCGATTGGAGGTAAGTTTTATGAGTTAAATACATGATTTTATTGAAGAATCATCCTTGAAATCCAAGAAAACATAGCCAAATTATAAGAAATTAGGGCTTGAGATTGAAATTCTAAAATGAATATTTGAGGGGTCATTGAACTCCGATTTTGGTAAATTTTATGTGTACGGACTCATGGCGAGACGAGGAATCCGGTGATGTGACTTTCGTAATTTTTCGAGAAGTGGGCCCGGGGCTCGGGTTTTGCAAATTTCGTGATTTTCGATATTTTTCAAGTCTTTTCGATTGGGTTATATTCCCTTAGCCTATTGTAATATATTCCTTGTGGTTTTAGCAAGATTCGACGTGCGAGGAGGTCAATTCGAAAGGAAAAGGCATCGCGGAGTAGACTTTTGGCCGTCTTGAGGTGAGTAATAGATGTAAATGCTGTTCTGAGGGTTTGAAACCCCGGACTTTCACATCGTAACGCTATATTGAGGCGTGACACGCACTCCATGGCGAGTGCGGGGTCAGATACTATTGGGAATTGTGACTTGGTCCATCCCGTGTGATGTTTATACTATACTGGTGATTGATACACATACTTCATTGATATTACTGGGCTTGATGCCATGTTTGGGGCCTTGTGCCGATTTGTAAAATCCTTCGAGGATTGATATTACTGCTTAGCATGATTTGCATATCATTTAATTTCAGTCCAAGGTTTTAAATGTTGTTTTGTAAACTCAGCCATAATTCTAAATGTTGAAAACTTAAATGATATTTTTAAATGTATTCCGGGCTGGGAACTTCTGTTTTGTAAATGCCCAATGGGCTTATTATATTATTTTCTGGACTGATTATAAAGTGACTTGAAACAGTGGTAAAAATGACACTGTGTGATATACTTGAAACAGTGGTAACAATGACACTGTGTGATATACTTGAAACAGTGGTAACAATGACACTGTGTGATATACTTGAAATAGTGGTAACAATGACACTGGATGATATACTTGAACAGTGGTAACAATGGCACTGTATGATATAAATTGGTCAGGTAACAATGGCTGACCGGTCAGGTAACAATGACTGACCAAGATATTGCGCTTGGGCTGTAGGAGCCCCTCCGGAGTCTGTACACACCCCCAGTGAGCGCCGTCGACGATAAATAAATATGGATGGCTCGGGCTGCACGCCGCAGTGGGTACTGGAATGTACCATCATATGCATTGCATTGCATTCATGTATTTGTATTTATACTGGTGTTTAGCTGCTCAGTTCCATATGTTGTTGTATATTCAGATTGTAGCTTACTTTGTGAATTAACTAGATTTTCTTATCTTCGGACTGTAGTTACTTTTTACTCACTGGGTCGGAGTACTCACTTTACTCCCTGCACCTTGTGTGCAGATCCAGGGCAGTCTCAGGCTCAGTAGATCCAGTTGATCAGCAGATCCAGCTTCTGGGAGTATCGAGGTAGCTGCACGGCGTTCGCAGCCATTGATCTTCTCCCTCCTATCCTATCTCTTTATTTCCGCATTATCAGACTTTGGATATACCATGTATTAGGATGATATTCTGTATTCTAGAGGCTCAGATTCGTGACACCGGGTCCTAGTGAGATTATATTGTGTATTTTGTTAAATTCTTCAGTACTTTAATCTTGCTTAATTGATATTTCTTTCCGCTATTTTTGATAAATTGGGTTAAGTGTTGAATAATGGTCGGGCTTGCCTAGTAGTGTGCTGGGCGCCATCACGACCGGGAGTGACAAGTTGGTATTAGAGCTTAGGTTACTTGGTCTCACGAGTCATGAGCCGGTTTAGTAGAGTCTCGCGGATCGGTACGGAGACGTCTGTACTTATCCTCGAGAGGCTGCCGAACCTTTAGGAAAACTTTACATTCTTGAATTCTTATCGTGCGTCCTTGATTCAGCTTGAAAAGAAACTTTTGAAATTCCTTATGCGTGATCGTATGCACCAATGGGCGCTTAGTATCAGATGTGTCTCGATGGCTTTGATTCCCCGATCGAGGGGCGAGGTGTAATCTCTGTGAGTTTGAAGTTAGACCAGTCTGGAGGACTTGAGGCCAAATCTTTGCCAATGGCTTGAGTACCGTGGTGCTGCTTTTGTGAGAAAGTATTTTTAACTCATATGTTCATTATTGTCCTTGTTAGCCGGAATGGCGGTTAGATATCCATGTGATGAGTATGTTAGTGTTGCGAGGTGTATTTGTACGACTTGGTAGTGGCATAGAAGCCTGCTGGATAATAGATGAACTGTTAAGTGATTCATTTCTTATTGTGATCTGTTGAGTAGCCCGATTTATGGGCACGTGAAGAATATTTTTCGTGTCTCCTAGTTAGATAAGTTTAGGAGCTGAGATCGCTTCCGTAAATGTATTATGACGAAATCGTTGAGTCAAGGAGACCACTTTGAAGGTCGAAAATATTAAAGAAAGAATATGTTCCTACTTGGTTGAATAGCCCAATAATGGAGGGTTGAAGGGTATTTTCTATGTGTTATGATTCAAATAGGTGCAACGTATGTCCATGTTTCAATTTAGATTTATGTAATTGATATGCATTGTGATGCTTTGTCAAGTTGTGGATGTGTTGTTAGGATGGTTTTGGTGACTCTCTGGCAGGTGGATAGGACCAATTACAAAGGAGGCTCTGCCGAAATTTTTGAAAAATTTAGGACTTAGTAAAAAAAAAATTGGTCGCCTAGAGAGTGGGCTTAACTGTTGTGTGAGTAAATGTAAGAATTGCAGAGAGTTAAAATTCCAGATGATTCGTGTTTCCACGAGCTTATGATGGAGTGAGTTTAATCTCACCATGATATCACGACAGCAATAGAGTATATGTGTTGTGCTCTATGGCTTCGAGCCAAGTTGGGGAGCTTGCTGTTGATTAACTGATTGTACGGTTTATTACCTGCGTGAATTCTGGTTATTGGCTTATTGGTATGTTATTGCAGCTACGGAAAAGGACCATGAGTGGTAATTTGAGTAAATGAATTGTTAGATGCATGCTATGGTTAGCCTTATTGGCTCATATTAGACTTGAGAGAAGATTCATGATTTATGACTTGTATAGGTGCAGGCTTCGAGGGAAGTGATTCCGTTGGGTGCTTTATCGAGATGGTATTCATATGTTATAAAATTCAGTAGAGTTGGTTGCATTCAGGGCCAAGTCAGAGCTGGGTGGCTCTCAATAGCGGTCCTAGTGAATTCAAGAGGCAAAGTGTGGTGCCTGATGTTTTGACTTGCGGTGTAGCATTGAGAGACATGAAATGGTCATGGTTTTTGAGACAGCATGGTCTCATGATTTAAGGTCACTCGGGGTGAGTACAGTTGGAATAAGTTAGGTGTTGAAGGGAGATATTATTATGTCTAAGGCAATCAAGGATAAACTGGAAGGAAGTAGATTGATTAGCCATAGTTGAGTTGGCATATTGGTGTCAATGATCGGTTTGTTCAGCGTGATCGAGTTATGCATGTGATTTGTGGTGGTGCGTGTGAGGTTTGTCGTCCGTAGTGATTGATGTTATTCTGAATCATGCTTCTGTTAGGGCCTGTTATGAGTAGGCGGATCCTGGAAAGGGTTATGGCGGCTTGGACAACTACTTAGAGATTGGCATATTCGACGGTTATGAGAATTCGCCTGTATGTTGCTACAGGTCTCCTGAAGTGAGTTAAATAGAAGGTCTTATGTGATGAAGTATTAGCCTATCGTCGGTTCCAGAGTGGTGATGGAGATCGTGTCTATCGTATATCGGCACATAAGGTGCAGTGAGTGGTATGGAATTTGAAGTAAGGACCAAGGTCGCAGTTTGGTCAATGAATGTGATGTCAAGAGCTCGGATGAGCAGGAAAGGAGTTTTAGTGTTTTGAATAAGATGGGTATTGGCATCAGTATCACCTGAGATCGGTGTTCTGTGAGAAAAGTCTTGCATCCTGGTTAGGGATTCCTGATCACTTTTCAGTGTTAGTGCAGCCGGTGGTTTGAATGTGCAGGCCTGTTAATTATTTCGGAAGATGGTGGGAGCTTGTCCCGTGGGAAGATTGTATAAGTGTGACATGTAGTCACTTGATTAATTAGAAATTTAAACCAAGTATGAGGATTTTGGTAATATCATCCATTTGAGAATTTATGCCTGGAGGGCACTCTGCTTATTGGGTTATAGACCTGTGAAATATTATTGGCCTAGCTTGGAACGATCAGGATCGACTTGAGGTCGGGGGATAGATTTAAATGTGGAAGTGAGCCTTAAATCAGGCTAGTTGTGTTTATTTCAGCAATGCGCTCTTTATGGAAGGATAGTCACGGTCTTATCTCATGGTCAGATAATTCATATAAAGATATATTGTGATGTATGAGTTGTGAGACGGCTTGGTAAATTCCTTATGTGTTGAGGTTCCGCTCAGCGGTGATGTTATATGAGCAGGATGGCTCTTGAGACTTAGATCATGTATCGCACCTCAGTTGTGCTTGAGTTGTAGCCTATAACGCTATATGTTTCCTTGGGAATGGTATTATGCACCTTAGTGTGTTTATGACCGATATTCGGTATTTGGATGTGGTGAGCTATTCAGATCGACGTATATCTTCTTATGTGAGTCCTATATTTGGATCGGGTTGCGCGCCGCAACAGTGTGATGTTCAGTTCATTGCCCACATTTGCTTTTATGTCTTATGTTTCCCTGTTTTCTGAGGAAGTCCATGTTAGTGTGCGAGTTGAGTAGTTCCTCCCAGAGTTTGCCTTTCTTTGTATCGCGTTTGAATTGGTAGCCCACTGGCACATTGTGGGGTCTTGTGGGATTTTTGATTATGTCCGAGGTGACTTATTGTCTGAGCAGTTCGTACTGGGTGAGACGAGGTTACTAGATTTGGGGTCAGTGCAAACTGATTATATGAAATATATTATAGAGCAAAGATCATTCTTTGGTTTGAGACAGAGTAATGGAACTTGTCAGGAGTATAGATCCAATGAATTGTTGATTCAACAGTTGATTATGAATTTCGGCACATCTCTTCAGTCGTATCGGTGTTGTAAAAACTAGAACAAGACCTATGTAGGTCATGAGATGCAATGGGAGCATCAGATTTGTGGAATTTCGACTATTATGTTTAAAGAATGTTATTGTTGTCCTATGAGTAAAGTGATGCAAAGTGTGAATTCAGCAAAGTTATGTAGCCATGTTGGGTACAACGTGTGGAGATTGATATGTTGGTCGTATGATGGAAACAGGCTTGGCAAGAAATTCAGGATGTTGGTGTAAGCACGTGATTTTTGCTTCACGAAAGTTACTCCAAAAAAGAAAAGAAAATGTGTCTTCTCATTGAGTAATTTGTATTTAATGTTAAATTGTGTGTTAATTGTTATAGGTGTTAACCAATATGTGTATGATTTCATCTTTAATTTTTACAAAATTTTATTTAGGAATTTTAGTTTAATTTTGTTAATTGGGTTGTAGGGAAAAGGTTGTGGGAAAATCGGATTGGGCCCCAAAGTGAGGCCCAACACCAGCACACAGGTCCAGTCCAGATCAGGCCTGCCCAAGCACGGAACCAAACGACGTCGTATCAACGTCTCTCTTGGAGCCGTTGATCTGATTCAAATGAACGGTCCTGATCAGGCTGCTCATGTACCCCCAACGACGCCGTTTCAAGCAAGTTGATCTGAGCCGTCCAACCCCATTGATCCAACGGACCCAGGCCCTCCCCTAGACATGTTAATCTGATCCGACCCATTTCCCTACCCGGTCTCACCCACCACACGCCTAAACGATGTCGTCCTTCTTAAGTGAATAGATCCTGGCCATAGATCTCACTTGATCCAACGGCCAGGATATAAACCCTCAATGCATATATAAACCTAACCCTCTTACCCCACGCCCCAAACCAAACCCCCCCTAACCCAATGTTCACCCTTCGTCCCAGAACCCCTTTCCTCTCAAACCCTAGCAGCCCTAGGTTTTCCACCGTAAGCCCGGCAACCACGGTTCCGATGACCACCAAAATAACACCCCTGATGCATCTCACCACCCCAAACCCAAATCTGTTACTCCCTGGTCTCGAATCACAATCCGTCATCTCGAATCTTGATTTGAAGATTCGAGACCAAACCCCGATCTACACCCCTTGACCCCAAACTCACACCACAGCATCTCCTGACCTCCCTCACCCCCTGAACGGCTTTGTTTTCGTTCAAATCTAACCAAAGGGGCTTGAACCCCTAACTCGAACCTCAAGAACCCTAGAACTCAGATCTATGGGGGGTCTGTCCGAATCAGTAGCAAGATCAGGGTCTAGTAGACTTTTACCGAGGTGTTCTCAGTTGAGAACACTTCGGTTAAAGTCCATTAGACCCCAAAATGACCTGGTCCGAGTTCGAGCTTGAGTCAGTCTTAAATTCATATCCCTAAGGTAATTTTCCCTTTTCCTTTGTCCTCCTAAATTCTATCTGTCATTCATGTTCTGGTTTGGTTTGGTTTCTGACCTGTCTGTCCATGTATTTGAATTTTGAGTTAAATGTTTAGTTTGTTTTATAGTTTTGATGATTGTTTGCTGTATATTATAGTTCGTATAGTCATCTAAATAGGTGTCGTCAACTAAATTTCACTTAAAAGATTAGAAAATCAGGAGTTGAATTTCAGTATTGATTACTATGCCTATTTCTGTTTGGTATTACTTGTATCAGCATGACCAACTCGTACCCTTTAATTGGCACCCCTGTTTGATTGAATTGGAATCATTGGCTGAATTTAGGCTGAAAATTGATTGTTAGCTATGGAAAGCTAACAGATCCACCTGAAGTGAGCATTGAGTTTAAGTTAGGTAATTACTAGTCAGTGATTAGTTGAAATCAGAGAGGTTTATATACTGGCTATTAAGAGTTAGGGTAATACAGTAATATGCAAGGTTTAAGGTTAATCTTGGCATTAAACAGAGTTTGGTCAGGCATTAACTTAAGAGCATGTCAAGTGGTAATTAAAGTATTTTTAACCTAATGACAATGGGGAACAAAACATAAGAGCATGGGGATTAAATGAATACTTTAAACCCATAACTCTTGATTAGAGCAATAGGACAAAGCATGGGGGCTGATTAAGTTTACCAAGAAAAATGCCTTTAGGCATGGGAAGCTAAGGGGTATGGGCAGACTGCAATTTGCAGGATCCAGGCAGCTTGACTGTACTGGGTTATTAGCTTATAAATAAGCTGTCTCAAAACATAAAAAGGGCTGGACACTTTTAGTCTTCAAAGAGGGAAAAACAGAAAGAAATTTCATAATATTGTGAATGAGTACTGTCTGAAAACTGCATAAGAGTTCAAGTTGGTCAAGCTGTATTTGCTAATTGTTGTTGGTTATTTGCCGAGCTGTTTGTGATTGTTGAACTGCTGGTGCTGTTACATTGAATACTCTGGTTTTTCTGCTGGTTCACTATTCTGTTTCTGGGATTGCTTGTTTGTTGCTCGACCACTTGTGAGCTTCATCATTGTGGCTGGTTGTTTGTTATTGTTTATCTGTTGTTGCTGCGTTGTTGCATACTACTCAACTGATCATTCTCCTTCTTTTGTTTTCCCATACAAGGTACACGACTAATACTGTCCATGTAACTTGAAAGTTGAGCATGAATACAAAAGACAAGAATTGAAGATTGTTTATTTTTAGACATAGCCTGTATACTGAATATCACGGGATGTATAGTAGTTTTACATTTCTGTTTGGATACTGGGGTTAGCTCTCATACATAGCAAAATGTCAATTGTAGGGTAACTGTATATTTTATTATGTGTGTAAGTTGATAGATAAAAGGTTTGACAGTATAATAGGCTATAGCTCAAAAGTTAGCTATGTCTGTGCTTAGCATGTCCATTAATGCATGAAAATTATCCATCATTAGTTAATCTCCCTCCCTTTTGATAAACTGCCTTATTATAATTGATAAACCACACCTTTAGAACAAAGAACACAAGTTTACGGTCTCAACCTCACGAAGGTCGAGCCCAAGTTGAAACGGACCAAGCAGGTCCTCGTCGGAAAATCAGTGGCCCAGGCCTGGCCAATCCCGCTAAGCTGGGTTTGGGCCCATGAGATTCGATCGCTTGCCCGTAGGCGTGGCCCAGTTTCTGATTTTTGTAAAAGCATTCGGAATCCTGCTATAAATAACCTGCAAGCATGTAATTAATTAGGGCTATTTCTGCTTCTAATTAGTAGAGACAAACGCGACAAGAAACATAGCTACTATAGGGCATCCTTTTAAAATGAAGACGAGATGAGCCTCGACAAATAAAAACGCACAAGCTGCGGGGCCCTCGTTAAATGTATATATCAAAGCACTTAGCTTCCAGGGCGGGCCGTTTAGCAAATCTCACGGTCTTACCAGAATAATAACGCGATAGTCTCTTTAAGCACGTATTTAATAATGTTATCTCCTTAAACTCGGGTGCACATTTATGTGACCCAAATCCAAATCCCAACGGAATCGAAATGTGTCTCTAATCACAGGTACATTGATTGTGGTGTGGTCCAAGATGCATTTCCATGAAGTTGCCAATTCATTTTTTTAATAAATGAGACGAGCCTCGACAAACAAAAATGTACAAGCTGCGGGGCCCTCTAAATATATATATATTGAAATACTTATAATTCGGGGCAGGCCGTTTAGCAAATTTTACGGCCTTCTCCAAACAACAACACGCTAGTTGCTTTAGGCACGCTATTAATAATCTATTTTCCCTAACTCGGGTGCACATTTATGTGACATAAATCCAAATCTCAACCGAATCGAGATATATCAATAACCACGGGTGCATTGATGTAACGTGGTTCGAGATATGTTTTCACACCGTTGCAAGTCCTATAAAAATAATAATAATTATAAAAGCGGTCAAGAGTTAAAAATTTGCACATAAGTTCATATTTGTATAAAATCAGATAATCAAGCCGAATATAACAGTTGAGCGATCGTGCTAGAACCACGGAACTCGGGAATGCCTAACACCTTCTCCCGGGTTAACAGAATTCCTTATCCGGATTTCTGGTACGCAGACTGTAATATGGAGTCATTCTTTTCCTCGATTCGGGATTAAAATTGGTGACTTGGGACACCCTAAATCTCCCAAGTGGCGACTCTGAAATAAATAAACAAATCCCGTTTCGATTGTCCTTTAATTGGAGAAAACTCCCCTACGCCCCTGTGGGTGCAGAAAAAGGAGGTGTGACAGCTCTGGGGACTCTGCTGGGGATTCAAATGATTGACCCAGAACCACTAGTTCAGGGTTAGAAATTCGAGCTTAGATAAATTGTTATATTTGGTTTTATCTCATTCTGTTACATGATATATGCCTAACGTGCTAAATGATGCTTTTACCGTTTTGATATTATCTGGACTGTATATATAAACTATGCCAAAACCCCTCTCTTCTCTCTCTTGAGGAGTGCACGCTGGTCGTGACTTCTTTCTGTTAGTGTCATATACCAAAATAGAACGAAGACTCGGAGGAGTTGCAAAACCGGATGGCCTTTTGGTTACCGGTACACAGCTCCCATCCTCAGCTCGAGTTGTCCGCTCGGGTAAGCCAGGTCTAGAACAAACACCTAGGTTTTACAGCTTAGTATAACATGACTTCATGCTGGATCCCTAGTAGGAACGCTTATTTGCATCACGTTGCATTTAACTTAGGTGACTCAACACAGGGGTTGGGTCTGTCTAGGACTAGCAACCTAAAATGAAAGACCATACTGCTACATCCTGTTTGCTTTATGCATTTACTTGTTTAAGACCTACATGCTGACCGACTTTTGAATATTGGGAATGTTGTGAAAAAGAAGAAAAAAGAGAGGAAGTAACGGTTAGGGAATTAATTATTTTCGGAAAAATCAATACCCAAAAAACGGTTGAAACTATGCCGGAATTTTGAGAAAATAAACAAAATGTGCCTTATTAATTTGTTTTATTAAAAGCCAAAGAAAATAGAAAAGAAAAAAGAAAAAAGAGTCTTTGTTTTATTTTTGAACGGAAAAGGAAAAATAGTTTGTCATGAGAAATTTGGTTTCCAAAATTTGGTTTATGTTTCCGCCCGAACTACGTCAGTTTGATTCTCGCAGGGTGTGAGATACGTAGGCAACCCCCATCGGGCCCAACTTACTTTTTCAAAAAATATAGGTACAGTCCAAAAGAACAAAAGTTTTGAAATAGTCAAGGTGGCATCATGCTTTTCAGAAACAACCAAATTTCGTTTTTCTAGGAAAGAAAGGTGTGTCAATTTGGTATTTAAGTCTAATGAGTCTGGATCTTTGCTTAATCACCCCCAATAAACATGCTGAATGAGCATAAGTCCAAGTTTTCCAGTAACAGTTAGGAGAAAAATCCCTTTGGAGGTGCGATTATGGTGGGAGGATTTGGAAAAGTCAGAGCAAGACAAGATCAAACTGCGCCTGGGATGTCTGGCTAATTTGTTGAATGTCAGGCCCCGATGCGACATCATAAAGGCTTTGGTTACATTTTGGGACCCGGCCCACAACGTATTCCGCTTCTCGGATTTTGAACTCACCCCAACCTTAGAAGAAGTGGCAGGTTACATGGACATCACTGAAGGTTTGAGACACAAATACCTGATCGCTCAAAGAGCTGTGAATTCACACAAATTCATGGATCTGTTGAAGATAAGAAAAGGAGTCCCGTACGCTGAATTGGATAGAGGTTTTTCTACCTTGCAATTCATATACCAGAGGTACGGGCACATAAGAGGATTCAATGATCCAGAAAGTGGTATCTGCAGCAGAGGTAATCTGGCAAAGTGGAATGAGCATAGGCGGTTCGCTTTAATAGTGGCATTCTTGGGCATTGTGGTGTTTCCCCGAAAAGATAGAAATATCGATCTGAAGGTGGCTGGAATCGTCAAGGTCCTGATTACCAACGATAAAAGCATCTTTGCTCCTATGGTAGTGTCGGAAATATACCGAGCCCTCACGGCTTGTAAGGCCGGGGCAGATTTCTTCGAGGGGTGCAACTTGTTATTACAGATGTGGATGATCGAACACTTGTGTCGCCATCCTCAGTGTATGCGCTACATGTCTACAAACAAGGACTGCATCGAAGGTTATAACCTGAGGGTATCAGGTTTTCGATTACCAAAAGGGTTTGAAAAATGGATATCCTATCTCCGTGCCATCACTGCAGAACAAATATACTGGACTTTGGGTTGGCTTCCTATGGAAGAAATTGTATACATGCCCGCCACTGGTCCTCACTTCCTCTTAATGGGACTCAGAGGTATTCAGCCTTATGCCCCTTACAGGGTGATGAGGCAATTAGGAAGGTGTCAGGGGGTACACCCGGACGATGATCTCAGCACTTATGCAGTCGAGGTCAGCAGTGACGGCCAATTTCCTGAAAAGACAGTTCGTTGCATATGGAGTGAATGCCAGTACCTGATGGCAAATACTCGGGTAGGTGATGTGTCTAGAGGATAAGTCTCGCCGGCCCATCTCGCTTGGCATAATAAGAAGAACGTTGCAGAGTGGCCAACCAAACGGCTTCACCTCCAAGATTTTGTTGAGTCATCACAAGAACAATGGGGCTGGCTTGCAAAAGAGGAAGGTTACCGGGTTGAAATCGGAAAGTTAAAGCAGCAAGTTGAAAGGATTATATTTGAGAACAACGTGCAAGTCGCTTCCGAGCGGGGCGAAAAGAACGAGTTAGCCCGAGAGAATCAGACACTAAAAGCCCGCATTCGCCAAGCTAGCAAGAGTAACCTTGACCGACAGAAACGTCGCTCCGATGAAAGATTGATAGCCGATTTAAGGAGTCAGGTCAGCCAAAGACAAGAAGATTTAGAACAATCAGAGGCTTGCATGGAAAGAATGAGGGTCAGATGGGCAAAAGGCACAATGGCCCGGAGGCAGCGTCTACAACAGGTCATAAGGGATTATGAAATGAGCATCGGGATATTAAGGAAAACGAACTCCACTCTTCATGATCGGATCATCAAACAAGCACGAGATGCCCAAGTCGACAGAAGACGTTGTTACGATGCAATGTCCTGCATGGAGAGACAAATGGAGATGTTCCAGGATCGACTTGCCAACATTGTTCAAGAACTGGGATTAAAGAACCGGCAAATAAAGCAATTGTTCGCTGAAAGGGACAACATTCGAGGAAGGATCGACGAGATTGGGCACTACATCTACATGAGATGCCTAGCATGCGAGAAAATGCCTCGGAAAACCCTCCTTGTTTCCATCATGGGCTGCGTCCATCGGATCATGAACGAATTGAGAAGCTTACAGAGAGACCTTACACCTAGGGTCGCGAAAGGGCCGAAGGATGCCTCGTGGGCCCCTAAGTTGGAAAATTAATCTTTGGTCGAGTCCTGTTTATTTGGCTTTGTTACTTTCCCATATGTTATTTTCCTTTCTTTTAATCTAATAGGGTTAAAAACTTGGAGTCTGTACTGTTGCTATTCTTCGTTTGAAGTAATTTGTAATAGCAAATTTTGATAATGAAATTAAGTGACTCCAGAAGAATTTTTATGTGTCTTTACTTTGTGGCAGAACTACGCCTGGTCTGATTCGCGCGGGGACGTGATACGTAGGCAATCCCCATAAGATTCGACCGCTTTTAATAAAGAAAGAAAAAAAAGAGAAAAGAAAATACAAAATAAAATAAAATACAGGGTTTCCCAAAGTACTTTAAAAAGGGACAAATGAGCAAGCCGGGATGATGCATGTTATTTGAAGCAAAGCATGTAGAAACGGTTAACTGTCTAGGAGCATTGCATCCTCTATGTGTTGTGATCAAATCTGTTAAACTCTAAACGCTAACAAAGTTTGTTGTTGTCTGAATCCAGACAGTTAGTTGTTAAAGAATTCTGGCAACACAACCTTACCAAACCAGATCCAAAGGACCAGTAGCAACAAGCATGACTACTTCAGAGAATATTACCGAGGAAGAAAGGTCGATGAGCCAGTTGTTAAAAGAAGCAATGGAAAAGATTGAAAGGATGGGACTAGAGATGAATGCAATGCAGCTAGCTTTAGCCAAAGCACAAAAGAGCCCTGAGCCACTGGGGCACATGCCGGAATACCCTCACTCTGGCCCTTCAACAAGCCTCCCGAATCCCCGTTATCATCAGGAAAGAAGCCACCATGATTCCCAAGCTCCACCGCCCCATCAACCTCTCCCAACACCAAATATTCCCACTTTTATGGGACCCACATCAGACACCTTGCAAAGAACGACCAGTGAGCCATTGTTTCAGGCTCACGATACGCAATACTATCCCCCTGAGCCTACATTCCATGCCCCCAAACCACAGGCCTACAATCCGCACTTGGAGGTACCGGCAGAGATTGAAAAGCCGGTTAAAGCCCCTGAACAGGATGAGGTATTGAGGAAGTTCAAAAGCCTGGAGCAGTCCTTCAGGAACCTGCACGGATTGGGCAACCAAGTCAGCGTGGCTTACAAAGATCTATGCCCTTTCCCGGACGTCCAACTCCCGGCTGGGTTCAAGATGCCTAAGTTTGATTTATATGAAGGGCACGGTGATCCCATGGCACATTTGCGGGGATTTTGTAGCAAAATGAGAGGGGCAGGCGGCAAAGATGAGCTGCTGATAGCTTATTTCGGCCAAAGTCTGAGCGGATCTGCACTAGAATGGTATACCAGGCAGGATTCCAGTAGATGGTACACTTGGGATGATCTAGCGCAGGCTTTCGCGGGTCATTTCCAATACAATCTCGAGATAGTCCCTGACCGTCTCATGTTGTTGAGGACCGGGAAGAAGCCCGGGGAAAGTTTTCGCGAGTACGGGTTCCGTTGGAGAGAGAAAGCGGCCAGAGTCGATCCTCCCATGAGAGAGGGAGAGATGGTGGTCTACTTCTTGCAAACATTGGATCCAACCTACATTGGTCACTTGGTGACGACAGTTGGAAAATCCTTCAACGAGGTAGTGAAGATAGGGGTCATGATAGAAGAAGGTCTGAGATCTGACAAAATCCTGAATTATTCGGCACTCAAGGCCACGACCCAGGCTATTCAGAGCGGCACGGGAGGTGCGCTGGGAAGAAGAAAGAAAGAAGAAATTGCCACGATCGAGGCAGGCAGTTGGTCCAGGGCTGGCAAGCCACACTACAACCAACCCAGACCTCACAGGCCAAACTACCCAAACAACCCACCACAAAATTGCTATTCGCCTCGAGAACCACATTGCTCCGTACACCAGGCCCAGACATACACTCAGCCTCCGGTTCGCCCACAATGGCGCGCGCCGGCTCCCCAGAACACATATGCACCACCACAAAACACCTATCCTCCACCGAGGGCGTATAGAAACCCTCCAGGGGCAGGCTTTCGGGGAAATCCAGATGCTAGGAATGACAGGCTGCGGAAACACAGAACTTTCACGGAGTTGGGAGAAACCTACACCGCTTTGTTCCACAAATTGAGGCAACTAGGTTTGGTTAGTCCTGTCCAGACTCGAGAACCAAATCCCCTACCCCAGAATTTGGATCGATCAATAAGTTGTGAATACTGCTCAGGGATGGTGGGGCATGATACCGAAAAGTGTTGGAAATTGAGGCATGCCATACAGGATCTTATTGATACCAATAAGATCGAGGTCCAGACACCGGAGGCTCCCAACATCAACCAGAACCCACTGCCAGCACACCACGAGACTCACATGATTGAGTTGGTGTATGAGGGAAGAGAGTTGAGAAAACCCTCACAAACAGTGATGATGATCCAAGCCGCTGCGAAAGAAGGATCGACCAGTGGAGGAACGGGAGAAGGCGTCAAGCCGATAGTGATAATGGGAAAGAGCCCGTCTGCCATAATAAGCAAACCCGAGCCAAACAAGTTGGTAATATCAGGGACTCCGCCCACACCTGCAGTTGTGTTGAAGGGGGTATACAGAGAACTGGTCACCATAAAGCCTGTAGTCCAGCTGCCGATGATTGATATCAAGGCTGTTCCTTGGAAATATGAAAAGGCGGTGGTGATGTACAAAGGAAAACAAGTGGAGGAAGTTAGTTGTGAAGCGCAAGGGCTGACTCGATCAGGATAGTGTTTCGCTCCGGTGGAGTTGAGAAGAACCAACCCAGCTGCAACTAAGAAACCTGTGTCCGAAGAAGAGGCTGAGGAGCTCCTGAGGAAGATGAAAGTGCAGGACTACTCCGTGGTCGAACAGCTGAGGAAAACATCGGCCCAGATCTCGCTGCTGTCATTACTAATCCATTCTGAGAAGCATCATCGGGCCTTGATGAAGATATTAAACGAAGCTCACGTGCCCAACGAGATTTCTGTATACCACCTGGAAACCATTGCCAACAAGATTTTCGAGGTGAACAGGGTAACATTCTCAGATGATGACCTGCCGATGGAGGGTACGGAGCATAATAAAGCTCTCTACCTAACTGTCAAATGTGAAAACTCGGTAGTTACTCGGGTATTGGTGGATAACGGTTCAAGTGCCAATATTTGTCCATTATCCACTCTGAACCAGTTAAAGATCGACCACGGAAGAATCCGCAAGAATAGCATCTGTGTCCGAGGATTTGACGGAAATGGAACAGCCACTGTAGGGGATGTTGTACTTGAATTGACCATCGGTCCAGTCTTGTTCACCATGGAGTTCCAGGTGTTAGATGCCATAGTATCTTATAACCTTCTGTTAGGACGACCGTGGATTCATGCAGCCAAAGCAGTGCCCTCCACTGTATATCAGATGGTGAAGTTCGAGTGGGATAGGCAGGAGGTCGTACTATACGGCGAGGACACGGCGTGCACCATGGGTGGCGCCATTGTACCCTTCATAGAGACCGATGATGACAAAGGTCCTTGGGTCTACTAGATTTTTGATATAGTGTCGGCAAACAAAATTTCTGAAGGATAAATCATCCCGCACCCTAGGGTAGCTGCCGCGACAGTCATGATGGTCTCGGAAATGCTGGGTAATGGATTTGTGCCGGGAAAGGGCCTAGGAGTCGAGCTTCAGGGGATTGTCCAACCTGTCTCCCTGCCTAAAAATCTGGAAACTTTTGGGTTGGGGTTCAAACCAACCGCAGCAGATGTAAAGCAAGCGCGGAAAATGAAGAAGAAAGTCCAGTATCTTCCCAAACCCGTGCCACTTCTTTCAAGATCTTTTGTCAGAGCAAGCGCCAAAGGGCCACCGGTCCCAAAGATTCTAGGACCATTGATTGGTATGGATGGAGACCTGAATCAGGGTTTTGAGAGGTTATTCACTGATGTCAGTATGGTAGAAGCTGGAGAAGGTTCCAACAGAGCAGAGATACAGTTTGTGGGGCCTGAGGCCAAAACCAACAATTGGACGGTTACTCCTCTTCCTGTCCGGGGGGAGTCTTGGTAGTAGGCTTTGATTTATGTTTTTGTTTGTTTTGTTTTGTTCGGATTAGTCCAGGGTGTAATCCAAATTTTACTTTTGTTTTGTAAAAGTGTGAACCCTTTTATCCCGCAAGTTTAATAAAGTTCTCTTCTTTTGTCTTATTTTAATTTTGTTTTGTTCTTTTTCTTTCTGAACAGTTCTCTTTTTACTAGTTCTAATGAATGGCATGCACAACGGATCTTCGACCCAGTCTAATAAATCAATCTGAATCCGACTTAAGGATACAAGAGGTCGTTTGTGACGATGAATCTAAATATGACGAAGATAAAGCCTTCGAAGAGATAAACCGAGAACTGTGCCAATTTGAAGAAAAACCCAAACCTAACCTAAATGACACTGAGGCTGTGAATCTAGGAGACGCTGATAATGTCCGATAAACCAAGATCAACATCCATATTGAGCCGAATGTCAGGGAGGAATTGATCAAAACCCTCGTGGAATTCAAAGATGTTTTTGCATGGTCATATGATGATATGCCGGGATTAAGCACCAATTTAGTGGTTCACAAATTGCCCACTGACCCGGCATACCCTCCGGTCAAGCAAAAGCTAAGGAAATTTAAAACAGAAATGAGTGTAAAGATCAAAGAAGAGGTGATTAAGCAGCTGCAGGCGAAGGTCATTCGGGTCACTCGATATCCCAAGTGGTTGGCCAATGTGGTACCAGTTCCAAAGAAGGATGGAAAAATCAGGGTGTGCGTCGACTACCGCAACCTCAATAAAGCAAGTCCCAAGGACAATTTTCCATTGCCCAACATCCATATCCTGATCGGATCCTTTGTGGATTGTTATGCGGGTTATCATCAGATCCTAATGGACGAGGGAGATGCGGAAAAGACAGCTTTTATTACGCCATGGGGAACTTACTGCTATCGGGTAATGCCGTTCGGATTGAAGAACGCCGGGGCAACGTACATGCGAGCAATGACTACTGTGTTTCACGACATGATACACAAAGAAATTGAGGTGTACGTAGATGATGTGATCATAAAGTCTTGGCACCAAGAAGACCATGTAGCAGACCTAAGGAGATTTTTCTCAAAGACTCCGAAGGTATGATATCAAGCTCAACCCGGCCAAATGCGCATTCGGGGTTCCATCAGGAAAGTTGTTAGGATTCATCGTCAGTAGACGGGGTATTGAGTTAGACCCATCCAAGATCGAATCCATCCGAGATTTGCCACCGCCAAAGAACAAAATAGAGGTAATGAGTCTGTTAGGTAGACTCAATTACATCAACAGGTTCATCGCTCAACTCACAGCGACTTGTGAGCCCATATTTCGGCTGCTGAAAAAGGATGTTGCGGTAAGTTGGACGGCAGAGTGTCAAGAGGCTTTCGACCAAATCAAAGGGTATCTGTCTAATCCACCCGTGTTGGTCCCGCCTAAGCCAGGGAAGCCCTTAATTCTTTATCTGACGGTCCTGGAAAATTCATTTGGTTGTGTACTGGGGCAACACGATGACACAGGAAGGAAGGAGCAGGCCATTTACTATCTTATCAAGAAATTCACAGTATATGAGGTCAAGTACACTCAACTCGAGAAAACATGTTGCGCCCTAACTTGGGTAGCTCAGAAGTTGAAACACTACCTGTCCTCGTATACTACTTATCTCATATCCCGTTTGGACCCATTGAAGTATATCTTTCAGAAACCTATGCCCACAGGGAGGTTGGCAAAATGGCAAATTCTGCTCACAGAGTTCGATATCGTCTATGTGACGAGGACAGCCATGAAAGCCCAAGCGCTGGCCGACCATTTGGCAGAGAATCCCGTTGATGAAAAATACGAGCCTTTAAGAACGTATTTTCCCGACGAAGAAGTGATGCATACAAGTGAGCTGGCGTTACCCGAGGAACCGGGTTGGAAGCTTTTCTTCGATGGAGCTGCAAACGCGAAAGGGGTTGGAATAGGAGCAGTACTCATTTCTGAAACAGGATGCCATTATCCTGTTACGGCTCAACTACGCTTCTATTGCACCAATAATATGGCCGAGTACGAAGCTTGCATTTTGGGTCTGCGATGGGCTGTGGACATGGATGTCCAAGACGTTTTGGTCTTGGGAGACTCGGACCTCTTGGTACATCAGATTCAGGATGAATGGGAAACACGGGATTTGAAACTCATACAATATCGACAATGCTTGCACGATCTGAGCAAGCGATTTCGATCGGTGAAGTTCAAACATATCCCGAGAGTTCATAACGAGGTTGCAGATTCATTGGCCACCTTAGCATCAATGTTGCACCACCCTGACAAAATGTATGTTGACCCTCTGCACATCCAGGTTGGCGATCAGCACGCTTATTGCAACACCGTGGAAGAGGAAGCGGATGGCGAGCCCTGGTTTCATGATATCAAGGAGTACCTCAAAATGGGGATATATCCGGAACAGGCCACTGGAAACCAAAAAAGAGCCCTTCGGTGTTTGTCAAATGGTTTCTTCCTCAGCGGAGGAGTTTTGTACAGAAGAACCCCGGATTTGGGATTGTTAAGATGTACAGACACCGGTCAAGTCACGACGGTCATGGTAGAGGTACATGCTGGAGTTTGCGGGCCACATATGAGCGGATATGTATTGGCAAGGAAGATCCTTCGAGCGGGGTATTATTGGCTTACCATGGAGCATGACTGTATCTCTTTCATGAGAAAATGCCATCAGTGTCAGATACATGGAGATCTGATTCATTCTCCGCCAACAGAGTTACATACGATGTCAGCACCCTGGCCGTTTGTGGCATGGGGCATGGATGTCATTGGACCTATCGAGCCGGCAGCATCCAACGGTCATAGGTTCATTCTAGTAACCATTGACTACTTCACCAAATGGGTTGAGGCTAAAACCTTCAAGTCGGTAACTAAAAAGGCAGTGGTGGATTTTGTGCACTCCCATATCATCTGCAGATTTGGGATCCCAAAAGTAATCATCACGGATAACGGTGCAAATCTTAACAGCAGCCTGATGAGAGAGGTATGCCAACAATTCAAGATTACACACCGCAATTCCACCCCATATCGTCCCAAGGCGAATGGAGCGGTCGAAGCAGCTAATAAGAACATCAAGAAGATACTGCGGAAGATGGTGGAAGGGTCCAGACAATGGCACGAGAGATTACCCTTTGCTTTGTTGGGTTATCGCACTACCGTCCGGACTTCCATAGGTGCAACTCCTTATTGGTTGGTGTACGGAACTGAGGCCGTAATACCAGCGGAGGTCGAAATTCCGTCCCTCCGAATTGTCGCTGAAGCCGAAATTGATGATGATTAATGGGTCAAAGCTCGACTAGAACAGTTGAGCTTGATAGACGAGAAAAGATTGGCAGCAGTGTGCCATGGTCAGCTATATCAGAAGAGAATGGCAAGGGCATACAATAAGAAGGTACGCCCCAGGAAGTTTGAAATAGGGCAGCAGGTATTGAAGAAGATCCTCCCACGTCAGGTCGAGGCAAAAGGCAAGTTCGCCCCAAATTCGCAAGGGCTTTATATCATGATCAGGGTATTGTCCAATGGTGCTTTGTGTTTGACGGATATCGAGGGGAGATGTGTTGACATGGCTATCAATTCGGATGCAGTCAAAAGGTATTATGCATAATTTCTTTGATTATGGCAATTATTGGTTCGTTTGTTTGTACTTGGTACTTATTGGATAATGAAATGACGGAGACAATTCTTTCTTCTATACAAACATTGTTAACCCTTGTTTCCCCCTTTTGAGCCTTAAGTTATTCTTTCATACCCCTCTTTTGGAATCGCTAATGGAAAGATATGAAAAGGAGAAAGAAAAGAAAAAAATTTTAAAAAAAAAGAAAGAGATAAAAATCACAAGAAAAACAAAACGTTGGGAACTACGTTTGACCTGATTCCTCAAAGAGGATACGTAGGCGCCTCACAGCTCGGTCATAGTGTGCATAGTATGCATAGTGTACATAGTGTGCATAGTATGCATAGTGTACATAGTGTGCATAATAGGTACAGTGTGCGTAACGCACGTAGCTCAACATAGTGTAAAAAATAAAATCCCCCAAGCAAGAAAACTGGGGCAGAGGTTATGTTTTGAAGATTCCAAAAGTTGTAGTGGATCACCCATCAAAGTTATTTCATTTTTTTGATAGCCTTTCTTTTAGCCCCACACCAAAACCAACATCGACGTCCAAAAGACCTCCCGATCAATATCCAAGAGGTGCCAAGTTAGGCAAATAAAGCCGAGAATAATACACTGATCCCCGGCGAAGAAGAGGATCATAAAACTGGAAATGAATCGACAGTCCAAAGGAATCTCCAAAAGAGAGGATCATATCGACAGCACTCCAATTCTTCGTGGAAGAAATAAAATGAGAGAGTCTTGGCGGTGAAAACCTTCGCAGGCACCACAAGGCAATGAAAGATGAGAGATATAAAACGAGAGAGTCTTATCGGTGAAAACCTTCACAGGCACCATAAGGCGCCGGGAGCTGAGAGAAAAGAGAGAGTCTCATTAGTGAAAACCCCTCGAAGGGCACTATGAGGCGACAAGACAGATCAACAAAAGGGTCCGCGTTCACAAAGAAATGGACACCCATTTATCCCCAGCAAGTAAGGTCATCAGGCAAGTTGATTGATACAAATAGACTGGGTCAGGAATCTACGGTGCATGTCATGATCACAAGGACCAGTCATGTCTTCCAGATAAGTTCTTCTCTTTTCCTTTTTCCACCAAGTATTGGTTCAGAGAGATTTTCCTCCTTTTCTATCTTTTTCATTTTTCTTGCTAAGAATTCGTTTTGAAAAAGATTTTTCAAAGTTTACTACCAGAGGCCGAAGGGGTACAAAAGCAAAACACGAGAGGATAGGCCAGGAGCCGAGGCAATAAGACAAAAGGCATCGGCTGCAAAACCAAAGGACGAATTATGTAGAAAGAAGGGTGACGTAAAGAGAGCGGAAAATAACGGGTGAAGGACTTGTGGACCAAGTTCTGAGAAGGTTTCCCCGCAGAATGTGGATAAATCCCTGACCCAAATCCGAAGTGGTCAGACGCCACGTTAAAGGGAAATCAATCCGGTGCAAGATATCCCCAGGCAATGCAATTCTATGCCATGCAATTCCGGGAGGAAATAAAACTCCTAAAGGAGTGGTTTCTGGAGGGAAGCGGACTCACACAGCTTGATTCTATAAAGAGGAAAGCAGAAAAGGGGATAAATGGAAAACCATACCCATCAGACAGGTCACCCCCAGCAAGCAACTTTGTCCCCCAACTAGTGGTGGGGGCACCGAGCAAGGAAAAGAAAGGGAAAAATCATCCCCCGCAGGAGGGACACCGCTGCCCACCCTGATTAAAACTAACTAAATCCTTTTGTCTACTGCAGGAAAATAGAGGTTGATGATGGCAGCAGGATGCGATGCCAGGGAAATCACCAAAACCGGGGCAGAAAATTTTCTGCCATTGTCAAAAACTTTCTCGGAAGAACGAGGAAACAAATTCAAATACATTTTATGTTCTAGGTCGCCCACCAGTATAATGCAGGAATACATTTTATGTTCTAGGTCGCCCACCAATAAAATGCGGGAATACATTCGTGTTCTAGGTCGCCCACCAGTAAAATGCGGGAATACTTTCTGTTCTAGGTCGCCCACCAGTAAAATGCGGGAATACTTTCTGTTCTAGGTCGCCCACCAGTAAAATGCGGGAATACATTCATGTTCTAGGTCGCCCACCAGTATAATGCGGGAATACTTTCTGTTCTAGGTCGCCCACCAGTAAAATGCGGGAATACATTCATGTTCTAGGTCGCCCACCAGTATAATGCGGGAATACATTTTATGTTCTAGGTCGCCCACAAGTAAAATGCGGGAATACATTCGTGTTCTAGGTCGCCCACCAGTAAAATGCGGGAATACTTTCTGTTCTAGGTCGCCTACCAGTATAATGCGGGAATACATTTATGTTCTAGGTCGCCCACCAGTAAAATGCGGGAATACATTCAGGTTCTAGGTCGCCCGCCAGTATAATGCGGGAATACATTTTATGTTCTAGGTCGCCCACCAGTATAATGCGGGAATACATTTTATGTTCTAGGTCGGCCACCAGTATAATGCGGGAATACATTTTATGTTCTAGGTCGCCCACCAGTATAATGCGGGAATACATTCATGTTCTAGGTCGCCCACCAGTATAATGCGGGAATACATTTTATGTTCTAGGTCGCCCACCAGTATAATGCGGGAATACATTCATGTTCTAGGTCGCCCACCAGTATAATGTGGGAATACATTTCATGTTCTAGGTCGCCCACCAGTATAATGCGGGAATACATTTCTGTTCTAGGTCGCCCACCAGTATAATGCGGGCATACATATTTTGCATTCAGTTGCCCACCTGTATAACAAGAGGAATACTTTTTAGTCTTATACTGCAGATTTTGAAATTAGTAACCCCACCGGAAGGTAGAAGGTTACAACAGGAATCCCCAGCAGGAAACAATAAAAATCCCCAGCACCGGGAAGCAAAAGGTTGCAATAAGAGGTCCCAGCACAAATTCAGGCGCATGAGTCAAAAGGAAGAAAAGACGCGTCTTGAAAGAAGCAGCTGGTGAACATTAAATCATACCCAGCATAACAAGTCTGATGAAGAGAACTGTACCGCCAGAGGAACCACTGAAAGCTTTATGAAGAAGTCCATGTCCCCAGCGGACCAAGCAAAATAATGAGAACTGGCATTCAGAAAAGGCAAAGGACCAGTGTCATCCCCCAAGTTCACAAAATAAAAGCATCGGAGGAAAGCGCAAGACAACAAGAAAGCAAGGCGACAAGAACGAGTTGAAGATAGATGAGATCTTATGATCCATAGTCTAGCCTAGCTTATTGTTTTTCCTTTTAGAACAATGTAACCAGGAGATCGATAAGCGGTAACATCCTCCAGCAGCATGTAACAGCACACAACAGCAGTGAACACTACAGTCACACGGTAGTCCCAGCTACCAAAACTTCCCTAACTACATTGACCTGATTCCTGTTCAGCCTAGGATATGTAGGAAACCTCTGAAGCAAAGGTTCGGTCAAGTCTTTTTAAAAAAAAATGCTTCACACGGAGTACTCGGACGAGCAAAAATCGCCCGCTTTATCTTTGCGCGAAAACCCTTCGTGTCTTCGGGCAAAGAGGGGCAGTTGTAAGCACGTGATTTTTGCTTCACGAAAGTTACTCCAAAAAAGAAAAGAAAATGTGTCTTCTCATTGAGTAATTTGTATTTAATGTTAAATTGTGTGTAAATTGTTATAGGTGTTAACCAATATGTGTATGATTTCATCTTTAATTTTTACAAAATTTTATTTAGGAATTTTAGTTTAATTTTGTTAATTGGGTTGTAGGGAAAAGGTTGTGGGAAAATCGGATTGGACCCCAAAGTGAGGCCCAACATCAGCACACAGGTCCAGTCCAGATCAGGCATGCCCAAGCACGGACCCAAACGACGTCGTATCAACGTCTCTCTTGGAGTCGTTGATCTGATTCAAACGAACGGTCCTGATCAGGTTGCTCATTTACCCCCAACGATGCCGTTTCAAGCAAGTTGATCTGAGCCGTCCAACCCCATTGATCCAACGGACCCAGGCCCTCCCCTAGACCCGTTAATCTGATCCGACCCATTTCCCTACCTGGTCTCACCCACAACACGCCTAAACGACGTCGTCCTTTCTAACTGAATAGATCCTGGCCATAGATCTCACTTGATCCAACGGCCAGGATCTAAACCCTCAATGCATATATAAACCTAACCCTCTTATCCCACGCCCCAAACCAAACCCCCCCCCCAACCCATTGTTCACCCTTCGTCCCAAAACCTCTTTCCTCTCAAACCCTAGCAGCCCTAGGTTTTCCACCGTAAGCCCGGCAACCACGGTTCCGATGATCACCAAAATAACACCCATGATGCATTTCACCACCCCAAACCCAAATCTGTTACTCCCTGGCCTCGAATCACACTCCGTCATCTCGAATCTTGATTTGAAGATTCGAGACCAAACCCCGATCTACACCCCTTGACCCCAAACTCACACCACAGCATCTCCTGACCTCCCTCACCCCCTGAACGGCTTTGTTTTCATTCAAATCTAACCAAAGGGGCTCGAACCCCTAACTCGAACCTCAAGAACCCTAGAACTCAGATCTATGGGGGGTCTGTCCGAATCAGTAGCAGGATCAAGGTCTAGTAGACTTTTACCGAGGTGTTCTCAGTTGAGAACACTTAGGTTAAAGTCCATTAGACCCCAAAATGACCTGGTCCGAGTTCGAGCTTGAGTCAGTCTTAAATTAATATCCCCGAGGTAATTTTCCCTTTTCCTTTGTCTTCCTAAATTCTATCTGTCGTTCATGTTCTGGTTAGGTTTGGTTTCTGACCTGTCTGTCCATGTATTTGAATTTTGAGTTAAATGTTTAGTTTGTTTTATAGTTTTGATGATTGTTTGCTGTATATTATAGTTCGTATAGTCATCTAAATAGGTGTCGTCAACTAAATTTCACTTAAAACATTAGAAAATCAGGAGTTGAATTTCAGCATTGGTTACTATGCCTGTTTCTGTTTGGTATTACTTGTATCAGCATGACCAACTCGTACCCTTTAATTGGCACCCCTGTTTGATTGAATTGGAATCATTGGCTAAATTTAGGCTGAAAATTGATTGTTAGCTATGGAAAGCTAACAGATCCACCTAAAGTGAGCATTGAGTTTAAGTTAGGTAATTAGTAGTCAGTGATTAGTTGAAATCAGAGAGGTTTATATACTGGCTATTAAGAGTTAGGGTAATACAGTAATATGCAAGGTTTAAGGTTAATCTTGGCATTAAACAGAGTTTGGTCAGGCATTAACTTAAGAGCATGTCAAGTGGTAATTAAAGTATTATTAACCTAATGACAATGGGGAACAAAACATAAGAGCATGGGGATTAAATGAATACTTTAAACCCATAACTCTTGATTAGAGCAATAGGACAAAGCATGGGGGCTGATTAAGTTTACCAAGAAAAATGCCTTTAGGCATGGGAAGCTAAGGGGTATGGGCAGACTGCAATTTGCAGGATCCAGGCAGCTTGACTGTACTGGGTTATTAGCTTATAAATAAGCTGTCTCAAAACATAAAAAGGGCTGGACACTTTTAGTCTTCAGAGAGGGAAAAACAGAAAGAAATTTCAGAATACTGTGAATGAGTACTGTCTGAAAACTGCATAAAAGTTCAAGTTGGTCAAGCTGTCTTTGCTAATTGTTGTTTGTTATTTGCCGAGCTGTTTGTGATTGTTGAACTGCTGGTGCTGTTACATTGAATACTCTGGTTTTTCTGGTGGTTCACTATTCTGTTTCTGGGATTGCTTGTTTGTTGCTCGACCACTTGTGAGCTTCATCATTGTGGCTGGTTGTTTGTTGCTGTGTTGTTGTTGTTTATCTGCTGTTGCTGCGTTGTTGCATACTACTCAGCTGATCATTCTCCTTCTTTTGTTTTCCCATACCAGGTACACAACTAATACTGTCCATGTAACTTGAAAGTTGAGCATGAATACAAAAGAGAAGATTTGAAGATTGTTTATTTTTAGACATAGCCTGTATACTGAATATCACGGGATGTATAGTAGTTTTACATTTCTGTTTGGATACTGGGGTTAGCTCTCATACATAGCAAAATGTCAATTGTAGGGTAACTGGATATTTTATTATGTGTGTAGGTTGATAGATAAAAGGTTTGACAGTATAATAGGCTATAGCTCAGAAGTTAGCTATGTCTGTGATTAGCATGTCCATTAATGCATGAAAATTATCCATCATTAGTTAATCTCCCTCCCTTTTGATAAACTGCCTTATTATAATTGATAAACCACACCTTTAGAACAAAGAACACAAGTTTACGGTCTCAACCTCACGAAGGTCGAGCCCAAGTTGAAACGGACCAAGCAGGTCCTCGTCGGAAAATCAGTAGCAAAAAATGAAATATTAATCAGGCTTTGTTCCTGTTGAATTCCTCCTGTTTAGATTTGTGGTTGAATATAATTTTTCTTTCTTCGTATAAAGATGTAGTTGAATGATTAATGAATAATGAGGTTGCATATGTATACTTTCTTCATCTAATAATGTTAGTTTAAATTACGGAGAATAATTAATCTGTTTTGATATTATGGTCAATCTCATGTTCTAGTATTATTGAATAACAGAATATAAAATGAAAGCAGTTTTTCTTTGTACAAACTCGATCGCAATTTTCCATTCGCATTAGCCGTAAACTAATAACTAATAAGTTACGTTTTTCAGCATGTAAATAATTAAGAGATTTTCTTTTATTTTAGAGACGAACTTAATAGAAAATATAGTCATTGTAGGTTTATCCTTTAAAAATAAAAATGAGACGAGCCTCGCCAAATAAAACGTATAGATTGCGGGGCCCTCACAAAATGTATGGTTTAATTAGAATTCGGAAGGACCGTTTAGCGAATTTCACGGTCTTCCCCAAAATAATAACGCGATAGTCTCTTTAGGCGCGTGTTTAATATTTTACTTTCTTAAGCCTGGGTGTGCATTTCATGTGACCCGAATCCAAATCCCAAAACATCAAATAAAACGTGTTCCGGATTGTGGGTGCATTTCATGTAACGCAGTCCAAAGACGTGTTTTAAGCGATGTTCATATTTCTTTTAAAAACAATAATAATAAAGCGGTTAAAAGATAAAATTTGCACATAAGTTCATATTTGTATAAAATCAGATAATCAAGCCGAATATAACAGTTGAGCGACCGTGCTAGAACCACGGAACTCGGGAATGCCTAACACCTTCTCCCGGGTTAACAGAATTCCTTATCCGGATTTCTGGTATGCAGACTGTAATATGGAGTCATTCTTTTCCTCGATTCGGGATTAAAATTGGTGACTTGGGACACCCTAAATCTCCCAAGTGGCGACTCTGAAATAAATAAACAAATCCCGTTTCGATTGTCCTTTAATTGGAAAAAACTCCCCTACGCCCCTGCGGGTGCGTAAAAAAGAGGTGTGACAGTTTGAATTGGACCTAATGGCTTATTTTCTTGAATAAGGGAGTATACCTACAGAGTTTTCGAGCTAATATGCTCAACTCAGTGGTGGTAGCACGGGAAGGTGCATGAGGTGTTAAACAAGTGATTTCATACTACTTTAGTGTAGTACTCAGCACGTTCGAGGACGAACGTATGTTTGAGCTCCGGTGCGTCATTCAGTAGTTTGAGGCCATGATAAGCTTCATCTCAGGTATATTGACTTGAGTGTATGGTCAGAATTAAAATTCAGGAAGTTTGGAGTCAAATCTAAATGGAAATTCTCATTTTGAAAGCTTAAAATTGAAGAAATGAACTAGGATTGGAATTTTGAGTAAAAGACCTCGGAATTGGGATCCTAAGGTTCCAGCAGGTTAGTATGATAATTTCATACTTGGGCATATGCCCGGATCAGGTTTTGGATAATCCGGGAGCGTTTTGGCGCCTATTGTGGAAGATAGCATTTTAGAAGAAATTGCATCAGTTTGGCTTAAAATGCATTTCAGTGTTATTGATGTCCGTTTGGAATTCCGAGACTGGGAGTAGCTCCGTATGGTGATTCTGGATTTGGGAGCGCGATCGGAAGTGAATTCGGAGGTCCGTAGGTCATTTTGGAGCCGTTTGGCTAAATATAGAAATTTGAAGGTTTTTGAGAAAATTCGACCGGAAGTGGAAATTTTGATATCGGGGTCGGAATGCGATTCCGAAAGTTGGGGCAAGTCCGTAATGTCGAATGTGACTTGTGTGCAAAATTTGAAGTCATTCCTGAATGATTTTGGTAAGGTTTGAGACACTTAGTCTCTTTTAAGGAAGCTTAAGTTGGAAAAGTCAACCGGATATTGACTTATGTGTTAGAGCGCTCGAAATGTGAATTTTATGGTTCGGATAGCTTTGTTAGGTGATTTGGGACTTAGGAGTGTGTCCGGAATATTTTTGTGATGACCGGTGTAGAATTAAGCTTGAATCGGCAAAGTTAGTATTTTGGCGAATTCCGGTTGATAGGTAAGATTTTGATTTGAGGCTCGGAATGGAATTCCGAGAGTTGATGTAGCTTCGGTATGTCATTTTGGACTTGTCTGCAACATTTGAGATCATTCGGACTAGTTTTGACGTGTTTCGACACCGGATGTGAAAATTTGAAGTTTCAAAGTTCATAGGCTTGAATCCGTAGTGAATTTAGTATTTTTGCGTTGTTTTTGGTGATTCTAAGGAACAACTAAGTTTGTGTCATATTATGGGACTTGTTAGTATACTTTGTTGGGATTCCATGAGGCTCGGACAAATTTTGGAAGAGTTTTTGGAAGATTTTTGTCGTTTTGAGCATAAATGTAATGATCTAAAGGTTCATTTTTAGTTCTAGAGATCCAAATTTGATTCCGAGACTTCCGAAATTTTGATAATGAATTATAGGGCTGCTGGTGCATTTTTTTAGCAGCAGTGAACAGTAACCCGCGCGGGTGAACAGTAATTGCGAAAAATCTAGGCAGTGAGTTTATATCCGATTTTGGATCATTTTTCCACCATTTTCAGTCATTTTGAGAGCTTTTGGATGGGGATTGAAGGGAGTTTCAACTGAGATCGATTGGCGGTAAGTTTTATGAGTTAAATACATGATTTTATTGAAGAATCATCCTTGAAATCCAAAAAAACATAGCCAAATTATAAGAAATTAGGGCTTGAGATTGAAATTCTAAAATGAAGATTTGAGGGGTCATTTGAACTCCGATTTTGGTAAATTTTATATGTACAGACTCGTGGCGAGACGAGAAAACCGGTGATGTAACTTTCGTAATTTTTCGAGAAGTGGGCCCAGGGCTCGGGTTTTGCAAATTTCGTGATTTTCGATATTTTTCGAGTCTTTTTGATTGAGTTATATTCCCTTAGCCTATTGTAATATATTCCTTGTGGTTTTGGGAAGATTCGACGCGCGAGGAGGTCGATTCGAAAGGAAAGTTCATCGCGGAGTAGACTTTTGGCCGTCTTGAGGTGAGTAATAGATGTAAATGCTGTTCTGAGGGTTTGAAACCCCGAACATTCACATTGTAACGCTATATTAAGGCGTGACATGCACTCCATGGAGAGTGCGGGGTCGGATACTATTGGCGATTGTGACTTGGTCCATCCCGTGTGATGTTTATACTATACTGGTGATTGATACACATACTTCATTGATATTACTGGGCTTGATGCCATGTTTGGGGCCTTGTGCCGATTTGTAAAATCCTTCGAGGATTGATATTACTGCTTAGCATGATTTGCATATCATTTAATTTCAGTCCAAGGTTTTAAATGTTGTTTTGCAAACTCAGCCATAATTCTAAGTGTTGAAAACTTAAATGATATTTTTAAATGTATTCCGGGCTGGGAACTTCTGTTTTGTAAATGCCCAAGGGGCTTATTATATTATTTTCTGGACTGATTATAAAGTGACTTGAAACAGTGGTAACAATGACACTGTGTGATATACTTGAAACAGTGGTAACAATGACACTGTGTGATATACTTGAAACAGTGGTAACAATGACACTGTGTGATATACTTGAAACAGTGGTAACAATGACACTGTGTGATATACTTGAAATAGTGGTAACAATGACACTGGATGATATACTTGAACAGTGGTAACAATGGCACTGTATGATATAAATTGGTCAGGTAACAATGGCTGACCGGTCAGGTAACAATGACTGACCAAGATATTGCGCTTGGGCTGTAGGAGCCCCTCCGGAGTCTGTACACACCCCCAGTGAGCGCCGTCGACGATAAATAAATATGGATGGCTCGGGCTGCACGCCGCAGTGGGTACTGGAATGTACCATCATATGCATTGCATTGCATTCATGTATTTGTATTTATACTGGTGTTTAGCTGCTCAGTTCCATATGTTGCTGTATATTCGGATTGTAGCTTACTTTGTGTATTTACTGGATTTTCTTATCTTCGGACTGTAGTTACTTTTATTACTCACTGGGTCGGAGTACTCACTTTACTCCCTGCACCTTGTGTGCAGATCCAGGGCAGTCTCAGGCTCAGTAGATCCAGTTGATCAGCAGATCCAGCCTCTGGGAGTATCGAGGTAGCTGCACGGCGTTCGCAGCCATTGATCTTCTCCCTCCTATCCTATCTCTTTATTTCCGCATTATCAGACTTTGGATATACCATGTATTAGGATGATATTCTGTATTCTAGAGGCTCAGATTCGTGACACCGGGTCCTAGTGAGATTATATTGTGTATTTTGTTAAATTCTTCAGTACTTTAATCTTGCTTAATTGATATTTCTTTCCGCTATTTTTGATAAATTGGGTTAAGTGTTGAATAATGGTCGGGCTTGCCTAGTAGTGTGATGGGCGCCATCACGACTGGGATTTGGGTCGTGACATCGATCTTCCTTATATGATCGCATCAGAGAGCACCAGTATGATGATCCGCATTTGCTTGTCCTTAAGGACAGAGTTCAGCATGATAATGCCAAAGATGTGACAATAGGTGATGATGGCGTATTGAGGATGCAGGGCCGTATTTGTGTGCCCGATGTTGATGGGCTTAGAGATTTGATTCTTGAGGAGTCCCACAGTTTGCGGTATTCCATCCATCTGGGTGTTGCGAAGATGTATCAGGACTTGAGACAACATTACTAGTGGAGGAGAATGAGGAAAGACATTGTGGGATATGTGGCTCGGTGTCTCAACTGTGAGCAGGTGAAATATGAGCAACAGAGATCGGGCAGTTTGCTTCAGCAGATGATTATTCCTGAGTGGAAATGGGAGAGAGTTACTATGGATTTCGTGAGTGGCCTTCCTCGGACTTTGAAGAATTTTGATTCGATTTGGGTCGTTGTGGATAGGCTGACCAAGTCAGCGCATTTCATTCCGGTGTGTACCACATATTCTGCGGAGCGGCTGGCTAGGATCTTTATTCAGGAGATTGTGCGGTTGCATGGTGTTCCAGTTACTATTATTTCGGATAGAGGTACTCAGTTCACTTCTCAGTTTTGGAGGACTTTTCAGCACGAGTTGGGCACTCAGGTGGAGTTGAGTTCAGCATTTCATCCTCAGACGGACGGACAGTCCGAGCGTACTATTTAGATATTGGAGGATATGTTGCGTGCTTGCGTGATTGATTTTGGAGGTTCTTGGGTTGAATTTTTACCACTTGCAGAGTTTGCCTACAACAACAGCTATCAGTCCAGTATTCAGATGGCACCGTATGAGGCCTTATACGGGAGGCGGTGTAGAACTCCAGTGGGTTGGTTTGAGCCCGGTGAGGCTAGGTTGTTGGGGACAGATTTGGTCCAGGATGCCTTAGAAAAGGTGAAGGTGATTCAGGAAAGACTTCGCACAGCTCAGTCGCGTCAGAAGAGTTATGCAGACCGGAAGGTCCGAGATGTGTCATTTATGGAGGGCGAGAAGGTTTTGCTGAAGGTTTCGCCGATGAAGGGTGTTCTGAGGTTCAGAAAGAAAGGGAAGTTGAGTCTGCGATTTATTGGACCATTTGAGGTAATTAGGAGGATTGGAGAGGTGGCTTACGAGCTTGCTTTGCCGCCTAGATTGTCGGGTGTTCATCCGGTATTCCATGTGTCCATGCTCCGGAAGTACATTGGGGACTTGTCTCATATTTTAGATTTCAGTACAGTACAATTAGATGAAAATTTGACTTATAATGTGGAGCAAGTGGCTATTTTGAGTCGACAGGTTCAAAAATTGAGATCAAAAGATATAGCATCAGTGAAAGTACAGTGGAGAGGTCGGCTCGTGGAGGAGGCTACTTGGGAGACCGAGCAGGAGATGCGGAGCAGGTACCCGCACCTATTTGAAACTCCAAGTATGTTTCTTAACTCGCTCGAGGACGAGCGTTTGTTTTATTTGGGGAGAATGTAACGACCCGAATCGTTGTTTCCTGTATTTTCGTCTTGTATTCCTCGTTAAATGCTTATTCATGTTTCAATATGTGTACTTGGTGAATTTGAGTCACTTCGGATCGAGTTGGGTATGAAATGGGACAATTAGTCTCTTTAAGGAAGAATTAGTTTGGAAAAGTCAACCGGACGTTGACTTGTGAGTTAGAGGGCTCGAAATTAAATTCCGATGATTCGGTTAGTTTTGGGGGATGATTTAAGGCCTAGGAGCGCAATCGGAATTGATTTTGGAGGTCCGGTGAAGAAATTAGCTCATTTTGGCGAAGTTAGTATTTTGGCAATTTCCGGTTGATAGGTGAAATTTTGTTCCGACGGTCGGAATGGAATTACGAGAATTTATGTAGTTTCGTTATGTCATTTTGGACTTGTGTGCAAAATTTTAAGTCAATCGGATGTGATTTGATAGGTTTCGGCATCTGAAATAGAAGTTGGAAATTCTAAAGTTCATAAAACTTGGATTGGAGGTTGATTCATGATTTTAGCATTGTTTGATGTGATTTGAGGCCTCGTGCAAGTCCGTAATGTATTTTGGGATTGGTTGGTATCACTGGTCGGGGTCCCGGGGGCCTCAGGTGTGTTTCGGATGCCCAACGGGTCATTTTTGGAAGATTTTTTTGCCGTTTTGAGCATAAATGTAATGATCTAAAGGTTCATTTTTAGTTCTAGAGATCCAAATTTGATTTCGAGACTTCCAGAATTTAAATCATGAATTATAGGACTAATCTAGAAAATTTTGGTTTAATTTCATCAAGTCGCGATTGGGTTTTTGACGTGAAATGTGAGTTAATTGTTTAACAAGTGAAATGGGTATTGAAGTGCGCAAACGAGATTCGAATTGAGTTTTCATTGAAGGGTTGTGTTCGTATTATTATTTGTGACTCATAGGAACAAGAATCGTCTAATTCCGAGTTCATATGATGGAGTTAGAGCCATTTTAGTGAAAAATGGCTGTGCTGCAAATTTCTTAAAAGCTGCTGTATTTTCTGCAGCAGTGAACAGTACCCGTGCGTGAACCGTAACTGCGCGGGTGAACAGTGAACAGTGACCTCACGCACATGAACAGTGCCCCGCGTGAACAGTACCGAAAATTTCTGGACAGATTTAATGTCCAGCAGTCCGAGTTTGGTCATTTTTTTTGACTTCCAAGCTCGGATTTTGGGCAATTTTTAGCAAGAAATCTTGGGAAATCTTGAGGTAAGTCACTTGTGATCATTTCTACTTCATAATATTGAATTATCATCGAATAATCCGACTAGATTACATGTTTTTGAGGAGTAAATTGAAGATTTAGACCTAGGGATTTGAAAATAAGATTTGAGAGGCCATTTAAACTCCGATTTTGGTAAATTTTATATGTACGGACTCGTGGCGAGACGAGGAATCCGCTGATGTGACTTATGTAATTTTTCAAGAAGTGGGCTCGGGGCTCGGGTTTTGCGAATTTCGTGAATTTCGATATTTTTCGAGTCTTTTTGATTGGGTTATATTCCCTTAGCCTATTGTAATGTATTCGTTGTGGTTTTGACCAGATTTGACGTGTGAAGAGGTAAATTTGAGAGGCAAGGGCATAGCGGAGTAGACGTTGGACCGTCTTGAGGTGAGTAATGATTTTAAATGATGCACTGAGGGTTTGAAACCCCGGATTGCACAACATACTGCTATGTTGAGATGAGACACGCGTTGTATGATGAGCGCGGGGTCATTTACTATTGGGGATTGTGACTTGGTCCATCCCAGTTGATATTTTTACCGCGTAATTGATAAAGATATATTGTTTTTCACTATGATTGGGGTTATTGCCATATTTGTGCTTCGTGCCAATTATCTGAAATCTTTTGTGAATTTATATCACTATTTTCCTCACGAATTGAAATATTATTTGAACTCAGTCCAATTGAATTATATTATTTTGTGAACTCAGCTACATTTATACTCAACTCGAGATTTAATGATATTTATAATGCTGTTGAGCTGAGCACTATTGTTTTACTGATGCCCAAGAGGCTTATGATTATTTTCTGGACTGATTGAGGCCGAGGGCCATACGTGAGGATATGTTGAGTGATGTGAGGAGGCTTTCAGGCCTCGAGTGTTATATGAGGAGGCTTTCAGGCCTCGTGTGTGATGTGTGAAGGCTTTCAGGCCTATTGATATTGCGCTTGGGCTGTAGGAGCCCCTCCGGAGTCTGTACACACCCCCAGTGAGCGCAGGGTACCCAGGTGAGTTGGGAGTGGGCCCGAGAGGCCGTTGCTTGTGTGTGGTGAGTTGGGAGTGAGCCCGAGGGGCTGATGTTGTGTGCTGGTGAGTTGGGAGTGAGCCCGAGGGGCTGATACTATACTGAGATTTACATATTGAGCCCGAGGGGCAAGCTTTTGATTTATCCTTACTGTGGAAATTATTTGTCTTTACTGTTTTAAAAGAAGAATTATCTGATACTCACTATTTTACTGTATAACTGATTTTACTGCTTGGGATAGCGCTATATTGTGCCGTTATGAGATTTCATGTTTTCAGTCGTTATTTATTTTTATTACTCACTGGGTCGGAGTACTCACATTACTCCCTGCACCATGTGTGCAGATACAGGCAGAGCTGAGTTCGCTCCTGAGCGCTGATTCTTTCCAGACCAGGCAGTGACTAGGAGTAATGAGGTAGTTGTTGATGTCCGCAGCCCCGTTTTCTCCCTTATCTTTGTTATTTATGATAATTCCAGACTTTGTAAACTATTAGTAAACTCTGTAGTAGCTCATGACTTGTGACACCCTGATTTCGGGCTGAGTTGGGAGGGTTTTCCTTGTTCTATCACGTTTATTTCCCATTTAAGATTATATTGCCCATGATTTAGACTTATTCCTGCTAAGTAATTATAAAGAGATGTACTGTTTTGTTGATTGGCTGGCCTTGTTCTCACGAGAGGAGCCATCATGACCGGGTTGGGATTTTGGGTCGTAACACTTATATATGATATTATGGGATCGTGTGGCACACCGTCCACTATATATATATATATATATATATATATATATATATATATATATATATTATGGGAACCGGAGTTTCTTCTGTTTATTTCCGATATTTCATTTTTATCTGTTACTCCCCGATAACATGTCCCCTCCTAGCTTTACTTTGTATTATATTATTATTGTTATCTTGCACTTGTATATATATCTGTATAGGAAATTTTAGGATATGACTTGAACTTTTGTGGATATGAGTTGAACCTTTAGGATATGAATTGAAATTTTGGTTTATGTATTGGAATTTTAGTTTATAAATTGAAATTTTAGGATATGACTTGAACTTTTGTGGATATGAGTTGAACCTTTAGGATATGAATTGAAATTTTGGTTTATGTATTGGAATTTTAGTTTATAAATTGAAATTTTAGGATTTGACTTGAACTTTTGTGGATATGAGTTGAACCTTTAGGATATGAATTGAAATTTTGGTTTATGTATTGGAATTTTAGTTTATAAATTGAAATTTTAGGATTTGACTTGAACTTTTGTGGATATGAGTTGAACCTTTAGGATATGAATTGAAATTTTGGTTTATGTATTGGAATTTTAGTTTATAAATTGAAATTTTAGGATATGACTTGAACTTTTGTGGATATGAGTTGAACCTTTAGGATATGAATTGAAATTTTGGTTTATGTATTGGAATTTTAGTTTATAAATTGAAATTTTAGGATTTGACTTGAACTTTTGTGGATATGAGTTGAACCTTTAGGATATGAATTGAAATTTTGGTTTATGTATTGGAATTTTAGTTTATAAATTGAAATTTTAGGATTTGACTTGAACTTTTGTGGATATGAGTTGAACCTTTAGGATATGAATTGAAATTTTGGTTTATGTATTGGAATTTTAGTTTATAAATTGAAATTTTAGGATATGACTTGAACTTTTGTGGATATGAGTTGAACCTTTAGGATATGAATTGAAATTTTAGTTTATAAATTGAAATTTTAGGATTAGACTTCAACTTTTGTGGATATGAGTTAAACCTTTAGGATATGAATTGAAATTTTGGGTTATGTATTGGAATCTTAGTTTATAAATTGAAATTTTAGGATATGAGTTGAACATTTTGGATATGAATTGAAATTTTGGTTTATGTATTGGAATTTTAGTTTATAAATTGAAATTTTAGGATTTAACTTGAACTTTTGTGGATATGAGTTGAACCTTTAGGATATGAATTGAAATTTTGGTTTATGTATTGGAAGTTTAGTTTATAAGTTGATGTTTTAGAATTTGATTTGAACTTTTGTTGATATGAGTTGAACCTTTAGGTATGAATTGAAATTTTGGTTTATGTATTGGAATTTTAGTTTATAAATTGAAATTTTAGGATATGACTTGAAATTTTGTGGATATGAGTTGAACCTTTAGGATATGAATTGAAATTTTGGTTTATGTATAGGAAGTTTAGTTTATAAATTGAAATTTTGGTTTGTGTATTGGAATTTTATTTTATAAATTGAAATTTTAGGATTTGACTTGAACTTTTGTGGATATGAGTTGAACCTTTAGGATATGAATTGAAATTTTGGTTTATGAATTGGAATTTTAGTTTATAAATTAAAATTTTAGGATTTGACTTTAACTTTTGTGGATATGAGTTGAACCTTTACGATATGAATTGAAATTTTTGGTTTATGTATTGGAATTTTAGTTCATAAATTGAAATTTTAGGATTTGACTTGAACTTTTGTGTATATGAGTTGAACCTTTAGGATATGAATTGAAATTTTGGTTTGTGTATTGGAAATTAAGTTTATAAATTGAAATTTTAGGATTTGACTTGAACTTTTGTGGATATGAGTTGAACCTTTAGGATATGTATTGAAATTTTGGTTTATGTCTTTGAATTTTAGTTTATAAATTGAAGTTTTAGAATTTGACTTGAACTTTTATGGATATGAGTTGAACCTTTAGGATATGAATTGAAATTTTGGTTTATGTATTGAAATTTTAGTTTATAAATTAAAATTTTAGGATATGACTTGAACTTTTGTGGATATGAGTTGAACCTTTAGGATATGAATTTAAATTTTAATTTATGTATTGGAATTTTAGGATTTGACTTGAACTTTTGTGGATATGAGTTGAACCTTTAGGATATGAATTGAAATTTTGGTTTATGTATTGGAATTTTAGTTTATAAATTTAATTTTTAGGATATGACTTGAACTTTTGTGGATATGAGTTGAACTTTTAGGATATGAATTGAATTTTTGGTTTGTGTATTGGAATTTTAGTTTATAAATTGAAATTTTAGAATTTGACTTGAAATTTTGTGGATATGAGTTGAACCTTTAGGATATGAATTGAAATTTCGGTTTGTGTATTGGAATTTTAGTTTATAAATTGAAATATGAGGATATGACTTGAACTTTTGTGGATATGAGTTGAACCTTTACGATATGAATTGAATTTTTGGTTTATGTATTGGAATTTTAGTTTATAAATTGAAATTTTAGTATTTGACTTGAACCTTTGTATATATGAGTTGAACCTTTATTATATGAATTGAAATTTTGGTTTATGTATTGGAATCTTAGTTTATAAATTGAAATTTTAGGATTTTACTTCAACTTTTGTGGATATGAGTTGAACCTTTAGGATATGAATGAAATTTTGGTTTATGTATTGGAATCATAGTTTATAAATTGAAATTTTAGGATATGACTTGATCTTTTGTGGATATGAGTTGAACCTTTAGGATATGAATTGAAATTTTGGTTTATGTGCTGGAATTTTAGTTTATAAATTGAAATTTTAGGATTTGACTTGAACTTTTGTGGATATGAGTTGAACCTTTAGGATTGTCATGACCCGGATTTCCCACCATCGGATGTCGTGATGGCGCCTACTATCGGAGCTAGGCAAGCCAAATATTTAAAACACCTTTCCAGCTTTCTTTCAAACAATAAAATAAACGAGACAAAATCTAAGCGGAAGACTTTAAATCTAAAGCAACTGAAAACCAAAAGTGCGGAAGTTTGAACCAAAATGCTACCCAGAGTCTGGTGTCACTAGCTCACGGACTACTGCAGAATACTACAATCAATGTCTGAAGGGAAAATACATTATGTTTGTCTGATACTAGATAAACAAACAAAAAAAAACATGGAAAGGGACTTCGGCCTGCGAATGCCAGCTAGGCTGCCTCGAGAGTCCCTGGACTGAAGATAGCTCCCAGAAGTCCTACTGTTGCGGTCCGTAAGCTGCTCCCTGATCTGTGCACCAAAAATACACAGAGTGTAGCATCAACACAACTGACCACATGTGCTGGTAAGTGCCTGGCCTAACCCCGACGAAGTAGTGACGAGGCTAGACAGTACCTACCACAATTAACCTGTACAGATATATATACAAGTGGAAGAAAACAATAACAAGATAATACAAAGTAAAACTGGGAGGGGACATGCTATCGGGGAGTAACAGATAAAAATGAAATATCGGAAATAAATAGAAGAAACTCCGGTTTACATGATATATATATATATATATAGTGGACGGCGTGCCACACGATCCCATAATATCATATATAAGTGGACGGCGTGCCACACGATCCCATAATATCATATATAAGTGGACGGCGTGCCACACGATCCCATAATATCATATATAAGTGGACGGCGTGCCACACGATCCCATAATATCATATATAAGTGGACGGCGTGCCACACGATCCCATAATATCATATATAAGTGGACGGCGTGCCACACGATCCCATAATATCATATATAAGTGGACGGCGTGCCACACGATCCCATATTATAGTTCATAATATCTGACTTCATATAGTAGACCCCTTCAGGGGAGAATAACAACTCAATACCTTTAACCCGGCAAGGGTACAGCTAACAGCCCAAAATATCCCGACAAGGGAGAATATATATATATCAGTCTACACATCCCGGCAAGGGAGTATTCACAACACATTCTTCTTTTAAATCATTCTTCCTCAACCGTTCACATTATATGAAACTTATCAAATAAACATGGAGCTTGTGTCACATTATTCGAATTAAAAGCAATCAAGACTCACGGTCATGCTAGACTCCGGTGCATAGATAACCGTCACCATGTCTATACACCGTACTCCACATTAGCAAGTAGCAAATATCATCCTAATCCTATTCCCTCAAGTCAAAGTTAGAACAAACACTTACCTCAAATGCTCCAAACTCAACTCACGCTTCTAGTATAGCTTTACCTCTTGATTCCACCACCAATCCGCTCGGATCTAGTCATAAGTTACTTAATCACATTAATAATTACTAAATGAATCATCCCCAATGCATGAAAATAGATTTTTCAAGGTTTTTCCCAAAAAGGTCAAAAATACCCCCGGACCCACGTGGTCGAAACTCGAGGTTCGGACCAAAACCCGGTTACCCATTCCCCCATGAATCCCAATAGATGATTTGTTTTTAAATCGGACCCCAAATTGAGGTCCAACTTCTCAATTTGTAGAAAACCTAGGTTCTACCCAAAACACCCAATTTTCCCCATGAAAATCTTTGATTTGAAGTTGAAATTATGTTAAAAGATGTTAAGGGATAAAGAAATTAAGTTAGAAATCACTTACCAATCGTTTTGGAGAAGAAAAGTTGTTTGGAAAATCGCCTCTTAGGTTTTGGGTTTTTGAAAAGTGAAAAATGACTGAGATTTCCGAACTTGTATACCTTTCTGAGGACCTGGCGCGGACCGCAAAAAAATGTGTTGCGGCCGCGCCGAGTGGAAGAAAAGTGGGGCTTCTCTGAACCCTTCCAGCGCGGACCGCACTGTTTTGGTGCGCGGCCGCGCTGGCTAACCTGAAACCCTAGCCTTCAAACTCAGCCGCACGGATCGCACAGAAAGGCATCGCGGCCGCGCGGAAATGACCGCGGCCGCGCTGGTGTCTGCAACACCTGAACCTGCATTTTCTTAAGTCCAAGACCTCCCGGGCCCCATTCAAAACTCACCCGAGCCCTCGGGGCTCCAAACCAAACATGCACACAACCTTAAAAACATCTTACGGACTTACTCGTGCGATCAAATCGCCAAAATAACATCATATACATAGGATCAAGCCTCAAACACATGATTTTCTTTTCTTCAACTTTCATAACTCAAATTCTCCATTTTTAGTCCGAAACACGTCATATGACGTCCGTTTTTAGCCAAACTTTACAGATAGTGCTTAACACATATTTAAGACTTGTACCGGGCGTCGGAACCAAAATACGAGCCCGATACCTATATTTTCTAACTCCTTTTCATTTCAAATTTTCATATCAAATTTCAGAAAAACAATTTCTTTCAAAAATTCATTTCTCGGGCTTGGGCCCTCAGAATTTGATTCCGGGCACACGCCCAAGTCCCATATTTTTCTACGGACCCTCCGGGACCGTCAAATCACAGGTCCGGGTCCGTTTACCCAAAATGTTGACCGAAGTCAACATTATGCATATTAATAAAAAAATTCATCAAATCTTTCACATAATTCACATATTCTAACATAAAAACTTTCCGGCTACGCGCCTGAACTGCGCACGCCAATCGAGGCAACTAAAAGCGAGGTTTTCAAGGCCTCGGGAGCACGGAACAAGGAAGAATTACGGTGATGACCCCTTCGGTCGTCACATTCTCCACCTCTAAAACAACCGTTCGTCCTCGAACGGACAAAAGAAAGAAGTACCTGAGTCGGGAAATAAATGAGGATAACGGCTCTGCATATCGGACTCGGACTCCCAGGTCGATGCCTCAGGAGGCTGACCTCTCCACTGAACACGCACCGAAGGAAAACTCTTCGACTTCAACTGTCGAACCTGCCGGTCTAGAATAGCCACCGGCTCCTCCTCATATGACAGATCCTTGTCCAATTGGACAGTGCTGAAATCTAACACGTGCGATGGATCTTCGCGATACTTCCGGAGCATAGACACATAAAACACGGGATGCACAGCTGACAAGCTAGGTGGCAAGGCAAGTCTATAAGCCACCTCTCCCACATGATCAAGAATCTCAAATGGACTGATGAACCTAGGGCTGAGCTTGCCCTTCTTCCCAAATCTCATCACGCCTTTCATAGGCGATACAGGAGCAATACCCGCTCACCAACCATGAATGCAACATCTCTGAACTTGCGGTCTGCGTAACTCTTCTGTCTGGACTGAGCTGTACGAAGTCTATCCTGAATAATCCTGACTTTGTCCAAGGCTTCCTGAACCAGATCCGTACACAATAATCAAGCCTCTCCCGGCTCAAACCATCCAACTGGAGACCGACATCGCCTACCATACAATGCCTCGTACGGAGCCATCTGAATGTTGGACTGGTAGCTGTTGTTGTAGCCAAACTCTGCTAAAGGCAAAAACTGGTCCCACGATCCTCCAAAATCAATGACACAGGCTCGGAGCATGTCCTCAAGAACCTGAATAGTCCTCTCGGACTGATCGTCCGTCTGGGGATGGAATGCTGTACTCAACTCAATCTGGGTGCCCAACTCTCGTTGAACAGCTCTCCAGAAATGTGAGGTAAACTGCGTACCCCGATCCGAAATGATAGATAGCGGCACCCCATGAAGGCGAACAATCTCCCTGATATAAATCTAGGCTAACCTTTCGGACGAATATGTGGCTACAACAGGAACAAAATGCGCTGACTTGGTCAGCCTATTAACAATGACCCAAACTGCATCAAACTTTTTCCGAGTCATCGGAAGTCCAGTAACGAAATCCATCATAATCCGCTCCCACTTCCACTCGGGAAGTGCAATCCTCTGAGATAGACCACCAGGTCTTTGATACTCGTACTTAACCTGCTGATAATTCAAACATCGAGCCACGTGCGCAATGATGTCTTTCTTCATCTTACGCCACCAATAGTGCTGCCTCAGATCTTGATACATCTTCGCGGTACCCGAGTGAATAGAATACCGAGAACTATGGGCCTCCACTAAGATCAACTCTCGAATCCCATCAACATTGGGCACACAAACTCGCCCTTGCAATCTCAATACACCATCATCATCTAAGGTTACTTTCTTGGCACCTCCACGTTGCACCGTGTCTCTCAAGACACACAAATGGGGATCCTCAAACTGCCGCTCGCGGATACGCTCTAATAGTGAGGAACGAGCAACCGTGCAAGCTAACACTTTGCTAGGCTCAGAAATATCCAACCTCACAAGACGATTGGCCAAGGCCTGAACATCCAAAGCAAGCGATCTCTGGCTGACTGGAATATAAGCAAGACTACCCATGCTGGCGGACTTCCTGCTCAATGCATCGGCCACCACATTGGCCTTCCCCGGGTGGTATAAGATAGTAACATCATAATCCTTTAGCAACTCTAACCACCTCCTCTGCCTCAAATTCAACTCTTTCTGCTTGAACAGATACTGAAGACTCTTGTGATCAGTGTAAACCTCACACGTCACGCCATATAAGTAATGCCTCCAGATATTCAAGGCATGAACAATGGCTGCCAACTCGAGATTATAAACCGGATAATTCTTCTCGTAGATCTTCAACTGCCTCGAAGCATAGGCAATGACTTTGCCTTCCTGCATCAACACTGCACCAAGCCCAATACGAGACGCATCACAATAGACCGTATATGGCCCTGAACCTATGGGCAAAACCAATACCGGTGCCGTAGTCAGAGCCCTCTTGAGCTTCTGAAAGCTCGCCTCACACTCATCCGACCACCTGAACTGGACACCCTTTTGGGTCAATTTGGTCATAGGGGCTGCAATGGATGAAAACCCCTACACGAACCGACAGTAGTAACCTGCCAACCCCAGGAAACTTCGAATATCCGTAGCTGAAGCTGGTCGAGGCCAGTTCTTGACTGCCTCTATCTTCTTCGGGTCTACCTGAATACCTGCTGCTGATACGACATGACCCAGGAATGCGACCGAACTCAACCAAAACTCGCACTTTGAGAACTTAGCATACAACTGACTATCCTTTAGGGTCTGAAGGACCACTCTGAGGTGCTGCTCATGCTCCTCCTGACTGCGGGAGTATATAAGAATATCGTCAATGAAGACTATCACGAACAAGTCCAAATAAGGTCTGAACACTCGGTTCATCAACTCCATGAACGCTGCTGGGGCATTAGTCAATCCAAATGACATGACCAAAAACTTATAGTGCCCATACCGAGTGCGAAATGCTGTCTTAGGGACATCAGACGCCCTAATCCTCAGCTGGTGGTAGCCAGATCTCAAATCTATCTTTGAAAACACCCCCGCACCCTTAAGCTGGTCGAATAAATCGTCAATCCTCGGCAGTGGATACTTATTCTTAATTGTAACCTTGTTCAATTGCCATTAATCGATGCACATCCTCATTGAACCATCCTTTTTCTTAACAAACAACACCGGCGCACCCCAAGGCGAAACACTGAGTCTAATGAAACCTCTCTCAAGCAAATCCTGCAGCTGTTCCTTTAACTCTTTCAACTCCGGTGTGGCCATACGATATGGCGGGATAGAAATGGGCTACGTGTCCGGGGCCAAATCAATACAAAAGTCGATATCCCTATCGGGCGGCATACCCGGCAAGTCTGAAGGGAAAACCTCAGGAAACTCCCGAACAACGGGCACAGAATCAATAGAAGGGGCATCTACGCTAGAATCGCGAACATACGCCAAGTAGGCCAAACATCCCTTCTCGACCATACGTCGAGCTTTCATATACGAGATAACACTGCGGGTACAATGACCAGAAGTCCCTCTCCACTCTAAAACAGGGTAAATCCGGTAAGGCTAAGGTCACGGTCTTGGTATGGCAATCCAAGATAGCATGGTACGGGGATAACCAATCCATCCCCAATATAACATCAAAGTCGACCATGTCCAAAAGCAACAAATCAACACGGGTTTCAAGACCCCCAAACACTACGATACAAGAACGATGAACTTGGTTGACTACAATAGAGTCACCCACCGGTGTTGACACATAAACAGGAATACTCAACGAGTCACTAGGTATAACCAAATAGGGTACAAAATAGGACGACACATATGAATAGGTAGATCCGGGATCAAATAGCACAGAAGCATCCCTATCACAGACCAGAATAGTACCTGTAATCACAGCATCTGATGACTCAGCCTCTGGCCTGGTTGGCAAAGCATAACAACGGGGCTGGGCCCCACCTCCCTGAATCATATCCCTGGGACGATTTGCTGCTGGTTGACCCCTACCTCTAGCGGTCTGAGCTCCACCTCTAAAACCTCTACCTCCACCTCTATGTCCTCTACCCCCGCCTCTAGCTGGCTGGGCAAGCTATGGGGCAACTGGTGCCTGGATCATCGGGCGAGAACCCTGCTGCTGCGAGCTGCTGGAAACTCGAGGGCAATATCTAGCAATGTGACTCACATCGCCGCAGGTATAACAAGCCCTCGGCTGCTGAGAATAATGAAGTTGTGGTGTACTGATAGGTGCTGATGAAGAACTGAAAAGCTGCTGGTCAGAATACTGCGGCTGAGAACCACGACCACCTGGTGTACCATGAGAAGCCTGGAGAGCTGACTGAAAGGGCCTCGAAGGATGGCCTCTACCATAAGAGTCCCTACCTCTAGACGAGGTACCACTGAATCTACCAGAATGACGGGGCCTCTTATCTGACCCATGACCACCTCCCTGAGCAAGTGCCATCTCTATCCAGTGGGCACCATCTGCCGCCTCCTGAAATGAAATCTCACTACCGGCACTCATGGCCATCTGAACACGGATCGGCTGGGCCAACCCATCAATAAACCTCTGCACCCTCTCTATATCGGTGCGGAGTATCACAGTGGCATAATGAGCAAGATCAATGAACCGGGTCTCATACTGGGTGACCGTGATAGGACCCTACTGGAGACGCTCAAACTGACTGCGAAGAGCATCTCGCTGAGTAACTGGGAGAAACTTCCCCAGAAATAACTCTAAAAACTGATCCCAGGTCAATGATGACGACCCTGCTGGCCTGGCTAAACAGAAATCCCTCCACCAAGTCTTGGCGGATCCTGCCAGGCGAAAAGTGGCAAAGTCGACCCCATTGGTTTCTACAATGCCCATAGTCCGTAGAACCTCATGACAGCTGAATATGAAATCCTAAGCATCCTCTGAGGGAGTGCCACTATTTGTAGTAGTGAAGAGCTTGGTGAAATGATCAAGCCTCCACAAAGCATCCGCGGACATAGCCGCACTATCACTGGACTGAGCTGCAATACCTGGCTGGGCTGCCACAGCTGGTTGAACTGCTGGAACCTGAGCCTGAGGAGCTACCGGCTCTGGAGTACGAGTATCGGGAGTCTGAACTCCTCCCCCAGCCTGAGATGTGGCTGGAACTGCGGGAAGCAACCCGCTCTAGAAATGCCCTCCATAAAGCCTACCAGTCAGACCAAAGCGTCCTGAAGCACTAGAGTGGCTATGAAACCCTTTGGGACCTGAGCTGGGCCCACTGGAACAGCTGGGGCCGGAACCTCCTCCTCAAAATCGACCTGAGGCTCCGTCGCTGGAAATGCTGCTTGGGGCTGAGCCCTGCCCCGGCCTCGGCCTCTGGCATGGCCTCGGCCTCGCCCTCTGCCCCTAATAAGGGCTGCTGTTGGGGGCTCAGGCTGTTGCGCGGTAGAAGAGGAAGCACGTGTCCTCGCCATCTGCGGAAGAACAGAGTGGAAAGACAATCAGTAATTGAGAAACAAAATCGCACGACAAGAATGAACAAGGTGAAGTTTTCCTAACTCGGTAGCCTCTACAGGATAAATACAGACGTCTCCGTACCGATCCCTCAGACTCTACTGAGCTTGCCCGTGAGTTGTGAGACCTAAGTAACATAGGGCTTTGATACCAACTTGTCACGACCCGGATTTCCCACCATCGGGTGTCGTGATGGCGCCTACTATCGGAGCTAGGCAAGCCAAATATTTAAAACACCTTTCCTGCTTTCTTTCAAACAATAAAATAAACGAGACAAAATCTAAGCGGAAGACTTTATATCTAAAGCAACTGAAAACAAAAAGTGCGGAAGTTTGAACCAAAATGCTACCCAGAGTCTGGTGTCACTAGCTCACGGACTACTGCAGAATACTACAATCAATGTCTGAAGGGAAAATACATCATGTTTGTCTGATACAAGATAAACAAACAAAAAAAACATGGAAAGGGACTTCGGCCTGCGAATGCCAGCTAGGCTACCTCGAGAGTCCCTGGACTGAAGATAGCTCCCAGAAGTCCTACTGCTGCGGTCCGTAAGCTGCTCCCTGATCTGTGCACCAAAAATGCACAGAGTGTAGCATCAGCACAACCGACCCCATGTGCTGGTAAGTGCCTGGCCTAACCCCGGCGAAGTAGTGACGAGGCTAGACAGTACCTACCACAATTAACCTGTACAGATATATATACAACAAGTGCAAGAAAACAATAACAAGATAATACAAAGTAAAACTGGGAGGGGACATGCTATCGGGGAGTAACAGATAAAAATGAAATATCGGAAATAAATAGAAGAAACTCCGGTTTCCATGATATATATATATATATATATATATATATAGTGGACGGCGTGCCACACGATCCCATAATATCATAATTAAGTGGACGACGTGCCACACGATCCCATAATATCATATATAAGTGGACGGCGTGCCACACGATCCCATAATATCATATATAAGTGGACGACGTGCCACACGATCCCATAATATCATATATAAGTGGACGGCGTGCCACACGATCCCATAATATCATATATAAGTGGACGGCGTGCCACACGATCCCATAATATCATATATAAGTGGACGGCGTGCCACACGATCCCATAATATCATATATAAGTGGACGGCGTGCCACACGATCCCATAATATAGATCGTAATATCTGACTTCATATAGTATACCCCTTTAGGGGAGAATAACAACTCAATACCTTTAACCCGGCAAGAGTACAACTAACAGCCCAAAATATCCCGACAAGGGAGAATATATATATCAGTCTACACATCCCGACAAGGGAGTATTCACAACACATTCTCCTTTTAAATCATTCTTCCTCAACCGTTCACATTATATGAAACTTATCAAATAAACAAGGAGCTTGTGTCACATTATTCGAATTAAAAGCAATCAAGACTCACGGTCATGCTAGACTCCGGTGCATAGATAACCGTCACCATGCCTATACACCGTACTCCACATTAGCAAGTAGCAAATATCATCCTAATCCTATTCCCTCAAGCCAAAGTTAGAACAAACACTTACCTCGAATGCTCCAAACTCAACTCACGCTTCTAGTATAGCTTTACCTCTTGATTCCACCACCAATCCGCTCGGATCTAGTCATAAGTTACTTAATCACATTAATAATTACTAAATGAATCATCCCCAATGCATGAAAATAGATTTTTCAAGGTTTTTCCCAAAAAGGTCAAAAATACCCCCGGACCCACGTGGTCGAAACTCGAGGTTCGGACCAAAACCCGGTTACCCATTCCCCCATGAATCCCAATAGATGATTTGTTTTTAAATCGGACCCCAAATTGAGGTCCAACTTCTCAATTTGTAGAAAACCTAGGTTCTACCCAAAACACCCAATTTTTCCCATGAAAATCTTTGATTTGAAGTTGAAATTATGTTAAAAGATGTTAAGGAATAAAGAAATTAAGTTAGAAATCACTTACCAATCGTTTTGGAGAAAAAAAGTTGTTTGGAAAATTGCCTCTTAGGTTTTGGGTTTTTTGAAAAGTGAAAAATGACTGAGATTTTCCGAACTTGTATACCTTTCTGAGGACCTAGCGCGGACCGTACAAAAATGTGTTGCGGCCGCGCCGAGTGGAAGAAAAGTGGGGCTTAACTGAACCCTTCCAGCGCGGACCGCACTGTTTTGGTGCACGGCCGCGCTGGCTAACCTGAAACCCTAGCCCTCAGACTCAGCCACGCGGACTGCACAAAAATGCATCGCGGCCTCGCGGCTCCAGCCCGGACCGCGCGGAAATGACCGCGGCCGCGCTGGTGTCTGCAACACCTGAACCTGCATTTTCTTAAGTCCAAGACCTCCCGGGCCCCATTCAAAACTCACCCGAGCCCTCGGGGCTCCAAACCAAACATGCACACAACCTTAAAAACATCTTACGGACTTACTCGTGCGATCAAATCGCCAAAATAACATCATATACATAGGATCAAGCCTCAAACACATGATTTTCTTTTCTTCAACTTTCATAACTCAAATTCTCCATTTTTAGTCCGAAACACGTCATATGACGTCCGTTTTTAGCCAAACTTTACAGATAGTGCTTAACACATATTTAAGACTTGTACCGGGCGTCGGAACCAAAATACGAGCCCGATACCTATATTTTCTAACTCCTTTTCATTTCAAATTTTCATATCAAATTTCAGAAAAACAATTTCTTTCAAAAATTCATTTCTCGGGCTTGGGACCTCAGAATTTGATTCCGGGCACACGCCCAAGTCCCATATTTTTCTACGGACCCTCCGGGACCGTCAAATCACAGGTCAGGTCCGTTTACCCAAAATGTTAACCGAAGTTAACATTATGCATATTAATACCAAAATTCATCAAATATTTCACATAATTCACATATTCTAACATAAAAACTTTCCGGCTACGCGCCCGAATTGTGCACGCCAAAAAAAGGCAACTAAAAGCGAGGTTTTCAATGCCTCGGGAGCACAGAACAAGGAAGAATTACGGTGATGACCCCTTGGGTCGTCACAATGATATGAATTGAAATTTTGGTTTGTGTATTGGAATTTTAGTTTATAAATTGAAATTTTAGGATTTGACTTGAACTTTTGTGGATATCAGTTGAACCTTTAGGATATGAATTGAAATTTTGGTTTATGTATTGGAATTTTAGTTTATAAACTGATATTTTAGGATTTGACTTGAACTTTTGTGGATATGAGTTTAACCTTTAGGATATGAATTGAAATTTTGGTTTATGTATTGGAATTTTAGTTTATAAATTGGAATTTTAGGATTTGACTTGAACTTTTGTGGATATGATTTGAACCTTTAGGATATGAATTAAAATTTTGGTTTATGTATTGGAATTTTAGTTTATAAATTGAAATTTTAGGATATGACTTGAACTTTTGTAGATATGAGTTGAACCTTTAGGATATGAATTGAATTTTTGGTTTAAGTATTGGAATTTTAGTTTACAAATTGAAATTTTAGGATTTGACTTGAACTTTTGTGGATATGAATTGAACCTTTAGGATATGAATTGAAATTTTGGTTTGTGTATTGGAATTTTAGTTTATAAATTGAAATTTTAGGATTTGAATTGAACTTTTGTGGATATGAGTTGAACCTTTAGGATATGAATTAAAATTTTGGTTTATGTCTTGGAATTTTAGTTTATAAATTAAAGTTTTAGGATTTGATTTGAACTTTTGTGGATATGAGTTGGACCTTCAGTCTATGAATTGAAATTTTGTTTTAAGTATTGGAATTTTAGTTTATAAATTGAAATTTTAGGATATGACTTGAACTTTTGTTGATATGAGTTGAACCTTTAGGATATGAATTGAAATTTTAATTTATGTATTGGAATTTTAGTTTATAAATTGAAATTTTAAGATTTGACTTGAACTTTTGTGGACATGATTGAACCTTTAGGATATGAATTGAATTTTTTGTTTATGTATTGGAATTTTAGTTTATAAATTGAAATTTTAGGATTTGACTTGAATTTTTTATGTATATGAGTTGAACCTTTAGGATATGAATTAAAATTTTGGTTTGTGTATTGGAATTTTAGTTTATAAATTGAAATTTTAGGATTTGACTTGAACTTTTGTGGATATCAGTTGAACCTTTAGGATATGAATAGAAATTTTGGTTTATGTATTGGAATTTTAGTTTATAAACTGATATTTTAGGATTTGACTTGAACTTTTGTGGATATGAGTTTAACCTTTAGGATATGAATTGAAATTTTGGTTTATGTATTGGAATTTTAGTTTATAAATTGGAATTTTAGGATTTGACTTGAACTTTTGTGGATATGATTTGAACCTTTAGGATATGAATTAAAATTTTGGTTTATGTATTGGAATTTTAGTTTATAAATTGAAATTTTAGGATATGACTTGAACTTTTGTAGATATGAGTTGAACCTTTAGGATATGAATTGAATTTTTGGTTTAAGTATTGGAATTTTAGTTTACAAATTGAAATTTTAGGATTTGACTTGAACTTTTGTGGATATGAATTGAACCTTTAGGATATGAATTGAAATTTTGGTTTGTGTATTAGAATTTTAGTTTATAAATTGAAATTTTAGGATTTGAATTGAACTTTTGTGGATATGAGTTGAACCTTTAGGATATGAATTGAAATTTTGGTTTATGTCTTGGAATTTTAGTTTATAAATTAAAGTTTTAGGATTTGATTTGAACTTTTGTGGATATGAGTTGGACCTTCAGTCTATGAATTGAAATTTTGTTTTATGTATTGGAATTTTAGTTTATAAATTGAAATTTTAGGATATGACTTGAACTTTTGTTGATATGAGTTGAACCTTTAGGATATGAATTGAAATTTTAATTTATGTATTGGAATTTTAGTTTATAAATTGAAATTTTAAGATTTGACTTGAACTTTTGTGGACATGATTGAACCTTTAGGATATGAATTGAATTTTTTGTTTATGTATTGGAATTTTAGTTTATAAATTGAAATTTTAGGATTTGACTTGAATTTTTTATGTATATGAGTTGAACCTTTAGGATATGAATTAAAATTTTGGTTTGTGTATTGGAATTTTAGTTTATAAATTGAAATTTTAGGATTTGAATTGAAATTTTGTGGATATGAGTTGAACCTTTAGGATATGAATTGAAATTTTGGTTTATGTATTGGAATTTTACTTTATAAATTGAAATTTTAGGATTTGACTTGAACTTTTGTGGATATGAGTTGAACCTTTATGATATGAATTGAAATTTTGGTTTATTTATTGGAATCTTAGTTTATAAATTGAAATTTTAGGATTTTACTTCAACTTTCGTGGATATGAGTTGAACCTTTAGGATATGAATTGAAATTTTGGTTTATGTATTGGAATCTTAGTTTATAAATTGAAATTTTAGGATATGACTTGAACTTTTGTGGATATGAGTTGAACCTTTAGGATATGAATTGAAATTTTGGTTTATGTATTGGAATTTTAGTTTATAAATTGAAATTTTAGGATTTGACTTGAACTTTTGTGGATATGAGTTGAACCTTTAGGATATGAATTGAAATTTTGGTTTATGTATTGGAATTTTAGTTTATAAATTGAAATTTTAGGATTTGACTTGAACTTTTGTGGATATGAGTTGAACCTTTAGGATATGAATTGAAATTTTGGTTTATGTATTGGAATTTTAGTTTATAAATTGAAATTTTAGGATTTGACTTGAACTTTTGTGGATATGAGTTGAACCTTTAGGATATGAATTGAAATTTTGGTTTATGTATTGGAATTTTAGTTTATAAATTGAAATTTTAGGATTTGACTTGAACTTTTGTGGATATGAGTTGAACCTTTAGGATATGAATTGAAATTTTGGTTTATGTATTGGAATTTTAGTTTATAAATTGAAATTTTAGGATTTGACTTGAACTTTTGTGGATATGAGTTGAACCTTTAGGATATGAATTGAAATTTTGGTTTATGTATTGGAATTTTAGTTTATAAATTGAAATTTTAGGATATGACTTGAACTTTTGTGGATATGAGTTGAACCTTTAGGATATGAATTGAAATTTTGGTTTATGTATTGGAATTTTAGTTTATAAATTGAAATTTTAGGATTTGACTTGAACTTTTGTGGATATGAGTTGAACCTTTAGGATATGAATTGAAATTTTGGTTTATGTATTGGAATTTTAGTTTATAAATTGAAATTTTAGGATTTGACTTGAACTTTTGTGGATATGAGTTGAACCTTTAGGATATGAATTGAAATTTTGGTTTATGTATTGGAATTTTAGTTTATAAATTGAAATTTTAGGATTTGACTTGAACTTTTGTGGATATGAGTTGAACCTTTAGGATATGAATTGAAATTTTGGTTTATGTATTGGAATTTTAGTTTATAAATTGAAATTTTAGGATATGACTTGAACTTTTGTGGATATGAGTTGAACCTTTAGGATATGAATTGAAATTTTGGTTTATGTATTGGAATTTTAGTTTATAAATTGAAATTTTAGGATTTGACTTGAACTTTTGTGGATATGAGTTGAACCTTTAGGATATGAATTGAAATTTTGGTTTATGTATTGGAATTTTAGTTTATAAATTGAAATTTTAGGATTTGACTTGAACTTTTGTGGATATGAGTTGAACCTTTAGGATATGAATTGAAATTTTGGTTTATGTATTGGAATTTTAGTTTATAAATTGAAATTTTAGGATTTGATTTGAACTTTTGTTGATATGAGTTGAACCTTTAGGATATGAATTGAAATTTTGGTTTATGTATTGGAGTTTTAGTTTATAAATTGAGATTTTAGGATATGACTTGAAATTTTGTGGATATGAGTTGAACCTTTAGGATATGAATTGAAATTTTAATTTATGTATTGAAATTTTAGTTTATAAATTGGAATTTTATGATTTGACTTGAACTTTTGTGGATATGAGTTGAACCTTTAGGATATGAATTGAAAGTTTGGTTTATGTATTGGAATTTTAGTTTATAAATTGAAATTTTAGGATATGACTTGAACTTTTGTGGATATGAGTTGAACCTTTAGGATATGAATTGAAATTTTGGTTTATGTATTGGAATTTTAGTTTATAAATTGAAATTTTAGGATTTGACTTGAACTTTTGTGGATATGAGTTGAACCTTTAGGATATGAATTGAAATTTTGGTTTATGTATTGGAATTTTAGTTTATAAATTGAAATTTTAGGATTTGACTTGAACTTTTGTGGATATGAGTTGAACCTTTAGGATATGAATTGAAATTTTGGTTTATGTATTGGAATTTTAGTTTATAAATTGAAATTTTAGGATTTGACTTGAACTTTTGTGGATATGAGTTGAACCTTTAGGATATGAATTGAAATTTTGGTTTATGTATTGGAATTTTAGTTTATAAATTGAAATTTTAGGATTTGACTTGAACTTTTGTGGATATGAGTTGAACCTTTAGGATATGAATTGAAATTTTGGTTTATGTATTGGAATTTTAGTTTATAAATTGAAATTTTAGGATTTGACTTGAACTTTTGTGGATATGAGTTGAACCTTTAGGATATGAATTAAAATTTTGGTTTATGTATTGGAATTTTAGTTTATAAATTAAAATTTTAGGATTTGACTTGAACTTTTGTGGATATGAGTTGAACCTTTAGGATATGAATTCAAATTTTGGTTTATGTCATTGAATTTTAGTTTATAAATTGATGTTTTAGAATTTGATTTGAAATTTTGTTGATATGAGTTGAACCTTTAGGATATGAATTGAAATTTTGGTTTATGTATTGGAGTTTTAGTTTATAAATTGAGATTTTAGGATATGACTTGAAATTTTGTGGATATGAGTTGAACCTTTAGGATATGAATTGAAATTTTAATTTATGTATTGAAATTTTAGTTTATAAATTGGAATTTTAGGATTTGACTTGAACTTTTGTGGATATGAATTGAAATTTTGGTTTATGTATTGGAATTTTAGTTTATAAATTGGAATTTTAGGATTTGACTTGAACTTTTGTGGATATGATTTGAACCTTTAGGATATGAATTAAAATTTTGGTTTATGTATTGGAATTTTAGTTTATAAATTGAAATTTTAGGATATGACTTGAACTTTTGTAAATATGAGTTGAACCTTTAGGATATGAATTGAATTTTTGGTTTAAGTATTGGAATTTTAGTTTACAAATTGAAATTTTAGGATTTGACTTGAACTTTTGTGGATATGAATTGAACCTTTAGGATATGAATTGAAATTTTGGTTTGTGTATTGGAATTTTAGTTTATAAATTGAAATTTTAGGATTTGAATTGAACTTTTGTGGATATGAGTTGAACCTTTAGGATATGAATTAAAATTTTGGTTTATGTCTTGGAATTTTAGTTTATAAATTAAAGTTTTAGGATTTGATTTGAACTTTTGTGGATATGAGTTGGACCTTCAGTCTATGAATTGAAATTTTGTTTTAAGTATTGGAATTTTAGTTTATAAATTGAAATTTTAGGATATGACTTGAACTTTTGTTGATATGAGTTGAACCTTTAGGATATGAATTGAAATTTTAATTTATGTATTGGAATTTTAGTTTATAAATTGAAATTTTAAGATTTGACTTGAACTTTTGTGGACATTATTGAACCTTTAGGATATGAATTGAATTTTTTGTTTATGTATTGGAATTTTAGTTTATAAATTGAAATTTTAGGATTTGACTTGAATTTTTTATGTATATGAGTTGAACCTTTAGGATATGAATTAAAATTTTGGTTTGTGTATTGGAATTTTAGTTTATAAATTGAAATTTTAGGATTTGACTTGAACTTTTGTGGATATCAGTTGAACCTTTAGGATATGAATAGAAATTTTGGTTTATGTATTGGAATTTTAGTTTATAAACTGATATTTTAGGATTTGACTTGAACTTTTGTGGATATGAGTTTAACCTTTAGGATATGAATTGAAATTTTGGTTTATGTATTGGAATTTTAGTTTATAAATTGGAATTTTAGGATTTGACTTGAACTTTTGTGGATATGATTTGAACCTTTAGGATATGAATTAAAATTTTGGTTTATGTATTGGAATTTTAGTTTATAAATTGAAATTTTAGGATATGACTTGAACTTTTGTAGATATGAGTTGAACCTTTAGGATATGAATTGAATTTTTGGTTTAAGTATTGGAATTTTAGTTTACAAATTGAAATTTTAGGATTTGACTTGAACTTTTGTGGATATGAATTGAACCTTTAGGATATGAATTGAAATTTTGGTTTGTGTATTAGAATTTTAGTTTATAAATTGAAATTTTAGGATTTGAATTGAACTTTTGTGGATATGAGTTGAACCTTTAGGATATGAATTGAAATTTTGGTTTATGTCTTGGAATTTTAGTTTATAAATTAAAGTTTTAGGATTTGATTTGAACTTTTGTGGATATGAGTTGGACCTTCAGTCTATGAATTGAAATTTTGTTTTATGTATTGGAATTTTAGTTTATAAATTGAAATTTTAGGATATGACTTGAACTTTTGTTGATATGAGTTGAACCTTTAGGATATGAATTGAAATTTTAATTTATGTATTGGAATTTTAGTTTATAAATTGAAATTTTAAGATTTGACTTGAACTTTTGTGGACATGATTGAACCTTTAGGATATGAATTGAATTTTTTGTTTATGTATTGGAATTTTAGTTTATAAATTGAAATTTTAGGATTTGACTTGAATTTTTTATGTATATGAGTTGAACCTTTAGGATATGAATTAAAATTTTGGTTTGTGTATTGGAATTTTAGTTTATAAATTGAAATTTTAGGATTTGAATTGAAATTTTGTGGATATGAGTTGAACCTTTAGGATATGAATTGAAATTTTGGTTTATGTATTGGAATTTTACTTTATAAATTGAAATTTTAGGATTTGACTTGAACTTTTGTGGATATGAGTTGAACCTTTATGATATGAATTGAAATTTTGGTTTATTTATTGGAATCTTAGTTTATAAATTGAAATTTTAGGATTTTACTTCAACTTTCGTGGATATGAGTTGAACCTTTAGGATATGAATTGAAATTTTGGTTTATGTATTGGAATCTTAGTTTATAAATTGAAATTTTAGGATATGACTTGAACTTTTGTGGATATGAGTTGAACCTTTAGGATATGAATTGAAATTTTGGTTTATGTATTGGAATTTTAGTTTATAAATTGAAATTTTAGGATTTGACTTGAACTTTTGTGGATATGAGTTGAACCTTTAGGATATGAATTGAAATTTTGGTTTATGTATTGGAATTTTAGTTTATAAATTGAAATTTTAGGATTTGACTTGAACTTTTGTGGATATGAGTTGAACCTTTAGGATATGAATTGAAATTTTGGTTTATGTATTGGAATTTTAGTTTATAAATTGAAATTTTAGGATTTGACTTGAACTTTTGTGGATATGAGTTGAACCTTTAGGATATGAATTGAAATTTTGGTTTATGTATTGGAATTTTAGTTTATAAATTGAAATTTTAGGATTTGACTTGAACTTTTGTGGATATGAGTTGAACCTTTAGGATATGAATTGAAATTTTGGTTTATGTATTGGAATTTTAGTTTATAAATTGAAATTTTAGGATTTGACTTGAACTTTTGTGGATATGAGTTGAACCTTTAGGATATGAATTGAAATTTTGGTTTATGTATTGGAATTTTAGTTTATAAATTGAAATTTTAGGATATGACTTGAACTTTTGTGGATATGAGTTGAACCTTTAGGATATGAATTGAAATTTTGGTTTATGTATTGGAATTTTAGTTTATAAATTGAAATTTTAGGATTTGACTTGAACTTTTGTGGATATGAGTTGAACCTTTAGGATATGAATTGAAATTTTGGTTTATGTATTGGAATTTTAGTTTATAAATTGAAATTTTAGGATTTGACTTGAACTTTTGTGGATATGAGTTGAACCTTTAGGATATGAATTGAAATTTTGGTTTATGTATTGGAATTTTAGTTTATAAATTGAAATTTTAGGATTTGACTTGAACTTTTGTGGATATGAGTTGAACCTTTAGGATATGAATTGAAATTTTGGTTTATGTATTGGAATTTTAGTTTATAAATTGAAATTTTAGGATATGACTTGAACTTTTGTGGATATGAGTTGAACCTTTAGGATATGAATTGAAATTTTGGTTTATGTATTGGAATTTTAGTTTATAAATTGAAATTTTAGGATTTGACTTGAACTTTTGTGGATATGAGTTGAACCTTTAGGATATGAATTGAAATTTTGGTTTATGTATTGGAATTTTAGTTTATAAATTGAAATTTTAGGATTTGACTTGAACTTTTGTGGATATGAGTTGAACCTTTAGGATATGAATTGAAATTTTGGTTTATGTATTGGAATTTTAGTTTATAAATTGAAATTTTAGGATTTGATTTGAACTTTTGTTGATATGAGTTGAACCTTTAGGATATGAATTGAAATTTTGGTTTATGTATTGGAGTTTTAGTTTATAAATTGAGATTTTAGGATATGACTTGAAATTTTGTGGATATGAGTTGAACCTTTAGGATATGAATTGAAATTTTAATTTATGTATTGAAATTTTAGTTTATAAATTGGAATTTTATGATTTGACTTGAACTTTTGTGGATATGAGTTGAACCTTTAGGATATGAATTGAAAGTTTGGTTTATGTATTGGAATTTTAGTTTATAAATTGAAATTTTAGGATATGACTTGAACTTTTGTGGATATGAGTTGAACCTTTAGGATATGAATTGAAATTTTGGTTTATGTATTGGAATTTTAGTTTATAAATTGAAATTTTAGGATTTGACTTGAACTTTTGTGGATATGAGTTGAACCTTTAGGATATGAATTGAAATTTTGGTTTATGTATTGGAATTTTAGTTTATAAATTGAAATTTTAGGATTTGACTTGAACTTTTGTGGATATGAGTTGAACCTTTAGGATATGAATTGAAATTTTGGTTTATGTATTGGAATTTTAGTTTATAAATTGAAATTTTAGGATTTGACTTGAACTTTTGTGGATATGAGTTGAACCTTTAGGATATGAATTGAAATTTTGGTTTATGTATTGGAATTTTAGTTTATAAATTGAAATTTTAGGATTTGACTTGAACTTTTGTGGATATGAGTTGAACCTTTAGGATATGAATTGAAATTTTGGTTTATGTATTGGAATTTTAGTTTATAAATTGAAATTTTAGGATTTGACTTGAACTTTTGTGGATATGAGTTGAACCTTTAGGATATGAATTAAAATTTTGGTTTATGTATTGGAATTTTAGTTTATAAATTAAAATTTTAGGATTTGACTTGAACTTTTGTGGATATGAGTTGAACCTTTAGGATATGAATTCAAATTTTGGTTTATGTCATTGAATTTTAGTTTATAAATTGATGTTTTAGAATTTGATTTGAAATTTTGTTGATATGAGTTGAACCTTTAGGATATGAATTGAAATTTTGGTTTATGTATTGGAGTTTTAGTTTATAAATTGAGATTTTAGGATATGACTTGAAATTTTGTGGATATGAGTTGAACCTTTAGGATATGAATTGAAATTTTAATTTATGTATTGAAATTTTAGTTTATAAATTGGAATTTTAGGATTTGACTTGAACTTTTGTGGATATGAATTGAAATTTTGGTTTATGTATTGGAATTTTAGTTTATAAATTGAAATTTTAGGATATGACTTGAACTTTTGTAGATATGAGTTGAACCTTTAGGATATGAATTGAAATTTTGGTTTAAGTATTGGAATTTTAGTTTATAAATTAAAATTTTAGGATTTGACTTGAACTTTTGTGGATATGAGTTGAACCTTTAGGATATGAATTGATATTTTGGTTTGTGTTTTGGAATTTTAGTTTATAAATTGAAATTTTAGGATTTGAATTGAACTTTTGTGGATATGAGTTGAACCTTTAGGATATGAATTAAAATTTTGATTTATGTATTGGATTTTAGTTTATAAATTGAAATTTTAGGATTTGACTTGAACTTTTGTGGATATGAGTAAAACCTTTAGGATATGAATTGAAATTTTGGGTTGTGTGTTGAAATTTTAGTTTATAAATTGAAATTTTAGGATATGACTTGATGTAACGACCCGGACCGTTCTTTCCTATAGTTTCATCTCGTATTCCCCGTTAAATACTTATTCATGTTTCAATATGTGTACTTGGTGAATTTGAGTCAATTCGGATCGAGTTTGGCATGAAATGGGACAATTAGTCTCTTTAAGGAAGAATTAGTTTGGAAAAGTCAACCGGATGTTGACTTGTGAGTTAGAGGGCTCGGAATTGAATTCCGATGATTCGGTTAGTTTCGGGGGATGATTTAAGGCCTAGGAGCGCAATTGGAATTAATTTTGGAGGTCCGGTGAAGAAATTAGCTCATTTTGGCGAAGTTAGTATTTTGGCGATTTCCGGTTGATGGGTGAAATTTTGATCCGACGGTCGGAATAGAATTCCGAGAATTTCTGTAGCTTCGTTATGCCATTTTGGATATGTGTGAAAAATTTCAAGTCATTCGGACATATTTTGGTCGAGTTTTTGATTGAATGCTCATTTTGGAAGTTTTAAAGTAACTTAGACTTGAATTCGATGTAATTCGATAATTTTGGTGTTAGTCGAGGTGTTTTGATAATTGGAACAAGTTTGAATAATATAATAGGATGTATTGGTAGTTTTGGTTGAGGTCTCGAGGACGTCGGGGTGATTTCGGATGGCTAATGGGAACTTTTGAAGTTGGGAAATTCCATAATAGACGAAATTGTAAATGAGTGTGCACAAGACCTCACTTTAAATGACCATATCTCCAGTTATATAAGGAGTTGTGTGAGTATCTACTTAGCAAATTAAATCCCTTTGAGTCTAGTTTCTAACGCAATAAACCGTTTGTCATTTGGAGTTATATGCAGAAAGTTATGATCATTTTACTGGGCATGTGTCAGTAACACGGCCTTAGCGCGGGAGCACGTAGCCAGCGCTAATTGAGTTTCTTTCTGCCTCGTTAGCGCGGCCTTTGCGCCTACGCGACTGAAGGTTTTTAAGTACCCCAAGACCGGCCTAGAGAGTTCCCAACTCATTTTTGGGGTTAAGGCTTGCTCTCTCAAGGGGATTTCGTCCCAAACTTCATCCCTATGATCCTAAGGTAAGATTTTTGGAGTATTTTGAGTTGATTACTACTCCCAAACACTTATATTAACATGGATTGATCTTAAAAATCCTTAGATTTTCAAGAAATTCCTTCAAGAACTCAAAGGAGGGTTTTGCAAGATTTCTTCCAAAAGGTAATCCTACACCCTTAGACTCACATATATGGATATATTATGGAAATATGAGTATGAATCAAGTATTACAACTTATTGTATGGTGGTTGGAAGCCATAAATTCCCAATTTAAATACATGAACATGGTAGGGATTTAAAGGTGTTTATTTGATGGAATTTTTGTTGGTTTGGGTGTGAATGGTTGATCACACATGTGATGTTAGGAGTATAAATTGTTAAAGAATAATAGTGGGATGAATTGTTGGTTAATGGTGATAGTTGGAGGAACCAATGCTATAGTTAAGAGGTGTAAATATTTATGCCTACAAGATGTTTGATAATATGCCTAAATGGCATAATTTATGGGATCTAGTACTAATATTAGCCCTATTGAGTGTTGTATTGTAGATTGAAGTTACATAACTGTATGGAATCATTATACTATCATTAAGGGGTGAATTTCAGATATGTATGGTTAAAACCCCGTCTTTTATAAATCGAACTTCATCGATGTTTGTGTGATTTTTTGGCAAATTCGTCACACGAGGAGGCCAATTAGAGAGGCAAGGGCATAGCGAGCTAGAGGTGAGCAATAGATGTAAATGTTGTTCTGAGGGTTTGAAACCCCGGACTTTCACATCGTAACGCTATATTGAGGCGTGACACGCACTCCATGGCGAGTGCGGGGTCGGATACAATTGGGGATTGTGACTTGGTCCATCCCGTGTGATGTTTATACTATACTGGTGATTGATACACATACTTCATTGATATTACTGGGCTTGATGCCATGTTTGGGGCCTTGTGCCGATTTGTAAAATCCTTCGAGGATTGATATTACTGCTTAGCATGATTTGCATATCATTTAATTTCAGTCCAAGGTTTTAAATGCTGTTTTGCAAACTCAGCCATAATTCTAAGTGTTGAAAACTTAAATGATATTTTTAAATGTATTCCGGGCTGGGAACTTCTGTTTTGTAAATGCCCAAGGGGCTTATTATATTATTTTCTGGACTGATTATAAAGTGACTTGAAACAGTGGTAACAATGACACTGTGTGATATACTTGAAACAGTGGTAACAATGACACTGTGTGATATACTTGAAACAGTGGTAACAATGACACTGTGTGATATACTTGAAATAGTGGTAACAATGACACTGGATGATATACTTGAACAGTGGTAACAATGGCACTGTATGATATAAATTGGTCAGGTAACAATGGCTGACCGGTCAGGTAACAATGACTGACCAAGATATTGCGCTTGGGCTGTAGGAGCCCCTCCGGAGTCTGTACACACCCCCAGTGAGCGCCGTCGACGATAAATAAATATGGATGGCTCGGGCTGCACGCCGCAGTGGGTACTGGAATGTACCATCATATGCATTGCATTGCATTCATGTATTTGTATTTATACTGGTGTTTAGCTGCTCAGTTCCATATGTTGCTGTATATTTGGATTTTAGCTTACTTTGTGTATTTACTGGATTTTCTTATCTTCGGACTGTAGTTACTTTTATTACTCACTGGGTCGGAGTACTCACTTTACTCCCTGCACCTTGTGTGCAGATCCAGGGCAGTCTCAGGCTCAGTAGATCCAGTTGATCAGCAGATCCAGCCTCTGGGAGTATCGAGGTAGCTGCACGGCGTTCGCAGCCATTGATCTTCTCCCTCCTATCCTATCTCTTTATTTCCGCATTATCGGACTTTGGATATACCGTGTATTAGGATGATATTCTGTATTCTAGAGGCTCAGATTCGTGACACCGGGTCCTAGTGAGATTATATTGTGTATTTTGTTCTATCACGTTTATTTTGTATTTAGATTATATTGCCCATGATTTAGATTTATTCTTGCTAAGTAATTATAAAGAGATGTATTGTTTTGTTGATTGGCTGGCCTTGTCCTCACGAGAGGCGCCATCACGACCGGGTTGGGATTTTGGGTTGTGACAAGTTGGTATCAGAGCCTAGGTTACTTGGTCTCACGAGTCATGAGCTGGTTTAGTACAGTCTCACGGATCGGTATGGAGACGTCTGTATTTATCCTCGAGAGGTTGCAGAACCTTTAGGAAAACTTCACATTCTTGAATTCTTATCGTGCGTTATTGATTCAGCTTGAAGAGTAACTCCTGAAATTCCTTCCACGTGTTCGCATGCACGCATGAGCGCTCAGTATCAGATGTGCCTCGATGGCTTTTGATTCCCCGATCGAGGGTTAAGGTGTAATCTCTGTGAGTTTGAAGTTAGGTCAGTCTGGAGGACTTGAGGCCGAATCTTTGCCAATGGCTTGAGCACCGAGGTGCTGATTTTGTGAGAAAGTGCTTTGAACTCATATGTTCATTATTGTCCTTCTTAGCCGGAATGGCGGTTGGATATCCACGTCATGAGTAATGTGTATGGTAGTGGAAGGTATACCAAAAAGAGTAACTAAAGGTAAAGCTAATGGGTAATTGGCTTATGAGGGAAATCTATTTGTCATACTAGTTAGATAAGTCTGGAAGCTGGGATCGCTTCTGTAAATGTATTATGATGAAATAGTTGAGTCAAGGAGACCATCTTGAAGGTCGAAAACATATAAAGAAAGAATATGTTCTTCCTCGGTTGAATAGCCCAATAATGGGGGATTGAAAGGTATTTTCTATGTGTTATGATTCAAATAGGTGCAACGCATGTCCATGTATAAATTTTGATAGTATAATACATGTAGTATTGAGATTTATGTAATTGATATGAATTGTGATGCTTTGTCAAGTTGTGGATGTGTTGTTAGGATGGTTTTGGTGATTCTCTGGCAGGTGGATAGACCCAATTACAAAGGAGACTCTGCCGAAATTTTTGAAAAATTTGGGACTTAGTAAAAATTTGGTCGCCTAGAGAGTGGGCTTAACTGTTGTGTGAGTAAATGCAAAAATTGCAGAAGATTTAAAATTCCAGATGATTTGTGTTCCCACGAGCTTATGAAGGAGTGAGTTTAATCTCACTATGGTATTACAGCAGCAATAGAATACATGCATTGTGATTTATTGAGTGCGTTTTGATCTATGGCTTTGAGCCAAGTTGGGGAGTTTGCTATTAAATAGGTCGATTACACGATTATATGCTATATTGGTTCGAGTTTCGATGTTTACGGTAAGTTGGTATTGTCTTCAGCGTCACCTAAGATCGGTGTTTTGTAAAAAGGGTTTTGCATCCTGGTTAATGATTCTTGATTACAGCAGCAATAGAATACATGCATTGTGATTTGAAGATACACTCCAGATATTGTTGTGGTAGGTTGTGGGAGTGTGTCCCACGGGAAGATTATATAAGTGTGGCCTATGATCACTTGATTGATTAAAGATGTAAACCAAGTATGAAGTTTGTGATGGTGTTGTTAAATTAAAAATTCATGCCTGGAGGGCACTTGGCATATTGGGTTGTGAACTGGGGAGGATTACTCTGATTGTGATGGTTGTTCTTGTGTTTTATGAAGAAAATGGAAGTTATTATGGACCTTTGAAAGGTTATCAGACTAGTTCAGTGTGATCAGAATCAGCTTGAAGTCGGTGAGTGAATTTTATGTGAATAATGGCTCTATATCAGGCTAGATGTGTTCATTTTTTTGTAATGCGGTCCTCATGGAGGAGTAGTTAGGTTGATGCTTCCTGTCAGATATTTCGCACAGTGATGCATTGCGTTGTGTGGGTTGTGAGACGACTTGAGAAATTTCTATATGTTGAGAATCCGCGTAGAAATGACGTTATATGAGCATCTTGGCTCTTGAAATTCAGATTGTACATCGCACCTCAGTTGTGTTTGAGTTTTGTAGCTTATAACGCTATATGTCCCTCAGAGATATTATTATGCACTTAGCATGCTTATGAGCGATACTCGGCATTTTGTTGTAATGAGCAAATTTGGCTCGATGTGCATCTCCTTATGTGAGATCTATGTGTGGATCGGGTGGCATGCCGCCATGGGTATGTTATCTGGATCGGGTTGCACGCCGCAACAGTGTGATTTTGAGTATAGTTTTCTATATGCTATTTTGTATGCCTTGCTTCCTGTTTTCTAAGGAAAGTCTGTAGTAGTGCGTGTGATTGGTAATTCCTTCCCGAGTTTGCTTTCCTTTTGTACCGCGTTCGAATTGGTAGCCTATTGGTATATTGAGGCATTATATGCGACTTTTGATTATGTTTATTGGCTGAGCAGTTCGTAATGGGTGAGACGAGATCATTGAATTCGAGATCAGTGCAATCTGAGTATATGAAGTAAATTAAGGGGCTAAGACCATTATTTGGTTCAAAATGAGGTGATAGTTCTTGCCAGAAGTATAGACCCAATGAATATTTGATTCGGCGGTGTTATGAATTTATACAGACCTCATCCGTCGTGTCGGTATTATAAAAGAACAAGAACTATGTATGTCCTGCAGAGCATGGGATGTGTAATAATTTTCTTCTAGATGGGATCAATAGAAGTTCTTGACTAATTGAGTACGTAAACGTTCATGGTTCGGAAGGGAGGTGAAGTCCTCATGTTACCTTAGGATGATATAGTATATACGACATGTTGTGAAGGATTGAGATTTGCGTGTGTAAGGTTATAGTTATGTTCTGAATGGAAATTCATAACATTCTTAGGCAGTACGGGCAGCTTTAGGTGATTAGAGGAATGAGCTTCATATGATTAGGGTGAATGATCTTCAGATGATTAAGGAAATTGTATTTCTAATCATAGTGATTTGTAGAGGTTATAGGTTTCAGAAAAAAGGCCAATGTAGTGGCCAATGCGTTGAGCCGAAAGGCAGTCAGTATGGGGAGTTTGGCTTACATCCCAGTTGGGGAGAGGCCTCTTGTAGTTGATGTTCAGACATTGGCCAATCAGTTGGTGCGGTTAGATATTTCTGAGCCTAACCGGGTATTGGCTAGTGTGGTTTCTCGATCTTCCTTATATGATCGCATCATAGAGCACCAGTATGATGATCCGCATTTGCTTGTCCTTAAGGACATAGTTCAACATGATAATGCCAAAGATGTGACTATAGGTGATGATGGCGTATTGAGGATGCAGGGCCGTATTTGTGTGCCCGATGTTGATGGGCTTAGAGATTTGATTCTTGAGGAGGCCCACAGTTCACGGTATTCCATCCATCCGGGTGTTGCGAAGATGTATCAGGACTTGATACAGCATTACTGGTGGAGGAGAATGAGGAAACACGTTGTGGGATATGTGGCTCGGTGTCTCAACTGTCAGCAGGTGAATTATGAGCATCAGAGACCGGGCGGTTTGCTTCAGCAGATGATTATTCCTGAGTGGAAATGGGAGAGAGTTACTATGGATTTCGTGAGTGGCCTTCCTCGGACTTTGAAGAATTTTGATTCGATTTGGGTCGTTGTGGATAGGCTGACCAAGTCAGCGCATTTCATTCTGGTGTGTACCACATATTCTGCGGAGCGGCTGGCTAGGATCTTTATTCAGGAGATTGTGCGGTTGCATGGTGTTCCAGTTACTATTATTTCGGATAGAGGTACTTAGTTCACTTCTCAGTTTTGGAGGACCTTTCAGCACGAGTTGGGCACTCAGGTGGAGTTGAGTTCAGCATTTCATCCTCAGACGGACGGACAGTCCGAGCGTACTATTCAGATATTGGAGGATATGTTGCGTGCCTACGTGATTGATTTTGGATGTTCTTGGGTAAAATTTTTACCACTTGTAGAGTTTGCCTACAACAACAGCTATCAGTCCAGTATTCAGATGGCACCGTATGAGGCCTTATATGGGAGGCGGTGTAGAACTCCAGTGGGTTGGTTTGAGCCCGATGAGGCTAGGTTGTTGGGGAAAGATTTGGTCCAAGATGCCTTAGAAAAGTTGAAGGTAATTCAGGAAAGACTTCGCACAGCTCAGTCGCGTCAGAAGAGTTATGCGGACCGGAAGGTCGGAGATATGTCACTTTAAATGACCATATCTCCAGTTATATAAGGATTTGTGTGAGGATCTACCTGTCAAATTAAATTCCTTTGAGTCTAGTTTCGAACGCAACAAACCGTTTGTCATTTGGAGTTGTACACAAAAAGTTATGATCATTTTACTGGGCATGTGTCAGTAGCACGGCCTTAGCGCAGGAGCGCGTAGCCAGCGCTAATTGGATTTCTTTCTGCGTCGTTAGCGCGGCCTATGTGCGGGCGTGCTAGTATCGGACCTCTAAAATACCCCAAGACTGGCCTAGAGAGTTCCCAACTCATTTTTGGGGTTAAGGCTTGCTCTCTCAAGAGGATTTCGTCCCAAACTTCATCCCTATGATCCTAAGGTAAGATTTTTGGAGTATTTTGAGTTGATTACTACTCCCAAACACTTATATTAACATGGATTGATCTTAAAAATCCTTAGATTTTCAAGAAATTCCTTCAAGAACTCAAAGGAGGGTTTTGCAAGATTTCTTCCAAAAGGTAATCCTACACCCTTAGACTCACATATATGGATATATTATGGAAATATGAGTATGAATCAAGTATTACAACTTATTGTATGGTGGTTGGAAGCCATAAATTCCCAATTTAAATACATGAACATGGTAGGGATTTAAAGGTGTTTATTTGATGGAATTTTTGTTGGTTTGGGTGTGAATGGTTGATCACACATGTGATGTTAGGAGTATAAATTGTTAAAGAATAATAGTGGGATGAATTGTTGGTTAATGGTGATAGTTGGAGGAACCAATGCTATAGTTAAGAGGTGTAAATATTTATGCCTACAAGATGTTTGATAATATGCCTAAATGGCATAATTTATGGGATCTAGTACTAATATTAGCCCTATTGAGTGTTGTATTGTAGATTGAAGTTATATAACTGTATGGGATCATTATACTATCATTAAAAGTGAATTTTAGATATGTATGGTTAAAACCCCGTCTTTTAGAAATCGAACTTCATCGATGTTTGTGTGATTTTTTGGCAGATTCGTCACACGAGGAGGCCAATTAGAGAGGCAAGGGCATAGCGAGCTAGAGCTATATTGAGGCGTGACACGCACTCCATGGCGAGTGCGGGGTCGGATACTATTGGGGATTGTGACTTGGTCCATCCCGTGTGATGTTTATACTATACTGGTGATTGATACACATACTTCATTGATATTACTGGGCTTGATGCCATGTTTGGGGCCTTGTGCCGATTTGTAAAATCCTTCGAGGATTGATATTACTGCTTAGCATGATTTGCATATCATTTAATTTCAGTCCAAGGTTTTAAATGCTGTTTTGCAAACTCAGCCATAATTCTAAGTGTTGAAAACTTAAATGATATTTTTAAATGTATTCCGGGCTGGGAACTTCTGTTTTGTAAATGCCCAAGGGGCTTATTATATTATTTTCTGGACTGATTATAAAGTGACTTGAAACAGTGGTAACAATGACACTGTGTGATATACTTGAAACAGTGGTAACAATGACACTGTGTGATATACTTGAAATAGTGGTAACAATGACACTGGATGATATACTTGAACAGTGGTAACAATGGCACTGTATGATATAAATTGGTCAGGTAACAATGGCTGACCGGTCAGGTAACAATGACTGACCAAGATATTGCGCTTGGGCTGTAGGAGCCCCTCCGGAGTCTGTACACACCCCCAGTGAGCGCCGTCGACGATAAATAAATATGGATGGCTCGGGCTGCACGCCGCAGTGGGTACTGGAATGTACCATCATATGCATTGCATTGCATTCATGTATTTGTATTTATACTGGTGTTTAGCTGCTCAGTTCCATATGTTGCTGTATATTCGGATTGTAGCTTACTTTGTGTATTTACTGGATTTTCTTATCTTCGGACTGTAGTTACTTTTATTACTCACTGGGTCGGAGTACTCACTTTACTCCCTGCACCTTGTGTGCAGATCCAGGGCAGTCTCAGGCTCAGTAGATCCAGTTGATCAGCAGATCCAGCCTCTGGGAGTATCGAGGTAGCTGCACGGCGTTCGCAGCCATTGATCTTCTCCCTCCTATCCTATCTCTTTATTTCCGCATTATCGGACTTTGGATATACCGTGTATTAGGATGATATTCTGTATTCTAGATTTCGGGCTGAGTTGGGATGGTTTTCCTTGTTTTATCACGTTTATTTCGTATTTAAAATTATATTGCCCATGATTTAGATTTATTCTTTCTAAGTAATTATAAAGAGATGTACTGTTTTGTTGATTGGCTGGCCTTGTCCTCACGAGAGGCGCCATCACGACCAGGTTGGGATTTTGGGTCGTGACACTTGAACTTTTGTGGATATGAGTTGAACCTTTAGGATATGAATTGAAATTTTAATTTATGTATTGGAATTTTAGTTTATAAATTGAAATTTTAGGATTTGAATTGAACTTTTGTGGATATGAGTTGAACCTTTAGGATATGAATTGAAATTTTAATTTATGTATTGGAATTTTAGTTTATAAATTGAAATTTTAGGATTTGACTTGAACTTTTGTGGATATGAGTTGAACCTTTAGGATATGAATTTAAATTTTGGTTTAAGTATTGGAATTTTAGTTTATAAATTGAAATTTTAGGATTTGACTTGAACTTTTGTGGATATGAGTTGAACCTTTAGGATATGAATTGAAATTTTGGTTTATGTCTTTGAATTTTAGTTTATAAATTGAAGTTTTAGAATTTGACTTAAACTTTTGTGGATATGAGTTGAATCTTTAGGATATAAATTGAAATTTTGGTTTATGTATTGGAATTTAAGTTTATAAATTGAAATTTTAGGATTTGACTTAAACTTTTGTGGATATGAGTTGAACCTTTAGGATATTGTCACGACCCAATTCCCGAACCTAGTCGTGATGGCGCCTCTCATGAAGACAAGGCCAGCCATTCAACCCAATTCATTCTTTTAAGACAATTAATTAACACAATTATAGTATAAACATGGTTTAATAATATCCAATAGCGAAAAGTATAGATAAAATACGGAAATCCAACCCAACTCAGCCCTAACCGGGGTGTCACAAGTCATGAGCTACAAAGTATGGAATTAGGAACGAAGTCTGAAGATATCATAAATAACAGAAGATAAGGGAGAAAACGGGTCTGCAAACGCCATGCAGCTACCTCGATAACTCCGATGAAAACTAAACAGCAGAAAACTCGCTATATGCCTCAGGAATACCTGTACCTGCACACATGGTGCAGGGAGTAATGTGAGTACTTGTAACGACCCAAACCGTCGTTTCCTGTATTTTCCTCCCGTATTCCCCGTTAAATGCTTATTCATGTTTCAATATGTGTACTTGGTGAATTTGAGTCAATTCGGATCGAGTTTGGTATGAAATGGGACAATTAGTCTCTTTAAGGAAGAATTAGTTTGGAAAAGTCAACCGGACGTTGACTTGTGAGTTAGATGGCTCGGAATTGAATTCCAATGATTCGTTTAGTTTCGAGGGATGATTTAAGGCCTAGGAACACAATCGAAATTAATTTTGGAGGTCCGGTGAAGAAATTAGCTCATTTTAACGAAGTTAGTGTTTTGGCGATTTCTGGTTGATAGGTGAAATTTTGATCCGACGGTCGGAATGGAATTCCGAGAATTTCTGTAGCTTCGTTATGCCATTTTGGACTTGTGTGCAAAATTTGAAGTCAATCGGACGTGATTTGATAGGTTTCGGCATCGGAAATAGAAGTTGGAAATTCTAAAGTTCATAAAACTTGGATTGGAGGTTGATTCATGATTTTAGCGTTGTTTGATGTGATTTGAGGCCTCGAGCAAGTCCGTAATGTATTTTGGGACTGGTTGGTATTATTGGTCGGGGTCCCGGGGGCCTCGGGTGTGTTTCGGATGCCCAACGGGTCATTTTTGGAAGATTTTTGCCGTTTTGAGCATAAATGTAATGATCTAAAGGTTCATTTTTAGTTCTAGAGATCCAAATTTGATTTCGAGACTTCCAAAATTTAAATCATGAATTATAGGATTGATCTGGAAATTTTGGTTTAATTTCATCAAGTGGCAATTGGGTTTTGACGTGAAATGTGAGTTAATTGTTTAACGAGCGAAATGGGTATTGAACTGGGCAAACGAGTTCCGAATTGAGTTTCGATTGAAGGGTTGTGTTCGTATTATTATTTGTGACTCATAGGAACAAGAATCGTCTAATTTCGAGTTCGTATAATGGAGTTAGAGCCATTTTAATGAAAAATGGCTATGCTGCAAATTTCTTAAAAGTTGCTGTATTTTCTGCAGCAGTGAACAATACCCGTGCATGAACAGTAACTGCGCGGGTGAATAGTGAAAAGTGACCTCACGCGCATGAACAGTGCCCCGTGTGAACAGTACCGAAAATTTCTGGACAGATTTAATGTCCAGCAGTCCGAGTTTGGTCTTTTCGATTGGGTTATATTCCCTTAGCCTATTGTAATGTATTCGTTGTGGTTTTGACCAGATTCGACGCGCGAAGAGGTAAATTCGAGAGGCAAGGGCATAGCGGAGTAGACGTTGGACCGTCTTGAGGTGAGTAATGATTTTAAATGATGCACTGAGGGTTTGAAACCCCGGATTGCACAACATACTGCTATGTTGAGATGAGACACGCGTTGTATGACGAGCGCGGGGTCATTTACTATTGGGGATTGTGACTTGGTCCATCCCAGTTGATATTTTTACCGCGTAATTGATAAAGATTTATTGTTTTTCACTATGATTGGGCTTATTGCCATATTTGGGCTTCGTGCCAATTATCTGAAATCTTTTGTGAATTTACATCACTATTTTCCTCACGAATTGAAATATTATTTGAACTCAGTCCAATTGAATTATATTATTTTGTGAACTCAGCTACATTTATACTCAACTCGAGATTTAATGATATTTATAATGTTGTTGAGCTGAGCACTATTGTTTTACTGATGCCCAAGAGGCTTATGATTATTTTCTGGACTGATTGAGGCCGAGGGCCATACGTGAGGATATGTTGAGTGATGTGAGGAGGCTTTCAGGCCTTGAGTGTTATATGAGGAGGCTTTCAGGCCTCGTGTGTGATGTGTGAAGGCTTTCAGGCCTATTGATATTGCGCTTGGGCTGTAGGAGCCCCTTCGGAGTCTGTACACACCCCCAGTGAGCGCAGGGTACCCAGGTGAGTTGGGAGTGGGCCCGAGAGGCCGTTGTTTGTGTGTGGTGAGTTGGGAGTGAGCCCGAGGGGCTGATACTATACTGAGATTTACATATTGAGCCCGAGGGGTAAGCTTTTGACTTATCCTTTCTGTGGAAATTATTTGCCTTTACTGTTTTAAAAGAAGAATTATCTGATACTCACTATTTTACTGTATAACTGATTTTACTGCTTGGTATAGCGCTATATTGTGCCGTTATGAGATTTCATGTTTTCAATCGTTATTTATTTTTATTACTCACTGGGTCGGAGTACTCACATTGCCCCCTGCACCATGTGTGCAGATACAGGCAGAGCTGAGTTCGCTCCTGAGCGCTGATTCTTTCCAGACCAGGCGGTGACTAGGAGTAACGAGGTAGTTATTAACGTCTGCAGCCCCGTTTTCTCCCTTATCTTTGTTATTTATGATAATTCCAGACTTTGTAAAATATTAGTAAATTCTGTAGTAGCTCATGAATTGTGACACCCCGATTTCGGGCTGAGTTGGGAGGGTTTTCCTTGTTCTATCACGTTTATTTCGTATTTAAGATTATATTGCCCATGATTTAAACTTATTCCTACTAAGTAATTATAAAGAGATGTACTGTTTTGTTGATTGGCTGGCCTTGTCCTTACGAGAGGTGCCATCACGATCGGGTTGGGATTTTTGGGTCGTGACAGTACTCCGACCCAATGAGTAATAAATATAAATAATGACTGAAGGTAAGAAAACACGTTAAGGCACACAACATTCTATACAGAAGCAGTGAAATCATTTAAATTAACAATTATGTGAAATATCATGTGAAATTACTTTTAAACCAGTAAAACAGGTAATTTGGTAGTGAAATGACAAGTAGAAACCTGCCCCTCGGGCTCAATATCAAAACAACAAGTAGAAATCTGCCCCTTGGGCTCTGTATCAAAATAACAAATAGAAATCTGCCCCTCGGGCTCAATATCAAAATAGTAATTAGATATCTGCCCCTCGGGCTCAGTATCAAAATAATAAGTAGAAATCGGCCCCTCGGGCTCAGTATCTCAGAACAGTATCAGCCCCTCAGGCTCAGAATAGTATGAAGCAACCAGTCAATGAAATAAGAGCACATAATTATTATGGCAGATAATGCAGATAAGGAATAAATGCATTAGTGCAATGCAATGCATATGACAGTACCCTCTGGTACCTACTGCGGCGTGCAGCTCGAGGCATCCATATTTATTTATCATCGACGACGCTCACTGGGGGTGTGTACAGATTCCGGAGGGGCTCCTACAGCCCAAGCGCAATTCAAGCCATCTCGTGGCATCAAATCTAGGCCCTCGGCCTCACATCAATCTCAGTATAATCACTGAGGCTCTCAGCCTCAATATCAATGTATTCAACTAGGCTCTCGGCCTCAATATCAATATAACACTGCTGCGGCGCACAACCCGATACATGCTCAGTCCAGAAATCATCTTAAGCCCCTTGGGCATTTGTAAAACAGTAGTTCTCAGCCCGAAATATCATTTAGAAATATCATTTAAGTTTTCAAATCTTAGAAAGATGGCTGAGTTTGCAAAACAGTATTTAAAACCTTGGACTGAGGTCAAATGATATGCAAAATATGCGAAAGCAGTGATATCAATCCCTGAAGGATTCAAATAATTGGCAAGAAGCCTACAATTGGAAACATGACTGAGGATATAAATTCTTTAACAAAATAAGTGAGGAAAACCAGTCAAAAATCCCCTAAGGGTTCTACAGGTCGGCACAAGGCCCCAAGCATGGCAACAAGCCCAATTCACAATAATAAAGTATACGTCTCAACCAAAAATGTAGTAAAATATCTCTCGGGACGGACCAAGTCACAATCCCCAACGGTGCTCTACCCCACGCCCGTTATCCGGCGTGCAAGTCACCTCAATATAGCGTTACGATGTGAAATTCCGGGGTTTCAAACCCTCATGACATCATTTACATCTATTGCTCACCTCTAGCCGGCCAAATACTACTCCGCGATGCCCTTTCCTTACGTATCGACCTCCTCGCGCGTCGAATCTAGCCGAAACCACAACGAATACATCACAATAGGCTAAGGGAATATAACCCAATCGAAAAGATTCGAAAAATATCAAAAATCACAAAATTTGCAAAACCCGAGCCCCGGGCCCACGTCTTGAATTCCAGAAATTTTTACATCAAAATGTTCCGTATCTCACCACGAGTCTATACATACCAAATTCACAAGAATCAGAGTCCATTTGACCCCTCAAATCCCAAATTTAGAATTTCAATCTCAAACCCTAATTTCTTATAATTTGGCTATGTTTTCATGGATTTCTAGGATGATTCTTCAATAAAATCATGTATTTAACTCGTAAAACTTACCTCCAATCGATCTTAGTTGAAACTCCCTTCAATCCCCGTCCAAAAGCTCTCAAAATGACTCAAAATGGTGGAGAATGGGGTGTTTTTCGCGAATGAAATGTAAACATTCTGCCCAGAATTTTTCGGAATTACTGTTCACCCCGTGTACTGTTCACACGTGGTACTGTTCATGGGGGTACTATTCACGGATACTGTTACGGGTAATGTTCACGGATACTGTTACGGGTAATGTTCACGGATACTGTTACGGTGGTACTGTTCACGGCACTATTTGCGGATACTGTTACGGGGTACTGTTCACGACACTATCTCACGGCTACTGTTACGGGGCACTGTTCATGGGCATTGTTCATAACTACTGTTCACAGTGCTGTAAAAAATGCAACAGCTTTATTTTTTTCGTGCCTAAATCGATCCGTTAACCTTTCGAAATACTCCCGAGGCCCCCGAGACCTTAACTAAAAGCACCAACATGTCTTAAAACATTATCCAACCTTGCTCCAATCGTCAAAACACCTCAACTAATGCCAAAATCATCAAATTATATCGAATTCAAGCCTAAGTTCTTTTAAAACTTCTAAAACACACATTCGATCAAAAACCCGACCAAACGATGTCCGAAAGACCTGAAATTTTGCACACATATCCCAAATGACACAATGAAGCTACAGCAACTCTCGGAATTTCATTCCGACACCCGGATCAAAATCTCATCTATCAACAGGAATTTGCCAAAATACTAACTTCGCCAATTCAAGCCTAATTCAACAACGGACCTCCAAAATTACTTCCGGTCCTTCTCCTAAGTCACAAATCACCTCCCGGAACTAACCGAACCGTTGAAATTCACACCTGAGCCCTCTAACTCATAAGTCAACGTTCGGTTGACTTTTCCAACTTAAACCTTCTTAAAAGAGACTAAATGTCTCATTTCTTATCAAAATCGCTCCAAATAAATTCTAATGCACCCAATACCGATAATGAAACATGTGGAAGAAGAAAATGGGACGAACGAGACAGTAACTCATGAGACGATGGGTCGGGTCGTCACATTCTCCCCAACTTAAACAAACGCTCGTCCTCGAGCATGCCCAGAGTTGTCCTAGAAGCCAACCAAAAGCTGAATGACCTTATCAAGCATAAACCCGGGGATGATCCCACGTCACCCTATCTCACATGGGTATGATAATGCGTTGTAACTAAGATCACACAATCTAGTCTAGCCCATAAATCATAGAGCCACATTTCACCTTTTCAGAATCATACACAAGATCAGAACCTCACACCTACATTCAGAATAAGTTTGAACCAGTTGTAATAGACCATGCCTGCAACCGTAGGTGCAATTATATGATATACCAATAACTCAAACAAATGCAGCAATAACTTCCATTCACAGCAGCTGCCCACAACAACCAAATACCGATAGAAATCTCTTATTAGCCAATGTCTCATTCCAACACTCTCATATACTGCCAATGATAATTGAAACACGCAATAAATCATAACTATTGCTCAGATTAACCATTCATGAGTTCAGTTCTTATCTGGCAATTACCATAACAAATTTTTGAACCGAACCTCGATATTTACCCATCAAACATGCTGAAACCAAATCCGTTCGTATTCATTAATGACCCCAACGATCACTTCGAACCCAACACACCACTCTGGTGATATGACACATCAATACAGGCGTAAGCCACAACTTGCATAATACGCGCACCAATAAGAAATAGTCCGAACACACTCGAATCATGAAAATGACTCAACTGAGAGAGTTGTACCTCAAACTCACCAGTACTGCCACAACACAAGGCTGAGACCCTGTCTCACATCATAGAAATAGGACACACAAATTTGACCCGCTAGGTCATGTTTCCACACAGCTTTGCTGCAACGAGCGATCCTATCCAAATACTACTCCACATGAAGCACCTCTAGTCACTATGCTTGAAATCGACCACCATTCTCAATTGTCACGACCCGGATTTCCCACCACCGGGTGTCGTGATGGCGCCTACTATCGGAGTTAGGCAAGAAAAATATTTAAAACACCTTTCCTGCTTTCTTTCAAACAATATAGTGAACGAGACAAAATTTAAGCGAAAGACTTTAAATCTAAAGCAACTGAAAACCAAAAGTGCGGAAATTTAATACATATCACTACCCAAGGTCTGGTGTCACTAGCTCACGGACTACTATAGAATACTACAAACAATGTCTGAAAGGAAAGACATCATGTTTGTCTGATACAAGATGAAAAAACGAAAAACATGGAAAGGGACTTCGGCCTGCGAATGCCAGCTAGGCTACCTCGAGAGTCCCTGGACTGAAGATAGCTCCCAGAAGTCCTACTGCTGTGGTCCGTAAGCTGCTCCCTGATCTGTGCGCAAAAATGCACAGAGGGTAGCATCAGCACAACCGACCCCATGTGCTGGTAAGTGCCTGGCCTAACCCCGGCGAAGTAATGACTAGGCTAGACAGGACCTACCATAATTAACCTGTACAGATATATATACAAGTGCAAAAAAACAATAACAAGATAAATAAAAATGAAATGTCAGAAATAAACAGAAGAAACTCCGGTTCCCATGATATATATATATATATATAGTGGACGGCGTGCCACACGATCCCATAATACCATATATAAGTGGACGGCGTGCCACACGATCCCATAATATCATATATAAGTGGACGGCGTGCCACATGATCCCATAATATCATATATAAGTGGACGACATGCCACACGATCCCATAATATCATATATAAGTGGATGGCGTGCCACACAATCCCATAATGTCATATATAAATGGACGGGGTCCACACGATCCCATAATATCATATATAAGTGGACGGCGTGCCACACGATCTCATAATATCATATATAAGTGGTCGGCGTGCTACACGATCCCATAATATAATTCGAAACATCTGATTTTGTAAGGAGAGTCCCATTAGGGGAAATCAACAACATATCACTCTAACCCGGTAAGGGTACAACTAACAGCCCAAAATATCCCGATAAGGGAGAGTATGTATATCGGTCTACATATCCCGGGAAGGGAGTAATCACAACACATTCTCTTTTTAAATCACTTCTTCCTCAACTAACGCATTCATGTTCGAGCTAACGCTCCAAAAGTACACCAATAACAATTTTTCCTCAACCATTCACATTATATGAAACTCATCAAATCACCAAAAGTTCACGAAATTTGCAAAACCCGAGCCCCGGGCCCACGTCTTGAATTCCAGAAATTTTTACATCAAAATGTTCCTTATCTCGCCACCAGTCTATACATAACAAATTCACAAAAATCGGAGTCCATTTGACCCCTCAAATCCCAAATTTAGAATTTCAATCTCAAACCTTAATTTCTTATAATTTGGATATGTTTTCATGGATTTCTAGGATTATTCTTCAATAAAATCATGTATTTAACTCATAAAACTTACCTCCAATCAATCTTAGTTGAAACTCTCTTCAATCCCCGTCCAAAAGCTCTCAAAATGACTAAAAATGGTGGAGAAATGGGGTGTTTTTCGTGAATGAAATATAAACATTCTGCCCAGAATTTTTTGGAATTACTGTTCGCCCCGTGTTACTGTTCACCCATGTTACTGTTCACGGGGTACTGTTACGGATAATGCTCATGGATACTGTTATGGGGTACTGTTCATGGCACTATTCACGGATACTGTTACGGGGTACTGTTCACGACATTATTTCACGGATACTGTTATGGGGTACTGTTCACGGCACTATTCACGGATACTGTTACAAACTACTGTTCACAGTGCTGTAAAAAAATGCGGCAGCTTTATTTTTTTCGTGCCTAAATCGATCCGTTAACCTTCCGAAATACACCCGAGGTCCCCGAGACCTCAACTAAAAGCACCAACATGTCTTAAAACATTATCCAAACTTGCTCCAATCGTCAAAACACCTCAACTAACGCCAAAATCATCAAATTATATCGAATTCAAGCCTAAGTTCTTTTAAAACTTCTAAAACACACATTCGATCAAAAACCCGACCAAACGATGTCCGAATGACCTGAAATTTTGCACACATATCCCAAACGACACAATGAAGCTACAGCAACTCTCGAAATTTCATTCCGACACCCGGATCAAAATCTCATCTATCAACCGGAATTCGCCAAAATACTAACTTCGCCAATTCAAGCCTTATTCAACACCGGACCTCCAAAATTACTTCCGGTACTGCTCCTAAGTCACAAATCACCTCCCGGAACTAACTGAACCATCTAAATTCACATCAGAGCCCTCTAACTCATAAGTCAACGTCCGGTTGACTTTTCCAACTTAAACCTTCTTAAAAGAGACTAAATGTCTCATTTCTTATCAAAATCGCTCCAAATAAATTCTAATGCACCCAATACCGATAATAAAACACGAGGAAGAAGAAAATGGGACGAACGAGACAGTAACTCATGAGACGATGGATCGGGTCGTCACATTCTCCCCAACTTAAACAAACGCTCGTACTCAAGCGTACCCAGAGTTGTCCTAGAAGCCAACCAAAAGCTGAATGACCTTATCAAGCATAAACCCGAGGATGATATCACGTCACCCTATCTCACATGGGTCCGATAACGCGTTGTAACTTAGATCACACAATCTAGTCTAGCCCATAAATCATAGAGCCACATTTCACCTTTTCGGAATCATACACAAGATCAGAACATCACACCTACATTCAGAATAAGTTTGAACCAGCTGTAATAGACCATGCCTGCAACCTTAGGTGCAATTGTATGATATACCAATAACTCAAACAAATGCAACAATAACTTTCATTCACAGCAGCTGCCCACAACAACCAAATACCGATAGAAATCTCTTATTAGCCAATGTCTCATTCCAACACTCTCATATACTGCCAATGATAATTGAAACACGCAATAAATCATAACGATTGCTCAGATCAACCATTCATGAGGCCATTTCTCCTCTGGCAATTACCATAACAAATTTTTGAACCAAACCTCGATATTTATCCATCAAACATGCTGAAATCAAATTCGTTCATATTCATTAATGACCCCAACAATGACTTCGAACCCAACACAATGCTATGGTGATATGACACATAAATATAGGCGTAAGCCACAACTTGCATAATACACGCACCAATAAGAAATGGTCCGAACACACTCGAATCATGAAAATGACTCAACTGAGAGAGATGTACCTCAAACTCACCAGTACTGCCACAGCACAAGGCTGAGACCCTATCATACATCATAGAAATATGACACACAAATTTGACCCGCAAGGTCATGCTTCCACACAACTTTGCTGCAACGCGCGATCCTATCCAAAGACTACTCCACATGAAGCACCTCTAGTCACTATGCTTGAAATCGACAATCATGCTCAATTGTCACGACCCGGATTTCCCACCATCGGGTGTTGTGATGGCGCCTACTATCGGAGCTAGGCAAGCCAAATATTTAAAACACCTTTCCTGCTTTCTTTAAAATAATATAATGAAAGAGACAAAATTTAAGCGGAAGACTTTAAATCTAAAGCAACTGAAAACCAAAAGTGCCGAAGTTTAATATGCATCACTACCCAAGGTCTGGTGTCACTAGCTCACGGACTACTACAAACAATGTCTGAAAGGAAATACATCATGTTTGTCTGATACAAGATGAATAAATGAAAAACATGGAAAGGGACTTTAGCCTGCGAACGCCAGCTAGGCTACCTCGAGAGTCCCTGGACTGAATATAGCTCCCAGAAGTCCCACTGCTGTGGTCCGTAAGTTGCTCCCTGATCTGTGCACAAAAATGAACAGAGTGTAGCATCAGCACAACCGACCCCATGTGCTGGTAAGTACCTGGCCTAACCCCGACAAAGTAGTGACGAGGCTAGACCAGGACCTACCACAATTAACCTGTACAGATATATATACAAGTGCAAGAAAACAACAACAAGATAATACAAAGTAAAGCTAGGAGGGGACATGCTACCGGGGAGTAACAGATAAAAATGAAATATCGGAAATAAACAGAAGAAATTGTGGTTCCCATGATATATATATATATATATATATATAGTGGACGGCGTGCCACACGATCCCATAATATCATATATAAGTGGACGGCGTGCCACACGATCCCATAATATCATATATAAGTGGATGTCGTGCCACACGATCCCATAATATCATATATAAGTGAACGGTAAGCCACACTATCCCATATTATCATATATAAGTGGACGACATTCCACACGATCCCATAATGTCATATATAAGTGGATGGGTGCCACACGATCCCATAATATCATATATAAATGGACGACATGCGACACAATCCCATAATTTCATATATAAGTGGACGACGTGCCACACGATCCCATAATATCATATATAAGTGTCACAACCCAATTCCCGAACCTGGTCGTGATGTCGTCTCTCATGAAGACAAGGCCAGCCATTCAACCCAATTCATCCTTTTAATACAATTAATTAACACAATTATAGTATAAACATAGTTTAATAATATCCAATAGCGGAAAGTATAGATAAAATACGGAAATCCAACCCAACTCAGCCCTAACCTGGGTGTCACAAGTCATGATCTACTACAGAGTTTACTAAAATTCTACAAAGTATGGAATTAGGAACAAAGTCTGAAGATATCATAACAGAAGATAAGGGAGAAAACGGGTCTGCGAACGCCATGCAGCTACCTCGATAACTCCGATGAAAACTGAACAACAAAAAACTCGCTCTATGCCTCAGGAATACCTGTACCTGCACACATGGTGCAGGGAGTAATGTGAGTACTCTGACCTAGTGAGTAATAAATATAAATAATGATTGAAAGTAAGATAACATGTTAAGGCACACAACATTCTATACAGAATCAGTGAAATCATTTAAAATAACAATTCAGTGAAACATCATGTGAAATTTCTTTTAAACCAGTAAAACAGGTAATTTGGCTGTAAAATGACGAGTAGAAATCTGCCCCTCGGGCTCAATATCCAAACAACAAGTAGAAATCTGCCCCTCGGGCTCAGTATCAAAATAATAACTAAAAATCTGCCCCTAGAGCTCAGTATCAAAATAATAATTAGAAATCTGCCCCTCGGGCTTAGTATCAAAATAATTAGTAGAAATCTGCCCCTCGGGCTCAGTATCAGCCCCTCAGGCTCAGAACAATATAAAGCAACCAGTCAATGAAATAATAACACATAATTATTATGGCAGATAATGCAGATAAAGAATAAATGCATGAGTGCAATGCAATGCATATGACGGTACCCTCTGGTACCCACTGCGGCATGCATCCCGAGCCATCCATATTTATATATCATCGACGACGCTCACTGGGGGTGTGTACAGACTCCGGAGGGGCTCCTACAGCCCAAGCGCAATATCAAGCCATCTCGTGGCATCAAATCTAGGCCCTCGGCCTCATATCAATCTCAGTATAATCACCCAGGCTCTCAGCCTCAATATCAATGTAATCAACCAGGCTCTCGGCCTCAATATCAATGTAATCAACCAGGCACTCGGCCTCAATATCAATATAACACTGCTGCGGCATGCAACCCGATCCATGTTCAGTCTAGAAATCATCATAAGCCCCTTGGGCATTTGTAAAACAGTAGTTCTCAGCCCGAAATATCATTTAGAAATATCATTTAAGTTTTCAAATCTTAGAAAGATGGTTGAGTTTGCAAAACAGTATTTAAAACCTTGGACTGAGGTCAAATGATATGCAAAATATGCGAAAGTAGTGATATCAATCCCTGAAGTATTCAAATAATTGGCAAGAAGCCTACAATTGGAAACATGATTGAGGATATAAATTCTTTAACAAAATAAGTGAGGAAAACCAGTAAAAAATCCCCTAAGGGTTCTACAGGTCGGCACAAGGCCCCAAGCATGGCAACAAGCCCAATTCACAATAATAAAGTATACATCTCAACCAAAAAATGTAGTAAAATATCTCTCGGGACAGACCAAGTCACAATCCCCAACGGTGCTCTACCCCACGCCCGTTATCCGGCGTGCAAGTCACCTCAATATAGCGTTACGATGTGAAATTCCGGGGTTTCAAACCCTTAGGACATCATTTACATCTATTACTCACCTCTAGCCGGCCAAATACTACTCCGTGATGCCCTTTCCTTTCATATCGACCTCCTCGCACGTTGAATCAGGCCAAAACCACAACGAATACATCACAATAGGCTAAGGGAATATAACCCAATCGAAAAGACTCGAAAAATATCAAAAATTACGAAATTTGCAAAACCCGAGCCCCGGGCCCACGTATTGAAATCCAGAAATTTTTACATCAAAATGTTCCTTATCTTGCCACGAGTCTATACATACCAAATTCACAAGAATCGGAGTCCATTTGACCCCTCAGATCCCAAATTTAGAATTTCAATCTCAAGCCCTAATTTCTTATAATTTGGCTATGTTTTCACGGATTTCTAGGATGATTCTTCAATAAAATCATGTATTTAACTCATAAAACTTACCTCCAATCGATCTTAGTTTATACTCCCTTCAATCCCCGTCCAAAAGCTCTCAAAATGACTAAAAATGGGGTGTTTTTCGCGAATGAAATGTAAACATTCTGCCCAGAATTTTTCGGAATAACTGTTCACCCGTGTTACTGTTGACGGTACTGTTCACGATACTGTTACGGGGTACTGCTCACGACACTATTCAAAAATGCCGCAGCTTTATTTTTTTTCGTGCCTAAATCGATCCGTTAACCTTCCGAAATACACCCGAGGCCCCCGAGACCTTAACTAAAGGCACCAACATGTCTTAAAACATTATCCAAACTTGCTCCAATCGTCAAAACACCTCAACTAATGCCAAAATCATCAAATTATATCGAATTCAAGCCTAAGTTCTTTTAAAACTTCTAAAACACACATTCGATCAAAAACCCGACCAAACGATGTCCGAAAGACCTGAAATTTTGCACACATATCCCAAATGACACAATGAAGCTACAGCAACTCTGGGAATTTCATTCCGACACCCGGATCAAAATCTCACCTATCAACCGGAATTCGCCAAAATACTAACTCTGCCAATTCAAGCCTAATTCAACACCGGACCTCCAAAATTACTTCCGGTCCTGCTCCTAAGTCACAAATCACCTCCCGGAACTAACCAAACCATCGAAATTCACATCCGAGCCCTCTAACTAATAAGTCAATGTTCGGTTGACTTTTCCAACTTAAACCTTCTTAAAAGAGACTAAATGTCTCATTTCTTATCAAAATCGCTCCAAACAAATTCTAACGCACCCAATACCGATAATGAAACATGAGGAAGCAGAAAATCGGACGAATGAGACAGTAACTCATGAGACGACGGGTCGGGTCTTCACATTCTCCCCAACTTAAACAAACGCTCGTACTCGAGCGTACCCAGTGTTATCCTAGAAGCCAACCAAAAGCTGAATGACCTTATCAAGCATAAACCCGAGGATGATATCACGTCACCCTATCTCACATGGGTCCGATAACGCGTTGTAACTAAGATCACACAGTCTAGTCTAGCCCATAAATCATAGAGCCACATTTCACCTTTTTGGAATCATACACAAGATCAGAACCTCACACCTACATTCAGAATAAGTTTGAACCAGCTGTAATAGACCATGCCTGCAACCTTAGGTGCAATTGTATGATATACCAATAACTCAAACAAATGCAGCAAGAACTTCCATTCACAGCAGCTGCCCACAACAACCAATACCGATAGAAATCTCTTATTAGCCAATGTCTCATTCCAACACTCTCATATACTGCCAATAATAATTGAATCACGCAATAAATCATAACCATTGCTCAGATCAACCATTCATGAGGCTATTTCTCCTCTAGCAATTATAGTAACAATTTTTTTTTAAACCGAACCTCGATATTTACCCATCAAACATGCTGAAATCAAATCTGTTCGTAATCATAAATGTCCCCAATGATCACCTCGAATCCAACACACCACTCTGGTGATATGACACTTCAATACATGCCTAAGACACAACTTTCATAATACGCGCACCAATAAGAAACGGCCTAAACATACTCAAGTCATGAAAAATGACTCAAACAAAAGAGTCGTACCTCAAGCTCATCATTACCATCAGCGGACCCAACAAGAACATGTCGCAATACTACCGAAATATCATTAGTTTAATAACATTACCTTTTTATGAGACATATACTGTCGTCAAGTCACTTTCAATTATCAATACTATTTCACCAATCAGCCGAAGATCATTCGCCCTAATCATCTGAAGCTTTTTTTCTTCTCTAATCACCTAGAAGAAAATCGCTACGCATCTCATGTTCTGCATGATGTACATAGGTATTGTTCTAACTCTTACAATATTGACATAACGGATGAGGTATGCATAAATTTATGACCACTGTCGAGACAACGATTCGTTGGTTCTATACTCCTGGCAAGAACTATCACCTCATTTTGAGCAAAATCATGGTCTTAGCTCCTTAATTTACTTCATATACTCAGATTGCACTAATCTCAAATTCAATGATCTCGTCTCACCTAGTACGAACTGCTCAGGCAATAAGCCACCCCAGACATAATCAAAAGTCGCATATGATGCCTCAATATGCCAATAAGCTACCAATTCGAACGCGGTACAAAAGGAAAACAAACTCTGGAAGGAATTACCAATCTCACACACTAATACAGACTTTCCTTAGAAAACAGGAAGCAAGGCATACAAAATAGCATATAGAAAACTATACTCAACATCACACTGTTGCGGCGTGCAACCCGATCCAGATAACATACCCATGGCGGCGTGCCACCCGATCCACACATAGATCTCACATAAGGAGATGCACATCGAGCCAAATTTGCTCATTACAACAAAATACCGAGTATCAGTCCTAAGCATGCTAAGTGCATAATAATATCTCTAAGGGACATATAGCGTTATAAGCTACAAAACTCAAGCACAACTGAGGTGCGATGTACAATCTGAATTTCAAGAGCCAGGATGCTCATATAACGTCATTCCTACACAGATTCTCGACACATAGCAATTTCTCAAGTCGCCTCACAACTCACACGGTGCAATTTATAACTACGCGAAATATCTGACAATGAAACATCAACCTAACTACTCCTCCATGAGGACCGCGTTACTAAAATGCACACATCTGGCCTGATATAGAGCCATTATTCACATTAAATCTATCCATCGACTTCAAGCCGATTCTGATCACACTGAACTAGTCTGATAACCTTTCAAAGGTCCATAATAACTCCCATTTTTCTCATAACACACAAGAACAACCATCACAATCGGGGTAATCCTCCCCAGTTCACAACCCAATATGCCAAGTGCCCTCCAGGCATGAATCTTTAATTTAACGACACCATCACAAACTTCATACTTGGTTTACATCTTTAATCAATCAAGTGATCACATGCCACACTTATATAATCTTCCCGTGGGACACACTCCCACAACCTACCACAACAATATCTGGAGCATACCTCCAAACCATCGATCGCACTAATGCTGAAGAGCGATCAAGAGTCATTAACCGGGACGCAAAACCCTTTTTATAAAACACCGATCTTAGGTGACGCTGAAGACAATTCCAACTTACCGTAAACATCGAAACGTATCTCATGCTCATCCGAGCTCATGACATCTTGTCAAAAAAATTCCTTCACTCGTGCCACTCTCAACCTAATTTCCACAACCAGAACTGATTCACCAGAATGCATCAAATCGGAACTAACATAGTACATAACCGTACAATCCGCTAACCAATAGCAAGCTCCCCAACTTGGCTCGAAGCCATAGATCACAACACATATACTCTATTGCTGTCGTAATACCATGGTGAGATTAAACTCACTCCTTCATAAGCTTGTGGAAACACGAATCATCGGAAATTTTAACTCTTCTGCAATTTTTGCATTCACTCACACAACAGTTAAGCCCACTCTTTAGGCGACAAATTTTTTCTCTAAGTCCCAAATTTTTCAAAAATTTCGGCAGAGTTTCCTTTGTAATTAGGCCTATCCACCTGCCAGAGAATCACCAAAACCATCCTAACAACACGTCCACAACTTGACAAAGCATCACAATGTATATCAACAACATTAATCTCAATATTACATGTATTATATTATCAAAATTGATACATGGACATGCGTTGCACCTATTTGAATCATAACACATAGAAAATACCTTTCAATCCTCCATTATTGGGCTATTCAACCGAGTAAGAACATATTCTTTCTTTAATGTTTTCGACCCTCAAGGTGGTCTCCTTGACTCAACGATTTCGTCATAATACATTTACAGAAGCGATCTCAGCTCCCAGACTTATCTAACTAGTATGACAAATAGATTCCCCTCATAAGCCAATTACCCACTAGCTTTACCTTTAGTTAATATTTTTTGTATACCTTCCACTGCCATACACATTACACAATCACTTAATCTTCCTGAGTCTAAACTCATACTGTAACATGAAATTTACTTCACTCCAAATAGGAGACATAAAAAGATTCTTCACGCACCCATAACTTGGGACTACACATCCTATCACAATGGAAATCATACACTCAATAGTTCATCTATCATCCAGTAGACCTTCCTCGTCACTTCCAAGTCATATAGATACATCTCGCAGTACTATCATACTCCTCACGTAGCTATCCAGCCATGATTCCCACTAATAGGGACAATACCAAACATAAAGTTTCAAAACACTTGCTCGCACAATCAACACCTCAGTGCTCAAGCCATAGGCAAGATCCGGCCTCAAGTCCTCCAGACTGGCCTAAAATCAAACTCACCGAGATCACGTCTTGCCCTTCTATCGGGGAATTACAAGCCATCAAGGTAAATCGAATACTGAGTGCTCGTTCGAGCATACGAACATGTGGAAGGAATCGTAAGAGTTACTTTTCAAGCTGAATCTAGGACGCACGATAAGAATTCAAGAATGTGAAGTTTTTCCTAAAGGTTTTGCATCCTCTCGAGGATAAATACAGACGTCTCCGTACCGATCCGCGAGACTCTACTAAACCGGCTCATGACTCGCGAGACCAATTAACCTAGGCTCTGATACCAACTTGTCACGACCCAATTCCCGAACCTGGTCGTGATGGCGCCTCTCATGAAGACAAGGCCAGCCATTCAACCCAATTCATCCTTTTAAGACAATTAATTAACACAATTATAGTATAAACATGGTTTAATAATATCCAATAGCGGAAAGTATAGATAAAATACGGAAATCCAACCCAACTCAGCCCTAACCGGGGTGTCACAAGTCATGAGCTACTACAGAGTTTACTAAAATTCTACAAAGTATGGAATTAGGAACAAAGTCTGAAGATATCATAAATAACAGAAGATAAGGGAGAAAATGGGTCTGCGAACGCCATGCAGCTACCTCGATAACTCCGATGAAAACTGAACAGCAGAAAACTCGCTCTATGCCTCAGGAATACCTGTACCAAGACACATGGTGCAGAGAGAAATGTGAGTACTCCGACCCAGTGAGTAATAAATATAAATAATGAGTGAAGGTAAGAAAACACGTTAAGGCACACAACATTCTATACAGAAGCAGTGAAATCATTTAAAATAACAATTCAGTGAAACATCATGTGAAATTTCTTTTAAACCAGTAAAATAGGTAATTTGACAGTAAAATGACGAGTAGAAATCTGCCCCTCGGGCTCAATATCAAAACAACAAGAAGAAATCTGCCCCTCGGGCTCAGTATCAAAATAATAACTAGAAATCTGCCCCTCAAGCTCAGTATCAAAATAATAAGTAGAAATCTGCCCCTCGGGCTCAGTATCAAAATAATAATTAGAAATCTGCCCATCGAACTCAGTATCAAAATAATAAGTAGAAATCAGCCCCTCGGGCTCAGTATCTCAGAACAGTATCAGCCCCTGTAACGATCCCACCGGTTGTTTTGAGCTCTAGCACGTCGTTCAGCAGTTGGAAGTCATGAACATCTTCATTTCAGGTATATCAACTTATACGTATGGTCAGAGTTGAATTTCGGGAAATTCGGAGTCAAATTGGAAAGAAACTTTTTATTGCGGCAACCTTAAGTTGAAGAAAATGGCTAAGATTAGAATTTTGAGTAAACGACCTCGGAGTTGGGATCTGAAATTTCCAGCATGTTCGTATGATGATTTTGGACTTGGGCGTATGTCCGGATTTGGTTTTGGATAACCCGTGAGCATTTCGGCGTATATTGTGGAAGTTAGTATTTTAGAAGAATTTCATAAATTTAGGTTAGAAGGTATTTCAGAGTTATAGATGTACGTTTGGGATTCCGAGTCTGTGAATAGCTCCGTATGGTGATTCTAGAATTGGGAGCGCGATCGGAAGTGAATTCGGATATCCGGAGGTCATTTTGAAGTCATTTGGCTAAATATAGAAATTTGAAGGTTTATGAGAAAATTTGACCGGAAGTGGAAATTTTGATATCGGGGTCAGAATGTGATTCCGAAAGTTGGTGCAAGTCCGTAATGTCGAATTTGACTTGTGTGCAAAATTTGAAGTCATTCGGACTAGTTTTGGTAAGGTTTGAGACACTTAGTCTCTTTTAAGGAAGCTTAAGTTGGAAAAGTCAACCAGATATTGACTTATGTGTTAGATTCTCAAAATGCAAATTTTATGGTTTGGATAGCTTCGTTAGGTGATTTGGGACTTAGGAGTATGTCCAGAATATTTTTGTGATGACCGGTGTAGAATTAAGCTTGAATTGGCAAAGTTAGTATTTTGGCGAATTCCGGTTGATAGGTGAGATTTTGATCCGGGAGTCAGAATGGAATTCCGAGAGTTGATGTAGCTTTGTTATGTCATTTTTGATGTGTGTGAAAAATCTAAGGTTATTCAGACATCGTTTGGTCGGGTTTTTGATCGAAAGTGTATTTTTGGAAGTTTTTGGAAACTTAGGCTTGAATTCGATGAGTTTTGTATAATTTGCTGTTGTTTGAGGTATTTTGATGATTGGAGCAGGTTTTATGATGTTATCAATTATGTTGACATTTTTGGTCGGGGTCCCATGAGGCTCGGATAAGTTTTGGAAGAGTTTTTGGAAGATTTTTGCTGTTTTGAGCATAAGCATGTAATGATCCAAGGGTCCATTTTTAGTTCTAGAGGTCGAAATTTGATTTCGAGACTTCCGGAATTTTGATAATGAATTATAAGACTGATCTGGAAAGTTTGGTTTAATTTCATCAAGTCGCGATTGGGTTTTTGACACGAAACATGAGTTAACTGTTTAACGAGCGAAATGGATATTAAACTGAGCAAACGAGCTCCGAATTGAGTTTCGATTGAAGCAATATGTTTGTATGATTATTTGTGACTCAAAGGAATAAAAATCATCGAATTCCGGGTTGGTATGATGGAGTTAGAGCCGTTTTACTGAAAAATAAAGCTGCTGCATTTTTACAGCAATGTGAACGGTAACCCATGAACAGTGACCCGTGAACCGTACCCCGTGAACAGTAACCCGTGAACAGTGCCGGGCAAAATGTTAAGTTCGGGAGATTTTTCCATTTTGACGATTTGGAGCTCGGGTGAGGCGACTTTTTGAGAAATTTTCAAGGAAAACTTCGGGGCAAGTATTCTTAACTTAATTTTGGTTAGATTACTCGAATCTATTACTAGTTTTGGCATTTAATTCGCGAATTTTGTTGGAAAAGGGTATAATATCCTCTTGGATAGAATCGCGGATTTAAGGGTCGAAATGATATGGGAATTGGATAAATTTTGTATGGTTAGACTCGTGGCGAGATAAGTAATCCGATGATGTTAATTTTTTGATTTTTCAAGACGTGGGCCCGGGGCTCGGGTTTTGCCAAATTTCGGGATTTTGATGTTTTTCAGTTATTTTCAATTTGGTATTGTTCCTACAACATAATGTGACATATTCGTTCTGATTTTGGATAGATTCGACGCACTAAGAGGCCAATTTGAGAGGCAAGGGCATAGCGAGCTAGAGCTTTGGCCGGTTTGAAGTGAGTAATGATTTTAAATGATGCACTGAGGGTTTGAAACCCCGGATTACATAACATACTGGTATGTTGAGATGAGACACGCGTTGTATGACGAGCGCGGGGTCATTTACTATTGGGGATTGAGACTTGGTCCATCCCAGTTGATATTTTTACCGCGTAATTGATAAAGATTTATTGTTTTTCACTATGATTGGGGATTATTGCCATATTTGGGCTTCGTGCCAATTATCTGAAATCTTTTGTGAATTTACATCACTATTTTCCTCACGAATTGAAATATTATTTGAACTCAGTCCAATTGAATTATGTTATTTTGTGAACTCAGCTACATTTATACTCAACTCGAGATTTAATGATATTTATAATGTTGTTGAGCTGAGCACTATTGTTTTACTAATGCCCAAGAGGCTTATGATTATTTTCTGGACTGATTGATGCCGAGGGCCATACGTGAGGATATGCTGAGTGATGTGAGGAGGCTTTCAGGCCTCGAGTGTTATATGAGGAGGCTTTCAGGCCTCGTGTGTGATGTGTGAAGGCTTTCAGGCCTATTGATATTGCGCTTGGGCTGTAGGAGCCCCTCCGGAGTCTGTACACACCCCCAGTGAGCGCAGGGTACCCAGGTGAGTTGGGAGTGGGCCCGAGAGGCCGTTGCTTGTGTGTGGTGAGTTGGGAGTGAGCCCGAGGGGCTGATGTTGTGTGCTGGTGAGTTGGGAGTGAGCCCGAGGGGCTGATACTATACTGAGATTTACATATTGAGCCCGAGGGGCAAGCTTTTGATTTATCCTTACTGTGGAAATTATTTGTCTTTACTGTTTTAAAAGAAGAATTATCTGATACTCACTATTTTACTGTATAACTGATTTTACTGCTTGGGATAGCGCTATATTGTGCCGTTATGAGATTTCATATTTTCAGTCGTTATTTATTTTTATTACTCACTGGGTCGGAGTACTCACATTACTCCCTGCACCATGTGTGCAGATACAGGCAGAGCTGAGTTCGCTCCTGAGCGCTGATTCTTTCCAGACCAGGCGGTGACTAGGAGTAACGAGGTAGCTGTTGACGTCCGCAGCCCCGTTTTCTCCCTTATCTTTGTTATTTAGGATAATTCCAGACTTTGTAAAATATTAGTAAACTCTGTAGTAGCTCATGACTTGTGACACCCCGATTTCGGGCTGAGTTGGGAGGGTTTTCCTTGTTATATCACGTTTATTTCGCATTTAAGATTATATTGCCCATGATTTAGACTTATTCCTGCTAAGTAATTATAAAGAGATGTACTGTTTTGTTGACTGGCTGGCCTTGTCCTCACGAGAGGCGCCATCACGACCGGGTTGGGATTTTGGGTCGTGACAAGTTGGTATCAGAGCCTAGGTTACTAGGTCTCGCGAGTCATGTGCCGGTTTAGTAGAGTCTCGCGGATCAGTACGGAGACGTCTGTATTTATCCTCGAGAGGCTGCAGAACCTTTAGGAAAACTTCACATTCTTGAATTCTTATCGTGCGTCCTTGATTCATCTTGAAAATAAACTTTTGAAATTACTTCCACGCGTTCGCATGCGCGCATGAGCGCTCAGTATCAGATGTGCCTTGATGGCTTCTGATTCCCTGATTGAGGGGCGAGACGTGATCTATATGAGTTGATGTTGGGCCAGTCTGAAGGACTTGAGGCCGGATCTTTTCCTACGGCTTAAGCACCGAGGTGCTGATTGTGTGAGCAAGTGTTTTGAATTTATATGTCCGGTATTGCCCCTATTATCGGGTATGACGGCTGGGTAGTAATGTGATGGGTATGTTAGTACTGCGAGATATTTCTATATGACTTGGAAGTGTCGAGGAAGATCTGCTGGATGATAGGTGAACTATTAAGTGTATGATTTCCATTGTGATTAGAGGTGTAGCTCTGAATTATGGGCGTGAAGAATCTTTTCAAGTCTCCTGTTTGGAGTGAAGTAAATTCCATGTTACAGTATGAGTTTAGGCACAGGAAGACTAAGTGATTGTGTAATGTGTATGGCGGTGGAAGGTATACAAAAATATTAATTGGAGGCAAAGTAGGTGGGTTATCTCATGCGGAATAATCTACGTAGGTGTGTTCCTTATAATGTGGAGTAGAGAGTTTCTTTTCTACTAACAGGATGTATGTGTTGAGATTTGAATTTGATTCTAATTGACAAATTTGAGTTGATTGTCACGAGAATGAAGGTGATCTTAGTAGTGGAATTAAGGTATTTTACGGTCTATGTTACCTAAGCTTGTGAAGATTTTTTGTTGAACTAGCTGTAGTAATATGGCAATATTTCTGAGTTTAATGACCTGCGTGGCCTGGTTGAATTAGAGGAATTTAGTTGTGATAGATTGATTAAGAGAAAATGGATTTCCAAGTGTTCTTGATGGTTTCTACTATGGTTTAAAATAGATACTTTCTACAGGTATGAGGAACGTGTTGTGTATTGTGAGTTCCTATATATTTCTTCATTATTGATGGGGTACAAAGGTTTTGGAGTGAGGTTCTATTTATTGTGGGGTTTCCTACTGGGACTTGGTTGGTTTGAGTGGTTATGGTGATCGAGAATGGTGTTGCGAGTATACGAGTTGTGTAGTATGTTATGCGATTATATCTAGGGTATTGTTATGGCTTGACACAGTTTGTTCGGACTTATTCATTGTGTGTATGTGAGATGCGGGTCTTGAAAAGAATTCTGGATGTTAGAAATTGGGCTCCAAGGATTTGGGGTAAGGTTAAAATAATGTTTATTATTCACTACAATGAGTTTAATGTGTGAATAATTGGTTCCAAATTTTTTTTATGAATTATATGCCCTACCGGTATGAGGGTTCGTTATGTGCTATGAAAAAAAATGTTTACGAAATTTATTGAGAAGAAGAAAGAAAGGAAATTGAAAATTGCAGTTGGCACAATGTGAAATATATAAACCGGGCTGCAAGCCGCGGTGGAGGTTATGTAAGGACGGGGTCCTTGTGGTAAATAATTATGAGTTTAAAGTTTTCCTTGGTAAAGTTTAATTCGTACGATAATATTAAAGGGAGTCATGCCAGTTAGGTTGATTTGATAATTTTTGTATATTTTATGTTCATATTCAGCCATTTTCGTACTGTAAACATTGAGTTTTAGCTTATGAGATGAGTTCCCAGGTGGCGTTAAATGTGACTCATTAATCCGAGTAAGTAATAATGAGGTCTTCATGCCTCACATTCTGTTGTCAGTATTGTGAAAATTTGAAATGAGGTGGTGGTTAATATGAGATTTATTGATAATGATGGAATTATTTATGAACAACTATTAAAACCAGAAATGTGGTTATAATCATACAAATGATGCGTTTCATGTCAAAATATCATTGTGATAATGTCGGGCTTGTAATGCGGAGATTAGTGTTATTGATACTTGTGGTACTTGTTGGGTTGTGGACATGCTGTTAGGAGTTATTTTGGTATTACTCTGACAGGTGGATAGGCCCAATTACAAGGGAGACTCTGCCGAAATATTTGAAAAATCTGGGAGTTAGTCAAATTTGGGGACTTAAGAAAGTTGAAATGTTGAAAGAATATCTAAGATCTATATGAAGTCGTTCGGTTCATTTGGTTGTGGATCGTGGGGTGTTGTCCCGGCTATGGTGGTAGTTCTTTCATGTTATGAGAAGAAATGACTTATTACGGGTCCAGAAAAGGCTATCAGCCTAGTTCAATGCGAGCAGAATCGACCTGAAGTGGGTGAATGGATTTAAATAGGATTATGTGATTCATGTGAGTCAGATGTGTTCATTTTAGTATAGCTTTCCTCAAGGAGGGGTGTTGGAATATCATATGTTGTTCCGTGTTCATCAACTCATGTAATATTGTGATTGTGTCATGTGTGCTGTGAAACGGCTTGATAAATTCCTATTCTCTGGGGAAAAGTCCATATTAGTTGTGTGAGTTGAGCAATCCATTCCTGGATCATTTCCTTATGTATTTTGTTCGCATTATGGCCTGTTGGCGCATTTTTGCATCATGTGAGACCGTTAGTCATTGTTTGTGGTGATTGGTTGTCTGAGCAGCTTGTACTAGGTGAGGCGAAACTATTGGTATCGGGGACCATTGCAGTGGGATTATGTGAGGTATATTACAGGGCAGTTACCAGTATTTGGGTAGTAATGAGGTGATGATTTTAGTCAAAAGGGAGAGAATTAATGATTGGTTAATTCTGCAATGGGTTAGAAATTTTTGCACATCTCCTCCATTGTGGTTGTATCGTCAGCATTATAACAGAATGTATAGGTATATCATCATATGCATTGGGAGCATCAGAGTCGTAGAATTTTGGTTATTAAGGTTCATGGAGTGTCATTATGGTTAGATGGTGAATTATGCGATGCATGGTGCTAATTCAACAAAGGTACGCAGTCGTGTTCTGGTACCTCATGTGGTAGTTGATACAATGTTTATATACAGGGAACAGGTCTGGCAGAGAATTTCAGGTGTTGGAATTGGGTTCTGAGCTTATTGTATGGATAAAAGAAGATATCTACAGATTTGATCAAACTAATATGTCCATATGAGTTATGGTAGCACGGGCAGGTGCACGAGGCGTTAAACAGTGATTTCAGATAACTTAAGAGAAGTTCTTGGAATGTTCGAGGACGAATGTCTATTTAAGTAGGGGAGAATGTAACGACCCCACCGGTCGTTTTGAGCTCTAGCGCGTCGTTCAGCAGTTGGAAGTCATTAACAGCTTCATTTCAGGTATATTGACTTGTACGTATGGTCAGAGTTGAATTTCGGGAAATTCGGAGTCGAATTGGAAAGAAACTTTTCATTGCGGCAACCTTAAGTTGAAGAAAATTGCTAAGATTAGAATTTTGAGTAAACGACCTCGGAATTGGGATCTGAAAGTTCCAGCATGTTCGTATGATGATTTCGGACTTGGGCGTATGTCCGGATTTGGTTTTGGATAACCCGTGAGCATTTCGGCGTATATTGTGGAAGTTAGTATTTTAGAAGAATTTCATAAATTTGGGTTGGAAGGCATTTCAGAGTTATAGATGTCCGTTTGGGATTCCGAGTCTGGGAATAGCTCCATATGGTGATTCTGGAATTGGGAGCGCGATCGAAAGTGAATTCACATGTCCGGAGGTCATTTTGAAGTCATTTGGCTAAATATAGAAATTTGAAGGTTTTTGAGAAAATTCGACCGAAAGTTGAAATTTTGATATCGGGGTCGGAATGCGATTCCGAAAGTTGGTGTAATTCCGTAATGTCGAATTTGAATTGTGTGCAAAATTTGAAGTCATTCGGACTAGTTTTGGTAAGGTTTGAGACACTTAGTCTCTTTTAAGGAAGCTTAAGTTGAAAAAGTCAACCGGATATTGACTTATGTGTTAGAGTGCTCGAAATACAAATTTTATGGTTCGGATAGCTTCGTTAGGTGATTTGGGACTTAGGAGTGTGTCCGGAATATTTTTGTGATGACCGGTGTAGAATTAAGCTTGAATTGGCAAAGTTAGTATTTTGGCGAATTCCGGTTGATAGGTGAGATTTTGATCCGGGAGTCAGAATGGAATTCCGAGAGTTGTTGTAGCTTTGTTATGTCATTTTTGATGTGTGTGCAAAAATTTCAGGTTACTCGGACATCGTTTGGTCGGGTTTTTGATCGAAAGTGTATTTTTGGAAGTTTTTGGAAACTTAGGCTTGAATTCAATGAGTTTTGGATAATTTGATGTTGTTTGAGGTATTTTGATGATTGGAGTAGGTTTTAATGATGTTATGAATTATGTTGGCATTTTTGTTCGGGGTCCCATGAGGCTCGGATAAGTTTTGGAAGAGTTTTTGGAAGATTTTTGCCGTTTTGAGCATAAGCATGTAATGATCCAAGGGTCCATTTTTAGTTCTAGAGGTCGAAATTTGATTTCGAGACTTCCGTAATTTTGATAATGAATTATAGGACTGATCTGGAAAGTTTGGTCTAATTTCATCATGTCGCGATTGGGTTTTTGACACGAAACATGAGTTAATTGTTTAACGAGCGAAATGGATATTAAACTGAGCAAACGAGCTCCGAATTGAGTTTCGATTGAAGCAATATGTTAGTATGATTATTTGTGACTCATAGGAACAAGAATCATCGAATTCCAGGTTCGTATGATGGAGTTAGAGCCTTATTAGTGAAAAATAAAGCTGCTGCATTTTTACAGCAATGTACCCGTGAACTTTGCCGGGCAGAATGTTAAGTTCGGGAGATTTTTCCATTTTGACGATTTGGAGCTCGGGTGAGGCGATTTTTTGAGAAACTTTCAAGGAAAACATCGGGGTAAGTATTCTTAACTCAATTTTGGTTAGATTACTCGAATCTATTACTAGTTTTGGCATTTAATTCGCGAATTTTGTTGGAAAAGGGTATAAAACCCTCTTGGATAGAATCGCGGATTTAAGGGTCAATAGGCCTGAAAGCCTTCACACATCACACACGAGGCCTGAAAGCCTCCTCATATAACACTCGAGGCCTGAAAGCCTCCTCACATCACTCAACATATCCTCACGTATGGCCCTCGACCTCAATCAGTCCAGAAAATAATCATAAGCCTCTTGGGCATCAGTAAAACAATAGTGCTCAGCTCAACAGCATTATAAATATCATTAAATCTCGAGTTGAGTATAAATGTAGCTGAGTTCACAAAATAATATAATTCAATTGGACTGAGTTCAAATAATATTTCAATTCGTGAGGAAAATAGTGATGTAAATTCACAAAAGATTTCAGATAATTGGCACGAAGCCCAAATATGGCAATAAGCCCAATCATAGTGAAAAACAATAAATCTTTATCAATTACGCGGTAAAAATATCAACTGGGATGGACCAAGTCACAATCCCCAATAGTAAATGACCCCGCGCTCGTCATACAACGCGTGTCTCATCTCAACATAGCAGTATGTTGTGCAATCCGGGGTTTCAAACCCTCAGTGCATCATTTATACTCAACTCGAGATTTAATGATATTTATAATGCTGTTGAGCTGAGCACTATTGTTTTACTGATGCCCAAGAGGCTTATGATTATTTTCTGGACTGATTGAGGCCGAGGGCCATACGTGAGGATATGTTGAGTGATGTGAGGAGGCTTTCAGGCCTCGAGTGTTATATGAGGAGGCTTTCAGGCCTCGTGTGTGATGTGTGAAGGCTTTCAGGCCTATTGATATTGCGCTTGGGCTGTAGGAGCCCCTCCGGAGTCTGTACACACCCCCAGTGAGCGCAGGGTACCCAGGTGAGTTGGGAGTGGGCCCGAGAGGCCGTTGCTTGTGTGTGGTGAGTTGGGAGTGAGCCCGAGGGGCTGATGTTGTGTGCTGGTGAGTTGGGAGTGAGCCCGAGGGGCTGATACTATACTGAGATTTACATATTGAGCCCGAGGGGCAAGCTTTTGATTTATCCTTACTGTGGAAATTATTTGTCTTTACTGTTTTAAAAGAAGAATTATCTGATACTCACTATTTTACTGTATAACTGATTTTACTGCTTGGGATAGCGCTATATTGTGCCGTTATGAGATTTCATGTTTTCAGTCGTTATTTATTTTTATTACTCACTGGGTCGGAGTACTCACATTACTCCCTGCACCATGTGTGCAGATACAGGCAGAGCTGAGTTCGCTCCTGAGCGCTGATTCTTTCCAGACCAGGCGGTGACTAGGAGTAACGAGGTAGCTGTTGACGTCCGCAGCCCCGTTTTCTCCCTTATCTTTGTTATTTATGATAATTCCAGACTTTGTAAAATATTAGTAAACTCTGTAGTAGCTCATGACTTGTGACACCCCGATTTCGGGCTGAGTTGGGAGGGTTTTCCTTGTTCTATCACGTTTATTTCGCATTTAAGATTATATTGCCCATGATTTAGACTTATTCCTGCTAAGTAATTATAAAGAGATGTACTGTTTTGTTGATTGGCTGGCCTTGTCCTCACGAGAGGCGCCATCACGACCGGGTTGGGATTTTGAGTCGTGACAGCCCCTCAGGCTCAGAACAGTATAAAGCAACCAGTCAATGAAATAAGAGCACATAATTATTATGGCAGATAATGCAGATAAAGAATAAACGCATGAGTGCAATGCAATGCATATGACGGTACTCTCTGGTACCCACTGCGGCGTGCAGCCCGAGCCATCCATATTTATTTATCGTCGACGACGCTCACTGAGGGTATGTACAGACTCCGGAGGGGCTCATACAGCGCAAGCACAATATCAAGCCATCTCGTGGCATCAAATCTAGGCCCTCGGCCTCATATCAATCTCAGTATAATAACCCAGGCTCTCAGCCTAAATTTCAATGTAATCAACCAGCCTCTCGGCCTCAATATCAATGTAATCAACCAGGCTCTCAGCCTCAATATCAATATAACACTGCTGCGGCACGCAACCCGATCCATGCTCAGTCCAGGAATTATCATAAGCCCCTTGGGCATTTGTAAAACAGTAGTTCTCAGCCCGAAATATCATTTAGAAATATCATTTAAGTTTTCAAATCTTAGAAAGATGGCTGAGTTTGCAAAACAGTATTTAAAACCTTGGACTGAGGTCAAATGATATGCAAAATATGCGAAAGCAGTGATATCAATCCTTGAAGGATTCAAATAATTGGAAAGAATCCTACAATTGGAAACATGACTGAGGATATAAATTCTTTAACAAAATAAGTGAGGAAAACTAGTTAAAAATCCCCTAAGGGTTCTACAGGTCGGCACAAGGACCCAAGCATGGCAACAAGTCCAATTCACAATAATAAAGTATACGTCTCAACCAAAAATGTAGTAAAATATCTCTCGGGACGGACCAAGTCACAATCCCCAACGGTTCTCTACCCCACGCCCGTTATCCGGCGTGCAAGTTACCTCAATATAGTGTTACAATGTGAAACTCCGGGATTTCAAACCCTCAAGACATCATTTACATCTATTACTCACCTCTAGCCGGCCAAATACTACTCCGCGATGCCCTTTCCTTTCGTATCGACCTCCTCGCGCGTTGAATCTGGCCAAAACCACAACGAATACATCACAATAGGCTAAGGGAATATAACCCAATCGAAAAGACTCGAAAAATATCAAAAATCACGAAATTTGCAAAACCTGAGCCCCGGGCCCACGTCTTGAAATCCAAAAATTTTTATATCAAAATGTTCCTTATCTCGCCACGAGTCTATACATACTAAATTCACAAGAATCGGAGTCCATTTGAACCCTCAAATTCCAAATTTAGAATTTCAATCTCAAGCCCTAATTTCTTATAATTTGGCTATGTTTTCATGGGTTTCTAGGATGATTCTTCAATAAAATCATGTATTTAACTCATAAAACTTACCTCCAATCGATCTTAGTTGAAACTTTTTTCAATCTCTGTCCAAAAGCTCTCAACATGACTAAAAATGGTGGAGAAATGGGGTGTTTTTCGCGAATGAAATGTTAACATTCTGCCCAGAATTTTTCGGAACTACTGTTCACCACGTGTACTATTCACCTGTGCTACTGTTCACGGGGTACTGTTCACGGATACTGTTACGGGGATACTGTTCAAGGGGGTACTATTCAAGGCACTATTCACGGATACTATTACGGGGTACTGTTCACGGCACTGTCTCATTTCTTATCAAAATCGCTCCAAATAAATTCTAATGCACCCAATACCGATAATAAAACATGAGGAAGCAGAAAATGGGACAAACAAGACAGTAACTCATGAGACGACGGGTCGGGTCATCACATTCTCCCCAACTTAAGCAAACACTCGTCCTCGAGCGTATCCAGAGTTGTCCTAGAAGCCAACCAAAAGCTGAATGACCTTATCAAGCATAAACCCGAGGATGATCCCACGTCACCCTATCTCACATGGGTCCGATAACGCGTTGTAACTAAGATCACACAATCTAGTTTAGCCCATAAATCATAGAGCCATATTTCACCTTTTCGGAATCATACACAAGATCAGAACCTCACACCTACATTCAGAATAAGTTTGAACTAGCTGTAATAGACCATGCCTGCAACCTTAGGTGCAATTGTATGATATACCAATAACTCAAACAAATGCAGCAATAACTTCCATTCACAACAGCTGCCCACAACAACCAAATAGAGATAGAAATCTCTTATTAGCCAATGTCTCATTCCAAAACTCTCATATACTGCCAATGATAATTGAAACACGCAATAAATCATAACCATTGCTCAGATCAACCATTCATGAGGCCATTTCTCCTCTAGCAATTATAGTAACAATTTTTTTTTAAACCGAACCTTGATATTTACCCATCAAACATGCTGAAATCAAATCCGTTTGTATTCATCAATGACCCCAATGATCACCTCGAATCCAACACACCACTCTGGTGATATGACACCTCAATACAGGCCTAAGCCACAACTTTCATAATACGCGCACCAATAAGAAATGGGTTGAACATACTCAAGTCATGAAAAATGACTCAAACGAAAGAGCCGTACCTCAAGCTCATCAGTACCATCAGCGGACCCAACAAGAACATGTCGCAATACTACCGAAATATCATTAGTTTAATAACATTACCTTTTTATGAGACATATATTCTCGTCAAGTCACTTTCAATTAGCAATACTATTTCCCCAATCATCCGAAGATCATTCGCCCTAATCATTTGAAGCTTTTTTTTTCTCTAATCACCTAGAAGAAAATCGCTACACATCTCATGTTCTACAAGATGTGCATAGGTATTGTTATAACTCTTACAATATTGACATGACGGATGAGGTATGCATAAATTCATGACCACTGTCGAGACAACGATTCGTTGGTTCTATACTCCTGGCAAGAACTATCACCTTATTTTGAGCAAAATCATGGTCTTAGCTCCTTAATTTACTTCATATAATCAGATTGCACTAATGTCAAATTCAATGATCTCGTCTCACCCAGTACGAACTACTCAGGCAATAAGCCACCCTAGACATAATCAAAAGTCGCATATGATGCCTCAATATGCCAATAAGCTACCAATTCGAATGCGGTACAAAAGGAAAACAAACTCTGGAAGGAATTACCAATATCACACACTAATACAGACTTTCCTTAGAAAACAAGAAGCAAGGCATACAAAATAGTATATAGAAAACTATACTCAACATCACACTGTTGCGGCGTGCAACCCGATCCAGATAACATACCCATGGTGGCGTGCCACACGATCCACACATAGGTCTCACATAAGGAGATGCACATCGAGCAAAATTTGCTCATTACAACAAAATACTGATTATCGGTCCTAAGCATGCTAAGTGCATAATAATATCTCTGAGGGACATATAGCGTTATAAGCTACAAAACTCAAGCACAACTAAGGTGCGATGTAAAATCTGAATTTCAAGAGCCAAGATGCTCATATAACGTCATTCCTACACAGATTCTCGACACATAGCAATTTCTCAAGTTGCCTCACAACTCACACGGCGCAATGTATAACTACGCGAAATATCTGACAATGAAACATCAACCTAACTACTACTCCATGAGGACCGCGTTACTAAAATGCACACATCTGGCCTGATATAGAGCCATTATTCACATTAAATCTATCCATCGACTTCAAGCCGATTCTGATCACACTGAACTAGTCTGATAACCTTTCAAAGGTCCATAATAACTCCCATTTTTCTCATAACACACAAGAACAACCATCACAATCGGGGTAATCCTCCCCAGTTCACAACCCAATATGCCAAGTGCCCTCCAGGCATGAATCTTTAATTTAACGACACCATCACAAACTTCATACTTGGTTTACATCTTTAATCAATCAAGTGATCACATGCCACACTTATATAATCTTCCCGTAGGACACACTCCCACAACCTACCACAACAATATCTGGAGCGTACCTCCAAACCATCGATCGCACTAAGGCTGAAGAGCGATCAAGAGTCATTAACCGGGACGCAAAACCCTTTTTACAGAACACCGATATTAGGTGACGCTGAAGACAATTCCAACTTACTGTAAACATCGAAACGTATCTCCTGCTCATCCGAGCTCATGACATCTTGTCAAAAATTTTCCTTCACTCGTGCCATTCTCGGCCTAATTTCCACAACCAGAACTGATTCACTAGCATGCATCAAATCGGAACTAACATATTACATAACCGCACAATCCGCTAACCAATAGCAAGGTCCCCAACTTGGCTCGAAGCCCTAGATCACAACACATATACTCTATTGCTGCCGTAATACCATGGTGAGATTAAATTCACTCCTTCATAAGCTTGTGGAAACACGAATCATCGGAAATTTTAACTCTTCTGCAATTTTTTGCATTCACTCACACAACTGTTAAGCCCACTCTTTAGGCGACAATTTTTTTTACTAAGTCCCAAATTTTTCAAAAATTTCAGCAGAGTTTCCTTTGTAATTGGGCCTATCCACCTGCTAGAGAATCACCAAAACCATCCTAACAACACGTCCACGACTTGACAAAGCATCACAATGTATATCAACAACATTAATCTCAATATTACATGTATTATATTATCAAAATTGATACATGGACATGCATTGCACCTATTTGAATCATAACACATAGAAAATACCTTTCAATCCTCCATTATTGGGCTATTCAACCGAGTAAGAACATATTCTTTCTTTAATGTTTTCGACCCTCATGGTGGTCTCCTTGACTCAACGATTTCGTCATAATACATTTACAGAAGCGATCTCAGCTCCCAGACTTATCTAACTAGTATGACAAATAGATTCCCCTCATAAGACAATTACCCACTAGCTTTACCTTTAGTTAATATTTTTTGTATACCTTCCACTGCCATACACATTACACAATCACTTAATCTTCCTGAGTCTAAACTCATACTGTAACATGAAATTTACTTCACTCCAAATAGGAGACATAAAAAGATTCTTCACGCACCCATAACTTGGGACTACACATCCTATCACAATGGAAATCATACACTCAATAGATCATCTATCATCTAGTAGACCTTCCTCGTCACTTCCAAGTCATATAGATATATCTCGCAGTACTATCATACACCTCACGTAGCTATCCAGCCATGATTCCCACTAATAGGGACAATACCAAACATAAAGGTTCAAAACACTTGCTTGCACAATCAGCACCTCAGTGCTCAAGCCATAGGCAAGATCCGGCCTCAAGTCCTCCAGACTGGCCTAACATCAAACTCACCAAGATCACGTCTCGCCCTTCTATCGGGGAATTACAAGCTATCAAGGTAAATCGAATACTGAAGTGCTCGTTCGCGCATACGAACATGTGGAAGGAAACGTAAGAGTTACTTTTCAAGCTGAATCAAGGACGCACGATAAGAATTCAAGAATGTGATGTTTTTCCTAAAGGTTCTGCAGCCTCTCGAGGATAAATACAGACGTCTCCGTACCGATCCGCGAGACTCTACTAAACCGGCTCATAACATGCAAGACCTTAACCTAGGCTCTGATACCAACTTGTCACGACCCAATTCCCGAACCTGGTCGTGATGGCGCCTCTCATGAAAACATGGCCAGCCATTCAACCCAATTCATCCTTTTAAGACAATTAATTAACACAATTATAGTATAAACATAGTTTAATAATATCCAATAGCGGAAAGTATAGATAAAATAGGGAAATCCAACACAACTCAGCCCTAACTGGGGTGTCACAAGTCATGAGCTACTACATAGTTTACTAAAATTGTACAAAGTATGGAATTAGGAACAAAGTCTGAAGATATCATAACAGAAGATAAGGGAGAAAACAGGTCTGCGAACACCATGCAGCTACCTCGATAACTCCGATGAAAACTGAACAATAGAAAACTCGCTCTATGCATCAGGAATACTTGTACTTGCACACATGGTGCAGAGAGTAATGTGAGTACTCTGACCCAGTGAGTAATAAATATAAATAATGACTGAATGTAAGAAAACACGTTAAGGCACACAACATTCTATACAGAAGAAGTGAAATCATTTAAAATAACAATTCAGTGAAATAGCATGCGAAATTTCTTTTAAACTAGTAAAACAGGTAATTTGGCAGTGAAATGACGAGTAGAAATCTGCCCCTCGGGCTCAATATCAAAACAACAAGTAGAAAAATGCCCCTCGGGCTCAGTATCAAAATAATAACTAGAAATCTGCCCCTCGAGCTCAGTATCAAAATAATAAGTAGAAATCTGCCCCTCGGGCTCGGTATCAAAATAATAATAAGAAATATGCCCCTCGGGCTCAGTATCAAAATAATAAGTAGAAATCTGCCCCTCGGGCTCAGTATCTCAGAACAGTATCAGCCTCTCAGGCTCAATACAGTATAAAGCAACCAGTCAATGAAATAAGAGCACATAATTATTATGGCAGATAATGCAGATAAAGAATAAATGCATGAGTGCAATGCAATGCATATGACGGTACCCTCTGGTACCCACTACGGCATGCAGCCCGAGCCATCCATATTTATTTATTGTCGACGACGCTCACTGGGGGTGTGTACAGACTCCGGAGGGGCTCCTACAGCCCAAGCGCAATATCAAGCCATCTTGTGGCATCAAATCTAGGCCCTCGGCCTCATGTCAATCTCAGTATAATCACCCAGGCTCTCAGCCTCAATATCAATGTAATCAACCAGGCTCTCGGCCTCAATATCAATGTAATCAACCAGGGTCTCGGCCTCAATATCAATATAACACTACTACGGCGCGCAACCCGATCCATGCTCAGTCCAGAAATCATCATAAGCCCCTTGGGCATTTGTAAAACAGTAGTTCTCAGCCCGAAATATCATTTAGAAATATCATTTAAGTTTTCAAATTTTAGAAAGATGGCTGAGTTTGCAAAACAGTATTTAAAACCTTGGACTGAGGTCAAATGATATGCAAAATATGCGAAAGCAATGATATCAATCCCTGAAGGATTCAAATAATTGGCAAGAAGCCTACAATTGGAAACATGACTGAAGATATAAATTCTTTAACAAAATAAGTGAGGAAAACTAGTCAAAAACCCCCTAAGGGTTCTACAGGTCGGCACAAGGCCCCAAGCATGGCAACAAGCCCAATTCACAATAATAAAGTATGCGTCTCAACCAAAAATGTAGTAAAATATCTCTCAGGACGGACCAAGTCACAATCCCCAACGGTGCTCTACCCCACGCCCGTTATCCGGCGTGCAAGTCACCTCAACATAGCGTTACGATGTGAAATTTCGGGGTTTCAAACCCTCATGACATCATTTACATCTATTACTCACCTCTAGCCGGCCAAATACTACTCTGTGATGCCCTTTCCTTTCTTATCGACCTCCTCGCGCGTTGAATCTGGCCAAAACCACAACGAATACATCACAATAGGCTAAGGGAATATAACCCAATCGAAAAGACTCGAAAAATATCAAAAATCACAAAATTTGCAAAACCTGAGCCCTGGGCCCACGTCTTGAAATCCAGAAATTTTTACATTAAAATGTTCCTTATCTCGCCACGAGTCTATACATACCAAATTCATAAGAATCGGAGTCCATTTGACCCCTCAAATCCCAAATTTAGAATTTCAATCTCAAGCCCTAATTTTATATAATTTGGCTATGTTTTCATGGATTTCTAGGATGATTCTTCAATAAAATCATGTATTTAACTCATAAAACTTACCTCCAATCGATCTTAGTTGAAACTCTCTTCAATCCCCGTCCAAAAGCTCTCAAAATGACTAAAAATGGTGGAGAAATGGGGTGTTTTTCGCGAATGAAAAATAAACATTCTGCCCAGAATTTTTCGGAATTACTGTTCACCCCGTGTACTGTTCACCCATGTTACTGTTCACGGGTACTGTTCATGAAACTATTCGCGGATACTGTTACGGGGTACTGTTCACGGCACTATTTACGGATACTGTTCATAACTACTGTTCACAGTGCTGTAAAAAAATGCAGCAGCTTTATTTTTTTTCGTGCCTAAATCGATCCGTTAACCTTCCGAAATACACCGAGGCCCCCGAGACCTCAACTAAAAGCACCAACATGTCTTAAAACATTATCCAAACTTGCTCCAATCGTCAAAACACCTCAACTAACGCCAAAATCATCAAATTATATCGAATTCAAGCCTAAGTTCTTTTAAAACTTCTAAAACACACATTCGATCAAAAACCCAACCAAACGATGTCCGAATGACCTGAAATTTTGCACACATATCCCAAATGACACAATGAAGCTACAGCAACTCTCGGAATTTCATTCCGACACCCGGATCAAAATCTCACCTATCAACCGGAATTCGCCAAAATACTAACTTCGCCAATTCAAGCCAAATTCAACACCGGACCTCCAAAATTACTTCCGGTCCTTCTCCTAAGTCTCAAATCTCCTCCCGGAACTAACCGAACCGTCGAAATTCACATCCGAGCCATCTAACTCATAAGTTAATGTTCCGTTGACTTTTCCAACTTAAACCTTCTTAAAAAGAGACTAAATGTCTCATTTCTTATCAAAATCGCTCAAAATAAATTCTAATGCACCCAACACCGATAATGAAACATGAGGAAGCAAAAAATGGGACGAACGAGACTGTAACTCATGAGACGACGGGTCAGATCGTCACAATAAGTGGACGGTGTCACACCTCCTTTTTCCGCCCCCGAGGGTACAAGGAGTTTTTTCCAATTAAAGGACAGTCGAAACGGGATTTGTTTATTTATTTCAGAGTCGCCACTTGGGAGATTTAGGGTGTCCCAAGTCACCAGTTTAATCCCGAATCGAGGAAAAGAATGACTCTGTATTACAGTCCGCGAACCAGAAATCCGGATAAGGAATTCTGTTAACCCGGGAGAAGGTGTTAGGCATTCCCGAGTTCCGTGGTTCTAGCACGGTCGCTCAACTGTTATATTTGGCTTGACTATCTGATATAATACGTATTATAAACTTATGTGCAAATTTAACTTTTAAAAACCGCTTTTATCATTATTTATTTTATACAAAATTGCAACGTCGTGAAAACGCATCTCGAGCCACGCCACAACCAGTGCACGCGTGATTTGTTGACGCATTTTGACTTCGTCAAGATCGTGATTTGGGTTACATAAATGTACACCCGTATTCAAGAAAATAACCTTATTAAATATGCGCCAAAATACTACGCGTTATGATATTATTAGGTAAGACCGTGAATTTTACTAAATCGCCCATCTTGAAATCTAGGTATTTTCTTATATAAAAAAAAATAATAAAATTGAAGGACTGCAATTTTTTGTATTATTTATATTTGTTTATTTGTTAGCGAGATCCTCCCTTATTTTATGAATACCCTTTAATGACTACATCTTTATTATTACTAAGTTTGTCCATAATTATGAAGTCAATCTCTACATACTTAAAAATAACATATTAATTACTAATTCAAAACAAATATTAATGGAAAGTAATATTACTTAAAATGATAATTACGAACAACATGGAATTGCCCAAAAAGTAAAAAAAACTAATTATCCCATAGTTGGATTAAAACATATTGTTAGTATGACTTAAGCTTATTGAAATTAATTATTTACAAATACTGAAAATTAAAAAAAACTTGATTACTAAACCATATTTCTAAAAGTTAAACAATTTAAACTTAACTAACTTTGTTTTAATTCACATCATGTCCTGATACTTGATTCGCAAACTAATTCATGTTTTAACTGAAATTAACTACATGATTCCGATTAACATAATGTTGACAAAAAAACCTTATGAATAAGGAATTAATCAATTTTTGCCAAACTAATTCAATAACGCCATTTTTACGTTATTTCTTCTATTTTGATTATTAAACAGTTTTAATTAGTAATCCGTCTTGAATATATTTCCTAATAATCCGGTTAAGGCGTTATTTAATATATCGCTATAACATGTCTAATTATGCCAAATGACAGTGATTGACAGAATAATAATACATGAATAATCTAAATACAATACAAAAAAAATTAAAACTAAATTAAAAATTTAACATTCCGTTCTTCATTTCAGCTTACAAAATGCCAAAATTACAGTTGTGTACCTGGTATTGCCAATATAAGAAGAAGAAAGTCAGCCACGCAGTAATAACAATACAGCACAGCAACAAAAGTCCAATAGCAGTAACAACCCAGGAACAGAGTTTGCAAACCGGTGGAGTATTAATCTCAAAACAAAAGCTTCAAGCTTTGATGAAAAACAATTAATTCTGATTTCAAACAATGAAAGAAAGCAAAAGATTTTTTTTTAGTTTTTTTTTTGAAAGTTTAAATATTTTTTTTTCGGAATTTTCTCTCTTTTAAATGTTCAGCCCTCTTTTTTTTCTCTCTTGTACTCTTTCTGTTTAGATTCGTTCTTTTTCTTCTGTATTCTCTCGTATATCTCTTCTTGTGTTCAAGACTTCCTATATATAATCTCAACCCTTTAATCAATTAAAATCAATCCATTTTCTCTACCAAACCCATTATCTTCCCACTTATCCCCATTACATTAAATAAATATATCACACCACCCCATTATTTTTTGTCCCCCATGCCTAACATAAATAAATACAAGATTCCTCCCCACTAAATTTTGTCTTGTCCCCCCTTTATATTAAACAACTATATCACAACCCACCCCATTACATTTTGTCCCCCATGCTTCATATAAACAATTACAAAATGTACAATTCCTAAACTACCCCTTCGACCTTACTGAAATTACCAAACTACCCCTGAACGTACTGCAAATTACCAAACTACTCCATCAGCTATAACAAATCAATTAATCACACTCAACCAAAATATAGCCAATATGACCAATTTCTACACAAATTTAAACAACAAATCACATGAACATGATCTCTTCAATATTTCAACAACAAATCATGTGAACACAAATTGAACAACAAAGAACAACTAAAATTTGATTGAACAATATTTTTTAGCAACAAACAATCCTATTTTCAGATTCAACAACCACAATCAAACAAGTATATTTAGATTTCCAAATTCAATAATATTGAACTTAAAATCAACTCTAACAATATTACAACCAACAATTCCTATATTAAACTTAAACAAGATTATGAGACAAATTCAAGAAATAATCATAAATGATAAACAAGAAATCAAAACTAATACAAATTTCGGATTCAAGAACAATTAAACAAAGTATGGACATGAATTAAATTTATTTTGAACAAAAACAACATGACGGATTCAAATGATTAAACCAACATACTTCCCTATCACAACTAAATTCTTTTAGGCAAATAACAAAACAAAACCTAAGAAGAAACAATTATGAATTTAAACTTGAACTTTAACAATATTGACCATTTTTGGAAAATACATAAAATACATAAAACTAACTAACATTAAACTAACAACATTTACCTAAACAATAAAACAAACATGAAATAAACATGAAAAATTCACCAAATAATGAACAAACTAGAAAATTATTTCAACGAAGAACAAACCAAACAAGAATTGAATCATTTATCGATTTTGGATCCGAAAAATACCAAACAAAAATATGGACGATAAATGAGATTCAAAAACCAACTAACCGGAAATGAAACGACGAACAACGACCAACCAACGACGAACTCGGACAGTGATCGACGACATCGACCAAAACTCATCCATGTACGCGAACTCGACTGGACTGAAGCAGTAGCATCCGCTACTGCTGGACATCGGAGCTTGAAATGAATGACGAAGATGAAGCAGAAGCAGCTGACGATGAAGAGAAATGGACGCAGCAGCAGCTTAATGAAGAAGCAATAGTCATCGAGGTTCGCGAACTCGACTGGACTGAAGCAGTAGCATCCACTACTGCTGGACATCGGAGCTTGAAATGGACGCAGCAGCAGCTCGGACGCGAGGAGGAGCAACGGCGACGGTGTGGTTTGGACGATGAAATAGCGGCTATGGCTGTTCGAGCTGAAGAAGACGAAGTGAGGCAGCAGCAACTCGGTTGTTCGAGCTTGGTCGTTAATGGCGGACGTCTGGCGTGGTCGTTCATGGTGAAGCAGCAACGAGAAACAGACGATGTGAGGCAGCAGCTAGGAGGACGCTGAAGCAGAAGCAGCGGGCAGTCCATGGTCGAGCTTGAGCTCGTCAATGGAGAAACAACGCTGGGGCGATGGACTATCGTGGTGGTTGTGTCGTTTGGTTGTGTATGTGTGTGTGAGTGTGACGACGTGAGGGGGTGTTCGTGGGGGAGGGTGGTCGACGTTGCAGGCTGGGGTTTGTGGGGGGGGGGCAGCCATGGATGGGGTGTTTTGGAGTTTGAGGAAGAAGAAGGAAAACTAGGGGGGGTGGCGGATGACTTAGTAGTTTTAGGGTTTTTTGGCCCTTTTTTTTTGTTTTGTTAAAATAAAAAATGATAGGATGTTGGGTTATGGACTGGGTCGACCCAGCTCGAAATGGACTGGGTTGTTTGGGAAGATTGGGCCATTTTTTGGGCCTGAGGCTTGAAATCGAAGAAGAGGCCCAATTCCGACTTTCTTTATATTTTCGCTCTCTTTTCTTCTTTTATTTCTCTAAAACTAAATTATAAAAATACTTAACTTATTATTAAGAACTAAATTAAGTTATAAAAGCGCAAATTAACTCCAAATAACAATAAACGCATAATTAAGCAATAATTAAGCATAAAATTGGATATTTGGAATTTTTGTAACATGAAAATGAAAATTGGATATTTGGAATTTTTCTAACAATTGAATAATTAAATCGTACATGAAAATGCGACATATTTTTGTATTTTTAATAATTTAACAAATAAACATGCACAGACAAACGTACAAATATTTACACAAAATATCACAAAATATCACAGAAATTCCACACCAAGGAAAATTATTTTATTTTTGAATTTTTGGGAGTAATTATCATATTGGGCAAAAATCACGTGCTTACAGCTACCCCTCTTTGCCCGAAGACACGAAGGGTTTTCGTGCAAAGATAAAGCGAGCGATTTTTGCCCATCCGAGTACTCCGCGTGAAGCATTTTTTGAAAAAGACTTGACCGAACCTTTGCTTCAAAGATTTCCTACATATCCTGGGCTAAACAGGAATCAGGTCAATGTAGTTCGGGAAGTTTTTTGGTAGCTGGGACTACCGTGGGACTGCATTGTTACTGTTGTTGCATGCTATTACTACTGCTTACTGATCTCCTTGTTACACCTTGCTTAAAAGATAACAAGAAGCTAGGCTATACTGCATTTTTTTCTTATTGCCTTGCTTTCTTGTCTGCTTGCATTTTTTTCGGTGCTTTTCTTCCGATGCTTTCCTTCCTTTCGACACATGCACTTGAGTTTTTGTTGGGACCTCTTATTGCAACCTTCTGCTTCCCAATGCTGGGGATTTTTATTGTTTCCTGCTGGGGATTCATATTGTAACCCTCTGTTTTATTGTCCTCTGACTTGATCTTGAAATGTATGCCTCTGTTCTATGGGCGGGCTCCCAACTTCAATACTTGAAATTAAAGACTGAAATGTATGCCTCTGTTATCTGGGCGGGCTCCCAACTTCAATGCTTGAAATGTAAAGACTGAAATGTATACCTCTGTTCTATGGGCGGGCTCCCAACTTCAACACTTGGAATAAAAAGACTGAAATGTATGCCTCTGTTCTATGGGCGAGCTCCCAACTTCAACACTTGAAATGAAAAGACTGAAATGTTTGCCTCTGTTCTATGGGCGGGCTCCTCACTTCAACACTTGAAATGAAAAGACTGAAATGTATGCCTCTGTTCTATGGGCGGGCTCCCAACTTCAACATTTGAAATAAAAAGACTGAAATGTATGCCTCTGTTCTATGGGCGGGCTCCCAACTTCAACATTTGAAATGAAAAGACTGAAATGTATGTCTCTGTTCTATGGGCGGGCTCCCAACTTCAACAACTTTAAAAATAAACGCCATTCCTTTCTTCAGGCGGGCTCCTGACTTCAACTAATAAATCGCCATTCTGTTATTCAGGGGGGCTCCTGACTTCAACCAATACTTGAACTGTGTGTCTCCGTTCTTCAGGCGGACTCCTGACATCAAACTTGAAAAGTATGTCTCTGTTCTCCAGGCGGACTCCTGATTGCTAAATTTGAAATTGATGCTCTATTCTCCAGGCGGACTCCTGATTTTTGAAATTTAAACTGTATGTCTCCGTTCTTCAGGCGGACTCCTGACAACTTGCATTTATCCTAAACATGTGAACTTTGCAACCAAATTATATTCCCCTATGCTATTCATGATTATCTTGTTTTTAATCAAACCGTACTTTCCGGTCAAACCTGATTAGTGCTTGTTTTTCCCTCCTGGAGAATTCCTCTTCAACAACTAACTTTTCTTCCCCTGCTCAATCAAAGAAAATTTCGTCAGTTTAAAACGGTGGTTAGTTGATGGCATTCTTGCTGAAAAATCCTTCCACTGCCTTGCTTTGTGTTGACTAATTTCCACGCACTGACCCTGAACCGCTTGACTTTCCGACCAACTTTTAAATTTCCCAACTTCTGGCGACCTAAATGTTTTACACCCCTGCTGTTATTTCACTTTTCTGACCTTTTTGTTTGAGCTTTCGCCTTTCCCACGACATTCCCCAATCATTTCACCGATGAAACTTCTGTTAATTCCCTGTATTCCACTTGACATCAAGTTGTTTTTGACATGCTCTGACCACGTTGTGCTTTAAAATTCTAGAAGCTGGTAGTGAACTTTGAAGTCCTTTCTGCTTGCATTGAACAAAACTGGCACTGAAACATCTCAGCTAGATAAAACCCTCAAAAGAAAATGAAATGCAATGATTCTTGAGTTAAGGATAAGAAGAATCCAAAACCAGATGACTGTTTGAAAAGAGAAGGAAAAGAAACTTATCTGAGTGAGACAACTAGTACCAATGGTCATGACATGCATTTTGGATTAATCAGCCCAATCTGTCAAACCAAACAACTCTCAATTGCCGTACCTCATTGCCCAGAACTTCCATCACTTGTTTGATTTATCCAGACCTTAACCTTGTTTCCCTGCGGTACCGCGAAACGGTTTCTATCAACAGACCTTTTTCAGTTTTCCATTTCTTATCTCACCTTCACCTTGAGGTGACCGTAAAGGTTTTCACCAACAAGACTGTCTCATTTATTTTTCTCTCAGCTCCCGTCGCCTTACGGTGCCCGTGAGGGTTTTCACCCATAAGACTCTCTCATTTATTTTTGTTCTTCTTTCTCGAACCAGAGTGTTGCCCCTGTCGTGGGTTATTCCTACCTGTTCATCTTGGCATTTCTCAAAACTGATCATAAGGTCTTTCTTTGGATCGTAATGTAGGCTTTTGGATTGAGCTAGAAAGAAAGGTATAAAAGGCTCAAAACAATTCAAATGGGTTCAAATTACAACTTTCGGAATCCAACTTTCATAACAATCACCACTTCTGCCCCAGTTTCTTGCTTGGAGATTTTTGGATTTCTATTTGGTATGACTGAACCTTGGAGTAAGGCTGCCTACGTACCCTTTCGGGATCAAGTCAAACGTAGTTCATTTCATAGAGACTATGTTGTTATGTTTCTCTTCTTTCCTTTTTTTTCACTTTTCTTTCTTTTCCTTTTCTTCTTTTCTTTTTCTTTTTCTTTTCTTCTTTTTTTTCTTTTCTTTTCTTTCCTTCTTTTCTTTATGTTCGTCACATGTGTTCTCTTATAGTGCCGCTGATTCCGAAAGAGGTGTATGAAAAATAAGTAAGGCTCGAAGGGGATAACAAGGGATAAGAGTGTTTGGATAGCAGAACAAAATGCCTTCATCATTTCAATCTTTAAGATATGCCAAATACGAACAGATACATTCAGAAAATAAAGAAATCATACATAATATCTCTTGACCGCATCGGAATTGATGGCCATTTCTACACATTCTCCTTCCATATCTGTCAAATACAATGCTCCGTTAGACAACACTCTGGTTACTACAAATGGTCCCTGCCAGTTTGGGGCAAATTTTCCTTTTGCCTCAGCCCAATGAGGCAAGATCCGCCTCAGTACTGATTGCCCGACTTCAAATTTCCTTGGACGTACTTTTTGTTGTATGCTCTTGCCATTCTTCGTTGGTACAGTTGGCCATGACACACTGATGCCAATCTTTTCTCATCGATCAAACTCAACTGCTCAAGACGGCTTTTCACCCATTCATCATCATTGATTTCAGCCTCTGCAATGATTCGCAGAGATGGGATTTCCACTTCTGCGGGTATTACCGCCTCGGTACCATATACCAATGAGTAAGGAGTCGCCCCTACCGAGGTACGCATGGTGGTGCGATATCCTAACAATGCAAAAGGCAATTTCTCGTGCCATTGTCTAGATCCTTCAACCATCTTCCGGAGTATTTTCTTTATGTTCTTATTGGCCGCTTCAACCGCACCATTTGCCTTGGGACGGTACGGAGTAGAGTGCCTGTGAGCAATCTTAAACTGCTCACATGTCTCCTTCATCAAATGGCTATTAAGATTAGCCCCATTATCTGTGATGATTACCTTTGGGATCCCAAACCGACAGATGATATTTGCATGCACGAAGTCAACTACAGCCTTCTTGGTCACAGACTTGAATGTCTTCGCTTCCACCCATTTGGTAAAATAATCTATAGCTACCAAGATAAACCTGTGCCCATTTGATGCTGCTGGATCAATTGGCCCAATAACATCCATGCCCCATGCAACAAAAGGCCATGGCGCGGACATCGTATGTAATTCTGATGGTGGAGCATGAATCAAATCTCCATGTATTTGGCATTGATGACACTTACGCACAAAACTGATACAATCTCGCTCCATCGTGAGCCAATAATAACCTGCTCGGAGAATCTTCTTTGCTAGAACATACCCATTCATATGCGGTCCGCAAACTCCGGAATGCACCTCAGTCATGATAGTTGTGGCCTGCCGTGCATCTATACATCTCAACAAACCGAGCTCTGGCGTTCTTTTGTACAGTACTCCTCCACTAAGGAAAAACCCACTTGCCAACCGTCGAATTGTTCTTTTCTGATCACCGGTGGCCTGCGTTGGATACACTCCCGCTTTGATGTACTCTTTGATATCATGGAACCATGGCTCTCCATCGATTTCCTCTTCTATCACATTGCAGTAAGCATGCTGATCACGGACTTGAATCTGCAATGGATCAACATAGGCCTTATCTGGATGGTGCAACATTGACGCCAAAGTAGCCAAAGCGTCAGCAACCTCATTATGAATCCTTGGAATGTGTCTGAATTCTATGGCCTGAAAACGCTGGCAAAGCTCATGCAGACACTGCCGATACGGTATAAGCTTCAAGTCCCGTGTTTCCCATTCCCCTTGAATCTGGTGTACCAGTAAGTCCGAGTCACCCATGACCAAGACTTCCCGTACACCCATATCCACAGCTAATCTCAATCCCAATATACACGCCTCATATTCTGCCATGTTGTTTGTACAGTAGAAACGAAGCCCAGCTGTAACGGGGTAATGCTGACCTGTTTCCGAAAAATGTACTGCTCCTATTCCCACACCCTTCATATTTGCAGCCCCATCAAAGAAAAGTTTCCATCCCGACTTCTCAGCTTGTTCTAATTCATCAATGTGCATTACCTCTTCATCAGGGAAATAAGTTTTCAAAGGCTCATAATCTTCATCAACGGGGTTCTCAGCCAAGTGATCGGCTAATGCCTGTGCTTTCATGGCAGTCCGTGTCACATAGACAATGTCGAACTCTGTAAGTAAGATCTGCCACTTTGCAAGCCTTCCTGTGGGCATGGGTTTCTGGAAAATATACTTCAACGGGTCCAAGCGAGATATAAGGTAAGTGGTGTAAGATGACAAGTAATGTTTCAATTTCTGTGCCACCCAAGTTAGGGCACAACATGTCCTTTCCAGATGAGTATACTTGACCTCGTAAGATGTGAACTTCTTACTGAGATAGTAGATAGCCTGCTCCTTTCTGCCCGTAACATCATGCTGCCCCAGTACACAGCCGAATGAACTGTCCACAACTGTCAGATATAGAATCAAAGGTCTCCCTGGTTCTGGTGGGACCAGCACGGGTGGGTTTGACAAATACCTCTTTATCTTATCAAAAGCCTCCTGGCATTCATCAGTCCATTTGACCGCGGCATCTTTCTTTAACAATTTGAAAATTGGTTCACACGTTGCCGTGAGCTGAGCAATGAACCTGCTGATATAGTTCAGTCTTCCCAACAAACTCATCACCTCGGTTTTGTTTCTTGGAGGTAGCAACTCCTGAATAGCTTTGATCTTTGACGGGTCTAATTCAATACCCCTCAGGCTAACTATAAATCCCAACAACTTCCCAGATGGCACCCCGAAAGCACATTTCGCAGGATTGAGCTTAAGATTGTACCTGAGAAGCCTTTGAAAGAATTTTCTCAAATCTCTGACATGGTCAGATTGCTGTCTAGACTTCACGATCACATCATCCACGTATACCTCAATTTCTTTATGTATCATATCATGGAAGATAGTTGTCATGGCCCCCATATAAGTTGCCCCAGCATTTTTCAAACCAAACGGCATGACCCGATAACAATACGTTCCCCACGGCGTGATGAATGCCGTCTTTTCTGCATCTTCCTTATCCATTAGAATCTGATGATAACCCGCATAACAATCCACAAAAGAGCCAATATCATGTTTGGCACAATTGTCGATCAGTATATGGATGTTGGGCAGTGGGAAATTATCTTTTGGGCTTGCTTTGTTAAGGTCTCGATAATCGACGCACACCCTGGTCTTGCCATCTTTCTTTGGCACAGGCACGACATTGGCTAACCAAGTGGGGTACCGTGTAACCTGAATGACCCTTGCCTCAAACTGCTTGGTGATCTCTTCTTTGATCTTCACACTTATGTCTGTTTTGAACTTTCTCAACTTCTGCTTGACAGGGAGGAGTGCTGGATCAGTGGGCAATTTATGAACCACCAAATCGGTGCTTAGACCCGGCATATCATCATATGACCATGCAAAAACGTCTTTGTACTCATGCAATACTTTAATTATCTCCTCCTTGAGTTGTGGCTCCAAATGAACACTTATTTTAGTTTCCCGTACATTGTCTTGGTCCCCTAGATTAACTGCTTCTGTGTCATTTAGGTTAGGTTTGGGTTTTTCTTCAAAGTGACTTAATTCTTTACTAATTTCCTCATAAGCTTCATCATTATTACAATCCACCCCATCATCACACTCGATCTCTTGTATTATTACTTCTGAACTAGATTGGCTTTTAAAACTGGGCCGAAGATTCCTCATGCATGTCATGTCATTGATATCAGCATAAAAAGAACTGTACAAAGAAAAGAAAAGAAAATGGAAAGAGAATTAGGGACGAAGAAAATTGCATTTCATTAAACGTAAAGACAACAAGGTTTTAACTCATCCAAATGGACGGAACATAACAACTGGATTACAAACCCTGGAATAATCCAGGTGACAAAAAGGAAAACAAAACCCACTACCACGACTCCCTCCGAACTGGAAGAGGAGTAGCTTCCCAATTGCTGATGTTAGCACGTGGTCCGATGTACTGTATGTCTGCTCTGCTTGACCCTTCCCCGGCCTCAACCATGTTTACTTCAGCAAATACTTTCTCAAACACCTTATCCAAATTCCCATCCGCCTCAATTAACGAACCTGACATCTTTGCCAATGACTGTTTCTTAATACTCGGTCTGACGAAGGACCTGGACAATCGAGGAATTGGTTTAGGGAGCACCCAAGCTTTCTTCTTCAATTTACGGGCCTTTTTGACATCTGCCGCTGCTGGTTTGAACCCTAACCCGAAGGTGTCCAGATTTTTGGGCAAAGACACAGGTTGAGTAATGCCCTGCAGTTCAACCCCTAAACCCTTCCCGGGCACGAACCCGTTATTCAACATTTCTGACACTACCATGACGGTCGCAGCTGACACCCTGGGACATGGCATGCTTTTACCCTCAGGCACCCTGCTCACCGGAACCGTGTCGAGGATCTGATACACCCATGGCCCCTTATCATCTTCGGTCTCTATAAAGGGTACAATGGCATCATTCATGGCGCATGTGGGATCTTCCCCATGTAACACAATTTCTTGTCTGTCCCACTCGAATTTGATCATTTGGTGCAGTGTGGAGGGCACGGCTTTTGCCGCATGAATCCACGGTCGACCCAACAAAAGATTATAGGATACTGCAGCATCCAACACCTGAAATTCCATCGTGAACTCGACTGGGCCAATAGTCAATTCGAGTACAATATCCCCTACCGTGTTTGTTCCCCCTCCATCGAACCCTCGAACACAAATGCTATTTTTGCGGATTCTATCCTCATCAATCTTTAACTTGTTCAATGTGGATAACGTGCAAATATTAGCGCTTGACCCATTATCGATTAGTGCCCGAGTAACCATTGAACCTTCATATTTGACCGTCAAATAGAGAGCCTTGTTGTGTTCTGTGCCTTCCATAGGCAATTCATCATCAGAAAATGCTACCCTGTTCACTTCAAAGATCTTGTTGGCAGTTGTCTCTAAATGGTTTACTGAGATTTTGTCAGGCACATGAGCCTCATTCAATATCTTCATTAAAGCTCGGCAATGCTCATCAGAGTGAATTAATAATGACAACAACGAGATTTGGGCCGGTGTTTTTCTCAGTTGATCAACAATGGAATAATCTTGTCCTTTCATCTTTTTCAGAAACTCTTCTGCTTCCTCTTCCGTTACAGCTTTTTTAACTGGCACTGGATTGTCTTTTGCGCCCTTAGCTTTTCTCAACTCTTCAGGGGCGAAACAACGTCCTGACCGGGTCAGTCCCTGTGCTTCACAACTTTCTTCCTCAATTTCCTTTCCTTTGTATGTCACCACTACTTTGTCATATTTCCAGGGTACGGCTTTGCTATCAACCATGGGTAACTGGACTACCGGTTTTATGACAACCGGCTCTACATAGACTCCCTTCACAACCACCACGGGCGTGGATACTGACCTTGGTACCACTATCTTGACTGGCTCCTGCTTTTTCTCGGCCACAAACGGTCCCTTTCCCATTACTAGCACTGGCTTGTCTTCTACTGCTTTTAACTGAACCACTGGCCTTGCACTCACTGTCTTTTCTTTGGTTTCCGTAGAACGAATCACCATAACCACCTGCGAAGGTTTCTTAGGCTCTGCCCCCTTATGTATCAGTTCGATCATGTTGGCCTCATAATGCGCTGGTAACGGATTTTGATTGATGTTCGGGGCCTCTGGAGCCTGTACCTCAATACGACGATTATCAATGAGCTCTTGGATTGCGTTTTTCAACTTCCAACATTTTTCAGTATCGTGCCCCGGCATCCCTGAGCAATACTCGCAGCTAACAGAGTGGTCCAGGTTTCTGGGAAGAGGATTTGGTGCTTTGGATTCAACTGGGGTCAGCATCCCCAACTGTTTCAATCTGTGGAAAAGAGAAGTGTAAGATTCTCCCAGCGGAGTAAATGTTTTTTTGTTTGGGGCCTTCTCATTTCTAAAAGCTTGGTTTGGGCGGAAGCTGGTTCCTGGTTTGTTAGCCCTGGGAGGTGGATAGGTGTTTTGTGGGTGTGGCTGTGTATTTTGGGGACTTGGTGTACGCCATTGCGAGTGCACTAGGGGTTGAGTGTAGGTCTGGGCGTGGTGAATAGAAAAGTATGGTTCTGGTGGTGGATAATAGTGTTGCGGTGGACCATATGGGGTATATTGATAGTTTGGGTGATGGGGTCTGGGTTGGTTGTAGTAGAGTGGACGGTTATTGTGCCTGGACCAAACATTAGCTTCAACTGCAGCAACTTCTTCTTTCTTCTTCTTTCCCAGCACACCACCAGTACCGCTTTGGATGGCCTGGGTGGTTGCTTTCAAAGCCGAGTAGCTCAAGATCTTGTTAGATTTCAATCCTTCTTCAATCATGGCTCCCATCTTTACCACTTCATTAAACGACTTCCCGACAGATGTCACTAGATGACCAAAATAGGTAGGTTCCAATGTTTGCAAGAAGTAATCTACCATCTCACTCTCCCGCATGGGAGGATCAACCCTTGCAGCTTGTTCCCTCCAGCGGAAACCAAACTCTCTAAAACTTTCCCCAGGCTTCTTTTCTAGTTTCAACAATGACAGACGATCAGGGACTATCTCGAAGTTATATTGGAAATGGCCAATGAATGCCTGGGCCTAATCATCCCATGTATACCATCGGCCGGGGTCTTGCCTCGTGTACCATTCTAGCGCTGATCCGCTCAGGATTTGCCCGAAATATGCTATCAACAACTCATCTTTTCCCCCAGCCCCTCTCATTTTGCTACAAAAACCACGCAGATGGGCTACTGGGTCACCGTGCCCCTCATATAAGTCAAACTTCGGCATTTTAAACCCCGCAGGCAACTGTACATCAGGAAAAGGGCACAAATCTTTGTATGCGACACTAACTTGGTTTCCTAAACCATGCATGTTCCTGAAGGATTGCTCCAGGCTTTTGACTTTACGAATCACCTCCTCTTGTTCTGCATTCTTAACCGGTTTCTCAACTTCTCCCGGGATTTCAAAATGGGGAGAGGAGGTATATGGCTCAGGCGCTTTGAAAGTGGGTTCGGGAGGGTAATATTGGGTGTCGTGAGCTTGGAATAGCGGCTCACTGGATGATCTATGTAGTGGAGCTGGGGGAGGTGCCACAAAGACGGGAACCATGGGTGGTGGAGGGTTTTGTTTGGAGGGTGGAGCTGGGGGAGCGTATGACGTGGTACCGTAACCCTGGGCCTGATAAGGGAAAGCTGAAGATGTGTGGGAAATGGTAGGCTCCTGAGCTTGAGCCAAGGGTGGGATGTAAGACGGGTTGGCAGGATATAGTGGTGCTGGGTGTCCCTGCGACCATGCCTGATGCATTTCAGCCATTTGTGCTTTTAATTTCCTCATCTCTTCTTTCATAGCACCCACATCTGTTACCTCAACCTCATTCGAAGGGTCTACGATGTTGATTTCCGAATCCTGCCCTGCCATTTTTACTTGATCTTCGACCCGGTGTTGTATGGATGAGTTGCCAGAATTGCCAATCAATTAACCACCTGCCTGGTATCACACATTTAGACAACCACTTTGTTAGTGATTAGGTCTTAAAGATTTAACAACCACACGTTGGCATGAATGCACTTATACAGTTATTCCTTTCTATTATGCGTTTGCCCGATTGCATGCGTCATCCCGGCATTTCATTCCTTGTTTCATTTTCCTTCTCCTTGCCTTATCCCTCTCTTGTGCTTTTTCTTTTCTCTCTCTTGTTTTTCCGCTCTTTTCTTTCTTTCTATTTTTCTTGGTTTTCCTTATTTTTTCCTTTTCATTCTTTTTGTTTTCTTTTCGGTTATGGTCGAATCTTATGGAGATTGCCTACGTATCGTGACCCCGCACGAATCAAACCAAGCGTAGTTCATGAAGATAAATGTAAAAATAAGGGTGGAAATAAAATGCTCAACTTTCATTAATAAACAGACTCTTACAAACTCGACATCTTTTGTTTTGGAAAGAAACTAACAAACGCAATCTGAAAGCAAACAAAAACTCTAAGCTTGCAAACATACTCAATCCAGAAAGATAACGGACGTACAAAAGACTGACTCAAAATGGTAGACACTCACAGACACGGACTATGCATATTCTAGTGCTTCAAACTTAGGTATCCGCGGGGCGTCGTTCGGCCTCGCCGCGGGTCTGGGATCCAAATCCCTTTCAAGCTGCTCTAACTCATTCATGGTTCGCTTCACATAGATCATCACTGCTGAGATAAAAGTAGTACGGGTCATGTCTTCACAAACCCGGCATCTCCTAACAATAGCATTAGCAATGGCTCTAATCCTGTCTTTTGTTTGCTTTTTTTCTATGAGCAAGCGTCTTATCTGATCGCTGCACGTCTTTAAAGCTCGAGAGTCTTGCAAGTGCTGGTCTTGCAGATGTTGCACTTCTGCCTTCATTTGGGCTAACAAGTTGTAACAATGTACGCTTTCAGTTTCGAAGTCTCTAGCATGCCTAACCGCTCTACCTTCAAGGGCAACTACTTTTCTCTTTAAATTGGCAACAATTTTCTCATGGTCCCTTTTTAACTGATTCAAGTATTGGTGACGCTCTTCGGTTCTTGTCGCCCACTGTGCTTTAAGTTCTGCCATGACATTTTCAGCTTTTCCTAGCTCATCCCGCCATTCTCTGACTTCGCTTTCCAATCTTTTTACCAATTGTTCATCGGATCGGCTCCTCGGTTGCTTATCGATGGTTATCTTCAACTGTCGGACTTGGGCCTTAAGAGCGTCATTTTCTCTGGCTAGTCTATTCTTTTCACCTTGATCCTCGGCAACCTATACACTGTTCTCGAATTTCAGACTCTCGACTTGTTGCTTTAATTTACCAATCTCAACTCGATAGCTTTCTTCCTTTGCTAACCAATCCCACTGCTCTTGGGATGACTTGGCGAAATCTTCGAGATGAGGTCTTTTAGCCGGTCTCCCATATGCCACGTCACCTATGAACCATTCGTGATACCCTGGAGCAATTTCCCCTCTGACCCTATCGAACACACAAGTGTTTGCCATCAGATATTGACACTCACTCCAAATTTGACGAACCTCTTCCTCAGGGAATCGACCGTCAGGACTAATTTCGACCACTTGGGTACTCAAATCTTCATCTCTTGGTATTACTTGATATCTACCGAGTTGCCTCAGAACCCGATACAGTACATAAGGTTGTATGCTTTTGAGTCCCATTAACAAAAAATACGGTCGGGCTGCTGGCATATATATGACTTCCTCGACAGACAACCATCCAAGCACCCACTGTATCTGGCTAGCCTCGAGGTTCCGAAATAATAATGCCCAAGCCGTGACTCCTTCAGGTAGACCAGCCCCTTTGATTCTCGTACAAAATTCCCCTATACAAGTTTTCTCAGCCGAGCCATAACTCAATAACTGAGAGCGCGGGCACAAATGCTCAATCATCCACATTTGTAACAATAAGTTACATCCCTCAAAAAATTTGCCCCCAGCTTTGCACGCAGTGAGAGCTCTGAAGATATCAGCCACAATCATAGGTGCTAAAGTGCTTTTCCCCATGGTTTGCAAAGTACTGACGACGCCTGCTACTTTCAAATCAATATTACCATCTTTCCTTGGGAATATTACGAGACCCAAAAAAGCTACCATAAATGCCACTCGCCTGTGTTCCTCCCATTTTTGTCGGCTATTTCTGCTGCAAAGCTTAAAGTCTGAATTATTGAACCCGCCCACATGACCATATCTATCATACACGAAGCGGAAACTGCAGAATCCCTTTGCAAAATCTGGGTGATGAACTGTCCGGGGTACTTTCAAGGAATCCAGGAATCGATGTATGGTAATGGCTCTAGGAGCAATCAAGTATTTGAATCTCAATGGAGCTTGGTCACTTCCAATGTACCCCGCTATTTCTTCTATTGTTGGGGTGAGTTCAAAGTCTGAAAAATGAAACACATTATGTGCCGAATCCCAATGGGCGACCAATGCCCTGATGATATCCCCCCGAGGCTGAATGTCTAATAAATCCGGAAGGTCTTTCAAATATTTTCTCACTTCGTCTTGCCCTTCTTTGCCCAAATCATTCCACCACAATTGCAGCTCAAAAGGGATTTTGGTCATTATTGAAAAAGGCTCATTTATTGTCGTGCTCATCCTGCACATTTATTAAAGCGTTTAAGCAAAAGAAAACTTTTATTTAACTCCAAAAACTACTATCTATATTATCGACTCAAAATTAACCCTATATTTCAAATGAAGAACTCAATTCTTAATTCTAATATTTTTAGATAAAAGACCCGATATTGCGACACGGCCTTCCTGCGCCTCAGGGGCGAAAATTTTAAGGCTGTGAGGGTCAAAAATCAAAATACGACCAAAGGTGGCTGTTTATGCAATGTCAGCCCTCCGGTGCCCCGTTTGGGAATATTTGGCTATTTTTGACAAAAACAGCATCACCTGGTTTATTTATGACAAAAATTAAAATTTTGATATTTTTTGGTTATCTTTGCAAAGGGGAGGTTGGACATCACCCGACTTATTTATGACAAAATTAAAAATTTTGACATGTTTTTTTTTGTTTTTTTTATTTGTTTTTGGCTTTTTAGCAAAAAAGAGGGGTTTGACCCGATGAGGGTTGCCTACGTATCTCACTTTCGGTGAGAATCAAACCCGCGTAGTTCGGGCAAATTAACCGAACTATTTTAAAACATGACTCTTTTCCATTTTATTTTTTTCCTGGCAAGACAATCTATTTTCCTTTTCTATTTTTGAAAAAGACAAAATAACGATTTTTTTTTTCATTTTCAACAAACAATAAAACAATCTATTTTTCCAAAAAAAATGAAAGACTCTTTTTTTCTTCTATATTTTTTAGTAAAATAAAATAAAATATTTTTCTCTTTTTGTTTTCAAAATTTCGGCAGAGTTTCGCCAGTAATTGGTCATTGATTTTTTTTTCTAAAATAATCAATTAACTCCCTAACTGATATATTCTTTTTCCTTTTTTTTCTTCTTCAATTTTCCAACATTCCCGAGATTCAGAAACCGGTCAACATGCAGGTTCGAAACAAATATATGTACAGAGCAAGTAGGATGCATCAGAATGGTCTTTTCATTTCAGGTTGCTAGTCCTAGACGGACCCAACCCCTGTGTTGAGTCCCCTAAGTCAAATGCAACGTGATGCAAATAAGCGTTCCTACTAGGGATCCGGCATGAAGTCACGTTATTCTATATTCAAAACCTGGGTCAGTGTACTAGACTGTGTACCCGAGCGGACAACTCGAGTCGAGGAGGGGGCAACTTACCGGGAACCAAAAGGCCATCCGGCTTCGTAACTTGTCCGACCTCTTTCTTATTTCAGGGTATAACACTAACAGAATAGGGAGTCTCAACCAGTAAGCACATCCCCGGAGGTGAAGAGAGAAGGGTTCGGCACAGTTTATATATACAGTCAAATAATATCAAAGCGGTAAAAGCAGCATTTAGCACATTAGGCTCAAACATGTAAAAATCAGATAAAGCCAAATATAACAATTTATCTAAGCTCGAATCTCTAACCCCGAACCAGTGGTTCTGGGTTACCAACAGGATTCCCCAGCAGAGTCGCCAGAGCTGTCACACCTCCTTTTTCCGCCCCGCGAGGGTACAAGGAGTTTTTTCCAATTAAAGGACAGTCGAAACGAGATTTGTTTATTTATTTCAGAGTCGCCACTTGGGAGATTTAGGGTGTCCCAAGTCACCAGTTTAATCCCGAATCGAGGAAAAGAATGACTCTGTATTACAGTCCGCGAACCAGAAATCCGGATAAGGAATTCTGTTAACCCGGGAGAAGGTGTTAGGCATTCCCGAGTTCCGTGGTTCTAGCACGGTCGCTCAACTGTTATATTTGGCTTGACTATCTGATATAATACGTATTATAAACTTATGTGCAAATTTAACTTTTAAAAACCGCTTTTATCATTATTTATTTTATACAAAATTGCAACGTCGTGAAAACGCATCTCGAGCCACGCCACAACCAGTGCACGCGTGATTTGTTGACGCATTTTGACTTCGTCAAGATCGTGATTTGGGTTACATAAATGTACACCCGTATTCAAGAAAATAACCTTATTAAATATGCGCCAAAATACTACGCGTTATGATATTATTAGGTAAGACCGTGAATTTTACTAAATCGCCCATCTTGAAATCTAGGTATTTTCTTATATAAAAATAAATAAATAAGATTGGAGGACTGCAATTTTTTGTATTATTTATATTTGTTTATTTGTTAGCGAGATCCTCCCTTATTTTATGAATACCCTTTAATGACTACATCTTTATTATTACTAAGTTTGTCCATAATTATGAAGTCAATCTCTACATACTTAAAAATAACATATTAATTACTAATTCAAAACAAATATTAATGGAAAGTAATATTACTAAAATGATAATTACGAACAACATGGAATTGCCCAAAAAGTAAAAAAAACTAATTATCCCATAGTTGGATTAAAACATATTGTTAGTATGACTTAAGCTTATTGAAATTAATTATTTACAAATACTGAAAATTAAAAAAAACTTGATTACTAAACCATATTTCTAAAAGTTAAACAATTTAAACTTAACTAACTTTGTTTTAATTCACATCATGTCCTGATACTTGATTCGCAAACTAATTCATGTTTTAACTGAAATTAACTACATGATTCCGATTAACATAATGTTGACAAAAAAACCTTATGAATAAGGAATTAATCAATTTTTGCCAAACTAATTCAATAACGCCATTTTTACGTTATTTCTTCTATTTTGATTATTAAACAGTTTTAATTAGTAATCCGTCTTGAATATATTTCCTAATAATCCGGTTAAGGCGTTATTTAATATATCGCTATAACATGTCTAATTATGCCAAATGACAGTGATTGACAGAATAATAATACATGAATAATCTAAATACAATACAAAAAAAATTAAAACTAAATTAAAAATTTAACATTCCGTTCTTCATTTCAGCTTACAAAATGCCAAAATTACAGTTGTGTACCTGGTATTGCCAATATAAGAAGAAGAAAGTCAGTCACGCAGTAATAACAATACAACACAATAACAAAAGTCCAATAGCAGTAACAACCCAGGAAGAGAGTTTGCAAACCGGTGGAGTATTAAACTCAAAACAAAAGCTTCAAGCTTTGATGAAAAACAATTAATTCTGATTTCAAACAATGAAAGAAAGCAAAAGATTTTTTTTTTAGTTTTTTTTTTTTGAAAGTTTAAATATTTTTTTTTCGGAATTTTCTCTCTCTTAAATGTTCAGCCCTCTTTTTTTTTTCTCTCTTATATTCTTTCTGTTCAGATTCGTTCTTTTTCTTCTGTATTCTCTCGTATATCTCTTCTTGTGTTCAAGACTTCCTATATATAATCTCAACCCTTTAATCAATTAAAATCAATCCATTTTCTCTACCAAACCCATTATCTTCCCACTTATCCCCATTACATTAAATAAATATATCACACCACCCCCTTTATTTTTTGTCCCCCATGCCTAACATAAATAAATACAAGATTCCTCCCCACTAAATTTTGTCTTGTCAACCCTTTATATTAAACAACTATATCACAACCCACCCCATTACATTTTGTCCCCCATGCTTCATATAAACAATTACAAAATGTACAATTCCTAAACTACCCCTCCGACCTTACTGAAATTACCAAACTACCCCTGAACGTACTGCAAATTACCAAACTACCCCATCAGCTATAACAAATCAATTAATCACACTCAACCAAAATATAGCCAATATGACCAATTTCTACACAAATTTAAACAACAAATCACATGAACATGATTTCTTCAACATTTCAACAACAAATCACATGAACACAAATTGAACAACAAAGAACAACTAAAATTTGATTGAACAATATTTTTTAGCAACAAACAATCCTATTTTCAGATTCAACAACAACAATCAAACAAGTATATTTAGATTTCCAAATTCAATAATATTGAACTTAAAATCAACTCTAACAACATTACAACAAACAATTCCTATATTAAACTTAAACAAGATTATGAGACAAATTCAAGAAATAATCATAAATGATAAACAAGAAATCAAAATAATACAAATTTCGGATTCAAGAACAATTAAACAAAGTATGGACATGAATTAAATTTATTTTGAACAAAAACAACATGACGGATTCAAATGATTAAACCAACATACTTCCCTATCACAACTAAATTCTTTTAGGCAAATAACAAAACAAAACCTAAGAAGAAACAATTATGAATTTAAACTTGAACTTTAACAATATTGACCATTTTTGAAAAATACATAAAATACATAAAACAAATTGAGGAAACAATAACATTAAACTAACAACATTTACCTAAACAATAAAACAAACATGAAATAAACATGAAAAATTCACCAAATAATGAACAAACTAGAAAATTATTTCAACGAAGAACAAACCAAACAAGAATTGAATCATTTATCGATTTTGGATCCGAAAAATACCAAACAAAAATATGGACGATAAATGAGATTCAAAAACCAACTAACCGGAAATGAAACGACGAACAACGACCAACCAACGACGAACTCGGACAGTGATCGACGACATCGACCAAAACTCATCCATGTACACGAACTCGATTGGACTGAAGCAGTAGCATCCGCTACTGCTGGACATCGGCGCTTGAACTGAATGACGAAGATGAAGCAGAAGCAGCTGACGATGAAGAGAAATGGACGCAGCAGCTTAATGAAGAAGCCATAGTCATCGAGGTTCGCGAACTCGACTGGACTGAAGCTGTAGCATCCGCTACTGCTGGACATCGGAGCTTGAAATGGACGCAGCAGCAGCTCGGACACGAGGAGGAGCAACGCCGACGGTGTGGTTTGGACGATGAAGCATCGGCTATGGCTGTTCGAGCTGAAGAAGACGAAGTGAGGCAACAACAACTCAGTTGTTCGAGCTTGGTCGTTAATGGCGGACGTCTGGCGTGGTCGTTCATGGTGAAGCAACAACGAGAAACAGACGATGTGAGGCAGCAACTAGGAGGACGCTGAAGCAGAAGCAGCAGGCAGTCCATGGTCGAGCTTGAGCTCGTCAATGGAGAAACAACGCTGGGGCGATGGACTATCGTGGTGGTTGTGTCGTTTGGTTGTGTATGTGTGTGTGAGTGTGACGACGTGAGGGGGTGTTCGTGGAGGAGGGTGGTCGACGTTGCAGGCTGGGGTTGGTGGGGGGGGGGCAGCCATGGATGGGGTGTTTTGGAGTTTGAGGAAGAAGAAGAAGGAAAATGATGGGGGGGTGGCGGATGACTTAGTAGTTTTAGGGTTTTTTGGCCTTTTTTTTTGTTTTGTTAAAATAAAAAATGATAGGATGTTGGGTTATGGACTGGGTCGACCCAGTTTGAAATGGACTGGGTCGTTTGGGAAGATTGGGCCATTTTTGGGCCTGAGGCTTGAAATCGAAGAAGAGGCCCAATTCCGACTTTCTTTATATTTTCGCTCTCTTTTCTTCTTTTATTTCTCTAAAACTAAATTATAAAAATACTTAACTTATTATTAAGAACTAAATTAAGTTATAAAAGCGCAAATTAACTCCAAATAACAATAAACGCATAATTAAGCAATAATTAAGAAATTGTATATTTGGACATTAAATGCTAAAAATGCAAACGATGCCTATTTCTGTAATTTTTAATTTTTGTAACAAATTTAATTACTAACAATTGTATAATTAAATCCTACATGAAAATGCGACATATTTTTGTATTTTTAATAATTTAACAAATAAACATGCACAGACAAACGTACAAATATTTACACAAAATATCACAAAATATCACAGAAATTCCACACCAAGGAAAATTATTTTATTTTTGAATTTTTGGGAGTAATTATCATATTGGGCAAAAATCACGTGCTTACAGACGGCGTGCCACACGATCCCATAATATAATTCAAAACATCTGATTTTGTAAGAAGAGTCCCATTAGGGGAAATCAACAACATATCACTCTAACCCGGCAAGGGTACAACTAACAGCCCAAAATATCTCGACAAGGGAGAGTATGTATGTCGGTCTACACATCCCGTCAAGGGAGTAATCACAACACATTCTCTTTTTAAATCCCTTCTTCCTCAACTAACTCATTCATGTTCGAGCTAACGCTCCAAAAGTACACCAATCACAATTTTACCTCAACCGTTCACATTATATGAAACTCATCAAATCACCAAAAGTTCACGAAATTTGCAAAACCCGAGCCCCGGGCCCACGTCTTGAATTCCAGAAATTTTTACATCAAAATGTTCCTTATCTCGCCACGAGTCTATACATACCAAATTCATAATAATCGGAGTCCATTTGACCCCTCAAATCCCAAATTTAGAATTTCAATCTCAAGTTCTAATTTCTTATAATTTGGCTATGTTTTCATGGATTTCTAGGATGATTCTTCAATAAAATCATGTATTTAACTCATAAAACTTACCTCCAATCGATCTTAGTTGAAACTCCTTTCAATCCCCGTCCAAAAACTCTCAAAATGACTAAAAATGGTGGAGAAATGGGGTGTTTTTCGCGAATGAAATGTAAACATTCTACCCCATAATTTTCGGAATTACTGTTCACCCCGTGTTACTGTTCACGGATACTGTTACGGGTACTGTTCACGAATACTGTTACAGGTACTGTTCACGACACTATTCACGGATACTATTACGGGGTACTGTTCACGGCACTATTCACGGATACTGTTCATAACTACTGTTCACAGTGCTGTAAAAAAATGCAGCAGCTTTATTTTTTCCGTGCCTAAATCGATCCGTTAACCTTCCGAAATACACCCGAGGCCCCCGAGACCTCAACTAAAAGCACCAACATATCTTAAACCATTATTCAAACTTGCTCCAATCGTCAAAACACCTCAACTAATGCCAAAATCATCAAATTATATCGAATTCAAGCCTAAGTTCTTTTAAAACTTCTAAAACACACATTCGATCAAAAACCCGACCAAACGATGTCCGAATGACCTAAAATTTTGCACACATATCCCAAATGACACAATGAAGCTACAGAAACTCTCGGAATTTCATTTCGACACCCGGATCAAAATCTCATCTATCAACCGGAATTCGCCAAAATACTAATTTCGCCAAATCAAGCCTAATTCAACACCGGACCTCCAAAATTACTTCTGGTCCTGCTCCTAAGTCAGAATCACCTCCCGGAACTAACCGAACCATTGAAATTCACATCCGAGCCCTCTAACTCATAAGTCAATGCCCGGTTGACTTTTCCAACTTAAACCTTTTTAAAAGAGACTAAATGTCTCATTTCTTATCAAAATCGCTCCAAATAAATTCTAATGCACCCAATGCCGATAATGAAACATGAGGAAGTAGAAAATGGGACGAACGAGATAGTAACTCATGAGACGACGGGTCGGGTCATCACATTCTCCCCAACTTAAACAAATGCTCGTCCTCGAGCTTACCCAGAGTTGTCCTAGAAGCCAACCAAAAGCTTAATGACCTTATCAAGCCTAAACTCGGGGATGATCCCACGTCACCCTATCTCACACGGGTCCGATAACGCATTGTAACTAAGATCACACAATCTAGTCTAGCCCATAAATCATAGAGCCACATTTCACCTTTTCGGAATCATACACAAGATCAGAACCTCACACCTTTGAACCAGCTGTAATAGACCATGCCTGCAACCTTAGGTGCAATTGTATGATATACCAATAACTCAAACAAATGCAGCAATAACTTCCATTCACAGCATCTGCCCACAACAACCAAATACCGATAGAAATCTCTTATTAGCCAATGTCTCATTCCAACACTCTCATATACTGCCAATGATAATTGAAACACGCAATAAATTATAACCATTGCTCAGATCAACCATTCATGAGGCCATTTCTCCTCTAGCAATTATAGTAACAATTTTTTTTAAAACCGAACCTCGATATTTACCCATCAAACACGCTGAAATCAAATCCGTTCGTATTCATTAATGACCCCAATGATCACTTCGAACCCAACACACCACTCTGGTGATATGACACATCAATACAGGCGTAAGCAACAACTTGCATAATACGCGCACCAATAAGAAACGGTCCGAACACACTCGAATCATGAAAATGACTCAACTGCAACGTCATAGAAATAAGACACACAAATTTGACCCGTAAGGTCATGTTTCCACACAGCTTTGCTGCAACGCGTGATCCTATCCAAATAGTACTCCACATGAAGCACCTTTAGTCACTATGCTTGAAATCGACAACCATGCTCAATTGTCACAACCCGGATTTCCCACCATCAAGTGTCGTGATGGCGCCTACTATTGGATCTAGGCAAGCCAAATATTTAAAACACCTTTCCTGCTTTCTTTCAAACAATATAATAAACGAGACACCAGATTTAAGCGGAAGACTTTAAATCTAGAGCAACTGAAAACCAAAAGTGCGGAAGTTTAATACACATCACTACCCAAGGTCTGGTTTCACTAGCTCACAGACTACTACAGAATACTACAAACAATGTCTGAAAGGAAATACATCATGTTTGTCTGATACAAGATGAACAAACAAAAAACATGGAAAGGGACTTCGGCCTGCGAACGCCAGCTAGGCTACCTCGAGAGTCCCTGGACTAAAGATAGCTCCCAGAAGTCCTACTGCTATGGTCCGTAAGCTGCTCCTTGATCTGTGCACAAAAATGCACAGAGTGTAGCATTAGCACAACCGACCACATGTGCTGGTGAGTGCCTGGCCTAAACCCGGCGAAGTAGTGACGAGGCTAGACAAGACCTACAACAATTAACCTGTACAGATATATATTCAAGTGCAAGAAAACAATAACAAGATAATACAAAGTAAAGCTAGGAGGGGACATGCTATCAGAGAGTAACAGATAAAAATGAAATATCGAAAATAAACAGAAGAAACTCCAGTTCCCATGATATATATATATATATAGTGGACGACGTGCCACACGATCCCATAATATCATATATAAGTGGACGGCGTGCCACACGATCCCATAATATCATATATAAGTGGACGGCGTGCCACACGATCCCATAATATCATATATAAGTGGACGACATGCCACACGATCCCATAATATCATATATAAGTGGATGGCGTGCCACACGATCCCATAATATCATATATAAGTGGACGGCGTGCCACACGATCCCATAATATCATATATAAGTGGACGGTGTGCCACACGATCCCATAATATAATTCGAAACATCTGATTTTGTAAGGAGAGTTCCATTAAAGGAAATCAACAACATATCACTCTAACCCGACAAGGGTACAACTAACAGCCCAAAATATCCCGACAAGGGAGAGTATGTATATCGGTCTACACATCCCGGCAAGGGAGTAATCACAACACATTCTTTTTTTAAATCCCTTCTTCCTCAACTAACGCATTCATGTTCGAGCTAATGCTCCAAAAGTACACCAATCACAATTTTACCTCAACCTTTCACATTATATGTGCCACGACCCAATTCCCGAACCTGGTCGTGATGGCGCCTCTTATGAAGACAAGGCCAGCCATTAAACCCAATTCATCCTTTTAAGACAATTAATTAACACAATTATAGTATAAACATGGTTTAATAATATCAAATAGCGAAAAGTATAGATAAAATACGAAAATCCAACCCAACTCAGCCCTAACCGGGGTGTCACAAGTCATGAGCTACTACAGAGTTTACTAAAATTCTACAAAGTATGGAATTAGGAACAAAGTCTGAAGATATCATAAATAACAGAAGATAAGGGAGAAAACGGGTCTGCGAATGCCATGCAGCTACCTCGATAACTCCGATGAAAACTGAATAGCAGAAAACTCGCTCTATGCCTCAAGAATACCTGTACCTTCACACATGGTGCATGGAGTAATGTGAGTACTCCGACCCAGTGAGTAATAAATATAAATAATGACTGAAGGTAAGAAAACACGTTAAGGCACACAACATTCTATATAGAAGCAGTGAAATCATTTAAAATAACAATTCAGTGAAACATCATGTGAAATTTCTTTTAAACCAGTAAAACAGGTAATTTGGCAGTAAAATGACGAGTAGAAATTTGCCCCTTGGCTCAATATCAAAACAACAAGTAGAAATGCCCCTCGGGCTCAGTATCAAAATAATAACTAGAAATCTGCCCCTCGAGCTCAGTATCAAAATAATAAGTAGAAATCTGCCCCTCGGGCTCAGTATCAAAATAAAAATTAGAAATCTGCCCCTCGGGCTCAGTATCAAAATAATAAGTAGAAATCTGCCCCTCGGGCTCAGTATCTTAGAACAGTATCAGCCCCTCAGGCTCAGAATAGTATAAAGTAACCAGTCAATGAAATAAGAGCACATAATTATTATGACAGATAATGTAGATAAAGAATAAATGCATGAGTGTAATGCACTGCATATGACGGTACCCTATGGTACCCACTGCGGTGTGCAGCCCGAGCCATCCATATTTATTTATCGTCGACGGCGCTCATTGGGGGTGTGTACAGACTCCGGAGGGGCTCCTACAGCCCAAGCACAATATCAAGTCATCTCGTGGCATCAAATCTAGGCCCTCGGCCTCATATCAACCTCAGTATAATCACCCAGACTCTCAGCCTCAATATCAATGTAATCAACCAGCCTCTCAGCCTCAATATCAATGTAATCAACTAGGCTCTCGGCCTCAATATCAATATAACACTGCTGCGGCGCGCAGCCCGATCCATGCTCAGTCCAAAAATCATCATAAGCCCCTTGGGCATTTGTAAAACAGTAGTTCTCAGTCCGAAATATCATTTAGAAATATCATTTAAGTTTTCAAATCTTAGAAAGATGGCTGAGTTTGCAAAACAGTATTTAAAACCTTGGACTGAGGTCAAATGATATGCAAAATATGCGAAAGCAGTGATATCAATCCCTGAAGGATTCAAATAATTGGCAAGAAGCCTACAATTGGAAACATGACTGAGGATATAAATTCTTTAACAAAATAAGTGAGGAAAACCAGTCAAAAATCCCCTAAGGGTTCTACAGGTCGGCACAAGGCCCCAAGCATGGCAACAAGCCCAATTCACAATAATAAAGTATACGTCTCAACCAAAAATGTAGTAAAATATCTCTCGGGACGGACCAAGTCACAATCCTCAACGGTGCTCTACCCCACGCCCGTTATCCGGCGTGCAAGTCAACTCAATATAGCGTTACGATGTGAAATTCCTGGGTTTCAAACCCTCAGAACAGCATTTACATCAATTACTCACCTCTAGCCGGCCAAATACTACTCCGCGATGCCCTTTCCTTTCGTATCGACCTCCTCGCGCGTCGAATCTGGCCAAAACCGCAACGAATACATCACAATAGGCTAAGGGAATATAACCCAATCGAAAAGACTCGAAAAATATCAATTATCACAAAATTTGCAAAACCCGAGCCCCGAGCCCACGTCTTGAAATCAAAAAATTTTTACATCAAAATGTTCCTTATCTTGCCACGAGTCTATACATGCCAAATTCACAAGAATCAGAGTCCATTTGACCCCTCAAATCCCAAATTTAGAATTTCAATCTCAAGCCCTAATTTCTTATAATTTGGCTATGTTTTCATGGATTTCTAGGATGATTCTTCATTAAAATCATGTATTTAACTCATAAAACTTACCTCCAATTGATCTTAACTGAAACTCGCTTCAATCCCCGTCCAAAAGCTCTCAAAATGACTAAAAATGGTGGAGAAATGTGGTGTTTTTCGCGAATGAAATGTAAACATTCTGCCAAGAATTTTTCGGTATTACTGTTCACCCCGTGTTACTGTTCACGGGGTACGGTTCACGGATAGTAACCAAACCATCAAAATTCACATTCGAGCCCTCTAACTCAAAAGTCAACGTCCGGTTGACTTTTCCAACTTAAACCTTCTTAAAAGAGACTAAATGTCTCATTTCTTATCAAAATTGCTCCAAATAAATTCTAATGCACCCAATACCGATAATGAAACATGAGGAAGAAGAAAATGGGACAAACGAGATAGTAACTCATGAGACGACGGGTCGGGTCGTCACAATATGAAACTCATCAAATAAACAAGGAGATTGTGTCACGTTATTCGAATTAAAAGCAATTAAGACTCACGGTCATGTTAGACTCCGGTGCATAGATAACCGTTACCATGCCTATACACCGTACTCCACATTAGCAAGTAGCAAATAACATCCTAATCCTATTCCCTCAAGCCAAAGTTAGAACAAACACTTACCTCGAATGCTCCAAACTCAACTCACGCTTCTAGAATAGCTTTACCTCTTGATTCCACCACCAATCCGCTCGAATCTAGTCATAAGTTACTTAATCACATTAATAATTACTAAATGAATCACTCCCCATGCATGAAAATAAATTTTACAAGTTTTTTTCCAAAATGGTCAAAAACACCCCCGGACCCACTTGGTCGAAACTCGAGGTTCGGACCAAAACCCGGTTACCCATTCTCCCACGAATCAAAATATATGATTTGTTTTGAAATCGGACCTCAAATTGAGTCCAACTTCTCAATTTGTAGAAAACATAGGTTCTACCCAAAACACCCAATTTCCCCCACGAAAATCTTTGATTTGAATTTGAAATCATGTTAAAAGATGTCAAGGAATAAAGAAATTAAGTTAGAAATCACTTATCAATCGTTTTGGAGAAGAAAAGTTGTTTGGAAAATCGCCTCTTCGGTGTTGGGTTTTTGAAAAGTGAAAAAATGACTGAAATTATCGAATTTATATATTTTTGATGGGTGCTGGCGCAGACCGTGCAGAAATGCACCGCGACCTCGTGGCTGCCAGCGCGGACCGCGTGGAAATATACCGCGGCCGCACCGAGGGAGGGAAGAAGTGGGTTCTCTGAACCCACCCAGCGCGGACCGCACTGATTTGGTGCGCGGCCGCACTGGTCGACCTGGCTACCGACCCTCTGAACCCCCACCACGTGGATCACATAGAAAAGCACCGCGGCCGCGTGGCTGCCAGCGCAGACCGCGCGGAAACGGCCGCGGCCGCGCTAGGCCTGCAATACCTGAACCTGCATTTTTTTTAAGTCTAAGACCTCCCAGGCCGCACTCAAAACTCACCCGAGCCCTCGGGGCTCCAAACCAAATATACATACGATCTTAAAAACATCTTACGGTCTCATTTGTGCGATCAAATCGCCAAAATAATATCATATACATAGAATCAAGCCTCAAAACACATGATTTTCTTTCAAATTTCATAAAACTCAAATTCCCCATTTTAAGTCCGAAACATGTCATATGACGTCCGTTTTTAGCCAAACTTTACAGATAGTGCTTAAAACATATTTAAGACTCGTACCGGGCGTCGGAACCAAAATACGAGCCCGATACCACAGTTTTCTGATCAATTTCCTTCTTCATTTTCCTTAATTAATTTCAGAAAATAATTTCACACAAAAATACATTTCTCGGGCTTGGGAGCTCGGAATTTAATTCCGGGCGCACGCCCAAGTCCCATATTTTTCTACGGACCCTCCGGGACCGTCGAATCACAGGTCTAGGTCCGTTTACCCAAAATGTTGACCAAAGCCAATATTATGCATATTAATATCAAAAATCATCAATTTTTTCACATAATTCACATATTCTAACATAAAAACTTTCCAGTTACACGCCCGAACTGCGCACGGAAATTGAGGCAATTAAAAGTGAGGTTTTCAAGGCCTCGGAAGCACGGAACAAGGAAGAAGTACGGTGATGACCCTTTGGGTCATCACATTCTCCACCTCTAAAACAACTGTTCGTCCTCGAACAGACAAAAGAAATAAGTACCTGAGTCGGGAAATAAATAAGGGTAATGGCCCCGTATATCGGACTCAGACTCCCAGGTCGATGCCTCAGGAGGCTGACCTCTCTACTGAACACGCACCGAAGGAAAACTTTTCGACCTCAACTGTCAAACCTACGGGTCTAGAATAGCCACCGGCTCCTCCTCATATGACAGATCCTTGTCCAACTGGACAGTGCTGAAATCTAACACGTGCGATGGATCTCCGCGATACTTTCGGAGCATAGATACATGAAACACGGGATGCACAGCTGACATGCTTTGTGGAAAGGCAAGTCTATAAGCCACCTCTCCTACACGATCAAGAATCTCAAATGGACCGATGAACATAGGGCTGAGCTTGCCCTTCTTCCCAAATCTAATCACGCCCTTCATAGGCGATACATGGAGCAATACCTCTCCCCAACCATGAAAGCAACATCTCTGACCTTGCGGTCAGCATAACTCTTTTGTCTGGACTGAGCTGTACGAAGTCTATCCTGAATAATCCTGACCTTGTCCAAGGCCTCCTGAACCAGATCCATACCCAATAATCGAGCCTTTCCCAGCTCAAACCATCCAACTGGAGACCGACATCGCCGACCATACAACGCCTCATACAGAGCCATCTGAATGCTGGACTGGTAGCTGTTGTTGTAGGCGAACTCTGCTAAAGGCAAAAATTGGTCCCACGAGCCTCCAAAATCAATGACACAGGCTCGGAGCATGTCCTCAAGAATCTGAATAGTCCTCTCGAACTGACCGTCCGTCTGGGGATGGAATGTTGTAATCAACTCAACCTGGGTGCCTAACTCTCGCTGAACCGCTTGCCAGAAATGCAAGGTAAACTGCGTACCCTGATCCGAAATGATAGATAGAGGCACCCCATAAAGGCGAACAACCTCCCTAATATAAATCTCAGCTAACCTTTCGGACGAATAGGTGGCTGCAACAGGAACAAAATGCGCTGACTTGGTCAGCCTATCAATAATGACCCAAACTGCATCAAACTTCTTTCGAGTCATCGGAAGACCAGTAACGAAATCCATCGCAATCCTCTCCCACTTCCACTCGGGAAGTGCAATCCTCTGAAATAGACCATCAGGTCTTTGATACTCGTACTTAACATACTGACAATTCAAACACCGAGCCACATGCACAACAATGTCTTTCTTCATCTTGCGCTACCAATAGTGCTGCCTTAGATCCTGATACATCTTCGCGGCGCCCGGGTGAATAGAATACCGAGAACTATGGGCCTTCGTTAAGATCAACTCTCGAATCCCATCAACATTGGGCACACAAACTCGCCCCTGTAATCTCAATACGCTGTCATCATCTAAGGTTACTTTCTTGGCACCTCCACGCTGCACCGTGTCTCTCAAGACACACAAATGGGGATCATCGAATTGCCGATCATGGATACGCTCCAATAACGAAGAACGAGCGGCCGTGCAAGCTAATAATCGACTAGGCTCAGAAATTTCCAACCTCACAAACTGATTGGCCAAAGCCTGAACGTCCAAAGCAAGCGATCTCTCACCGACCGGAATATAAGCAAGACTGCCCATACTGGCTGACTTCCTTCTCAAGGCATCGACCACCTTATTGGCCTTTCCCGAGTGATATAAGATAGGGATGTCATAATCTTTCAACAATTCTAACCACCTCCTCTGCCTCAAATTCAACTCCTTTTGCTTGAACAAATACTGAAGTCTCTTATGATCCGTGAACACCTCACACGCCACACCATACAGATAGTGCCTCCAAATCTTCAATGTGTGAACAATGGTTGCCAAATCTAAATCATGCACTGGATAGTTCTTCTCATGAACCTTTAACTGCCTCGAAGCATAGGCAATGACCTTGCTATCCTGCATCAACACTGCACCAAGTCCAATACGAGATGCATCACAATAGACTGTATAGGGCCCTAAACCTGTGGGCAAAACCAACACCAGTGCCGTGGTCAGAGCTGCCTTGAGCCTTTGAAAGCTCGCCTCACACTCGTCTGACCATCTAAACTAGGCACCCTTCTGGGTCAATATGGTCATAGGGGCTACAATGGATGAAAACCCCTCCACGAACCGACGGTAGTAACCTGCTAACCCCAGGAAACTCCGAATCTCCGTAGCTGAAGCTGGTCGCGGCCAGTTCTTCAGTGCCTCTATCTTCTTCGGGTTTACCTGAATACCTGCTGCTGATACGACATGACCCAAGAATGCGACCGAACTTAACCAAAACTGGCACTTCGAGAACTTAGCATACAACTGACTATCTTTCAGGGTCTAAAAAACCGCTCTGAGGTGCTTCTCATGCTCCTCTTGACTGCGGGAGTATATAAGAATATCGTCAATGAAGACTATCACAAACAAGTCCAAATAAGGTCTGAACACTCGATTCATCAACTCTATGAACATTGATGGGGAATTAGTCAATCCAAATGACATGACCAAAAACTCATAGTGCCCATACCGAGTGCGAAATGCTGTCTTAGGGACATCAGACGCCCTAATCCCCAGCTGGTGGTACCCAGATCTCAAATCTATCTTTGAAAACACCCTCGCACCCTGAAGTTGGTCAAATAAATCGTCGAGCCTCGGCAGTGGGTACTTGTTCTTAATCATCACCTTGTTCAATTGTCGGTAATCAATGCACATCATCATCGAACCATCCTTTTTCTTCACAAATAGCACCGGTGCGCCCCAAGGCGAAACACTGGGTCTAATGAAACCCTTCTCAAGCAAATGCTGAAGCTGACCCTTTAACTCTTTCAATTCTGGAGGCGCCATACGATACGACAGAATGGAAATGGGCTGAGTGCCCGGAGCTAGATCAATACAAAAATCAATATCCCTGTTGGGCGGAACGCCCGACAGGTCTGAAGGGAAGACCTCGGGAAACTCTCGAACAATAGGAACAAAATCAATAGACGGGACCTCAGTGCTGTAGTCGCGAACATAAGCCAGATAAGCTAGACACCCCTTCTCGACCATGCGTCGAGCCTTCACATATGAAATAACACTGGAAAAAGAATGACCAGGAGTCCCTCTCCATTCTAAACGGGGCAAATCCGGTAATACTAAGGTCGCGGTCTTGGCATGACAATCCAAGATCGCATGATACGGGGACAACCAATCCATCCCTAATATGACGTTGAAATCCACCATATCCAAGAGCAACAAGTCAACACGGGTCTCAATACCCCTGAATACCACAACACATGAACGTTGAACCCGGTCCACCACTATAGAATCCCCCACTGGCGTAGACACATATACAAGAATACTCAAGGCCTCACTAGGCATAACCGAATAGGGTGCAAAATAGGACGACACATATGAATATGTAGATCTGGGATCAAATAGCACAGAAGCATCCCTATCACAGACCAAAATAGTACTTATAATCACAGCATCTGATGACTCAGCCTCTGGCCTGGCTAGCAAGGCATAACAACGGGGCTGGGCCCCACCTTCCTGAATCATATCCCTAGGACGATCTGCTGCCGGCTGACCCCTACCTCAAGCGGTCTGAGCTCCACCTCTAAGACCTCTACCTCCACCTCTATGTCCTCTACCCCCGCCTCTAGCTGGCTGGGCAGGCTATGGGGCAACTGGTGCCTGGATCATCGGGCGAGGACCTTGCTGCTGCGAGCTGCTGGAAGCTCGAGGGCAATATCTGGCAATGTGACTCACATCGCCGCAAGTATAACAAGCCCTCGACTGCTGAGAATAACGAAGTGGTGGTGCACTGATAGGTGATGATGGTGAAATAAAGAGCTGCTGGTCAGAATACTGCGACTGAGAACCACGACCACCTGGTGTACCATGAGAAGCCTGGAGAGCTGACTGAAAGGGCCTCGAAGGATGGCCTCTACCATAAGAATCCCTACCTCCATACGAGGTACCACTGAATCTACCAGAATGATGGGGCCTCTTATCAGACCCATGACCACCTCCCTGAGCAAGTTCCATCTCTATCCGGCGGACACCATCTGCCGCCTCCTGAAATGAAATCTCACTACCGGCACTCATGGCCATCTGAACATGGATCGGTTGGGCCAACTCATCAATAAACCTCCGCACCCTCTCTCTATATGTGGAGAGTATCACAATGGCATGACGAGCAAGATCAATGAACCGGGTCTCATACTGGGTGACCGTCATAGGACCCTGCTGGAGACGCTCAAACTGCATGCGAAGAGCATCTCGTTGAGTAACTGGAAGAAACTTCCCCAGAAATAACTCTGAAAACTGATCCCAGGTCAATGATGGCGACCCTGCTAGCCTGGCTAAACAAAAATCCCTCCACCAAGTCTTGGCGGATCCTGCCAGGCGAAAAGTGGCGAAGTCGACCCCATTGGTCTCTACAATGCCCATAGTCTGTAGAACCTCATGACAGCTGAATATGAAATCTTGAGCATCCTCTGAGGGGGTGCCACTATATGTGGTTATGAAGAGCTTGGTGAAACAATCAAGCCTCCACAAAGCATTCGCAGACATAGCTGCACCATTGCTGGACTAAGCCGCAATACCTGGCTGCCACAGCTGGCTGAACTGCCACGGCTGGCTGAACTGCTGGAACCTGAGCCTGAGGAGCTACTGGCTCTAGAGTACGAGTATCGGGAGTCTGAACTCCTCCCCCAGCCTGAGATGTGGCTGGAGCTACAGGAAGCAAACCCGCTCTAGAAATGCCCTCCATAAAGCCTACCAGTCGGACCAAAGCGTGTTGAAGCACTGGAGTGGCTATGAAACCCTCTGGGACCTGAGCTGGGCCCACCGGAGCTGTTGGAGCTGGGACCCCTTTGTCGTAGTCAACATGAGGCTCCACCTCTAGGACTACCGCTCGGGGCTGAGCTCTGCCCCAGCCTCGGCCTCTGGCACGGCCTCGGCCTCGCCCCCTACCCCTGATAGGAGCTGCTGTTGGGGGCTCGGGCTGCTACGCGGTAGAAGAAGAAGCACGTGTCCTCGCCATCTACGAAAGAACAGAGTGGAAAGACAATCAGTACTTGATAAACAGAATCGCACGATAAGAATGAACAAGGTGAAGTTTTCCTAACTCAGTAGACTCTGCGGGATAAATACAGACGTCTCCGTACCGATCCCTCAGACTCTACCAAGCTGTCCGTGAGTTGTGACACCTAAGTAACCTAGTGCTCTGATACCAACTTGTCACGACCCAGATTTCCCACCATCGGATGTCGTGATGGCGCCTACTATCGGAGCTAGGCAAGCCAAATATTTAAAACACCTTTCCTGCTTTCTTTCAAACAATATAATGAACGAGACAAAATTTAAGCGGAAGACTTTAAATCTAAAGCAACTGAAAACCAATAGTGCGGAAGTTTAATACACATCACTACCCAAGGTCTGGTGTCACTAGCTCACGGACTACTACAGAATACTACAAACAATGTCTGAAAGGAAATACATCATGTTTGTCTGATACAAGATGAACAAACGAAAAACATGAAAAAGGACTTCGGCCTGCGAACGCCAGCTAGGCTACCTCGAGAGTCCCTAGACTGAAGATAGCTCCCAGAAGTCCTACTTCTGTGGTCCATAAGCTGCTCCTTAATCTGTGCACAAATGCACAGAGTGTAGCATCAGCACAACCGACCCCATGTGCTGGTAAATGCCTGGCCTAACTGTCACGACCCGAATCAGAGGGCCGCGACAGGCACCCGGTGCTTTACTCAACCAAGTACCAACGTAACATATCTTTCTTATCATACTATCATGAGTAAATGAGCCAGAAAACTGGTCATGAGATAACAAGAATAAAACATAAGGGAATACTCAACATATGAAGACCCAAAATGATATACACACTTATATATGTGACATACAGGCCTATAAGGCCGACATGACCATTTGTAAACTCAAAACATAGGCCGACAAGGCCATACAAGTGTCCCTACACCAGACATCTGTCTACAAGCCTCAAAGAGTACATAAAATCATAAAGATCGGGACAGGGCCCCACCATACCAATCAATATATATCCAAAGCATACTGACCAACTAGGAAACTCCGGAGCAAGTGGAGTGCACCAACACCTTCGCTGAGCTGATAGCCTACTAGGAGGACTGTCAACCTATCAATCGGGACCTGCGGGCATGACACGCAGCATCCCCAGGAAAAAGGGATGTCAGTACGAATAAAGTACCGAGTATGTATGGCAGGAAAGCATAAACAAGAATAGTAATGTAAAGAGAGATAGAAGAGATATAACCTGTAACATCTGAGTGCCTCTGGGGGCTACTGACATGAAATGCATAATACATATATATACATGAACTTTTTAAAAACATTCGCCTCTGTGGGCATCATCATCATCATATCGTACCCGGCCTCAAAGAGGACTCGGTAAAAACGTACTCGGCCATCATAAGGCTCGGTATAATCATACCCGGCAACGTGGAGCTCGGTAAACCCAACTGATCAGTGGCTGCACAATAGGTGCCATACCCGGCCAACTATAGCGCGGCTCGGTAGAGTAAAATAGATACATATATATAATGCATGCTCGACTCATGGAATCACGTTCTAACCCTTTCGGAGTGATGTAAGGTAATTGCACCTTCGATTAACATTATGGACATCCCTACCATCAATATGAACCTTAGTGGGATTTAAGTATCATACACACTTGTTTAGAATAACTTTATAAGGAAAGAACAACATGGACAACCTTAGTTTTTAGGAGTAGATCCATTATGAATTAGTGTACCGTTTATGTTCATGTCACTTTAGATCATGCCAAAAGAAAGAAGTAAGTGCCTTAACAAACCATGTATATTCTTCCCAACCTCAAGCTATGCAATTTAACGGCTCTTTAGTCTACAATAAGAGAAATGACACTCTCGTTATCATTTAAGCGTCGTAACTATTATGTATCGACCACAACCTATTTTACAATGAAACGGACAGAACCTCCCCAATATATATGACTACACACTAGTCAAAACAATCAAAAACAGCCCAACATACCCCTATCACTTCATACACAACACGACAACCATAATAGTGTCAACCAACCCGAAAATGTTACGACGAACGGCCAACAAACAACCTTGTCATTATGTGGTGTTTCTCCACAACCTTCCTCCTCTCAACTCCATAAAAATATTTGTAAAAGAGACAACCCAATGCCAACACGAAACAGCCCAAAAATATTCCCACAAGTTCATCAACTCAAAAATAATTTTTTAGTTTACTTAAACACGTTTCGACTTGTCTTTTCTTTCAAATTTGGAAATACAACCAAACGTTCATATCCAATAAACCGGCCATGAATTAAACTTAGAAATAAGTTTATAACCATCCAACCATTACACAAGAACAAACAACATACCATTCTTTCGAAACTAGCTAGGTCTATTCTTTACGATCGAGTTACAACTCGCAAACGCATAGATAATGGAAGGAGAAGCATAAACTTACCTTGTACTGAGTATAACCCACGAAACCTGGTCCTTTTTCATCAAAAATAAGTTCCTCAACACGGCTACAAGAAGGAGAAAGAGAAACTAGCAAGCTGTCCGGACTTTTCAGCACTAGAATCGCGTCGTAACACCCGGAATACCCTAGGGTTTGTGTGTGATTTTTGGGGAGGATTTGCAGGGGTTCAATTAGGTTTTCTTGGTATTAAAGATAGGTTAAATAAATGAGTTTATAATCTCTTAAAAGTCCCCTCTTGACCGACTTTGTTGAGGCCTCTCTTTTTGGCAAGTAGGTGATGCACCTACTTGTCACCTACTAGCTGCGCGGTCTCGTGAAAATGCGAATATGTCTATACTCCGAGATCGTATTGATTAATGATTTAATGAGTTGAAAACTAGACTCATAGATATTCAATTTAATATGTAGATAATCCCTTGATTCAAAGTATGTTGGGAGAAAATCTAAGCTACATTTAACCTAAGTTTCAACTCATTCTTGAATGTAACTTGTGATGACCTTTTCCAACTTTTGTTCCACAACTTGCTTGACTTAAAAACATATCACACGACTATCATACAACTAAACTAACTCATAACATAACCTCATCATCATGTTAATCACCCTTGTCTCACCCCAAAAGTATAGGTTATAACATTCCAAACTTGTCGACATTCGACGAAACTTATTTTCTTTAATTCATTTAGCGCCTAAGCTTTCCAACCCTTTTGGTACTCGTTATTCATGATCATAAAGATTTGTAACCTCCATTATATAAGGATTAACTTACTGTACGTACTTTCAAAGTTTATCTCATTTCTGAGCTTACATCAATTGACTTACGGATACTCTAACATACGAAAACGTAGGGTGTAACATCATTCCCCCCTTTGGAACATTCGTCCTCGAATGTTGACTGATCCACTTATCATTTTCATGACCCATAGCTCATGTGAACACTTTAATACTCTTCTAGCCATGTAGGCAACTATTCTTTGAATAAATCCAAAGTCTAGGGTATTCCCTCTTTAGTCCTCCTTCTCATACCACGACTTGTGGTCGGACCCCTTCCAATCTCGTAACCGTTGCTCCTTTTTGTCATGCAGCCTGTACGACTTTTTCCTTGTATGTGCGCCTATGCGACTCTTTTTTTTCTAGCTTTTATCCAATCTCTAGGTAGCACGTTGTAAACATATACAAAGCTTGATATGTTGTCCGTCTGGGCATCTATGGGTATACTGAAGTTCTTCACTCGGTACTTTGTTAAACTTATGACTTTTGCTATATCTTGTTTCATAGCCTCAGTTATCTATGCTTATGGATTTAATACAACTAGGTAGGTCATATTATACAATAACTCTTACTTCGGTTTACTATTACCGAGGTCTGCTACCCAACTCCAGGTTACTATCTCACCGTTTATCCTATATGTATAATCCTTATTACTGTTCATTTAAAGAATGACATCTAATCTCCTCTCATACTTTGGAATCTTTATCCATCTATTATTGATTTACCTTAATGTTAATCTATAATCCACCACTGATAACTTGAAACCTCTTACGTAACACATTGCCACAAGTCTCACGTCTCATCGAGGAACATTTGAAGTGGTTTTCCTAATCCACCTAGGGACAATACTATACTTCAATAACCGTATTTCATAGCATCCCAATGTGATTCGTCTTATGGGGGTATCCTAGTCCCGTGCCATCCATGAAATCTCTTCTCTTTGAATCATTACTCAAATGAAGGCCTATATATCATCCCTTTATAATTTACCACTATTACATCCTTACATTACGACCAGAGGAGCATTCCATCTCTTCTAAATGCTCCTAGTCTTAGACTCCTCCGTGTTAATTCAAGCTATAATGATCCTTTTATAACATATATAAACCATCAGCTCTCTTGTTTGATGGGCTTAATACTGAGGTCTAACCTATTCTTATCAGCTTTTAACTCACCTTTTCTCACCCTTACTAACATCTACCCAAAATCTTTTCACTCTACTATACTTTCGCTTGCGACCTACACATATTTATTTATTCTACTCAGAACCTTCCTTTAACTTGCTAGCACATTAGATTCTCTCTTGCGCATTCTCAGTTGTCTTTAAATGTAAATAATTACTTTTTCTGGTCGTTCTGCCACTTGCTACATGGATACTTGGCTTATCATAGTGCCCACGAACACTGGAATTCCCTGTAGCTCGTATGCTCTCAAGTATCACCATTGATGTTTTTTTTCCTTTTTTTCTGTTCATTAGCCATGATAGGTGCCACTTTCTTATGGAGTGCATGCAATATTATAGTGAGACTTCTGTTACAATATCAAAGATCATTTCCTTTTTAGGTCACTATGCTTAGGTGGAAATCTTCTTCCTTATTTCCTCAGCTAGTCTTTCGTAGTAGTACTTAGGAGACCTTTTGGATCTTGTAAAGTTGTGATCTTGTTATACTGTATACTCGAAGGAATTTTGATATTCTTACTCGCCTACAAACATCCTTACTTACATACCTTCGTGCCGTTGTGCTCGTAGGATTACTTGTAAAATCAAATTTTGATTATCTCCTTAGTGACACCCTCCATTATTCCCGTAATACTTATACAATACCCTTAAATACCCCAACTCCTATCTGAGAATATCTCAAGGTTTATTACGTCATATTTGCGAGACTGAATTCACTATATTAGGATTCACTACATTTATCTTGCATGATCTGTTGACTCGTCTATAACCTCCTGTTTAGCCATAACTGGGCTCTTCCTTAATCAAATCCCAAATGCTCGTTGACCTATCCTCACATCAATTTTTCGCGTAATCTTTCTTGGGTTATTTCCTTTGTTTTAACTTACCTCATGCACTGGCCTTTGATCTATCAATGACATTTCGGCCAGGAACCCTTACTTCCTTTCCTTGACGTTGTGTTTTTATAATGCATTGATATCGTAGCATATCTGTAGGCTTTGAATAAGTACAATCTCATCCCATTTTCACATTACTGCATTATTCTTCTACCACTCCATGATTAGTAGAACCACTAAATTCTGACTTCATGCCACATCACTCCATATTTCCCCCCTTTAGAGGAGTACTAAGAGCTGGAGCTACGACGATCTACCTATAGATATTTTACCTCTATATATTTGACATCTTTTCACATCATCGATTACCCTTACTCGCTTTATGGTAATGTTTTTTTGTACCAAGGATAATAAAATTCCTTGATTGCGAGGATGACACTTAGTGTAACTGGCGCACATAGTTCCTTAAGCTTAACTTTGCTCATATTTCTTGCTTTAGGGAAACGACTTCCTGAATGAAGATACGACTTTATGGCCTATACTCCTTTGTTGTTTCAAGGCCTGTCACCTCTCATCTTTTTTCTTCACTTAACTATAGACTCTATATTTCTTTCATTTTCATCATCATTTTTTTCCATCATTGTCATCCACGTGGACATCTTACTCATAATTCTTCATTAACTTTATTCTTATTTTCCTACTAACATTTATGTCTATCACTTTATTCTGAAAACATCAAAAGACATTCTTTTGCTTTTAGCTCCCCTTGCTTTATCTCACTGGCTCTTCGGGATGCCTAAAATTCTCTCTCCTAGGGACACGAGCCATGCTAAGGTAATATATATCCCTTCAAGGCTTCCAGTGGCTATCTTTATAGTACTTATATCTAGGTGTATTATTTTAGAGTGCTCCATCTGGGTATCTCACAAGGAGATTTATTAGCACATTTGCATTATGCTTCAAAAATTGTCAACTAACACAAACAATCAATTCACCACTATGGGTTATCCTAACCCCAACCGGATCCTGATATCTCGTCCTTTTCTTAATCTACACATGTTAGCCCCCAATAGGGTATAACTGAGATGGGTATGGTCAATTATACATACCTTTGTTACTGTTGAGGGTAACTTACAATGATTATATTTTTCTGCCGGAGATGAAAATACCGATAATCTTTATTAACTAGGTGCCTTGTACCCTTCCCATCATGCTCCTTTTACTTGTTGAAGCTTGTATCTATCTTTTGAATCTTTAATTGCCCTTAGGGGTGGATAGATATTCTTTGCCTTAAGGCTCCTTATCGAGAGCTTACACTTCTTAGTACACACATGATCTATTGAAGACCTTATATTTACCCATCATATGCATCATGCAAAATCGAGCTCCTCTAACTCAACTCTTTCACAGCCACATACAATCTTTTACCAACCATCTTTTTAAATGTAGGTATCATTGTATTACAACTAAAGTCGAATTTAGGAGTTTGAATTCTTACAACAGAGCTCTACCACACGATCTAGAATATGAAGAAAGAGTTACAGTCCTGAATGCCCTGTAGCCTCCTGCTTATAAGTGTGGTGCACAACACACCCATAAACAAGACTCTACTATTTGCAGAATCCCTAGGACAAAACTGCTCTGATACCACTTCTGTCACGACCCGAATCAAAGGGCCGCGACGGGCACCCAGTGCTTTACTCAACTGAGTACCAACGTAACATATCTTTCTTATCATACTATCATGAGTAAATGAGCCAGAAAACCGGTCATGAGATAACAAGAATAAAACATAAGGGAATACTCAACATATGAAGACCCAAAATGATATACAAACTTATATATGTGACATACGGGCCTATAAGGCCGACATGACCATTTGTAAACTCAAAACATAGGCCGACAAGGCCATACAAGTGTCCCTACACCTGACATCTGTCTACAAGCCTCTAAGAGTACATAAAATCATAAAGACCGAGACAGGGCCCCGTCATACCAATCATATATATCCAAAGCATACTGACCAACTAAGCAACTCTGGAGCAGGTGGAGTGCACCAACACCTTCGCTGAGCTGATAGCCTACTAGGAGGATTGTCAACCTATCAATCGGGACCTGCGGTCATGACACGCAGCATCCCCATGCAAAAGGGATGTCAGCATGAATAAAGTACCGAGTATGTAAGGCAGGAAAGCATAAACAAGAATAGTAATGTAAAGAGAGATAGAGGAGATACAACCTGTAATATCTGAGTGCCTCTGGGGGCTACTGACATGAAATGCATAATACATATATATACATGAACTTTTTAAAACATTCGCCTCTGTGGGCATCATCATCATCATATCGTACCCGGCCTCAAAGAGGACTCGGTAAAAATGTACCCGGCCATCATAAGGCTCGGTAGAATCATACCCGGCCACGTGGAGCTCGGTAAACCCAACTGATCAGTGGTTGCACAATAGGTGCCATACCCGACCGACTATAGCGCTGCTCGGTAGAGTAAAATAGATACATATATATAATGCATGCTCGACTCATGGAATCATGTTCTAACCCTTTCGGAGTGATGTAAGGTCATTGCACCTTCGATTAACATTATGGACATCCCTACCATCAATATGAACCTTAGTGGGATTTAAGGATCATACACACTTGTTTAGAATAACTTTATAAGGAAAGAACAACATGGACAACCTTAGTTTCTAGGAGTAGATCCGTTATGAATTAGCGTACCGTTTATGTTCATGTCACTTTAGATCATGCCAAAAGAAAGAAGTAAGTGCCTTAACATACCTTGTATATTCTTCCCAACCTCAAGCTATGCAATTTCACGGCTCCTTAGTCTACAATAAGAGAAATGACACTCTCGTTATCGTTTAAGCGTCGTAACTATTATGTATCGACCACAACCTATTTTACAATGAAACGGACAGAACCTCCCCTCTATATATGACTTCATAGTAGTCAAAACAATCGCAAACAGCCCAACATACCCCTATCACTTAATATACAACACGACAACCATAATAGTGTCAACCAACCCGAAAATGTTACGACGAACGATCAACAAACAACCTTGTCATTATGTGGTGTTTCTCCACAACCTTCCTCCCCCCAACTCCATAAAAATATTAGTAAAAGAGACAACCCAATATGAACACGAAACAGCCCAAAAATATTCCCACAAGTTCATCAACTCAAAAATAATTTTTCAGTTTACTTAAACACGTTTCGACTTGTCTTTTCTTTCAAATTGGGAAATACAACCAAAAGTACATCATTATACCTCTTATCCAATAAACCAGCCATGAATTCAACTTAAAAATAAGTTTACAACCAGCCAACCATTACACAAGAACAAACAACATACCATTCTTTCGAAACTAGCTAGGTCTATTCTTTACGATCGAGTTACAACTCGCAAACGCATAGATAATGGAAAGATAAGCATAAACTTACCTTGTACTGAGTATAACCCACGAAACCTGGTCCTTTTTCATCAAAAATAAGTTCCTCAACACGGCTACAAGAAGGAGAAAGAGAAACTAGCAAGCTGTCCAGACTTTTCAACACTAGAATCGCGTCGTAACACCCGGAATACCCTAGGGTTTGTATGGGATTTTTGGGGAGGATTTGCAGGGGTTCAATTAGGTTTTCTTGGTATTAAAGATAGGTGAAATAACTGAGTTTATAATCCCTTAAAAGTCCCCTCTTTACCGACTTAGTTGAGGCCTCTCTTTTTGGCAAGTAGGTGATGCACCTACTTGTCACCTACTAGCTGCGCTGTCTCGCGAAAATGCGAATATGTCTATACTCCGAAATCGTATTGGTAAACAGTTTAATAAGTTGAAAACTAGACTCATTGATCTTCAATTTCATATGTAGATCATCCCTTGATTCAAAGTATGTTGGGAGAAAATCTCAGCTACATTTAACCTAAGTTTCAACTCATGCTTGAATGTAACTTCTGATGACCTTTTCCAACTTTTGTTCCACAACTTGCTTGACTTAAAAACATATCACACGACTATCATACGACTAAACTAACTCATAACATAACCTCATCATCATGTTATTCGCCCTTGTATCACCCCAAAAGTATAGGTTATAACATTCCAAACTTGTCGACATTCGACGAAACTTATTTTCTTTAATTCATTTAGCGCCTAAGCTTTCCAACCCTTTTGGTACTCGTTATTCATGATCATAAAGATTTGTATCCTCCATTATAAAAGGATTAAGTTACTTTACGTACTTTCAAAGTTGATCTCATTTCTGAGCTTACATCAATTGACTTACGGATACTCTAACATACGAAAACATAGGGTGTAACACTAACCTCGGCGAAATAGTGACGAGGCTAGACAGGACCTACCACAATTAACCTGTACAGATATATACAAGTGCAAGAAAACAATAACAAGATAATACAAAGTAAAGCTAGGAGGGGACATGCTATCGAGGAGTAATAGATAAAAATGAAATATCGGAAATAAACAGAAGAAACTCCGGCTCCCATGATATATATATATATATAGTGGACGGCGTGCCACACGATCCCATAATATCATATATAAGTGGACGGCGTGCCACACGATCCCATAATATCATATATAAGTGGACGGCGTGCCACACGATCCCATAATATCATATATAAGTGGACGGCGTGCCACACGATCCCATAATATCATATATAAGTGGACGGCGTGCCACACGATCCCATAATATCATATATAAGTGGACGGCGTGCCACACGATCCCATAATATCATATATAAGTGGACGGCGTGCCACACGATCCCATAATATCATATATAAGTGGACGGCGTGCCACACGATCCCATAATATCATATATAAGTGGACGGCGTGCCACACGATCCCATAATATCATATATAAGTGGACGGCGTGCCACACGATCCCATAATATCATATATAAGTGGACGGCGTGCCACACGATCCCATAATATCATATATAAGTGGACGGCGTGCCACACGATCCCATAATATCATATATAAGTGGACGGCGTGCCACACGATCCCATACCGGCAAGGGAGTAATCATAACACATTCTCTTTTTAAATCCCTTCTTCCTTAACTAACGCATTCATGTTCAAGCTAACGCTCCAAAAGTACATCAATCACAATTTTACCTCAATCGTTCACATTATATGAAACTCATCAAATAAACAAGGAGATTGTGTCATGTTATTCGAATTAAAAGCAATTAAGACTCACGGTCATGCTAGACTCCGGTGCATAGATAACCGTCACCATGCCTATACATCGTACTCCACATTAGTAAGTAGAAAATAACATCCTAATCCTATTCCCTCAAGCCAAAGTTAGAACAAACACTTACCTCGAATGCTCCAAACTCAACTTACACTTCTAGTGTAGCTTTACCTCTTGATTCCACCACCAATCCGCTCAAATCTAGTCATAAGTTACTTAATCACATTAATAATTACTAAATGAATCACTCCCCATGCATGAAAATAAATTTTACAAGGTTTTTCCCAAAATGGTCAAAAACACCCCCGGACCCACGTGGTCGAAACTCGAGGTTCAGAACAAAACCCGGTTACCCATTCTCCCACGAATCCAAATATATGATTTGTTTTGAAATCTGACCTCAAATTGAGGTCCAACTTCTCAATTTGTAGAAAACCTAGGTTCTACCCAAAACACCCAATTTTCCCCATGAAAATCTTTGATTTGAATTTGAAATCATGTTAAAAGATGTCAAGGAATAAAGAAATTAAGTTAGAAATCACTTACAAATCATTTTGGATAAGAAAAGTTGTTTGGAAAATCGCCTCTTAGGTGTTGGGTTTTTGAAAAGTGGAAAAATGACTGAAATTCCCGAATTTATATATTTTTGCTGGGGGCCGGCGCGGACCGCGCATAAATGCACCGCGGCCGCGTGGCTGCCAGCGCGGACCGCGTGGAAATGTACCGCGGCCGCACCGCGGGAGGGAAGAAGTGGGCTCTCTGAACCCACCCAGCGCAGACCAAACTGATTTGGTGCGCGGCCGTGCTGGTCGACCTGGCTACCGACCCTCTAAACCCCTACCACGCGGATTGGACAGAAGAGAACCGCGGTCGCGTGGCTGCCAGCGCGGACCACGAGGAAACGGCCGCGGCCACGCTGGGCCTGTAATACCTGAACCTAAATTTTTTTTAAGTCTAAGACCTCCCGGGCCCCACTCAAAACTCACCCGAGCCCTCGGGGCTCCAAACCAAACATACATACGATCTTACAAATATCTTACGGTCTCATTTGTGCGATCAAATCGCCAAAATAATATCATATACATAGAATCAAGCCTCAAAACACATGATTTTCTTTCAACTTTCACAAAACTCAAATTCCCCATTTTAAGTCCGAAACACATCATATGACGTCCGTTTTTAGCCAAACTTTACAGATAGTGCTTAAAACATATTTAAGACTCGTATCGGGCATCGGAACCAAAATACGAGCCCGATACCACAGATTTCTGATCAATTTCCTTCTTCATTCTCCTTAATTGATTTCAGAAAACAATTTCACACAAATATTCATTTCTCGGGCTTGGGACCTCGGATTTTAATTCCAGGCGCACGCCCAAGTCCCATATTTTTCTACGGACCCTCCGGGACCATCGAATCACAGGTCTGGGTCCGTTTACCCAAAATGTTGACCGAAGTCAATATTATGCATATTAATATCAAAATTCATCAATTTTTTCACATAATTCACATATTCTAACATAAAAACTTTCCGGCTACGCGCCCAAACTGTGCACACAAATCGAGGCAACTAAAAGCGAGGTTTTCAAGGCCTCGGAAGCGCGGAACAAGGAAGAACTACGGTGATGACCCTTTGGGTCGTCACATCAATTGATGTCTGGAGCCAAAGAAAATAATTGCACCAACGGTGAAACAAATAACGCACACCACGCAAACCTGATAGAACATAACCGGTATGTTATTCACCGAGTAACACCCAATTTCTTATCCCGCTCGACTTCCACTACTACAACTCCTATCGGAGCCAGACGATCCGGTACCCGGCATAAATTTATACCGAAATCAAAAACCTCGCCCGGCGACATGCCTAGCCATATGAAACTCATCTGAAAAGTCCCACAACACCGGAACTGAATTAGTGATAGCAACCTTTGCACTGACATCCATCACGAATGCCCAATTAAGAACGCAATCCTTCCTAACCGTCCGCTGGTTCTTTCAAATATAAACCACTATGCTAGAACATAATCCAACGCACTTCATCACTCAACCCGTGGCATTTTCGGTATTGCCCGTAGTGCAATAGTTCAGAATCACTCAACACTAAGACAACCAGTCTGAATTCCGACATCACATCCAAAATCTAACATACCAGCAAACAAAGATCCACTCGAGCCTCCAAATCCCGATTGCCGCTAAACGGTGCCGAATACACACGATCCACCACCACAACCTAGCCTGTACATGAGAACTCCCAGTCTCCAACTCCATATGGCACACAAATCATCATACCCAATTCCAGTTTCCATCGTGCGAATACATGCACACCTTTGATACCCAATCATTCCACGACATATACTCAAAATTTTCATGTGCTACCAAGCAAACCCGAATACCACCAGTGGACCCACCAAGAACATGCCGTAATACTACCGAAATATCATTAGTTTAATAACATTACCTTTTTATTAGACATATACTCTCGTCAAGTCACTTTCAATTAGCAATATTATTTCCCCAATCATCCGAAGATCATTCGCCCTAATCATCTGAAGCTTTTTTCTCTAATCACCTAGAAGAAAATCGCTACACATCTCATGTTCTGCATGATGTACATAGGTATTGTTCTAACTCTTACAATATTGACATGACGGATGAGGTATGCATAAATTCATGACCACTGTCGAGACAACGATTCGTTGGTTCTATACTCCTGGCAAGAACTATCACCTCATTTTGAGCAAAATCATGGTCTTAGCTCCTTAATTTACTTCATATACTCAGATTGTGCTAATCTCAAATTCAATAATCTCGTCTCACCTAGTACGAACTGCTCAGGCAATAAGCTACCTCTGACATAATCAAAAGTCGCATATGATGCCTCAATATGCCAATAAGCTACCAATTCAAACGCGGTACAAAAGGAAAACAAACTCCGGAAGGAATTACCAATCTCACACACTAATACAGACTTTCCTTAGAAAACAGGAAGCAAGGCATACAAAATAGCATATAGAAAACTATACTCAACATCACACTATTGCGGCGTGCAACCCGATCCAGATAACATACCCATGGCAGCATGCCACCCGATCCACACATAGATCTCACATAAGGAGATGCACATCGAGCCAAATTTGCTCATTACAACAAAATACCGAGTATCAGTCGTAAGCATGCTAAGTACATAATAATATCTCTGAGGACATATAGCGTTATAAGCTACAAAACTCAAGCACAACTGAGGTGCGATGTACAATATGAATTTCAAGAGCCAAGATGCTCATATAACGGCATTCCTACACAGATTCTCAACACATAGCAATTTCTCAAGTCATCTCACAACTCACACGGCGCATTGTATCACTACGCGAAATATCTGACAATGAAACATCAATCTAACTACTCCTCCATGAGGACCGCATTACTAAAATGCACACATCTGGCCTGATATAGAGCCATTATTCACATTAAATCTATCCATCGACTTCAAGCCAATTCTGATCACACTGAAATAGTCTGATAACCTTTCAAAGGTCCATAATAACTCCCATTTTTCTCATAACACACAAGAACAACCATCACAATCGGGGTAATCCTCGCCAGTTCACAACCCAATATGCGAAGTGCCCTCCAGGCATGAATCTTTAATTTAACGACACCATCACAAACTTCATACTTGGTTTACATCTTTAATCAATCAAGTGATCACATGCCACACTTATATAATCTTCCGGTGGGACACACTCCCACAACCTACCACAACAATATCTGGAGCGTACCTCCAAACCATCGATCACACTAATGCTGAAGAGCGATCAAGAGTCATTAACCGGAACGCAAAACCCTTTTTTACAAAACACTGATCTTAGGTGACGCTGAAGACAATTCCAACTTACCGTAAACATCGAAACTTATCTCTTATTAATCCGAGCTCATGATATCTTGTCAAAAATTTTCCTTCACTCTTGCCATTCTCGGCCTAATTTCCACAACCAGAACTGATTCACCAGCATGCATCAAATCGGAACTAACATAGTACATAACCGTACAATCTGCTAACCAATAGCAAGCTCCCCAACTTGGCTCGAAGCCATAGATCACAATAGATATACTCTATTGCTGCCGTAATACCATGGTGAGATTAAACTCACTCATTCATAAGCTTGTGGAAATACGAATCATCGGAAATTTTAACTCTTCTGCGATTTTTGCATTCACTCACACAACAGTTAAGCCCACTCTTTAGGCGACAAATTTTTTTACTATGTCCCAAATTTTTCAAAAATTTCGGCAGAGTTTCCTTTGTTATTGGGCCTATCCACCTGCCAGAGAATCACAAAAATCATCCTAACAACACGTCTGCAACTTGACAAAGCATCACAATGTATATCAACAACATTAATCTCAATATTACATGTATTATATTATCAAAATTGATACATGAACCTGGTCGTGATGGCGCCTATCATGAAGACAAGGCCAGCCATTCAACCTAATTCATCCTTTTAAGACAATTAATTAACACAATTATAGTATAAACATGGTTTAATAATATCCAATAGCGGAAAGTATAGATAAAATACGGAAATCCAACCCAACTCAGCCCTAACCGGGGTGTCACAAGTCATGAGCTACTACAGAGTTCACTAAAATTCTACAAAGTATGGAATTAGGAACGAAGTCTGAAGATATCATAAATAACAGAAGATAAGGGAGAAAACAGGTCTGCTAACGCCAAGCAGCTACCTCGATAACTCCGATGAAAACTGAACAGCAGAAAACTCGTTATATGCCTCAAGAATACTTGTACCTGCACACATGGTGCAGGGAGTAATGTGAGTACTCCGACCTAGTGAGTAATAAATATAAATAATGACTGAAGGTAAGAAAACATGTTAAGGCACACAACATTCTATACAGAAGCAGTGAAATCATTTAAAATAACAATTCAGTGAAATATCATGTGAAATTACTTTTAAACCAGTAAAACAGGTAATTTGGTAGTAAAATGACAAGTAGAAACCTGCCCCCCGGGCTCAATATCAAAACAACAAGTAGAAATCTGCCCCTCGGGCTCAATATCAAAATAACAAGTAGAAATCTGCCCCTCGGGCTCAGTATCAAAATAGTAATTAGAAATCTACCCCTTGGGCTCAGTATCAAAATAATAAGTAGAAATCGGCCCCTCAGGCTCAGTATTTCAGAACAGTATTAGCCCCTCAGGCTCAGAACAGTATGAAGCAACTAGTCAATGAAATAAGAGCACATAATTATTATGGTAGGTAGTGCAGATAAGGAATAAATGCATGAGTGCAATGCAATGCATATGATAGTACCCTCTGGTACCCACTACGGCGTGCAGCCCGAGCCATCCATATTTATTTATCATCGACGGCGCTCACTGGGAGTGTGTACAGACTCCGGAGGGGCTTCTACAACCCAAGCGCAATATCAAGCCATTTTGTGGTATCAAATCTAGTCCCTCGGCCTCATATCAATCTCAGTATAATCACCCAGGCTCTCAGCCTCAATATCAATGTAACCAATCAGGCTCTCGGCCTCAATATCAATGTAATCAACCAGGCTCTCGGCCTCAACATCAATGTAATCAACCAGGCTCTCGGTCTCAATATCAATATAACACTGCTACGGCGCGCAGCCCGATCCATGCTCAGTCCAGAAATCATCATAAGCCCCTTGGGCATTTGTAAAACAGTAGTTCTCAGCCAAAAATATCATTTAGAAATATCATTTAAGTTTTCAAATCTTAGAAAGATGGCTGAGTTTGCAAAACTGTATTTAAAACCTTGGACTGAGGTCAAATGATATGCAAAATATGCGAAAGCAGTGATATCAATCCCTGAAGGATTCAAATAATTGGCAAGAAGCCTACAATTGGAAACATGACTGAGGATATAAATTCTTTAACAAAATAAGTGAGGAAAACCAGTCAAAAATCCCCTAAGGGTTCTACAGGTCGGCACAAGGCCCCAAGCATGGCAACAAGCCCAATTCACAATAATAATGTATACGTCTCAACCAAAAATGTAGTAAAATATCTCTCGGGACGGACCAAGTCACAATCCCCAACGGTGCTCTACCCCACGCCCGTTATCCTACATGCAAGTCACCTCAACATAGCGTTACGATGTGAAATTCCGGGGTTTCAAACCCTCAGGACATCATTTAAATCTATTACTCACCTCTAGCCGGCCAAATACTACTCCGCGATGCCCTTTCCTTTCGTCTTGACCTCCTCGCGCGTCGAATCTGGCCAAAACCACAACGAATACATCACAATAGTCTAAGGGAATATAACCCAATCGAAAAGACTCGAAAAATATCAAAAATCACGAAATGTGCAAAACCCGAGCCCCGGGCCCACGTCTTGAAATCCATAAATTTTTACATCAAAATGTTCCTTATCTCCACGAGTATATACATACCAAATTCACAAGAATCGGAGTCCATTTTACCCCTGAAATCCCAAATTTAGAATTTCAATCTCAAGCCCTAATTTCTTATAATTTGGCTATGTTTTCATGGATTTCTAGGATGATTCTTCAATAAAATCATGTATTTAACTCATAAAACTTACTTCCAATCGATCTTAGTTGAAACTCCCTTCAATCCCCGTCCAAAAGCTCTAAAACTTACCTTCACGGGTACTGTTACGGGTACTGTTCATGGCACTATTCACGGATACTGTTACGGGGTACTGTTCATGGGCACTGTTCATAGTGCTGTAAAAAAATGCAGCAGCTTTATTTTTTTCGTGCCTAAATCGATCCGTTAACCTTCCGAAATACACCCGAGGCCCCCGAAACCTCAACTAAAAGCACCAACATGTCTTAAAATATTATCCAACCTTGCTCCAATCGTCAAAACACCTCAACTAACGCCAAAATCATCAAATTATATCGAATTCAAGCCTAAATTCTTTTAAAACTTCTAAAACACACATTGAATCAAAATCCCAACCAAACGATGTCCGAATGACCTGAAATTTTGCACACATATCCCAAATGACACAATGAAGCTACAGCAACTCTCAGAATTTCATTCCGACACCCGGATCAAAATCTCACCTATCAACCGGAATTTGCCAAAATACTAACTTCGCCAATTCAAGCCTAATTCAACACCGAACCTCCAAAATTACTTTCAGTCCTGGTCCTAAGTCACAAATCACCTCCCGGAACTAACCGAACCGTCGAAATTCACATCCGATCCCTCTAACTCATAAGTCAACGTCCGGTTGACTTTTCCAACTTAAACCTTCTTAAAAGAGACTAAATGTCTCATTTCTTATCAAAATCGCTCCAAATAAATTCTAATGCACCCAATACCGATAATGAAACATGAGGAAGCAGAAAATGGGATGAACGAGACAGTAACTCATGAGACGGCGGGTCGGGTTGTCACAGATATGAATTGAAATTTTGGTTTGTGTATTGGAATTTTAGTTTATAAATTGAAATTTTAAGATTTGACTTGAACTTTTGTGGATATGAGTTGAACCTTTAGTATATGAATTGAAATTTTGGATTATGTCTTTGAATTTTAGTTTATAAATTGAAGTTTTAGAATTTGACTTGAACTTTTGTGGATATGAGTTGAACCTTTAGGATATGAATTGAAATTTTGGTTTATGTATTGGAATTTTAGTATATAAATTAAAATTTTAGGATATGACTTGGACTTTTTGTGGATATAAGTTGAACCTTTAGGATATGAATTGAACTTTTTGTTAATGTATTGGAATTTTAGTTTATAAATTGAAATTTTAGGATTTGACTTGATGTTTTGTGGATATGAGTTGAACCTTTAGGATATGAATTTAAATTTTGGTTTGTGTATTGGAATTTTAGTTTATAAATTGAAAATTTAGGATATGACTTGAACTTTTGTGGATATGATTTGAACCTTTAGGATATGAATTGAATTTTTGGTTATGTATTGGAATTTTAGTTTATAAATTGGAATTTTAGGATTTGACTTGAATTTTTTATGGATATGAGTTGAACCTTTAGGATATGAATTAAAATTTTGGTTTTTGTATTGGAATTTTAGTTTATAAATTGAAATTTTAGGATTTGAATTGAAATTTTGTAGATATGAGTTGAACCTTTAGGATATGAATTGAAATTTTAGTTTATAAATTAAAGTTTTAGGATTTGACTTGAACTTTTGTGGATATGAGTTGAACCTTTAGGATATGAATTGAAATTTTAATTAATGTATTGGAATTTTAGTTAATAAATTGAAATTTTAGGATTTGACTTGAACTTTTGTGGATATGAGTTGAACCTTTAGGATATAAATTGAAATTTTAATTTATGTATTGGAATTTTAGTTTATAAATTGAAATTTTAGGATTTGACTTGAACTTTTGTGGATATGAGTTGAACCTTTAGGATATGAATTGAAATTTTGGTTTATGTCTTGGAATTTTAGTTTATAAATTGAAGTTTTAGGATTTGACTTGAACTTTTGTGGATATGAGTTGAACCTTTAGTATATGAATTGAAATTTTAATTTATGTATTAGAATTTTAGTTTATAAATTGAAGTTTTAGAATTTGACTTGAACTTTTGTGGATATGAATTGAACCTTTAGGATATGAATTGAAATTTTGGTTTATGTATTGGAATTTTAGTTTATAAATTGATGTTTTAGGATTTGACTTGAACTTTTGTGGATATGAGTTGAACCTTTAGTATATGAATTGAAATTTTAATTTATGTATTGGAATTTTAGTTTATAAATTGAAATTTTAGGATTTGACTTGAACTTTTGTGGATATGAGTTGAACCTTTAGGATATGAATTGAAATTTTGGTTTATGTATTGGAATTTTAGTTTATAAATTGAAATTTTAGGATTTGACTTGAACTTTTGTGGATATGAGTTGCACCTTTAGGATATGAATTGAAATTTTAATTTATGTATTAGAATTTTTGTTTATAAATTGAAATTTTAGGATTTGACTTGAACTTTTGTGGATATGAGTTGAACCTTTAGGATATGAATTTAAATTTTGGTTTATGTCTTAGAATTTTAGTATATAAATTGAAGTTTTAGAATTTGACTTGAACTTTTGTGGATATGAGTTGAACCTTTAGGATATGAATTTAAATTTTGGTTTATGTCTTAGAATTTTAGTTTATAAATTGAAGTTTTAGAATTTGACTTGAACTTTTGTGGATATGAGTTGAACCTTTAGGATATGAATTGAAATTTTGGTTTATGTATTGGAATTTTAGTTTATAAATTAAAATTTTAGGATTTCACTTGAACTTTTGTAGATATGAATTGAACCTTTAGGATATGAATTGAAATTTTGGTTTATGTATTGGAATCTTAGTTTATAAATTGAAATTTTAGGATTTTACTTCAACTTTTGTGGATATGAGTAGAAGCTTTAGGATATGAATTGAAATTTTTGTTTATGTATTGGAATTTTAGTTTACAAATTGAAATTTTAGGATATGACTTGAACTTTTGTGGATATGAGTTGAACCTTTAGGATATGAATTGAATTTGTGGTTTATGTATTGGAATTTTAGTTTATAAATTGAAATTTTAGGATTTGACTTGAACTTTTGTGGATATGAGTTGAACCTTTAGGATATGAATTGAAATTTTGGTTTGTGTATTGGAATTTTAGTTTATAAATTGAAATTTTAGGATATGACTTGAACTTTTGTGTATATGAGTTGAACCTTTAGGATATGAATTGAATTTTTGGTTTTTGTATTGGAATTTTAGTTTATAAATTGAAATTTTAGGATTTGACTTGAATTTTATATGTATATGAGTTGAACCTTTAGGATATGAATTGAAATTTTGGTTTGTGTATTGGAATTTTAGTTTATAAATTGAAATTTTAGGATTTGAATTGAACTTTTGTGGATATGAATTGAAATTTTGGTTTATGTATTGGAATTTTAGTTTATAAATTGAAATTTTAGGATATGACTTGAACTTTTGTGGATATGAGTTGAACCTTTAGGATATGAATTGAAATTTTGGTTTATGTATTGGAATTTTAGTTTATAAATTGAAATTTTAGGATATGACTTGAACTTTTGTGGATATGAGTTGAACCTTTAGGATATGAATTGAAATTTTAATTTATGTATTGAAATTTTAGTTTATAAATTGAAATTTTAGGATTTGACTTGAACTTTTGTGGATATGAGTTGAACCTTTAGGATATGAATTGAAATTTTAATTTATGTATTGGATTTTTAGTTTATTATTTGAAATTTTAGGATTTGACTTGAACTTTTGTGGATAGGAGTTGAACCTTTAGAATATGAATTGAAATTTTTGTTTATGTCTTGGAATTTTAGTTTATAAATTGAAGTTTTAGAATTTGACTTGAACTTTTGTGGATATGAGTTAAACCTTTGGGATACGAATTGAAATTTTGGTTTATGTATTGGAATTTTAGTTTATAAATTGAAGTTTTAGGATTTGACTTGAACTTTTGTGGATATGAGTTGAACCTTTATTATATGAATTGAAATTTTAATTTATGTATTGGAATTTTAGTTTATAAATTTAAATTTTAGGATTTGACTTGAAATTTTGTGGATATGAGTTGAACCTTTAGGATATGAATTGATATTTTGGTTTATGTATTGGAATTTTAGTTTATAAATTGAAATTTTAGGATTTGACTTGAACTTTTGTGGATATCAGTTGAACCTTTATGTAACGACCCGACCGGTCGTTTTGAGCTTTTCTTTGATCAGCAGTTCTCGGGCATGACTTGCCACATGTTATGTATTATGACTGATGTAGATCATTGTTTTTGGTTTTTAGGAAAAATCGGAATAAATTTGAAAGAATAGTCTTAATTGAAAGCTTTGAATCTGAAAGGTTTGACCAATAGTGACTTATGTGTAAATGATCTGGGATCGGAATTTTTATGAATTGTCTAGCTCCATTAGGTGATTTATGACTTAGGAGCACAATCGGAATTGGTTTTGGAGGTCTGGTGTGGAATTTGGCTTGAATTGGCGAAAGTAGTATTTTAGCGATTTTCGGTTGATAGGTGAGGTTTTTATCTAAGGGTCGGAATGAACTCCGAGAGTTTCTGTAGATTCATTATTTGATTTGGGATATGTGTGCAAAATTTCATGTCATTCGGAGGTGATTTGGTCGGGTTTTTGATCAAATGCGTGTTTCAGAAATTTTTGGAAAGCTTAGGCTTGAATTCGATGTGAATTGATGGTTTTAATGTTGTTTGAGGTGTTTTGTTGATTGGAAAAAGTTTGAATGATGTTATGGGGTGTGTTGGCGTGTTTGGTCGGGGTCACATGAGGCTCGGATAAGTTTTGGAAGATTTTTGCCGTTTTGAGCATAAGCACGTAATGATCCAAAGGTCCATTTTTAGTTCTAGAGATTGAAATTTGATTTCGAGACTTCCGGAATTTTGATAATGAATTATAGGACCGGTTTGGAAAGTTTGGTCTAATTTCATCAAGTCGCGATTGGGTTTTTGATGCAAAACATATGTTAATTGTTTAACGAGCGAAATGGATATCGCACTGAGCAAACGAGCTCCAAATTGACTTTCGATTGAAGGACTATGTTCGTATCATTATTTGTGACTCATAGGAACAAGAATCATTGAATTCCGAGTTCGTATGGTGGAGTTAGAGCCTTTTTAGTAAAAATAAATATTGCTGGTGCAGAAGGTTCTGGTGTGCACCTTTAGCGACCAGATTTGGCACCTTTAGCGACCGGAAAGGTCTTTTAGCGACCAGAATGGGCTTTATTAGTGATGTTTTTTTAGCTCATTTTCACGTTTTTCTTGTGAAAGAACACGGCTTGGGGCGATTTTTGAGCAAGAAATAATGGGAAATCTTGATGTAAGTCACTTGTGATCATTTCTACTCCCTAATATTGAATTATCATCTAATAATCCGACTAGATTACATGTTTTTGAGGAGTAAATTGGGGATTTAGGCCTATGGATTTGAAAATAAAATTTGAAGATTTGAGGGTCGAGTTGATGTCCGATTTTGGTAAATTTTATATGTATAGACTCGTGGCGAGATAAGGAATCCGTTGATGTTAATTTTTCTGAATTTCGAGAAGTGGGCCCGGGGATCAGGTTTTGCCAAATTTCGGGATTTTGATGTTTCAGTTATTTTCGATTGGGTATTGTTCCTACAACATAATGTGACATATTCGATCTGATTTTGGATAGATTCGACGCACGAAGAGGCTAATTCAAGAGGCAAGGGCATAACGAGCTAGACTTTTGGCCGTCTTGAGGTGAGTAATTGATGTAAATGATGGCCTGAGGGTTTGAATCCCCGGAATTTCACATCGTAACTCTATATTGAGGTGACTTGCACGCCGGATAACAGGCGTGGGGTAGAGCACCATTGGGGATTGTGACTTGGTCCGTCCCGAGAGATGTTTTTACCGTGTTTCTACTTGAACTAAATTGAGAATCATCCATACTTGGATTTGATTGTTACATTTGGGCTTCTTGCCAATTATTTGAATCCTTCAGGGATTGATATCACTGTTTTCACATATTTTGCATATCATTTTATCTCAGTCCAAGGTTTTAAATATTGTTTTGCAAACTCAGCCATCTTTCTAAGATCTGAAAACTTAAATGATATTTCTAAATGATATTTCAGGCTGGGAACTACTGTTTTACGAATGCCCAAGGGGCTTATGATGATTTATGGATTGAGCATGGATCGGGTTGCGCGTCGCAGCAGTGTTACATTGATATTGAGGCCGAGATCCTGGTTGATTACATTGATATTGAGGCCAAGAGCCTGGGTGATTATACTGATATTGATATGAGGTCGAGGGCCTAGATTTGATGCCACGAGATGGCTTGATATTGTGCTTGGGCTGTAGGATCCCCTCCGGAGTCTGTACACACCCCCAGTGAGTGCCGTCGATGATAAATAAATATGGATGGCTCGGGATGCACGCCGCATTGGGTACCAGAGGGTACCGTCATATGCATTGCATTATACTCATGCATTTATTCCTTATCTGTATTATCTTCCATAATAATTATTTGCTCTTATTTCATTGACTGGTTGCTTCATACTGTTCTGAGCCTGAGGGGCTGATACTGTTTTGAGATACTGAGCCCGAGGGGCAGATTTCTACTTATTATTTTGAGACTGAGCCAGAGGGGCAGATTTCTAATTATTATTTTGATACTGAGCCCGAGGGGCAAATTTCAATTTGTTATTTTGATACTGAGCCCAAGGGGCAGATTTCTACTTGTTGTTTTGATATTGAGCCCGAGGGGCAGATTTCTACTTGTCATTTTACTGTCAAATTACATGTTTTACTGGTTTAAAATAAATTTCACATGATATTTCACTGAATTGTTATTTTAAATGATTTCACTGCTTCTGTATAGAATGTTGTGTGCCTTAACGTGTTTTCTTACCTTCAGTCATTATTTATATTTATTACTCACTGGGTCGGAGTACTCACATTACTCCCTACACCATGTGTGCAGGTATTCTGAGGCATAGAGCGAGTTTTCTACTGTTCAGTTTTCATCGGAGTTATCGAGGTAGTTCCATGGCATTCGCAGACCCGTTTTCTCCCTTATCTTCTGTTATTTATGATATCTTCAGACTTCGTTCCTAATTTCATACTTTGTACAATTTTAGTAAACTCTGTAGTAGCTCATGACTTGTGACACCCCGGTTAGGGCTGAGTTGGGTTGGATTTCCGTATTTTATCTATACTTTCCGCTATTGGAAACTCTTAATTCCTTGACATCTTTTAAGATGATTTCAAATTCAAATCAAAGATTTTCATGGGGAAAATTGGGTGTTTTGGGTAGAACCTAGGTTTTCTACAAATTGAGATGTTGGACCTCAATTTGAGGTCTGATTTCAAAAGAAATCATATATTTGGATTCGTGGGAGAATGGGTAACTGGGTTTTGGTCCGAACCTCGAGTTTCGACCACGTGGGTCTAGGGGTGTTTTTGACCATTTTGGGAAAAACCTTGTAAAATTTATTTTCATGCATGCGGAGTGATTCATTTAGTAATTATTAATGTGATTAAGTAACTTATGACTAGATTCGAGCGAATTGGTGGTGGAATCAAGAGGTAAAGCTATACTAGAAGCGTGAGTTGAGTTTGGAGCATTCGAGGTAAGTGTTTGTTCTAACTTTGGCTTGATGGAATAGGCTTAGGATGTTATTTGCTATTTGCTAATGTGGAGTACGGTGTATAGGCATGGTGATGGTTATCTATGCATCGGAGTCTAGCATGACTGTGAGTCTTAATTGCTTTTAATTCGAATAACGTGACACAATCTCCTCGTTTATTTGATGAGTTTCATATAATGTGAACGGTTGAGGTAAAATTGTGATTGGTGTACTTTTGGAGCGTTATCTCGAACGTGAATGTGTTAGTTGAGGAAGAAGGGATTTAAAAAGAGAATGTGTTGTGATTACTCCTTTGCCGGGATGCGTAGACCGAAATATATACTCTCCCTTGTTGGGATATTTTGGGCTGTTAGTTGTACCCTTACCGGGTTAGAGTGATATGTTGTTGATTTCCCCTAATGGGACTCTCCTTACAAAATCAGATGTTTCGAATTATATTATGGGATCGTGTGGCATGTCGTCCACTTATATATGATATTATGGGATTATGTGGCACGTCGTCCACTTATATATGATATTATGGGATAGTGTGGCATGCCGTCCACTTATATATGATATTATGGGATCGTGTGGCATGCCGTCCACTTATATATGATATTATGGGATCGTGTGGCACGCCGTCCACTTTTATATGATATTATGGATCGTGTGGCACGCCGCCCACTTATATATGATATTATGGGATCATGTGGCACGCCATCCACGTATGATTTTACGAAATAGGATCAAGTGGTACACCTACCGCAAATTAAAGTGATTATTGGTCATTGGCCTCCGTTGCCGGTGACATATTGCGTACTGCGATAAAGATGAAATGGTAACGAGTGGTACGCCTACCACGTGGTATATGAAAATTTGGATCGTGTGGCACGCTGTCCACTTATATATGATATTATGGGATCATGTGGCATGCCGTCCACTATATATATATATATATCATGGGAACCGGAGCATCTTCTGTTTATTTCCGAAATTTCATTTTTATCTGTTATTCCCCGATAGCATGTCCCTTCATAGCTTTACTTTGTATTATCTTGTTATTGTTTTCTTGCACTTGTATATATATCTGTACAGGTTAATTGTGGTAGGTCCTGTCTAGCATCGTCACTACTTCGCCGGGGTTAGGCCAGGCACTTACCAGCACATGGGGTCGGTTGTGCAGATGCTACACTCTGTGCATTTTTGTGCACAGATCAGGGAGCAGCTTACGGACCACAATAGTAGGACTTTTGGGAGCTATCTTCAGTCCAGGGACTCTTGAGGTAGCCTAGCTGGCGTTCGCAGGCCGAAGTCCCTTTCCATGTTTTTCGTTTGTTCATCTTGTATCAGACAAACATGATGTATTTTCTTTCAGACTGTAGTATTCTGTAGTAGTCTGTGAGCTAGTGACACCAGACCTTGGGTAGTGATATGTATTAAACTTCCGCACTTTTGGTTTTCAGTTGCTTTAGATTTAAAGTCTTCCGCATAAATTCTGTCTCGTTTATTATATTGTTTGAAAGAAAGCAGGAAAGGTTGTTTTAAATATTTGGCTTGCCTAGATCCGATAGTAGGCTCCATGACGACACCCGATGGTGGGAAATCCGGATCGTGACAAGTTGGTATCAGTACGGAGACGGTAGAGTCTGCGGGATCGGTACGGAGACTTCTATATTTATCCTGCAGAGGCTACTGAGTTAGGAAAACTTCATCTTGTTCATTCTCGTCGTGCGATTCTATTTCTCAAGTACTGATTGTCTTTCCACTCTGTTATTTCGCAGATGGCGAGGACACATGCTTCCTCTCCTACTGCGCAGCAGCCCGAGCCCCCAGCAGCAGCTCCTATCAGGGGCACGGGGCAAGGCCGAGGCCGTGCCAGAGGCCGAGGCTGGGGTATAACTCAGCCCCGAGTGGCAGTCCAAGAGGTAGAGCCTCATGTTGACTACGACGAAGGGGTCCCAGCTCCAGCAGCTCCGGTGGGCCCAACTTAGGTCCCAGAGGGTTTCATAGCCACTCTAGTGCTTTAGGTCGCTTTGGTCCTACTGGTAGGCTTTATGGAGGGCATTTCTAGAACGGGTTTGCTTCCCGTAGCTCCAGCCACATCTCATGCTGGGGGAGGAGTTCAGACTCACGATACTCGTACTCCAGAGCCGGTAGCTCTTCAGGCTCAGGTTCTAGCAGTTCAGCCAGCTGTGGCAGCCCAGCCAGATATTGCGGCTCAGTCTAGCGATGGTGCGGCTATGTCCACGGATTCTTTATGGAGGCTTGATCATTTCACCAAGCTCTTCACAACCACATATAGTGGCACCCCCTCAGAGGATGCTCAGGATTTCATATTCAGCTGTTATGAGGTTCTACGGACTATGGGCATTGTAGAGACCAATGGGGTCGACTTCGCCACTTTTCGCCTGGCAGGATCCGCCAAGACTTGGTGGAGGGATTTCTGTTTAGCCAGGCCAGCAAGGTCGCCATTATTGACCTAGGATCAGTTTTCAGAGTTATTTTTGGGGAAGTTTCTTCCAGTTACTCAGCGAGATGCTCTTCGTAGGCAGTTTGAGCGTCTCCAGCAGGGTCCTATGACGGTCACCCAGTATGAGACCCGGTTCATTGATCTTGCTCGTCATGCCATTGTGATACTCCCACCGATATAGAGAGGGTGCGAAGGTTTATTGATGGGTTGGCCCAGCCGATCCGTGTTCAGATGGCCATGAGTGCCGGTAGTGAGATTTCATTTCAGGAGGCGGCAGATGGTGCCCGCTGGATAGAGATGGCACTTGCTCAGGGAGGTGGTCATGGGTCTGATAAGAGGCACCGTCATTTTGGTAGATTCAGTGGTACCTCGTCTGGAGGTAGGGATTCTTATGGCAGAGGCCATCCTTCAAGGCCCTTTCAGTTAGCTCTCCAAGTTTCTCATAATACACCAGGTGGTCGTGGTTCTCAGCCTCTGATAAAAGGCACCGTCATTCTAGTAGATTCAGTGGTACCTCGTCTGGAGGTAGGGATTCTTATGGTAGAGGCCATCCTTCAAGGCCCTTTCAGTCAGCTCTCCAGGTTTCTCATAATACACCAGGTGGTCGTGGTTCTCATCCGCAGTATTCTGACCAGCAGCTCTTCAGTTCACCATCAGCACCTATCAGCGCACCACCACTTCATTATTCTTAGCAGCCGAGGGCTTGTTATACTTGCGTAGATGTGAGTCACATTTCCAGATATGGCCCTCGAGCTTCCAGCAGCAGGGTCCTCGCCCGATGATCTAGGCACCAGTTGCCCCACAGCCTGCCCAGCCAGCTAGAGACGGGGGTAAAGGGCATAGAGGTGGAGGTAGAGGTCTTAGAGGTGGAGCTCAGACCGCTAGAGGTAGGGGTCAGCCAGCAGCAGATCATCCCAGGGATATGATTTAGGGAGGTGGGGCCCAACCCCGTTGTTATGCCTTGCTAGCCAGGCCAGAGGCTGAGTCATCAGATACTGTGATTACAGGTACTATGCTGGTCTGTGATAGGGATGCTTCTGTGCTATTTGATCCCGGATCTACGTATTCATATGTGTTGACCTATTTTGCACCTTATTTGGTTATGCCTAGTGAGGCCTTGAGTATTCCTGTATATGTGTCTACGCCAGTGGGGGATTCTATAGTGGTGGACCGGGTTCATCGTTCATGTGTTGTGGTATTCAGGGGTCTTGAGACCCGTGTTGACTTGTTGCTCTTGGATGTGGTGAATTTCGACGTCATATTAGGGATGGATTGGTTGTCCCCGTATCATGCGATCTTGGATTGTCATGCCAAGACCGTGACCTTAGCCTTACCGGATTTGCCCCGTTTAGAATGGAGAGGGGCTCTTGGTCATTCTTCTTGCAGCGTTATTTCTTATGTGAAGGTTCGACGCATGGTCGAGAAGGGGTGTCTAGCTTATCTGGCTTATGTTCGAGACTCCAGCACTGAGGTCCCGTCTATTAATTCTGTTCCTATTGTTCGGGAGTTTCACGAAGTCTTCCCTTCAAACCTGTCGGGCATGCCGCCCAATAGGGATATTGATTTTTGTATTGATCTGGCTCCGGGCACTCAGCCCATTTCCATTCTGCCGTATCGTATGGAGCCGCCAGAATTGAAAGAGTTAAAGGGTTAGCTTCAGGATTTGCTTGAGAAGGGTTTCATTAGACCTAGTGTTTTGCCTTGGGGCGCACCGGTGCTATTTGTGAAGAAAAAAGGATGGTTCGATGAGGATGTGCATTGATTACCGGCAATTGAACAAGGTGATGATTAAGAGCAAGTACCCATTGCCGAGGATCGACGATTTATTCGACTAGCTTCAGGGTGCAAGCGTGTTTTCAAAGATAGATTTGAGATCTAGCTACCACCAGCTGAGAATTAGGGCGTCTGATGTCCCTAAGACTGCATTTCGCACTCGGTATAGGCATTATGAGTTTTTGGTCATGTCATTTGGATTGACTAATGCCCCAGCAATGTTCATGTAGTTGATGAACCGAGTGTTCAGACCTTATTTGGAATTGTTCGTGATAGTATTCATTGACGATATTCTTATATACTCCCGCAGTCAGGAGGAGCATGAGCAGCACCTCAAAGCGGTTCTTCAGACCCTGAAGGATAGTCAGTTGTATGCTAAGTTCTCGAAGTGTGAGTTTTGGTTGAGTTCGTTCGTATTCCTGAGTCATGTCGTATCAGGAGCAGGTATTCAGGTAGACCTGAAGAAGATAGAGGCAGTCAAGAACTGGCCTCGACCAGCTTCAGCTATGGAGATTCGGAGTTTCTTGGGGTTAGCAGGTTACTACCGTCGGTTCGTGGAGGGGTTTTCATCCATTGCAGCCCCTATGACCAGATTGACCCAGAAAGGTGCCCAACTCAGATGGTCAGACGAGTGTGAGGCGAGCTTTCAGAGGCTCAAGGCAGCTCTGACCACAACACCGGTGTTGGTTTTGCCCACAGGTTCAGGTCCCTATACAGTCTATTATGATGCATCTCGTATTAGACTTGGTGCAGTGTTGATGCAGGATAGCAAGGTCATTGCCTATGCTTCGAGGCAGTTGAAGGTTCATGAGAAGAACTATCCAGTGCATGATTTGGAGTTGGCAGCCATTGTTCATGCATTGAAGATTTGGAGGCACTATCTATATGATGTGGCGTGTGTTCACGGATCATAAGAGTCTTCAGTATTTGTTAAAGCAAAAGGAGTTGAATTTGAGGCAGATGAGGTGGTTGGAATTGTTTAAAGATTATGACATCACTATCTTATATCACCTGGGAAAGGCCAATGTGGTGGCCGATGCCTTGAGTAGGAAGTCAGCCAGTATGGGCAGTCTTGCTTATATTCCGGTCGGTGAGAGACCGCTTGCTTTGGACGATCAGGCTTTGGCCAATCAGTTTGTGAGGTTGGACATTTCTGAGCCTAGTCGAATATTAGCTTGCACGGTCGCTCGTTCTTTGTTATTGGAGCGTATCCGTGATCGGCAATTTGATGATCCCCATTTGTGTGTCTTGAGAGACACGGTGCAGCGTGGAGGTGCCAAGAAAGTAACCTTAGATGATGATGGCGTACTGAGATTGCAGGGGCGAGTTTGTGTGCCCAATGTTGATGGGATTCGAGAGTTGATCTTAGCGGAGGCCCACAGCTCTCGGTATTCTATTCACCCGGGCGCCGCGAAGATGTATCAGGATCTGAGGCAACACTATTGGTGGCGCAAGATGAAGAAAGACATCGTTGCGCATGTGGCTCGGTGTTTGAATTATCAGCGGGTTAAGTACGGGCATCAAAGACCTGGTGTTCTATTTCAGAGGATTGCACTTCCCGAGTGGAAGTGGGAAAGGATTACGATGGATTTCGTTACTGGACTTCCGATGACTCGGAAGAAGTTTGATGCAGTTTGGGTCATTATTGATAGGCTGACAAAGTCAGCACATTTTGTTCCTGTTGCAGCCACCTATTCTTCCGAAAGGTTAGCCGAGATTTATATCAGGGAGGTTGTTCGCCTTTGTGGGTGCCGCTATCTATCATTTCGGATCGGGGTACGCAGTTTACCTCGCATTTCTGGAGAGCAGTTCAGCGAGAGTTGGGCACCCAGGTTGACTTGAGTACAGCATTTCATCCCCAGATGGACGGTCAGTCTGAGAGGACTATTCAGATTCTTGAGGACATGCTCCGAGCCTGTGTCATTGATTTTGGAGGCTCGTGGGACCAGTTTTTGCCTTTAGCAGAGTTCGCCTACAACAACAGCTACAAATCCAGCATTCAGATGGCTCCGTATGAGGCGTTGTATGGTAGGCGATGTCGGCCTCCAGTTGGATGGTTTGAGCCGGGAGAGGCTCGATTATTGGTTACGGATCTGGTTCAGGATGCCTTGGACAAGGTCAGGATTATTCAGGATAGACTTCGTATAGGTCAGTCCAGACAAAAGAGTTATGCAGACCGCAAGGTCAGAGATGTTGCTTTCATGGTTGGGGAGCGGGTATTGCTCCGTGTATCGCCTATGAAGGGCGTGATGAGATTTGGGAAGAAGGGCAAGCTCAGCCCTAGGTTTATCAGTCCATTTGAGATTCTTGATCGTGCGGAAGAGGTGGCTTATAGACTTGCCTTGCCACCTAGCTTGTCAGCTGTGCACCCCATGTTTCATGTATCTATGCTCCGGAAGTATCGCAGAGATCCATCGCACGTGTTAGATTTCAGCACTGTCCAATTGGACAAGGATCTGTCATATGAGGAGGAGCCGGTGGCTATTCTAGACCAGTAGGTTCGACAGTTGAGGTCGAAGAGTTTTCCTTCGGTCTGTGTTCAATGGAGAGGTCAGCCTCCTGAGGCATCGACCTGGGAGTCCGAGTCCGATATGCGGGGCCGTTATCCTCATTTATTTCCTGACTCAAGAACCTCTTTCTTTTGTCCGTTCGAGGACGAACGGTTGTTTTAGAGGTGGAGAATGTGACGACCCAAAGGGTCATCAATGTAGTTCTTCCTTGTTTCGTGCTTCCGAAGCCTTGAAAACCTCGCTTTTAGTTACCTCGATATGCATGCGCAGTTCAGGCGCATAGCCAAAAAGTTTTTATGTTAGAATATGTGAATTATGTGAAACTTTTGATGAATTTTGATATTAATATGCATAATATTGACTTCGGTCAACATTTTGGGTAAACTGACCCGGACCCGTGATTCGACGATCCCGGAGGGTCCGTAGAAAAATATGGGACTTGGGCGTCTGCCCGGAATTAAATTCCGAGGTCCCAATCCCGAGAAGTGAATTTTTGTGTGAAATTATTTTCTGAAATTATTTAAGGAAAATGAAGAAGGAAATTGATCAGAAAACTGTGGTATCAGGCTCGTATTTTGGTTCCGACGCCCGGTACAAGTCCTAAATATGTTTTAAGCACTATCTGTAAAGTTTGGCTAAAAACGGACGTCATATGACGTCTTTCGGACTTAAAATTGGGAATTTGAGTTTTATGAAAGTTGAAAGAAAATCATGTGTTTTGAGGCTTGATTCTATGTATATGATGTTATTTTGGCAATTTGATCGCACAAATGAGACCGTAAGATGTTTTTATGATCGTATGTATGTTTGGTTTGGAGCCCCGAGGGCTCGGGTGAGTTTTGAGTGGGGCCCGAGAGGTCTTAGACTTAAAAAAAATGCAGGTTCAAATGTTGCAGGCCCAGCGCGGCCGTTTACGCGCGGTCCGCGCTGGCAATTACGCGGCCGCGGTGCTTTTCTGTGCGATCCGTGTGGTGGGGGTTCAGAGGGTCGACCAGCGCAGCCGCGCACCAAATCAGTTCGGTCCGCGCTAGGTGGGTTCAAAGAGCCCACTTCTTCCCTCCCTCGGCGCGACCGCGGTACATTTCCGCGCGGTCCGCACTGGCAGCCACCCGGCCGCGGTGAATTACTGCACGGTCCACGCCAGCCCCTAGCAAAAATATATAAATTCGGGATTTTCAGTCATTTTTTCACTTTTCAAAAACCCAAAACCTAAGAGGCGATTTTCCAAACAACTTTTCTTCTCCAAAATGATTGGTAAGTGATTTCTAACTTAATTTCTTTATTCCTTGACATCTTTTAACATGATTTCAAATTCAAATCAAAGATTTTCATGGGGGAAATTGGGTGTTTTGGGTAGAACCTAGGTTTTTTACAAATTGAGAAGTTGGACCTCAATTTGAGGTCCGATTTCAAAACAAATCATATATATAGATTCGTGGGAGAATGGGTAACTGGGTTTTGGTCCGAACCTCGAGTTTCGACCACGTTGGTCCGGGGGTGTTTTTTGACCATTTTGGAAAAAACCTTGTAAAATTTATTTTCATGCATGGGGAGTGATTCATTTAGTAATTATTAATGTGATTAAGTAACTTATGACTTGATTCGAGCGGATTGGTGGTGGAATCAAGAGGTAAATCTATACTAGAAGCGTGAGTTAAGTTTGGAGCATTCGAGGTAAGTGTTTGTTCTAACTTTGGCTTGAGGGAATAGGATTAGGATGTTATTTGCTACTTGCTAATGTGGAGTACGGTGTATAGGCATGGTGACGATTATCTATGCACCGGAGTCTAGCATGACCGTGAGTCTTAATTGCTTTTAATTCGAATAACGTGACACAATCTCCACATTTATTTGATGAGTTTCATATAATGTGATCGGTTGAGGTAAAATTGTGATTGGTGTACTTTTGGAGCGTTAGCTCGAACCTGAATGTGTTTGTTGAGGAAGAAGGGATTTAAAAAGAGAATGTGTTGTGATTACTCTCTTGCCGGGATGCGTAGACCGAAATATATACTCTCCCTTGTCGGGATATTTTGGGTTGTTAGTTGTACCCTTGCCGGGTTAGAGTGATATGTTGTTGGTTTCCCCTAATGGGACTCTCCTTACAAAATCAGATGTTTCGAATTATATTATGGGATCGTGTGGCACGCCGTCCACTTATATATGATATTATGTGATCGTGTGGCACGCCGTCCACTTATATATGATATTATGGGATCCTGTGGCACGCCGTCCACTTATATATGATATTATGGGATCGTGTGGCACGCCGTCCACTTATATATGATATTATGGGATCGTGTGGCACGTCGTCCACTTATATATGATATTATGGGATCGTGTGGCATGCCGTCCACTTATATATGATATTATGGGATCGTGTGGCACGCCGTCCACTTATATATGATATTATGGGATCGTGTGGCACGCCGTCCACTTATATATGATATTATGGGATCGTGTGGCACGTCGTCCACTTATATATGATATTATGGGATCGTGTGGCACGCCGTCCACTTATATATGATATTATGGGATCGTGTGGCATGTCGTCCACTTATACATGATATTATGGGATCGTGTGACACGTCGTCCACTCTCTCTCTCTCTCTCTCTCTCTCTCTCTCTATATATATATATATATATATATATATATATATATATATATATCATGGGAACTGGAGCTTCTTCTGTTTATTTCTGATATTTCATTTTTATCTGTTACTCCCCGATAGCATGTCCCCTCCTAGCTTTACTTTGTATTATCTTGTTATTGTTTTCTTGCACTTGTATATATATCTGTACAGGTTAATTGTGGTAGGTCCTGTCTAGCCTCGTCACTACTTCGCCAGGGTTAGGCCAGGCACTTACCAGCACATGGGGTCGGTTGTGCTGATGCTACACTCTGTGCATTTTTGTGCACAGATCAGGGAGCAGCTTACGGACCACAGCAGTAAGACTTCTGGGAGCTATCTTCAGTCCAGGGACTCTCGAGGTAGCCTAGCTGGCGTTCGCAGGCCGAAGTCCCTTTCCATGTTTTTCGTTTGTTCATCTTGTATCAGACAAACATGATGTATTTCCTTTCAGACATTGTTTGTAGTATTCTGTAGTAGTCCGTGAGCTAGTGACACCAGACCTTGGGTAGTGATGTGTATTAAACTTCCGCACTTTTGGTTTTCAGTTGCTTTAGATTTAAAGTCTTCCGCTTAAATTTTGTCTCGTTTATTATATTGTTTGAAAGAAAGCAGGAAAGGTGTTTTAAATATTTGGCTTGCCTAGCTCCGATAGTAGGCGCCATCACGACACCCGATGGTGGGAAATCCGGGTCGTGACACTTGAGCACCGAAGTGCTGATTGTGCGAGCAAGAGTTTTGAAATTATATGTCCGGTATTGTCCCTATTAGTGGGAATGATGGTTGGATAGCCACGTGAGGAGTATGTTAGTACTGCGAGATATATCTATATGACTTGGAGGTGACGAGGAAGGGCGACAGGATGATAGATGAACTATTAAGTGTTTGATTTTCATTGTGATCTGATGTGTATCCCCGAGTTATGGGCGCGTGAAGAATCTTTTCATGTCTCCAATTTGGAGTGAAGTAAATTTCATGTTACAGTATGAGTTTAGACTCAGGAAGACTAAGTGATTGTGTAATGTGAATGACAGTGGAAGGTATACTAAAATATTAATTAGAAATGAAACAGGTGGGTTATCTCCTGTGGAGTGTTCTAAGGTAGTGCGATTCTTATACTGTCTATTAGAAGATCTCATTTACAAGTGAAGAATATGCGTTGAAATCTAAATTTGGTCGCCTATAGAGTGGGCTTAACTTATATGTGAGTGAATGCAAGAATTGCAGAAGAGTTAAAATTCCAGATGATTTGTGTTTCCATAAGCTTATGAAGGAGTGAGTTCAATCTCACTATGGTATTACGGCAATAATAGAGTATGTGCATTATGATTTATTCAGTGTGTCTTGATCTATGTCTTTGAGCCAAGTTGGGGAGTTTGCTATTAAATAAGTTGATTGCACGATTATGTGCTATATTGGTTCCAGTTTGAGGCATGTTGGTGAGTCGCTTATTGCTTACGTGGATTAAGGTCGATCAGGCGGTGGACGGGCCTGTTTTTTTATGCTATTGCTTCAAATGTTGTCATTACAGGAATTGTCTAGTCTACCACAGAGATGTGTCTGTATTATTTGATCCCGGTTCCACCTATTCTTATGTGTCCTCATATTTTGCTCATTATTTGGGTACGCCCTGAGAGTTTCCTTCTTTACCTGTTCATGTATCTACCCCGGTGGGCGATACAATTGTTGTGGACCGTGTGTACGAGTCATGTGTTGTGATTATTAAGGGTCTGGAGACCCGAGTTGATCTATTGCTATTGAGCATGGTGGACTTTGATGTTATATTGGGCATGGATTGGTTATTTTCATGTCATGTTATCCTAGACTGTCATGCTAAGATAGTTACTTTGGCTATGCCGGGTGTACTGCGGATCGAGTGGCGTGGTATGACTGATTATGTTCCTAGTAGAGTAATTTCTTTCTTGAAAGCCCAGCGTATAGTTGGGAAGGGTTGTCTGTCATATCTAGCGTTTGTGCTAGATGTTGGAGCTGAGACTCCTAGTATTGATTCTATCCCAGTTGTGAGGGATTTTTCATCCATTGCATCGCCCTTGACCAAGTTGACTAAGATGGGTGCACCGTTTGTATGGTCGGACGAATGTGAGAAGAGCTTTCAGAAGCTCAAGACAGCTTTGACCACAGCTCCAGTGTCGGTTTTGCCATCAGCTTCAGATTCATATACCGTATATTGTGATGCTTTACAGATGTTATATGGCAATATTTTGGGTTGGTGACCTATATGTCCTGGTCAAGCCAGAGGGATTCCGTTTTGATAACTTGGGTATGTGTGAGCAGATTTGAAAGTTTTCTTGATGGTTTTTACCATATTTCGAGCCAGATATCTTCTACCGGTGCGCGGAACATATTGTATATTACGAACTCCTCCTAAATGGGAGCAAATAGAAGATTTCTAACTGCCGGAATGTAATTTTCCTATAGCCCAGAAATTTCTAATGAGATTTTGTGTTTGCAACAAGATGGCATGATAGACGTGGTGTATGGTACATGATTAATATTTTCATGTGCAACGAGGCAGTTCATTCTTAAAAGGAAGGTCACGAGTTCTGGATGGAATAGTCAGTTTCAGGTATTTAGATGAATGTTATAACTGCCGGTAAGACCTTAGAAGGGTGCACACTATATTTTAACCAACAAATGTCTATTGGTATTTCAACACCCACTTGGTTGATCGACTGCCTATATTTCGATCTTGCAATGTATTGTAGGAAAATTTTGAGAATAATAATCATGAAATGATCGTACTTGAGGGATGTGTCAGTTATTGAGCGCTGAGGTTGTGATCAGTTACGGTGATTTATGTTATCTAGGAATTTGGAGACGGGGAATTCTCAAAAATATACTATTTCGGGATTGTGGCATGTTTGAGGTAAGTGTCTTATCTAAACTCTTTGGATGCACTAGTTGAGCTAATTGATGGTGATAACTATGAGCTGTGAGAGCGAATATATGTAGGGGTTGAACCTGTGTGCAAGCACCAAGCTAATATTCATGCTCAGAAGATACGTGGGCTATGATATGCCTAGAGTGGGATATTGGGCTAAGGTATAATGTTTCTCGTATTCGTAACTCTGTTAAGAACTATCTGGACTATACTTGAGATTTCCAAGATGCTAAATTCCAAAACAAACTTGGTAATTACTAATTCTGTGTTAACTTGCTAATTTGAGCTATGACAACGCAGTTTGCTCATGCCTACGATATAGAGTGTTATTTATTCCAGTCAAGGAGAATGAGAATCTTGTTTCAGTTAGCATATACATGTGTACTTGTTGGATTGCTTCTATATGATATGCTTGGACTGGAGGTCTGTGACCGTGCCAGGTGGATTATGTTATTGGCAGCTAAGTTGCTCGTGAGGTTGATGTCAATGTGAGCTATAGAAGAGCCAGTTATTATTATTCTATTCATATATCTTGGTTCCACTGTGATTGACGAGCCCATAGCATATCGTTGGGGTGGTACTTGTGGAACTTGCAAAGCGGCTCTTTTCTTTAAGGTATTCTCCCTTTATGGGGTAACCGTATGACACAATAGTAAGGTTTCCGGTATGGCATTGTATTATGTACTTCTCCATGGTTATGGTGATTCACTGGTGGTACTAGATATCAAATTGCGCTTGGTTGATGATTTTGAGCATGGTGACTTGGGGCATCTCATGAGAACTTGTGACGACCCGACCCGTCGTCTCGTGAGTTACCACCCTGTTTTCCCCATTTCCTATTTCTTTATGCTTCATTATAAGTGTTGGGTGTGAACGAGTTGATTCGGAAAGGTTTTGAAAGGAATTTAGACACTTAGTCTCTTTTAAGAAGGCTTAAGTTGAAAAAGTCAACCGGACATTGACTTATGAGTTAGAGGGCTCGGATGTGAATTCCACCGGTTCGGTTAGCTCCGGAAGATGATTTGTGACTTAGGAGTGTGATCGGAAGTAATTTTGGAGGTCCGGTGTAGAATTATGCTTGAATTGGCGAAGTTAGTATTTTGGCGAACTCCGGTTGATAGGTGAGATTTTGATCCGAGGGTCGGAATGGAATTCTGAGAGTTTCTGTAGCTTCGTTATGTCATTTGTGATGTGTGTGCAAAATTTCAGGTCACTCGGACGTGGTTTGGTTGGGTTTTGATCGAATGAGTGTTTTGGATGTTTTAAAAGAACTTAGGCTTGAATTCGATGTAATTCGATGATTTTAGTGTTAGTTGAGGTGTTTTGATGATTAGAGCAAGTTTGGATGATGTTTTAAAACATGTTGGCATATTTGGTTAGAGTCCCGAGGGGCTCGGGTGAGTTTCGGAATGGTTTCGGGCCATTTTTAGGCCAATTTAACTTGCTGGATTTTTTACAGCAAGGTTCGAAAATTTCGATGCGAGGAGCATAATTTCGAAGCTTATATATCGTAATCTATAAGGAATCGGAAAATTTATAAAACATGAAAGTTGTAGCCCTTGTATTCTCGTTTCCAGAAATATAAATCATTTGTCATTTGGATAGTTTTAAAGAAAGTTATGATCGATTGAATAAGGGCTAGTAAAGCTGTTTTGAAATTTCCCAGAAATTTCTGATGCGAGGAGGCTAATGTGGAAGCTTATATCTCAAAATATATATGGAATTTGAAAATGTATAAAACATAAAAGTTGTAGCCCATGTATTCTAGTTTCTAGAAATATAAACCATTTGTCATTCAGACATATGTACAGAAAGTTATAATTGATTGAATAAGGGCTAGTAAAGCTGTTTTGAAATTTCCCATAAATTTCTGATGCGAGGAGGCTAATGTGGAAGCTTATATCTCGAAATATATATGGAATCGGAAAATGTATAAAACATGAATGTTGTAGACCTTGTATTTTAGTTTCCAAAAATTTAAACCATTTTCATTCGGACATTTGTACAGAAAGTTATGATCGATTGAATATGGCTAGTACAGTTGTCTCTGGTGGACTTTTAGTGACGACTTTTAGTGACGAAACTGGACTTTTAGTGACGGGCGGACAGAAACTTAAGGACCAAAAATTCTGATTTCTTCATTTTCGTTTTGGGATTTTTGGAGCTCGATTCTTGGGCGATTTTGAGGTGTTCTTCACGATTTCAACTCAAGTTTCTGTATGGTTGAACTCAAGCTCGGTTCAAGCCCAAAAATGAAAAATTAAGATTTAGTGGTCGAGTTGTTGTCGGAATTAGATAATTTTGGTATGGTTGAACTCGTATCGGAATGGGTTGTCGGATTTTATAAGTTTCGCCGGATTCCGAGACGCGGGCCCCATAGGGGAATTTTGAGTGCAATTTCGGATTTTTAATGGAAAGTGTAGAATTCCATATGGAATTAATTACTATAATTTTTATTGATTGAATCGAATTATTGTGGCTAGATTTGAGGCATTCGTAGGTCGATTTGAGAGGAAAAGGCATTGTGGAGTAGTATTTTGCTCGGGTTTTTGCTAATTTCGAGAATTTTGGTATTTTTCGATTCTTTTGATTGGGCTTTGTTCCCTTGTCATATTATGACATATTCGTTCTGATTTTGGATAGATTCGACGCACGTGGAGGCCAATTCGAGGGGCAAAGGCGACGCGAGCTAAAGAAGTAGCCGGTTCGAGGTGAGTTATTGATGTAAATAATGTCCTGAGGGTTTGAAACCCCGAAATTTCACATCGTAACGCTATATTGAGGTGACTTGCACGCCGGATAACCGGCGTGGGGTAGAGAACCATTGGGGATTGTGACTTGGACTGTCCCGAGAGATGTTTTTACCGTGTTTTCTACTTGAACTAAATTGAGAATCATCCTTACTTGGATTTAACTGTTACATTTGGGCTTCTTGCCAATTATTTGAATCCTTCAGGGATTGACATCACTGTTTTCGCATACATGCATATCATTTGATCTCAGTCCAAGGTTTTTAAATACTGTTTTGCAAACTCAGCCATCTTTCTAAGATTTGAAAACATAAATGGTATTTTTAAATGATATTTCGGGCAGAGAACTAATGTTTTACAAATTCCCAAGGGGCTTATGATGGTTTCTGGACTGAGCATGGATCGGGCTGCGCGCCGCTACAGTATTACATTGATATTGAGGCCGAGAGCCTGGTTGAGTACATTGATATTGAGGCTGAGAGCCTGGTTGATTATACTGAGATTGATATGATGCCGAGGGCCTAAATTTGATGCCACGAGATGGCTTGATATTGCGCTTGGGCTGTAGGAGCCCCTCCGAAGTCTGCGCACACCCCCAGTGAGCGCCGTCGATGATAAATAAATGGATGGCTCGGGCTGCACGCCGCAGTGGGTACTAGAGTGTACCATCATATTCATTGCATTGCACTCATGCATTTGTTTTTATCTGTTATACCTATCTCAGTATTTGGTACTCTGACTTAATTGACTTGTTGCTTCACTATTTGTTGTTCTAAACTTCCAGTTATAGTTTACTTTGTATTTTTTCATGATTTCTTATTCTCAGCCTTTATTTATGTTTATTACTCACTGGGTCGGAGTACTCACATTACTCCCTGCACCTTGTGTGCAGATCCAGGTACACTACAGGCTGAGTGAGGATTTGTTTAGCTGAGCAGCAGTATCCGGGAGTATCGAGGTAGCTGCATGGCGTTCGCAGCCTTGATCTCTCCCATCTATCTCTATCTTTTATTTTGTTTTTTTCCTAGACAGACTTGTAATAGGTGGATATTCTGTATTAGAGGCTCATATTCGTGACACTGGATTCTGTTAGGCTATGGTGTTGTATTTTAGTTGAATTTCCGCAGATTTTATTATTAATTATACACTTGAAAGTGATGACTTAGTAAATTCTCTGTGATATTTATCTTTAATTTGAATAAGAATTTGGGATAATGTTGTTGAATGGTCGGGCTTGCCTAGCAGTGTGTTGGGCGCCATCATGACCGGGGTTGGGGTCGTGACAAGTTGGTATCAGAGCCTAGGTAACTTGGTCTAGTGAGTCATGAGCCGGTTTAGTAGAGTCTCGCAGATCGGTACGGAGACGCCTGTATTTATCCTCTAGAGGCTGCAGAACCTTTAGGAAAACTTCACATTCTTGAATTCTTATCTTGCGTCCTTGATTCATCTTGAAAAGAAACTTTTGAAATTCCTTCCACGCGTTCGTATGCGCGCATGGGCGCTCAGTATCAGATGTGCCTTGATGGCTTGTGATTCCCCGATCGAGGGGCGAGGTGTTATATCTGTGAGTTTATGGTGGGCCAGTCTGGAGGACTTGAGGTTGGATCTTTGAACTTATATGTTCGATAGTGTCCCTGTTAGTGGAAATGATGGTTGTGGCTATGTGATGAGTATGTTAGTACTGTGAGGCGTATCTATATGATTTGGAAGCGACGAGAAGGGTCTGGTGAATGATGGAAGAACTAATAGATGCTTGAAGTCCATCGTAATTCAAGTTATAGCCCGAGTTATGGGCGTGTGAAGAATCTTTTCATGTCTCCTAGTTGGGAGTGAAGTAAATTTCATGTTGCGGTATGAGTACTGACTCGGGAAGATCAAGTGACTGCTTAATGCTTATGGCGGTGGAAGGTATACGAAAATGTTATATTGAGGAGAAGCAGGTGGGTTATCAACCACGAAGAGTGCTAAGGCAGTGTGGTCCTCATGTGAATGACAGAAGATATCATGTGCAAATGAATTGTAAGTGTTGAAGTTTGAAATTTTTGGTTCACTTAAGAGAGTGAGTTTAACTGTTGCGAGATTGCCAAAGAGTTGAAGTACTAGATGAAATGTGTTTACACAAGCATACAGAGGATTTGATTTTAACCTCACTAAGGTATTGAGGAAACAATGGAGTATATGCGTTATGAGTATAGTGTGTTGTGATCTATGGCTTCGATACAAGTTGGGGAGCTTGCTATTGGTTAGAGGATTGTGCGGTTATGTACTATGTTAGTTTCAATTTGATGCATGCTGGTGAATTAGTTCTGGTTGTGGAAATTGGGCAGAGAATGGCACGAGTGAAGGAAAATTTTTACAAGATGTCATGAGCTCGGATGAGCAGGAGATAAGTTTCGATGTTTACGGTAAGTTGGTATTGTCTTCAGCATCACCTAAGATCGGTGTTTTGTAAAAAAGGGTTTTGTGTCCTGGTTAATGATTCTTGATCGCTCTTCAGCGTTAGTGCGACCAGTGGTTTGGAGGTACGCTCCAGATATTGTTGTGGTAGGTTGTGGGAGTGTGTCCTACGGGAAGATTATATAAGTGTGGCATGTGATCACTTGATTGATTAAAGATGTAAACCAAGTATAAAGTTTGTGATGGTGTCGTTAAATTGAAGATTCATGCCTGGAGGGCACTTGGCTTATTGGGTTGTGAACTGGGGAGGATTACTCCGATTGTGATGGTTGTTCTTGTGTGTTATGAGAAAAATGGGAGTTATTATGGACCTTTAAAAGGTTATCAGACTAGTTCAGTGTGATCAGAATCAGCTTGCAGTCGGTGGATAGATTTAATGTGATTTCCAGTCAAAGAGGGGCAGCTGTAAGCACGTGATTTTTAACCCTCCCCGAGAATTTTCACATTTTTAGCGTGAATATGTGAAATTGGGTCTAGTATAGCTATTTTAACTATTTTACCTTATTTTGTTGCAAAAAGAAAAAATCACAAAATATATATATAAATGTTAGTTTATGTATTTCTCATAAACTTGAAAAATACAAAAATTGTACTTTATTTTGGTACTTTATATAAAATTCGAAAATTACAAAAAAATATAATTCTATTAATGATTTGTAGTCATTTTAATTTTGGAAAAATACAAAAAAATATTACTTTATATTTTGTCTTTATTAAAAACGAAAATTACAAAAAATAGTTTTTTTATTAATATTCTATAGTCATTTTAACTTTGAAAAATACAAAAAAAATATTACTTCATATTTTATCTTAAAAACGAAAATTACAAAAAAATAGTTTCATTAATATTTTGTAGCTATTTTAAATCTTTAAAAAAAATATTTTAAAAAAAAAAATATATATAGTTTTGTTTAAATACTAGTCTTATTTTTGGTAGTTATTTTGCTTACATAGGACTAGTTAAGCAACGTGTTCCTATTTCTCGGGTCCGGGCAAAAGAATAATATTCGGGTTTAAACTACCCGGTTTTAGGCCTAATTTTCGGACCTAGCCCATAATAAACCGTGTCCAGGACACGTGGGGAACCCCACCACGCGTGGGGGACATATTCCTTGAACCCCACCACGCGTGGGGCTCATTTTTCTGGGCAAAGACATTACAAATACACGGACAAAACATGAAAGGAGGAGGATTTTTTGGAATTGAAAAAACGGACTTTGAAAATTTGGTTTTGGAAGCTACTGTTCCTCTTTCTTCTTCAAACGAAGAAAGAGAAAAACCCTACTAAAAAACTCACTCCCGGACGTCCCCTCCGTCACCATAACTAACGACCTCCATAACCAACGACCTCCATAGCCCTCGACCATTACTATCGCAACCACCCATCGTCAACAACCCACCCCGTCGCAACCCCAGTCCCGCCAACCTCCCAGCTGCCCAAACGACCCCATAACCACCGTCCTCGCGAAAACCAGCAGAAAAACCACCCAGGCACCACCCCCATCCCGTCGCCTTTCCGACGTTAAACCATCGTCAACCTCCCCGTGTCCAAACCCAGCACCGCGACCCACAGCGACAACCCATCGCCGCAGCCCAACTCCTCATCGCCTTTCCCCCGTCCTCACGAAAACCAGCAGAAAAAACCACCCAGGCACCACCCCTCCCCGTCACCCCCACGACCACCTGCCGAACCAGCAAACTCCGGCGACCATCGTCACCATCTTCTCCGTCATTCAGCCCGTCGCCCCCTACTGCTGCTGCGTCGTCAGGGAGGCGGTCGTTGCTGCGTAGGAGATACAGCAGCCACTAACAATCTTGGGGCGTCGACAGTTGCGGGGTCCAAGCTTTCCATCGAGGTCGTCTTTGGTTCGTCGAGGTCCGGTACGTCGAGGTGCTGTCCGAGGTTCCGTCGTTGTTCTTCGTTCAGAGAGGTCCGGCTTGAGTTCCGTCGGAATCGTGTTTGTCGTTCTGAGTTTGTCGAGGTGCAAAGGTTAGTAAACCTCGATGTATTAGATAAATAAACTTTATGTTGAATGTTTGAGATGCAATATAAAAATTGGTATGGAAATTTTCTGCCTATGTTTCACTGTCTGCATTTTTGTTCATTTTCATGTTATGTTATTCTTGTTTATTTGATGTCGTTTAATTAAGTTGGACTAGTCGTACTATGACACAAGTTTGACATTAATCTGTTCGTCCTTTCCTTCGGTTAGTTCATTCGAAAAAATAGTATTAGTGCATGTTGTTACTACTATCGAAACACTCATTCACTAAACTCCTCTTATTAAACTTATAACAAATCATGGGAATTTAATTGTAAAGAGGTCGTAAGTTTAGTATTGTTAAAGACATAAAATGGCATCCTTAAAAAAAAAAAAAAAAAAAAATTAATAAATAAATATAATAGTAATAATAAATAATAAGAATGAGATGAGCCTCGCCGAATAAAAATACAAATTGCGGGGCCCTCAGTAAATACTTGTTTAAAATTACTTAGAATTCGGGAGGGTCGTTTAGCGAATTTCACGGCCTCCGCAAAATAATAACGCGATAGTCTCTTTAGGCGCGCGTTTAATAATTTACTTTCTTAAACTCGGGTGCGCATTTCATGCGACCCAAATCCAAATCTCAAAACATCAAATAAAAGGCGTTCCGGATTGTGGGTGCATTTCATGTGACGCAGTCCAAAGACGTGTTTTAAGCGATGTTCACATTCTTGTAAAAACAATAATAATAAAGCGGTTAAAAGTTAAAATTTGCACATAAGTTCATATTGTATTAAAAATCAGATAAATAAGCCAAATATAACAGTTGAGCGACCGTGCTAGAACCACGGAACTCGGGAATGCCTAACACCTTCTCCCGGGTTAACAGAATTCCTTATCCGGATTTCTGGTACGCAGACTGTAATATAGAGTCATTATTTTCCTCGATTCGGGATTAAAATTGGTGACTTGGGACACCCTAAATCTCCTAAGTGGCGACTCTGAAATAAATAAATAAATCCCGTTTCGATTGTCCTTTAATTGGAAAAAACTCCCTTGCGCCCCCGGGCGCGGAAAAAGGAGGTGTGACAGCTCTGGCGACTCTGCTGGGGATTCAGAGCCCAGAACCACTGGTTCAGGGTTAGAAATTCGAGCTTAGATAAATTGTTATATTTGGCTTTATCTGATTTTTTTTACATGTTTTGAGCCTAATGTGCTAAATGTTGCTTTTACCGCTTTGATATTATGTGAACTGTATATAAACTGTGCCGAAACCCATATCCTTTCTGAGTCTTCTAAATCATGAAGAAGGGTGTACTTCGTACGACTTCTTTTCTGTATAGTGTCAAATCCCAATTTAGAACGAGGTTCGGATAAGTTGCTAAGCCGGTGAAGCTTCTGTATTCCCGGTACGCTGCCCCCCCTCGGCTCGAGCTGTCCGCTCGGGTAAGCCAGGTCTAGAACAAACACCCAGGTTCTGAACCTAGTATAACAAAGCCACATGCCGGATCCCTAGTAGGAACGTTTATTTGCATCATGTGCATTTGACTTAGGGGACTCAACACAGGGGTTGGGTCCGTCTAGGACAAGCAACCTGAAAATAATAGACCATCTTATGACATCCTATGTGCTACATGTTGTATTCAGTCAAGGGCAAATGGGTCATTTGGTCATTTCCAGCATGATGTTATTTTAATCAAAGCATGAGGAACATTTGCGGAATCCAAGAAGCCTTGGAATTCCCTATGTCCCCCACGCTTGCTTTTTGGGAAAACACATGGGGAACATTTGTGGAATCCAAGAAGCCTTGGAATTCCCTATGTCCCCCACGCTTCACATGTTGGGAAAAGCGCATGGGGAGCATTTGCGGAATCCAAGAAGTCTTGGAAATCGTTATGTCTCCCATGCCACATTTTTGAAAGAAATAATAAATATAAAAAATAAAAATACATATAAAAACAAAGCATGAAAATTCAAAAGATTTTGTATGTTGTCATCATTTTCCACATATAAGAAAATCGTGAAAAAAAAGGAGAAAATAACAGCATAGAAGTCCGAGTAGAGTCGAAACTCTGCCGAAATTTTGAAAATGAAAAATGTCTTGTTAGTTTGTTATATTAAAAGCAAAGGGAAAATAAAAAAAAAATCATCATTGTTCTTTCAAAAAAAATAGAAAAAAAATAGTTTGTTTTGCCATGAAAAGAGTCTTATTTTTTTTTTTAAAAAAAAAAAATGTTTTTTTTATTCGTTTATGAAAATGCAAAAATAAAAAAAAAAATAATAAAAGGGTCTCTCTCTACTTGTCACAAATAAATATGTATATATATATAAATCCAAAAAGTTTTTAATTTTCCAAAAAATATATATATATGTCTTTATTTGTTGCAAAAATATTTGTCTTGCCAAAAAGTCTAGAAAGGTTTTTAGACCCCCAATTTTCAAAACAATAAAAATCCAAAAATATTTTCCATTATGGACTTCTTTAGAAAGACATTCTAATTGTTTTTTTAAAAAAAAAAAAAAAAAAATATATATATATATATATATATAATATAAACAAAAAAAAAGAATAAAAAAAAAAAAAAACCGAAAATATTTTGATTCTTCTTTAGAAGATTCAGAAAAAAACATGTTAGAAGCATTTCTTTTATTAAAGGTAAAATTCCAAAAAAAAATATTTTCTTCTTCTTCTTTAGAATAAAAAAAAAGCCAATGAAATTCAAAAATATACTTCCTTTCTTCTTTTGAAGTAGTTCTTTCAAATTCAAAAAAGGTTAGTTCATTTACTTATCCTTGATTGACCGAACTACGCGGGTTTGATTCTCACCGGATGTGAGATACGTAGGCAACCCTCATCGGGTCCAACCCCACCTTCTCAAAAAGAAGGAATGTTTTATGTTTTTCGTTAATTTGTTTGTTTGTTATGAATGAAAAATAATAGTCTATTTGATTGTTGTGGGAAAAATAACAAAAACAAAAAATATAGAAAATGGAAAAGGGTCCTCTCAAAAATAGTTTATTCGCCCGAACTACGCGGGTTTGATTCTCACCGGATGTGAGATACGTAGGCAACCCTCATCGGGTCCAACTCCCCTTTCCATTTTACCAATAATGATATACCATAAAGCATATATGTACACACATGTATATAAATACATATACTGTTTGTTTTGTTTTCCAAGATTTTTGTTTAGAGTCAAAATAAAGGTTTCTGTTTTGGCCTAAAAGGTCACCTTAATAAATGTGCAGGATGAGCACAGAGAAAAATGAACCATTCTCGGCCCTCAGCGAGGTCCCCCTACAACTCCACATGTGGTGGAATGATTTGGAAGCCAATGGCAAAGAGGTAGTAGGAAGAATATTGGGAGGTTTTGTAAATTTGTTGGGCGTTAGGCCAAGGACAGATATTCTTGAAGCTCTAATACCATTTTGGGACCCAACCCGCAATGTATTCCGTTTTGTTGACTTTGAACTTTCACCAACACTTGAGGAAGTCGCCGGATATGCGGGATTGAATGAGAGGTTAAGAGGGCAATATTTGCTTTCGCCAAGGCCAGTGTCTCCGCATGCGTTTCTGGATCTACTAAGCATTAGTCGGAAGGTACAACATGACGATTTATCGAGAGGATATTGTGATCTCCATTTCTTGTATCAGCGGTACGGAACCCCGCAGGGTTTTGAGGAACCAAACCTTGGGTTAACTCACGGAGGGAACAGAAACAAATGGGAAGCAAGACGTACTTTGGCTTTTATCACAGCATTCTTGGGAGTCATGGTCTGTCCAAGGAAGGATAAAAAGATAGAGATAGGTCTGGTAGGGATGGCCGACGTGGCAATCAAAAGAACCAATAGTACTGTGGTTCCTTTGATTTTGTCCGAAATCTACCGGGCTCTGACTATATGCCGAGAAGGAGGCAAGTTCTTCCAAGGTTGCAACCTGTTACTTCAGCTATGGATGCAGGAACATCTCCATCACCGAGTAGGATACATGAACCACGGGTTGACCGAGAGGAATTGTATCAGCGGATTCAAGAAGCGCATGACAGGCGCCAGATTTCCTGAAGGCGTCGAAGCATGGTTTACACGGTTAAGGTCAACAACAGCTGACCAAATTGAATGGGCATTCGGTTGGTTGGCTGATACTGAGGTGATCTACATGTCGGCCGAAGAATGTCATGTTCTCTTAATAGGCCTTCGCAGCATCCAGCCATATGCCCCTCATCGGGTATTACGACAATTGGGCAGGTTTCAAGTAGTCCCTACTGACGAAGACATGAGCAAGCATGCCTTAGAATTAAGCCCGGGAGTCATATTCCCCGAGGGGAAGATTAGAAAACTGTGGCATGAATGTAGATTCTTGGAGCCCAAGACCATGGTGCGAGAACTAGCCAAAGGTGAGGTAGACCCAAAGTACGATGCTTGGTTCGAAGGAAGGTTTCAGATTCGGCAAAGACCTGCTAAAAGGGCACACGTCCAACACTTCACAGATGATTCGCAAGAGCAATGGGGATGGTTAAAAAGGGAGGAAGGTTACCGGGTTGAAATCGGGAAGCTAAAGCAACAAGTCGAAAGACTTACATTCGAGAACAATGTGCAAGCCGCTTCGGAGCAGGCTGAAAGAAACAAGCTAGCCCAAGAAAACCAAATCTTGAAGGCCCGCCTTCACCAAGGCAGTAAGAGTGACGTTGACCGACAGAAGCGTCGCTCTGACGAAAGATTGATAGCAAGTTTGAGAAGTCAGGTCATCCAGAGCCAAGAAGAATTAGAACAATCAGAAGCATGCATAGCAAGGATGAAGGTCAGATGGGCAAGGCACACAATGGCCCGGAAGCAGCGTTTGCAACAGGTCATAAGGGATTATGAGATGAGCATCGGAATATTGAGGGAGACGAACTCCACTCTACATGATCGGATCGTCAAACAAGCACGAGATGCCCAAGCCGACAGAAGGCGATGTTACGATGCAATGACCAGAATGGAAAGACAAATGGAGATATTCCAGGATCAGCTTGCCAACAATGCGCAAACACTGGGGTTGAAGAACCGACAGATAAGGCATTTGTTCGCAGAAAGGGACAACATTCGAGGAAGGATCGACGAGATTGGGCATTACATCTACATGAGATGCCTGGCATGCGAGCAAATGCCTCGGAAGACCCTCCTTATTTCCATCATGGGTTGCGTCCACCGAATCATGAATGAGTTGAAAGGTCTGCAGAGAGACCTCACACCAAGGGCCGCGGAAAGGCCGAATGATGCCTCGCGGGCCCCTAAGTTGGAAAATTAATCTTTGGTTGAGTCTTGTTTATTTGGTTTTGTTGTTTTTCCATATGTTGTTTTCTTTTCTTTTAGTCAAAACGGCTTAAGAACTGTGGAGTCTGTACTGTTGCTATTCCTTGCTTGAAGTAATTTGTAATAGCACAATTTTGAGAATGAATTTAACGATTTCACAAGAATTTTGTGTTTCTTTACTTTAAGGCAGAACTACGCCTGGTCTGATTCACGCGGGGACGTGATACGTAGGCAATCCCCATAAGATTCGACCGCTTTTAATAAATAAAAATAAAAATACAAAATAAAACACAGGGTTTCCCAAAGTACTTTAAAAATGGATGAATGAGCAAACCGGGATGACGTATGTTGTTTGAGGCAAGGCATGTAGAAACGATTAATTGCCTAGGTGCATTGCATCCTCTATGTGTTATGATCAAATCTGTTAAGCTCTAACACTAACAAAGTTTGTTGTTGTCTGATACAAGACAGTTAGTTGTTAAAGAATTCTGGCAACACATTCATACCAAACCAGATCCAAAGGACCGGTAGCAACAAGCATGACCACTTCTGAGAATAGTAATGAGGAAGAAAGGCCGATGAGCCAGTTGCTAAAAGAGGCAATGGAAAAGATTGAAAGGATGGGACTAGAGATGCATGCAATGCAGCTAGCCCTGGCCAAAACGCAAAAGAGCCCTGAGACACTGGGACACGTGCCGGAGTACCCTCACTCTGGCCCTTCCACAAGCCGCCCAAACCCCCTCTATCATCAAGAAAGAAGCCCTCATGATTCCCAAGCTCCACCACCCCATCAACCTCTCCCAACATCCAATATTCCCATTTTTGTGGGACCTGCATCAGCCCCTTTGCAGCGAACGACCAGTGAGCCATTGTTTCAGGCTCACGATACACAATACTATCCCCCTGAGCCTACATTCCACGCACCGGAACCACAGGTTTACAATCCCCATTTGGAAGTACCGGCAGAGGTTGAGAAGCCGGTTAAGGCCCCTGAACAGGATGAAGTGTTAAGAAAGTTCAAAAGCCTGGAGCAATCCTTCAGAAACTTGCACGGGCTGGGCAATCAAGTCAGCGTGGCATACAAAGATCTGTGCCCTTTCCCAGATGTCCAACTCCCGGCTGGGTTCAAGATGCCCAAGTTTGATTTATATGAAGGGCACGGTGATCCCATGGCACATTTGCGGGGATTCTGTAGCAAAATGAGAGGGGCAGGAGGCAAGGATGAGCTTTTGATAGCTTACTTCGGCCAAAGTCTGAGCGGATCTGCACTGGAATGGTATACCAGGCAGGATTTCAGCAGGTGGTACACGTGGGATGATCTGGCACAGGCTTTTGCAGGTCATTTCCAGTACAATCTAGAGATAGTCCCTGACCGTCTCACGTTATTGAGAACTGGGAAGAAACCCGGGGAAAGTTTTCGCGAGTTCGGATTCCGCTGGAGAGAACAAGCAGCTAGAGTCGATCCTCCCATGAGAGAGGGAGAAATGGTAGACTACTTTTTGCAGACATTGGATCCAACCTACTTTGGTCACTTGGTGACAACGGTTGGAAAATCTTTCAACGAGGTGGTCAAAATAGGGGTCATGATAGAAGAAGGTTTGAGGTCGGACAAGATCTTAAACTATTCGGCACTTAAGGCCACAACCCAGGCTATTCAAAGCGGCACGGGAGGTGCGCTAAGAAGAAAGAAAGAAGAGGTTGCCACGATCGAGGCAGGCAGTTGGTCCAGGGCTGGCAGGCCGCACTACAACCAACCCAGGCCTCACAGGTCAAACTACCCATACAACCCACCACAAAATTTCTATCCACCTCGAGAACCGCATTGTTCCGTACACCAAGCCCAGATATACACTCAGCCCCCGGTTCGCCCACAATGGCGCGCACCGGCTCCCCAGAACATATATGCACCACCACAAAACACTTACCCTCCACCAAGGGCATATAGAAATCCTTCAGGGGCAGGTTTCCGGGGAAATCCAGATGCCAGAAATGACAGGTTGCGGAAACAAAGAACCTTCACCGAACTGGGAGAAACCTACACCGCTGTGTTCCACAAGCTGCGGCAATTAGGTTTGGTTAGTCCTGTCCATACTCGGGAACCAAATCCTCCGCCTCAGAATTTGGATCGTTCAATCAGTTGTGAATACTGTTCAGGGATGCTCGGGCACGATACCGAGAAGTGTTGGAAGTTAAGGCATGCCATACAGGATCTTATTGACACCAATAAGATCGAGGTCCAGACACCGGAGGCTCCTAACATCAACCAAAACCCGCTGCCAGCGCACCACGAAGCTCACATGATTGAGTTGGTGTGTGAGGGAGGTGAATTAAGAAAACCCTCACAAACAGTGATGATGATCCAAGCTGCCCCAAAAGAAGTCTTAACCAGTGGAGGAACAAATGTACAGTCGCAGGGAGAAGGCGTCAAGCCGGTAGTAATATGGGGGAAGAACCCGTCCGTCATAGCAAGCAAACCCGAGCCAAGTAAGTTGGTAATACCAGGGATCCTGCCCACACCGGCGGTCGTGTTAAAAGGGGTATGTAGAGAACGGGTGACCATAAAGCCGGTGGTCCAACTGCCAATGCTTGACAGCAGGGCTGTGCCCTGGAAATATGAAAAAGCAGTGGTGACATACCAAGGAAAACAGGTGGAAGAAGTCAGTTGTGAAGCGCAAGGGCTGACTCGATCAGGTCGATGCTTTGCTCCGGTGGAGTTAAGAAAAACAAACCCAGTGGCAACCAAGAAGCCAGTGTCAGAAGAAGAGGCTGAAGACTTCCTGAGGAAGATGAAAGTGCAAGACTATTCTGTGGTTGAGCAGCTGAGAAAAACACCTGCCCAGATCTCACTATTGTCATTACTCCTCCATTCCGAGGAACATCGTCGGGCCCTGTTAAAGATATTGAACGAGGCCCATGTACCCAGTGAGATTTCTGTAAACCACCTGGAAACCATTGCTAGCAAGATTTTCGAGGTGAACAGAGTGACATTCTCAGATGATGACCTACCGGTGGAAGGTACGGAGCATAACAAAGCTCTATACCTAGCTGTCAAATGTGAAGACTTCGGTGGTAACCCGAGTATTGGTGGATAACGGCTCAAGCGCCAATATTTGTCCATTATCCACCCTGGACCAGTTAAAGATTGACCGTGGAAGAATCCGGGAGAATAGCATCTGTGTCCGAGGGTTTGACGGAAACGGAACAGCCACTGTGGGGGATGTTGTACTTGAACTAACCATTGGCCCGGTCCTGTTTACCATGGAATTCCAGGTGTTGGACGCCACGGTATCTTACAACTTGCTGTTAGGACGACCTTGGATTCATGCAGCTAAAGCGGTGCCTTCCACCCTACATCAGACAGTGAAGTTCGAGTGGGAAAGACAAGAGGTCGTGTTGCACGGCGAGGATACAACATGCACCATGGGCGGAACCATTGTGCCTTTCATAGAGACCACTGATGACAAGGGTCCCTGGGTCTACCAGATTCTCGATACAGGGTCGGCCAACAAAATTTCTGAAGGAGAAATCATCCCGCACCCTAGGGTGACTGCCGCAACAGTAATGATGGTATCAGAAATGCTGGGTAATGGGTTTGTGCCGGGAAAAGGCCTGGGAGTTGAACTTCAAGGGATAGTCCAACCTGTCTCCCTTCCTAAGAATCTGGAAACTTTCGGGTTGGGGTTCAAACCAACCGCAGCAGACAGGAAGCAAGCGCGAAAAATGAAGAAGAGGGTCTGGTTTCTGCCTAAACCAGTGCCACGCCTCTCAAGGTCTTTTGTTAAAGCTAGTGCCAAGGGGTCAGCGATCCCAAAGATTCGAGGACCTTTGATCGGCATAAGTGAAGACCTGAATCAGAGTTTTGAGAGACTATTCGCGGATGTCAGTATGGTGGAAGCTGGAGAGGGTTCCAGCAGAGCAGAGATACAATTTGTGGGGCCTGAGGCCAAGACCAACAATTGGACGGTTACTCCTCTCCCTGTCCGAGGGGAGTCTTGGTAGTAGGCTTTGATTACTGTTTTGTTTGTTTGTTTGTTTGATCGGATTATTCAAGGGTGTAATCCCAATTTTACTTTCGTTTTGTAAAAGTGTGAACCCTTTTTATCCTGCAAATTTAATAAAATTCTTTTCTTTTGTCCCATTTTTAATTTCTTGTTTTGTTCTTTTTCTTTCTGAACAGTTCTCTTTTTACTGGTCCTAATGACATGGCATGCACAGCGGATCTTCGACCTAGTCTAAATAATCAATCTGAATCTGACTCAATGATGCAAGAGGTCGTTTGTGATAATGAACCCGAAGGTGACGAAGGGGAAGCCTTCGAAGAAATAAACCGAGAACTGTGCCAATTTGAAGAGAAACCCAAGCCTAACCTAAATGACACTGAGGCTGTGAACCTAGGAGACGCTGATAACATCCAAGAGACCAAAATTAGCATCCACATTGAGCCGAATGTCAAAGCAGAATTGATCGAAACTCTCAGGGAATTCAAAGATGTTTTTGCATGGTCATATGATGATATGCCTGGATTGAGCACCGATTTAGTGGTTCACAAATTGCCCACTGACCCGGCATACCCTCCGGTCAAGCAAAAACTAAGGAAATTTAAAACAGAAATGAGTGTAAAGATCAAAGAAGAAGTGATTAAGCAGTTGCAATCGAAGGTCATTCGGGTCACTCGGTATCCCGAGTGGCTGGCCAATGTGGTACCAGTCCCAAAGAAGGATGGAAAAATCAGGGTGTGCGTCGACTACCGCAACCTCAACAAAGCAAGTCCCAAGGACAATTTCCCGTTACCCAACATTCATATCCTGATCGATAATTGCGCTGGGCGCGAGATCGGATCCTTTGTGGATTGCTATGCGGGTTATCATCAGATCCTAATGGACGAAGAGGATGCTGAGAAGACAGCGTTTATTACGCCATGGGGAACCTACTGCTATCGGGTAATGCCGTTCGGGTTAAAGAACGCCGGGGCAACGTACATGCGAGCAATGACTGCTGTGTTCCATGACATGATACACAAAGAAATAGAAGTGTACGTCGATGATGTGATCATCAAATCTTGGCGTCAGGAGGACCATGTGGCAGACCTAAGGAGATTTTTCCAAAGACTCCGGAGGTATGATATCAAGCTTAACCCGGCCAAATGCGCATTCGGGGTTCCATCAGGAAAGTTGCTAGGATTCATCGTCAGTCGACGGGGGATTGAGTTAGACCCATCCAAAATTGAATCCATCCGAGACTTGCCACCGCCAAGGAACAAAACAGAGGTAATGAGTTTGCTGGGTAGACTCAATTACATCAGCAGGTTCATCGCTCAACTCACAGCAACTTGTGAGCCCATATTTCGGCTACTGAGAAAGGATGCTGCAGAAGGTTGGACGACAGAGTGTCAAGAGGCTTTCGACCAAATCAAAGGGTATCTGTCTAATCCACCCGTGTTGGTCCCGCCTAAGCCCGGGAAACCCCTAATCCTTTACCTGACAGTCTTGGAAAACTCATTTGGTTGTGTACTGGGGCAACATGATGACACAGGAAGGAAGGAGCAGGCCATCTACTATCTTAGCAAGAAATTCACAGTGCATGAGGTCAAGTACACTCAACTCGAGAAAACATGCTGCGCCCTAACTTGGGTAGCTCAGAAGTTGAAGCACTACCTGTCTTCATATACTACTTATCTCATATCCCGCTTGGACCCATTGAAGTATATCTTTCAGAAACCTATGCCCACGGGAAGGTTGGCAAAGTGGCAAATTCTGCTCACAGAGTTTGATATCATCTACGTAACGAGGACGGCCATGAAAGCCCAGGCACTGGCAGACCATTTGGCAGAGAATCCCGTTGATGAAAAATACGAGCCCTTAAGAACGTATTTTCCTGACGAAGAGGTGATGCATACGAATGAGTTGGAATTACCCGAGGAATCAGGTTGGAAGCTTTTCTTCGATGGAGCTGCAAACGCAAAAGGGGTTGGAATAGGGGCAGTACTCATTTCTGAAACAGGACGGCATTATCCTGTTACGGCCCAACTGCGCTTCTATTGCACTAACAATATGGCCGAATATGAGGCTTGCATTCTGGGTCTGCGCTTGGCTGCTGACATGGATGTCCAAGACGTCTTGGTCTTGGGAGACTCGGACCTCTTGGTACATCAAATTCAGGGTGAATGGGAAACACGAGATCTAAAGCTCATACCATACCGACAATGCTTGCATGATCTGAGCAAGCAATTTCGATCGGTGAAGTTCAAACACATCCCGAGAGTTCACAATGAGGTTGCAGATGCCTTAGCCACCTTAGCATCAATGTTGCACCACCCTGACAAACTGTATGTTGATCCTCTACACATCCAGGTCCGTGATCAGCACGCCTACTGCAATGCCGTAGAAGAAGAAGCAGATGGCGAACCCTGGTTTCATGATATCAAGGAATACCTTAGGATGGGGATATATCCAGAACATGCTTTTGGGGACCAAAAAAGAGCCCTTCGGCGTTTGTCGAATGGTTTCTTCCTCAGTGGAGGAGTATTGTACAAAAGAACCCCGGATTTGGGATTGTTGAGATGCATAGATGCCGGGCAGGCAACGACGGTTATGGCGGAAGTACATGCCGGAGTTTGTGGGCCACACATGAGCGGATATATATTGGCAAGAAAGATCCTTCGAACAGGGTGTTATTGGCTAACCATGGAACACGACTGTATCACTTTCGTAAGGAAATGCCATCAGTGCCAGATACATGGAGATTTGATTCGTTCTCCGCCAACAGAGTTACATACGATGTCAGCACCCTGGCCGTTTGTAGCATGGGGCATGGATGTCATTGGGCCCATCGAGCCAGCAGCGTCCAACGGTCATAGGTTCATTCTAGTGACCATTGATTACTTCACCAAATGGGTTGAGGCTAAAACCTTCAAATCAGTAACTAAGAAAGCAGTGGTGGACTTTGTTCACTCCCATATCATCTGCAGATTTGGGATCCCAAAAGTGATCATCACAGATAACGGTGCGAATCTTAATAGCAGCCTGATGAAAGAGGTATGCCAACAATTCAAGATTACACACCGCAATTCCACCCCATATCGTCCTAAGGCAAATGGAGCAGTCGAAGCAGCCAATAAGAATATCAAGAAGATACTGCGAAAAATGGTGGAAGGGTCCAGACAGTGGCACGAGAAATTGCCCTTTGCTTTGTTGGGTTACCGCACTACCGTCCGGACTTCCATAGGCACAACTCCTTATTTGTTGGTGTATGGAACTGAGGCCGTGATCCCAGCGGAGGTCGAAATTCCGTCCCTCCGAATTGTCGCTGAAGCCGGGATTGATGATGATGAATGGGTCAAAGCTCGATTGGAACAGTTGAGCCTGATAGATGAGAAAAGATTGGCAGCAGTGTGCCATGGTCAGCTGTACCAGAAGAGAATGGCAAGAGCGTATAATAAAAAGGTGCGCCCCAGGAAGTTTGAAGTAGGGCAGCAGGTATTGAAGAAGATCCTCCCACATCAGGTCGAGGCGAAAGGCAAATTCGCCCCAAATTGGCAAGGGCCTTATATCGTGACCAGAGTATTGTCCAACGGTGCTTTGTGTTTGACAGATGTCGAGGGTAGATGTGTCGACATGGCTATCAATTCAGATGCAGTCAAGAGATATTATGCGTAATTTCTTTAATTACGGCAATTATTCGGTTTGTTTGTTTGTATTGGGCATTTATTGGATAATGAGATGACGGAGGCAATTCTTTCTTCTACCCAAACACTGTTTAACCCTTGCTTCCCCCTTTGAGCCTTAAGCAAATTCTTTCAATACCCCTCTTTTGGAATCACTAATGGGAAAGATACGAAAAAAAAAAAAAAAGAAAAGAAAAAAAAGAAGAAGATGAAATCATAAAGAAATACAAAACCGTGGGAACTACGTTTGACCTGATTCCTCAAAGAGGATACGTAGGCGCCTCACGGCTCGGTCATAGTATGCATCATAGGGGATATCCGATGCATAATGTACATAGTGTGCGTAATAGGCACAGCGTGCGTAACGCACATAGCGCAACATAAGTATAAATAATAAATTCCCCAAGCAAGAAAACTGGGGCAGAAGTTATGTTTTTAAAATTCCAACAAAGGTTCGATTCCAAAAGTTGTAGCACATCACCCATCAAATTATTTTCATTTCTTTCATAACCTTTCTTTAACCCCACACCAACATCAACGTCCAAAAGACCTCCCGATCAATGTTCAAGAGATGTCGAGTCAGGCGAATAAGACCGAGAATAATACACCAAGCCCCAGCAAAGAAGAGGGTCGTAAGATTGGGAACGAATTGATAGTCGAAGGAATCTCCAGAAAAGAGGGTCGTATCTACAACACCCCGATTCCTCGAAAGAAATAAAATGAGAGAGTCTCATCGGTGAAAACCTTCGCAGGCACCGAGAGGCGATGTAAGATGAGGGATATAAAATGAGAGAGTCTTATTGGTGAAGACCTTCACAGGCACCATAAGGCGCCGGGAGATGAGAGAAAAGAGAGAGTCTCATTAGTGAAAACCCCTCGAAGGGCACTATGAGGCGACGAAACAGATCAGCAAAGCTACCACATTCGCAACAAGATGAACATCCATTTATCATCCCCAGCAAGTCAGACCGTCGGACAAATCGATTGATACAAATAGACTGGGTCGGGAATCTATGGTGCACGTCATGATCACGGGGACCAGTTGTGTCCTCCAGATAAGTTCTTTGGATTGTCTCCTCCCACAAAATATTGGTTCAGAAAGTTTTTCTTTTTTCCATGTCTTTATTTCTTTTCCTAAAATGTGTCTTGAAAGGATTTTTCAAAGCTTACTACCAGAAACCAAAGGAGAATTCATCCAATGCAGGATGATACAAACAGTCTTAAAGGCCGGTCCCAGGCAATGCAGGGATTGTGCCCGGAAATTTTGGAAGAAGTAAGCTCCAAAAGGGAGTGGTTTCGGGAGTTAGAAGCAGACTCCCACATCATGTGTTTAAAGAGAAAGCAGAAAAGGGGATAAATTGAAAACCAATCCCCAGCAGGCTAGAGACCCCCAACAGGCAACTTTGCCTGCCAACCAATTATGGGGACAAAGAGCAAGAAAAGGGGAAGAGAGGAAAATTGCTCGCCAGAAAGGCACCCTCTACCACCACGATTAAAACTGACTAAATCCTTTTGTCTTTTGCAGGAGAGCAAAGAATTGATGACGGCAACAAGATGCAATGCCATGGAAGTTACCAAAAACCGGGGCAGAAAATTTTCTGCCGATTGTCGAAAATTTTCTCGGAAGAACGGGGAAACAATTTCAATACATTTTAAGTTCTAGGTCGCCCACCAGTATAATGCGGGAATACATTTTAAGTTCTAGGTCGCCCACCAGTATAATGCGGGAATACATTTTAAGTTCTAGGTCGCCCACCAGTATAATGCGGGAATACATTTTAAGTTCTAGGTCGCCCACCAGTATAATGCGGGAATACATTTTAAGTTCTAGGTCGCCCACCAGTATAATGCGGGAATACTTTTAAGTTCTAGGTCGCCCACCAGTATAATGCGGGAATACATTTTAAGTTCTAGGTCGCCCACCAGTATAATGCGGGAATACATTTTAAGTTCTAGGTCGCCCACCAGTATAATGCGGGAATACTTTTAAGTTCTAGGTCGCCCACCAGTATAATGCGGGAATACATTTAAGTTCTAGGTCGCCCACCAGTATAATGCGGGAATACTTTTAAGTTCTAGGTCGCCCACCAGTATAATGCGGGAATACATTTTAAGTTCTAGGTCGCCCACCAGTATAATGCGGGAATACTTTTAAGTTCTAGGTCGCCCACCAGTATAATGCGGGAATACATTTAAGTTCTAGGTCGCCCACCAGTATAATGCGGGAATACATTTAAGTTCTAGGTCGCCCACCAGTATAATGCGGGAATACTTTTGTTTGAGTCATTGAGGTTTTATTTTAGCAGACGCATTTGCTAACAAAAGTTTTGTTTTACCCGTAGGAGATGCACATCCTAGCCTAGTCTTTAGTTTACTCATCATTGCATCAGTAGTATAAATGAGTTACAATTTTGCTAACGACTCACGAATCTTCCTAGTACAAACTGGGTTAGGAAATTTTGTTTGTTTTGTTTGTTTTGATTGTCAGGGACCCGCCTGTAGAACGGAGGTTGTTGCGTGTCAAAGAAAAGAAGAAATCAGGCGTCCACCTGGAGAACAAGGACAAAGAAAAATAGAAGTCAGGCGTCCACCTGGAGAACAAGGACAAAAGAAAGAAGAAATCAGGCATCCACCTGGAGAACAAGGACAAAAGAAATAGAAATCAGGCACCCACCTGGAGAATAAGGGAATACAATTGAAGTATTGAAGTCAAAAGCCCGCTCATATGAGAAAGGAGCACACTCATAATCAATAAAGCAGAGGAATACAACAGGAATCCCCAGCAAGAAGCAATAAAAATCCCCAGCATTCACAAAAGGCTGGTCAGAAAAGAGAAAAACAAAAAGGGAGAAAAACACGAAAGTGGAGAGCAAATGTGGTCTGCTCAAGAACTAGCACCTACAACTAGCAAGTATCAAGGTTCAGATCCAAAGTCTGCGTGAAGCACCATTCAAGACTCAAGACCAAGCTTCAGAAGACTTAAGAGATAGGAATCCTTGTAACTAGTAGCTGATAGGCTTAGTTAGTCTTTTTCAGTTTTCATTTTTGTTGTAATGACAGGATCGCGGACCGGAACCTCGACGGAACGGCACCTCGATCGGCTCTTCACCTCGGTACACTTCACTATCTCTCTCATTTCCGAACTACACGTGGCCTGATTCCTGTATAACCAAGGATATGTAGGCAGCTCAGATACCAGGGCTCGGTCACAATCCCTCCCTTTCCTTAAGTGTAGTCCGTCCAAGCAATGGTCGGGTCAAAAACACGTCTAGTCGTTCTTTGTCGGAAAACTCTTCGTGTTTCCAGTCAAAGAGGGGCAGCTGTAAGCACGTGATTTTTAACCCTCCCCGAGAATTTTCACATTTTTAGCGTGAATATGTGAAATTGGGTCTAGTATAGCTATTTTAACTATTTTACCTTATTTTGTTGCAAAAAGAAAAAATCACAAAATATATATATAAATGTTAGTTTATGTATTTCTCATAAACTTGAAAAATACAAAAATTGTACTTTATTTTGGTACTTTATATAAAATTCGAAAATTACAAAAAAATATAATTCTATTAATGATTTGTAGTCATTTTAATTTTGGAAAAATACAAAAAAATATTACTTTATATTTTGTCTTTATTAAAAACGAAAATTACAAAAAATAGTTTTTTTATTAATATTCTATAGTCATTTTAACTTTGAAAAATACAAAAAAAATATTACTTCATATTTTATCTTAAAAACGAAAATTACAAAAAAATAGTTTCATTAATATTTTGTAGCTATTTTAAATCTTTAAAAAAAATATTTTAAAAAAAAAAAATATATATATATAGTTTTGTTTAAATACTAGTCTTATTTTTGGTAGTTATTTTGCTTACATAGGACTAGTTAAGCAACGTGTTCCTATTTCTCGGGTCCGGGCAAAAGAATAATATTCGGGTTTAAACTACCCGGTTTTAGGCCTAATTTTCGGACCTAGCCCATAATAAACCGTGTCCAGGACACGTGGGGAACCCCACCACGCGTGGGGGACATATTCCTTGAACCCCACCACGCGTGGGGCTCATTTTTCTGGGCAAAGACATTACAAATACACGGACAAAACATGAAAGGAGGAGGATTTTTTGGAATTGAAAAAACGGACTTTGAAAATTTGGTTTTGGAAGCTACTGTTCCTCTTTCTTCTTCAAACGAAGAAAGAGAAAAACCCTACTAAAAAACTCACTCCCGGACGTCCCCTCCGTCACCATAACTAACGACCTCCATAACCAACGACCTCCATAGCCCTCGACCATTACTATCGCAACCACCCATCGTCAACAACCCACCCCGTCGCAACCCCAGTCCCGCCAACCTCCCAGCTGCCCAAACGACCCCATAACCACCGTCCTCGCGAAAACCAGCAGAAAAACCACCCAGGCACCACCCCCATCCCGTCGCCTTTCCGACGTTAAACCATCGTCAACCTCCCCGTGTCCAAACCCAGCACCGCGACCCACAGCGACAACCCATCGCCGCAGCCCAACTCCTCATCGCCTTTCCCCCGTCCTCACGAAAACCAGCAGAAAAAACCACCCAGGCACCACCCCTCCCCGTCACCCCCACGACCACCTGCCGAACCAGCAAACTCCGGCGACCATCGTCACCATCTTCTCCGTCATTCAGCCCGTCGCCCCCTACTGCTGCTGCGTCGTCAGGGAGGCGGTCGTTGCTGCGTAGGAGATACAGCAGCCACTAACAATCTTGGGGCGTCGACAGTTGCGGGGTCCAAGCTTTCCATCGAGGTCGTCTTTGGTTCGTCGAGGTCCGGTACGTCGAGGTGCTGTCCGAGGTTCCGTCGTTGTTCTTCGTTCAGAGAGGTCCGGCTTGAGTTCCGTCGGAATCGTGTTTGTCGTTCTGAGTTTGTCGAGGTGCAAAGGTTAGTAAACCTCGATGTATTAGATAAATAAACTTTATGTTGAATGTTTGAGATGCAATATAAAAATTGGTATGGAAATTTTCTGCCTATGTTTCACTGTCTGCATTTTTGTTCATTTTCATGTTATGTTATTCTTGTTTATTTGATGTCGTTTAATTAAGTTGGACTAGTCGTACTATGACACAAGTTTGACATTAATCTGTTCGTCCTTTCCTTCGGTTAGTTCATTCGAAAAAATAGTATTAGTGCATGTTGTTACTACTATCGAAACACTCATTCACTAAACTCCTCTTATTAAACTTATAACAAATCATGGGAATTTAATTGTAAAGAGGTCGTAAGTTTAGTATTGTTAAAGACATAAAATGGCATCCTTAAAAAAAAAAAAAAAATATTAATAAATAAATATAATAGTAATAATAAATAATAAGAATGAGATGAGCCTCGCCGAATAAAAATACAAATTGCGGGGCCCTCAGTAAATACTTGTTTAAAATTACTTAGAATTCGGGAGGGTCGTTTAGCGAATTTCACGGCCTCCGCAAAATAATAACGCGATAGTCTCTTTAGGCGCGCGTTTAATAATTTACTTTCTTAAACTCGGGTGCGCATTTCATGCGACCCAAATCCAAATCTCAAAACATCAAATAAAAGGCGTTCCGGATTGTGGGTGCATTTCATGTGACGCAGTCCAAAGACGTGTTTTAAGCGATGTTCACATTCTTGTAAAAACAATAATAATAAAGCGGTTAAAAGTTAAAATTTGCACATAAGTTCATATTGTATTAAAAATCAGATAAATAAGCCAAATATAACAGTTGAGCGACCGTGCTAGAACCACGGAACTCGGGAATGCCTAACACCTTCTCCCGGGTTAACAGAATTCCTTATCCGGATTTCTGGTACGCAGACTGTAATATAGAGTCATTATTTTCCTCGATTCGGGATTAAAATTGGTGACTTGGGACACCCTAAATCTCCTAAGTGGCGACTCTGAAATAAATAAATAAATCCCGTTTCGATTGTCCTTTAATTGGAAAAAACTCCCCTTGCGCCCCCCGGGCGCGGAAAAAGGAGGTGTGACAAGATGTGTGCATTTTAGTAACGCGGTCCTCATGGAGGAGTAGTTAGGTTGATGTTTCGTTGTCATATATTTCGCGTAGTAATGCATTGCGCCGTGTGAGTTGTGAGACGGCTTGAGAAATTTCTATGTGTTGAGAATCCGCGTAGGAATGATGTTATATGAGCATCTTGGCTCTTGAAATTCAGACTGTACATTGCACCTCAGTTGTGCTTGAGTTTTGTACCTTATAATGCTATATGTCCCTCAGAGATATTATTATGCACTTAGCATGCTTACAACCGATACTCGGTATTTTGTTGTAATGAGCAAATTTGGCTCGATATGCATCTCCTTATGTGAGATCTATGTGTGGATCGGTAGGCACGCTGCCATGGGTATGTTATCTGGATCGAGTTGCACGCTGCAATAGTGTGATGTTGAGTATAGTTTTCTATATGCTATTTTGTATGCCTTGTTTCCCGTTTTCTAAGGAAAGTCCGTATTAGTGCGTGGGATTGGTAATTCCTTCCAGAGTTCGTATTCTTTTTTTGTATCGCTATCGAATTGGTAGCCTATTGGCATATTAGGGCATCATATGCGGCTTTTTATTTTGTCTGGGGTGGCTTATTGCCTGAGCAGTTCGTAATGGGTGAGACGAGATCATTGAATTCGAGATCAGCGCAATCTGAGTATATGAAGAAAATTAAGGGGCTAAGACCATTGTTTGGTTCATAATGAGGTGATAGTTCTTGCCAAAAGTATAGACCCAATGAATTGTTGATTCGGCGGTGTTATGAATCTATACAGATCTCATTCGTCGTGTCGGTATTGTAAGAATTTGAACGAGACCTATGTATGTCATGCAGAGCATGGGATGTGTAATGATTTTTCTTCTAGATGGGATTAATGGAAGTTCTTGACTAGTTGAGTACGTAAATGTTCATGGTTCGGAAGGTGAAGTCCTCTTGTTACCTTAGGATGATATGGTATATGCGATATGTTGTGAATGATTGAGATTTGCGTGTGTAAGGTTATGGTTTAGTTCTGAATGGAAATTCATAACATTCTTAGGCAGTACGGGCAACCTTAGGTGATTAGAGGGATGAGCTTCAGATGATTAGGGTGAATGATCTTCAGATGATTAAAGAAATTGTATTTCTAATCATAGGGATTTGTAGAGGGTATATGTTTCAGAAAAAAAAAACCAATGTGATTAATTTGATGGCACTTCAATAGTATTGCGACACTTTAAGGCTGGATCGACTGCTGATATTCGAGTTGCTTGTATGGCACATGGAAACTTTAGAGTATTTATCGTGGAATAATTGGGTATCAAAGGTGTGCATGTATTCACACGGTGGAAACTGGAATCAGGTATGATGATTTGTGTGCCATATGGAGTTGGAGATTGGGAGTTCTCATGTACAGGCTAGGTTGTGGTAGTGGATCGTGTGTATTCGTCACCGTTTAGCGGAAATCGGGATTTGGAGGCTCAAGTGGATCTTTGTTTGCTAGTATGTCAGATTTTTGATGTGATGTCGGAATTCAAACTGGTTGTCTTAGTGTAGAGTGATTCTGAACTATTGCGCTACGGGAAATACCGAAAATGCCACGGGTTGAGTGATGAAGTGCATTGGATTATGTTCTAGCAGAGTGGTTTATATTTCAAAGGACCAGCGGACGGTTGGGAAAGATTGCTTTCTTAATTTGGCAATTGTGATGGATGTCAGTGCAAAGGTTTCTATCATTAATTCAGTTCCGGTGTTGGGGGACTTTTCAGAAGAGTTTTATATGGCTAGGCATGTCGTCGGGCGAGGTTGTTAATAGGAGTTGTAGTAGTGGAAGTCGAGCAGGATGAGTAATTGGGTGTTGCTCGGTGGATAACGTACTGGTTATGTTCTATCAGGTTTGCGTGGTATGTTTTATTTGTTTCACCATGGGTGTAATGATTTTCTTTGGCTCCAGACATCAATTGAGCATGGTTGTCGATTTCAAGCATAGTGACTTGAGGTGTTTCATGTGGAGTAGTATTTGGATAGGAACGCGCGTTGCAGCAAAGCTGTGTGGAAACATGACATTGCGGGTCAAATTTGTGTGTCCTATTTCTATGATGTGAGACAGGGTCTCAGCCTTGTGTTGTGGCAGTACTAGTGAGTGTTAAGTACATCTCTCTCAGTTGAGTCAATTTCATGATTTGAGTATGTTCGGACCGTTTCTTATTGGTGCACGTAATATGCAAGTTGTGGATGAGGCATGTATTGATGTGTCATATCACCTGAGTAGTGTGTTTGGTCAGAAGAGATCGTTGAAATCATTAATGAATGCGAACAGATTCGATTTCAGTATGTGTGATGGGTAAATATTGAGGTTCAGTTCAAAATTTGCTATGGTAATTACCAGGAGAGAAATGACTTCATGAATGGTTGACATAGGAAATGGTTATGATTTATTGCGTGTTTCCTTTATCATTGGCAGTATATGAAAGTGTTGGAATGAGGCTTTAGTTGTTAAGAGGTTTCCTATCGATATTCGATTATTATGTGCAGCTACTGTGAATAGAAATTATCGTTTCGAGTGTCTGAGTTATGTGGTATATCAGATAATTGCACCTGATGTTGCAGGTATGGGTTATTACAGCTGGTTCGGGCTTATTCTGAGTATGGATGTGAAGTTCTAATCTTGTGTATGATTTCAGAAGGTGCAGTGTGGTTATATGGTTTATGGACTAGATGAATTGTGAAATTTCAGCTATGTTGTGTTATCGGACCTATGCGAGATAGGGTAGTGTGGGATCACCCACTGGTATATTCTTGGTAAAGTTGTTCAGCTATTGGTTGGCTTCTAGGACAACTCTGGGTATGCTCGAGGATGAGCATTTGTTTAAGTTGGGGAGGATGTGACGACCCGACCCGTCATCTCGTGAGTTACCGCCCCGTTTTCCCCTTTTCCTATTTCTTTATGCTTCATTATCAGTGTTGGGTGTGAACGAGTTGATTCGGAAAGGTTTTGAAAGGAATTGAGACACTTAGTCTCTTTTAAGAAGGTTTAAGTTGAAAAAGTCAACCGGACATTGACTTATGAGTTAGAGGGCTCGGATATGAATTCCGATGGTTCGTTTAGCTACGGGAGATGATTTGTGACTTAGGAGTGTGATCGGTAGTAATTTTGGAGGTCCGGTGTAGAATTAGGCTTGAATTGGCGAAGTTAGTATTTTGGCGAACTCCGGTTGATAGGTGAGATTTTGATCCGAGGGTCGGAATGGAATTCTGAGAGTTGCTGTAGCTTCGTTATGTCATTTGTGATGTGTGTGCAAAATTTCTGGTCATTCGGACGTGGTTTGGTTGGGTTTTTGATCGAATGCATGTTTTGGAAGTTTTAAAAGACCATAGGCTTGAAATCGATGTAATTCGATGATTTTAGTGTTATTTGAGGTGTTTTGATGATTGGAGCAAGTTTGGTTGATGTTTAAAGACATGTTGGCATATTTGGTTAGAGTCCCGAGGGGCTCGGGTGAGTTTCGAAATGGTTTCGGGCTATTTTTAGGCCAATTTAACTTCCTGGATTTGTGACACCAAGGTTCGAAAATTTTGATGCGTGGAGCATAATTTGGAAGCTTATATCTCGTAATCTTTAAGGAATCACAACATGTATAAAACATGACAGTTGTAGCCCATGTATTCTAGTTTCCAAAAATATAAACCATTTGTCATTTGGATATTTGTACAGAAAGTTATGATCGATTAAATAAGGACTAGTAAAGCTGATTTGAAATTTCCCAGAAATTTCCGATGCGAGGAGGCTAATGTGGAAGCTTATATCTCGACATATATATAGAATCGGAAAATGTATAAAACATGAAAGTTGTATCCCTTATATTCTAGTTTCCATAAATATAAAACATGTGTCATTCGAATATTTGTACAGAAAGTTATGACTGATTGAATAAGGGCTAGTAAAGCTGTTTTGAAATTTCCCAGAAATATCTGATGCGAGGCTAATTTGGAAGCTTATATCTCGAAATATATATGGAATCGGAAAATATATAAAATATGAAAGTTGTAGCCCTTATATTCTAGTTTCCAGAAATATAAACCATTTGACATTTGGATATTTGTACAGAATGTTATAATCGACTGAATAAGGCCTAGTAAAGTTGTTTTGAAATTTTCCAGAAATTTCTGATGCGAGGAGTCTAATGTGGAAGCTTATATCTCGAAATATATATGGAATCAGAAAATGTATAAAACATGAAAGTTGTAGCCCTTGTATTCTAGTTTCCAGAAATTTAACCATTTGTCATTCAAACATTTGTACAGAAAGTTATGATCGATTGAATATGGCTGGTAAAGCTGTCTCTGGTGGACTTTTAGTGACGACTTTTAGTGACGAAACTGGACTTTTAGTGACGGGCGGACAGAAACTTAAGGACCAAAAATGCTGATTTCTTCATTTTCGTTTTGGGATTTTTGGAGCTCGGTTCTTGGGCGATTTTGAGGTGATCTTCACGATTTCAACTCAAGTAAGTGTCCTATACTCGAAAGTGTTTATATTACATAAATCCATGGTTATTTTCATCGTTTAATTCGGATTTAAATGGAAAAAATCAAGATTTTTGCAAAATCTTCCAAAAATGAAAAATTACGATTTGGAGGTCGAGTTGTTGTCGGAATTTAATTATTTTGGTATGGTTGAACTCGTATCGAAATGGGTTGTCGGATTTTATAAGTTTCACCGGATTCCGAAAAGTGGGCCCCACGGGCGAATTTTGAGTGCAATTTCGGATTTTTAATGGAAAGTGTAGAATTCCATATGGAATTAATTCCTATAATTTTTATTGATTGAATCGAATTATTGTGGCTAGATTCGAGGCATTCGGAGGTCGATTTGAGAGGAAAAGACATTGTGGAGTAGTATTTTGCTCGGGTTTTTGCTAATTTCGAGAATTTTGGTATTTTTTGATTGTTTTGATTGGGCTTTGTTCCCTTATCATATTATGACATATTCGTTCTGATTTTGGATAGATTCGACGCACGTGGAGGCCAATTCGAGGGGCAAAGGCGTTGCGAGCTAAAGAAGTAGCCTGTTCAAGGTGAGTAATTGATGTAAATGATGTCCTGAGGGTTTGAAACCTCGGAATTTCACATCGTAACGCTATATTGAGGTGACTTGCACGTCGGATAATGGACGTGGGGTAGAGCACCATTGGGGATTGTGAATTGGTTCGTCCCAAGAGATGTTTTTACCGTTTTTCTACTTGAACTAAATTGAGAATCATCCTTACTTGGATTTAACTGTTACATTTGTGCTTCTTGCCAATTATTTGAATCCTTCAGGGATTGACATCACTGTTTTTGCATACATGCATATCATTTGATCTCAGTCCAAGGTTTTTATGTACTGTTTTGCAAACTCAGCCATCTTTCTAAGATTTGAAAAGTTAAATGGTATTTTTAAATGATATTTTGGGCTGAGAACTACTGTTTTACAAATGCCCAAGGGGCTTATGATGGTTTCTGGACTGAGCATGGATCGGGCTGTGCGCCTCAACAGTATTACATTGATATTGAGGCCGAGAGCCTGGTTGATTTTACTGAGATTGATATGAGGCCGAGGGACTAGATTTGATGCCACGAGATGGCTTGATATTGCGCTTGGGCTGTAGGAGCCCCTCCGGAGTTTGCACACACCCCCAGTAAGTGCCGTCGACGATAAATAAATGGATGGCTCGGGCTGTACGCCGCAGTAGGTACTAGAGTGTACCATCATATGCATTGCATTGCACTCATGCATTTCTTTTTATCTGTTATACCTGTCTCGGTATTTGGTACTCTGACTTAATTGACTTGTTGCTTCACTATTTGTTGTTCTAATCTTCCAGTTATAGTTTACTTTGCATTTTTCCATGATTTCTTATTCTTGGCCTTTATTTATGTTTATTACTCACTGGGTCGGAGTACTCACATTACTCCCTGCACCTTGTGTGCAGATCCAGGTACACTACAGGCTGAGTGAGGATTTGTTTAGCTGAGCAGCAGTATCCGAGAGTATCAAGGTAGCTGCATGGCGTTCGAAGCCTTGATCTCTCCCATCTATCTTTATCTTTCATTCCGTATTTTTTCTAGACAGACTTGTAATAGGTGGATATTCTGTATTAGAGGCTTATATTCGTGACGCCGGATTCTGTTGGGCTATGGTGTGGTATTTTAGTTGAATTTTCGCAAATTTTATTATTAATTATACACTTGAAAGTGATGACTTAGTAAATTCTCTATGATATTTATCTATAATCTGAATAAGAATTTGGGATAATGTTGTTGAATGGTCGGGCTTGCCTAGCAATGTGTTGGGCGCCATCATGACTGGGGTTGGGGTCGTGACAGAACTAGTGTTTGGATAGGGTCGCGTATGGCAGCGAGGCTATGTGGAGATATGACCTTCCGAGTTAGATTCGTGTGTTATATTTCTATGATGTGAGACGGGTTCTCAGCCTTGTGTTGCGGTGGTGCTGGTGGGCTTGAGGTACAGCTCTTTCGTTTGAGTCATTTTGATGAATTGAGTATGCTCGAACTGTTGCTTATTGGCGCGTGTATTGTGCGAGTGGTGGCTTAGGCCTGTATTGATGTGTCATGTCACCAGAATAATGTGTTGGATTAGAAGAGATCAGTGGGATCATTAATGAATACGAACGGATTTGATTTCAGCATGTTGGAAGGATAATATCGAGCTTCGTTTCAGAAATTTGATGTAGGATTTGCCAAAAGAGAAGTGGCTTCATGAATGGTTGATATGGGAAATTGTTATGGCTTACCGCGTGATTTAGTTAGCATTGGCAGTATGTAAAAGTGTTGAGATGACACTTTAGTTGATAAGATTTTTTCTATCGGTATTCGGGTGTTGTGTGCAACTGTTGTGATTAGAAGTTATCACTACAAGCATTTGAGTTATGTGGTCTAACATGTAATTGCACCTGAGGTTGCAAGTATCGGTTATTACAGCTGGTTCGTGCTTATTTTGAATATAGATTTGAGGTTCTAACCTTGTGTATGATTTCGGAAATGGAAATGTGGTTCTAAGGTTATGGGATAGATTATGTTGTGAAATTTTAGTTATATTGTGCTATCAGAACTATATGAGATAGGGTGACGTGGGATCACCCCCGGGTATGTGTTTGGTAAGGTTATTCAGCTATTGGTTAGCTTCTAGAACAACTCTAGAACGTTCGAGGACGAACGTGTGTTTAAGTGGGGGAGGATGTAACGACCCGACCGGTCGCTTTGAGCTTTTGCGCTTTGATCGCCAGTTCTCAGGCATGACTTGCCCCGTGTTATGTATTATGACTGATGTAGATCGTTGGTTTTGGTTTTCAGGAAAAATTGGAATGAATTTGAAAGAATAGTCTCAATTGAAAGCTTTGAATTTGAAAGGTTTGACCAAGAGTTGACTTATGTGTAAATGATCTCGGATCGGAATTTTTATGATTTTTCTAGATCCATTAGGTGATTTATGACTTAGGAGCGCGATCGGAATTGGTTTTGGAGGTCCGGTGTGGAATTTGGCTTGAATTGGCGAAAGTAGTATTTTAGCGATTTCCGGTTGATAGGTGAGATTTTGATCCAAGGGTCAGAATGGAATTCCGAGAGTTTCTATAGCTTCATTATGTGATTTGGGATGTGTGTGAAAAATTTCATGTCATTCGAAGGTGATTTGGTCGGGTTTTTGATCAAATGCGTGTTTCGGAAGTTTTTGGAAAACTTAGGCTTGAATTCGATGTGAATTGATGGTTTTGATGTTGTTTGAGGTGTTTTGTTGATTGGAAAAAGTTTGAATGATGTTATGGGGTATGTTGGCGTGTTTGGTCAGGGTCACATGAGGCTCGGATAAGTTTGGAAGAGTCTTTGGAAGATTTTTGCCATTTTGAGCATAAGCACGTAATGATCGAAAGATCCATTTTTAGTTCTAGAGATTAAAATTTGATTTCGAGACTTCCGAAATTTTGATAATGAATTATTGGACTGGTCTGGAATGTTTGGTCTAATTTCATCAAGTCGCGATTGGGTTTTTTACGCGAAACATCTGTTAATTGTTTAACGAGCGAAATGGATATCGCACTAAGCAAACGAGCTCCGAATTGAGTTTCGATTGAAGGACTATGTTCGTATCATTATTTGTGACTCATAAGAACAAGAATCATCGAATTCCGAGTTCGTATGGTGGAGTTATCGCCTTTTAGTGAAAATAAATATTGTTGGTGCAGAAGGTTCTGGTGTGCACCTTTAGCGACCAGATTTGGTACTTTTAGCGACCGGAAAGGTCTTTTAGCGACCAGAATGGGCTTTATTAGTAACGTTCTGTTTTTTTAGCTCATTTTCATGTTTTTCTTGTGAAATAACACGGCTTGGGCCGATTTTTGAGCAAGAAATCATGGGAAATTTTGAGGTAAGTCACTTGTGATCATTTCTACTCTATAATATTGAATTATCATCGAACAATCCGACTAGATTACATGTTTTTGAGGAGTAAATTGGGGATTTAGGCCTAGGGATTTGAAAATAAGATTTGAAGATTTGAGGGTCGAGTTGATGTCTGATGTTAATTTTTTTGAATTTCGAGAAGTGGGCCTGCGGCTCGGGTTTTGCAAAATTTCAGGATTTTGATGTTTTTCAGTTATTTTCGATTGGGTATTGTTCCTACAACATAATGTGATATATTCGTTCTGATTTTGGATAGATTTGACGCACGAAGAGGCCAATTCGAGAGACAAGGGCATAACGAGCTAGACTTTTGGCCGTCTTGAGGTGAGTAATTGATGTAAATGATGTCCTGAGGGTTTGAAACCTCGGAATTTCACATCGTAACGCTATATTGAGGTGACTTGCATGCCGGATAACGGGCGTGGGGTAGAGCACCATTGGGGATTGTGACTTGGTCCGTCCTGAGAGATGGTTTTACCATGTTTTCTACTTGAACTAAATTGAGAATCATCCTTACTTGGATTTTATTGTTACATTTGGGCTTCTTGCCAATTATTTGAATCCTTTAGGGATTGATATCACTGTTTTCGCATATTTTGCATATCATTTGATCTCAGTCCAACGTTTTAAATACTGTTTTGCAAACTCAGCCATGTTTCTAAGATTTGAAAACATAAATGTTATTTCTAAATGATATTTCGGGCTGAGAACTACTGTTTTACAAATGCCCAAGGGGCTTATGATGATTTTTGGACTGAGCATGGATCGGTCTACGCGCCGCAGCAGTGTTACATTGATATTGAGGTCGAGAGCTTGGTTGATTACATTAATATTGAGGCCGAGAGCCTAGGTGATTATACTGATATTGATATGAGGCCGAGGGCCTAGATTTAATGCCACGAGATGGCTTGATATTGCGCTTGGGCTGTAGGAGCCCCTCCGGAGTTTGTACACACCTCTAGTGAACACCGTTGACGATAAATAAATATGGATGGCTCGGGCTGTACGCCGCAGAGGGTACCATCATATGCATTGCATTGTACTCATGCATTTATTCCTTATCTGCATTATCTGCCATAATAATTATGTGCTCTTATTTCATTGACTGGTTGCTTCATACTGTTCTGAGCCTGAGGGGCTGATACTGTTCTGAGATACTGAGCGGGGCAGATTTCTACTTATTATTTTGATACTGAGCCCGAGGGGCAGATTTCTAATTATTATTTTGATACTGAGCCCGAGGGGCAGATTTCTACTTGTTGTTTTGATATTGAGCCCAAGGGGCAGATTTCTACTTGTCATTTTACTGCCAAATTACCTGTTTTACTGGTTTAAAAGAATTTTCACATGATATTTCACTGAATTGTTATTTTAAATGATTTCACTGCTTATGTATAGAATGTTGTGTTCCTTAACGTGTTTTCTTACCTTCAGTCATTATTTATATTTATTACTCACTGGGTCGGAGTACTCACATTTCTCCATGCACCATGTGTGCAGGTACAGGTAATCCTGAGGCATAGAGCGAGTTTTCTACTATTCAGTTTTCATCAGAGTTATTGAGGTAGCTGCATGGCATTCGCAGACCCGTTTTGTGACGACCCGACCCGTCGTCTCATGAGTTACCACCCCATTTTCCCCATTTTCTATTTCTTTATGCTTCATTATCAGTGTTGGGTGTGAACGAGTTGATTTGGATTGGTTTTAGTAGGAAATGAGACACTTAGTCTCTTTAAGGAAGGTTTGTTTTGGAAAAGTCAACCGGACGTTGACTTATGTGTTAGAGGGCTCGGATTTGAATCCCGATGATTCGGTTAGCTTTGGGGGATGATTTGTGACTTAGGAGTGTGATCGGAAGTAATTTTGGAGGTCCGGGGTAGAATTAGGCTTGAATTGGCGAAGTTAGTACTTTGAGTTTCGACTGAAGGGCTATGTTCGTATTATTATTTGTGACTCATAGGAATAAGAATCATCGAATTCCGAGGTCCCAGGCCCGAGAAATGAATTTTTGAGTAAAATTGCTTTATTAAAATATTTAAGGAAAATGGAAATGAAATTTGATTAGAAAGTGATGGTATCGGGCCCGTATTTTGGTTTCGGCGCCCAGTACAGGTCTTATATATGGTTTAAGCATTTTCTATAAGGTTTGGTTGAAAACGGACGTCGTTTGACGTGTTTCGGACTCAAAATGGAAAATTTGATGTTTTATGAAATTTGAAAGAATTCTTGGATTTTAAAGCTTAATTCGTGGTATATGACGTTATTTTGGCGATTTGATCGCACGGTTAAGTTCGTAGGATGTTGTTGAGTTAGTGTAAGTGTTTGGTTAGGAGCCCCGAGGGCTCGGGATTGTTTCGGATGTCTCGGAGTGATTTCAGACTTAGGAAAATTGGAGAAAATTGCAGAAATAGTACCCCCCTGAAAGTACCGTGTACAGTACCCCGTAAACAGTACAGTGTACAGTAACATGCGTGAACAGTAGCCGAAAATTCTGGACAGTGTAGGGAAAGAGCAGTCCGATTTTCTTTCATTTTTTGGACTTTCAAGTTCGGATTCTGGGCAATTTTAAGCGAGAAGTTATGGGAATTCTTGGGGTAAGTGTTCTTGACTCTCTTGTGATTATATTCCATGAATAAATCTTCATTTTTGGCTTTAGATTATTGATATTTGAAGAGAAATTGATGATTTTCTAAAAATTCCCTAAAGATAAATTTTTAAGATTTGAAAGCCAATCCGATGTCGGATTTTGGTAAAATTTGTATGGTTAGACTTGTGGCGAGACAAGGAAGCCGGTGATGTTAATTTTCGGATTTTTCTAGACGTGGGCCCGGGGCTCGGGTTTTGTCAAATTCGTGAATTTTGATATTTTTCGATTGCTTTCGATTGGGTGTTGTCTCTTTAGCATAATGCGACATATTCGTTGTGATTTTGGGCAGATTCGTCGCACGAGGAGGGTAATTTGAGAGGCAAGGGCATAGCGAGCTAGAATTTGACCGTCTTGAGGTGAGTAATTGATGTAAATGATGTCCTGAGGGTTTGAAACCCCGGAATTTCACATCGTAACTGTCACGACCCAATTCCCAAACCTGGTCGTGATGGCTCCTCTCATGAAGACAAGGTCATCCATTCAACTCAATTCATCCTTTTACGACAATTAATTAACACAATTATAGTATAAACATGGTTTAACAATATCCAATAGCGGAAAGTATAGATAAAATACGGAAATCCAACCCAATTCAGCCCTAACCGAGGTGTCACAAGTCATGAGCTACTACAGAGTTTACTAAAATTCTACAAAGTATGGAATTAGGAATGAAGTTTGAAGATATCATAAATAACTCACGAGACGATGGATCGGGTCGTCACATCCTCCCCAACTTAAACAAACGCTCGTCCTCGAACGTACCCAGAGTTGTCCTAGAAGCCAACCAAAAGCTGAATGGCGTTATCAAGCATAAACCCGGGGATGATCCCACGCCACCCTATCTCACATGGGTCCGATAACACGTTGTAACTAAGATCACACAATCTAGTCTAGCGCATAAATCATAGAGCCACATTTCACCTTTTCGGAATCATACACAAGATCAGAACCTCACACCTACATTCAGAATAAGTTTGAACCAACTGTCATAGACCATGCCTGCAACCATAGGTGCAATTGTATGATATACCAATAACTCAAACAAATGCAGCAATAACTTCCATTCACAACAGTTGCCCACAACAACCAAATACCGATAGAAATCTCTTATTAGCCAATGTCTCATTCCAACACTCTCATATACTTCCAATGATAATTGAAACACGCAATAAATCATAACCATTGCTCAGATCAACCATTCATGAGGCCATTTCTCCTCTAGCAATTATAGTAACAATTTTTTTTTAAACCGAACCTCGATATTTACCCATCAAACATGCTGAAATCAAAGCCATTCGTATTTATCAATGACCCCAATGATCACCTTGAATCCAACACACCACTCTGGTGATATGACATCTCAATACAGGCCTAAGCCACAACTCTTATAATACGCGCACCAATAAGAAGCGGCCTGAATATACTCAAGTCATGAAAAATGACTCAAACGAAAGAGTCGTACCTCAAGCTCATCTGTACCATCAGCGGACCCAACAAGAACATGCCGCAATACTACCGAAATATCATTAGTTTAATAACATTACATTTTTATGAGACATATACTCTCGTCAAAGCACTTTCAATTAGCAATACTATTTCCCCAATCATCTGAAGATCATTCGCCCTAATAATCTGAAGCTTTTTTTCTCTAATCACCTAGAAGAAAATCGCTACACATCTCATGTTCTGCATGATATACATAGGTATTATTCTAACTCTTACAATATTGACATGACGGATGAGGTATGCATTAATTCATAACCACTATCGAGAAAACGATTCGTTGGTTTTGTACTCCTGGCAAGAACTATCACCTCATTTTGAGCAAAATCATGGTCTTAACTCCTTAATTTACTTCATATACTCAGATTGCACTAATCTCAAATTCAATGATCTCGTCTCACCGAGTACGAACTGCTCAGGCAATAAGCTAACCTAGGCTCTGATACCAACTTGTCACGACCCAATTCCCGAACCTGGTCGTGATGGCGCCTCTCATGAAGACAAGGCCAGCCATTCAACCCAATTCATCCTTTTAAGACAATTAATTAACACAATTATAGTATAAACATGGTTTAATAATATCCAATAGCGGAAAGTATAGATAAAATACGGAAATCCAACCCAACTCAGCCCTAACCGGGGTGTCACAAGTCACGAGCATGTATAAGAATGAAATTTACACATTATGGTCTAGAAATACACTGAACAAGAATAATGAATAACATAGAGAGACAGTGGTGTTGCGAATGCTGGCAGTCACCTCGCTAAAACATCTACAACGCTGCCTTCACGCAGCCAATACCAGCTACCGGGTGAATAAATACATGCAACTGCACGCGAGGTGCAGGGAGTAAAGTGAGTACTCCAACTCAGTGAGTAATAAATATAAATAATGACTGAAGGTAAGAAAACACATTAAGGCACACAACATTCTATACAGAAGCAATGAAATCATTTAAAATAATAATTCAGTGAAATATCATGTGAAATTTATTTTAAACCAGTAAAACATGTAATTTGGCAGTAAAATGACGAGTAGAAATCTGCCCCTCGGGCTCAATATCAAAACAACAAGTAGAAATCTTCCCCTTGGGCTCAGTATCAAAATAATAAGTAGAAATCTGTCCCTCGGGCTCAGTATCAAAATAATAATTAGAAATCTGCCCCTCGGGCTCAGTATCAAAATCATAATTAGAAATCTGTCCCTCGGGCTCAGTATCAAAATAATAAGTAGAAATCTGCCCCTCAGGCTCAGTATCTCAGAACAGTATCAGCCCCTCAGGTTTAGAACAGTATAAAGCAACCAGTCAATGAAATAAGAGCACATAATTGTTATGGCAGATAATGCATATAAGGAATAAATGCATGAGTGCAATGCAATGCACATGATGGTACACTCTATGCATGAGTGCAATGCTATGCATATGATGGTACTCTCTAGTACCCACTGCGGCGTGCAGCCCGATCCATCCATTTTATTTATCGTCGATGGCGCTCACTGGAGGTGTGTACAGACTCCGGAGGGGCTCCTACAGCCCAAGCGCAATATCAAGCCATCTCGTGGCATCAATCAAATCCAGGTCAGTCACTGTTACTTGACCCATTTACATCATATAGTGCCATTGTTACCATTGTTTCAAGTTCCTGCTGGGGCGCGCAGCCTGAGCCACCCATAATGTTTCAAGACACATCACACAGTGCCATTGTTACCACTGTGTTAAGTCACTGCTGCGGCGCGCAGCCCGATCCATGCTCTGTCCAGAAATCATCATAAGCCCCTTGGGCATTTGTAAAACAGTAGTTCTCAGCCCGAAATATCATTTAGAAATATCTTTTAAGTTTTCAAATCTTAGAAAGATGGCTGAGTTTGCAAAACAATACTTAAAACCTTGGACTGAGGTCAAATGATATGCAAAATATGCGAAAGCAATGATATCAATCCCTGAAGGATTCAAATAATTGGCAAGAAGCCTACAATTGGAAACATTACTGAGGATATAAATTCTTTAACAAAATAAGTGAGGAAAACCAGCCAAAAATCCCCTAAGGGTTCTACAGGTCAGCACAAGGCCCCAAGCATGGCAACAAGCCCAATTCACAATAATAAAGTATACGTCTCAACCAAAAAATGTAGTAAAATGTCTCTCAGGATGGACCAAGTCACAATCCCCAATGGTGCTCTACCCCACGCCCGTTATCCGGCGTGCAAGTCACCTCAATATAGCGTTACGATGTGTAATTTCGGGGTTTCAAACCCTCAGGACATCATTTACATCTATTACTCACCTCTAGCCGGCCAAATACTACTCCGCGATGCCCTTTCCTTTCGTATCGACCTCCTCGCGCGTCGAATCTGGCCAAAACCACAATGAATACATCACAATAGGCTAAGGGAATATAACCCAATCGAAAAGACTCGAAAAATATCAAAAATCACGAAATTTGCAAAACCCGAGTCCCGGGCCCATGTCTTGAAATCCAGAAATTTTTACATCAAAATGTTCCTTATCTCACCACGAGTCTATACATACCAAATTCACAAGAATCGAAGTCCATTTGACCCCTCAAATCCCAAATTTAGAATTTCAATCTCAAGCCCTAATTTCTTATAATTTGGCTATGTTTTCATGGATTTCTAGGATGATTCTTCAATAAAATCATGTATTTAACTCATAAAACTTACCTCCAATCGATCTTAGTTGAAACTCCCTTCAATCCCCGTCCAAAAGCTCTCAAAATGACTAAAAATGGTGGAGAAATGGGGTGTTTTTCGCGAATGAAATGTAAACATTCTGCCCAGAATTTTTCGGAATTATTGTTCACCCCGTGTTACTGTTCACCCCTGATAATGTTACGGTACTGTTCACGGATACTGTTACGGGGTACTGTTCACAGCACTATTCACGGATACTGTTACGGGGGCCTATTCACGGATACTGTTACGGGGGCCTATTCACGGATACTGTTACGGGGTACTGTGCATGACACTATTCACGGATACTGTTACGGGGCACTGTTCATGGGCACTGTTCATAACTACTGTTCACAGTGCTGTTAAAAAATGCAGCAGCTTTATTTTTTTCGTGCCTAAATCGATCCGTTAACCTTCCGAAATACACCCGAGGCCCCCGAGACCTCAACTAAAAGCACCAACATGTCTTAAAACATTATCCAAACTTGCTCCAATCGTCAAAACACCTCAACTAACGCCAAAATCATCAAATTATATCGAATTCAAGCCTAAGTTCTTTTAAAACTTCTAAAACACACATTCGATCAAAAACCCGACCAAACGATGTCCGAATGACCTGAAATTTTGCACACTTATCCCAAATGACACAATGAAGCTACAACAACTCTCGGAATTTTATTCCGACACCCGGATCAAAATCTCAACTATCAACCGGTATTCGCCAAAATACTAACTTCGCCAATTCAAACCTAATTCAACATCGGATCTCCAAAATTACTTTCGGTCCTGCTCCTAAGTCACAAATCACCTCCTGGAACTAACCAAACCGTCTAAATTCACATCCGAGCCCTCTAACTCATAAGTCAATGTTCGGTTGACTTTTCCAACTTAAACCTTCTTAAAAGAGACTAAATGTCTCATTTCTTATCAAAATCGCTCCAAATAAATTCTAATGCACCCAATACCGATAATGAAACATGAGGAAGCAAAAAATGGGACGAACGAGACAATAACTGAGATTGAGGCCGAGAGCCTGAGTGATTATACTGAGATTGATATGAGGCCAAGGGCCTAGATTTGATGCCACGAGATGGCTTGATATTGCGCTTGGGCTGTAGGAGCCCCTCCGGAGTATGCACACACCCCCAGTGAGCGTCGTCAACGATAAATAAATGGATGGTTCGGGTTGCACGCCGTAGTGGGTACTAGAGTGTACCATTATACACATTGCATTGCATTGATGTATTTGTTTTTATCTGTTATACCTGTCTCATTATTTGGTACTCTGACTTAATTGACTTGTTGCTTCACTATTTGTTGTTCTAAACTGCCAGTTATAGTTTACTTTGTATTTTTCCATGATTTCTTATTCTCAGCAATTATTTATGTTTATTACTCACTAGGTCGGAGTACTCACATTACTCCCTGCACCTTGCGTTCAGATCCAGGTACACCACAGGCTAAGTGAGGAATTGTTTAGCTGAGCAGGCAGTATCCGGGAGTATTGAGGTAGTTGTATGGCATTCGCAGCCTTAATCGCTCCCATCTATCTCTATCTTTTATTTCGTATTTTTCCTAGATAGACTTGTAATAGGTGGATATTCTGTATTAGAGGCCCATATTCGTGACACCGGATTCTGCTGGGCTATGGTGTGGTATTCTAATTGAACTTCCGCAGATTTTATTATTAATTGTACACTTGAATGAAATGACTTAGTAAATTCTCTGTGATATTTATCTATAATCTGAATTAGAAGTTGGGATAATATTGTTGAATGGTCGGGCTTGCCTAACAGTGTGTTGGGCGCCATCATGATCGGGGTTGGGGTCGTGACACGTTTTCTCTCTTATCTTCTGTTATTTATGATATCTTCAGATTTTGATCCTAATTCCATACTTTGTAGAATTTTAGTAAACTCTGTAGTAGCTCATGACTTGTGACACCCCGGTTAGGGCTGAGTTGGGTTGGACTTCCGTATTTTATCTATACTTTCCGCTATTGGATATTATTAAACCATGTTTATACTATAATTGTGTTAATTAATTGTCTTAAAAGGATGAATTGGGTTGAATGGCTGGACTTGTCTTTATGAGAGGCGCCATCACGACCAGGTTCAAGAATTGGGACGTGACACCTTTAGGATATGAATTGAAATTTTGGTTTGTGTATTGGAATTTTAGTTTATAAATTGAAAATTTAGGATTTGAATTGAACTTTTGTGGATATGAGTTGAACCTTTAGGATATGAATTGAAAGTTTGGTTTATGTATTGGAATTTTAGTATATATATTGAAATTTTAGGATTTGACTTCAACTTTTGTGGATATGAGTTGAACCTTTAGGATATGAATTGAAATTTTGGTTTATGTATTGGAATCTTAGTTTATAAATTGAAATTTTAGGATATGACTTGAACTTTTGTGGATATGAGTTGAACCTTTAGGATATGAATTGAAATTTTGGTTTATGTATTGGAATTTTAGTTTATAAATTGAAATTTTAGGATTTGACTTGAACTTTTGTGGATATGAGTTGAACCTTTAGGATATGAATTGAAATTTTGGTTTATGTATTGGAATTTTAGTTTATAAATTGAAATTTTAGGATTTGACTTGAACTTTTGTGGATATGAGTTGAACCTTTAGGATATGAATTGAAATTTTGGTTTATGTATTGGAATTTTAGTTTATAAATTGAAATTTTAGGATTTGACTTGAACTTTTGTGGATATGAGTTGAACCTTTAGGATATGAATTGAAATTTTGGTTTATGTATTGGAATTTTAGTTTATAAATTGAAATTTTAGGATTTGACTTGAACTTTTGTGGATATGAGTTGAACCTTTAGGATATGAATTGAAATTTTGGTTTATGTATTGGAATTTTAGTTTATAAATTGAAATTTTAGGATTTGACTTGAACTTTTGTGGATATGAGTTGAACCTTTAGGATATGAATTGAAATTTTGGTTTATGTATTGGAATTTTAGTTTATAAATTGAAATTTTAGGATTTGACTTGAACTTTTGTGGATATGAGTTGAACCTTTAGGATATGAATTGAAATTTTGGTTTATGTATTGGAATTTTAGTTTATAAATTGAAATTTTAGGATATGACTTGAACTTTTGTGGATATGAGTTGAACCTTTAGGATATGAATTGAAATTTTGGTTTATGTATTGGAATTTTAGTTTATAAATTGAAATTTTAGGATTTGACTTGAACTTTTGTGGATATGAGTTGAACCTTTAGGATATGAATTGAAATTTTGGTTTATGTATTGGAATTTTAGTTTATAAATTTAAATTTTAGGATAAGACTTGAACTTTTGTGGATATGAGTTGAACCTTTAGGATATGAATTAAATTTTTGGTTTCTGTATTGGAATTTTAGTTTATAAATTGAAATTTTAGGATTTGACTAGAACTTTTGTGGATTTGAGTTGAACCTTTACGATATGAATTGAAATTTTGGTTTATGTCTTGGAATTTTAGTTTATAAATTAAAGTTTTAGGATTTGACTTGAACTTTTGTGGATATGAGTTGGACCTTTAGGATATGAATTGAAATTTTGGTTTGTGTATTGGAATTTTAGTTTATAAATTGAAATTTTAGGATTTGACTTGAACTTTTGTGGATATGAGTTGAACCTTTAGGATATGAATTAAAATTTTGTTTTATGTATTGGAATTTTAGTTTATTGAAATTTTAGGATTTGACTTGAAATTTTGTGGATATGCGTTGAACCTTTAGGATATGAATTCAAAACTTTGGTTTATGTATTGGAATTTTAGTTTATAAATTGAAAATTTAGGATTTGACTTGAACTTTTGTGGATATGCGTTGAACCTTTAGGATATGAATTGAAATTTTTGTTTGTGTATTGGAATTTTAGTTTATAAATTGAAATTTTAGGATTTTACTTGAACTTTTGTGGATATGAGTTGAACCTTTAGGATATGAATTGAAATTTTGGTTTATGTCTTTGAATTTTAGTTTATAAATTGAAGTTTTAGAATTTGACTTGAACTTTTGTGGATATGAGTTGAACCTTTAGGATATGAATTGAAATTTTGGTTTATGTATTGGAATTTTAGTTTATAAATTGAAATTTTAGGATATGACTTGAACTTTTGTGGATATGAGTTGAACCTTTAGGATATGAATTGAAATTTTGGTTTATGTATTGGAATTTTAGTTTATAAATTGAAATTTTAGGATTTGACTTGAACTTTTGTGGATATGAGTTGAACCTTTAGGATATGAATTGAAATTTTGGTTTATGTATTGGAATTTTAGTTTATAAATTGAAATTTTAGGATATGACTTGAACTTTTGTGGATATGAGTTGAACCTTTAGGATATGAATTGAAATTTTGGTTTATGTATTGGAATTTTAGTTTATAAATTGAAATTTTAGGATTTGACTTGAACTTTTGTGGATATGAGTTGAACCTTTAGGATATGAATTGAAATTTTGGTTTATGTATTGGAATTTTAGTTTATAAATTGAAATTTTAGGATTTGACTTGAACTTTTGTGGATATGAGTTGAACCTTTAGGATATGAATTGAAATTTTGGTTTATGTATTGGAATTTTAGTTTATAAATTGAAATTTTAGGATTTGACTTGAACTTTTGTGGATATGAGTTGAACCTTTAGGATATGAATTGAAATTTTGGTTTATGTATTGGAATTTTAGTTTATAAATTGAAATTTTAGGATATGACTTGAACTTTTGTGGATATGAGTTGAACCTTTAGGATATGAATTGAAATTTTGGTTTATGTATTGGAATTTTAGTTTATAAATTGAAATTTTAGGATTTGACTTGAACTTTTGTGGATATGAGTTGAACCTTTAGGATATGAATTGAAATTTTGGTTTATGTATTGGAATTTTAGTTTATAAATTGAAATTTTAGGATTTGACTTGAACTTTTGTGGATATTAGTAGAACATTTAGGATGTGAATTGAAATTTTGGTTTATGTCTTGGAATTTTAGTTTATAAATTGAAGTTTTAGAATTTGACTTGAACTTTTGTGGATATGTGTTGAACCTTTAGGATATGAATTGAAATTTTGGTTTGTGTATTGGAATTTTAGTTTATAAATTGAAATTTTAGGATTTGACTTGAACTTTTGTGGATATGAGTTGAACCTTTAGGATATTGTCTCGACCCGATCCCCTAACCCGGTCGTGATAGAGCCTCTCATGAAGACAAGGCCAACCAGACCAAAACGGAACACCTCTTTTAAATAGTTAATCATTATAAACAGTAATAACATATAATATAATTCTCATAAATTGCGGAATTTAACGATAATAACAGCAGGAACCATCCCGACACAGCCCAAACCGGGGTGTCACAAGTCATGAGCTACTACAAAATCTACTATAGGTCTACAAAGTACGGAATCTGATACAACAGTTTGAAGAAAACATAAATGATAGAGGATAAGAGAGTTAAGGGGTTGCGGACGTCAACAACTACCTCGTAACTCCAAATCACTGCCTAGCCTGGAAGGAATCAGCGCTCAGGTGCAGACTTTGCTATACCTGAATCTGCACACATGGTGCAGGGAGTAATGTAAGTACTTCGACTCAGTGAGTAATAATTACAAATAATGGCTGAAAGTATGAAAACATGTAAAGGCACAAAGCAATTCCATATCAAGCAGTAAAATCACTTAAAGCAGTAAATCAGTGAAGAAATCAAATGATATTCCTTTTTAAAACAAGTAAAACAGGTAATTTAACAGGTAATTAACAAGTAGAAATCCGCCCCTCGGGCACAATATCAATCGCTCATCATAGTATTAGCCCCTCGGGCTCACTCTCATTACAGTATCAGCCCCGTGGGCTACCTCACAATAACTCAACATAATGGTTAGCCATTGTTACCTGACCAACTTTCATCAACCAGTGTCATTGTTACCACTCTTTCTAATCACATGGGTACCCGCGCTCACTGTGGGTGTGCAGACTCCGGAGGGGCCCCTTACGGCCCAAGCGCTATATCAAGCCACCTCGTGGCATCATCACTCAACATATCCTCACATCACTCAAGCCACCGCATGGCATAAATAGTATCTCAGGCCCTCGGCCTCATATCACTCAGCATATCCTCACATATGGCCCTCGGCCTCACTCAGTCTAAAAATCATCATAAGCCCCTTGGGCATTAGTAAAACAGTAGTTCTCAGCCCAAAACATGATGTAGAAATATCATTTATGTTTCAAATCTGAGTAAAAGTGGCCGACTTTGTAAAACAGTAGATATCAACAGGACTGAGTTCAAATAATAAGTCAAGCAGTAAGGAAACAGTGATAAAAATCCTCGAAGGGTCCAAATAGTTGGCACGAAGCCTAATTATGGCAATCAGCCCAAATCATGATGGTAACAAATGAATTTCAGTCAAATATTCGGTAAAATCATCAATCGGGATGGACCAAGTCACTATCCCCAGTAGTGAAAACCCCACACTCATCATCCAGCGCGTATCTTGCCTCAATATAGCACTACGACGTGCAATCCGGGGTTTCAGACCCTCAGAACATCATTTACAACCATTACTCACCTTGAACTGGCTAATTCTCTAGCTCACGATGCCTTTGCCCCTTGAATTGGCCTCCACGCGCGTAGAATCTTTCCAAAATCAGAACGAATACGTCACGATATGCTAAGGGAACAAAGCCCAAGCGAAAACATTCGAAACATATCAAAAATCTCGAAATTAGCAAAACCCGAGCCCCGGGCCCACATCTCGGAATCGGGTAAAATTTATATTTTCAGAATTCTCATACCCTCACGAGTCTAACCATATCAAAATTATCCAATTCCGATACCATTTGGTCCTTCAAATCATCATTTTATTTTTTTGAAAGGTTCCACAATTTTCTTCCCAAATTCCATCTCAAATCACAAATTAAATGATGAATTCAGTAATAGATTCATGTACTCTAACCAAATCTGAGTTAGAATCACTTACCCCGACCAATTTCTTGAAAAACCTTCAAAAAATTGCCAAAATCCGAGCTCTCTAGGTCAAAATATCAAATAAAACCCAAAACCTCGTATTTATAGAATATCCTTTGGATTTCGACAACGCTGACCACACAAAAATGACTGCGGTCCGCGCAAAACCAGCGGGGTCCGCGCAAAAACGACCGCGGTCGCGCATGTCTTGCTCTGCAGGGACAGGCTTTAGTATTTTAGCCATAACCTTAACTACAGATATCCAAATTGTTATATCTTTACCTTTCTGGAAACTAGACACGAAGGGCTACAACTTACGTTTTTGAATCACCTCAAAATTCCTGGTGGATCAAAAGATATGAGCTTCCGAAGTAGGACCAGCAACCTGCAGTCTTCACGACCGCGGCCGCGGCCACTTTGACGCGGCCAGCACTAGGCCAGCGCGAAAAGGAGCGCGGTCCGCGCCAAAACTGTTGCTCCCTCCATTGTTCTAAGTTTCGGGGTGTCCATACTCGCTCAAAACTCACCCGAAACACACCCGAGGCCCCCGGGACCTCAACCAAAAGCACCAACACATCCTAAACATTATTCAATCTCATTCCAATCATCAAAACACCTCGACTAACACCAAAATCATCTAATCACATCGAATTCAAGCCTATGAATCTCAAGAACTTCCAAATTCCATTTTTGATCAAAAACCCAACCAAACCACTTCCGAATGACCTCAAATTTTGCAGACAAGTCCAAAATGACATAAAGAAGCTACAGAAACTCTCAAAATTCCATTCCGACCCACGGATCAAAATCTCACCTATCAACCGGAATTCGCCAAAATACTAACTTCGCCAATTCAGGCCTAATTCTACACCGTGCCTCCAAAACCACTTCCGATCACTCTCCTAAGTCACAAATCACCTCCCGAAGCTAACCGAACCATCAGAACTCACATCCGAACCCTCTAACACATAAGTCAACATCCAGTTGACTTTTCCAACAAGCCTTCTTAAAAGAGACTAAGTGTCTCATTTCTTACCAAATCCTCTCCGAACTCGAACTAATCATCTCGATCCCATAAAACACGGATAATGAAGCGTAAAGAAGCTGAAGTGGAGGAAATGGAGCGGCAACTCATGAGACGACTGGCCGGGTCGTCACATCTTCCCTAACTTAAACAAACGTTCGTCCTCGAACGAGTCAAGAAACATACCTGAAGCCTCAAACAGATGAGGATATCTGCTCCGTATCTCCCGCTTGGTCTCCCAGGTGGCCTCCTCCACGGGCCGACCTCTCCACTGCACCTTCACTGAAGCTATATCCTTTGACCTCAACTTCCGAACCTGGCGACCCAAAATAGCTACTGGCTCCACATCAAAGGTCAAATCATCATCCAACTGAACTGTGCTCAAGTCCGAAACATGAGACGGATCCCCAATATGCTTCCGGAGCATAGAAACATGAAATACTGGATGCACACTCGACAGGCTGGGTGGTAAAGCAAGCTCATAAGCCACCTCCCCAATCCTCCGAAGCACCTCAAAAGGCCCAATGAACCGAGGACTCAACTTGCCTGTCTTCCTAAATCTCATAACACCCTTCATGGGCGAAACCTTCAGCAGGACCTTCTCGACCATGTAGGACATATCTCGAACCTTCTAGTCCGCATAACTCTTCTGACGTGACTGCGCTGTACGAATCCTCTCCTGAATCACCTTCACCTTCTCTAAGGCATCCTGAACCAAATCTGTCCCCAATAGTCTAGCCTCGCCGGCTCGAACCAACCAACCGGAGATCTACACCGCCTCTCGTACAAAGCCTCATATGGAGCCATCTGAATACTCGACTGGTAGCTGTTGTTGTAAGCAAACTCTGCAAGTGGTAGAAACTTATCCCATGAACCTCCAAAGTCAATAACACAAGCACGCAACATGTCCTCCAATATTTGAATAGTACGCTCGGACTGTCCGCCCGTCTGAGGATGAAACGTTGTGCTCAACTCTACCTGAGTACCCAACTCTCTCTGCACGGCTCTCCAGAACTGCGAAGTAAACTGAGTACCTCTATCTGAGATGATGGAAACAAGAACGCCATGCAACCGAACAATCTCCCGGATATAAATCTCTGCCAACCGCTCTGAAGAATAGGTAGTACACACAGGAATGAAGTGCGCAGACTTGGTCAGCCGATACACAATCACCCAAATAGCATTGAAATTCTTCAAAGTCCGAGGAAGTCCAACCACAAAGTCCATCGTGATTCTCTCCCACTTCCACTCGGGAATAACCATCTGCTGAAATAAGCCACCCGGTCTATGATGCTCATACTTCACCTGCTGACAGTTGAGACACCAAGCTACACATCCCACAATATCTTTCTTCATTCTTCTCCACTAATAGTACTGCCTCAAATCCTGATACATCTTCGCGGCACCCGGATGAATGGAATACCGCGAGCTATGGGCCTCCTCCAGAATCAGCTCTCTAAGCACATCCACATTGGGCACACAGATCCAGCCCTGCATCCTCAACACACCATCATCACCGACTGTCACATCTCTGGCATCATCATGATGAACTCTGTCCCTAAGGACAAGCAAATGCGGATCATCATACTGGCGCTCTCTGATGCGATCATATAAAGAAGACCGAGAAACCACACAAGCCAACACCCGACTAGGCTCCGAAATATCCAACCTCACGAACCGATTGGCCAGGGCCTGAACATCAACCGCAAGAGGTCTCTCCCCAACTGGAATATATGCCAAACTCCCCATACTCACTGCCTTTCGGCTCAAAGCATCAGCCACCACATTCTCCTTTCACGGATGGTACAATATATTGATATCATAATCCTTAAGCAACTCCAACCATCTCCGCTGCCTCAAATTAAGATCCTTTTGATTGAACAAATGCTGAAGACTGCGATGATCAGTGAACACCTCACAAGATACGCCATACAAGTAATGCCTCCAATCTTCAATGCGTGAACTATGGCAGCCAACTCCAAATCATGAACGGGGTAGTTCTTCTCATGGGGCTTCAACTGCCGAGAAGCATAAACAATAACTTTACCCTCCTACATCAACACACAACCAATCCCAACTCTTGAAGCATCACAATACACAGTATATGAACCTGAAACTGATGGTAAAACCAGCACTGGAGCTGTGGTCAAGGCTGTCTTGAGCTTCTGAAAGCTCTCCTCACACTCGTCCGACCATACGAATGGAGCGCCCTTCTGAGTCAACTTGGTCAAGGGCGATGCAATGGAGGAAAATCCCTGAACAAACCGGCGATAATAGCCTACTAACCCAAGAAAGCTATATATCTTTGGGGCTGAAGACGGTCTGGGCCAACTCTGGACCGCCTCTATCTTCTTTGGATCAACCTGTATACCCTCGTTAGACACCACGTGCCCCAAGAAAGCCACTCAACTGAGCCAAAACTCACACTTGGAGAATTTCGGATAAAGCTTCTCCTCCCTCAGTCTCGGTAACACAACTCTCAAATGCTCCGTGTGCTCCTCCTGACTACGCAAGTACACAAGGATATCATCAATGAATACAATAATGAACGAATCCAGATAAGGCCGAAATACACTGTTCATCAAATGCATGAATGCTGCTGGGGCATTGGTTAGCCCGAAGGACATAACAAGAAACTCATAATGACAATATCTGGTCTTGAAAGCAGTCTTAAGAATATTTGAATCCCTGATCATCAACTGGTGATAACTCGAACGGAGATCAATCTTGGAGAACACCCTCGCTCCATGAAGCTGATCAAATAAATCATCAATGCGAGGTAAAGGATACTTGTTCTTAATTGTTACTTTGTTCAACTGCCTATAATCAATGCACATTCTCATCGTGCCATCCTTCTTCTTCACAAACAAAACCGGTGCACCCCAAGAGGACACACTAGGCTGAATGAACCCCTTATCTAGGAGTTCCTGAAGCTGTTCTTTCAATTCCTTCAACTCTGCTGGTGCCATACGATATGGCGAAATAGAAATGGGCTGAGTGCCCGGCACTAGGCCAATACCAAAATCAATATCCCTGTCCGGTGGCATGCCCGGCATGTCTGCAGAAAAAACATCGGGAAAATCCCTCACAACTGGGACAGAATCAATACTAGGAGTCTCAGCTCCAACATCCCTCACAAATGCTAGATATGAAAGGCAACCCTTCCCAACCATACGTTGGGCCTTCAAGAATGAGATCACTCTACTAGGGATATAATCAGTCACACCACGCCACTCGATCCGCGGTACACCCGGCATAGCCAAAGTGATTGTCTTAGCATGACAGTCTAGAATAGCACGATACGGAGATAGCCAATCCATGCCCAAAATGACATCAAAATCCACCATGCTCAATAGCAATAGATCCACTCGGGTCTCCAGACCCCCAATAGTCACCACACATAATAGGTACACACGGTCTACCACAATAGTATCGCCCACTAGGGTAGATACATGAACAGGTAAAGCAAGAAACTCATGAGGCGTACCCAAATAACGAGCAAAGTATGATGATACATAAGAAAAGGTGGAACCGGGATCAAATAATATAGAGGCATCTCTGTGGCAGACTGAAACAATACTGTAATGACAGCATCTGAAGCAATAGCATCTGGCCTGCCAGGAAGTGCATAGAAACGGGCCTAACCGCCCCCTGATCGACCTCCCCCTCTGGGGTGACCCCTAGCTGCATAACCTCCACCCCTAGCTGGCTGGGCGGGTGGTGAGGTAACTGGAGTAGTAGTCGAGGGCTAACCCCTCTGCTGAGATGAACTAGCCATACGATGAGGACACTGCCTCCACACATGTCCAAACTCTCCACACTCATAACAACTCCCAGGTGCTAGAGAAGGGGACTGAAGGGAACCCATCACACCGGAGTGACCAGCTGATGCACTCAGCATAGAAGAACCCTGAGCTGATAGGGCACGAGATGAACTCTGGGCTGGAAGGGCACTAAGTGATGACTGGCCCCACTGAGATCCATGATGACCATGACCCGAAGATGCCCCGCGATACTCTAGGTGGACTGGCTAAGCATGCCCGAAATAATGGCCTCTACCATGCTGAAACTGGCCCCTCGAAGAAGCACCACTATAACTGCCAGATCCTCGAGGCTTCTTGGCCTCCCTCTCCTATCGATCTTGACGGCGAACCGTCTCAATCTCGCGAGCAATATCGACCACCTCCTCGAATGTAGCACCCAACACCCTCTCTCGGGTCATAAGAAGACGGAGGTGATAGTTAAGGCCATCAACAAATCTCCTGATCCTCTCACGATCTGTCGGAACCATCCAAATGGCATGACGAGCTAACTCAGAAAACCTCGACTCATATTGTGACACAGTCATATCCACCTGTCGCAACCACTCAAACTGTCTATGCAGCTCCTCTCTGCGGGACTGTGGCACATACTTCTCCAATAAGAGAGTGGAGAACTGCTGCCAAGTAAGGGGCGCTGCTCCAACTGGCCTGCGCCTCTCATACACCTCCCACCATGTGAAGGCAGCCCCAGTAAACTGAAAGGTGGTAAATGCCACACCACTAGTCTCAAGAATCCCTGTTGTACGGAGCATCCGCTGACACTTATCCAGAAAACCCTGGGCATCCTCGCCCTCAGCACCACTAAATGAAGGATGCTGGAGTTTACCAAACCTCTCAAGACGACGCTGCTCATCATCCGTCATAACTGGCACAATAAACTCCTAAGCTAGTGCAACCGGCTGAGCTGGAGGTGGCCCTGGTGTCTGTAGTCCCTGCACTACCTGCTCAGGCGTGCGAGCAACGGGGGTCTGATTGCCTCCCCCGGCCTGTGAAGTAGTTACTGCTGTAGTGGCTGAAACTGCCTGAGCCAGGCCAGTGCAAACTGATAAGATCTGTGCCAAGGCCTCCTGAAGACCCGGAACCACGATAGGCATAGCTGGTGCCTGAATTGGTGCTACTAGAGCATCCATAGCGGGAGCCTGATCCGGAGTCGGGGCAGCCGATGCATCAACAGGTGCTGCCCTTGCTGCTCTGCCCCTGCCACGTCCACGACTGCGTCCACGGCCTCTAGTGGCCTCAGTGGGTGGCATTGGTGGTCGTCTACCTCATCCGGTAGCTCGCATCCTCACCATCTGTGAGAGAATGGAATATTAGAAGTTTAGTACTCGGACCAACAAGTTCGCATGACAAGAGTTTCAAGAATATGAAATTTTTCCTAAAGGTTCTGCAGCCTCTCGAGGATAAATATAGACGTCTCCATACCGATCCGCAAGACTCTACTAAACCTGCTCATGACTCGTGAGACCTAAGTAACCTAGGCTCTGATACCAAATTGTCACGACCCAATCCGCGAACCCGGTCGTGATGAAGCCTCTCGTGAAGACAAGGCTAGCCAGACAAAAATGGAACACCTCTTTTAAATAGTTAATCATCATAAACAGTAATAACATATAATATAATGCTCATAAATTGCAAAATTTAACGATAATAACAGCAGGAACCATCCCGACACAGCCCAAACCGGGGTGTCACAAGTCATGAGCTACTACAGAATCTACTATAGGTCTACAGTACGGAATCCGATACAACAGTTTGAAGAAAACATAAATGATTGAGGATAAGAGAGTGAAGGGGTTGCGGACGTCAACAGCTACCTCGTAACTCCAAATCACTACCTAGCCTGGAAGGAATCAGCGCTCAAGTGTGGACTCTACTATACCTGAATCTGCATACATGGTGCAGGGAGTAATGTAAGTACTTCGACTCAGTGAGTAATAATTACAAATAATGGCTGAAAGTATGAAAACACATAAAGGCACAAAGCAATTCCATATCAAGCAGTAAAATCACTTAAAGCGTAAATCAGTGAAGAAATCAAATGATATTCCTTTTTAAAACAAGTAAAACAGGTAATTTAACAGGTAATTAACAAGTAGAAATCCTCCGCTTGGGCATAGTATCAATCGCTCAGCATAGTATCAGCCCATCGGGCTCACTCTCAGTACAGTATCAGCCCCGCGGGCTACCTCACAATCACTCAACATAATGGTCAGCCATTGTTACCTAACCAACTTTCATCAAACAGTGTCATTGTTACCACTGTTTCAAATCACATGGGTACCCGCGCTCACTGAGGGTGTGTAGACTCCAGAGGGGCCCTTTACGGCCCAAGCGCTATATCAAGCCACCTCGTGGCATCATCACTCAACATATCCTCACATCACTCAAGCCACCGCATGGCATAAATAGTATCTCAGGCCCTCGGCCTCATATCACTCAGCATATCCTCACATATGGCCCTCGGCCTCACTCAGTCTAAAAATCATCATAAGCCCCTTGGGCATTAGTAAAACAGTAGTTCTCAGCCCAAAATATGATGTAGAAATATCATTTAAGTTTCAAATCTGAGTAAAAGTGGCCGACTTTGTAAAACAGTAGATATCAACAGGACTGAGTTCAAATAATAAGTCAAGCAGTAAGGAAACAGTGATAAAAATCCTCGAAGGGTCCAAATAGTTGGCACGAAGCCCAATTATGGCAATCAGCCCAAATCATGATGGTAACAAATGAATTTCAGTCAAATATTTAGTAAAATCATCAATCGGGTTGGACCAAGTCACAATCCCCAGTAGTGAAAACCCCACGCTCATCATCCAGCGCGTATCTTGCCTCAATATAGCACTACGACGTGCAATCCGGGGTTTCAATCCCTCAGAACATCGTTTACAAACATTACTCACCTCGAACTTTCTGTCACGACCCGAATTTCCCACCCTCGGGAGTCGTGATGGCGCCTACTAGTGAAAGCTACGCAAGCCAACCAACTGAACTATCTACCTTATTTCCATTTTTAATCCGATAACGGTTAAGAGCCAACAATTAGATAACAACAGAATTGAATAAGCGGAAGACTGCATTGTAGAGATTTAATAATATTGCTAATACCAAACCATAAAAAAACTACCCAAGACTGGTGTCACAACTTCATAGACTGTCTAGGAGTACTACAAATAAAGGTTTGAAAGAAATAAATACAATACTGTCTCTGGAAATACATGAAAGAAACAGGAATAGTAGATATAAGGAGACGCGCCAAGGCCTGCGGATGCCTGTAGGACTAGCTTGGATCGCCTGATGAACAAGAAAACAACAATCTCACTGCGGCCCGAAGTCTAAAACACTGGGATCTGCACAAAAGAGTGCAAAGTGTAGTATCAGCACAACGACCCCATGTGTTGGTAAGGGCCTAACCTAACCTCGACGAAGTAGTGACGAGGCAAGGACCAGACTACCAAATAAACCTGTGCAATATAGCGTACAAAAATAATAGGAAGCAGATAACAATGATGGCAACAATGACCAACCAGTGATGTAAATAGCAGGCCACAAGAACACCATAAATGTTTCTCAACAAATAATAGATACAAGTGCAATCAATTCATCAAGTCCTTCAAATATAAATCTTTCGCCTATAAATCCTTCAAGTAATAATCTCCAAGATAATATGCTTTTCAATGAATATATATCGAATATATTTCCTTTAAATAAAATATCTTTCAAATAAGCATCTTTCGAATATAATTCTTTCGAGTAAATGTCACCTTGTGACGCCTCATTCACTTAACATAAAGTAGAGTACAACTTCCAACCCAATTAGGAAATCAACAAGAAAATATGAAGTTATTTTTAGAAATCATTTGATAAAGAAGATACACTTTACAATTAAAGTACAATATCGAATGAATCCTTCTCCTTTAATACGAGAAATCAATAAATCAAAACATAGTAGAAATTCCTTTTTTTTTTGTAAAGTACAACCTCAAAAGGTTTAAGAAAAATTTAGTTGAGAAATCAATTGAGTTAAAAAAAATGTAACAATTGTTGAAATTTGGAGTATTGAACATATATAAAAAAAGTAAAAATAGAATATCAAGAGAATTATAAAGGAATCAAAATCCAATCACTAACAAGAATAAGGGAAACAAAAGCATATTTCACTTTCTTTTCACATCTTGTTGCAGGCGTGCAACCCGATCCCATTTCATGTATCTCGTGGCAGGCGTGCCACCCGCTCCCATTTCATGTATCTCGTGGTAGGCGTACCACCCGCTCCCATTTCATTATGTCTTGTGGTAGGCGTACCACCCGCTCCCATTTCATTATATCTTGTGGTAGGCGTACCACCCGCTCCCATTTCATTATATATCTCGTGGTAGGCGTACCACCCGCTCCCATTTCATTATATATCTTGTGGTAGGCGTACCATCCGCTCCCATTTCATTATATATCTTGTGGTAGGCGTACCACCCGCTCCCAGTTACAAGCCAACAATAATCACAAGGAATCCCAGCAAGGGAACAAGAGCAATATAACAACTTTCTGGCAAGGGATCAATAATATTTTAACAACATCCTGGCAAGGGAACAATACTATCAAAACAAACATCCTGGCAAGGCAACAATAATATCAAACAAACATCCTGGCAAGGCAACAATAATATCAAACAAACATCCTGGCAAGGGAACAATGGTGATAATAACATATGAAGCGCAATAAACCACAACGGAGTCATAACAATTATAATACAAGACTCACGGACATGCTTGACACCAACGTATAGATACTCGTCACCATGCCTATACGTCGTACTCTACAATTAACATGTACCAATTAAGACACAACTCCTAATCCCTCAAGCTAAGGTTAGACCAAACACTTACCTCGCTTTGCAACCAATTCAAAATTCCAACAAGCCTTTGCCTCGTGAATTCGTTCAAAGCTTCAAATCAGGTCATAATAATTCAATATACTCAATATAAATTGTACGAATTAATTCCATATGAAAATACTAATTTTCCAACAAAATCCGAAATTTAACTCAAAATCGCTCATGGGGCCCATGCCTCGAATTCCGTCGAAACTTACAAAATCCGATAACTCATTCAACCACGAGTTCACCCATACAAATTTTATCAAATTCCGATAACAACTCGACCTCCAAATCTAAAATATTCATTTTTGGAAGATTTTGCAAAAATCATGATTTCTTTCATTTAAATCTGAATTAAACGATGAAAATAACTATGGATTTATGTAATATAAACACTTTCGAGTATAGGACACTTACTTGAGTTGAAATCGTGAAGAACACCTCAAAATCGCCCAAAATCCGAGTTTGAAACTCAAAAAAATGAAAACAAAATGTGTTGTTCGTCCTTTAACTGCCCAGAATTTTCGGGGGCACTATTCATGCGTTTTTACTGTTCACGGGATACTGTTCACGGGCACTATTTCTGCAAATTTTTTGCTATTTTCCGAAGTCTGAAATCACTCCGAGATACCTCCGAAACACTCCCGAGCCCTCGGGGCTTCTAACCAAACACATGCACTAACTCAACAACATCCTACAAACTTAATCGTGCGATCAAATCGCCAAACTAAAATCATATACCACGAATTAAGCTTTAAAATCCAAGAATTCTTTCAAATTTCATAAAACATCAAATTTTTCATTTTGAGTCCGAAACACGTCAAAAGACGTCTGTTTTCAACCAAACTTTACAGAAAGTGATTAAACCATATATAAGACCTGTACCGGACACCAGAACCAAAATACGGGCCCGATACCGTCACTTTCTAATCAAATTTCATTTCCATTTTCCTTAAATATTTTCAGGAAACAATTTTACTCAAAAATTCATTTCTCGGGCCTGAGTCCTCGGAATTCGATTCCGGGCATACGCCCAAGTCCCATATTTTCCTACGGACCTCCTGGGACCGTCAAATCTTGGATCCAGGTTCGTTTGCTCAAAATATTGACCGAAGTCAACTCAGTTGAGTTTTAAAGCTCTAATTCATAATTTAATCCATTTTTCATACAAAAACCTTCCAGAAAATTATACGGACTGCGCACGCAAGTTGAGAAATTATTGATAGCTCTTTTGAAATTCTTAAAACACCGAAATGATTATTTAATTTAAAGATGACATTTTGGGTCATCACATTCTCCACCTCTAAAACAAACGTTCGTCCTCGAACGTATTAAGAATTATTCTCAAGTTACCAAATTGATGATTTTACTTTTACACAATTATTCGCGGTTGATCCTACGCTGTCGCATTCGACATAAGTCCGACAACACCATTTCAATTGAGATCATTTCCTTTATCCATATTCGTAAACTTCAAGACCAAATTTCTTACACTCCAATCATTTCTAGAAAGGTCCGATTTTTACGTCAACATACGATATTAGTCCCGACTGTCTATAGCAACTCGTGCCTACGCACCCATCAAATACGAGGTATTACATTCTCCCCCACTTAGGGTCATTCGTCCATAATTGAGAAGTAGAGTCCGTCTTCAAACACATAATGTAACTTATCTCTTTCTCTGCACATCTCAATATCCCAAATTTTTCTAACTCCAAAATTTTTCAGAAATTTCGGCAGAGTCTCCCCTGTAATTGGGCCTATCCACCTGTCAGAGTAACACCAAAATAACTCCTAACAACATGTCCACAACCCAACAACGCAACACAAAGTATATATCAATAACACTAATCTCTGCATTTAAAGCACGGCATTATCACAATGATATCTTGACATAAAATGCACCATATGTATGACCATAACCATATTTCTAGTCTTAATGTTTGCTCATAATAGATTACAACATCGCCAATTAACCTCATGTTAACAAAATTTTGTTTCAAACCTTCAGATTACTAACAACAAGGCATGGGGATCTTATAATTACTTACCCGAAGTAACGAATCACAATTTAACACCACCTGGGCTCTCACCTTGTAGGCTAAAACTCAATAGTTACAATACAATTTTGGCAAATTATGCACAGAAATATTCATACAAGAATTTTCAAATAAGCCTAATAGGCATGACTCCCTACAAGTGCTACAGCACAAATTTTAATTTCACAAAAGGAGAATTTAAACACATAAAATTTTCACCACCAGGACCTCGTCCTTATATAACATCCACCACAGCTTACAACCCGATTTAAATATTTCATATCATATAAAAATGTGAGGATCTCATCCTCAACTCTGAATCACAAGTATTTTGCACATTGTGCCAACTAAAATTTTCCATTTCCTTTCTTCTTTCTTTCAAATAATTTCGGTTAAACAAAATCACAACATACAATGATCTCTCTTACCGGTAGGGCATATAATTTACAATGAAAATCAATTATTTAGAAATTAAATCAAACTCATCAAATTAATTCACAAAAGTCACTTTTAGCCTCACAACTATTTTTATTGACCAACACATAATGATAGACATGGCTATCTCCATATAATCTCCCAGCTGAAGTATTCACATATGTAGGTTAAGAATTATGAAGCTCACTTATAAGTGGAACACAATAGGAGAACTTTCCTCGATACTCAAAACTGAATCAAGTTAAGGAAATTTTGAGTTTATAATAATTCTAGACCGTACTTATAACGATACCGTCTGGTGTAGCAACCTCAGCCATACCATAGAAAACATATCAACGGACTGGGTCTCTACCTCTAGGAGTCTCACCTCCACCTCGAATATCCTGACCCCTATGGTAGGTCATGTAAGTGGAGTAGTAACTGCAATGGGGCACGTAGCCTGAGTGCTTTGACGAAATATGTCTCTCCCAAGTCTAGGATAATTTTTCAAGATGTTCCTAGTATCTCCATTTTCATAACAACCCATCCGCAGTTCGGCTGCTCATACTAGGTCTGTACCGGATAACTTAAATAACCATTGCAAGAAATTTCATGCCACTGGTACATTAAAAGATGACTGCCCCACGCGAGTGTTGTGATTAACTTAAGCACTACGAGTATACTGAATATGTTTTCATGACCCCGTTGATACTGAAATGTAGAATTATTAAGGACGCGGGAATATCTCAAGTCTCATCATCATCCCATTCAAATCTCAGCTCTTGATCATATACAAGTTTTGGAAAACCTTTCAATACCACATAAATGCATCTCAGGCCAAAATCGGTATAACACACGACCCTGCAATTTGATCGTAGATAGTGGACACCCCTCATTTGGCACAAATCCATATGTCACAACATCCGATAATCCACAATATTTGACCTTCACAACTCAAATAAATCAACCAGACGTCGAGGTACGTTGAACCCCAACATGATTCATTAGGTGGTCTTTTGATACGTCTACATCTTCTGTCGGAACCACAACTGGTCTAGTAAATAAATTATCTTTCCACTACCTCTACTTGTCATCTCCAACACAGCAAAATCAACCCCATCGCTTTCGAATCTTCACGTTCTGCAATACTTAATAGCAGCGGTCAAGAAAATCCTGCGGGTCCTCAAAAGATGCACCGCTGAAAGTGGTAGCGAAAAGCTTGGTGAGACCTATCCAGCCTCCGCAAAGTCTCCGAAGACGTAATTGATCTATCACCGGTCTGTGACATTGTTTGGCTGAAAAAAGTGGCACGTGACCTCGCCATTTGTGAAAGGACAAGAGTAGAGGTTTCAATTTAGCAATGAGAGAACAAAATTGCACGACAGAGAAGAATGGGAGTGAAACTCTTCCTAACTCTGCAGCCTCTAGGGGATAAATACAGACGTCTCCGTACCGATCCCTCAGACTCTACTAAGTTTGTCTGTGAATTATGAGACCTATGTAACCTAGAGCTCTGATACAAACTTGTCACGACCTGAATTTTCCACCCTCGGGAGTCGTGATGGCGCCTACTAATGAAAGCTACGCAAGCCAACCAACTGAACTATCTACCTTATTTCCATTTTTAATCCGATAACGGTTAAGAGCCAACAATTAGATAACAACAGAATTGAATAAGCGGAAGACTACATTGTAGAGATTTAATAATACTGCTAATACCAAACCATAACAAATCTACCCAAGACTGGTGACACAACTTCATAGACTGTCTAGGAGTACTACAAATAAAGGTCTGAAAAAAATAAATACAATATTGTCTCTGGAAATACATGAAGGAAACAGAAATAGTAGATAGAAGGAGATGCGCCAAGGCCTGCGGACGCCTGCAGGACTACCTTGGATTGCCTGATGAACAAGAAAACAGCGATCTCACTATGGTCTGAAGTCTACAACACTAGGATCTGCACAAAAGAGTGCAGAGTGTAGTATCAGCACAACCGACCCCATGTACTGGTAAGTGCCTAGCCTAACCTCGACGAAGTAGTGACGAGGCAAGGACCAGACTACCAAATAAACCTGTGCAATATAGCGTACAAAAATAATAGGAAGCAGATAACAATGATGGCAACAATGACCAACCAGTGATGTAAATAGCAGGCCATAAGAACACCATAAATGTTTCTCAACAAATAATAGATACAAGTGCAATCAATTCATCAAGTCCTTCATATAAATTTTTCGCCTATAAATCCTTCAAGTAATAATCTCCAAGATAATGTGCTTTTCAATGAATATATATCGAATATATTTCCTTTAAATAAAATATCTTTCAAATAAGCATCTTTCGAATATAATTCTTTCGAGTAAATATCACCTTGTGACGCCTCATTCTCTTAACATAAAGTAGAGTACAACTTCCAACCCAATTAGGAAATCAACAAGAAAATATGAATTTATTTTTAGAAATCATTTGATAAAGAACATACCCTTTTCAATTAAAGTACAATATCGAATGAATCCTTCACTTTTAATATGAGAAATAAATAAATCAAAACATAGTAGAAATTCCTTTTTTTTTGTAAAGTACAACCTCAAAAGGTTTAAGGAAAATTTAGTTGAGAAATCAATTGTGTTAAAAAAAATGTGACAATTATTGAAATTTGGAGTATTGAACATATATAAAAAAAGTAAAAATAGAATATCAAGAGAATTATAAAGGAATCAAAATCCAATCACTAACAAGAATAGGGGAAACAAAAGCATATTTCACTTTCTTTTCACATCTTGTTGCAGGCGTGCAACCCGATCCCATTTCATGTATCTCGTGGCAGGCGTGCCACCCGCTCCCATTTCATGTATCTCGTGGTAGGCGTACCACCCGCTCCCATTTCATTATGTCTTGTGGTAGGCGTACCACCCGCTCCCATTTCATTATATCTTGTGGTAGGCGTACCACCCGCTCCCATTTCATTATATATCTTGTGGTAGGCGTACCACCCGCTCCCATTTCATTATATATCTTGTGGTAGGCGTACCACCCGCTCCCATTTCATTATATATCTTGTGGTAGGCGTACCACCCGCTCCCATTTCTTTATATATCTTGTGGTAGGCGTACCACCCGCTCCCATTTCATTATATATCTTGTGGTAGGCATACCACCCGCTCCCAGTTACAAGCCAACAATAATCACAAGGAATCCCGGCAAGGGAACAAGAGCAATATAACAACTTTCCGGCAATGGAACAATAATATTTCAACAACATTCCGACAAGGGAACAATACTATCAAAACAAACATCCTAGCAAGGCAACAATAATATCAAACAAACATCCTGGCAAGGGAACAATGGTGATAATAACATATGAAGCGCAATAAACCACAACGGAGTTATAACAATTATAATACAAGACTCACGGACATGATTGACACCAACGTATAGATACTCGTCACCATGCCTATACGTCGTACTCTACAATTAACATGTAGCAATTAAGACACAACTCCTAATCCCTCAAGCTAAGGTTAGACCAAAAACTTACCACGCTTTGCAACCAATTCAAAATTTCAACAAGCCTTTGCCTCGCGAATTCGTTCGAAGCTTCAAATCTGGTCATAATAATTCAATATACTCAATATAAATCATACGGATTAATTCCATATGAAAATACTAATTTTCCAACAAAATACGAAATTTAACTCAAAATCGCTCGTGGGGACCACATCTCGAATCCGACGAAACTTACAAAATCCGATAACCCATTCAACCACGAGTTCACCCATACAAATTTTATCAAATTCCGATAACAACTCGACCTCCAAATCTAAAATTTTCATTTTTGGAAGATTTTGCAAAAAACTTGATTTCTTCCATTTAAATCCGAATTAAATGATGAAAATAACCATGAATTTATGTAATATAAACACTTTCGAGTATAGGACACTTACTTGAGTTGAAATCGTGAAGAACACCTCAAAATCGCCTAAAATCCGAGTTTGAAACTCAAAAAAATGAAAAAAAACATGTTGTTCGTCCTTTAACTGCCCAGAATTTTCGGGGGCACTATTCATGCGTTTTTACTGTTCACGGGATACTGTTCACGGGCACTATTTCTGCAAATTTTCTGCTATTTTCCAAAGTCCGAAATCACTCCGAGATACCTCTGAAACACTCCCGAGCCCTCGGGGCTCCTAACCAAACACATGCACTAACTCAACAACATCCTACAAACTTAACCGTGCGATAAAATCGCCAAACTAACATCATATACCACGAATTGAGCTTTAAAATCCAAGAATTCTTTCAAATTTCATAAAACATCAAATTTTCCATTTTGAGTCCGAAACACGTCAAATGGCGTCCGTTTTCAACCAAACTTTACAGAAAGTGCTTAAACCATATATAAGACCTGTACCGGACACCGGAACCAAAATACGGGCCCGATACCATTACTTTCTAATCAAATTTCATTTCCATTTTCCTTAAATATTTTTAGAAAACAATTTTACTCAAAAATTCATTTCTCGGGCCTGAGACATCGGAATTCGATTCCGGGCATACGCCCAAGACCCATATTTTCCTACGGACCTCCTAGAACCATCAAATCTTGGATCCGGGTTCGTTTGCTCAAAATATTGACCGAAGTCAACTCAGTTGAGTTTTAAAGCTCTAATTCATAATTTAATCCATTTTTCATACAAAATCCTTCCAGAAAATTATACTGATTGCGCACGCAAGTTGAGAAATTATTGATAGCTCTTTTCAAGTTCTTAAAACACCGAGATGATTATTTAATTTAAAGAAGACATTTTGGGTCATCACACTTTCGCTACAGATGTCCAAATTGGATATCTTTACCTTTCTGGAAAGTAGACACGAAGGGCTACAACTTTCGTTTTTGAATCACTTCAAAATTCCTTGTGGATCAAAAGATATGAGCTTCTGAAGTAGGACGCGCAACCTGCAGTCTTCACGACCGCGGCCGCGGCCACTTTGACGCGGCCAGCACTAGGCCAGCACGCCCAGCGCGAAAAGGAGCGCGGTCCGCTCCAAAACTGCTGCTCCCTCCATTTTTCTAAGTTCCGGGGTGTCCGTACTCGCTCAAAACTCACTGAAACACACCCGAAACACACCCGAGGCCCCTGGGACCTCAACCAAAAGCACCAATGCATCCTCAACATTATTCAACCTCGTTCCAATCATCAAAACACCTCAACTAACACCAAAATCATCAAATCACATCGAATTCAAGCCTATGAATCTCAAGAACTTCCAAATTCCATTTTTGATCAAAAACCCAACCAAACCACGTCCGACTGACCTCAAATTTTGCAGAAAAGTCCAAAATGACATAACGAAGCTGCAGAAACTCTCGGAATTCCATTTCGACCCTCGAATCAAAATCTCACCTATCAACCGGAATTCGCCAAAATACTAACTTCGCCAATTCAAGCCTAATTCTACACCGTACCTCCAAAACAACTTCCGATCACTCTCCTAAGTCGCAAATCACCTCCCGAAGCTAACCGAACCATCAGAACTCACATCTGAACCCTCTAACAGATAGGTCAACATCTGGTTAACTTTTTCAACTTAAGCATTCTTAAAAGAGACTAAGTGTCTCATTTCTTACCAAATCCTCTCCAAACTTGAACTAATCATCTCGATCCCATAAAACACGGATAAAGAAGCGTAAAGAAGCTGAAATGGGGGAAATGGAGTGGTAACTCATGAGATGATTGGCCGGGTCGTCACAGATATGAATTAAAATTTTGGTTTATGTATTGGAATTTTAGTTTATAAATTGAAATTTTAGGATTTGACTTGAATTTTTGTGGATATGCATTGAACCTTTACGGTATGAATTGAAATTTTGGTTATTTTATTTGAATTTTAGTTTATAAATTGAAATTCTAGGATTTGACTTGAACTTTTGTTGATATGCGTTGAACCTTTAGGATATGAATTGAAATTTTGGTTTGTGTATTGGAATTTTAGTTTATAAATTGAAATTTTAGGATTTGACTTGAACTTTTGTTGATATGAGTTGAACCTTTAGGATATGAATTAAAATTTTGGTTTATGTCTTTGAATTTTAGTTTATAAATTGAAGTTTTTGAATTTGACTTGAACTTTTATGGATATGAGTTGAACCTTTAGGATATGAATTGAAATTTTGGTTTATGTATTGGAATTTTAGTTTATAAATTGTAATTTCAGGATATGACTTGAACTTTTATGGATATGAGTTGAACCTTTAGGATATGAATTGAAATTTTTATTTATATATTGGAATTTTAGTTTATAAATTGAAATTTTAGGATTTGACTTGAACTTTTGTGGATATGAGTTGAACCTTTAGGATATGAATTGAAATTTTGGTTTATGTCTTGGAATTTTAGTATATAAATTGAAGTTTTAGGATTTGACTTGAACTTTTGTTGATATGAGTTGAACCTTTAGGATATGCATTGAAATTTTGGTTTGTGTATTGGAATTTTAGTTTATAAATTGAAATTTTAGGATTTGACTTGAACTTTTGTGGATATGAGTTGAACCTTTAGGATATGAATTGAAATTTTGGTTTATGTCTTTGAATTTTAGTTTATAAATTGAAATTTTAGGATATGACTTGAACTTTTGTGGATATGAGTTGATCCTTTAGGATATGAATTGAAATTTTAATTTATGTACTGGAATTTTAGTTTATAAATTAGAATTTTAGGATTTGACTTGAACTTTTGTGGATATGAGTTGAACCTTTAGGATATGAATTGAAATTTTTGTTTATGTATTGGAATTTTAGTTTATAAATTGAAATTTTAGGATATGACTTAAACTTTTATGGATATGAATTAAACCTTTAGGATATGAATTGAAATTTTGGTTTGTGTATTGGAATTTTATTTTTATTAATTGAAATTTTAGGATTTGACTTGAACTTTTGTGAATATGAGTTGAACCTTTAGGATATGAATTGAAATTTTGGTTTGTGTATTGGAATTTTAGTTTATAAATTAAAATTTTAGGATTTGACTTGAACTTTTGTGGATATGAGTTGAACCTTTAGGATATGAATTGAAAGTTTCGTTTGTGTATTGGATTTTTAGTTTATAAATTGAAATTTTAGGATATGACTTGAACTTTGGGGATATGAGTTGAACCTTTAGGATATGAATTGAAATTTTTATTAATGTATTGGAATTTTAGTTTATAAATTGAAATTTTAGGATTTGACTTGAACTTTTGTGGATATGAGTTGAACCTTTAGGATATGAATTAAAAATTTGGTTTATGTCTTGGAATTTTAGTATATAAATTGAAGTTTTAGAATTTGACTTGAACTTTTGTGAATATGAGTTGAACCTTTAGGATATGAATTGAAATTTTGGTTTGTGTATTGGAATTTTAGTTTATAAATTGAAATATTAGGATTTGACTTGAACTTTTGTCGAATGAGTTGAACCTTTAGGATATGAATTGAAACTTTTGTTTGTGTATTGGAATTTTAGTTTATAAATTGAAATTTTAGGATTTGACTTGAACTTTTGTGGATAAGAGTTGAAACTTTAGGATATGAATTGAAATTTTGGTTTGTGTCTTTGAATTTTAGTTTATAAATTGAAGTTTTAGAATTTGACTTGAACTTTTGTGGATATGCGTTGAACCTTGAGGATATGAATTGAAATTTTGGTTTGTGTCTTTGAATTTTAGTTTATAAATTGAAGTTTTAGAATTTGACTTGAACGTTTGTGGATATGAGTTGAAGCTTTAGGATATGAATTGAAATTTTGGTTTATGTATTGGAATTTTAGTTTATAAATTGAAATTTTAGAATTTGACTTGAACTTTTGTGGATATGCGTTGAACCTTGAGGATATGAATTGAAATTTTGGTTTGTGTCTTTGAATTTTAGTTTATAAATTGAAGTTTTAGAATTTGACTTGAACTTTTGTGGATATGCGTTGAACCTTGAGGATATGAATTGAAATTTTGGTTTGTGTCTTTGAATTTTAGTTTATAAATTGAAGTTTTAGAATTTGACTTGAACGTTTGTGGATATGAGTTGAAGCTTTAGGATATGAATTGAAATTTTGGTTTATGTCTTTGAATTTTAGTTTATAAATTGAAATTTTAGGATATGACTTAAACTTTTGTGGATATGAGTTCAACCTTTAGGATATGAATTGAAATTGTAATTTATGTACTGGAATTTTAGTTTATAAATTGGAATTTTAGGATTTGACTTGAACTTTTATGGATATGAGTTGAACCTTTAGGATATGAATTGAAATTTTTGTTTATGTATTAGAATTTTAGTTTATAAATTGAAATTTTAGGATATGACTTGAACTTTTATGGATATGAATTAAACCTTTAGGATATGAATTGAATGTTTTGTTTTTGTATTGGAATTTTAGTTTATAAATTGAAATTTTTAGGATTTGACTTGAACTTATGTGGATATGAGTTGAATCTTTAGGATATGAATTGAAATTATGATTAGTGTATTGGAATTTTAGGCTATAAATTTAAATTTTAGGATTTGGCTTGAACTTTTGTGGATATGGGTTGAACCTTTAGGATATGAATTGAAATTTTGGTTTATGTCTTGGAATTTTAGTTTATTAATTAAAGTTATTTGATTTGACTTGAACTTTTGTGGATATGAGTTGGACCTTTAGGAGATGAATTGAAATATTGGTTTATATATTGGAATTTTAGTTTATAAATTGAAATTTTAGGATATGAATTGAACTTTTGTGGATTTGAGTTGAACTTTTAGGATAAGAATCGAAATTTTAATTTATCTATTGGAATTTTAGTATATACATTGAAATTTTAGGATTTGACTTGAACTTTTATGGATATGAGTTGAACCTTTAGGATATGAATTGAAATTTTTATTTATGTATTGGAATTTTAGTTTATAAATTCAAATTTTAGGATTTGACTTTAACTTTTGTGGATATGAGTTGAACCTTTAGGATATGAATTGAAATTTTGGTTTATGTCTTGGAATTTTAGTTTATAAATTAAAGTTTTAGGATTTGACTTGAATTTTTGTGGATATGAGTTGGACCTTTAGGATATGAATTGAAATTTTGGTTTATGTATTGGAATTTTAGTTTATAAATTGAAATTTTAAGATATGATTTGAACTTTTGTGGATATGAGTAGAACCTTTAGGATAAGAATTGAAATTTTCATTTATCTATTGGAATTTTAGTTTATAAATTGAAATTTTAAGATTTGACTTGAACTTTTGTGGATATGAGTTGAACCTTTAGGATATGAATTGAAATTTTGGTTTGTGTATTGGAATTTTACTTTACAAATTGAAATTTTAGGATTTGACTTGAACTTTTGTGGATATGAGTTGAACCTTTAGGATATGAATAGAAATTTTGGTTTGTCTTAGAATTTTAGTTTATAAATTGAAGTTCTAGAATTTGACTTGAACTTTTGTGGATATGAGTTGATCCTTTAGGATATGAATTGAAATTTTGGTTTATGTATTGGAATTTTAGTTTATAAATTGACATTTTAGGATTTGACTTGAACTTTTGTGGATATGAGTTGAACCTTTAGGACATGAATTGAAATTTTGGTTTGTGTATTGGAATTTTAGTTTATAAATTAAAATTTTAGGATTTGAGTTGAACTTTTGTGGACATGAATTGAAATTTTTCTTTATGTATTGGAATTTGGGTCTATAAATTTAAATTTTAGGATATGACTTGAACTTTTGTGGATATGAGTTGAACCTTTAGGATATAAATTGAAATTTTGGTTTATGTATTGGAATTTTAGTTTATAAATTGAAATTTTAGGATTTGACTTGAACTTTTGTGGATATGAGTTGAACCTTTAGGATATGAATTGAAATTTTGGTTTGTGTATTGGAATTTTAGTTGATAAATTGATATTTTGGGATTTGACTTGAACTTTTGTTGATATGAGTTGAACCTTTAGGATATGAATTGAAATTTTGGTTTATGTATTAGAATTTTAGTTTATAAATTGAAATTTTAGGATTTGACTTGAACTTTTGTGGATATGAATTGAACCTTTAGGATATGAATTGAAATTTTGGTTTGTGTATTGGAATTTTAGTTGATAAATTGAAATTTTGGGATTTGACTTGAACTTTTGTTGATATGAGTTGAACCTTTAGGATATGAATTGAAATTTTGGTTTATGTATTGGAATTTTAGTTTATAAATTGAAATTTTAGAATTTGACTTGAACTTTTGTGGATATGCGTTGAACCTTGAGGATATGAATTGAAATTTTGGTTTGTGTCTTTGAATTTTAGTTTATAAATTGAAGTTTTAGAATTTGAATTGAACGTTTGTGGATATGAGTTGAAGCTTTAGGATATGAATTGAAATTTTGGTTTATGTCTTTGAATTTTAGTTTATAAATTGAAATTTTAGGATATGACTTAAACTTTTGTGGATATGAGTTCAACCTTTAGGATATGAATTGAAATTGTAATTTATGTACTGGAATTTTAGTTTATAAATTGGAATTTTAGGATTTGACTTGAACTTTTATGGATATAAGTTGAACCTTTAGGATATGAATTGAAATTTTTGTTTATGTATTAGAATTTTAGTTTATAAATTGAAATTTTAGGATATGACTTGAACTTTTATGGATATGAATTAAACCTTTAGGATATGAATTGAATGTTTTGTTTTGTATTGGAATTTTAGTTTATAAATTGAAATTTTTAGGATTTGACTTGAACTTATGTGGATATGAGTTGAATCTTTAGGATATGAATTGAAATTATGATTAGTGTATTGGAATTTTAGGCTATAAATTTAAATTTTAGGATTTGGCTTGAATTTTTGTGGATATGGGTTGAACCTTTAGGATATGAATTGAAATTTTGGTTTATGTCTTGGAATTTTAGTTTATTAATTAAAGTTATTTGATTTGACTTGAACTTTTGTGGATATGAGTTGGACCTTTAGGAGATGAATTGAAATATTGGTTTATATATTGGAATTTTAGTTTATAAATTGAAATTTTAGGATATGAATTGAACTTTTGTGGATTTGAGTTGAACCTTTAGGATAAGAATCGAAATTTTAATTTATCTATTGGAATTTTAGTATATACATTGAAATTTTAGGATTTGACTTGAACTTTTATGGATATGAGTTGAACCTTTAGGATATGAATTGAAATTTTTATTTATGTATTGGAATTTTAGTTTATAAATTCAAATTTTAGGATTTGACTTTAACTTTTGTGGATATGAGTTGAACCTTTAGGATATGAATTGAAATTTTGGTTTATGTCTTGGAATTTTAGTTTATAAATTAAAGTTTTAGGATTTGACTTGAATTTTTGTGGATATGAGTTGGACCTTTAGGATATGAATTGAAATTTTGGTTTATGTATTGGAATTTTAGTTTATAAATTGAAATTTTAAGATATGATTTGAACTTTTGTGGATATGAGTAGAACCTTTAGGATAAGAATTGAAATTTTCATTTATCTATTGGAATTTTAGTTTATAAATTGAAATTTTAAGATTTGACTTGAACTTTTGTGGATATGAGTTGAACCTTTAGGATATGAATTGAAATTTTGGTTTGTGTATTGGAATTTTACTTTACAAATTGAAATTTTAGGATTTGACTTGAACTTTTGTGGATATGAGTTGAACCTTTAGGATATGAATAGAAATTTTGGTTTGTCTTAGAATTTTAGTTTATAAATTGAAGTTCCAGAATTTGACTTGAACTTTTGTGGATATGAGTTGAACCTTTAGGATATGAATTGAAATTTTGGTTTATGTATTGGAATTTTAGTTTATAAATTGACATTTTAGGATTTGACTTGAACTTTTGTGGATATGAGTTGAACCTTTAGGACATGAATTGAAATTTTGGTTTCTGTATTGGAATTTTAGTTTATAAATTAAAATTTTAGGATTTGAGTTGAACTTTTGTGGACATGAATTGAAATTTTTCTTTATGTAATGGAATTTGGGTTTATAAATTTAAATTTTAGGATATGACTTGAACTTTTGTGGATATGAGTTGAACCTTTAAGATATAAATTGAAATTTTGGTTTATGTATTGGAATTTTAGTTTATAAATTGAAATTTTAGGATTTGACTTGAACTTTTGTGGATATGAGTTGAACCTTTAGGATATGAATTGAAATTTTGGTTTGTGTATTGGAATTTTAGTTGATAAATTGAAATTTTGGGATTTGACTTGAACTTTTGTTGATATGAGTTGAACCTTTAGGATATGAATTGAAATTTTGGTTTATGTATTAGAATTTTAGTTTATAAATTGAAATTTTAGGATTTGACTTGAACTTTTGTGGATATGAGTTGAACCTTTAGGATATGAATTGAAATTTTGGTTTATGTATTGGAATTTTAGTTTATAAATTGAAATTTTAGGATTTGACTTGAACTTTTGTGGATATGAGTTGAACCTTTAGGATATGAATTGAAATTTTGGTTTATGTATTGGAATTTTAGTTTATAAATTGAAATTTTAGGATTTGACTTGAACTTTTGTGGATATGAGTTGAACCTTTAGGATATGAATTGAAATTTTGGTTTATGTATTGGAATTTTAGTTTATAAATTGAAATTTTAGGATTTGACTTGAACTTTTGTGGATATGAGTTGAACCTTTAGGATATGAATTGAAATTTTGGTTTATGTATTGGAATTTTAGTTTATAAATTGAAATTTTAGGATATGACTTGAACTTTTGTGGATATGAGTTGAACCTTTAGGATATGAATTGAAATTTTGGTTTATGTATTGGAATTTTAGTTTATAAATTGAAATTTTAGGATATGACTTGAACTTTTGTGGATATGAGTAGAACCTTTAGGATATGAATTGAAATTTTGGTTTGTGTATTGGAATTTTAGTTTATAAATTGAAAATTTAGGATATCACTTGAACTTTTGTGGATATGAATTGAAATTTTGGTTTATGTATTGGAATTTTAGTTTATAAATTGAAATTTTAGGATATGACTTGAACTTTTGTGGATATGAGTTGAACCTTTAGGATATGAATTGAAATTTTGGTTTATGTATTGGAATTTTAGTTTATAAATTGAAATTTTAGGATATGACTTGAACTTTTGTGGATATGAGTTGAACCTTTAGGATATGAATTGAAATTTTGGTTTATGTATTGGAATTTTAGTTTATAAATTGAAATTTTAGGATATGACTTGAACTTTTGTGGATATGAGTTGAACCTTTAGGATATGAATTGAACCTTTAGGATATGAATTGAAATTTTTCTTCTCATTAGCGACAATGATGATGAGAATGCAATGGCATGTGAATCAAATAGTGATGGTGTAGGTAGGAATTTAACATTTCCTATGTAGATAAAAGAGGTTATAGAGGAATTCTCTACTTTATTTTTGTCACGACCCAAATCCCGGTTGTGATGGCGCCCAACACACTACTAGGCAAGCCCGACCATTATTCAACACTTAACCCAATTTATCAAAAATAGCGAGAAAAAATATCAATTAAGCAAGATTAAAGTACTGAAGATTTTAACAAAATACACAATATAATCTCACTAGGACCCGGTGTCACGAATCTGAGCCTCTAGAATACAGAATATCATCCTAATACATGGTATATCCAAAGTCTGATAATGCGGAAATAAAGAGATAGGATAGGAGGGAGAAGATCAATGGCTGCGAACGCCGTGCAGCTACCTCGATACTCCCAGAGGCTGGATCTACTGATCAACTGGATCTACTGAGCCTAAGACTGCCCTGGATCTGCACACAAGGTGCAGGGAGTAAAGTGAGTACTCCGACCCAGTGACTAATAAAAGTAACTACAGTCCGAAGATAAGAAAATCCAGTAAATACACAAAGTAAGCTAAAATCCAAATATACAGCAACATATGGAACTGAGCAGCTAAACAATCAGTATAAATACAAATACATAAATGCAATGCAATGCATATGATGGTACATTCCAGTACCCACTGCGGCGTGCAGCCCGAGCCATCCATATTTATTTATCGTCGACGACGCTCACTGGGGGTGTGTACGCTCACTTAGAATTATGGCTGAGTTTGCAAAACAGCATTTAAAACCTTAGACTGAAATTAAATGATATGCAAATCATGCTAAGCAGTAATATCAATCCTCGAAGGATTTTACAAGTTGGCACAAGGCCCCAAACATGGCATCAAGCCCAGTAATATCAATAAAGTGTGTGTATCAATCACCAGTATAGTATAAACATCACATGGGATGGACCAAGTAACAATCCCCAATAGTATCCAACCCCGCACTCGCCATGGAGTGTGTGTCACGCCTCAATATAGCGTTACGATGTGAAAGTCCGGGGTTTCAAACCCTCAGAATAGCATTTACATATATTACTCACCTTTAACCGGCCGTAGACTAGTCCGCAATGCCCTTTCCTCTTGAATCGACCTCTTCGCGCGTCGAATCTAGTCAAAACCACAACGAATAAGTTACAATAGGCTAAGGGAATATAACCCAATCGAAAAGACTCGAAAAATGTCGAAAATCCCGAAATTAGCAAAACCCGAGCCCCGGACCCACATCTCGAAATTCAAAAATTTTTACATCAATACGGCCTTTATCTCGCCACGAGTCTATACATACCAAATTCACAAAAATCAGATTTCATTTGACCCCTCAAATCACAATTTAATTGTCTTAAGTTTCAAGCCCTAAACCACCATTTTTGTCCATAAATTACTTGAGTTTTCAGCTCTAATCCATGTATTTAACTCGGAAATAAGTAGAAACAACTCACCTTTGATGCTTGATGAAATCCCCCTTGAAATTCTCTCCAAAATAATCCAAGCCAAATGAAAGAAACGAAAGAAATAAGCCAAATCCGTGTTTAAAAGAATCTGCCCGTGCTTCGTCGAGTTGTACCTTGCACTTGTGCTATACAAGTTGTACATCCTATTAAAATTGTTCCTTGTCAGACACCTTCTGTTTAAACACCCATAACGTCTTGTATAAATATCCAAATGACAAACGGTTTGGCGATTTAGAAACTAGACTCAAATATCTTTAATTTGATAGGTTGTACACCATATAACTCTTTATATATCCCGAGATATGAGCTTCTAAATCGGCTCCCTGAAATCAGAAAATTTTTGGAGAAACTGCTCCACCAGTCATCTTTAATCAATCATAACTTTCTCTACAAAAGTCCAAATTACACTTTATATAGCTTTTCTGGAAACTAAATACGAAGGGCTACAACTTTCGTTTTTGAATTATCTCAACATTTCTTGTAGATAAAAAGATATAGGCCTCCGAAGTATGCTCCACGATTGCAGTCCAAAGACCTGCAGAAAATTGCAGCAGAAATTTCTGCAGCTTTTTCTTTTCTTTTTGGTCCGAATTTCATTCTGTTAACCTTCCGAAATCCACCCGAGGCCGTCGGGACCTTAACCAATTATATCAACATGTCCCACAATATCATTCAAACTTGTCCCAACCTTCGAAACACCCAAAACAACATCAAAACATCAAATCATCATCGGATTCAAGCCTATGAATCTCACGAACTTCAAAATTCCATTTTTGATCAAAAACTCAACCAAACCACGTCTGAATGACCTCAAATTTTGAAGACAAGTCCAAAATGACATATCAAAGCTACAGCAACTCTCGGAATTCCATTCCGACCCTCGGATCAAAATCTCACTTATCAACCGGAATTCGCCAAAATACTAACTTTGCCAATTCAAGCTTAATTCTACACTGGTCATCACAAAAATATTCCGGACACACTCCCAAGTCCCAAATCACCTAACGAAGCTATCTGAACCATAAAATTTGCATTTCGAGCTCTCTAACACATAAGTCAATATTCGGTTGACTTTTCCAACTTATGCTTCCTTAAAAGAGATTAATTTTCTCAAACCTTACCAAAATCATTCCGGAATGACTTCAAATTTTGCACACAAGTCACATTCGACATTACGGACTTGCCCCATCTTTCGGAACCGCATTCCGACCCCGATATCAAAATTTCCACTTCCGGTCGAATTTTCTCAAAAACCTTCAAATTTCTATATTTAGCCAAATGACTTCAAAATGACCTCTGGACATCCGAATTCACTTCCGATCGTGCTCCCAACTCCAGAATCACCATATGGAGCTATTCCCAGACTCAGAATCCCAAACGGACTTCTATAACACTGAAATGCCTTCCAACCCAAATTTATGAAATTCTTCTAAAGTACTAACTTTCACAATATACGCCGAAATGCTCACGGGTTACCCAAAACCAAATCCGGACATACGCCCAAGTCCGAAATCATCATACGAACATGCTGGAACTTTCAGATCCCAATTCCGAGGTCGTTTACTCAAAATTCTAATCCTAGTTCATTTCTTCAATTTTAAGCTTTCAAAATGAGAATTTCCATTTAGATTTGACTCCAAACTTCCTGAATTTTAATTCTGACCATACACACAAGTCAATATACCTGAGATGAAGCCGCTCATGGCCTCAAACTGCTGAATGACGCGCCGGAGCTCAAAACGACCGGTCGGGTCGTTACAATCTCCCCCACTTAAACATACGTTCGTCCTCGAACGTGCTGAGAACTACACTGAAGTAGTCCAAAATCACTTGTTTAACACATCATGCACCTTCCCATGCTACCACTACTCCGTTGAGCACATTAGCTCGATAATTCTGTAGATATACTTATTTATTCAAGCAAATAAGCCATTAGGCCCAATTCCAACATCCTGAATTTCCCTGCCAAGCCTGTTTCCATCATACGACCACCATATCAATCTCCACACGCTGTACCCAAACATGACTGCATAACTTTGCTGAATTCACACTTTGCATCACTTACTCATAGAACCACAATAACATTCTTTAAACATAATGGTCGAAATTCCACGAATCTGATGCTCCCATTGCATCTCATGATCTACACAGGTCTTGCTCTAGTTTTTTTTTATATATATTTTTTTTCAACACCGATACGACTGAAGAGATGTGCCGAAATTCACAACCAACTGCTGAATCAACAATTCATTGGATCTACACTCCTGACAAGTTCCATTACCTTGTCCCAAACCAAAGAATGATCTTTGCTCTATAATATACTTCATATAATCAGTTTGCACTGACCCCAAATCTAGTAACCTCGTCTCACCCAGTACGAACTGCTCAGGCAATAAGCCACCTCAGACATAATCAAAAATCCCACAAGACGCCACAATGTGCCAGTATGCTATCAATTCGAACGCGATACAAAAGGAAGGCGAACTCTAGAAGGAACTACTCAACTCGCACACTAACATAGACTTCCTCAGAAAACAGGGAAACAGAACACACAAAAGCAAATATGGGCACTGAACTGAACATCACACTATTGCGGCGTGCAAACCGATCCAAACAACATACCCATGGTGGTGTGCCACCCGATCCACATATAGAACTCACATAAGGAGATATACGTCGAGCTGAATAGCTTATCACATCAAAATACCGAACATCGGTCATAAACACACTAAGGTGCATAATATCATTCCCAAGGAAACATATAGCGCTATAGGCTACAAACTCAAGCACAACTGAGGTGCGATACATGATCTAAGTCTCATCCTGCTCATATAACATCACCGCTGAGCGGAACCTCAACACATAAGGAATTTACCAAGCCGTCTCACAACTCATACGGTGCAATATATCTTTACATGAATTAACTGACCACGAAATAAGACTGCGACTATCCTTCCATAAAGAGCGCATTGCTGAAATAAACACAACTGGCCTGACGTAAGGCTCACTTCCACATTTAAATCTATCCACCGACCTCAAGTCGATCCTGATCGTGCCAAGCTAGGCCAATAATCTTTCACAGGTCCATAACCCAATAAACAGAGTGCCCTCCAGGCATAAATTCTCAAATGGATGATATTACCAAAATCCTCATACTTGGTTTAAATTTCTAATTAATCAAGTGACTACATGTCACACTTATACAATATTCCTGTGGGACAAGCTCCCACCATCTTCCGAAATAATTAACGGGTCTGCACATCCAAACCACCAGCTGCACTAACGCTGAAAAGCGATCAAGAATCCCTAACCAGGATGCAAAGCCTTTCTCACAGAACACCGACCTCAGGTGATACTGACGTCAATACCCATCTTACTCAAAACACTGAAACTCATATACTGCTCATCCGAGATCGTGACATCACAGTCATTGACCAAACTGCAACCTTGGTCCTTACTTCAAATTCCATACCACTCACTGTACCTCACGTGCAATATACGATAGACGCAATTTCCATCACAACTCTGGAACCGCCGATAGGCTAATACTTCATCACATAAGACTTTCCATTTAACTCACTTCAGGAGAACTATAGCAGCATACAAGCGAATCCTCATAATCGTCGAATATGCCAATCTCTAAGTAGTTGTCCAAGCCACCATAACACTTTATGGGATCCTCCTACTCATAATAGGCCCTAACAAAAGCATGCTTCAGAATAACATCAATCACTGCGGCCGACAAGCCTCACATGCATAACTCGATCACGCTGAACGAACCGATCACTGACACCAGTATACCAACTCAACTATGGCTAATCAATCTACTTCCTTCCAATTTATCCTTGATTGCCTTAGAAATAATAATATCTCCCTTTAACACCTAACTTATTTCAACCAAACTCACCCCGAGTGACCTTAAATCACGAGACCATGCTGTCTCAAATACCATGACCATTTCATGTCTCTCAAATGCTACACCGCAAGTCAAAACATCATAGAACATTCTGTGCCTTTCTTCATAAGCTGCTTCAAAAGCTTGACTCTTAACCGTACTTATAGACTCAAAATCATTAGGCACCACACTTTACCTCTTGAATTAACTAGGACCGCTATTGAGAGCCACCCAGCTCTGACTTGGCCCCGAATGCAACCAACTCTACTGAATTTTATAACATATGAATACCCTCTCGATAAAGCACCCAGAGGGATCACTTCCCTCGAAGCCTGCACCTATACAAGGCATAAATCATGAATCTTCCCTCAAGTCTGAACATGAGCCAATAAGGCTAACCATAGCATGCATCCAACAATTCATTTACTCAAATTACCACTCATGGTCCTTTTCCGTAGCTGCAATAACCCACCAATACGCCAATAACCAGAATTCACGCAGGTAATAAACCGTGCAATCAGCTAATCAACAGCAAGCTCCCCAACTTGGCTCGAAGCCATAGATCACAACACATATACTCTATTGTTGTCGTAATATCATGGTGAGATTAAACTCACTCCATCATAAGCTCGTGGAAACACGAATCATCTGGAATTTTAACTCTTCTGCAATTCTTGCATTTACTTACACAACAGCTAAGCCCACTTACTAAGTCCTAAATTTTTCAAAAATTTCGGCAGAGCCTCCTTTGTAATTGGTCCTATCCACCTGCCAGAGAATCACCAAAACCATCCTAACAACACATCCACAACTTGACAAAGCATCACAATGCATATCAATTACATAAATCTAAATTGATACATGGACATGCGTTGCACCTATTTGAATCATAACACATAGAAAATACCCTTCAACCCTCCATTATTGGGCTATTCAATCAAGTAGGAACATATTCTTCCTTTAATATTTTCGACCTTCGAGGTGGTCTCCTTGACTCAACGATTTCGTCATAGTACATTTACAGAAGCGATCTCACCTCCCAGACTTATCTAACTAGGAGACACGAAAAATATTCTTCACACGCCCATAACTCGAGCTACTCAACAAATCACAATAAGAAATGAATCACTTAACAGTTCATCTACTATCTAGTAGGCTTCTTCGCCACTACTAAGTCGTACAAATACACCTCGCAACACTAACATACTCATCACGTGGATATCCAACCGCCATTCCGGCTAACAAGGACAATAATGAACATATGAGTTCAACACACTTGCTCACAAAATCAGCACCTCAGTGCTCAAGCCATTGGCAAAGATTTGGCCTCAAGTCCTGCTGACTGGTCTAACTTCAAACTCACAGAGATTACACCTCGCCCCTCGATCGGGGAATCAAAAGCCATCGAGACACATCTAATACTGAGCTCCCGTTGGTGCATACGATCATGCGGAAGGAATTTCAAAAGTTTCTTTTCAAGCTGAATCGAGGACGCACGATAAGAATTCAAGAATGTAAAGTTTTCCTAAAGGTTCTGCAGCCTCCCGAGGATAAGTACAGACGTCTCTGTACCGATCCGCGAGACTCTACTAAACCGGCTCATGACTCGTGAGACCAAGTAACCTAGGATCTGATACCAAATTTGTCACAACCCAAATCCCGGTCGTGATGGCGCCCAACACACTACTAGGCAAGCCCAACCATTATTCAACACTTAACCCAAGTTATCAAAAATAGCGGAAAAAATATCAATTAAGCAAGATTAAAGTATTGAAGATTTTAACAAAATACACAATATAATCTCACTAGGACCCAGTGTCACGAATCTAAGCCTCTAGAATACAGAATATCATCCTAATACATGGTATATCCAAAGTCTGATAATGCGGAAATAAAGAGATAGGATAGGAGGGAGAAGATCAATGGCTGCGAACGCCGTGGAGCTACCTCGATACTCCCAGAGGCTGGATCTACTGATCAACTGGATCTACTGAGCCTGAGACTCCCCTGGATCTGCACACAAGGTGCAGGGAGTAAAGTGAGTACTCCGACCCAATGAGTAATAAAAGTAACTACAGTCCGAAGAAAAGAAAATCCAGTAAATACACAAAGTAAGCTAAAATCCAAATATACAGCAACATATGGAACTGAGCAGCTAAACATCAGTATAAATACAAATATATGAATGCAATGCAATGCATATGATGATACATTCCAGTACCCACTGCGGCGTGCAGCCCGAGCCATCCATATTTATTTATCGTCGACGGCGCTCACTAGAGGTGAGTACAGACTCCGGAGGGGCTCCTACAGCCCAAGCGCAATATCTTGGTCAGTCATTGTTACCTGACCGGACAGCCATTGTTACCTGACCAATTTATATCATACAGTGCCATTGTTACCACTGTTCAAGTATATCATCCAGTGTCATTGTTACCACTATTTCAAGTATATCACACAATGTCATTGTTACCACTATTTCAAGTATATCACACAGTGTCATTGTTACCACTGTTTCAAGTATATCACACAGTGTCATTGTTACCACTGTTTCAAGTATATCACACAGTGTCATTGTTACCACTGTTTCAAGTCACTTTATAATCAGTCCAGAAAATAATATAATAAGCCCCTTGGGCATTTACAAAACAGAAGTTCCCAGCCCGGAATACATTTAAAAATATCATTTAAGTTTTCAACACTTAGAATTATGGCTGAGTTTGCAAAACAGCATTTAAAACCTTGGACTGAAATTAAATGATATGCAAATCATGCTAAGCAGTAATATCAATCCTCGAAGGATTTTACAAATCGGCACAAGGCCCCAAACATGGCATCAAGCCCAGTAATATCAATAAAGTGTGTGTATCAGTCACCAGTATAGTATAAACATCACACGGGATGGACCAAGTCACAATCCCCAATAGTATCCGACCCTGCACTCGCCATGGAGTGCGTGTCACGCCTCAATATAGCGTTACGATGTGAAAGTCCGGAGTTTCAAACCCTCAGAATGGCATTTACATATATTACTCACCTTTAACCGGCCGTAGACTAGTCTGCAATGCCCTTTCCTCTTGAATCGACCTCTTCGCGCGTCGAATCTAGTCAAAACCACAATGAATACGTTACAATAGGCTAAGGGAATATAACCCAATCGAAAAGACTCGAAAAATGTCGAAAATCCCAAAATTAGCAAAACCCGAGCCCCGGACCCACATCTCGAAATTCAGAAATATTTATATCAATACGACCCTTATCTCCCCACGAGTCTATACATACCAAATTCACAAAAATCAGAGTTCATTTGACCCCTCAAATCACCATTTAATTCTCTTAAGTTTCAAGCCCTAAACCACCATTTTTGTCCATAAATTACTTGAGTTTTCAGCTCTAATCCATGTATTTAACTTGGAAATAAGTAGAAACAACTCACCTTTGATGCTTGATGAAATCCCCCTTGAAATTCTCTCCAAAATAATCCAAGCCAAATGAAAGAAATGAAAGAAATAAGTCAAATCCGTGTTTAAAAGAATCTGCCCGTGCTTCGTCGAGTTGTACCTTGCACTTGTGCTATACAAGTTGTACATCCTATTAAAATTGTTCCTTGTCGGACACCTTCTGTTTAAATACCCATAACGTCTTGTATAAATATCCAAATGACAAACGGTTTTTGACGATTTAGAAACTAGACTCAAATATATTTAATTTGATAGGTTGTACACCATATAACTCTTTATATATCCCGAGATATGAGCTTCTAAATCGGCTCCATGAAATTAGAAAATTTCTGGAGAAACTGCTCCACCAGTCATCTTTAATCAATCATAACTTTCCCTACAAAAGTCCAAATTACAATTTCTTTAGCTTTCTGGATACTAGATACGAAGGGATACAACTTTTGTTTTTGAATAATCTCAACATTTCTTGTAGATAAAAAGATATAGGCCTCCGAAGTACGCTCCACGATTGCAGTTCAAAGACCTGTAGAAAATTGCAGCAGAAATTTCTGTAGCTTTTTCTTTTCTTTTTGGTCCGAATTTCATTCCGTTAACCTTCCGAAATCCACCCGAGGCGCTCAGGACCTTAACCAATTATATCAACATCTCCCACAATATCATTCAAACTTGTCCCAACCTTCGAAACACCCAAAATAACATCAAAACATCAAATCATCATCGGATTCAAGCCTATGAATCTCACGAACTTCCAAATTCCATTTTTGATCAAAAACTCAACCAAACCACGTCCGAATGACCTCAAATTTTGCAGATAAGTCCAAAATGACATAACGAAGCTACAGCAACTCTCGGAATTCCATTCCGACCCTCGGATCAAAATCTCACTTATCAACCGGAATTCGCCAAAATACTAACTTTGCCAATTCAAGCTTAATTCTACACCGGTCATCACAAAAATATTCCGGACACACTCCTAAGTCCCAAATCACCTAGAGAAGCTATCGGAATCATAAAATTCGCATTTCGAGCTCTCTAACACATAAGTCAATATTCAGTTGACTTTTCCAACTTAAGCTTCCTTAAAAGAGATTAAGTGTCTCAAACCTTACCAAAATCATTCCGGAATGACTTCAAATTTTGCACATAAGTCACATTTGACATTACGGACTTTCCCCATCTTTTGGAACCGCATTGTGACCCCGATATCAAAATTTTCACTTCCGGTCGAATTTTCTCAAAAACCTTCAAATTTTTATATTTAGCCAAATGACTTCAAAATGACCTCCGGACATCTGAATTCACTTCCGATCGCGCTCCCAACTCCAGAATCACCATACGGAGCTATTCCCAGACTCAGAATCCCAAACGGACATCTATAACACTGAAATGCCTTCCAACCCAAATTTATGAAATTCTTCTAAAGTACTAACTTTCACAATATACGCTGAAATGCTCACGGTTTACCCAAAACCAAATCCGGACATACGCCCAAGTCCGAAATCATCATACGAACATGCTGGAACTTTCAGATCCCAAATTCGAGGTCGTTTACTCAAAATTCTAATCCTAGTTCATTTCTTCAATTTTAAGCTTTCAAAATGAGAATTTCCATTTAGATTTGACTCCAAACTTCCTGAATTTTAATTCTGACCATACACACAAGTCAATATACCTGAGATGAAGCCGCTCATGGCCTCAAACTGCTGAATGATGCGCCGGAGCTCAAAACGACCGGTCGGGTCGTTACAATTTTCCAAGAGGAAAAGAAGTTTAATTGTGAGTAACAAGGTTGATGGTGATGGAATGTTTTACCGTTGGTCGTGGCAGTTCCCATAAAACGGGGATCATAAGACTCTATGATGAAAAAGATGAAAGGAAGTTTTATTCTCAACTTTCTTCCAAGTCTGATCCGTAAAAGCTTAATGGAATTGGTGATATTTATTCAGATTCGGACAATGATTTGAGTGACAAAAGTATGGAAATGCTAATAAAAAGAATTAAAGGTAAAATATTTTTCTTGGAAGAGTAGGATGCTTCACGTTCATGCAGAGTTCAGCATCCTTCTCTACCAAGAAAAATGTTTTACCTTTAATTCTTTTTATTAGCATTTCCATACTTTTGTCACTCAAATCATTGTCTGAATCCGAAGAAATATCACCAATCCCATTAAGCTTGTACGGATCAGACTTGGAAGAAAGTTGAGAATAAAATTTCCTTTCGTCTTTGTCATTATTGAGTCTTATGATCCCCGTTTTATGGAAACTGCCACGACCAACGGAAAACATTCCATCACCATCAACCTTGTCACTCTCAATTAAACTTCTTTTCTTCTTGGAAAATGAAGTAGAGAATTCCTCTATAACCTCTTTTATCTACTTAAAAAATGTTAAATTCTTACCTACACCATCACTATTTGAAACACATGTCATTGCCTTCTCATCATCATTGTCGCTAATGAGAACAACAATTGATCAAAGACACACCCTGTCAGGTACTGTATCCAAGTTATTCTCTGTATCCAAGTTCATCCCGAGTAATAGTACCACGAGGATAATCACCAAAGCCACCAGACAGCTTTATGATGCCAATGAAGTAAGATGATCTATTCAATGAAACTCGTATTGTTAAGAAGAAGAAAGAGACTGATTCAGAAAGGTTGGTCGAGGGACGAGCCTCGACTATACATGTAAGTTTTTTACTTTTTATTAAGTATTTTGATTTACTTTTATATAAATCTGAAATACTAATTCAATATAATTTTTCTTATAGGTTCGCTTCACAGCTGATGTGGTGGAATTCATACGCAGTCAGCCACCTAATGAGTCGGGCAAGGCAATCCAACTTTCGGACGAGGATGCTGAAAGAACACTCCTTGAGTACTTTATATACTTTGAATTAGACAATAGAACCAGTTTTCGAATGGGATTGTAATAAGCGTTAACTTAGTTATGTTAGCTTAATGTGTTAGTTCTATTGAACTTTATACTTTGTTGCTTTTAATTGTTGTTGTTGTTGGCATAAAATGCCTGTTTAGGATTTTTGGTAAGTTGGCAGGTGGTGTAGCTGCCAAAACAGGCAGTTTCTTCCAAAAATATACCAAGAAAAGCGACCAACTTTGGTCTCTAGTTGGACGCTTTTCACTTAAAAAAAATAATTTTCTGGGCAATAGCGACCAACCTTGGTTGCTACTTAACCCAGATTTCTCAAAAAAAGTGACCAACTTTGGTCGCAATTCCATTTTAAAAAAACAATTTCTGGAAATATTGCGACCAAAGTTGGTCGCTTATAATTTTAAAAAAATTAATTCTTGCAGTTGGAGACCAATTTTGGTCGCTTATTTTAATTTGTTTTTATAAAAATTAATAATAAAGCGACCAACTTTGGTCTCTATTTTACAGATTTTTAAAATATAATATTTTTGCAGACCAAAGTTGGTCTCTTTTTTATGATTAATAATAAATAAATAAAAATGTAATTTACATTTGGAGACCAACGTTGGTCGCCAAATTTATATTTTTAAAATAATATAGCGACCAACGTTGGTCGCTACTTTCTTTACATGAATATTTGGTCCTTTTACCTTAGAGACCAAAGTTGGTCGCTAATTAGCGACCAACTTTGGTCCCTAAGGTAAAGGGACCAATTTAATATCGACCAGCCTATTTTGGTCGCTATTTGGTCGCTTTTTGGCCAATAAGCGACCAACTTTGGTCGCTTTTTGTGATCACTTTTTTCCGGATTTCTAATAGTGAATCTAGTTTCTAGTTGGTATATAATAGTTAGTTTTTTTTCCTTTTGATAGGAATAAAGAGATCTTGTGCCGCAATGCTAAGTATATATAGCTTTTCTTGACTTTATCGTGCCTTGAGAGCAGTGAGTGCCTTAGTTGTGATGCTTAGGCTCATTTCTTGACTCGTGTGTAAGTGTCTTAAAATGTTTGATTTTGATTATGCTTAACTGCTATGACTAGAGAGTCGGGATAGATCCGATCCAGAGTGAGTTATGTGCCAATATGTGTGTGAAGTTATTGTTGATATTTTGTGCATGTCAGTTGTTGTCTAGAACTTACCCTCTATGTGTGCAATGCGAAATTGTAGTCTTATTAGGTCTAGTAAGTCATAAAGACATTTCTTTGTTGAGCTTGATATATGTCTTTTTACCCACATAATTATATGTATCCTAGTTAGCCCTGTTGAGCCTATAATTCTATTTTTCTTTAGCTACTATATTACCAGCCTGGCCCTTTTATTTGAATTGGCCATCTGCTTGAACTTTCTACCTCTCTTGAGCACTTGAAATTGTTATGAGCTTGTTAAATATAAGCGGAGGTGTGGTTGGATTTTTTAGTAGAATTATAGAAAAAGGAGAAAGGTACACTATTTTGAAAGAAAAAAAGTGAGAGCCACTTGTAGGGAATTGAAAAAAAGAAGATGAAAAAAATTGCGTGAAAACGAAAAAAAATCTCAACGTAGAAAGAAATTTGAAAAGGGGTTGGTGTTTGTATATATTAGAAAATTTTGGTCCTTACTAGTGGTAACTCTTGCTTTATTTGTGCTTAAAGAATTGGGAGCTTGGTGATAGTATTTTATGATGGTTGGGGTGTGTTACAACACAAGTGTGAGGTCTGAATTGTTATGCATTTGTATTAAATTGCTTAGGGATGTGTAGTCACTATATCCAAATGTATCATACCCATCTTTGTGATGACCCAAAATGTCATCTTTAAATTAAATAATCATCTCGATGTTTTAATACCTTGAAAAAAAAGAGCTATCAATAATTTCTCGACTTGCGTGCGCAGTCTGTAGAATTTTCCGGAAGGTTTTTTTATGAAAAATAGATTAAATTATGAATTAGTGCTTTAAAACTCAACTGAGTTGACTTCGGTCAACATTTTGAGCAAACGAACCCGGATCCAAGTTTTGACCATTCCGATAGTTTCGTATCGTGATTTGGGACTTGATCATATGCCCGAAATCGAATTCAGAGGTCCCTAGATCAAATTATCGCCATTTAACGGAATCTAGAAATCTAAGGCTAAAGATTTCTTAAGTTTGACCGGAGATTTGACTTTTGAGAAAACGACCCTGGAATGGAATTTTGATGATTCAAATAGTTTTGTATGGTGATTTTGGACTTAGGAGCATGTTCGGATTTGGATTTGGAAGTCCGTAGGACAATTCGGCGTATTTTGGCGAAAGTTGGAAAATAGAAGATTTTTGGAAAAGTTTGACCGAGAGTTGACTTTATGATATCGAGTTCAGAATCCAGTTTGAAATTTTTTATAGCTTCGTTATGTCATTTATGACTTGTGTGCAAAATTTGATGTCAATCAGACTTGATTTGATAGGTTTTTACATCGAATATAGAAGTTAGAAGAATTGAAAACTCATAATTCGATTCATGGCGCGATTCGAAAATTTAGTGTTGTTTAGCGTGGTTTAAATCCTCGACTAAGTTTGTATTGTATTCTGGGACATGTTTCCATATTTGGTTAGAGTCCCGAGGGGCTCGAGTGAGTTTCGGAGTGGTTTCGGACCATTTTTAGGCCAATTTAACTTGCTGGATTCATGGCGCGATTCGAAAATTCTGATGCGAGGAGCATAATTTGGAAGCTTATATCTAGCAATCTATAAGGAATCTGAAAATGTACAAAACATAAAAGTTGTAGCCCTTGCATTTTAGTTTCCAGAAACTTTAACCATTAAGCATTTTGATATTTATACAGAAAGTTATGATCGATTAAATGGACTTTTAGTGACGGATGGGCAGAAACTTAAGGACCAAAAATACTCATTTTCTTCATTTTTGTTTTGGGATTTTTGGAGCTTGGTTCTTGGGCGATTTTGAGGTGTTCTTCACGATTTCAACTCAAGTAAGTGTCCTATACTCGAAAGTGTTTATATTACATAAATCCATGATTATTTTCATTGTTTAATTCGGATTTAAATGGAAGAAAATCAAGATTTTTCCAAAATCTTCCTAAAATGAAAATTTTAGATTTGGAGGTCGAGTTGTTATTGGAATTTGATAAAATTTGTATGGATGAACTCGTGGTTGAATGGGTTGTCGGATTTTGTGAGTTTTGTCGGGTTCTGAGACGTGGACCCCATGGGCAAATTTTTAGTACAATTTCGGATTTTTAATGAAAAAATGTAGAATTTCATATGTAATTAATTCCTATAAATTTTATTGACTGAATCTAATTGTTTATGACTAGATTTGAGAATTTCGGGCACGAATTCGCGAGGCAAAGGCTTGTTGCAATTTTGAATTGGTTGCAAAGCGAGGTAAGTATTTGGTCTAACCTTAGCTTGAGGGATTAGGAGTTGTGTCCTATTTATTATGTGTTATTTGTTGAGTACGACGTATAGGCATGGTGACGAGTATCTATACATTGGTGTCAAGCATGCCCATGAGTCTTATACTTTGATTAATGTGACTCCGTTTCGTATTGTATATGCTCTATATGATAATTTCTATTAAGGAATAAGACTTGTTGAAGTATTATTGCTAATTGAACATGGTAGAGCGTTGACTCAAGTTGAGAATTTAATTGTTGAACATTGTATAGCATTGGCTCAAGTTGAGAATTGAATTGTTGAACATTGTAGAGCATTGGCTCAAGTTGAGAATTGAATTGTTGAACATTGTAGAGCATTGGCTCAAGTTGTGAATAGAATTGGGAAGTAATCGTGAAAGAAGAAAGGAGAGAGAGAATCATGATATTGTCTTCCTTGCCGGGATGTTATTGTTTTGATGTTGTTTTCCTTGCCGGGATTTGATTGTTGTACTATTGTTCCCTTATCGAGATTTTATTGTGATTTCATTTATTTCCTTGCCCTTACTTCTTGTGATTGTTGTTTGGGTGAGGAAGAATGTTAAAGCACGAAGGGTGATGCCGTGTATGATTTTTTGAGGAAGAGTGTAAAGCACGAAGGGTGATGTCGTGCCGCACGATGTACAATTTCGTGCCAATTATATTGATTTTATGGTAAGGAAGAGTGTAAAGCACAAAGGATGATGCCATGTAGTTTATATTGATTCTTATGGTGAGGATGAGAGTAAAAGCAGGAAGGGTGATGACGTGCACTTGTCCTTGATTTTTCATGATTCTAATTGAGTTATGTTGTCCTGTACGTTTATTTACTGATTTTCCGTTATTACTTGATTTTATTTCGATGTTATAGATTCCCTTACCCTATTTGCCTTGTGTTTGTTGCTTGGGTGAGGAAAAGTGTAAAGCACGAAGGGTGATGCCGTGTATTGTTTTGGTGAGAGAGTGTTAAAGCACGAAGGGTGATGTCGTGCACTTTCTGTTTGATGTGTTTACTTGTTATTAACAATTCAAGTGTATTAATTGTTTAGATCTCTTTACTGTTGTGATCCTTTGTGTTGGGATCCATAGTGTTTATAATACCTCACCTTATTTTATTTTAATATGTTCAATACTTCAAATTTCAAGATTGTTACATTTTTAACTCAATTGATTTCTCAACTAAAGTTTCCTTAAACTGTTTGAGGTTGTACTTTACTTAAAAAGGAATTTCTATTATGTTTTAATTTATTAATTTCTCGTATTAAAGGTAATGATTCCTTCGATAATGTACTTTAATTGAAAATGGTATTTTCTTTATCAAATGATTTCTAAAAATAACTTCATCTTTTCTTGTTGATTTCCTAATTGGGTTGGAAGTTGTACTCTACTTTATGTTAAGTGAATGAGGCTCCTTGAACATTCTTAATTGTATTGGGTTATGGAACCTATGAGCTGAGAAATATGAGAATATTGTCGTACAATGTGTGACAGAAATATGTGGGCACAAGGTGCCGGGGAAAATATTATGGTTTTCTTTAATGGCACGTGAGTTGTCCGTGCGGTTGTGACATAAATATGGGCACGAGGTGCCATGAAAATATGAAAGTGGGCTGAGACCTATATTATTTATGATTATGAAATGAGGTGTCACAAGGTGACCTTTACTCGAAAGAATTATATTCGAAAGATGATTATCTGAAAGATATTTATTTGAATAAAATATATTCGAAATATATTTATTGAAAAGCATATTATCTTAGAGATTATTACTTGAAGGATTTATAGGCGAAAGATTTATATTTGAAGGACTTGATTAATTGATTGCACTTGTATTTATTATTTGTTGAGAAACATTTATGGTGTTCTCGTTGTCTGCTATTTATATCACTGGTTTATATCACTGGTTGATCATTGTTGTCATCATTGTTATCTGCTTCCTATTATTTTTGTACGCTATATTGCACAGGTTTATTTGGTAGTCCGGTCCTAGCCTCGTCACTACTTCGCCGAGGTTAGGCTAGGCACTAACCAGCACATGGGGTCGGTTGTGCTGATACTACACTCTGCACTTTTTTGTGCAGATCCCAATGCTGTAGATTTCGGACCGCAGTGAGATTGATGTTTCTTGTTCATCAGGCGACCCGAGGTAGTCCTGTAAGCGTCCGCAGGCCTTGGCATCTCCTTCTATCTACTATTCCTGTTTCTTTCATGTATTTCCGGAGACAGTGTTGTGTTTATTTCTTTCAGACCTTTATTTGTAGTACTCCTAGGTAGCCTGTGAAGTTATGACACTAGTCTTGGGTAGATATGTTATGGATTGGTATTATCAGTATTATTAAAACTTTACAATGCAACCTTCCACTTATTCAATTCTGTTGTTATCTAATTGTTGGCTCTTAACTGTTATCGGATTAAATATGGAAATAAGGTAAATAGTTCAGTTGGTTGGCTTGCCTAGCTTTCACTAGTAGGCGCCATCACGACTCCCGAGGGCAGGAAATCTGGGTCGTGACAAGTTGGTATCAGAGCCCTAGGTTACATAGGTCTCACAATTCACAGACAAGCTGTCACGACCCAAACCCCGCTCCGGTAGTGATGACGCCTCTCATGAAGACAAGGCCAGCCAACAAACCCATATCACCTTTTCAAAAATAGTTAAACATTAACAAACTGTTTCAATACGATTTAACGATATAATTAACGAAAGCACAACCCGACACAGCCCTAACCGGGGTGTCACAAGTCACAAGCATCTACTAGGGTATAAATACAACTGAAATCCTGGAGTGTACAAATACAGACTAATGAAATGAGGAGAGAGAAAAGTAGTGCTGCAAACGCCGAAAATTACCTTGCTAAACCCTGATGACTTTGCCTTCGATCAGCCAAAACATACCCGTTTAACTAAAATTACACAATCCAATCTAGCCCATAAATCATAGAACCACATTTTCACTTCTGAAACCATCAATACGATCAAAACGTCACACCTATACTTTGAATAGACCCGAACTAGTTGTAGTAACCCATACCTGCAACCTGGGGAGCAATCCCATGATATACCATATAACTCTCACAGCAATAACTTCTATTCACAGCAGCTGCCCATAACAACCAAATACCGATAGAAAACCTTTTATCAGCTAAAGTCTCATTCCAACACTTTCATATACTGCCAACGATAAATGAAACACGCAATAAACCATAATCATTTCTCAGATCAACCATTCATGAAGCCATTTCTCCTCTGGCAATTACCATTGCAAATTTTTTTTTGAATCAAACATCGATGTTTACCCATCAAACATGCTGAAATCGAATCCGTTTATTTACATTAATAATCCCAACGATTTCCTCTGACCCAACACACTACCCTGGTGATATGTCACACCAATAGAGGCTTAAGCCACATCTAGCATAATACGCGCACCAATAAGCAACGGTCCGAACATACTCAAATCATGAAAATGACTAATATGAAAGAGTTGTACCTCAAGCTCACCAGTACCACCACAACACAGGGTTGAGAACCTGTCTCACATCATAGAATAGGACACACGAATCTAACCCACAAGGTCATATCTCCACATAGCTTCGCTACAATGCGCGATCCTATCCAAACACTGCTGCACATGGGACACCTCAAGTCACTATGCTCGAAATTGACAACCACGCACAATTTGACGTCTGGAACCAAAGCAAATCATTACACCAACAGTGAAACAAGTAACATATACCACGCAAACCCGATAGGACGTAGCCGATACACCATTCACCGAGCAACACCTGATTACTCATCCCGCTCGACTTCCACTATGAACCCCATTAGAACCGCACCATATGTGCCCATAACCAATAAATTATAATGTCTCGCAACACAGAAAGGCAACTCATAGATCTCCCCAGATTACTAATAAGCTCAATAATGGTCGAATCAACCTATCTTTGAACAATACAATTCTCGGCCAACCAAGCCGACTCGAGCTAGAACACACATCCACATTGGCTTGCCAACAAACTCCTTACCAAGGAAGCCTAAAGCCGCTCCTTCAAATACCATAACTCCTACCGGAGCCATACGATACGGTGCCCGGCATCGCATAAATATCTAAATCCACAACCTCGCCCGACGACATGCCCGGCTACAAGAAACGCTTCCGGAAAGTCCCTCAACACCGGAACTGATTCAATGGTAGATACCTTTGCACTGACATCCATCACGAAGGCCCAATTAAGAAAAGCAATCCTTCCTAGCCGTCCGCTGGGTGTATGAAATATTGACCACTCCACTAGAACATAACCTGACGCACATCGCTACTCAACCTTTAGCCTTTCCAACCTAGCCCATAATGCAATAGTCCAGAATAACCCAACATTGAGACGATCAGTCTAAATCCCCAACATTACATCCAAAATCTAACATACCAAGCAAAGAAAGATCCACTCGAGCCTCCTAATCTCGATAGTCACTAAACAGTGTTGATACACACGATCTACAATCACAACATAGCCTGAATATGAGAACTTCCGTCTCCACGTCCATACGACACATGAATCACCATATCCTATCCCAATTTTGCCGTCCGAATATATGCCACACCTCTAATACCAAATCATTCCACTATAGATACTCTAAAATTTCCCTGTGCTACCAAGCAAACCCGAATATCACCAGTCGATCTAAAAAGAAGGTGTCGTAATACTACCAAAGTGCTATCAACTTAATAACATTGCCCTTTTACTAAAACATAGACTCTCGTCAAATCATTTCCAATTAGTAGTACCATTTCCTTAATCATGTGAGGCTACCCATTTCCTAAGAGTTTTATGAACTTCCTTTCAGAACTGAACTGTAACTCATCTAGCCAAGAACTTCCATTGATCCCATCTAGAAGAAAAATCATTACATATCCTATGCTTCTCACACTCGGAGAAATTGCACCTCTCAAACCACGGTAGAAATCAACAAGAACTCTCCCAATTCCATTTGCACAAATTCAACTGCCAGGACTGAATCCTTCTAACTAGACCAAGCTAAGCAAGCCATCAAAACCCAAGAGCATTGTTGTAAAATAGCTGTAGGAACTCATTACCTCGAACACACACAAGGAATTAATCATATCCTTACCATACCGATTTGGTCTACTATCAAGATACCCCATCTATCTAAATTCCTTCTGATTCATCTTCAACTTGATATTCCTTCTTGCTGTAGCACCACAATTTCCTCAACCTAGGCTTGTCACACGAAACCCAAGCATAAAGCTACACTGTCTAAGGCTCCTAAGTCGTTGAATACTCTTTAAGTGTTCCCCAAAGCCATTACCTTCACCTTCCCGATACTGATATATAGAATCCCATAATTAATATAGAAAATACCACAAGTCTTGCCATCTTCCACTGAAAACTCAGTTTCTATCCATAAGTACAACTTAGAAGCCTCCAATTATTGGATGTAGAGTTTTGAAAACAATAGGACCATTCTCTAGAGTCATCCACACTACTCAAACCGTAGTTAGATTGATTAAACGAACCGAACAACCTGTGCTTCATTAGCACTCCGATACTGCAGAATGTGACCTCATTCCAATATAACCAAGAAACTTCCTGCTCTATGCACCGAGCATTCGTTACCAACCACAGCTCAAGTCATTCCCCGATTCTCGTACACCCATAAATCATAACATAGCCTTTATTGAAATTTCCTTTACTCGAGCCACAACTGATTTACAAATACGGCTCGAACTGGAACCATTAGAGCACATAATCATGCAATCAACTATTCAATAGCGGACTCCCCCACTTGGCTCGAAGCCATAGATCAACACACGCTCAATAACTCATAACGATTATACTCTATTGATGTCATGATACAATAATGTGATTAAACTCAAATCTTTTATAAGCTTGTGAAAACACATATCATCTAGAATTTTAATTCTTCTGAAAATTTCGCATTCTACCCTCGTAACAATTACACACACTCACTAAGCGACCCAATTTAAGTTACAACACATATCCTTCACTCGCAAATCTAACAGACACATAAGGATCGTACAACCTCAGAACACTTCGCATGAGATAACCCACCTTCTTCACCTTAAACTAACATTTATGTATACCTTCCACTGTCATAACCATTACGCAGTCACTTAGTCTTCCTGAGTTTGAACTCATATCGCAACATGAAATTTACTTCACTCCTAACTAGGACACATGAAAAGACACTTTGCACACCCATAACTCGGGGCTATACCTCAAATCAAGATAGATACATCTCGCAGTACTAACATAGACATCACATAGTTATCTAGCCATTACTCCCACTAATAGGGACACTACCGAACATATAAGTTCAAAAATACTTGCTCACACAATCATCACCTCGATGCTCAAGCCATATGCAAATATTCGGCCTGAAGTCCTCCAGACTGGCCCAACATCACACTCACAAAGATCACATCTCGCCCCTCGATCGGGGAATCACAAGCCATCAAGGCACATCTGATATTGAGCGCTCATGCGTATATACGAACGCATGGAATGAATTCAAAGAGTTAAATTTCAAGCTGAATCAAAGGATGCACGATAAGAATTTAAGAATGTGAAGTTTTCCTAAAGGTTCTGCAACCTCTCGAGGATAAATACAGACGTCTCCATACCGATCTGCGAGACTCTACTAAACCTGCTCATTACTCGTGAGACATATGTAACATAGGCTCTGATACCAACTTGTCACGACCCAAACCCCACTCCGGTCGTGATGGCGCCTCTCGTGAAGACAAGGCAAGCCAACAAACCCATATCGCCTTTTCAAAAATAGTTAAACATTAATAAACAGTTTAAATATGATTTAATGATATAATTAACGAAAGCACAACCCGACACAGCCCTAACCAGGGTGTCACAAGTCACGAGCATCTACAAGGGTGTAAATACAACTGAAATCCTGGAGTGTACAAATACAGACTAATGAAATGAGAAGAGAGAAAAGCAATGCTGCGAACGTCGGCAGCTACCTTGCTAAACCCTGATGACTCTGCCTCCGATCAGCCAAAACATACCTGAATATGCACACAAGGTGCAGGGAGTAATGTGAGTACTCCGACTCAGTGAGTAATAATAATAAATAAAGACTAAAGGCAAGAAATCACGCAAAAACACAAGGTATTCCATACTGAAGTAGTAAAATCACTTTAAACAGTAAAGCAGTGAGAAATCAAGTGAAAGTCCCTTTTTTCAATAAGTAAAGCAAGTAGTTTACAAGTGAGTAACAAAAATGATAGAAATGTAAACAGTCCCTCGGGCAAAACATGTACAACAAACCGCCCCTCGGGCATAATATCAACAGAACCAGCCCCTCGGGCTCAATATCAGAACAGTGTCAGCCCCTCAAGCTCAATATCAGAATAGTAACAGCCCCTCGGGCTCAATATCAGATCAGTAACAGCCCCTTGGGCTCACTCTCAGAATAGTATTAGCCCCTCGGGCTACCTCACAATCACTCATATCAGCCCCTCGGGCATAGTATCAATCACTCAGAACAATAGGTACCCGCGCTCACTATGGGTGTGCAGTCTCCGGAGGGGCCCCTTACGGCCCAAGTGCTATATCAAGCCACCTCGTGGCATCATCACTCAGCATATCCTCACATCACTCAAGCCACCGCGTGGCATATAAAGTATCTCAGGCCATCGGCCTCATATCAATCGACCTCACATCACTCAAGCCACCTCGTGGCATAAATAGTATCTCAGGCCCTCGACCTCATATCACTCAGCATATCCTCACATATGGCCCTCGGCCTCACTCAGCCTGGAAATCATCATAAGCCCCTCGGGCATTTGTAAAATAGTAGTTCTCAGCCCAAAATACCATTTAGAAATATCATTTGAGTTTCCAAATCTGCATAAAAATGGCTGAGTTTGTAAAACAATAATTATCAACAGGACTGAGTTTAAATATAAGTCAAAACAGTGAGGAAATAATGATAAAAATTCCCAAAGGATTCAAATAATTGGCACGAAGCCTAAGTATGGCAATCAGCCCAAATCATGATGATAACAAATAAGTTTCAATCAAATATGCGGTAAAATCATCAATCGGGATGGACCAAGTCACAACCCCGGTAGTAAAAGACCCCGCGCTCATCTTCCAGCGCGTGTCTCACCTCAATATAGCACTACGATGTGCAAATTTGGGGTTTCAAACCCTCAGGACATCATTTACAGTCATTACTCACCTCAAACCGACTAATCCTCTAGCTCGCGATGCCTTTGTCTCTCAAATCAACCACCTAATGCCTCGAAACTAGCCATAATAATTCGATTCAGTTAATAAAAATTATAGGAATTAATTCCATATGAAATTCTACATTTTCCATTAAAATCCGAAATTGCACTCAAAATTCGCTTGTGGGGCCCATGTCTCAGAACCCGACAAAAATTACGGAATATGAAACCTCATCCAACCGCGAGTCCAACCATACCAATTTTACTAAAATCCGACGTCAACTCGACCCTCAAATCTTCAAATTAAACCAAGAGGGTTTTCAAGATTTTCCCAACTAAAATCATCAATTTAATGCCAAAACTAGTAATAGATTCGGGTAATCTGACCAAAATTAAGTTAAGAACACTTACCCCGTTATTTTCTTTGAAAATCTCCCGAAAATTGCCTCTCCCCGAGCTCCAATTTGGTAAAAAAAATGGGACGAAGTCCCATTTTCAGAACTCAACATTCTATCTAGAATTTCTGTGGTTATTGTTCACGTATTTTACCGTTCACGGTACTGTTCATGGGTACTGTATTCGGGGGGTACTGTTTATATGTACTGTACATGGGTATTGTACATGGATACTGTTCATGTTTACTGTACATGGTACTGTACACGGATACTATTCACGCAGGTGCGGTTACTGTTCACATGTGCGAAAAATGCAGAAACTGCCTAGAAAATTGCAGCAGCTTTTCTTTTTACTAAAAAGGCTCTAACTCCATCATACGAACTCGGAATTAGATGATTCTTGTTCCTATGAGTCAAAAATAATAATACGAACATATCCCTTCAGTCGAAACGCAATTGCTCAGTTCAATACCTATTTCACTCGTTAAATAATTAAATCATGTTTCGTGTCAAAAACCCAATCGCGACTTGATGAAATTAGACCAAACTTTCCAGATCAGTCCTATAATTCATTGTCAAAATTCCGGAAGTCTCGAAATCAAATTTTGATCTCTAGAACTAAAAATGGACCTTTGGATCATTACATGCTTATGTTCAAAACGGCAAAAATCTTCCAAAACATATCCGAGCCTCATGGAACCCCGACCAAACATGTCAACATACCCCATAACATAATTCAATCCTAGCTCATATACAAATAAGTCAACTCTTAGTCAAACCTTTCAAATTCAAAGCTTTCAACTGAGACTGTTCCTTCAAATTCATTCTGATTTTTCCTGAAAACCAAAACCAACGATCTACATTAGTCATAATACGTTACACGGGGCAAGTCATGCCCGGGAACTAGCAATCAAAGTGCAAAACTTCAAAATGACCGGTCGGGTCGTTACACAAGCTTAGTAGAGTCTGAGGGATCGGTACGGAGACGTTTGTATTTATCCCCAGAGGCTACAGAGTTAGGAAAAGTTTCACTCCCATTCTTCTCTGTCGTGCGATTTTGTTCTCGCATTGCTAAATTGAAACATCTACTCTTGTCCTTTCAAGAATGGCGAAGTCACGTTGTCACGACCCAATCCCCGAACCCGATCGTGATGGCACCTCTAGTGAAGACAAGGCCAGCCAGACCAAAATGGAACACCTCTTTTAAATAGTTAATCATCATAAACAGTAATAACATATAATATAATGCTCATAAATTGCGGAATTTAACGATAATAACAGTAGGAACCATCCTGACACAGCCCAAACCGAGGTGTCACAAGTCATGAGCTACTACAGAATCTGCTATAGGTCTACGAAGTACGGAATCCGATACAACAGTTTGAAGAAAACATAAATGATAGAGGATAAGAGAGACAAGGGGCTGCGGACCTCAACAACTACCTCGTAACTCCAAATCATTGCCTAGCCTGGAAGGAATCAGCGCTCAGGTGCAGCTTTGCTATACCCGAATCTTCACACACGGTGCAGGGAGTAATGTGAGTACTCCGACTCAGTGAGTAATAATTACAAATAATGGTTGAAAGTATGAAAACACGTAAAGGCATAAAGCAATTCCATATCAAGCAGTAAAATCACTTAAAGCAGTAAATCAGTGAAGAAATCAAATGATATTCCTCGTTATAACAAGTAAAACAGGTAATTAACAAGTAGAAATCCGCCCCTCGGGCATAGTATCAATCGCTCAGCATAGTATCAGTCCCTCGGGCTCACTCTCTGTACAGTATCAGCCCCTCGGGCTACCTCACAATCACTCTGCATAATGGTCAGCCATTATTACCTGACCAACTTTCATCAAACAGTGTCATTGTTACCACTATTTCAAATCACATGGGTACCCGCGCTTACTGTGGGTGTGCAGACTCCGGAGGGGCCCCTTACGGCCCAAGCGCTATATCAAGTCACCTCGTGCCACCATCACTCAGCATATCCTTACATCACTCAAGCCACTGCATGGCATAAATAGTATCTCAGGCCCTCGGCCTCATATCACTCAGCATATCCTCACATATGGCCCTCGGCCTCACTCAGTCCAGAAATCATCATAAGCCCCTTGGGCATTAGTAAAACAATAGTTCTCAGCCCAAAACATGATGTAGAAATATCATTTAAGTTTCAAATCTGAGTAAAAGTGGCTGAATTTGTAAACCAGTAAATATCAATAGGACTGAGTTCAAATAATAAGTCAAGTAGTGAGGAAACAGTGATAAAAATCCCCGAAGGGTTCAAATAGTTGGCACGAAGCCCAAATATGGCAATCAGCCCAAATTATGATGATAACAAATGAATTTCAGTCAAATATTCAGTAAAATCATCAATCAGGATGGACCAAGTCACAATCCTCAGTAGTGAAAGACCCCACGCTCATCATCAAGCACGTATCTTGCCTCAATATAGCATTACGATGTGCAATCCAGGGTTTCAAACCCTCAGGACATCATTTACAACCATTACTCACCTCGAACTGGCTAATTCTCTAGCTTAAAACGCCTTTGCCCCTTGAATTGGCCTCCACGCGCATCGAATCTATCCAAAATCAAAACGAATACGTCACAATATGCTAAGGGAACAAAGCCCAAGCGAAAACATTCGAAAAATATCAAAAAACTCGAAATTAGCAAAACTCGAACCCCAGGCCCACGTCTCGGAATCGGGTAAAATTTCCATTTTCAAAATCCTCATACCCTCACGAGTCTAACCATACCAAGATTATCCAATTCCGATACCATTTGGTCCTTCAAATCATCATTTTACATTTTTGAAAGGTTCCACAATTTTCTTCCCAAATTCCATCTCAAATCACGAATTAAATGATTAATTTAGTGATAGATTCATGTACTCTAACCAAATCTGAGTTAGAATCACTTACCCCGACCAATTTCTTGAAAAACCTTCAAAAAATCGCTAAAATTCGAGCTCTCTAGGTCAAAATATCAAATAAAATCCAAAACCTCGTATTTATAGAGTACCCCTCGGATTTTGACACCGCTAACCGCACAAAAATGACCGCGGTCCGTGCAAAACCAGCGGGGTCTGCGCAAAAACGACCTCGGCCACGCAGGTCTTTCTCTGCAGGGACAGGCTTTAGTGTTTTGGCCATAGCTTTCACTACATATGTCCAAATTGCGATATCTTTACCTTTCTGGAAACTAGACACGAAGGGCTACAACTTTCGTTTTTGAATCACCTAAAATTCCTTGTGGATAAACGATATGAGCTTCCGAAGTAGGACCAGCAACCTGCAGTTTTCACAACCGCGGCCGCGGACACCTTGACGCGGCCAGCGCGCCCAGCGCGAAAAGGACCGCGGTCCGCGCCAAAACTGCTGCTCCCTCCATTTTTCTAAGTTCCAGGGTGTCCTTACTCGCTCAAAACTCACCCGAAACACACCCGAGGACCCCGGGACCTCAACCAAAAGCACCAACGCATCCTAAACATTATTCAACCTCGTTCCAATCATCAAAACACCTCGACTAACACCAAAATCATCAAATCACATCGAATTCAAGCCTATGAATCTCAAGAACTTCCAAATTCCATTTTTTATCAAAAACCCAACCAAACCATGTCCGAATGACCTCAAATTTTGCAGACAAGTCCAAAATGACATAAAGAAGCTACAGAAACTCTCGGAATTCCATTCCGACCCTCGGATCAAAATCTCACCTATCAACCGGAATTCGCCAAAATACTAACTTTGCCAATTCAAGCCTAATTCTACATCGTACCTCCAAAACAACTTCCGATCACACTCTTAAGTCACAAATCACCTCCCGAAGATAAACGAACCATCAGAACTCACATCCGAACCCTCTAACATATAAGTCAATATCCGGTTGACTTTTTCCAACTTAAGCCTTCTTAAAAGAGACTAAGTGTCTCATTTCTTACCAAATCCTCTCCGAACTCGAACTAATCATCACGATCCCATAAAACACGGATAATGAAGCGTAAAGAAGCTGAAATGGAGGAAATGGAGTGGTAACTCATGAGACGATTGGCCGAGTCGTCACATCCTCCCCAACTTAAACAAACGTTCGTCCTCGAACGAGTCAAGAAACATACCTGAAGCCTCAAACAGATGAGGATAGTTGCTCCGTATCTCTCGCTCGGTCTCCCAGGTGGCCTCCACCAAGAACCGACCTCTCCACTGCACCTACACTGAAGCTATATAATTTGACCTCAACTTCCGAACCTGGCGACCCAAAATAGCTACTGGCTCCACATCAAAGGTCAAATCGTCATCCAACTGAACCGTGCTCAAGTCCAAAACATGAGACGGATCCCCAATATACTTCCGGAGCATAGAAACATGAAATACCGGATGCATATTCGACAGGCTGGGTGGTAAAGCAAGCGCATAAGCCACCTCCCCAATCCTCCGAAGCACCTCAAAAGGCCCAATGAACCGAGGACTCAACTTGCCTTTCTTCCCAAATCTCATAACACCCTTCATGGGCGAAACCTTCAACAGGACCTTCTCATCGACCATGTAGGACACATCTCGAACCTTCCGGTTCGCAAAACTCTTCTGACGTGACTGCGCTGTACGAAGCCTCTCCTGAATCACCTTCACCTTATCTAAGGCATCCTGAACCAAATCTGTCCCCAATAGTCTAGCCTCGTCGGGCTCGAACCAACCAACCGGAGATCTACACCGCCTCCCGTACAAAGCCTCATATGGATCCATCTGAATACTCGACTGGTAGCTGTTGTTGTAAGCAAACTCTACAAGTGGTAGAAACTTATCCCATGAACCTCCAAAGTCAATAACACAAGCACGCAACATGTCCTCCAATATTTGTATAGTACGCTCGGTCTGTCCGTCCGTCTGAGGATGAAACGCTGTGATCAACTCTACCTGAGTACCCAACTCTCTCTGTACGACTCTCCAAAATTGCGAAGTAAACTGAGTACCTCTATCTGAGTTGATAGAAACAGGAACGCCATACAACCGAACAATCTCCCGGATATAAATCCCTGCCAACCGCTCTGAAGAATAGGCAGTACACACAGGAATGAAGTGCGCAGACTTGGTCAGCCGATCCACAATCACCCAAATAGCATCGAACTTCTTCAAAGTACGAGGAAGTCCAACCACAAAGTCCATCGTGATTCTCTCCCACTTCCACTCGGGGATAACCATCTGCTAAAATAAGTCACCCGGTCTCTGATGCTCATACTTCACCTGCTGACAGTTGAGACACCGAGTTACACATCCCACAATATCTTTCTTCATTCTTCTCCACCAATAGTGCTGCCTCAAATCCTGATACATCTTCGCGGCACCCGGATGAATGGAATATCGCGATCTATGGGCCTTCTCCAAAATCAGCTCTCTAAGAACCTTCCACACTGGGTACACAGATCCGGCCCTGCATCCTCAACACACCATCATCACCGACGGTCACATCTCTGGTATCATCATGCTGAACTCTGTCCCTAAGGACAAGCAATTGCGGATCATCATACTGGCGCTCTCTGATGCGATCATATAAAGAATACCAAGAAACCACACAAGCCAACACCCGACTAGGCTCCGAAATATCCAACTTCACGAACCGATTGGCCAGGGCCTGAACATCAACCGCAAGAGGTCTCTCCCCAACTGGAATATGCCAAACTCCCCATACTCACTGCCTTTCGGCTCAAAGCATCGGCCACCACATTGGCCTTTCCCGAATGGTACAATATAGTGATATCATAATCCTTAAGCAACTCCAACCATCTCCGCTACCTCAAATTAAGATCCTTCTGCTTGAACAAATGCTGAAGACTGCGATGATTAGTGAACACCTCACAAGATATGCCATACAAGTAATGCCTCCAAATCTTCAATGCATGAACTATGACAGCCAACTCCAAATCATGAACGAGGTAGTTCTTCTCATGGGGTTTCAACTGCCGAGAAACATAAGCAATAACTCTACCCTCTTGTATCAACACACAACCAATCCCAACTCTTGAAGCATCACAATACACAGTATATGACCCTAAAGGTGATGGTAAAACCAGCACTGGAGCTGTGGTCAAGGCTGTCTTGGGCTTCTGAAAGCTCTCCTCACACTCGTCCGACCATACGAATGGAGCACCTTTTTGAGTCAACTTCGTCAAAGGCGATGCAATGGATGAAAATCCCTGAACAAACCGGCAATAATAGCCTGCTAACCCAAGAAAGCTATGAATCTCTGTGGTTGAGGACGGTCTGGGCCAACTCTGAACCGCCTCTATCTTCTTCGGATCAACCTGTATACCCTCGCTGGATACCACGTGCCCTAAGAAAGCCACTGAACTGAGCCAAAACTCACACTTGGAGAATTTTGCATAAAGCTTCTCCTCCCTCAGTCTCTATAACACAACTCTCAAATGCTCTGCGTGCTCCTCCTAACTACACGATTACACCAGGATATCATCAATGAATACAATAACGAACGATCCAGATAAGGCCGAAATACATTGTTCATCAAATGCATGAATGCTGGTGGGGCATTGGTTAGCCCGAAGGACATAACAAGAAACTCATAATGACCATATCTGGTCCTGAAAGCAATCTTAAGAATATCTGAATCCCTGATCTTCAATTGGTGATAACCCGAACGGAGATCAATCTTGGAGAACACCCTCTCTCCCTGAAGTTGATCAAATAAATCATCAATGCGAGGCAAAGAATACTTGTTCTTGATTGTTACTTTGTTCAATTGCCTATAATCAATGCACATTCTCATCGTGCCATCCTTCTTCTTCGCAAACAAAATCGGTGCACCCCAAGGGGACACACTAGGCCGAATGAACCCCTTATATAGGAGTTCGCGAAGCTGTTCTTTCAATTCCTTCAACTCTGCTGGTGCCATACGATATGGCAGAATAGAAATGGGCTGAGTGCCCGGCACCAGGTCAATACAAAAATCAATATCCCTGTCCGGTGGCATGCCCGGCAGGAAAATCCCTCACAACTGGGACAAAATCAATACTAGGAGTCTCAGATCCAACATCCCTCACAAATGCTAGATATGAAAGGCAACCCTTCCCAACCATACATTGGGCCTTCAAGAAAGAGATCACTCTACTAGGGATATAATCAGTCACACCACGCCACTCGATCTGCGGTACACCCTACATAGCCAAAGTGACTGTCTTAGCATGACAGTCTAGAATAGCACGATACGGAGATAGCCAATCCATGCCCAAAATAACATCAAAGTCCACCATGCTCAATAGCAATAAATCAACTCGGGTCTCCAGACCCCCAATAATCATAACACATGACCAGTACACATGGTCCACAACAACAGTATCTCCCACCGAGGTAGATATATGAATAGGTAAAGAAAGAAACTCTCGGGGCGTACCCAAATAATGAGCAAAATATGAGGACACACAAGAATAGGTGGAACCTGGATCGAATAATACCAAGGCATCTCTGTGGCAGATTGGAACAATATAGCTCTTAACCGTGCAATCAACTTAATTAATAGCAAACTCCCCAACTTGGATCAAAGCCATATAACAAAACGCACTCAATAAATCATAACGCACATACTATATTGTTGCTGTAATACCATAGTGAGATTGAACTCACTCCTTCATAAGCTTGTGGAAACACAAATCATCTGGAATTTTTAACTCTTATGCAATTCTTGTATTCACTCACACAACAGTTAAGCCCACTCTCTAGGCAGCACAATTTAGATTTCAATGCATATTCTTCACTTGTAAATGAGATCTTATAATAGACAACATAAGGATCACACCACCTTAGAACACTCCGCAGGAGATAACCCACCTGTTTTGCCTCCAATTAACATTTTGTATACCTTCCACCGTCATACACATTACACAGTCACTTATTCTTCCTGAGTCAAAAATCATACTGTAACATGAAATTTACTTCACTCCAGATAGGAGACATGAAAAGATTATTCACGCGCCCATAACTCGGGGCTACACATCTAATTACAATGGAAATCAAACACTTAATGGTTCATCTATCATCCAGCAGACCTTCCTCGCCACATCCGAGTCATATAGATACATCTCGTAGTACTGGCATACTTATCACGTAGCTATCCAGCCGTCATTCAAACCAATAAGGGAAATACCAAACATATAAGTTCAAAACACTTTCTCACACAATCAACAACTCGGTGCTCAAGCCATAGGCAAAGATCCGACCTCAAGTCCTCCAGACCGGCCCAACATCAACTCATAGAGATCACATCTCGCCCCTTGATCGGGGAATCACAAGCCGTTGATGCACATCTGATACTGAGCGCTCATACGCGCATATGAACACGTGGAAGGAATTTCAAGAGTTACTTTTCAAGCTGAATCAAAGACGCATGATAAGAGTTCAAGAATGTGAAGTTCTTTCCTAAAGGTTCTACAGCCTCTCGAGGATAAATACAGACGTCTCTGTACCGATCCACGAGACTCTACTAAACCTGCTCAAGACTCGTGAGACCTAAGTAACCTAGGCTATATACCAACTTGTCACGACCCAATCCCCAAACCCGGTCGTGATGGCGCCTCTCGTGAAGACAAGGCCAACCAGACCAAAACAGAACACCTCTTTTAAATAGTTAATCATCATAAACAGTAATAACATATAATATAATGCTCATAAATTGCGGAATTTAACAATAATAACAGCAGGAACCATCCCGACACCGCCCAAACCAGGGTGTCACAAGTCATGAGCTACTACAGAATCTGCTATGGGTCTACAAAGTACGGATCTGATACAACAGTCTGAAGAAAACATAAATGATATAGGATAGAGAGACAAGGGGCTGCGGACGTCAACAGCTACCTTGTAACTCCAAATCACTGCCTAGCCTAGAAGGAATCAGCGCTCAGGTGCGGACTCTACTATACCTGAATCTGCACACACGATGCAAGGAGTAATCTGAGTACTTCGACTCAGTGAGTAATAATTACAAATAATGGCTGAAAGTATGAAAACGTAAAGGCACAAAACAATTCCATATTAAGCAGTAAAATCACTTAAAGCGATAAATCAGTAAAGAAATCAAATGATATTCCTTTTTTAAAACAAGTAAAACAGGTAATTTACATGTAATTAACAAGTAGAAATCCTCCCCTCGGGCACAGTATCAATCGCTCAGCATAGTATCAGCCCCTCGGGCTCACTCTCTGTACAGTATCAGCCCCTCGGGCTACCTCATAATCACTCTGCATAATGGTCAGCCATTGTTACCTGACCAACTTTCATCAAACAGTGTCATTGTTACCACTGTTTCAAATCACATGGGTACCCGCGCTCACTGTGGGTGTGCAGACTCCGGAGGGGGCCCTTACGGCCCAAGCGCTATATCAAGCCACCTCGTGGCATCATCACTCAGCATATCCTCACATCACTCAAGCCACCGCATGGCATAAATAGTATCTCAGGCCCTCGGCCTCATATCACTCAGCATATCCTCACATATGGCCCTCGGCCTCACTCAGTCCAGAAATCATCATAAGCCCCTTGGGCATTAGTAAAACAGTAGTTCTCAGCCCAAAACATGATGTAGAAATATCATTTAAGTTTCAAATTTGAGTAAAAGTGGCTGAATTTGTAAAACAGTAGATATCAATAGGACCGAGTTCAAATAATAAGTCAAGTAGTGAGGAAATAGTGATAAATCCCCGAAGGGTTCAAATAGTTGGCACGAAGCCCAAATATGACAATCAGCCTAAATCATGATGATAACAAATGAATTTCAGTCAAATATTCAGTAAAATCACCAATCGGGATGGACCAAGTCACAATCCCCAGTAGTGAAAAACCCCACGCTCATCATCAAGCACGTATCTTGCCTCAATATAGCACTACGATGTGCAATCCGGGGTTTCAATCCCTCAGGACATCATTTACAACCATTACTCACCTCGAACTGGCTAATTCTCTAGCTCAAAACGCCTTTGCCCCTTCAATTGTCCTCCACGCACGTCGAATCTATCCAAAATCAGAACGAATACGTCACGATATGCTAAGGGAACAAATCTCAAGCGAAAACATTCGAAAAATATCAAAAACCTCGAAATTAGAAAAACCCGAGCCCCGAGCCCATGTCTCGGAATCGGGTAAAATTTACATTTTCAGAATCCACATACCATCACGAGTCTAACCATACCAAGATTATCGAATTCTGATACCATTTGGTCCTTCAAATCATCATTTTATATTTTTGAAAGGTTCCACAATTTTCTTCCCAAATTCCATCTCAAATCACGAATTAAATGATGAATTCAGTGATAGATTCTTGTATTCTAACCAAATCTAAGTTAGAATCACTTACCCCGACCAATTTCTTGAAAAACCTTAGAAAAATCGCCAAATTCCGAGCTCTCTAGGTCAAAATATTAAATAAAATCCAAAACCTCATAATTATAGAGTACCCCTCATATTCCAACACCGCTGACCGCGGTCCGCGCAACCAGCGGGGTCCGCGCAAAAACGACCGCGGTCGCGCAGGTCTTGCTCTGCAGGGACAGGCTTTAGTATTTTGGCCATAGCTTTCGCTACAGATGTCAAAATTGCAATATCCTTACCTTTATGGAAACTAGACACGAAAAGCTACAACTTTCGTTTTTGAATCACCTCAAAATTCCTTGTGGTTCAAACGATATGAGCTTCCGAAGTAGGACTAGCAACCTGCAGTCTTCACGACCGCGGCCGCGGCCACTTTGACGCGGCCAGCACTAGGCCAGCGCGCCCAGCGCGAAAAGGAGCGTGGTCCGCGCCAAAACTGCTGCTCCCTCCATTTTTCTAAGTTTTGGGGTGTCCGTACTCGCTCAAAACTCACCCGAAACACACCCGAGGCCCCCGGGACCTCAACCAAAAGCACCAACGCATCCTAAACATTATTCAACCTCGTTCCAATCATCAAAACACCTCGACTAACACCAAAATCATCAAATCACATCGAATTCAAGCCTATGAATCTCAAGAACTTCCAAATTCCATTTTTGATCAAAAACCCAACCAAACCACGTCCGAATGACCTCAAATTTTGCAGACAAGTCCAAAATGACATAACGAAGCTACAGAAACTCTCGGAATTCCATTCCGACCCTCAGATCAAAATCTCACCTATCAACCGGAATTCGCCAAAATACTAACTTCGCCAATTCAAGCCTAATTCTACACCGTACCTCCAAAACCACTTCCGATCACTCTTCTAAGTCACAAATCACCTCCCGAAGATAACCGAACCATCAGAACTCACATCCGAACTCTCTAACACATAAGTCAACATCCGGTTGATTTTTTCCAATTTAAGCCTTCTTAAAAGAGACTAAGTGTCTCATTTCTTACCAAATCCTCTCCGAACTCGAACTAATCATCTCAATCCCATAAAACACGGATAACGAAGCGTAAAGAAGCTGAAATGGGGGAAATGGAGCGGTAACTCATGAGACGATTGGTTGGGTCGTCACACACGTGCCGCTTCTTCAACTGAACAACATCACAGACCGGTGATAGATCAATTATGTCTTCGGAGGCTTTGCGGAGGTTGGATAGGTTTCACCAAGCTCTTCATTGCCTCTTTCAGCGGCGCATCTTTTGATGACCCGCGGGATTATCTTGACCGCTGCTATGAAGTATTGTAGAACGTGAGAATAGTCGAAAGCGATGGGGTTGATTTTGCTGTGTTTGAGATGAAAAGTAGAGGTAGTGGAAAGATAATGTATCTACTAGACCAGTTGTGGTTCCGACGAAAGATACAGACATATCAAGAGATCACCTAATGAATCATGTAGGGGTCAAGATGTTAGAGGTGGAGGTGAGACTCCTAGAGGTGGAGACCCAGTACATTGATATATTTTCTATGGTATGGCTGAGGTTGCTACCCAGACGGTATCGTTATAAGTACGGTCTCAAATTATTATAAAGTCAAAACTTCTTTAACTTGATTCGGTTTTGAGTATCGAGGAAAGTTCTCCTATTGTGCTCCACTTATGAGCGAGCTTCGTAATTCTTAAATCTACATATGTGAATATTTCTGTTGGGAGATTATATGGAAATAGCTATGTCTATCATTATGTGTTGGTCACTAAAAATAGTTGTGAGGATAAAAGTGACTTTTGTTAATCAATTCGATGAGTTTGATGTAATTTCTAAATAATTGATTTCTGTTGTAAATTATATGACCTACCGGTAAGAGGGATCATTGTATGTTGTGATTTTGTTTAACTGAAATTATTTGAATGAAGGAAGAAAGGAAATGGAAAATTTTAGTTGGCATAATATGCAAAATACTTGTGATTCAGAGTTGAGGATGAGATCCTCACATTTTTATATAATATGAAATATTTAAACCGGCTACAAGCTGCGGTGGATGTTATAAAAGGACGAGGTCCTGGGGGTGAAAAATTTATGTGTTTAAATTCTCCTTTCGTGAAATTAAATTTGTGCTATGGCACTTGTAGGGAGTCATGCCTATTAGGCTTATTTGAAAATTCTTGTATGAATATCTCTATGCATAATTTGCTAAAATTGTATTGTAACTATTGAGTTTTAGCCTACAAGGTGAGAGCCCAGGTGGCATTAAATTGTGACTCATTAATTCGGGTAAGTAATTATAAGATCTTCATGCCTTGTTGGTAGTAAACTAGAGGTTTGAAACGAAATTTTGGTAACATGAGGTTAATTGGCGATGTTGTAATGTATTATGAACAACCATTAAGACCAGAGATGTGGTTATGGTCATACATATGATGCATTTTATGTCAAGATATCATTGTGATAATGTCGTGCTTGTAATGCGGAGATTAGTATTATTGGTATATACTTTGTAGTGCGTTGTTGGGTTGTGGACATATTGTTAGGAGTTGTTTTGGTGTTACACTGACAGGTGGATAGGCCCAATTACAGGGGAGACTCTGTCGAAATTTCTAAAAAATTTGGGAGTTAGAAAAAAATTTGGGATATTGAGATGTGCAAAGAAAGAGATAAGTTACATTATGTGTTGGAGGACAGACTCTACTTCTCATTTGAGGATGACTGACCCGAAGTCGGGGAGAATGTAATACCCTGTATTTGATGGGTGTATAGGCACGAGTTGCTATAGCCAGTCGAGACTAATATCGTGTGTTGACGTGAAAATCGGACCTTTCTGGAAATCATTGGAGTGTAAGAAATTTGTTTCAAAGTTTACAAATATGGATAAAGGAAATAATCTCAATTGAAATGGTACTGTCGAACTTATGTCGAATGCAGTAATGTGGGATCAACCGCGAGTATACGTATAAAAGTAAAATCATCAATTTGGAAATGTCAGAATAATTCTTAGTACGTTCGAGGACGAATGTTTGTTTTAGAGGTGGAGAATGTGATGACCCAAAATGTCATCTTTAAATTCAATAATCATCTCGATGTTTTAAGACCTTGAAAAAAAGTGCTATAAATAATTCCTCGACTTGCATGCGCAGTCCGCAGAATTTTTCGGAAGGTTTTTGTATGAAAAATAGATTAAATTATGAATTAGAGCTTTAAAACTCAATTGAGTTGACTTCGGTCAACATTTTGAGCAAACGAACCCGGATCCAAGTTTTGACCATTCCAATAGTTTCGTATCGTAATTTGAGACTTGGTCATATGCCCGAAATCGAATTCGGAGGTCCCTAGATCAAATTATCACCATTTAACGGAATCTAGAAATCTAAGGCTAAAGATTTTTTAAGTTTGACCGAAGATTTGACTTTTGAGCAAACGACCCTGGAATGGAATTTTGATGATTCAAATAGTTTTGTATGGTGATTTTAGACTTAGGAGCATGTTCGGATTTGGATTTGGAAGTCCGTAGGACAATTGGGCGCATTTTGGCGAAAGTTGGAAAATAGAAGATTTTTGGAAAAGTTTGACCGAGAGTTGACTTTTTGATGTCGGGATCGGAATCCAGTTTTGAAAATTTTTATAGCTTCATTATGTCATTTATGACTTGTGTGCAAAATTTGAAGTCAATCGGACTTGATTTGATAGGTTTTTGCATCGAATATAGAAGTTAGAAGAATTGAAAACTCATAATTCGATTCATGGCGCGATTCGAAATTTTAGTGTTGTTTAGCGTGGTTTAAATCCTCGACTAAGTTCGTATTGTATTCTGGGACAAGTTGCCATATTTGGTTAGAGTCCCGAGGGGCTCGGGTGAGTTTCGGAGTGGTTTCGGACCATTTTTAGGACAATTTAACTTGCTGGATTTTGACAAGGTTTGAAAATTCTGATGCGAGGAGCATAATTGGGAAGCTTATATCTAGCAATCTATAAGGAATCAGAAAATGTACAAAACATGAAAGTTGTAGCCCTTGCATTCTAGTGTCCAGAAACCTTAACCATTAAGCATTTGGATATTTATATAGAAAGTTATGATGGATTAAATAAGGGCTGGTAAAGCTGTTTTGAAATTTCCCTGAAATTTCTGAGGCGAGGAGGCTAGTTTCGAAGCTTATATCTCGAAATATATAAGGAATCCGAAAATATGCAAAATATAACAGTTGTAGCTATTGGATTCTAGTTTCCAAAAAGTTAAACCCTTCGTCATTCGGACATTTGTACAGAAAGGTATGAGCGATTGAATATGGCTGGTAAAGCTGTTTCTGGTGGACTTTTAGTGACGACTTTTAGTGACGAAAATAGACTTTTAGTGACGGATGGGCAGAAACTTAAGGACCAAAAATGCTCATTTTCTTCATTTTCGTTTTGGTATTTTTGGAGCTCGGTTCTTGGGCGATTATGAGGTGTTCTTCACGATTTCAACTCAAGTAACTGTCCTATACTCGAAAGTGTTTATATTACATAAATCCATGGTTAGGGTTAACCCTAGAGATGTGATGTATTCTGAAATTAGCAAGTCCATTGCTTTGATTCATTTTCTTTTCTTTTTCCGCTCCCCCGGGAAAAGACTTGTCGAAAATTGCCGGTGGTTGGTCCGGAAAGACATGGGACTTTTTGGGCGTAAAACTGCTCGTTTAATTCTGATTTAAATGGAAGAAAATCAAGATTTTTGCAAAATCTTCAAAAAATGATATTTTAGATTTGGAGGTCGAGTTGTTATCGGAATTTGATAAAATTTGTATGGGTGAACTCGTGGTTGAATGGGTTGTCGGATTTTGTGAGTTTTGTCGGGTTTCAGGACGTGGACCCCATGGGCGAATTTTTAGTACAATTTCGGATTTTTAATGGAAAATGTAGAATTTCATATGGAATTAATTCCTATAATTTTTATTGACTGAATCGAATTGTTTATGACTAGATTTGAGAATTTCGGGCACAAATTCGCGAGGCAAAGGCTTGTTAGAATTTTGAATTGGTTGCAAAGCGAGGTAAGTGTTTGGTCTAACCTTAGCTTGAGGGATTAGGAGTTGTGTCCAATTTGTTATGTGTTATTTGTTGAGTACGACGTATAGGCATGGTGACGAGTATCTATACGTTGGTGTCAAGCATGCCTGTGAGTCTTATACTTTGATTAATGTGACTCCGTTTTGTATTGTATATGCTCTATATGATAATTTCTATTGAGGAATATGACTTGTGGAAGTATTATTGTTAATTGAACATGGTAGAGCATTGGCTCAAGTTGAGAATTTAATTGTTGAACATTGTAGAGCATTGGCTCAAGTTGAGAATCGAATTGTTGAACATTGTAGAGCATTGGCTCAAGTTGAGAATTGAATTGTTGAACATTGTAGAGCATTGGCTCAAGTTGTGAATTGTCGCGACCCAAATCCCGGTCGTGATGGCGCCCAGCACACTACTAGGCAAGCTCGACCATTATTCAACACTTAACCCAATTTATCAAAAATAGCGGAAAGAAATATCAATTAAGCAAGATTAAAGTACTGAAGATTTTCATAAAATACACAATATAATCTCACTAGGACCCGATGTCACGAATCTAAGCCTCTAGAATACAGAATATCATCCTAATACACGGTATATCCAAAGTCCGATAATGCGGAAATAAAGAGATAGGATATGAGGGAGAAGATCAATGGCTGCGAACGTCGTGCAGCTACCTCGATACTCCCAGAGGCTGGATTTGCTGATCAACTAGATCTACTGAGCCTGAGACTGCCCTGGATCTGCACACAAGGTGCAGGGAGTAAAGTGAGTACTCCGACCCAGTGAGTAATAAAAGTAACTACAGTCCGAAGATAAGAAAATCCAGTAAATACACAAAGTAAGCTACAATCCGAATATACAGCAACATATGGAACTGAGCAGCTAAACACCAGTATAAATACAAATACATGAATGCAATGCAATGCATATGATGGTACATTCCAGTACCCACTGCGGCGTGCAGCCCGAGCCATCCATATTTATTTATCGTCGACGGCGCTCACTAGGGGTGTGTACAGACTCCGGAGGGGCTCCTACAGCCCAAGCGCAATATCTTGGTCAGTCATTTTTACCTGACCGGTCAGCCATTGTTACCTGACCAATTTATATCATACAGTGCAATAGTTACGACTGTTCAAGTATATCATCCTGTGTCATTGTTACCACTATTTCAAGTATATCACACAGTGTCATTGTTACCACTGTTTCAAGTATATCACATAGTGTCATTGTTACCACTGTTTCAAGTATATCACACAGTGTCATTGTTACCACTGTTTCAAGTCACTTTATAATCAGTCCAGAAAATAATATAATAAGCCCCTTGGGCATTTACAAAACAGAAGTTCCCAGCCCGGAATACATTTAAAAATATCATTTAAGTTTTCAACACTTAGAATTATGGCTGAGTTTGCAAAACAGCATTTAAAACCTTGGACTGAAATTAAATGATATGCAAATCATGATAAGCAGTAATATCAATCCTCGAAGGATTTTACAAATCGGCACAAGGCCCCAAACATGGCATGAAGCCCAGTAATATCAATGAAATATGTGTATCAATCACCAGTATAGTATAAACATCACACGGGATGGACCAAGTCACAATCTCCAATAGTATCCGACCCCGCACTCGCCATGGAGTGCGTGTCACGCCTCAATATAGCGTTACGATGTGAAAGTCCGAGGTTTCAAACCCTCAGAACAGTATTTACATCTATTACTAACCTCTAACCGGCCGTAGACTAGTCCGCAATGCCCTTTCCTTTTGAATCGACCTCTTCGCGCTTCGAATCTAGCCAAAACCACAACGAATACGTTACAATAGACTAAGGAAATATAACCCAATTGAAAAGACTCGAAAAATGTCGAAAATCCCGAAATTAGCAAAACCCGAGCCCCGGGCCCACGTCTCGAAATTCAGAAATTTTTACATCAATACGACCCTTATCTCGCCACGAGTCTATACATACCAAATTCACAAAAATCGGAGTTCATTTGACCCCTCAAATCACCATTTAATTCTCTTAAGTTTCAAGCCCTAAACCACCATTTTTGTCCATAAATTACTTGAGTTTTCAGCTCTAATCCATGTATTTAACTTGAAAATAAGTAGAAACAACTCACCTTTGATGCTTGATGAAATCCCCCTTGAAATTCTCTCCAAAATAATCCAAGCCAAATGAAAGAAATGAAAGAAATAAGCCAAATCCGTGTTTAAAAGAATCTGCCCGTGCTTCGTCGAGTTGTACCTTGCATTTGTGCTATACAAGTTGTACATCCTATTAAAATTGTTCCTTGTCGGACACCTTCTGTTTAAACACCCATAACGTCTTGTATAAATATCCAAATGACAAACAGTTTGAAGATATAGAAACTAGACTCAGAGATCTTTAATTTGATAGGTTGTACACCATATAACTCTTTATATATCCCGAGATATGAGCTTCTAAAGTGCATCGTAAATTCTCCCGAAATTGCGCCAGCAGCCCTTTTCGATCCATCGTAACTTTCTGAGATGATATCCAAATCACGAATGGCTTAACTTTACGAAAGCTAGAATGTATGGGCTACAACTTTTGTGTTTTGCACTTTTTCTGATTTCTTATAGATTACAAGATATGAGCTTCCAAACTGGACTACTCGCACCTAAACTTTTCTGGGCACAGTAGAATTTTCTGCAATTTTCTGCAATTTTTCCTAAGTCCGAAATCACTCCGAGACACCTCTGAAACACTCCCGAGCCCTCGAGGCTCCAAACCAAATATTAACTGACTCTAAAACATCACACGAACTTGCTCGAGCGATCAAATCGCCAAAATAACATCAAAATCAATGATTTGAGCCTTAAATCCAAGAATTCTTTCAAATTTCATAAACTTTCAAATTTAAGGCCGAAACCCGTCAAACAACGTCTGTTTGTAACCAAACTTTACAGGAAGAGCTTAACCAACATATATGACCTGTACCGGGTATCAGAACCAAAATACGAGCCCGATACCATTACTTTCTGATCAAATTTCATTTTCATTTTCCTTAAACATTTTCAAAAAACAATTTCACGAAAAAATTCATTTCTCGGGCCTAGGACCTCGGAATTCGATTCCGGAAACACGTTCAACTCCCATATTTTTCTATGGACCTTTCAAGACCGAAAAATCACGGGTCCGGGTCCATTTACCAAAAATGTTGACCAAAGTCTACTTTAACAATATTAAATATCAAAATTTTTCAAATTTTTCCCATAATTCATATATTTCAACACAAAGATATTCCGGACACACTCCTAAGTCACAAATAACCTAACGAAGCTATCCAAATCATAAAATTCGCATTTCGAATCTGATATCAAAATTTCCACTTCCGGTCAAATTTTCTCAAAAACCTTCAATTTTCCATCTTTAGCCGAACGGCTCCAAAATGACCTACGGACCTCCGAATTCACTTCCGATCGCGCTCCCAAATCCAGAATCACCATACGGAGCTACTCCGAGTCTCGTAATCCCAAACGGACATCAATAACACTGAAATGTATTTTAAACCAAACTGATGCAATTTCTTCTAAAATGCTATCTTCCACAATAGGCGCCAAAACGCTCCCGGGTTATCCAAAACCCGATCCGGGCATATGCCCAAGTCCGAAATCATCATAGGAACCTGCTGGAACCTTCGGATCCCAATTCCAAGGTCGTTTACTCAAAATTCCAATCCTAGTTCATTTCTTCAATTTTAAGCTTTCAAAATGAGAATTTCCATTTAGATTTGACTCCAAACTTCCTGAATTTTAATTCTGACCATACACACAAGTCAATATACCTGAGATGAAGCCGCTCATGGCCTCAAACTGCTGAATGACGCGCCGGAGCTCAAAATGACCGGTCGGGTCGTTACAATCTCCCCCACTTAAACATACGTTCGTCCTCGAACGTGCTGAGAACTACACTGAAGTAGTCCAAAATCACTTGTTTAACACATCATGCACCTTCCCATGCTACCACTACTCCGTTGAGCACATTAGCTCGATAATTCTGTAGATATACTTATTTATTCAAGCAAATAAGCCATTAGGCCCAATTCCAACATCCTGAATTTCCCTGCCAAGCCCGTTTCCATCATACGACCACCATATCAATCTCCACACGCTGTACCCAAACATGACTGCATAACTTTGTTGAATTCACACTTTGCATCACTTACTCATAGAACCACAATAACATTCTTTAAACATAATGGTCGAAATTCCACGAATCTGATGCTCCCATTGCATCTCATGATCTACACAGGTCTTGCTCTAGTTTTTTTTTTATTTTGGGTGGTTATGACTTAAGTATTCGTAATAGATGCAGATTTCAGACATTTAATGGTTATCCTCCTCTTAATTATTTAAAGATCTACTGTTTACATGTTATCAACTTATATTTGTTAAAAAGAAGTAATTTTCTAATAAAGTAAGTAGTTAAGGATTGGCTTGCCTAGCTCTCATTAGTAGACGCCATCACGATTCCCGAGAGGTGAAAAATTCAGGTTGTGACAAGTTGGTATCAGAGCTCTAGGTTACATGGGTATCACAGTTCACAGACAAAGTTAGTACAGTCTGAGGGATCGGTACGGAGACGTCTATATTTATTCCCCAGAGGCTATAGAGTTAGGAAAAACCTCATATTTATTCTTTCTTATCGTGCGATTTGGTTTCTCAATACTAATTGAGTTTCTACTTTGTTCTTTCGTAGATGGCGAGAATACGCGCTTCCTCATCCACTAACCAGTAGCTCGAGCCCCCAGCAGTAGCTCCCACGAGGGGCAGAGGGCGAGACCAAGGTCGTGCTAGAGGCTGAGGTAGGGGCAGAGCTCAGCCACGAGCAGCAGCACCAGCGGTGGAGCCTCAGGTTGACTTTGATGATGAGGTTCCAGGCCCAGCAGTTCTGGTGGGCCCAGATCAGGTTCCATATGGGTTTATTGCCACCCCAGTTCTTCAAGATGCTCTGGTCCGTCTAGTGGGCCTTATGGAGACTGTCACCTGGGCAGGCTTGTTTCCTGTAGCACCAGCCATCTCTCAGGCTGGAGGAGGAGCCCAAACTCCTGCTACTCGTACTCCAGAGCAGGTAGCTCCCCAGATTCAGACTCCAGCGGTTCATCCAGTTGGAGCAATTCAGCCGGGTGTGGTAACTCAGACCGGTAATGGAGCATCTATGTCTGTCGATGCTTTGTGGAGGCTGGATAAGTTTACCAAGCTCTTCACTACTACTTTCAGCGGTGCATCTATTGAGGATCCCCAGGATTATCTACATAGCTGCCATGAGGTTCTCAAGAACATGGGGATAGTTGAGACCAATGGGGTCGATTTTGCTATATTTTGCTTGTCTGGATCCGCTAAGACTTGGTGGAGAGATTATTGCTTGGCTAGACCATCTGGATCGCCAGCCTTGACTTGGGAGCAGTTTGTACAGCTATTTCTAGAGAAGTTTCTCCCCATTACTAAGAGAGAGGCCTATCGGAGGCAGTTTGAGCATCTCCAGCAGGGTTTTATGACTGTTACCTAGTATGAGACCAGATTTATCGACTTGGCTCGTCATGCTCTTGTCATACTTCCTACCGAGAGAGATCGGGTGAGGAGGTTTATTGACGGTCTTATTCAGCCAATTCGTCTTCAGATGGCTAGGGAGGCTAGGAGTGAGATTACTTTTCAGGAGGCGGCCAATGTGGCTAGGAGAGTGGAGATGGTTCTATCATAGGGAGGTGGTCATGGGTCAGAAAAGAGGCCCCGTCATTTAGGCCAATTCAGTGGTACCTCGTTTGGAAGTAGGGATTCATATGGTAGAGGTCATTTTCCTAGGCCTTTCTAGTCAGCACTTCAGGTTTCTCTCGGTACTTCAGGTGGTCGTGGTCCTTAGATGTAGTATTCTGATCAACAGTCCTACAGTGAACCACCTGCTCCTATCAGTGCAACGCCGCTTTAGAGTTTCCGGGGTGGTCATTCAGGTTGACAGGGTCAGCAACCTCAGCAGCCAAGGGCTTGTTACACTTGTGGTGACATGGGTAACATTGCTAGGTTTTGCCCTCGAGCACCGAGTAGCTCTCAGTATCAGAGTTCTCGTGCCATGGTTCAGGCACCAGGTGTTCCACAGCCCGCCCAGCCAGCTAGAAGTGGGGGTAGAGGTGCTAGAGGTGGAGGTAGAGGTACTAGAGGTGGAGCTCAGGCCGCTAGAGGTGGAGGCTAGCCAACAGCAGGCCGTCTCAGAGATGTAGTTCAGGGGGTAGGGCCTAGCCCCGATGTTATGCTCTTCCAGCCAAGACCGAGGCCGAGGCTTCAAATGCAGTTATTACAGGTACAGTTCTAGTTTGTGATAGAGATGCTTCAGTGTTATTTGATCCAAGGTCTACATACTCGTATGTGTCATCTTATTTTGCACCGTATCTGGTCATGTCTAGTGATTCCTTGAGTGCTCCTGTTTATGTTTCTATACTGGTGGGTGATTCTATTGTGGTATATCGAGTCCATCTCTCTTGTGTAGTTGTGATTGGGGGTCTTGAGACTCGAGTATATTTGTTGCTTCTGGACATGGTCGATTTCGATGTTATATTGGCGATGGACTGGTTATCACCTTATCACGCTATCTTGGACTTTCATGCCAAGACTGTGACCTTAGCCTTACCGGGTTTGCCTCATTTAGAGTGGAGAGGGACTCCTGTACATTCTACCCATAGCATTATCTCTTATGTGAAGGCTCGACGTATGGTCGAGAAGGGGTGTTTGGCCTATTTGGCATACGTTCGTGATTCTAGTGTTGAGGTTCCTTCTATTGATTCTATGCCCATTGTTCGTGAGTTTCCTGAGGTTTTCCTTTCAAACTTGCCGGGTATGCCACCCGATAGGGATATTGACTTTTGCATTGATCTGGCTCTGGGCACTCAGCCCATTTCTATCCCGCAGTATTGTATGGCCCTGCCGGAGTTGAAAGAGTTGAAGGAGCAGTTGCAAGACTTACTTGAGAAAGGTTTCATTAGATCCAGTGTTTCGCCTTGGGGTGCGCCATTGTTGTTTGTTAATAAGAAAAATGGGTCAATGAGAATGTATATTGATTACCGGTAGTTGAACAAGGTTACAATCAAGAATAAGTATCTGTTGCCAAGGATTGATAATTTGTTTGATCAGCTTCAGGGTGCCAAGGTATTTTCGAAGATTGACTTGAGATATGGCTACCATCAGTTGAGGATTAGGGCATTTGACGTCCCCAAGATAGCTTTCCGCACTCGGTACGGGCATTATGAGTATTTGGTTATGTCGTTCGGGTTGACAAATGCCCCAGCAGCTTTTATGGACTTGATGAACTGAGTGTTCAAGCCTTATTTGGACTCGTTCGTGATAGTCTTCATTGATGATATCTTGAAATATTCCCGCGGCAAGGAGGAGCACGAGCAGCATCTCAGGGTGGTTCTTCAAACTCTAAGGGATAGTCAGTTATATGCTAAGTTCTCGAAGTGTGAGTTCTGGTTGAGTTCAGTTGAATTTTTGGGTCATGTTGTATCAGCGGAGGTATTCAGGTTGATCCAAAGAAGATTGAGGCAGTCAAGAATTGGCCTAGACCAGCATCAGCTACAGAGATTCGGAGTTTCTTGGGATTGGCGAGCTACTATCGTCGGTTCGTGGAGGGGTTTTTATCTATCGCAGCCCCGATGACCAGGTTGACCTAGAAGGTGCCCAGTTCAGATGGCCGGACGAGTGTGAGGCGAGCTTTCAGAAGCTCAAGACAGCTCTGACTACGGTACCGGTGTTGGTTTTGCACACGGGTTCAGGGCCTTATAGAGTTTATTGTGATGCATCTCGTATTGGACTCGGTGCAGTATTGATGCAGGATGGCAATGTCATTACCTATGATTCATGGAAATTGAAGATTAATGAGAAGAACTATCCGGTTCATGATTTAGAGTTGGCAGCCATTGTTCACACGTTGAAGATTTGGAGGCATTATCTGTATGGCATGGCATGTGAGGTATTCACGGATCACAAAAGTCTTCAGTATTTGTTCTAGCAAAAGGAGTTGAATTTGAGACAGAGGAGATGGTGAAGTTGTTAAAAGATTATGATATCACTATCTTATATTATCCGGGAAAGGCCAATGTGGTGGCCGATGCTTTGAGTAGGAAGTAAGCCAGTATGGGCAGTCTTGCTTATATTCCGGTCAGTAAGAGACTGCTTGCTTTGGATATTCAGGCTTTGGCCAATCAGTTCATGAGGTTGGATGTTTCTGAGCCTAGCCATGTGTTAGCTTGCACAGTTGCTCGTTCTTCATTATTGGAGCGTATCCGAGATCGGCAGTATGATGATCTACATTTGTCTGTCCTTAGAGACACGGTGCAAGACGGAGGTGCCAAGCAGGTTACCTTAGATGATGATGGAGTTTTGAGATTGCAGGGTCGAGTTTGTGTGCCTAATATGGATGGGCTTCGGGAGTTGATCTTAGAGGAGGCCCATATCTCCCGGTACTCTATTCATCCGGGCGCCGCAAAGATGTATTAGGATTTGCGGCAGAATTATTGGTGGTGGAGAATAAAAAAGGATATTGTTGCATATGTGGCTCGGTGTTTGAATTGTCAGCAGGTTAAGTATGAGCATTAGAGGCCTGGTTGTTTGTTTCAGAGTATTGAGCTTCCCGAGTGAAAGTGGGAGAGGGTCACTATGGATTTCATTGTTGGACTTCCGCAGACTCGGAGGAAGTTCGACGCAGTATGGGTCATTGTTGATAGGCTGACCAAGTCAGCGCATTTCATTCTTGTGGCAATCTCCTATTCATCCGAGATGTTAGCTGAGATCTATATCCGGGAGATTGTTCATCTTCACGATGTGCCTATGTCCATCATTTCGGACCGAGGTACGTAGTTTACCTCACATTTCTGGAGGGCAGTTCAGCGAGGGTTGGGCACGCGGGTTGAGTTGAGCATAGCATTTCATCCGCAGACGGACGGGCAGTCCTAGCGGACTATTCACATTTTGGAGGATATGCTCCGAGCTTGTGTCATTGACTTTGGAAGCTCGTGGGATCAATTTTTGCCTTCAGCAGAGTTTGCCTAACACAACAGCTACCAGTCGAGTATCCAGATGGATCCTTATGAGGCTTTATATGGTAGGGGATGTCGGTCTTCGGTTGGATGGTTTGAGCCGGGAGAGGCTCGGTTGTTGGGTACGGATCTGGTTTAGGAGGCCTTGGACAAGGTCAGGATTATTCAGTATAGTCTTCATACAGCTCAGTCCAGGAAAAAGAGTTATGCTGGCCGCAAGGTTCGAGATTTGGCTTTCATGGTCGGTGAGCGGATATTGCTCTGAGTGTCGCCTCTGAAGGGCGTGATGAGATTTGGGAAGAAGGGCAAGCTTAGCCCTAGGTTCATTGGTCCGTTTGATATTCTTGATCGAGTGAGAGGGAGGCTTATAGACTTGCATTACCGCCGAGCTTATCAGTCGTGCATCCAGTGTTTCATGTGTCCATGCTTCGGAAATATCACGGCGATCCATTCCACATGTTAGATTTCAGCACTGCCCAATTGGACAAGGACTTGCCTTATGAGGAGGAGACGGTGGCTATTCTAGACCGGCAGGTTCGTCAGTTAAGGTCGAAAAGTTTTCCTTCTGTTCGTGTTCAGTGGAGAGGTCAGCCTCCTGAGGCAGTGACCTGGGAGTCCGAGTCCGATATGCGGAGCCGTTATCCCCATCTTTTCCCCGACTCAGGTACTTCCTCCCTATGTCCTTTCGAGGACGAACATTTGTTATAGAGGTGGAGAATGTGGGTCTTAAATTTAATTCTGTGTTCTGAGGCCTTGAAATCCTCATTTAGCATTACCTCAATTTGCATGCACAGTCCGGGCACGTAGCCGGAAAGCCTAAATATGAAAATCTATGAAAAATGATAAGTTTTGACTATAAAATGAGTTAATTTGACTTCGGTCAATGTTTTGGGTAAACAGACCCGGACCGATGATGTGACAATCCCGGAGGGTCCGAAGGAAAATACGGGACTTGGGCGTATGCCCGAAATCGAATTCCGAGGTCCCAAGCCCGAGAAATAAATTTTTAAAGAAAATTGTTTAAAGGAATTTGAAATGAAATTTGATTAGAACATGATGGTATCGGGCCCGTATTTTGGTTCTGGCGCCCGATACCGGTCTTATATATGATTTAAGATGATTCTATGGAATTTGGTGAAAAACGGATGTCATTTGACGTGATTCGGACCTAAATCAATTTATGTTTTAAGAAGTTTGAGGAAGTTCTTTGGTTTTGAGGTTTAATTCGTAGTTATTGAGGTTATTTTGGTGATTTGATCGCACGGATAAGTTTGTATGATGTTGTTGAATTAGTACGTATGCTTGGTTAGGAGCCCTGAGGGCTCGGGTGTGCTTCGGATGTGTTTCAAAAGGTTTTGGACTTATGAAAAGTTGCAGGTTTTTGTTGTTCAGTGCCTAGGGATTTTGTTCTTTGCGTTCGCGTGGGTCCACTCGCGAACGCGTAAGGCAAATTTTCAAGGAGCCAAACATCTTCTTCGCGATCGCGAAGCTGGAGTCGTGAACGCAAGGCTAAGGAAGGATACCCTTTGCGAATGCGACATAGCTCACACAAACGCGATGGCTAGTGAGCTTGGGCAGGGGGAGGGGCATTTTACCTACGCGAACGCGACCCATTGGACGAGAACGCGAGGCTCGAGGAGTTTCTTCTCCGCAAATGCGAGCCGCTTCCGCGAACATGAAGGCTTATCAGGCCTAACCCATCACGAACGCATTGAGTTTATTGCGAATGCGATGAGTAATTTCGCCCAGTTATTTTAAAAGACTAGAACAATAGCCATTACGGGATTTACACCAAAACTCATAACTTCTTCATCTTAACTCCAAATTGGGCGATTTTTGAAAGGGGTTTCCACCACCAATTCATAGGTATGTAATCTTAGACTCATTTTCATCAATTTCCAATAACACCCATTAGATTTCTAGGCTTAAATCATGTAATTAAGGGTAGAAAATTAGGGATTTGGGTAGAGTTAGGGCTTTTTGATTATTTTTGATTTAGACCTCGTTTTGGGGTCGGACTTGAAAACAAATTATATATTCGAGCTCGTGGATGAATGGGTAATCAGGTTTTGGTCTGAACCTCGTGTTTTGACCAAGCGGGTCAATTTTTGACTTTTTGGGAAGAATGATTAGAAAGCTATAATTAAGCATTGGATTTAGATTGTTTAGCGTTTATTGATGTTATGAAGTTGATTATGTATAGATACAATTTATTTGGAGCCGAAATCGAAAGGAAAGGCGGTGTTTGAGGCTTGAGTTGGTCGTGGAAGTTCGAGGTAAGTGTTTGGTCTAACCCTAGCTTGAGGGATTAGGAGTTTGAGTCCTATTTGCTATGTGATAATTGTTGAGTATGATGTATAGGCATGGTGACGAGTATCTATACGTTGGTGTCAAGCATGCACGTGAGTCTTATATTGTGATTTTCATGACTTCGTTGTATTATCCATGCTTTAGAGTTGAATTCTATTAGTTGTGAAAAGTTTGTGGAAGGAATTGTGACCTTTGAACATCGAGGAGCATTGGCTCAAGTTATATTACGAATTGTGAAAGTATATGAATTGATCGAACCCTTTGGAGCATTGGTTCAAGTGGTAAAGTGAGTTGTTAAGTAAAAGTGAATAAGAGAAAGAAGTTATTAAATTGTTCCCTTACCGGGATATTGTTGCTTTATTGGTTATCTCCCTTGCCGGGATGTTGATATTATTGATGTTGCTACCTTGCCGGGACTTAATTGTTGAATTTTTGTTCCCTTATCGTGATTCCTATTATAATCTTGTTTATTCCCTTGCCCCATTGTTTTTGATTGTTGTTTGGGTGAGGGAGTGTGTTAAAGCACGAAGGGTGATGTTGTGTACATTTTTATTATATGATTGCTTTGGTGAGGACGAGAGTAAAAGCACGAAGGGTGATGTCGTGTATTTATTGATTTCTGATTCTTTGTTGATATCCGAGTTATGTTGTTTCTTTCGTTTACCTGATGTCTTCCTATTCGAAATTGTTATCTCCTCCACAGCATGCTCCCCCTCCCACACTTGACTGGTTATTTCTGTTTTTATTTTCCGCTGTATATATTTGAACTACATAGGCTTATTTGGTAGTATGGTCCTAGCCCCGTCACTACTTAGCCGAGGTTAGGCTAGACACTTACCAGCATATGGGGTTGGTTGTGCTGATACTACACTCTGCACTACGTGCAGATTCCGGAGCAGCTTTTGGACCATAGTGTGGAGGCTACCTTCAGTCCACGCGGAGATCCAAGATAGACCTGCAGGCGTCCGCAGGTCTTAGCGTCTCTCTCTATCCCTACTTTCCTATTTCATTTTCCTTACATTCAGAAACAGTGTATTATTATTTCTTCAGACTTTGTATGTAGTAAATCTTAGACCGTCTGTGATATTGTGACACCAGGTTTTGGGTGGTTAAGATTTAAGTATTTGTAATAGATGCAGATTTCAGACATTTAATGGTTATCTTCCGCTTAATTACTTAAAGTTCCGTAGTTTCCATGTTATCGACTTATATTTGTTAAAAAGAAGTAATTTGATAATGAAATAAGTAGTTAAGGATTGGCTTGCCTAGCTCTCATTAGTAGGCGTCATTGTAATACCTTCTTTTTACCTACACCCTGTAAATGGTATAAATATAAGGGAGTTTTTCTAATTAAAGGACAATCGAAACAGGATTCGCTTATTTAAAGATTTAGAGTCGCCACTTAGGAGATTTATGGTGTCCCAAGTCACCGGTTCAAATCCCGAATCCAGGAAAAGTTGACTCTGTATTGTAGTCCGCGAACTAGAAATCCGAGTAAGGAATTCTGTTAACACGGAAGAAGGTGTTAGGCACTCCCGAGTTCCATGGTTCTACCACGGTCACTTTGATCATACTTGGCTTATTAAAATTGTTTAATTACTGACTTTAGATCCTATGTGCATTTACCCTTTACCGTTTTTTAATTAAGAAAATTATCTTGAAACGGGTCACGCATACGTGTACCTTTCTGTTTGGCGTGTCAAAATCATGCCACGCGAACGTGTCCACAATTAATAATGCATTATTATTATTAAGAAAATTTAGTCGAAGTTGCGTTAACGCATACTCTAAATTAGTTTTTTTTAAATCGTAATTATGTTACGCGAATGTATACGCAATCACGGTGGTATATTAAATGGGCCTAAAACAAACTACAAACATTTGTTGTTTATACCTAAATCACGAGACTTAATAAAGGGTCGTGTGTTGAGGTTTGTTTGGTGCGGCACCCCCTTGACTCCAATTTTAAAGGGAATACATGTTAAATCCCAAAGGCCACGACCACGTCCAATGTAACGACTCGCCTCCGCCCCTTTTTGTAACAAAAAAAAAACTTAATTACTTACTCGTTAATGAAGCGGGGATTATGCCACTGTCCAGGCCAACTAAAGAATTATCTGTTATAAGAGTGGGTTGATTATTTGAAGCAATTGTTTGGGCTTAGCGTGAAGCCCAATAGCCTACATGGCACAAGGCTGCTCCAAAACTGCCTTCTCATTACGCTGGTCCCGAAAGAAAGCCCAAACTGGAGGACGAACCAGTTCCGGCAGCTTTCGGTCCCGAGATCGAGCCTTCACATGACACAAAACAGGAGGCACTCGAATCCACAACTGCGAATCATATCATTGCATGGAAATTTAAAACAAATATTGGTCCTCTTTTACACAAATACCATGGCATATTTAACCTTAATGGATTTCTCTACAGAAAATACAATAGGACAACGATCCTTTCTACCACCCAGCATTCATACCCATCATCATTTTAACCAGTCAGCATACAGATCCTCAAGGTGACAGGAGTAAAAAAAATCTGCTAGCCTATATTCCTAACAAGAAATGATATCTCAACCTTTACTGAACAGGGCAACAATCAGCAATCTACACCAAACAATCCACTGATTCCAACTGTACTAGCACAAACGTAATACCACAACTTGAATGTAAAAATGATTTCGATTCTAACTCGTGTAAAACTAAAAGAGCTAAACTCACAAATTATTCTCTCAATACAAGCCACGTTCAAAAGTAAAGGCAAAGAGGAGCACACAGAGCAACAAAATTCGACAATGAATGCAGAACTTGCTAAGACAGAGTAAAGGATCAGCACTTAATGAACCAACATATTCCAGATTTTGACTACATCATGTTCATTGACAAACATACTAATCAGAACATCTTCTACCTAACTATTACATGCTATGAATGAAATCATAAGGAAAGGAGGTGAAGCTTGAACAACAGCATCAGATTTCACAAATTTATACTTCGAACTACACTTAAATGATGTCCATGGGGGCCAAAGTATACATAGAATATTAAAAGAGATAAAGCAATGTAAGGTCAAAAGTCAGGCAGCAATACAGCAGAACCCAACAGCAGGAAATAGCCAGCAAACCCAATTTCAAACCAACAAATGAAGTGCAGCAGTCCAAAAAAATAATATTAATCAAGCAGTGAACCAGCAAACTTCGAACAAAACCTCTACAAACCCAGATTCAATCCATTTCCACCCCAGACAAATAAGGAACTATTTCAGAAATTGAAAGCTTCAAAAATCACAAGAGAAGTTCAATGCACTTGAACCCTTTTTGAATTTTCATTTTTGCTCTCATGTCCTCAGTTTTAAAAATAGTATTTCATATAAGTCCCAATCCCAGCTTCTAGAAAGCTTCCCTATTCAATTACAAGAGATTCTCCCACCTAAATTTCGTATACTAACCCCTAGACCCTCTGTTTTTACTTTGGGAACCAAATGGGTCATATTGACCCAATAGCTCAAATAGACATGGGCTCAGATCCGACCCAATGACCTAAATCAACCCCCCTTAGGTGAGGTCTGCAATGGCTTTAAATCCCAAACAACAAGACGAACTAAATCAAATCAGGTCAAAAAAACAAAGGGCAAACATTTGAATGATTTCGAGAATTAAAACCTACACTAATCAACTGATTATTACACAAATAAACAAGAAATTAACCAAGTCATCAAAATAATCCTAATTAAAATAACTAGGTGACTAAACGAGATATGAAGTCAGAACTTTAAACGAGCTGATAACACAACTAAGGAAACAGAGACAACTTTAACAAAGAAAGACGAAAAAGAAAAAAACCTAACAGAATATAGTCTACACCCGGAAGGTTGGTCGAGTTTCAACCAGACAAGTAGAAGAAAATTAAACCAAAACAAAGGGATGGAGAGGAAAATAAAATAGTAAAAGAAAGACTAGACAAAAGAGGAGAAGGGAACCTACCGATTCAGACTCGAAATCTATCGGAGGCACAGGACCTTACAAAATTAATGTCTATCGTTTGAATCCAGACTTCAAAACTCGAAGAACAGCCCTTATGACCATGCATGCACCAGGTCCGATAGAAAAGGGCTTTTGAACTTTCCTGGCTCGAACTCAGGTCTAAGATTCGAGAAGCTCCGGCAAGATTTGAGGGAAACGGAGTGAGGATTCGGCATGAGGGGGTTGTAGTGGCTATGTGGTATTAATCTGGGGCCATTTGGGAAAGTTAAGTTTTTGGTCTAGTCTTCGATTTAAGATTCGAGACGAACCAGTGGGATTCGAAGGACACAGGTTAGGGATTTGGGAAGAGGAGATGAAGGAGGTCTTGGGGTGTAAGTTTGGTGGCGATTTGCGGTGGCGCCGCCACCGGTGGTGGAGGATTTGGGGGCGGGTAGCTAGGGTTTCGGGGGTGTTTCTGGTGAAGGTGATGAGCAAAAAGGAGTTCAGAGGGTGGGTAGGGTTATTCAGACATTTATATATCAAATGGCCCTAGCTTCTGAGCCGTTAGATTGATTAACCTCGACGGCTCAGATCCACCCCAAATGAAATGAGGTCGTTTTGGTATAGGGGAAGGCTGGACCGGGTCAAGGTGGTTTTGGGCCAGGTAGGGGTGAGGAATCCGTTTGGGCTGAGTCTTTTTAGACCAAAATTGGCCCAATTTCAAGTCTCTTTCACAAATTGTCCAAAATTCTTTTCCTTTTCTCTTTTCTTTTGTTTTCAAAATTAAAACTTCAAAATCTAAATTAATTCTTGATATAATTATCCTACAAAGTAAAATAAATAAAATAAATATTACCACAAATAATTAGATACCAAATTAAAAGAAAGACTACCCAAAGTTGAAGCTAATCAATTAAAAATGCAAAATAAGTTACTTTTTTCTTTTGATTTTTCCATTTTTATAAAACAATTAAATGACTAATTAATTTTTAAGAAAATGCAAAGTTAAACTCTAAATGCAAATGCAACATATTTTATTTATTTTTCATTAATTAAATAGAATAAACATGCACAGACAAATGCAAACAATTAACAGAAAATGCCACAAAAATCCAAAAAATTTCAAACAATGGAAAAAATTATTTTATTTTTAATTTGTAGGAGTAATTCATATAGGGCAAAAATCACGTGCTCACAGCTGTCCCTCTTTGCCCGGAAATACGAAGAGTTTTCGTGCAAAGATAAAGTGAGCAAATACGAGTGATTTTTGCCCGTTTGAATACTCCGTGGGAAGCATTTTTTGAAAGATTTGACTGGACCTTGCTTCCGAGGTTGCCTACATATCCTTGGCTAAAAGGGAATCAGGTCAGTGTAGTTCAGGAATGTTTGGTAGCTGAGCCTACCGTGAAGCTGTGATTTGACTGTTGCTGCTACTGCCTACTGCATCCCCGTATTACACCATGATAAAATAAAAGCAGCTAGCCTATACTATGGTCTGTGCATTACAAAATCCTATCTAGATCTTCAAACTTGATCTTGTGTTTCTTGTTGCCTTGTTGTCTTGTATTCTCTGGGTAAAATTCCTTTGTTGCCACCTTGAATTGTAAACTGGGATGTTTCCCTTTCTCCAGGTGGATGCCTGACTGCTGAACTTGATATGTATTCCCATGCTCCCCAGGTGGGCTCCTGATCGCTGAACTTGAATGTATTCCCATGCTATCTAGGCTGGCTCCTGACTTCAAAACGTGAATGTATTCCCATGCTCTCCAGGCGGGCTCCTGACTTCAGCAAAATAAACAAAACAAAGAAATTTTTCTGCCCCAGTTTGGGTATGTGGGCCCATGTGTAAGTGTAAACCGAATCACATTACCGAATATCAATAAGAATTTTCGAAAACCAAAACTTGAATTGTACTCCTTTATTCTCCAGGCGGGCTCCTGACTGCTAAACTTGAAAGTATTTCCTGCTTTCCAGGCGGGCTCCTGACTGCTAAACTTGAAAGTACTCCCTGCTCTCCAGGCGGGCTCCTGACTGCTGCATTTGAAAGTATTCCCTGCTCTCTAGGCGGGCTCCTGACTGCTGCATTTGAAAGTATTCCCTGCTCTCCAGGCGGGCTCCTGACTTCTAACTTGAAATGTATTCCCTGCTCTCCAGGCGGGCTCCTGACTTCCACATAGATAAAACAAAGAATTTGAAAGCTAAAACTTGAATTGTACTCCCTTGTTCTCCAGGCGGGCTCCTGACTTCATCTTGAGATGCGCTCCCTGCCCTCCAGGCGGGCTCCTGACTTCAACTTGAAATGTATTCCCTGCTCTCCAGGCGGGCTCCTGACTTCAACTTGAAATGTATTCCTTGCTCTCCAGGCGGGCTCCTGACTTCAAAATAGACAAAACAAAGAAAAAAATTTTGCCCCAGTTTGGTGGCTAGGCACAGATGTGAGTGTAAAACTAAATCATATTACCAAGTATTATTAAGAATTGAAAGCTAGATCCCATTATTCAGGGGGTCCTGACAACTCTTAACTAAACGACAATTTTTAAAATCTAAGTTATGTCTTCTACAGGTGTGATTTCTGCTAAATCTTGTTATCTAAGAGGGTCTTAAACTACTCCCCATTATCTAGGAGGGTCTTGAAAATCAAAAGTCAAGTTTTATCTTAAGAGTGACAACTTCCATGGCTGAATTATACTACCCTACAGCAGAACTTACGCTAAATGTTATTATCTAATCGAAATCTTAAAGCTAAGTCCCATTATTCAGGAGGGTCTTGGAAACTCCTAATTGAATCCTATCTCGAACATGCAAACTTCTAAGCTAACTTATATTCTTTTGGGGTACATTTATGCTAGATTATGCTATTTCTAAACTTTAAACTAGGTCCCATTTTCCAGGAGGGTCTTGAGAGTTTACGGTCAAACCTGTTTTGATTCTTGCTCTTTCCCCTACGGAGAATTTCTCTGAAACAAACAAATTTTCTACGTTAAAGTGGTGGTTAGCTGATGGCATTCTTGCTATAGATCTTTCCACTGCATTGTTTTGTTCTAAATGGCTTTCCCGAACTGGACCTGAACCGCTTTGACTTTCTGACTGACTTTCAAATCCCATGACCTTTGACGAACCGAGTGTTCTATACCCATGTTGTTGTTTCACACCTCTGACCCCTTTATCTGAACCTTTGCATCTCCCATGAAATTACCAAATCATTCCACCGATGAAACTTCCAATGATTCCTTGTACCCCCCTCTCACATCATGTTATCCTTAGTATGCTCTGACCACGCTATGCTTTGCAATTTTGGAAGTTGGTAGTGAGCTTTGAATTTCTTTTTCACTTGCTTTGAACAAGACTGACATTGAAACATCTTAAACAAATAAACCCAAAAGAAAATGAAATACAATGACTTTGCGGGTTAAGGATAAGAAGAATCCAAAACCAGATGACTGTAACAAAGGGGAAAAAGAAAAAGAAACTTATCTGAGTGGAACAGCTGGTACCGAGGATCATGACATGCATTTCAGATTAATTGGCCCAATCTGTCCAACCAATCAACTTTCAGTTGCCGTACTTCGTTGCCTCAGAATTTCCATGACCTAATTACTTTACCCAAACCTTGACCTTGTTCATTCTGCGGTGCCTTGAAACAGTTTTCCACCAACATACCTTTCTTACTTGTTGACTTTTCAACTCACTTTCGCCTCAAGGTGCTCGTGAGGGTTTTCACCAATAAGACTCTCTCATTTTAATTTCTCTCAACTCTCATCGCCTTACGGTGCCTGTGAAGGTTTTCACCAATAAGACTCTCTTATTTTATTTCTCTCAACTCTCGTCGTCTTACGGTGCCTATGAAGGTTTTCACCAATATGACTCTCTCATTTTTATTTTTCCTACTTGAACCAGAGTGTTGCCCCTGACATGAATTACCTTTGCCTGCTCGACTTGGCATTTCTCAAAGACTGATCAAAAGGTCTTTCTTTGAATTGTAATGTGGGCTTTTGGACAGAGTTAGAAAGGAAGGTCATAAAAGGCTCAAAACAATTCAAATGGGTTAAAATTACAACTTTCGGAATCAGATTTCTCACAACAACCACGACTTCTGCCCTAGTTTCTTGCTTGGGGATTTTGGATTTTTGTTTGATGAGACCGAACCGTGAGGCTGCCTACGTATCCTTAAAAGGAATCACGTCGAACGTAGTTCATGTCATAGAAATTACTTTGTTGTTGTGATTTTTCTTTTTCTCTTTCTCTTTTTTTCTCTTTTGCTTTTTCTCTCTTTTCTTTTACTGTTTTTCTCCTTCTTTTCTCTTTTCTTCTTTTTCTTCATTCTTTTCTTTCTATTTCCTTTTCATTTTTTCCTTTTCTTCCTTTTCTTATCTTTCACGCTTGTGTTTCTGATATTGCTATTCATTCTGAAATGGGGTGTGAAATAAAAATAAATAAGGCTCAAAGGGGATGACAAGGGATAAAGTGTTTAGATAGCAGAACAAAACACCTTCGTCATTTCAATCTTCAAAATATGGCAAATACAAACAAGTACAATCAAACAAAGAAATCATACATAGTATCTCTTGACTGCATCGGAATTGATAGACATTTCTACACATTTCCCTTCTATATCTGTCAAATATAACGCGTCATTGGACAACACTCTAGTTATGACAAACGGCCCCTGCTAGTTTGGGGCGAACTTTCCTTTTGCTTCAGCTTGATTAGGCAAGATACGTCTCAACACTAACTGACCCACTTCAAACTTCCGTGGACGTACCTTTTTGTTATATGCTCTCACCATTCTCTGTTGGTATAATTGGCCGTGATACACTGCTGCCAATCTCTTTATATCAATTAGACTTAATTGCTCCAAGCGGGTTTTGATCCATTCAACGTCATCAATTTCTACCTCAGCGAAAATCCGAAGGGATGAGATTTCAATTTCTGCAGGTATTACTGCCTCCGTGCCATACACCTATAAATAAGGAGTGGCCTCTACTGAAGTACGGACAGTAGTGCGATAACCCAACAATGAAAACGGCAGCTTTTCATGCCACTGTTTAGAACCTTCCACCATTTTTTGAAGTATCTTCTTTATATTCTTGTTGGCTGCCTCGACTGCTCCATTCGCCTTAGGGCGATATGGGGTGGAATTGCGATGTATAATCTTAAACTGCTGACATGTCTCCGTCATCAGGTGACTGTTGAGATTAGTGCCATTGTCCGTGATGATTACCTTCGGAATCCCAAACCGATAGATGATATTTGGATGCACAAAATTGACCACTGCTTTCTTGGTCACAGATTTAAAAGTTTTCGTTTCAACCCACTTGGTAAAATAATCAATGGCTACCAGAATAAATCTGTGTCCATTTGATGTTGCTGGATCGATTGGCCCAATGACATCCATGCCCCAGCAACAAAGGGCCATGGTGCCGACATTGTGTGTAATTCAGATGGTAGGGAATGAATTAAATCTCTGTGCACCTGGCACTGATGACACTTGCGCACAAAACTGATGCAATCTCGCTCCATGGTGAGCTAATAATAACCTGCTCGGAGAATCTTCTTTGCCAGAATGTACCCACTCATATGCGGTCCACAAACCTCGGAGTGTACCTCAGTCATGATAGCTGTGGCTTGTCTAGCATCTATGCATCTTAGCAATCCCAGATCTGGAGTCCATTTATACAATACCCCTCCACTGAAGAAAAATCCACTTGCCAATCGTCGAGTAGTTCTTTTCTGATCACCAGTGGCCTGTATCGGATATACCCCCATCTTGATGTATTCTTTGATATCATGGAACCATGTCTCCCCATCAAGTTCTTCTTCCACCATATTACAGTAAGCATGCTGATCACAGACCTGAATCTGCAAAGGGTCCACATAAGCCTTATCGGGATGATGTAATATTGACGCCAGAGTAGCCAAAGCATCGGCAACTTCATTATGGATCCTTGGGATATGCCAGAATTCTATTGACTGAAACCGCTGGCAAAGATCATGCAAACATTGTCTATATAGTATGAGTTTCAAATCCCGGGTTTCCCATTCTCCCTGAATTTGGTGCACCAGGAGGTCCGAGTCACCCAAGACCAAGACTTCTTGGACACCCATATCCACAGCTAACCTCAAACCCAGAATGCAAGCCTCGTACTCAGCCATGTTGTTGGTACAGAAAAAACGAAGCTGAGCTGTAACAGGGTAGTGCTGTCCTATTTCAGAAATAAGTACTGCTCCTATCCCCATGCCCTTCATGTTTGCAGCCCCATCAAAGAAAAGTTTCCATCCCGGCTTCTCAACTTGATCCAACTCATCAACCTGCATCACCTCTTCATAGGGGAAATAAGTTTTCAAAGGTTCATAATCTTCATCAACCGGATTCTCGGCCAAATGGTCTGCCAAGGCCTGTGCTTTCATTGCAGTTCGAGTCACATAGATAATGTCAAACTCTGTGAGCAGGATCTGCCACTTTGCAAGCCTTCTTGTGGGCATAGGCTTCTGAAAGATATACTTCAATGGATCCAAGCGAGATATGAGGTAAGTAGTATAAGATGACAAATAATGTTTCAGCTTCTGTGCCACCCAAGTTAGGGCGCAACATGTCCTCTCAAGATGCGTATACTTAACCTCGTACGACGTGAATTTCTTGTTGAGGTAATAGATGGCCTGCTCCCTCCTGCCAGTGATATCATGTTGACTCAATACACAGCCGAATGAATTGTCCAAAACCGTCAAATATAGAATCAAAGGCGGCCCTGTTTCTGGCGGGACCAATACAGGTGGACTTGACAAATACCCCTTTATCTTGTCAAATGCCTCTTGACATTTGTCTGTCCACTTGACCACAACATCTTTCTTTAACAGTCTGAAGATTGGCTCATAGGTTGTCGTGAGCTGAGCAATAAACCGACTGATGTAATTCAATCTTCCCAACAGACTCATCACCTCGGTCTTATTCTTCGAAGGTGGCAATTCCTAGATAGCCTTGATTTTCAATGGGTCCAGTTCAATTCCCCGGCGGCTAACTAAGAACCCCAACAACTTTCCAGACGGAACACCGAACGCGCATTTTGCAGGATTAAGCTTGAGATTGTACCTGCGAAGCCTTTGGAAGAACTTCCTCAGATCCCTGACATGGTCAGACTGCTTTCTAGACTTCACGATCACATCATCCATGTACACCTTGATTTCCCCGTGTATCATATCATGTAATATTGTTGTCATTGCCCTCATGTAGGTTGCCCCAGCATTTTTCAAGCCAAATGGCATGACCCGATAGCAGTACATTCCCCCCGGCATGATGAATGTCGTCTTTTCTGCATCTCCCTCGTCCATTAAGATCTGATGATAACCCACGTAACAATCCCCAACAGAACCAATCTCATGTTTGGCACAATTATAAATCAAGATATGGATGTTCGGCAATGGGAAATTGTCTTTTGGACTCGCCTTGTTGAGATCCCAATAGTCAACACACACCCTGGTCTTGCCATCCTTCTTTGGCACCGGCATGACGTTGGCTAACCAGGTAGGATACCGCGTGACCCGAATGACTTTTGCATCGAACTGCTTGGTAACCTCTTCTTTGATCTTTACACTCATATCCGTTTTGAACTTTCTCAGCTTCTGTTTGACAGGAGGGAATGTCGGGTCAGTGGGCAACTTGTGAACCACTAAATCAGTGCTTAGACCCGGCATGTCATAATAGGACCATGCAAAAACATCTTTGTATTCGAACAGTGCTTTAATTATCTCCTCCCTGAGTTAAGGTTCCAGATGTACACTTATTTTAGTTTCACGGACATTATCTTGGTCCCCTAGATTAACTACTTCTGTATCGTTCAAATTAGGTTTGGGCTTTTCCTCAAAATTACTTAGTTCCTTACTAATTTCTTCATAGGCCTTATCATCATCAAATTCCAACTTGTCATCACACTCAATTTCTTGTATTATTATTTCAGAGTTAGATTGGCTTTTAAAACTGGGCCGAAGATTCCTCATGCATGTCATGTCATTGATATCAGCATAAAAAGAACTGTACAAAAGAAGAAAACAAAAATAAAATTAGAAGAAATGAAGGGAAAGGAACAATTGCATTTCATTGAATTTAAGATAACAGGGTTTTAACACATCCAACTGGATGGAAAATAATATCTGAATTACTGACCCTGGAATAATCCAGACAACTAAAAGAAAATCAAAACCCACTACCAAGACTCCCTCCGGGTAGGAAGAGGAGTAACTTCCCAGTTGTTGACTTTTGCACGTGGTCCCACGAATTGCACATCTGCCTTGTTGGACCCTTCCCCAGCTTGAACCATGTTAACCTCGGCGAATAACCTTTTGAAACCCTTTTCCAATTCTCCATCGGCACCAATCAATGATCCAAGAAACTTTGACAATAATTGCTTTCTAATACCCGGCCTGACGAATGACCTGGACAGACGCGGGATTGGCTTTGGCAAGGCCCATGCTTTCTGTTTCATTTTCCTGGCTCTTCTCACATCCGCAACTGTGGGCTTGAACCCTAGGCCAAAAGTATCCAGATTCCTTGGAAGAGAAACTGGCTGCACAATACCTTGTAGAGATGCACCCAAACCTCTGCCCGGTACGAAACCATTTTTCAACATTTCAACAGCTACCATGACTGATGTCGCAACCATCTTTGGAGTTGGAACGCACTTTCCTTCCAGAATTTTCTCTACCAATACTGTGTCAAAAACCTGATAAACCCATGGTCCCTTGTCATCGTCAACCTCTATGAACGGAATAATGGCATCATTGGGCACACACGAATTATCTTCACCATGTATAATAATTTCCTATCGATCCCATTCAAACTTGACCATTTGATGCAGAGTAGATGGGACTGCTTTGGCAGCATGGATTTAGGGTAGTCCCAATAGCAGATTGTACGAAACAGCCACATCGAGCATGGAATTCCATAGTAAATTCAACTGACCCTATTGTGAGCTCAAGCACTATGTCCCCGACTGAATCTTTCTTTCCACCGTCGGATCCCCGAATGCAAATACTGTTCTTGTGAATTGTTTCATCCTCCATTTTTAGCTTGTTCAATGTTGAGAGAGGACAAATGTTCGCGCTAGACCCATTGTCAACCAGTACCCGAGTAACCATGGAATCTTCGCATTTCACCGTCAGATAAAAGGCTCTATTGTGCTCGGTACCCTCCACGGTCAACTCATCATCAGAAAAAGTGACTCTGTTTACCTAAAATATCTTGTTAGCTATCTTTTCCAAGTGGTTTACTGAGATTTTGTCAGGAACGTGATCCTCGTTCAAGATCTTCATCAAAGCCTGACGGTGCTCGTCGGAATGGATCAATAATGACAATAATGAAATCTGAGCCGGTGTTTTCCTCAATTGCTCCACAATGGAATATTCCTGCACTTTCATCTCTCTCAAGAACTCCACTGCTTCTTCCTCGGTCACAGCTTTTTTCACCAACACTGGGTTATCTTTTGAAGTCTTAGCTTTTCTCAACTCTTCGGGGGCAAAGCATCTCCCCGATCGAGTCAAACCATGAGTCTCACGCGCTTCTTCTTTAACCTCTTTCCCCTTGTAAGTCACTGTCACTCGTTCATAATTCCATGGGACTGCCTTGCTGTTGACTATCGGTAATTGAGTTACCGGTTTGATAACGACAGGATCTGTGGGGGCGCCCTTCACAATTACCATAGGCTTGTTCGTCACTCTTGGTACAACCACTTTTGCTCTTTCATGTTTTCCTTCAACGTCACTTGAGGGCCCCTTCTTGACCTCCATAGATGGTTCATAATTTGCCCTGTTCAACTTGATCACAGACTCCTCACTTGTTGACTTTTCAAATGGCCTGGCTTCACTAGCCCGAATCATCATGACGGTTTGCGAAGGCTTCTTAGGCTCCCCTCCCTTATGCACTATCTCAATCATATTTGTTTCATGATGGGCTGGCAAGGGATTTTGATTGATATTGGGCGCCTCCGAAACTTGGACCTCAATCCGATTGGGGTCAATGAGTTCTTGAATGGCTGTTTTCAATTTCCAGCATTTCTCTATGTCATGTCCCGGGGCCCCTAAACAATACTCACAACTCACCAAGCGGTCAAGATTTCTGGGAGGAGGACTCGGTATTTTAGCCTCGATCGGATTCAACATACCCAACTGTCTCAGTCGGTGAAATAGACTAGCATATGATTCTCCCAAAAGAGTGAAGGTCTTCTATTTCTGCAACCTCTCATTCTTAAAGGCTTGATTTGGCCGGAAACCTATTCCGGGGGGATTTTTGTAGGCTCTTGAGGGTGGACGGGCATTTTGTGGAGCTAGGTATGGACTTTGTGGGGCCAGCGTGTGCCATTGTGCGTGAGCGGGAGGTTGGGTATAGGTTTGTGCATGATGGACGGAAAAATGGGGATCGGGCGGTGGGTAGTAGTGTTGTGGTGAACTATATGGAGTGTGGGGGTAAGTTTGGTGGTAGGGTTGAGGCGGGTTGTAGTAACATGGAATATTCCTGGATCCAACCCAAGCACCTGACTCAATTGTCACAACATCCTCCTTCTTCTTCTTCCCGAGCAAACCCCCAGTACCGTTTTGAATGGCCTGAGTGGTCGCCTTGATAGCTGAATAACTCATGATCTTGTTGGACTTGAGTCCCTCTTCAACCATGCCTCCCATTTTTACGACTTCATTAAAGTACTTACCTACTGCTGACACCAAGTGACCGAAATAAGTGGGTTCCAAAGCCTGCAAGAAATAATCAACCATCTCGCTTTCTTTCATTGGAGGGTCAACCCTCACTGCTTGCTCTCTCCAACAAAATCCGTATTCCCTGAAGCTCTCACCGGGCTTCTTCTCAAGCTTTGTCAACGACAGATGGTCTGAGATAATTTCGAGGTTGTACTGAAAATGGCAGGCAAAGGCTTGGGCCAAGTCGTCCCATGTGTACCACCTGTTGTGATCTTATCTAGTATACCATTCTAAGGCCGATTGGCTGAAATATGCCATCAGCAATTCATCTCTTCCACCTGCTCCTCTCATTTTACTACAATATCCTCTTGAGTGTGCTACTGGGTCACCATGCCCATCGTACGGGTCAAACTTGGGCATTTTGAACCCCACTGGCAACTGAACATCTAGGAACAGACATAAATTCTTATAGGCCACACTTACTTGACCTCCCAACCCCCTCATATCTCGGAACGACTGTTCTAAGCTTTTGACCTTTCTGATCATCTCTTCATGCTCGGGATTTTTGGGTGGTTTCTCGGTCCCTGCCGGGAGATCAAGATGAGGGGTGTAAGGATATGGTTCTGGAACTTTGAAGGTGGGTTCAGGGGGATAGTACTGGTTGTCATGAGTTTGGAACAGGGGTTCACTGGAAGATCGGTGTAATGTAGCTGGTGAAGGTGCCACAAAAATAGGTATAATTAGTGGGGGAGGGTATGGGACTTGTTTGGGTGGTGGATCTTGAGAAGTATGGGAAGTGGCGCCATGGCATTGTTGGTAGAGGGGAAAGGCTGGAGATGAGTTCACAGTGGGAGGCTCCGGAGGTTGGGCTGATGGTGGGATATAAGCAGGGTTGGTGGGATAAACCGGTGGTGGATGCCCCTTCGCCCAGGCTTGGTACATTTAAGCCATCTGTTGCTTTATCTTATACATTTCTTCCCTCATTGCATTAACGTCCAATTCTTCCACTTCTTTCGATGGGTCGACAATACTTGTTTCCAGTTCCTGGTTGGCCATATTCAGCCTGTCTTTCGATCGGGTGTTATATGAGTGAGTTACCAGAATGCCAATCAACTAACCACCTGCCTGGACTCGATACATCAACAACAACCTTGTTAACGATTAGGCTTTAACAGATTGGCGACCGCACATCGGGAATGAATGCACCTAACAGTTAACCGTCTCTATTATGTATTTGATCGGTTGCATGCATCATCCCGTCCTTTTCTTACTTTCGATTGCAAACTTCCCCCTTTTCTTTCTTTTTCTTTTCCTTCCTTTCATTCTCTCTTTGTTTTTATTCTCTCTTGATTTTTTATTTTCTCTCTTTTCTTTCTTGTTTTTCCGCTCTCTCTCTTTTCTTTTTTCTTTTTTTTCCTTTACTCTCTTGTTTTTCCTCTTGTTTTCTTTCTCTCTTTATCATTTGGTTACGGTCGAATCCTATGGAGATTACCTACGTATCATGACCCCGCATGAATCAGACCGAGCGTAGTTCTGGAGATAAAGATATAAAACATTTTTGGAATTTTCAAATTTTCATAATAAGACTCAGAAATAAACCTAAACAGAAACTAACAGACTCTGATGAAACATGATATACAGACTCAAAAAACAAATAACCCACATACTCAGATAAAAGAAATACAGACTCCAAAACAACCGGCAGACTTTAACAGAAAGAAAATATAGACTCAAGAAATCATGAATACATCAATGCCTCAATCTCCCCCGGGACCCGTGGGGCATCATACGGCCTTTCTGTGGGCTGACTCGCTAAATCCCCTGGAGGTAGATATCTTCCATTACCCGGCGAACAAAAATCATCACATTAGCGAAGAACATAGATCTAGTCATATCCTCACAGCTACTGCACTTCATTGCGATATAGTTGGCGACCCTTTTGACTCGCTCTCTTATGACGCCCTTCTCTTGCAACAAATGCCCAATTTGTTCAGTTCTGGTTCCAAAGTTCATTCGGCTACCTGGTTCTGCTCTTGGAGTTGTTGCAAGTCTCTTTCTAGTCGTGCCATTAAGGCGTAACAATGTGCTCTTTCAGTCTTAAAATTTTTGGCTTGCTAAGCCATTTCACCCACGAGGTTGCCTATTGCCTTTTCCCAACCTGTGACCCCTTTTTCATATCTTTCTTTCATCTGTTGAACGAAAGTTGCACGCCCTTTGGCGCTTTTAGCCAACCTCTCCCGTGCTTTTGCTAGTTCAAACTCAGCTTTTTGCAGGTCATCTTCATAGTCACGTACCTTTTGAGTAAGGTTATAAATGAGCCTTTCATCTTTCCTCTTCGGCCTGGGTTCTCGGCTTCAATTTTCAACTGTCGAACCTGAGCTCTGAGGGCTTCATTTTCTCGCACCAATCTTCTCCTTTCACCTTCGGCCTCTTGTGCCTGCAAATCATTGTTGAAGGTGACATTTCTCAACTCTTCTCATAGACCATGGATGATGGCCTTATATTCCTTTTCCTTCTTCCCCCAAGCTAACCTCTCCTAAATTTTATCATCAAAGGCTTGAACATGAGGCCTTTTGGCAGGCCTTTCGGGCTCTGGCTCGTCGTTTACATAAGACATTTTCTCAAACCAAGCAGCATAATTTGGATCTACTTCCCCCTTGGCGATGTCTGGTACCTGGGTTCCATTTTTTAGATACTGACAGCTACTCCAATCCTGCTGAACTACAACCTCGGGCAATGCAGCTTCTGGATGTAACTCTATGACCTGGGTGCTTAGATCTTCATCTTCAGGCACAATCTGATACCTTCCCAATTGCCTCAAGACCCTCTGCGGTGCATATGGATGGATACTCCTTACACCCATTAACCTCAAGTAGCCTTTGGTAGCAGTCATATAGATGGCTTCTGTCCTCGGGAGCCATCCTATAGTCCACTCGACCTGACCTGCGTTAAGAACTTTCAAGTGAGAGACCCATGCTTCAAACCCTTCTGGTGCGTTATAATCTTCTATCCTCTCCTCGTAACTAGTGATGAAGTTATTCGGGCTCGAACCATAACTCATGAATCTGGGATGATGGCGAAGGTGCTCGATCAACCACATTTGCAGAAGGATGATGCAACCTTCAAAAAATTGAGCCCCTACTTTGCATAGAGTCAATGCTCGATAAATATCCGCTAGCACCAACGGGGCAAGTGTATGATCTTCCTTGGTAGTAAGGATTTGTGCAATTCTAGCCATACGAATATCCACCGTCCCTTTCTCGTTGGAAAAACCATGATCCCCAAGAATGCCACAATAAATGCGAACCGGCGATGAATTTGCCAAAGGCCCTTGTCTTGTTTGTTGCTCAGACCTTTTTCATGCGTTTCAAATCCAGCAGAGTGCCCGAACCTGAAGTATAAGAAATGGAAAGCACAACACTCGTTGCTCACACGTTCTTTATTCGTCTGTTTACTAATATTTAGGAGGTCAAAGAACTTGTGCACTGATGGAGCCCTTGGAAATATAAGTCATTGCTTCCTCAAATCCCGTCCGAATTCAATGTACCCGGCTATTTCCTCCAAAGTAGGGGTGATCTCAAAATCCGAGAAACGAAAGACATTGTGGACAGAATCCCAGAAAGTTACCAAAGCCTTGGTCAAATCTTCTCGTGGTTTGATCTCAAAAATGTTTATAAGAGCACCCAACTGCTTTTTCACCCATTTCTGACCATCTTTTTCTAGATCATTCCACCACATACACAAGTGTAGCTGAGCCTGTTCCCTGACCACTTCTGGCGGTTCCTCGATGGTATTCATTTATTCCTGTGAAAGATTAAGGTTAGGGTTGACTCGAGTGGACCCTTTTGTAAATAGTTTTTTGAAGAAGAAAAGAAAAAGAAAGGGAAAAGAAAAGAAGAAAAGAACCATAATTTCTTCCCCTATATGCCAACTTTAGCCAAGTGACTGTTTTTTCACATGCGGCCCCTTCCCAATTTCACACGAATTTTGAGGCAGAGGGGGGAATTATTTTATGACCCTTCACAAACTTGTCCATTATTTTATGAAAATAGCCTTTCGACAACTGAAGAATACTCTGAGGCTATCTCGGTAAGAATGGTTTAAGACATTGCCGAAGCTGGATCGGCTTATTTTGACCAAAATCAAGATTGCATTCACTTGACCACCGACTCTCTTTTCTTGTTTTTTTTTCTCTTTTTTTCAAAAATAAGGCCGAACCTTATGTAGGTTGCCTACGTATCCCATATCCGGTGAGAATCAGACCTGCGTAGTTCGGTCAGTTTTGACACATTTGAAGGAACACGGTGTTTGATTCTTTTGAAATAACTCTTTTTTGAAAAAATTTGGGCAGAGTTTCAGGACGTTTTTCAAATACCAGGATTTTTAGAACCGAGCCTTATTTCCTTCCCTATATCACTCTTGGTTTTTCTTTTTGCTTTATTTTCCCTAGCCAGTCAGCATGCATGCCAAAACAAATAAATGTTCGCATAGCACGTAGAATGCATCAGGATGGTCTGTTATTTCGGGCACACCTGTCCTAGACGGACCCAACCCCTGTGTTGAGTCCCCTAAGTCAAATGCACATGATGCAAGCAAACGTTCCTACTAGGGATCCGGCATGAGGGTGTGTTTTTCTAGGTTTAAATCCTGGGGTTTTGTTCTAGACTTGGGTACCCGAGCGGACAACTAGGGCCGAGGAGGGGGCAACGTACCGGGAGCACTGAAGTCTAACCAGCCTTGTCGTTTGCCCAGCCTCGTTCTATTTGGTATAATTTCTACAGAAAAAGCGGGCTACGCGAATGTATGCACCATTTCCAGAAGACTCAGAGGGGTAGCGTAAGAAGACAGTTATATACAATTCAGACAATATTAAAGCGGTAATCAGATAGCATTTAGCACAAAAGATTCACAGAATACAGTAATATTAACAATAAGTGAAGCCAAGCAAAATCATATTAACAAGCTCAAATTCTTGAACCCTGAACCAGATATTCTAGGTTCGATCCCCAGCAGAGTCGCCAGAGCTGTCACACCTCCTTTTTAGCTACATCTAGTAAAGGGTATAAATATAAGGGAGTTTTTCCAATTAAAGGACAATCAAAACGGGATCCGTTTATTTAAATATTCAGAGTCGCCACTTGGGAGATTTATGGTGTCCCAAGTCACCGGTTCAAATCCCGAATCGAGGAAAAGTTGACTCTATATTGTAGTCTGCGAACCAGAAATCCGAGTAAGGAATTATGTTAACCCGGAAGAAGGTGTTAGGCACTCCCGAGTTCCATGGTTCTAACACGGTCGCTTTGATCATACTTGGCTTATCAAAATTTTTTAATTACTGACTTTAGATCCTATGTGCATTTACCCTTTACCGTTTTTAATTAAGAAAATTATCTTGAAACGGGTCACGCGTATGTGTACCTATCTATTTGGCGTGTCAAAATCATGTCACGTGAACGTGTCCACAATTAATAACGCATTATTATTATTAAGAAAATTTAGTCGAAGTTGCGCAAACGCATACTCCAAATTAGTTTTTTTTAAATCGTAATTATGTTACACGAACGTATACGCTATCACGGTGGTATATTAAATGGGCCTAACAAACTACAAAGATTTGCTGCTTACACCTAAATCACGAGAATTAATAAAGGGTCATGTGTTGAGGTTTGTTTGGTGCGGCACCCCCTTGACTCCAATTTTAAAGGGAATACATGTTAACTCCCAAAGGCCACGACCATGTCCAATGTAACGATTCGCCTCCGACGCTTTTTTAAAAAAAAAACTTAATTACTTACTCGTTAATGAAGCGGGGATTATGCCACTGTCAAGGCCAACTAAAGAATTGTCTGTTATAAGAGTGGGTTGATTATTTGAAGCAATTGTTTGGGCTTAGCGTGAAGCCCAACAGCCTACATGGCACAAGGCTGCTCCAAAACTGCCTTCTCATTACGCTGGTCCCGAAAGAAAGCCCAAACTGGAGGACGAACCAGTTCTGGCAGCTTTCGGTCCCGAGATCGAGCCTTCACATGACACAAAACAGGAGGCACTCGAATCCACAACTGCGAATCATATCATTGCATGGAAATTTAAAACAAATATTGGTCCTCTTTTACACAAATACCATGGCATATTTAACCTTAATGGATTTCTGTACAGAAAATACAATAGGACAATGATCCTTTATGCCACCCAGCATTCGTACCCATCATCATTTTAACCAGTCAGCATACAGATCCTCAAGGTGACAGTAGTAAAAAAATCTGCTAGCCTATATTCCTAACAAGAAATGATATCTCAACCTTTACTGAACAGGGCAACAACCAGCAATCTACACCAAACAATCCACTGATTCCAACTGTACTAGCACAAACGTAATACCACAACTTGAATTTAAAAATAATTTCGATTCTAACTCGTGTAAAACTAAAAGAGCTAAACTCACAAATTATTCCCTCAATACAAGCCACGTTCAAAAGTAAAAGCAAAGATGAGCACACAGAGCAGCAAAATTCGACAATGAATGCAGAACTTGCTAAGACAGAACGTAAAGGAGCAGCACTTAATGAACCAACATATTCCAGATTTCGACTACATCATGTTCATTGATAAACATACTAATCAGAACATCTTCTACCTAACTATTACATGCTATGAATGAAATCATAAGGAAAGGAGGTGAAGTTTGAACAACAGCATAAGATTTCACAAATCTATACTTCGAACTACACTTAAATGATGTCCATGGGGGCCAAAGTATACCTGGAATATGAAAAGAAATAAAGCAATGTAGGATCAGAAGTCAGGCAGCAATACAGCAGGAAATAACCAGCAAACCCAATTTCAAACCAACAAATGAAGTGCAGCCATCCAAAAAAATAATGTTAATCAAGCAGTGAACCAGCAAACTTCGAACCAAACCTCTACAAACCCAGATTCAATCCATTTCCACCCCAGACGAATTAGAAACTGTTTTAGAAATTGAAAGCTTCAAAAATCACCGGAGAAGTTCAATGAAACAATGGTTTCATTGAAATTTTCAGATGTTTTTCTCTTTGTTTTTGGTTTTTATTCTTGAATCCCTTTTCCGCCTCTTAGCTCTCTTTTTTCTCTACCTTGAAAGGCAAGAAATTATGCCTATATAGGCAAGAAAGTAGGGCAGCAAAGAGTGGGTTCAGTTTTGCACTTGAACCCTTTTTGAATTTTCATTTTTGCTCTCATGTCCTCAGTTTTAAAATCAGTATTTCATATAAGTCCCAATCCCAGCTTCTAGGAAGCTTCCCTATTCAGTCATAAGAGATTCCCCCACCTAAATTTCCTATACTAACCCCTAGACCCTCTGTTTTTACTTTGGGAACCAAATGGGTCATATTGACCTAATAGCTCAAACAGACATGGGCTTAGATCCGACCCAATGACCTAAATCAACCCCCCTTTGGGTGAGTTCTGCAATGGCTTCAAAGCCCAAACAACAAGACTAACTAAATCAAATCAGTCAAAAAAAAAAACAAAGGGCAAACATTTGAATGATTTCGAGAACTAAACCTACACTAATCAACTGATTATTACACAAATAAACAAGAAATTAACCAAGTCATCAAAATAATCCTAATTAAATTAACTAGGTGACTAAACGAGATATAAAGTCAGAACTTTAAACGAGCTGATAACACAACTAAGGAAACAGAGACAACTTTCACAAAGAAAGACGAAAAAGAAAAACAACTAATAGAAGATAGTCTACACCCGGAGGGTTGGTCGAGTTTCAACCAGACTAGTAGAAGAAAATTAAACCAAAGCAAAGGGAAGGATAGGAAAATAAAATAGTAAAAGAAAGACCAAACAAAAGAGGAGAAGAGAACCTACCGATTCAGACTTGAAATCTATCGGAGACATAGGGCCTAACAAAATTAACGCCGATCGTTTGAATCCAGACTTCAAAACTCGAAGAATAGCCCTTATGACCATGCATGCACCAGGTCCGATAGAAAAAGGCTTTTGAACTTTCAAGACTCGAACTCAGATCTAAGATTCAAGAAGCTCCGGCAAGATTCGAGGGAAACGGAGTGAGGATTCGGTATGAGGGGGTCGTAGTGGCTATGTGGTGTTAATCTGGGGCCATTTGGGAAATGTTAAGTTTTTGGTCTAGTCTTCGATTTAATATTCGAGACGAACCAGTGGGATTCGAAGGACACAGGTTAGGGATATGGGAAGAGGAGATGAAGGAGGTCTTGGGGTGTAAGTTTGGTGGCGATTTGCGGTGGCGCCGCCACCGGCGGTGGAGGATTTGGGGGCGTCTAGCTAGGGTTTCGGGGGTGTTTCTGGTGAAGGTGATGAGCAGAAAGGAGTTCAGAGGGGGGTAGGTTTATTCAGACATTTATATATCAAATGGCCCTAGCTTCTGAGCCGTTAGATTGATTAACCTCGACGGCTCAGATCCACCCCAAGTGAAACGAGGTCATTTTGATAAAGGGGAAGGCTGGACCGGGTCAAGGTGGTTTTGGTCGGGTAGGGGTGAGGAATCCATTTGGGCTGAGTCTTTTTAGACCAAAATTGGCCCAATTTCAAGTCTCTTTCACAAATTGTCCAAAATTCTTTTCCTTTTCTCTTTTCTTTTGTTTTCAAAATTAAAACTTCAAAATCTAAATTAATTCTCGATAAAATTATCCTAAAAAGTAAAAAAATAAATATTACCATAAATAATTAGATACCAAATTAAAAGAAAGACTACCCAAAGTTGAAGCTAATCAATTAAAAATGCAAAATAAGTTACTTTTTTTCTTTTGATTTTTCAATTTTTATAAAACAATTAAATGACTAATTAATTTTTAAGAAAATGCAAAGTTAAACTCTAAATGCAAATGCAACATATTTTTTTATTTTTCATTAATTAAATAGAATAAACATGCACAGACAAATGCAAACAATTAACAGAAAATGCCATAAAAATCCGCAAAATTGCAAACAATGGATAAAATTATTTTATTTTGAATTTGTAGAAGTAATTCATATAGGGCAAAAATCATGTGCTCACAGCCATCACGACTCCCGAGAGGTGGAAAATTCGGGTCGTGTCACTTAAACTCGTTTTCTTCAATTTTTATTAACACCCATTAGATTTCTAGGCCTAAATCATGTTCTTAAGGGTAGAAAATTGGGGATTTGGATAGAGTTAGGGCTTTTAATAATTGAATTTTAGACCTCAATTTGAGTTGGATTCCAGAACTAATTACATATCGGGCTCGTGCGTGAATGGGTGATTCGGTTTTGGTCTGAACCTTGTATTTTGACCAAGCGGGTCCGGGGTCAATTTTTGACTTTTTGGGAAAAATAATAGGAAACCTATAATTTATCCTTGGAATTGGATCATTTAGCATTTATTGATGTTGTTAAATTAATTTGGATTATATACAAGTAATTTGTAGGCGAATTCTAAAGGAAAAGTGGTGTTTGAGGCTTGAGTTGGCCGTGGAAGTTTGAGGTAAGTGTTTGGTCTAACCTTAGCTTGAGGGATTAGGAGTCGAGTCCTATTTTCTATGTGTTATTTTTTGAGTACGACGTATAGGCATGGTGACGAGTATCTATACGCCGTTGTCAAGCATGCACGTGAATCTTAAATTGAAATCGTTGTGTTCTTAATAAGTACTACAAATGTCTAAGTTGTTGATTCTCTGTGTTGGGAAAGAATTATGATTATTCTCGTGGAAATTACTTGTAGTTGAGTATTTGTTCTATCACGACCCAATTCCCCGAATCCGATCGTGATGGCGCCTCTCGTGAAGACAAGGCCAGCCAGACCAAAACAGACCACCTCTTTTAAACAGTTAAATACAATAAGTAGTTCTAAAACGTGATATAATAACCATAATTTGCGGAATTAACAATAACAACAGTAGAAACCATCCCGACACAGCCAAACCGGGGTGTCACAAGTGATGAGCAACTAAGAAATCCGGATACAAGTCTACTGAATACTAAATTCGATATAATAGTTATAAAAACATGAAAATGATAAGATAAGGGAGGCACGGGGCTGCAAACACCAACAGCTACCTCGTAGTCTCTGAATCACTACCTGGACTGGGAGAATCAGTACTCAGGAGCAGACTATACGATGCCTGAATCTGCACACATGGTGCAGGGAGTAATGTGAGTACTCCGACTCAGTGAGTAATAATTATAAATAATGGTTGAAAGTATGAAAACACGTAAAGGCACAAAGCAATTCCATATCAAGCAGTAAAATCACTTAAAGCAGTAATCAGTGAAGAAATCAAATGATATCCCTTTTTTTAAAACAAGTAAAACAGGTAATTTAACAGGTAAATAATAAGTAAAAATCCGCCCCTCAGGCATAGTATCAATCGCTCAGAACAGTATCAACCCCTCGGGCTCACTCTCAGATCATAATAGGTACCCGCGCTCACTATGGGTGTGCAGACTCCGGAGGGGGCCCTTACGGCCCAAGCGCTATATCAAGCCACCTCGTGGCATCATCACTCGGCACTCGGCCTCACATCACTCAAGCCACTTCGTGGTATATAAAGTATCTCAGGCCCTCAGCCTCATATCACTCAACATATCCTCACATATGGCCCTCGGCCTCACTCAGCCCAAAAATCATCACAAGCCCCTTGGGCATTAGTAAAACAGTAGTTCTCAGCCCAAAACACAATGTAGAAATATCATTTAAGTTTCAAATCTAAGTAAAAGTGGCTGAGTTTGTAAACCAGTAGATATCAACAGGACTGAGTTCAAATAAATAGTCAAGCAGTGAGGGAAACAGTGATAAAAATCCCCGAAGGGTTCAAATAGTTGGCACGAAGCCGAAATATGGCAATCAGCCCAAATCATAATGATAACAAATGATTTCAATCAAATATGCGGTAAAATCACCAATCAGGACGGACCAAGTCACAATCCCCAGTAGTAAAAAAACCTCACGCTCATCATCCAGCGCATATCTTGCTTCAATATAGCACTACGATGTGCAATCCGGGGTTTCAAACCCTCAGGACATCATTTACAACCATTACTCACCTCGAACCGGCTAATTCTCTAGCTCGCGACGCCTTTGCCCCTCGAATTGGCCTCCACACGCGTCGAATCTATCCAAAATCAGAACGAATATGTCACAATATGCCAAGGAAACAAAGCCCAAGCGAAAACATTCGAAAAATATCAAAAATCCCGAAATTAGCAAAACCCGAGCCTCGGGCCCACGTCTTGGAATTGAGTAAAATTTACATTTTCAGAATCCTCATACCCTCACGAGTCTAACCATACCAAAATTATCCAATTCTGATACCATTTGGTCCTTCAAATCATCATTTTATATTTTTGAAAGGTTTCACAATTTTCTTCCCAAATTCCATCCCAAATCACGAATTAAATGATGAATTCAGTGATAGATTCATGTATTCTAGCCAAATCTGAGTTAAAATCACTTACCCCCAATGAATTTCTTGAAAAACTTTCGAAAAATCGCCAAAATCCGAGCTCTTTAGGTCAAAATATCAAATAAAACCCAAAACCTCGTATTTATATAGTACCCCTCAGATTTCACCCTCCGCGGGCGGCACTTAACCGATCGCGGTCCGCACAAAAACGACCGCTGCCGCACAGCTTTCCTCTGCAGTGATAGGCTTTAATATTCTGGCCATAACTATTGCTACAGATGTCCAAATTGCAATATCTTTACCTTTCTGGAAACTAGACATGAAGGGCTACAACGTTTGTTTTTGAATTATCGCAAAATTCCTTGTATATCAAAAGATATAAGCTTCCGAAATTGGACCAACGACCTGCGGATCTTCATGACCGCGGACCATTTTCCGCGCCCAGCACTAAAACTTCTGCCCCCATCCATTTTCTAAGTTCAGGAACGTCCGGACTCGCTCAAAACTCACCCGAAACACACCCGAGGCCCTCAAACCTCAACCCAAACATACCAACACCTTCCATAACATCATTAACACCCTGTCGAGCTTTCGAATCACTCAAAACAACATCAAAACACCAAATCAATTTCGGATTCAAGCTTAAGAACTTAGAAATTTCTAATTCCACAAACAACGCCGAAACCTATCAAATCAGGTCCGATTGATCCCAAATTTTGCACACAAGTCATAAATGACATAATGGAGCTATTCCAACTTCTTGAGTTGGATTTTGATCTCGATATCAAAAAGTCAACCCCTCGGTCAAATTTCCAAACTTCGGCTTCTCATTTTCGCCATTTCAAGCCTAATTAAACTACAAACTTCCAAAAACTTTTCCGAGCACGATCCTAAATCCAAAATTACCATACGGAGCTAACCAAATCATAAAAATTCCGATCCGAGATCATATACAAACAAGTCAAATATTGGTCAAACCTTTCAAATTTTAAGCTTTCAACTGAGACTGTTCTTCCAAATTAAATTTTGATTAACCTAAAACCCAACACCAACGATTTACATAAGTCATAATACACCACACGGGGCAAGTCATGCCCGAGAACTAGCGAGCAAAGTACAAAAGCTCAAAACGACCGGTCGGGTCGTTACATCCTCCCCCACTTAAACATACGTTCATCCGCGAACGTGCTAAAGTGTTACAAAAGCTAACCGATCGCTGAATAACCTTACCATGCATATACCCAGGGGTGATCTCACGTCACCCTATCTCACATAGGTCCGAGAACACACAGTAACTGAAATTTCACAACCTAATCTAACCCATAAGCCTTAGAACCACATTTCCACTTCTGAAATCATTCACAAGATCAGAATCTCACATCTATATTCAGAATAAGCCTGAACCAGCTGTAATCACCCATACTTGCAATCTCAGGTGCAATCACTTGATATACCACATGACTCAAACCCTCGTAGTGATAACTTCTAATTACAGCAGCTGCACACAACAAACGAATACCGATAGAAAAACTCTTATCAACTAAAGCCTCACCCCAACACTTTCATATGCTGCCAATGATCACTAAAACATGCGGTAAGCCATAACCATTTCCCAGATCAACCATTCAAGAAGTCACTCCTCCTTTGGAAAATGCCACAGCAAATTTCTGAGCAGAAGCTCGATATTATCCTTTCAACATGCTAAAATCAAATCCGTTTGCAGTCATTAAAGACCCCGACAGTCTCATCTAATCCAACAGAACTACTCTTGTGACATTGACACCTCAATATAGACTAAAGCTACGATTTGTGCAATCCGTGCACCAATAAGCCACAATCCGATCCTACTCAATTCCTGAAAAATGACTCAAATGAAAGAGTTGTACCGCAAGCTCACTAGTACCACCACACACACTGCCGAGAATCCGTATCACATCATAAAAATAGAACACACATCTAACCCGCAGGATCATACCTCCCCATAGCTTCGCTCCAACGCGCGACCTCATCCAAACACCGATCCACGTGAAAACACCTTAAGTCACTCTTCTCAAAATCGACAATCGTGTGCAATATGATGGCTAAAACCAAAGCAATCATCATAACCACCGCGAAGCAATTGATATAACATTACACATACCCAAAGGGACACAACCGATACGCTACCTGCTGAGCAATACCCAATACACTACCCGCTCGAATTCCACTGAGAGGACTCAATAATGCCGCACCACATGTACCTATAACCAACAAACCTTAACACCTCGCAACATGGAAAGATAACTCATAGCTCCCCATGATTACTAATAACTCAATAACAACCGAATCAACATATCTCTCACCATTGACAACTCGAAGTCAACCAAACCATCGTGATACAGAACACACATCCGTATAGGTCTACCAATGAACCACACGTCAAGTCTAGTCACACACAACAGATAAATAACCCTCCGAAGGTTCACAACGACTGAATCATAGCACATACTACCCTCTGACCAACCTTAGCTATTTTCTCACAGTCCACAACCGCAATACATATGATGTATTATTAACTCAATCACATTTCCCTCTTTCTAAAGTGCATACCGTTATCAAGACACACCATTTAGTAATATTATTTACCTAGTCATCTGAAACTGCATGTGTTGTCTAAGAATTTATGACCTTTCTTTCAAAATTGAATTGCGACCTTACATATGCCAATCTCCGCCCTACACAACATACCACATATAATATGTCATCCTATGATAAATATGAGAACTTCAAAATCCCTTTCCGAGCCACAATCAACTACATACTTAACTAGTCAAAAAATTTCCATTTGATCCCATCTAGGAGAAAATCACTATACATTCCATGCTCCTTATGCCAGCAGAAATTATACATCTCTATCGTGGTAGAAATTATTAAGAACTCTACAAATCCCTCTTTCCATAAAACCAAACCACCAATACCGACTTATTTTAACTCAACCAAGATACACAAGCCATCCAAAACCTAAGAGCATTGTCACGAAACACATATAGAAACTCATTACCTTGTAAACACCCAAAGAACTATTCATATCCTTACCATACCGATATGGCCTACTACCAAGCTACCCCATCTATCCAAGCTCCCTTCTGATTTACCTTCACTTGATACTTCTTCTTGCTATAACATCACATTTCCTCAACCCAAACTTACCACACGAGACCCAAGCATAATACCATACAGCCTAAGGCTTATCACCCGCTGAATACTCTTTTTAATGTTTCCCCAAAGCACCATATTCAAGATATCGACTCTGAAAGGACTTACTACGAATCCGAAGCCATTACCTTCACCTTCCCAATATTGATATATGGAATCCCATAATTAACATAGAAAATACCACAAGTCTTGCCATCTTCCACTGAAAAATTCAGTTTCTATCCATAAGTACAACTTGAAAGCCTCCAATTATTGCATGTAAATTTTGAACACAATAGGACCATTCTCTAGAGGCATCCACTCTGCTCAAACCGCAGTTAGATTGATTAACCGAATCGAACAACCTGTGCTTCAGTTGCACTCTAACACTACAGAATGTGACCTCATTCCAATATAACCAAGCAACTTCCTGCCCTATGCACCGAGCATTCCTTACCAACCACAACTCAAGTCATTCTCCGATTCTCGTACACACATAAAGCATAACATAGCCTTTATTAAAATTTCTTTTACTCGATCCACAACTGATTTACAAATACACCTCGAGCTGGAACCATTAGAGCACATAACCGTGCAATCAACTATTCAATAGCGGACTCCCACACTTGGCTCAAAGTCATAGCTCAAAACACGCACCATAACTCATAACACATACACTTTATTGCTGCCATAATACCATAGTGAGATTAAACTCAACCCTTCATAAGCTCGTGGCACACAGACCATCTAGTACTTCATATCTTTTACAAATCTCACATTTACTCTCGTAACAATTAAACCCACTCTCTTAAGAGATCCAAATTAAATTCGCACATATATTTCACATGTAAATGGGATCTTCTAACAGACAACATAAAGATCGCACAACTCCAGAACACTTCGCAGGAGATAACCCACCTGCTTCGCCTTAAACTAACATTTATGTATACCTTCCACCATCATAACCATCACACACTCACTTAGTCTTCCCGAGTCTAAACTCATACCGCAACATGAAATCTACTCCACTCCCAACTAGGAGACACGAAAAGATTCTTCACACGCCTATAACTCGGGATATAACTCGAATCAAGACGGAAATCAAGGACCTAACAGTTCTTCTATCCTCCAGTAGACATTTCTCGTCACTGCAAAATCATACAAATACATCTCGCAACACTAACATTCTTATTACATAGCCATCCAGCCGTCACTTCCACTAACAGGGAAAAATACCGAACATATAAATTCAAAAGCACTTGCTCACACAAGCAGCATCTCGGTGCTCAAGCTATAGGCAAAAATCCGGCCTCAAGTCCTCCAGACTGGCCCAACATCAACTCACCGAGATCATATCTCACCCCTCGATCAGGGAATCACAAGCCATTAATGCACCTCTAATACTGAGTGCTCATGCGTGCATACGAACGCGTCGAAGGAATTTCAAAAGTTACTTTCCAAGCTGAATCAGGGACGCACGATAAGAATTCAAGAGTGTGAAGTTTTTCCAAAAGGTTCTGCAGCCTCTCGAGGATAAATACAGACGTCCCCGTACTGATCCACGAGACTCTACTAAACCTGCTCATGACTCGTGAGACCAATGTAACCTAGGCTCTAATACCAACTTGTCATGACCCAATTCCCCGAATCCGATCATGATGGCACATCTCGTGAAGACAAGGCCAGCCAGACCAAAGCAGACCACCTCTTTTAAACAGTTAAATACCATAAGTAGTTCTAAAATGTGATATAATAACCATAATTTGCGGAATTAACAATAACAATAGTAGAAACCATCCCGACACAACCCAAATCGGGGTGTCACAAGTCATGAGCAACTAAGAAATCCAGATACAAGTCTACTGAACACTAAATCCGATACAATAGTGCTAAAAACATGAAAATGATAAGATAAGGGAGGCACGGGGCTGCCAACGCCAATAGCTCCCTCGTAGTTTCTGAATCACTGCCTGGATTGGGAGAATCAGCACTCAAGAGCGGACTCTACGATGCCTGAATCTGCACACATGGTGCAGGGAGTAATGTGAGTACTCCGACTTAGTGAGTAATAATGATAAATAATGGCTGAAAGTATGAAAACACGTAAAGGCACAAAGCATTTCCATATCAAGCAGTAAAATCACTTAAAGCAGTAATCAGTGAAGAAATCAAATGATATCCCTTTTTTAAACAAGTAAAACAGGTAATTTAACAGGTAAATAACAAGTAGAAATCCGCCCCTCGGGCACAGTATCAATCGCTCAGAACAGTATCAGCACCCAGGCTCACTCTCAGTACAGTATCAGCCTCTCAGGCTCAGTATCAATCACTCAGAACAGTATCAGCCTCTCGGGCTCAGTATCAATCACTCAGAACAGTATCAGCCCCTCGAGCTCACTCTCAGATCATAATGGGTACCTGCGCTCACTGTGGGTGTGCAGACTCCGGAGGGGCACCTTACGGCCCAACCGCTATATCAAACCACCTCGTGGCATCATCACTCCACACCCGGTCTCACATCATTCAGCACTCGGCCTCACATCACTCAAGCCACCTCGTGGCATATAAAGTATCTCAGGCCCTCGGCCTCATATCACTCAACATATCCTCACATATGGCCCTCGGCCTCACTTAGTCAAAAAATCATCACAAGCCTCTTGGGCATTAGTAAAATAGTAGTTTTTAGCCCAAAACATAATGTAAAAATATCATTTAAGTTTCAAACCTGAGTAAAAATGGTTGAGTTTGTAAAACAGTAGATATCAACAGGACTGAGTTCAAAGAAATAATCAAGCAGTGAGGGAAACAGTGATGAAAATCCCCGAAGGGTTCAAATAGTTGGCACGAAGCCCAAATATGGCAATCAGCCCAAATCATGATGATAACAAATGAAATTCAGTCAAATACGCGGTAAAATCACCAATCAGGACGGACCAAGTCACAATCCCCAGTAGTAAAACACCCCACGCTCATCATACAGCGCGTATCTTGCCTCAATATAGCACTACGATGTGCAATCCGGGGTTTCGAACCCTCTGGACATCATTTACAATCATTACTCACCTCGAACCGGCTAATTCTCTAGCTCGCGATGCCTTTGCCCCTTGAATTGGCCTCCACGTGCGTCGAATCTATCCAAAATCAGAACGAATACGTCACAATATGCCAAGGGAACAAAGCCCAAGCGAAAACATTTGAAAAGTATCAAAAATTCTGAAATTAGCAAAACCCGAGCCCCGGGACCACGTCTCGGAATCGGGTAAAATTTATATTTTTAGAATCCTCATACCCTCACGAGTCTAACCATACCAAAATTATCCAATTCTGATACCATTTGGTCCTTCAAATAATCAATTAACGTTTTTGAAAGGTTTCACAATTTTCTTCCCAAATTCCATCCCAAATCACGAATTAAATGATAAATTCAGTGATAGATTCATGTATTCTAGCCAAATCTGAGTTAAAATCACTTACCCCGATGAATTTCTTGAAAACCTTCAAAAAACCGCAAAATTCGAGCTCTCTAGGTCAAAATATCAAATAAACCCAAAACCTCGTATTTATAGAGTAACCCTCAGATTTCACCTTCCGCGGGCCACACAAAACCGACCGCGGTCCGCACAAAAACGACCGCCCGCACAACTTTCCTCTGCAGTGACAGGCTTTAATATTTTGGCCATCACTTTTGCTACAAATGTTCGAATTGCAATATCTTTACCTTTCTGGAAACTAGACACGAAGGGCTACAACTTTCGTTTTTGTATCATCTCAAAATTTCTTGTAGTTCAAAAGATATGAGCTTCCGAAGTTGGACCGACGACCTGCGGATCTTCATGACCGCGGACCATTTTCCGCGCCCAGCACTAAAACTTCTGCCCCCATCCATTTTCTAAGTTCAGGAATGTCCGGACTCGCTCAAAACTCACCCGAAGCACACCCGAGGCCCTCAAACCTCAACTCAAACATACCAACACCTCCCATAACATCATTAACACCCTGTCGAGCTTTCGAATCACTCAAAACAACATCAAAACACCAAATCAACTTCGGATTCAAGCTTAAGAACTTAGAAATTTTAAATTCCACAAACAACGCTGAAACCTATCAAATCAGGTCTGATTGACCCCAAATTTTGCACACAAGTCATAAATAACATAATGGAGCTATTCCAACTTCTTGAGTCGGATTTGATCTCGATATCAAAAAGTCAACCCCTCGGTCAAATTTCCAAACTTCGGCTTCTTATTTTCGCCATTTCAAGCCTAATTAAACTACAAACTTCCAAAAAAAATTTGGGAATGATCCTATCCAAAATTACCATACGGAGCTAACCAAATCATAAAAATTCCGATCCGAGATCATATACAAACAAGTCAAATATTGGTCAAACCTTTCAAATTTTAAGCTTTCAACTGAGACTGTTCTTCCAAATTAAATTCTGATTAACCTAAAACTCAACACCAACGATTTACATAAGTCATAATACACCACACAGGGCAAGTCATGCCCGAGAACTGGCGAGCAAAGTGCAAAAGCTCAAAATGACCGGTCGGGTCATTACAGGTTCTAGATGAGGTTTCTTTGTAAAGTTAAATGTTGGAATAAGTTTGGTTATAGCTGATTCCCTTGCCGGGACGTATTTACTTCTTACTGTTGATTCTCTTGCCGGAATATTATTGTTTCCTTATTGCTCCCTTGCTGGGACTCTTTTGTTATTGGTGTTGAATTGTATATTGGGATCGGGTTACATGCTGCAATAATATTATATTTGGATCGGGTTGCACGCCGCAACAATATTATATTTGGATCGGGTTGCACGCTGCAATAGTGATATATGATTTGGATCGGGTTGCACCCTGCAACAATAAAGGATAAAAGTGGATATTAATTTGTTCTATTTCCTTATTCCTTCTGCTGTGAATTTTAAATTGTTCTTTATGTTTTCCTCCTGAGTTACTGTTGGCAAATGATATTCCCCCACAGCATGTCCCCTCCCCATCTTTAACTGCACAGGTTTAGTTGGTGGTTTTGTCCTAGCCTCGTCACTACTTGCCGGGGTTAGGCTAGGCACTTACCAGCACATGTGGTCGGTTGTGCTGATACTACACTCTGCACTGTGTGCAGATCCTAGAGCAGCAGCTTTTGGACCTTAGTTTGGGTGGCTGCCTTCAGTCCATACGGAGATCCAAGGTAGTCCTGCAGGCGTCCGCAGGCCCTGGCGTCTCTCTCTATCTTTTCTTCATGTTTCACTTATGTAATTCAGAAATAGTGTTACATTTATTTTTCGGACCTTGTTTGTAGAATTCTTCGACCGTATGTGGAGTTGTGATACCAGTCTTGGGTAGTTTTTATTTAAGAAATCATGTTGGAATTATTTAAATGGTTTAATTGTTTCTTCCGCTTGTTTTAAATTTCCGCTGTTTATAAACTGTTGATTCACATTTGCTAAAGAATTAAAATGGGAAAAAGGTAATTTGTTCATATGGTCGACTTACCTAGCTTTCACTAGTAGGCGCCATCACGACTACCGAGGGTGAAAAATTCGGGTCGTGACAATTTGGCTCTCATTTTTTTTGGAATTTCATTTATCGTATTATTTAATATTTGAAGTTTGAACAATTGAAGTTTATTCGTGGTAACATTGGAGTTGCGATCATCAAGTGTTCAATTTATTGCCTAATTCAGTGCACTCCCTTCAACTCTTTCTTTTATTTACTATTTTATTTGCATATTTAATTTTTGCTAGTAGTTAAATTTTCACAATATGTTTAAAATGCTGCAAAAAGAGTTTGTAATAAGGTTACTAATCGGGGAAATAAAAAAAGAGGTAGTACTTCTGCTTGAGCATCTTATAATAATTTAAATGACTCTACACATATTCCTAAAACATTACCTGATAATAATATAGATTATAAACAATTACAGAAAAATTTCGGTATAGAAGATAATGAAATAGAAATGAAAGATGAGATACTACTTACACCTAGTAATGTTGGAGCTGGTAGCAGGGTGGTAGTCGTGGTGCTAGTAGTAGACCACATGTGGTCCTGACTACTAATCGGAAAAAAAAAAGTAAGGTTTAGAAATTTTTTGACGAAATAGAAGGTACTGATAGAGTTAAATGCAAACTTTGGATACTTTTAAACATAAGACTGGGGGACAATTAGAGAGGACTGGGACACTTAGTAGACATATGAGAATTGAGCATCTTATAGAATGGGGCTCTGATGAAGATGAAAATCAAGCAACTCTAAACCCTACTACTGGAGGGCTTATGAAATATAATAAAATGAAGGATCCTGAGGAGTTAGAAAAAATGATTGTTATGGGTTGTCTACCTTTTTCTTTTGCTTCTTCATCATATCTTATTAGGTATATTCAAAGGATTTATAATCCTTTATTTAAAGGTATCCCTAGAAGTACTTGTAGATCTGATATCGTTAGACATCATGGACAATATCAAACATACATACGTTATTTGTTTAGCCACCTTCCTTGTAGAGTTTCTCTCACTTCTAATATTGTCCATGTTGTTAATGGAAATGATTATTTGACAATTACATGTCATTGGATAGATGATAATTATTGTATGCAAAAACGTATTATTGCTTTTTAATATGATGAAGATCAGAGTCATACTGCTGTGTTTATAAGTACTACTATTTGTGAAGTTGTTGAATTCTATAATCTCAAGCAAATAGTATTGTGTATGTCTTTTGATAATGCTTCTAACAATAATGCCGCAATTTCAATATTAAAGCTACATTTGCAACTACCACTTGACGAAATTTTTCATGTTAGGTGTGCATGTCATGTTTATAATTTAATTGGTAAAAGTGGCCTTGATTTATTTTCAACTGAGATTACTCATGCTAGAAGAGCAGTTGGTGTTATTCAAGGAAATAATAAACAATCTAGATTAGGGAATTTAAGAATAAGTGTACCGAGCATAACCTTAAGCCCAGATTCATGCCAGACAAAATTGTTACTAGATGGAATTATACGTATATATTTTTAAAATGTTGCTACAAATATAGATTCCCAATAACTGAAGTTGCTAATGCGCATTGTACTGATCCAAACCGTATGTTAACAACTGCTACTTGGGAGGCCATTAATGATGTTGTTAAATTTTTACATAAATTTTATATAGCTACTGTTGAGTTTTCTGGAGCATATTACCATACTGTTACTATGGCTTTAGTACATATAGCTGAACTTTCTTTTCTACTCTTTGAATTTAAGAAGAAAAAAAAATATATAAGAATGTTGTTGAAAAAATGCAAGCAAAATTCAAAAAATATTTCTTTTTCCAACTCTTCCGATTTACTTAATTGGTGCTATTTTAAATCTTTCTATTAAGATGTCTGATTGTCACCAATTAATCAATGCTTTATATATTTATATGAAAATTGTCTCCAACTAATATATATATATATATATATATATATATATATATATATATGAATAAGCTAAATGATTCTTTACAACTACATTTATTATGCAAATATAATTGATGATGTTGCTCTTAGTGTAGGCAGTGTTAATTCCACTATGCATTGTACTACTTCTACTACTGCGGATGATGATGAAAGCCTTGATAGTTTTAATATTTTTTCTATATTTTCTAGCTTTCAAACCAGTAGCAGGAACATTGATGAACTTCAACTCTACGTGCAAAAGCAAAAAGAACCTCGCACAAAGGAATTTTCACTGTTGGGATGGTGACATGAGAATTGAAAGCAATTTATTGTTCTTTCCGCTATGGCTCGGGACATGCTGAATGTGCCAATTTCAATTGTCCCATTAGAGAGTGTATTTAGCCAAGCAAGACAACAACTTGGAGACACCCGTCACTCATTGGAAAGCAATGCTTTGGAAGTTTTAGTATGTTTCAGAGATTGGATTAGATCGAAACGAAGAAATCAAGGACGTGAAGATGTTGATAGCCCAAAAGACGAGGAAGTTGGAGATATATTAACACATGGTATCAGAAGAACTTACTAAGGCAATGCAAAACCTTTGAATTTACTCTTTTTCGTTAATTTACTTATTGTTAAATGTAAACCTTTCAATTTGTAAGTTTGAATTTTAAAATAAATGTAGCACTTGCAATTTATAAGTGTAATTTTTTCCCATCTTCATTGTATTCTTTATATTTTTACTTTATATTAATATAACTTACAATAATTATACAAAATACAAAAAAAAAATATTACACTAACTCGGCCCCTTGTACCCATAACCCGTACAGTTTATTTTTTACCCGGATGAACCCGAACCCGTTAAGTCCGATAACCCCTAACCCATAATCGGCTCGGTTCCAAACCCATACGGTTCAAAAAATTTCCTACCCACCCCAGCCCACCCGTTAGACACCCTTGATTTAACCCTTATTTCGTCGCTCCCCCTAGCTATGTTTTCTCCCCCTCCCCCTACCCACCATAGCTGAGCTTCTTCAGCTTCTATGGCATGAAACTACACACACATAACTCTCAAAACCAATTTTCACAATTTAATCCCATGGACTTTTCCATTGGATTTCGTCTTTTACGCTGCTACCACCACCACTTCACTTTCAGTGCAACACCATCCCGTTTCTCGGTCGGTTCCTAAGAAACTCCGACTGGCGCCTGCCCGGCGGAAGGAGGAGGAAGAAAAATAATGTTATTCCCAGAATTAAATTTGTTATACATTAGCTGTAAATCTTGATTTTTCTTAACTTCAATGTGAGAAATAGTTAAAGAGCTCAATGCATCGCTTCAGGAGCTATAACTTTTATCAGCGAATTGAGAAGTGAGGTTTGTGCACAGGAGCTAAACCACCATTGAAGAACAGAGCTTGAATTTTCGAAACCCATATGTGAAAGCAAAATTGAAATCATGGGTAAAAATTGTTTATTATTTCTGCTTTGAGTTTATAAAATAATTATACCACTAAGTTGTTGAAGAAACTTAGAAATACCACTATTATTGTTCTAAAAAAATTGAAGGAGATGAATTGGGTTCCTCTGATTTCTTGATCGTTTGCTCAAATTGGTTACTTGCTCTAATTGTTATCTGAAATTTATGTCTCAAATTTGAGTTCATTTGAAGAAGGAGAATAGAAGACAAAGGGTTCAAAGGATAAGCAGGTCGGGTCAACCTCCGGATCTAAAAAAGTATAGGGACAAGCAACAATCAAATCAAGTTGAAATGTTGAATGCCAACTTTTTGGACTGTTTGGCAAAAAAAGGTGCTTTAAAAAAGCTAAAAAGTGCTTTAATAAAGCCAAAAGCAACAAGTTTGTTGATCCCAACTTTTTTGGCTTAAGTCATTTTAGTTTGATCAATAAAATTACTCTCTTGTCCCTTCTAAGTTTTTATAATACCATAATTACCCTCAGTCAAACAAACCCTAAAACAATGTAATCCTCCTATTTCCTTCACTCTTCTTTCCTCTTCATCTCTACTTCATCTTCATTTTTTCTACACTTTTCTTCAAGCAATTCTTTGGAAATGGACAAAAAGGGGAGGAGAAATACAATGGGTGTAACTGCATCTTTAATTTGTCGAGAGTAAATAGACAAAAAGGGGAAGAGGAATTCAACAAAATCATGCCCAGTTCAATACTTTCCATGTATATATCAAGATAATTGCTCCCATCAATTTCTCCATGATATAGCTCAAATGCTCATCCCTTTTTTGCCATCAACAAAAATGGGCATATAAACTTGAATGAAAAGAGTAGTGTTTATACATATTTTTGTTCTTTTAAGTTCCTGTTTTTTCCTATACAAAATAATTTGGTATTATAAACAGGTTGACGCTTTTATGGAAGTTTACTTGATTGAAAGTATGGCTGTCCAACGGGACGGGACATCTTGTCCCGTCTCGCGTCCCGTCCCGGTCTCGTCCCGTCCCGTCACGTCCCGCTTCAAGTTAAATGGGATGGGCCAATGTTAAACGGGACACGGGATGGGACGGGACGACCATTTCATCCCGTTTGTCCCGTCCTGTTTCGTCCCGTTTCGTCCCGTCACGTCCCGTCCCGTCCCGCGTCCCGTCCTGTCCCGTCCCGCGTCCCGTCCCGTCTTAAATTGCAAAAATAGTCGTTGCCAACGGTCCAAACAGCCCCTACCCCCCTCCCCCGAAACACCCCCTAACCCCCCTCCTCCCCCCCCCCCCAAACTTTTAATATAACCCCTAAGTTTATTAAATTACACTTTGACCCTATTTTCTACTATAAATACCCCCATTCTTCTTCATTTTTTCCCACAAAAAATTAATCTTCTCTCTCAAATCTCTTACATTCTAATATTCTATCTATATTCTATATTATTCTCTCAATTTTGTTACTATCAACTATCAATTATCAACTATCAAGTATCAAGTGATAACTTTCAAGTTTCAATTTTCAAGTATTTGGGCAAATTTTTTGGAGCAACTTTCAAGCTTCAAATTAATTCGTCAAGTATTTGAGCAATATTTTGGGCAATTTCTTCAAGTTTCAATATTTAATCACGGTGCACTCGTTCCATCTCCTAATTTTAATATATAATTTTTGCGTATCATTTTAGTGCTTAATTTTTGTGTTTACTTTACGTGTTAATTTTCGTATTTTATTTGTGTGTTTAATATTTGTGTTAGTTTTTTAATTTAATTTCGTATTTAAATTATGGCACCTAAAAATGTATTTGGTATTTTTAAAAAAAGCAATTAAAAAATAGTAAAGGTGAAAGTAGTAGTAATCCTAATCCTAACCCTTCTCCTAGACCTAGAATTAGAAAGCATATTGATGAAATGACTCATGTTGATGAAACTTCATTTTCCCAACCCCCCACATTTTATGATGTTCATATCGGAGAACAATTAGATCATGAAACCTTACAAAGACAATTTGGCAATGATATTTTTTTTTGAGGATGAAGAAAATGAGGATGAAGAAAATGAGGAAGAAGAATTAGATGAAACACCCACTAGTCCCGCAACACAAGCTCCAACTCAGAGTCAATCTCAGTCTGGAGCTTTACCCCCTGTACCCCCTGTAAGGGGTAAGCCTAAGGCTGAACGTCCCAAAACATCACTTGTATGGAAATTTTTTAAACATGATAAAGTCAATCATCATGCTATATGTGAAAAATGTAAGCAAGGATTTGCACACACAACAAGTGGTGGGACGGGGGGTTTAAGTAGACATTTAATAAGGGATCACAAATCTTTATGGATACAAGCTAACATAGAAGCCGGAAAAATTATAGATCCTACCATCAGTACTGACACTCCTAGCGGGTCTAGTTCTAATCAAATTCAACAACAACTTGACCCTGCTTCTGGTCATGTTTTACGCAAATATAACAAAGATAGAGATCGTGAGAACTTAGCAAAAATGGTGGCTGTCTGTGGCTTACCTTTTACTTTCCCTTCTCACCGTGCTTTTGTGCATTATATACAAGAAACTTATAACCCTGCTTTTCAAGGTCTTCCTAAGACCACGGTTAGAAATGATGTTTTTAAATTTCAAACCGAATATCTTCAGTATATTCGTTGTGTATTTTTTCACTTAGATTGTAAAGTGTCTATCACATCTGATATAGGTCGTAGTCCTAATGGTTGTGATTATTTAACTGTTACATGTCATTGGGTTGATCATCACTGGAAACTTGCAAAAACGTATTATTGGTTATAAATTTGTTGATTCAAAACACACTGGAGCATATATTGCAACTACTGTTCTACAAATACTTGATTTTTATGGACTCATTAATAAAGTTTTAACTATCACCTTAGATAATGCTTCTTCTAACACAACCGCAGCAAATAGCTTAAAATCTAGACTTTGTCCAATTAATCCAACAATTTTTCATGTTAGATGTGCATGTCATATTTTTAACTTGGTTGTAAAAGATGGTCTTAATTTATTTTCTGATGCTTGTAGTAAAATACAACATGCTTGTGGCTATATTTTTCGTGCTCATAAACAAAGTAGAATTCGTGAATTTGCTCAACAATGTGCTAGTGCTAACCTTCCATTTAGAAAAGTTCCAAAAGATGTTTGCGCTAGGTGGAATTCTACTTATGAAATGCTTAAAGTTGCTTATGATTATCGGGTGCCTATCCAAAAAGTATTTAATATGCATAATGCTCACCCTGTTGATCAAATTGTTGATTCTGATTGGGATGAGATCAGAGAGCTTACTAAATTTTTAGAAAAATTTTATTATGCTACAAAACAATTTTCTGGTATATATTATCCTACTCTTACACAAATATTGTGGTATATTTGTGGAATTTCTGTTGTATTTGGTAAGTATAAAAAATATCCAACTTATGCACCGGCCATTAAAGAAATGATTTTAAAATTTAAAAAGTATTTTTTCCCTATTCCCGAAGTTTATTTAATTTCTACTCTACTTAATCCATCTTTAAAACTAAGAGGTGCAAAGGGACTTGTTCGTAAAATTTATGAGAATTTAGAAATTCAAGAAAATGAACAACCATCTCTCGAAAACTGCCAAGCTAGCATATATTCTTATGCTAGATCAATGTTTGATAAATATAAATCTATGGATACAACTGGTTGTGAAACTGCTCCTTCTACTTCTAAGTCTAGAGCAGAAGTTTTATGGGAAGATATGGATGATATAACAGGTTTTGATTCCTCTATTGATGATGAACTTGATTCTTATCTTAATCAAGGATTGGAAAATATTAAAGACGAAGAAGGCAAGGAACAACTTTTGTCATGGTGGAGGGAGCGTGGCAAGGCTTTTCCAACACTTTCAATTATGGTCAGAGATATCCTGGCTATTCAAGAATCATCAGTAGCATCGGAGAGTGCTTTTAGCGCGGCAAGATTTCAAATTGGAGATCATAGACATTCATTAGCGGAGGACATTCTAGAGATTTCCGTATTATTCAGAGATTGGATTAATGTAGAAAGAAGAAATCTTGGTTTTGAAAAATTAACCACTAGGGAAGAAGAAGAATACAATGAGATACTAACCACTGGGAGCGATGACGGCATGGAGCTCATGGAACATCAATCAACATTGCCAATTCCAGCAGAATGTCCGAGAGATATTATTGATAAGTTACAAAGAAGCTATATAGGAGCTTACAAATATTAGTATGATAATTTGTAATTGGCTACTAAGAGGCCTAGTTCAAACAGAACCCTTCCTAGAAGGTGGCTGCGTAGATTAGGTGCTCTTCAAAAGAATTATATTTGTATTTGAGATTTGAAAGTTCTATTAATAAAATAAAAGGCTCTAAGCGTTGAATTTTATTTATGAATTGTCTTAGTTACTTAATAGTTAATACTTTGAAATTATATTAAACAAATTATAACTCTATTATAAATTTATAATTACTAGAATATTCATTACAAGTCTTTTGTTTTAATATTTTATAATTCTTTACTTAGTTTGCTAATTTTCATTTTAACATAGTAACATTTAAGTTTATTAAATAATTCAAAAATCTAGCCGTTGCAAACTTTAAAAACATAGTAAATTTCAAAAACTAGACGTTTTTTTGTTTTTAAAAATACACTTAAGGCCCACGAACCCGTCCCGTCTCATCTCGTCCCATCCCGTTTGTTAGCGGGACGGGATAGGACGAACGTTTCGTCCCGTTTGTCCCATCTCGTTTCGTCCCGTTCCGCCTCCATCCCGCTTAAATGTCGTCCCGTCCCGTTAATTTGGTCCCGTCACGTCCCGTCCGGTCCCGTCCCGTTGGACAGCCATAATTGAAAGTGATGAAAAATGAGCATTCAAGAATTATATTTATAAAAATTATCTAAAGTAATCAATTTGAAATTAAAATAAAATATAAATTATTTTTTATTTGCATTAATTCATAATTAAATATATTATTGTAATCAGCTCCTTTATAATGTTGACAACTTTAAGGATATTTTTGTCTTTTTAATAAGAAAAAACACTTACCAGCAGTTGTTTGTCAAACACTTCAATAGTTTTTTTAAAGTTTTATCACTTTTATCCAAACATGTAACTGTTTATTTATAAAATAAGCTCCAGCAAAAGTTACTTTTTAGCAATTGTGCTTAAAAGCCACTTTTTCAAGCCAATTCAAACGGGCTCTTGGTCATTGACAACCTTGTTGAAGTTAATGGCAATGAGAAGAACGAAATAGGCATGGTGGTAATTGGCTGAAGTAATTATTTATGTGTTTCAGTGTCTTTTTTCCAATTAAAAAAAACAAGAAAGAGATTCCGACGGGTTCCGTCAGGTAATGGTAGTAGATCATGATTCAACTGTTGGTATACCATAGAGTATAAAATGATTCAACTGTAGTTATGGTATACTGTATAATATACCAAGAAAAATGAGAATAGCATTTTTATCATAAACAAAGTATACCATGATTCAACAGTAATCATAGTGTACTGTGTAGTGTACCAAGAATATTAGGAATATCATTTAACATATTCAACTAAAGTATACCATGATTCAACAGTAAATATGATATATTGTGTAGTATATCAAGAATATGGCAAATATCATTTAACATAAATAAATTACACCATGATTCAACTTTTGGTATTCCACAAAGTATACCATGGTTCAACAATAATTATGATATAAAGTATACGATGATTCAATAGTAATTAGAGAATACATACTATACCAAAATTATTGAGAATATCCTTTAACATACTCAAACAATGTATACCATGATCCAATTGTAAATATGATATACTTTGTCGCATATGAGAAATTTTGTTAATACCATTAGCATATTCAAAAAAAGTATATTGTAATTACTACATATATATTATCAACAAATCCATAGCGTTCATCTCTCAACATTGCCAAGATAGTATCCGAAGTCAGGTTCAACATCTTTTAAATATAATAGCTATGAAAATCTTGGTTGTCCTATTCTTAATCATAAGCCAAAGCCTTCTGATTTCTAATATATTTTTGATAATATTATATATCAAAAACTTTGTATAATGTATTGCGACTTGTGTGTATTGTCAGTTTCGGTTTTCGGGTGATTCAGAATTAGTTTAGAAGAATGAATTTCATTGTTGAAGCTTTAAGTTAAAAGAGTTGACCATGTTTGACTTTTATGTGTTTGACCCCGGATCGGAGTTTTTATGGTTCCGTTAAGTCCAAATGGTGATTTTGGACTTGAGAGTATGCCAGATTCGCATTTGGATATTTCTAGAAGGTTTCGGCACATTTTGGCGAAAATTGGAAAGTTGAAGGTTTGGAAGGTTGAGAGGTTTGACAGAGAGTTGACTTTATTGATATCGAGTTCGGATTTTGATTTCAGAAGTTGGTATAGCTCTGTTGTGCCATTTGAAACTTTCATGCAAAATTTGACATCATTCCGGATTGATTTGATATGATTCAACAAGAGTTGTACAAGTTGAAAGTTCATAAGTTCATTAAGCTAGATCAAAATCCTAACAGTGTAGCATCTCTTCCCTTCCTGCTACTATGTCTTGGTGGTCTTGGTACCAAGGGTGTATCGATTCATCTCGCCGTGCAGCAAAACATCTAGGGGGAGTTCTGCTCCTAGTCAAGGACAAAACAGTAAAGAATCTCAGAGGGCAGGATCATCATCTGGTTCTAACATTGGCTCAGCCAGTGAAGCAGATGATGGAAAGAGGAACTCTTTGATGATGTCCATGTCATTGAAGAAGTATTAAGCATATGTCTAATAAACGTTTTTTTGATTTGGTAGCCAACCTTGTTGACTTGGTTTGGTTAGGTAGCCAACCTTATTGAATTAGTTTGGTTTGGTAGCCAACCTTGTTGAATTTCTGTGGTTTGGTAGCTAACTTTGTTGAATTGTAAAAAGTGTGTAAATTGTCAAATATTGTATGCTTTAGAAAGTGAAGCTTTAGCTATAAAAGGAGAGCTTCAACTCTCATTTCTTCACACCAACAAAGAGAAAAAGAAAGAGTGAGGTTTCACAGATAGGGTATAAGAAAATAGTCTGTGAGAAAAATAGAGAGTGAGCGATATTGTAGTGAGGTGGAATATCAAAAGAGGGTTATTTCTTTTGAGTGTTGTAGTGGTCTTTGGAGTATTTTACTCGGACCTACAAAGTATAAAATTCCTTACTATAGTGATATCAGTTGCTCCTCTCGGGGCCGTAATTTTTTCCCTTATTAAAAGGGTTTTCCACGTAAAAATCTCGGTGTCGTTGTTACTCTTTTATTCTTGTTAATTGTCGTATCTTGGTGCTACATTATTATTCCGCTTTTATTAACATGAGTATTATTTCTATGGGGGTTTATTCCCAACAACTGGTAGCAGAGCACAGGTTCTGCTCGTTCACTAAAATACTATTCACTATCGGTAGTACTATACTCGGTGAAAAATAAAAATGTCTAGAGTAAAGTATGAGGTAGCAAAATTCAATGGAGATAACGGTTTCTCAACATGGCAAAGAAGGATGAAGGATCTGCTCATCCAACAAGGATTACACAAGGTACTAGATGCTGATGCCAAAAAGCCTGATACCATGAAAGCTGAGGATTGGGTTGACTTGTATGAAAGAGCTGCTAGTGCAATCAAGTTGCACTTATCAGATGATGTTGTAAATAACATCATTGATGAAGACACTGCACGTGGAATTTGGACAAGGTTGGAAAGCCTATACATGTCCAAAACGCTGACAAATAAATTGTACCTGAAGAAGCAGTTATACGCCCTACACATGGGTGAAGGTATGAATTTTTTGTCACATTTAAATGTGTTTAACGGACTAATCACATAGCTTGCCAACCTCGGAGTGAAAATCGAGGAAGAAGATAAAGTCATCTTGCATTGAACTCGTTGCCATCTTCGTACGATAATTTGGCAACGACCATCCTGTACGGTAAGACTACTATTGAGTTGAAAGATGTCACATCGGCTCTTTTACTCAATGAGAAGATGAGAAAGAAGCCTGAAAATCAAGGACATGCTCTCATCACAGAAGGTAGAGGCAGGAGTTATCAAAGTAGTTCAAACAACTATGGTAGATCCGGAGCTCGTGGGAAGTCAAAGAACCGACCCAAATCAAGAGCCAAAAATTGCTACAACTGTGATCAACCAGGTCACTTCAAAAGAGATTGCCCAAATCCAAGGAAGGGCAAAGGTGAAACCAGTGGCCAAAAGAATGATGACAACACAACCACCATGGTGCAAAACAATGATAATGTTGTCCTCTTTATGAATGAGGAAGAGGAATGCATGCACCTGTTAGGTCCAGAGTCGGAATGGGTAGTTGACACAGCAGCATCTTACCATGCCACACCGGTAAAAGATCTTTTTTGTAGATATATAGCAGGTGATTTTGGCATAGTGAGAATGGGTAACACAAGTTACTCAAATATTGCGGGGATTGGTGACATTTGTATCAAGACAAATGTCGAATGCACATTGGTTCTAAAGGATGTGCGGCATGTACCTGATTTGCAGATGAACTTGATCTCAGGAATTGCTTTAGACCGAGATGGATATGAGAGCTATTTTGCAAATCAAAAGTGGAGACTCACTAAGGGATTATTGGTGATTGCAAAGGGAGTTGCTCGTGGCACGTTGTACAGGACAAATGCAGAAATATTCCAAGGTGAATTGAACGCGGCACAAGATGAGATTTCTGCAGATTTGTGGCACAAAAGAATGGGTCATATGAGCGAGAAGGGATTGCAGATTCTTGCCAAGAAATCACTTATTTCTTATGCCAAAGGTACAACGGTAAAACCTTGTGACTACTGTTTATTTGGTAAGCAACATAGAGTCTCATTTCAGACATCATCTGAAAGAAAATTGAATATACTTGATTTAGTATATTCTGATATTTGTGGCCCAATGGAAATTGAATCAATGGGCGGTAACAAATATTTTGTTACTTTTATTGATGATGCTTCACGAAAGTTATGGGTTATATTTTGAAAACCAAAGATCAGGTGTTGCAAGTTTTCCAGAAGTTCATGCTCTAGTAGAAAGGGAGACGGGTCGAAAGCTAAAGCGTCTCCGAAGTGACAATGGAGGTGAGCACACTTCAAGGAAATTTGAAGAGTATTGTTCAAGTCATGGGATCAGGCATGAAAAGACAGTTCCTGGAACCCCGCAGCATAATGGCATAGCCGAGAGGATGAACCGCACCATTGCGGAGAAGGTGAGAAGCATGCTTAGAATGGCTAAACTGCCTAAGTCATTCTGGGGTGAAGCAGTTCAGACAACCTGTTACCTGATCAATAGGAGTCCATCAGTTCCGTTGGCGTTTGAAATCCCAAAGAGAGTTTGGACCAACAAGGAGGTGTCCTACTCGCATCTGAAGGTGTCGGTTGCAGAGCTTTTGCACATGTACCAAAACAGCAGAAAACAAATCTGCATGATAAATCTGTTCCCTGCATATTTATCGGATATGGAGATGAAGAGTTCGGGTACAGATTGTGGGATCTTGTAAAGAAGAATGTCATCAGAAGCAGAGATATAGTCTTCCGAGAAAGTGAAGTTGGAACTGCTGCCGATATGTTAGAAAAGGCAAAGAATGGTATAATTCCTAACCTTTTTACTATTCCTTCTACTTCTAACAATCCCACAAGTACAGAAAGTACGACCGATGAGGTTGCCGAGCAAATGGAGCAACCTGGTGAGATTATTGAGCATGGGGAGCAACTTGATGAAGGTGTCGAGGAAGTGGAGCACCCCACTCAGGGAGAAGAACAACCTCAACCTCTGAGGAGATCAGAGAGGCCAAGGGTAGAGTCACGCAGGTACCCTTCCACAGAGTATGTCCTCATCAGTGATGAGGGGGAGCCAGAAAGTCTTAAGGAGGTGTTGTCCCATCCAGAAAAGAACCAGTGGATGAAAGCTATGCAAGAAGAGATGGAATCTCTCCAGAAAAATGGCACATACAAGCTGGTTGAACTTCCAAAGGGTAAAAGACCACTCAAATGCAAATGGGTCTTTAAACTCAAGAAAGATGGAGATGGCAAGCTGGTCAGATACAAAGCTCGATTGGTGGTTAAAGGCTTCGAACAGAAGAAAGGTATTGATTTTGACGAAATTTTCTCCCCCGTTGTTAAAATGACTTCTATTCGAACAATTTTGAGCTTAGCAGCTAGCCTAGATCTTGAAGTGGAGCAGTTGGATGTGAAAACTGCATTTCTTCATGGAGATTTGGAAGAGGAGATTTATATGGAGCAACCAGAAGGATTTGAAGTAGCTGGAAAGAAACACATGGTGTGCAAATTGAATAAGAGTCTTTATGGATTGAAGCAGGCACCAAGGCAGTGGTACATGAAGTTTGATTCATTCATGAAAAGTCAAACATACCTAAAGACCTATTCTGATCCATGTGTATACTTCAAAAGATTTTCTGAGAATAACTTTATTATATTGTTGTTGTATGTGGATGACATGTTAATTGTAGGAAAAGACAAGGGGTTGATAGCAAAGTTGAAAGGAGATCTGTCCAAGTCATTTGATATGAAGGACTTGGGCCCAGCACAACAAATTCTAGGGATGAAGATAGTTCGAGAGAGAACAAGTAGAAAGTTGTGGCTATCTCAGGAGAAGTACATTGAACGTGTACTAGAACGCTTCAACATGAAGAATGCTAAGCCAGTCAGCACACCTCTTGCTGGTCATCTAAAGTTGAGTAAAAAGATGTGTCCTACAACAGTGGAAGAGAAAGGGAACATGGCTAAAGTTCCTTATTCTTCAGCAGTCGGAAGCTTGATGTATGCAATGGTATGTACTAGACCTGATATTGCTCACGCAGTTGGTGTTGTCAGCAGGTTTCTTGAAAATCCTGGAAAGGAACATTGGGAAGCAGTCAAGTGGATACTCAGGTACCTGAGAGGTACCACGGGAGATTGTTTGTGCTTTGGAGGATCTGATCCAATCTTGAAGGGCTATACAGATGCTGATATGGCAGGTGACATTGACAACAGAAAATCCACTACTGAATATTTGTTTACATTTTCAGGGGGAGCTATATCATGGCAGTCTAAGTTGCAGAAGTGCGTTGCACTTTCAACAACTGAAGCAGAGTACATTGCCGCTACAGAAACTGGCAAGGAGATGATATGGCTCAAGCGATTCCTTCAAGAGCTTGGATTGCATCAGAAGGAGTATGTCGTCTATTGTGACAGTCAAAGTGCAATAGACCTTAGCAAGAACTCTATGTACCATGCAAGGACCAAACACATTGATGTGAGATATCATTGGATTCGAGAAATGGTAGATGATGAATCTCTAAAAGTCTTGAAGATTTCTACAAGTGAGAATCCCGCAGATATGCTGACCAAGGTGGTACCAAGGAACAAGTTCGAGCTATGCAAAGAACTTGTCGGCATGCACTCAAACTAGAAGACAGTGCTACCTCCTCTAGATGAATGAGACTGGAGGGGGAGATTGATGATGTCCATCTCATTGAAGAAGTATTAGGCATGTGCCTAATAAGAGTTTTCTTTGGTTTGGTAGCCAACCTTGTTGACTTGGTTTGGTTGGTAGCCAACCTTGTTGAATTAGTTTGGTTTGGTAGCCAACCTTGTTGAATTTCTTTGGTTTGGTAGCCAACTTTGTTGAATTGTGAAAAGTGTGTGTAAATTGTCAAATATTGTAGGCTTTAGAGAGTGAAACTTTGGCTATAAAAGGAGGGCTTCAACTCTCATTTCTTCACACCAACAAATAGAGAAAGAAAGAGTGAGGTTTCACAGATATGGTATAAGAAAATAGTCTGTGAGGAAAATAAAGAGTGAGCGATATTGTAGTGAGGTGGGAATATCAAAAGAGGGTTATTTCTTTTGAGTGTTGTAGTGGTCTTTGGAGTATTTTACTCGGACCTACAAAGTATAAAATTCCTTACTATAGTGATATCAGTTGCTCCTCTTGGGGCCGTGGTTTTTTCCCTTATTAAAAGGGTTTTCCACATAAAAATCTTGGTGTCGTTGTTACTCTTTTATTCTTGTTAATTACCGTATCTTGGTGCTACATTATTATTCCGCTTTTATTATCGTGAATATTATTTCTGTGGGGGTTTATTCCCAACACTCTTGTGCTGTTGAATCTAAATGTACATCCAGGAGGGAGAAACGGAACTACATAAAGGGATTTATACCATACAAAAGATGTTTAGCAGAGAGGGATGGTATGTCATCCGGGGTCGGTGCTGAAGAAAGAGAGTTACAAAGAGCCCGAGTGTGCTCGTAGTGCTTTATGTTGCAGTTACCTCTCTTTTCACTTCCTCCTACCCTGACCTGTGTTGGGTTTTAAGCATTAAAATAAGCCTAAAAGAGGTGAATGAGAAATGGAGGGAAAATGAAATATTTGAGTTTCATTTGAGATTCCCTCTTTAACAAAGGGATATTGTCCCATATTGGAAGAGGAAGAGGTTTTTGATGGGTACATAAGCAATTGCTCTTCTTCTAGCTCTTAATAGAGTTGAGAAGAAGGCAAGCCCCGCACCATCGTCGTCGCTCGGCTCGGCTTCGAATTTGGTCAAATGATCGATTGATTGATTAATTTTTATGACCAAATTTATTTATTAATAGTAAATATTAACAAAAATGTTATTAAATATCCGTTTTAATAACAGAATATTAATATTAATATTAAATCCAACGAAATATTAAACGTTTTTCATTTTCCATTTTTCGTTTTTCGGTTGTGTAACTGAAAATTAACCTCCCTCTTGAATTCCCGGTTTATTATTGCGTAAATAGCCATTTATGTTGTGGCATTTATGCTTTGGCCATTTTGCATAAACAACCATTCTGAAGAGTTGCATCTCTTCAGTTTTCAGCCTAACATTGGCTATAAATACAAGTCCATTCTCTCAGATTTTCCATACGATTTTCCAAGTTCTCCTCGTTTCTTCTGCATACTTTTAACTTCAAAGAAAGCACAGTAAGTGTGATTTGCTACCTAACTTTGTGTTCGGTGAAGCACTGGGGTTTGAAGTACCACTACACCAGTGTGTAATTCATTCTATCCTGAGTGAAAATAATCCATAACCTTGGGTACTAGGAGGGGATTAAATACCTTAAGGAAACTCTATGAATTCAGTGGGCTCGGATTAACTTTTGTTTCATTTACATTTTCTATTTATATGTTATTTTATCTTTTCGAGAATTAGTTTATAAATACAGTTTACTAACAAGCTTAAGGAATTTAACTTTATTTTCTGTATTTGTGTTATATTCACTGTTCTGTAGCTTAAAAACTTTGTGGTTTTCTACTCTGTTGGAGATTAAAATCTACGTAATTTTAACATTTGTTTGTGTCATTCTTTTACAGAAATGACTAATGACAATGGGAACCAAGCTGTTCCGATGGTGACTGCCAATATATCGACAAGTCGAACACCGGCGTTGGCACTGACAGAAAAACCCAAAAAAAATTCGGGATTGATTTCAAGCAGTGGCAGCAGAAGATGTTCTTCTACTTGACTACTTTAAGTCTACAGAAGTTTATTAAGGATGATGTTCCTGTTCTTCCTGATGAAACTCCGGAGAATGAACGCTTTTTTGTAATTGAGGCGTGGAAGCATTCTGATTTTCTGTGCAAGAATTATATTCTTAGCGGACAGGAGGATGATCTGTATAACGTCTACAGTGGCGTGGAGACGTCAAAAGAATTGTGGACTGCGCTTGAAAAGAAATACAAAACTGAAGATGTCGGGTTGAAAAAATTCATTGCTGCTATGTTTTTGGACTATAAAATGGTAGATAGCAAGTCTGTTATTACCCAAGTCCAGGAATTGTAAATGATTATTCATGATCTCCTTGCTGGAGGTATAAGTCGAATTAATACTAATGTTGAAAGTGGTAATTTTAGTATTTTTACTAACAGAATTTTCATTGAAGGTCTTGTTATCAGTGAAGCCTTCCAAGTAGCAGCGATAATTGAGAAGTTGCCTCCTTTGTGGAAGGACTTCAAAAACTACTTGAAACACAAAAGCAAGGAGATGTACCTTGAAGATCTCATTGTTTGGTTGAGAATCGAAGAGGACAACAAATCTACTGAAAAGAGAGGCTGTGGAAACTTAACAATAATGAGAGAAAACATTGTTGAGGATACTTCTCAAAATAAGAGAAAGAGGAAGCAGGCTTCTAGACCGAAAAGCAACCCAAGCAAGAAGCGGTTCAACGAAAATTGCTACAACTGTGAGAAAACTGGACACAAATCTACAAATTGTCGTGCTCCAAAGAAAGACAAGAAGAAAGGTCAAGCAAACATGGTTGAAAAGCACGAAGATGTTGATGACTTGTGTGCTATGCTTTCTGAGTGCTACCTGGTGGGAAATCCTAAGGAGTGGTGGATTGATTCTAGAGCAACTCGCCATGTTTGTGCTGTTAGGGAAGCCTTTGCTACATATGCTCCTGTTGGACCCAAAGAGACGCTTTCTATGGGAAATGCTGCAACCGCCAAAATTGAAAGATGTGGGAAGATATTTCTGAAAATGACTTCTGGCAAGGTGGTGACTTTGAATAATGCCCTTCATGTTCCTGAGATTAGGAAGAACTTAGTCTCTGCTGGACTTCTTGTTAAGAACGGTTTTAAGTGTGTCTTTGTATCCGATAAGGTTGTAATAAGTAAGAATGAAATGTTTGTAGGAAAAGGTTACCTCACTGAGGGGCTTTTCAAGCTGAATTTAATGGTTGTTGAGAATAATAATAAAATTTCAGCTTCATCTTACTTACTTGAGTCAAATGAATTATGGCATATACATTTGGGTCATGTCAAATTATAAAACCTTGCGGAAAATGATTAACTTGGAAGTATTGCCTAAGTTCGAATGTGACAAATCAAAATGTCAAATATGTGTGGAATCTAAGTATGTTAAAAATCCTTATAGGTCAGTTGAAAGGAATTCAGATCCTTTAGACTTAATTTACACAGATATTTGTGACATGAAGTCAATACCATCACGCGGTGGAAAGAAGTATTTCATAACTTTTATTAATGATAGTACTAGATATTGCTATGTTTACTTACTTAATAGTAAATATGAAGCAATAAACGCATTCAAGCAATACAAAAATGAAGTTGAAACACAACTTAACAAGAAAATCAAAATGAAAAGAAGTGATAGGGGTGGTGAATATGAATCTCCTTTGGAAGAAACATGTTTAGAATATAGAATTATTCATCAAACAACGACCCCTTACACACCCCAATATAATGGGATTGCGGAAAGAAAGAATCGTTCGTTAAAGGAGATGATGAACGCATTGTTGATAAGTTCTGGTTTGCCACAGAACTTGTGGGGAGAAGCCGTTCTTATGGCTAACCGAATACTAAATCGGGTACCCCATAGCAAACACAATCCATTCCATATGAAAAATGGAAATGAAGGAAGCCCAACTTGAATTATTTTAAAGTGTGTGAGTGTTTGGCAAAAGTGCAAGTTCCTAAACCCAAAAGGTTAAAAATAGGACCGAAAACCATTGATTGTATTTTCATAGGATATGCGACCAATAGTAAAGCATATTGATTTCTGGTTCATAAATCAGAAAATTCTGACATTCATAATAATACGGTTATAGAATCAGATAATGCTGAGTTCTTTGAAAATATATATATTCACATAAAAAGGAAAGTGAGTCGATCGGTGAAGGATCTAAACGACCTCGGGAAGAAACAAAATAAAGTACATCTAATCAAGAGGATCTAAGACGTAGTAAACCTCAAAGAACATCTACTTTATTTGGACCAGATTTTGTGACTTTCTTATTGGAGAATGAGCCTCGAACATTTAAAGAAGCTATGTCTTCTTTGGAATCATTATTTTAGAAAGAGGTAGTGAAATAGAATTCATATTGAACAACCATACATGGTAATTGGTTGATATTCCTCCTGGAAATAAACTGTTGGGTTCTAAATGGATCTTTAAGAGGAAAATGAAAGATGATGGCACTATTGATAAATATAAGGCAAGACTTGTGGTCAAAGGGTATAGACAATGAGAAGGTCTTGACTACTTTGATACATACTCTTTAGTTACAAGAATTACGTCCATACGGATGTTAGTAGCATTAGCTGCAGTGTATGGTCTTGAAATTTATCAAATGGACGTTAAGATGGTCTTCTTGAATGGAGATTTGGAGGAAGAAATCTACATGGAACAACCTGAAGGGTTTGTGGTTCCAGGTAAAGAAAAGAAGGTATGTAGACTTGTTAAGTCCCTTTACGGACTAAAACAACCACCGAAACAATGGCATGCAAAATTTGACCAAATAATATTATCAAATGGTTTTAGGATAAATGAATATGATAAATATGTGTACATTAAAAATGTTCCAAATCACATAGTCATTGTTTGCTTATATGTGGATGATATGCTGATAATGAGTAATGACATTACCAACATAAATGCTACTAAGTGTATGCTAACGAGCAAGTTTGATATAAAAAATTAGGAGTTGCTGATTTAATTCTGGGGATTAAGATCCATTAGACTCCTCAAGGTCTGGCATTGCCACAATCTCATTATATTAAGACAGTACTTGAAAAACTCAAGCACTTAGGGTTTAAAGTTGTAAAGACTCCAATTGACGTGAATCTTGCATTAGCAAAGAACAAAGGCCAAAGCATATCACAATTGGATTATGCTCGTGTGTTGGGATGCTTAATGTATATCATGAATTGTACACGACCAGATATAGCTTGTGCTATAAGTAAATTAAGTCGATACACGAGCAATCCAAGTCAATCTCATTAAATAGCAATGAAACGAGTTTTGGGATATTTAGAAAATACCCAAGGCTTTGCTTTGCACTACAGTAAATATCCTACGGCGATTGAGGGATACTGTGATGCAAATTTGATCACCAATTCAGCTGATTCGAAGCCCACAAGTGGACATGTATTCACTATTGGTAGAGGAGCGATATCTTGGAAGTCGTCCAAACAAACTTGTATTACCCGCTCTACAATGGAGGCTGAGTTCATAGCCTTAGATAAAGACGGTGAAGAAGTTGAATGGCTCCGGAATTTCTTGGATGACATTCCATTTTGGCCCAAACCATTGGCACCAATATGCATACATTACGATAGTCAAGCGGTAATTGGAAGGGTTGGGAGCGTTATGTATAATAATAAATCTCGTCATATAATACAAAGACATAGAACCGTTAGGCAATTACTCTCTAGAGAAATTATCACGATTGACTATGTATAGTCAAGAGATAATGTGTCGAATCCACTTACAAAAGGCCTAACTAGAGAGGTAGTTGAGAAATTATCGAGGGGAATGGGACTATGGCCGAGAACAAGTCATTGTGGCGATAACTCTACCTAGAAGACTGGAGATCCCAAGATCTAGGTTCAAGAAGAACAAATAAAGTCATTAATGACGGTTCAACATTGTCAACTAAAATTTTGGTCCATTCTCGTGATAAGACAATGTTAAGTACCAAGGATAAAGCATTAAGACTTTTTAATGATTTCTAAATTTAATACGGGGTATATCAAATAGTGTATCTACGGGATGACACATTTAGGAATCACCTATGTAAGTGTGAAGTGTTAGCCGCTTCAAGGAGAATTTTGTAAGGCCAGTTCTCTACGCACTTACGAAACTAGGCGGTGTTCATGGCTGAAACGAACACAACAATGAGAACCAAAGACGGTTAAGGATTGATTGTGAGACTTATGGTTGTCTAGGTATACACCAAAGTTCAACGGTTCGAAGATATCAAATCTACCGATTGATTGAGTATATCCGACATAAGTTCACTACGGAAAGTTCAAAGGGAAACCTACTTATCCAGATGCAACTAATCCTTGCTTGCGAATCATACAGTTTTTCATGCATATGTCCGTGATATAGTCATTCCCCATTGTGGGGAATTGTTGGGGTTTTAAGCATTAAAATAGGCTTAAAAGAGGGTGAATGGTAAATTGAGGGAAAATGAAATATTTGAGTATCATTTGAGATTCCCTCCTTGACAAAGGGATATTGTCCCATATTGGAAGAGGAAGAGGTTTTTGATGGGTAATAAGCAATTACTCTTCTTCTAGCTTTTAAAAGAGTTGAGAAGAAGGCAAGCCTCGCGCCGCCGTCGTTGTCGCTCGCTCTGCTCGGCTTCGACTTCGGCTTCGGATTTGGTCAAATGATTGATTGATTAATTTTTTGGACCAAATTTATTTGTTAATAGTAAATATTAATGTTATTAAATATTCGTTTTAATAGCAGAATATTAATATTAAATCCAACGGAATATTAAATATTTTTCCGTTATCCGTTTTTCGATTGTGTAACTGACAATTAACCTCCCTCTTGAATTCCCAGTTTATTGTTGCGTAAATAGCCATTTATGTTATGGCATTTATGCTATGGTCGTTTTGCATAAACAGCCATTCTGAAGAGTTGCACCTCTTCAGTTTTCAATCTAACATTGGCTATAAATACAAGTCCATTCTCTCAGATTTTTCATACGATTTTCTAAGTTCTTCTCCTTTCTTCTGCATACTTTTAACTTCAAAGAAAGTAATAGTAAGTGTGATTTACTACCTAACTTTGTGTTCGCTGAAACACTAGGGTTTGAAGTACCACTACATCAGAGTGTAATCCGTTCTATTCTGGGAGGAAATAGTCCATAACCTTGGGTACTAGGAAGGGATTAAATTTTTTAAGGAAACGCTGTAAATTCAGTGGGGTCGGATTAACTTTTGTTTCGTTTACATTTTCTATTTATATATTATTTTATCTTTTCCAGAATTAGTTTACAAATACACTTTACTAACAATATGCACTTTTGTAGCCCTACACACAATGGTCTGATTTATTACCCAAGATATCTGCTTGTCGAATAGTTTAGACTTGCAGATATTTTAATTCTTGTCGTCTAATGATGACTTACACCAACTTGGTAAAGAGACTTGACCATTTGCAGACATCCCTTTGTCTTTTCACCATTCATTTAGTATTCTATAGAAACTTCAGAGCGGAATGAGATCTGAGGTGTGTGGAAAGTAGAGTTCATAACCAGATAATGTATAGCCAAGAATCCTTCCTTTCAAGACATGTAGTCCTACCTGTATTATAACCCTAGTAATATTGTTCTTTGAGATGGTATTAACATGCCATCCGAAACCATAACAAGCTAAAACTAAGCAGTGGGGAGAAATCTTGGCTCAGCTTATTTTCTCTGGAAAAACCCACATGCTTAATTCTGTATATCAACTGAGACATAGCGCACCAATTTGGTAAGGAAATGCCAAGTTCTTTTACTTAAAAAGAAATAAAACAGCCAATGTCTATGTAGAAGTTTTTGAAGTATGGTATTCGAGAAACTGCACTTATGTAGAGCAAACTTGTCAGTAATACCTGTTGGCTGTTGCCTTTATTATTAGGTGGAGTGTATCTTAGAAGGAGAATAAGTTTGACTAGAATTATGTTATTGGAGGATGGCGAAGTTATCATAGACAGTGCTAAAAACGGTTTTGTCAACATCCGCAGGATAAATATATATATATAGAGAGAGAGAGAGCTATCCGTGACATAACGGAAAATGCATTAACATACATGACTAGCACAAACTTTTATCACAAAAATACCATGTCCACCAAAAAATCGTTACAGAAGAAATACAGAGAGAGCACCCGCACCCTAAGCGGTAGGGAAAATTGAGAATTAGCTAAAAGGAAGGGCTTTCTCCTCCAAGCCACAAGAAGAGGCCGTCTTCTCAGAGTTTATGATCCATACAAACAAATAATACTATAATTAAGAAAAGCTGTGCTCTGCCAAATTTTGAGTCCAGATTAATTTTCCTTGTTGAGCAGAAATTGGTGACACATTCTGATAAATGTTATTATGGACCTTGGAGATGAGTCTTGATTATTAGGGATGCATGCCTACATCATTGTCTAGCTGTTATTCGGCAAAGTTCAGATCGAGGCTTGGCGACTTCAACAAATATTACCCTGCCATCCAGAAACTGAAAAGGGCAATTTGTTAGGATATACTCAACAAACAACAATTCCATGAAGCAACAATGACAAATAGCAAATGAGGATAGAAGTGCGTTTGCCATTAGGATATATTCAAATTGTTGAATAGTCCTAATTGATAGTTTGGAATTTGGACATATCACTAGCAATGGAATGAAGTCAATGACTCTGAGCCGCCCCTGAAGTTACCGAAAATTATCACAAAAAAGATTGACATGTTACCAGAGCTTATGACATGGCCAACTCACTTCTTTCAATATCTTTATATCCTTTAGGTAGTATACTTTCCTAGACAGGTGTAGTGCATAAAGAACTTAGTTTTTATTCTAAAAAGAAACTATTACATCACTTATGCTATTTTATTGAAAATCAATTGCCATACAGTATCATGTGACATAAAGATGACTTGCTTCACTGATGACCAGTAGCTGATCTTCCACGCACACAGAGGAAAAGTCCTCTTCAATAACGAATCCCTAACCATGCCATCTTTTATCACAACTTTACTTTTACGCCATATTTTCCAACTTGTACATAGAGAATATTTCATTGACAGCAAACTCGCCAAAAAGACCTCTATCTGCTAATGTCGTAGGATTGTTATCTATTCTGAAGAACTTAATAGTGTTCATTTATCAATCTATCAAACAATAAATGACGGGAAGCCAGATGAAAATTCGCTAAACCCCCACCAAGATCCATATCTAATGTCTGAACTTGTCAGGCATCCACTTGACAAATAAACTCACCAACCTTATTTTTTGTTTACTGTGTAACCCCCATTAGACAACTATTTTCGACCCCAAAAAGATGTAATACATATATTTTTTTGATAAAGCAATAAATTTTATTGAACCGTGTACAATGGGTATACCGAAAAGTAGAGACCTACATAAAATGATTCTCTAGGAATAACATCCAATCATATCTATAAAAAGAGAACTTCATAGGTGCACATATATTGACCTCAAAGTAATTACTGATCGGGGGAGGGACTATGTACCGTAGTTGTAAGGGAAAATACATAAGTTGCACCTTGAAGTTGTCTCAAAAAGTCAGGTACACACTTAAATTTTGAGGGCAATCTTTTACCCCCTATTCTTGTTTGAAGTAGAGCTAACACCCCCTTGAAAAGCAATGCCTAGATTTTAAAAGGCCAGTGTATTACACATGCAGAAACGTAATTTTCTCTTATATCATTTTTTTTCACTATTTTTTTCTTCTTCTTCTTGCACTTTCTCAGAAAATCATGTAGGATTACTATTTTATTCTATTTCAATTGAAAGCTATAAAACTTTCAAAAAGAATTATCTGTTTATCACTATGTTAATTACTCACACAGTTGGCTTTGATTTGTTTGAGTTCTTGCTTCAGTAAAATGCAAACGGCAGTTTGGCAACGTTTAAGAGGGAAGGACACCAGCGATAGGTGGAAGATGGTGAAGGGGACGGAGGAGGAGATGATGTTTGATGACGAAAGAAAGCAATGCAGCAAAAAGAATAGGAGCTAAAGGGCCTCAGGAGCTCTTCTTCACGGGAAAAAATAAGGTCGCTGGAGTTCGATTTTCTGGCCAGTGGACACTCGATAAAGCTAGTGAAGAAAATCAAGCAATTATTCTGTTTCAGGATTTGGGGGCAATTATCTTAGGCTGATTTTCATCTTGAACCATACAAACCAAAAAAAATAAAAAATCATATACATCAAGCACATTCCTCAAATACGCAGAGAAAGCTTCTTTAAGAAAAATACACACACCCAGTTTCAATGAAAATTTCCAGCTCATGAATCTTACGCTCCATCAGCTCTTTCCATATAAATAATAACTTTGGGACATGCAAAAAGAGATGCATTGCTCAAAAAAGAAAAGATTCAAACTTTGTGAGGAAAAGTGTCCAAAAACAAAGAAGAAAGGGCAGCCCAGTGCACAAGGCATCCCACACTCACGTAGGGTCTAGGGAAGGGGCGTGCCCTCAAGAGGTGTGATGTAGACAACCTACCCTTATGCAAGCATTAGTGCTTGCTTCCACGTTAACTGACAAAGAGAAAGGTTTGGGTTGGGGGGGGGGGGAGGAGAAGAGGTCAAACTTATTTCTTTCTCTTTTCTCATATTATTTTTTTTGTTACTTTTTAATAGTTGGAAAAATAATAAATGGACCCTATCTTCCACTTGTCCTACTTTAAATGGTCCTAGTTGCCAGAGAAGTTTATCATTTAGGCGTATTTATAGGTTTTCACGTGCCTGATGTGGGTGAAAATCACATTTTTGCCGTGTCATCACTTAAGAAGGTCATAGTTCCACTTCAAACAAGAATAAGGAGGTAAAAGGTCGCCCGCAAAGTTTAAGTGTATAATTGACTTATTGGGATAACTTCAAGGTGCAACGTATGCATTTTCCCAAGTTTTAATCCAAGCTTGTGTCTCATAATTCATGCCCTTGTTCAAAGGCTAAATATCAGGTGTGTGAAAGAGCATCAAAAAGGACTTGAACAAAGTAGTAGACTGTTTGAGACTGACACCAACTTGTTTGGGATTTTGGCATAGTAGTAGTTTTTGTTGTAGAGTGTTTGAGGGCCATAAGTCTCTTTTAAGGTTGCACTATCTTAGAAGGGTTTTCCATGTTTGAGAACTTGGAGATAAAAAGAATGTTCTATGACAAATATTTGTTACCTTTGACAATAAAAATGATAGGAATAATTATAAGGAAAAGGTCCACATTTGTCCCATGAACTATGCAAAATGGTGTAGATTTATCCTCAGTTAATAGTTCGGGTCAAATATAACCCTGCCGCTACCAAAATGGGCCAAATTTTCCTCTTGGTTCAAATGGTAAATCATTATAATCTCTAATGACATATTTTATCTCCTAATACTGCCACATGGCTCAATTAAAACTTCACCACTTTTTACCAGCCGCTTCCCCGTATACCCATCCTTGTTTGACCCGATTTAATTTTGTAAAAAGTCAAATTGATGTTAAAACCTTACCTCGATTTCAAAAGAAAGACAAAAGAGTGCAACATCAAATACAACAACAACTCAATATAATCTCATAAGTGGGGTGTGGGGAGGGTAGAGTGTACACAGACCTTACCTCTGCCTTTAAGAAGGCAGGGAGGATATTTCTGGAAGACCCTCAGCTTAGGAAGGGAAAAGGGAGGGGCAATAACAAACAAACCGATCTGGCAAACGAAGCGAAAATACAAAACTAGCAATAGGTAATGGTGCAATCAGAAAACAGAAACAAAGACAACAACAAGTAGTAACAGAAGTCTAGGGATACGAAAAAATACGAAAAACACCAAGTGGTGTATCAAAGCTACTGTTACAAACAATGACAACACTCGACTACCTAACCCTTAACCTTTATTCTAAAACCTCCACCCTTTCCTATCCATGATCATGTCCTCAATAAGCTGGAGCAACGTCATCTTTTGCCTAATCACCTCTCCCCAATAGTTCTTCGGCGTGTCTCTACCTCTTCATTAGCCATCCAATTCCAGCCTCTCACACCTCCTCACCAGAGCATCAATGCCTCTCCTCTTCACATATCCGAACCATCTAAGTCTCGCCTCTCACATCTTGTCCTCCACAGGTGCCACACCCACCTTGTCCCTGAAACTTCATTTCTAATTTTATCTAACCTGGTATGCCCTTTATCCGCCTCAACATCCTCATCTCAGCCACCTTTATCTTATGGACATGAGAGTTCTTGACTGGCTAACACTCCGCCTCATACAACATAGTCGGTCTGACCAGCGCTCTATATAACTTACCTTTAAGTTTCGGTGGCACATTCAGAGTGCAACATCAAATGCTTTCCATAAATTTACTACTACTTAGTTTCAATGAACCTTTGCTATATTTCCAAAGCAAGACAAGGTGGTACAAGACAATAACGTTAGTTACTTACGAGTTTTTCATTCGGGCATCCTGTGGGCCGACTCCGACGCGCACAAGCTTTGTTTTTCTTAAGATGATTCATTTGACGACTTAGAAAAGATTTTACAATATATGCCAATAGATTCTTTTGAGCTGATGGTTTATCGGAAGTAGCCTCTCTACCTTCATAAGGTAGGGGTAAAGTCTCCCCATACCCCACTTGTGGGATTATACTGGTTTTTTTTTGTTGTTGTTGTATGACAATATATTCTTTAGTGAACAATATCTTCTAGTCTATGACAGAGTTACATTCTATTTAGGTAAGGATGAATGTTGGTTTAAGACTAGAATTACCTTCCCATGCATTCCCTCAATTGCTTTATGTGATTCCTCCTCCGTAGCATAACGAAGGAAAGCAAATCCTCTTGGTCTGTTGGCAATTTTGTCCATCACCAAATTCACTACAAATAGATATGTTTAAGGAATTTTAATAAATTAATATGCTAGCTGCAATTTTTACTCTATTGTGTGTGTTCAACTGTGGTTAACGTTTACCAACTTCATTGTACGGTACAATTGAGTTGGCAGAGAGTACAACAGCAACAATTGTCATATGAGTGCTCGCAATTTCATAGCAAAGGTACAACAAAGTCAGCACAGAGTAGAATAGGAGAGCAATTTCAGTGCAAGGTACAGCAAAGTAAGCAGACGGTACAACAGCAAGATTTAGTATATGATGAGTGGTAACTTGGAATAGAAAAGAAGGGATATTTTCACCTTCCACGAGCTCCCCAAAGTCGTCGAAGGCATTTTTTAAGCTCTCTTCACTTGTACGAAATGAGAGTCCTACAAAATGAAATTACTTCAACAAAAAAGTAAAAATGGAACAAAAAATATACAGGTAAAAAAGAACTGACCACTGACAAAGAGTTTGGTAGAGGGATTGAAGTTGAAGCGAGTCCTTGGGGAAGAAGACTGAGGATAACAAGATACAATTTGGAAATAACAAATTGATAACGAAGAAGAAGAAGAAGAAGAGAAATGTTGAGTGTGAATTATTGGGCGACAAGGAAAAAGATATTTTGATACTTTTCTAATGGAAGACGACAGTGGTAGCGGTGCATACACATTGAACACTGCCACCATTTTTCTCAAACAATGAAACTGGATAAGGGGTCACCGAATTCGCTTACTACCGTATACGAGTAAGGGTGTATTGTTGGCCGGCCTAGCCCGGGACCGGCCCAGGCCCGCGTGCCAAACGGGTCAAATAGGCCGGGTCTCTAGTGGTGCAAAAGCCCATAGCGGGCCGATTCTGACCAAATAGCCCGTGAACCTGGGACCGTTTAGTCCGGGACTGGCAGGCGGGCATGGGCCGGTTCAACCGGGCCAAACGGGCCCAACAGCTATTTTTTATATAAAAAAAAAAAATTAAAATGGCCAACGGTCAGATTTTTAAAATCTAGCCGTTGGCCTTCAATTTTCAGCCGTTTGGAACTTTAAAAAATAGCCATTTGACCCCCAAACTTTGTTTTAACCTCAAACTTTTTATAATTACACTTTTTCCCTATTCTCAACTATAAATACCCCCTCATTCTTTCATTTTTACTCACAAATTCATCAATCTCTGTCTAATTTTCTTCTATAATTGCAATTTCGTGAAAAATTGTGAAGGTGGTGAATTGAAGTATTCAAGTCTTCAACGATATTCAATTTTCAAGAAGTTGTTCGTCAATTCGGTAAACTCGTTCCAACTCTTAAGTTTTAATATTATAGTTTTGTTTGTTTTATTTAGTATAATTATAATTAATATGGACTTTTCTTTGAAAAAAATATTTGGTGGTAAGGGTAAGGGAAAATCTAAAATTGGTGAATCTAGTTGCCAAGCTACTACTCTTCCCCCGGCTCCCCGACCCAGACATGTTACCCGTCCTCCTCCACCTATTATTCTTGATAGTGATAACCCTTATTTTCAATTTTCCGATAGTCAATTTTGTCATGATGTTGCACCAGGTCAACAATTAAATGAAGAAGTTATGAATGCTCTTTATCTTAATCAAACTATCTTTGAAAATGATGAGAAAAATGATGATTTAGATGAAACGCAACCGGATTTAGATGATACGCCTACTAGTCCTGTTAATAACTCAACTGATGCTCTGCTTGACCCTCATAGTAACCCCTACTTTTAATAGAAAACCTTCTAAACGGCCCGAAACATCTCTTGTTTGGCACTTTTTTACTCAACTAAGAGAACAAAATAAGGCTAAGTGTAAAACTTGTGGGTCTTTGATGGCTCATAAATATACTGGAGACCGTAGCGGTACGGGTAGTTTGACTAGACACATATTGAAACACCCTAGAGATAAAGCTAGATATTTTCAAATGAAAGTTGCGCAAGAGGGGACAAGTGTAGATACTACGGTTAACTCTAGTACAGGTTCAAATCTAGTTCAACCGGGAATTAACACTGTTACCGGTGACATTTTATATTATGATCCAAATAAAGATCGTGAAGAATTGGCAAAAATGGTTACTGAATGTGCTTACCCTATAGTTTTCCTTCTAACCCTCATTTTGTGCATTATATTAGAAGAATTTTTAATCCTACTTATAAAGGATGGCCTCGTGCAACCGTAAAGAGTGATATTTATAAATATAAATATGAATATGAACAATATTTGCGCTATTTATTTACTCATATAGATTGTCGCATTGCTGTTACTACTGATATTGGTAAAAGTGATAATGACTGTGATTATCTAACTGTTACAAGTCATTGGATAGATGAGGAGTGGATAATGCAAAAGCGCATTATTGCTTATAGAATAATTAATTCACGCCACACAGGTAAGTTTATTGCTAACACAGTTGCAGATATTTGTAGATATTTTTGTATTAGGGATAAAATAATGTCGGTTTTAATGGATAATGCTTCTAGTAACACTAATGTTATAGGCTTGCTTACAACTACACTAAATCCTGTATTTAGTAATATTTTTCATGTTAGATATATTTGTCACATTTACCATTTAATCGTCGGTGATGATATGAAAGTTTTAAATGTAGAAATTGGAAAGGTTAAAATGGCTTTTAATTGGCTTTTTTATTCAAACCGTAGAAGTAGACTTAGAGATTATTTTAAAAAATGTGATGAATTTGGCCTAGAGAAAGAAAAATTCCTAAACCTTGTCCGACTAGATGGAATTACATGTATAAAAGTTTAGTTGTTGCATATGAATATAGAAACCCAATAAGCGCAACATATAATGCTCGTGTAGGTGATGATGATGATGAGCACCTTACAAATCAAGATTGGACTAATGTTAAAATGCTTGTAGACTTTTTAGAACAATTTCATGTTGCTACAAATGAATTATCTCGGCAATATTATCTTACTATTTCTAACTGTTTAGTTTATATTGCAGCACTTGCAGATTTATTTACTCAATTTTCAGAGGGTGGGGTAATTTATGAACAAGCTATTAATTCTATGAAAGCTAAGTTTAAAAAATATTTTTTCCCTATCCCCTTATTTTTGGTGTTGCTACAGTGTTAAATCCTACAATGAAATTAGGAGGTCCTCACTTTTGGTACTCAAAAATTTATAACGCTTTATCACTTTCAGCTGAGGAATTTGCTACACTTGGAGATGCAAAAGCCTCAATTAAAATAAATGCTCAAATAATTTATAATGCTTATCAACTTGCCTTAGATCATGCTAGACCAAATGTTCCAACTCCTACTTCGTCTAGTTCGCAATCATCAAAAAGAACTGCGGGCCTAAAAGCCCTTAGTTCTTGGACGGAGTTCCGAGGTTCTCAAGGTGATAATATTGGTGATAGGTCACAACTAAATGAGCTTCAAGTTTATTTGTCGCAAGGACTTGAATCAGAGAATCCCGTTGGCTCCTTTGATGTTTTGGAATCGTGGAAGGACAAACAAAACACTATCCGGTTCTTTCAAGGATGGCTCGAGATATTTTAAGTGTTCAAGCTTCAATAGTGACATCGGAGAGCGCTTTCAGTCAAGCGAGATTTCAAATCGGTGATCATAGAGCGTCTATGAGGGAGAGCTTGGAAATATCAGTACTCTTCATAGATTGGATCCGTTTGGAAAGAAGAAATTTTGGACTTGCAGAATCACAACCGGAGATAGACGAAGCTTATGAAGAAATGCTAACGGAACTTGCGCAGGATGCTGCTTCGCCCGGAAGTGGTGATGAACAAGCTTCTTTTCCACCACCACCAACGGAAATTCCTCCGGACCTTGAAGGATTTATGAGATTTGTTAGAAATAATACATAGACTAATATGTAACTTGTATTTTGGCACATCTTCCTTAGTTTTTTTTTCTTTTAATGGTGGTATTAGTACCTTGTTGTGCTCATTCCATTGGGGGGGATGAAGACTAAGAAAGATATTGCCATTTTTTGTTAATGTCGTAATAATAAAAATTATAAGACATTCTCTTGAATATTTCTTTGCAATTTATTTTGTGTTTAAATTTGATATAGTATATATATTATATATCTAATACATATAAGCTATATATAAGACACTATATATATATATATATAGTTTTTATAGTTTATAAACTATAGTTTATATATAGTTTAATGGTGGTATATAGTTTATATATATATATATATTTAAGTTATATATTATATAAGGCAATATATAATTATATATACATACTATACATACTATATATATATTTATATATCTATATATGAGCAATTTATATTAGTATATACATATATAGTTTACAAGAAATTGCCTTAGATAAAAAAAATTAAAAAATAGCCCGGAACGAAAAAGCCCGTTTAGGCCCGCGGGCCCGACCCATTTAGCCCCGGACCATGTGGTCTTAAGACCGCAGTGGGCTGGTTTCACTCATTTGGCCCGTTAGGCCCGGGACCATTTGACTCGGGATCGCCTCAGCCCGGCCCGCCTAAGCCCAGGCCCGTTTGGCCCATTTAGGCACGGGCCCGGACCACAATACAGCATTATATACGAGTCACCGAAAATAGTAGCATCAAAGAGTTTTAGGAAGTACTTACTATTTATATCAAACATCTATTTATATTTATATCTATTTATCTATCGAAGCCCCTTAACAAAATATTTTTACTCTTTAAAGTAAATTTCACATTGAACAAAATTATAATTATGTCATTTTTCTACTATTTTAGATTTTAAAATTAGCTAAATTTTGATTAATATATATATTTATAAAACTATGTAGCTTCTCCTAATATTTAGGAATTCAAAATATAGTAAGATTTTACCTAAATAAATCTTTCATTATTTAATTCACAATTAATTTGCTTTGTAATTTGTTTGTGTTTTGCTTTGTAATTTGTTTAGGTTTGGATTCTTTCGTCTATAGTAATATCTCGTTTGTTTTATTTTAGTTTAGTTTTAGAATAAAGATTGTGGAGTCCAATTTAAAATCTAAGGTTAAATCTAAAGAATGCATCCCATGGTTAAACACGTTATTATCTCCTAATATGGATCTTTATATATAAAGTTTATGTACAAAAATAATAAATGCACCCTTTAAATAAAATACTCCATCTATATTTAATTTTATGACTACATGCACATTCAAAAATATTGACCAGAATTTGATTTTTGTGTAGACGACTTTAGATTGGTGTTTTAATGATTCTAATAACTTCGTATGGTGATTTGGACTTATGCGTCTGTCCAGATATTGATTTGGAAGTCCGTAGGTTGATTTGGTGCTTTTCGGCGAAAGTTGGAAGGTTTAAGATTTGGAAGGTTGAGAAATTTGACCGAGAGTTGACATTATTGATATCGGGTTTAGATTTTGATTCTGGGAGTTGGAATAGGTCTGTTGTATCATTTGTGACTTGTCTGCAAAATTTGAGGTCATTCGGAGTTAATTTGATAAGGTTCACCATAAGTTGACATTATTTTAGGTACTCTATTTTTTGCGGGTTTTTGTCATTATTTTAGGTACTCAATTTTTCGCGGGTTTTTGTCATTTTAACATGTTTGGAGTTGTGGAGCTCGGTCTAGGAAAATTTTTGGAGAGATTTTATCACAATTGAAGAGGTAAATAATCTTTATTTGCTTTTGATGGTAGATATTGATTACCCATTGATTATTACACCTATATTATATGGATTTAAGGTGAAATGTGGGGATTTTAGACTATGTTATTGGAGAGTGAGATTTGAGGATCGATTTGTGGATGGAATTGGATGAAATTGGTATGGTTGGATTCGTATTTGAATAGGTATTCAGAACTTGAAAATTTTGTTGGGTTCCGAGATGCGGCTCGGGATTGACTTTTTGATTTTGATAAAGATCAAAACTTTATTATTTGAAGTTGTTTCCAACGACATTATATACTGGTATTAATTTGTTTGTGACTAGATTCGAGTCGTTCGGAGGCCAATTTGAGTGGAAAGCGCTTTTTGGAGTATTGTGTCTCGCGTTTTGAGGTAAGTAACACATCTAAACTTGGATTTGAGGGTATGTAACCCTGGAAACTATGTTATATGAGAGGTATTGGGGTGACGTATGCGTTAGGTGATGGGTACTGTACACGGTACTGTTCACGGGTTACTGTACACGGTACTATTCATGCAGGTGCGGTCACTGTTCCCACGTGCGAAAAATGCAGAAACTGCCCAGAAAATTGCAGTAGCTTTTCTTTTCACTAAAAAGACTCTAACTCCATCATACGAACTCGAAATTTGATGATTCTTATTCCTATGAGTCACAAATAATAATACGAACATAGCCCTTTAGTCGAAACTCAATTCGGAGCTCATTTGCTCAATTCAATACGCATTTCACTTGTTAAACAATTAACTCATGTTTCGTGTCAAAAACCCAATCGCGACTTGATCAAATTAGACCAAACTTTCCAGATCAGTACTATAATTCATTATCAAAATTCCGGAAGTCTCGAAATCAAATTTCGATCTCTAGAACTAAAAATGGATCTTTGGATCATTACATGCTTATGCTCAAAACGGCAAAATCTTCCAAAAATTCTTCTAAAACTTATCTGAGACTCATGGGACCCCGACCAAACATGCCAACACACCCCATAACATAATTCAAACTTGTTCCAACCTTCAGAACGCTCAAAACAATATCAAAACATCAAATCACCCTCGAATTCAAGCCTAAGAATTCCAAAACTTCTAAAATCCGAATTCGATCAAAAGGTCGACCAAACGACGTCCAAATGACCTGAAATTTTGCACACACATCACAAATGACATAACGAAGCTACAACAACTCTCGGAATCCTATTCTGACCCTCGGATCAAAATCTCACATATCAACCGGGATTTGCCAAAATATTAACTTTGCCAATTCAAGCCAAATCCTTCCACGGACTTCCAAAATGCATTCCGATCGCGCTCCTAAGTCATAAATTACCCAACGAAGCTATCCAAATCATAAAATTTCCGATATAGCTCATATATAAATAAGTCAACTCTTAGTCAAACCTTTCAAATTCAAAGCTTTCAATTGAGACTGTTCCTTCAAATTCATTCTGATTTTTCCTGAAGACCAAAACCAACGATCTACATCAGTCATAATACGTTACACGGGGCAAGTCATGCCCGAGAACTGGCGATCAAAGTGCAAAAGTTTAAAACGACCGGTCGGGTCGTTACATCCTCCCCCACTTAAACACGCGTTCGTCCTCGAACGTGCTGAGAGTTGTTCCAGAAGCCAACCAATTGCTGAATAACTTTACCATGCATATACCCGGGGGTGATCCCACGTTACCCTACCTCATATAGGTTCGATAACACAATATAACTGAAATTTCACAATCCATCCTAGTCCATAAACCATAGAACCATATTTCTGCTTCTAAAATCCTCAATATGATCAGAACCTCACACCTATACTTTGAATAGACCCGAACTAGCTGTAGTAACCCATGCCTGCAACCTCAAGTGCAGTTATTCGATATACAACGTAACTCAAACACATGTAGCGATAACTTCCATTCACAGCAGCTGCACATAACACCCGAATACCGGTAGAAACCTCTTATCAACTAAAGTCTCATTCCAACACTTCCATATACTGCCAATGATAAATGAAACACGCAATAAATCATAACCATCTCTCAGATCAGTCATCCATAAGGTTACTTCTCCTTTGGCAAGGACTATAGCAAATATTTGAACCGAACCTCGATATTTACCCATCAAACATGCTGAAATCGAATCTGTTTGTATTTATTAATGATCCCCAACGATCTCCTCTAATCCAACACATCACTCTGGTGACATGACACATCCATACAGACCTAAGCCACAACTTGCACAATACACGCATCAATACGCAACAATCTGAATATACTCAAATCATGAAAATGACTCAAATGAAAGAGCTGAACCTCAAGTTCACTAGTACCACCACAATACAAGACTGAGAACCCATCTCACATCATAGAAACAGAACACACGAATCTAACCTGCAAGGTCATACCTCCACATATATTCACTGCAATGCGCGACCTTATTTAAACACTGCTCCACATGGAACCATCTTAAGTCACTATGCTCGAAATCGACAACTACGCACAATTTGATAACTGGAACCAAAGCAATTCATCATACTCACGGTGAAGCAAATAACATACACCACGCACACCCGATAGGACATGACCGATACGCCGTTCACCGAGCAACACCAAATTACTCTTCCCGCTCAACTTCCATTATGAAACTTCGATAGAACCGCACCATAGGTGCCTATAACCAACAGATCGTATCATCTCACAACCTCTAATACCCGATCATTCCACTATAGATACTCTAAAATTTCCATGTCCCACCAAGCAAATCCAAATATAACCAATCGATCTAAAAAGAAGGTGCTGCAATACTATCGAAGTGCTATCAACTTAATAACATTGCCCTTTTACTAAAACATAGACTCTCGTCAAATCATTTCCAAATAGCAGTACCATTTCCTTAATCATCTGAGGCTACCCGCTGCCTAAGAGTTTTATGAACTTCCTTTCAGAACTGAACTGTAACTTATCTAGCCAAGAACTTCCATTGATCCCATCTAGAAGAAAAATTATTACATATCCTATGCTTCTCACACTCGGAGAAATTGCACCTCTCCAACCACGGTAGAAATCAATAAGAACTCTCCCAATTTCATTTGCACAAATTCAACTGCCAAGATTGAATCCTTCTAACCAGACCAAGCTAAGCAATCCATCAAAACCCAAGAGCATTGTTGCAAAATAGCTGTAGGAACTCATTACCTCGAACACACACAAGGAATTCATCATATCCTTACCATACCGATTTGGTCTACTATCAAGATACCCCATCTATCTAAATTCCTTCTGATTCATCTTTAACTTGATATTCCTTCTTGCTGTAGCACCACAATTTCCTCAACCTAGGCTTATCACACGAAACCCAAGCATAAAGCTACACCGTCTAAGGCTCCTAAGCCGCTGAATACTCTTTAAGTATTCCCCAAAGCCATTACCTTCACCTTCCCAATACTGATATATAGAATCCCATAATTAATATAAAAAATACCACAAGTCGTGCCATCTTCCACTGAAAACTCAGTTTCTATCCATAAGTACAACTTAGAAGCCTCCAATTATTGCATGTAGAGTTTTGAACACAATAGGACCATTCTCTAGAGTCATCCACACTACTCAAACCGTAGTTAGGTTGATTAAACGAACCGAACAACCTGTGCTTCATTAGCACTCTGACACTGCAGAATGTGACCTCATTCCAATATAACCAAGCAACTTCTTTCCCTATGCACCGGGCATTCCTTACCAACTACAACTCAAGTCATTCCCCGATTCTCGTACACCCATAAAGCATAACATAGCCTTTTGAAATTTCCTTTACTCGAGCCATAACTTATTCACAAATACGCCTCGAACTGGGACCATTAGAGCATATAACCGTGCAATCAACTATTCAATAGCAGACTCCCCCACTTGGCTCAAAGACATAGGTCAAACACGCACCATAACTCATAACACATACGCTTTATTGCTACCATAATACCATAATGAGATTAACTCAATCCTTCATAAGCTCGTGGAACACAGACCATCTGGTACTTCATATCTTCTACAAATCCCGTATTTACTCTCATAACAATTGAACCCACTCTCTTAAGCGACCCAAATTAAATTCACATATATATATATTTCACTTGTAAATGGGATCTTCTAATAGACAACATAAAGATCACACAACTCCAGAACACTTTGCAGGAGATAACCCACCTACTCCGCCTTAACTAACATTTATGTATACCTTCCACCATCATAAACTGTACGCATTCACTTAGTCTTCTTAAGTCTGAACTCATACCGCAACATGAATTTTTTTTTAATTCACTCACAACTAGGAAACATGAAAAGATTCTTCACACGCCTATAACTCGGGGCTATACCTCGAATCAAGATAGAATTCAAGCACCTAATAGTTCTTCTATCCTCCAGCAGACCCTTCTTGTCGTTTCCAAATCATATGAATACATCTCGGAGTACTAACATACTCATCACATAGTTACTCAACCGTCACTTTCACTAATAGGGACAATACCAAACATATAAGTTCAAAACACTTGCTCACACAATCAGCACCTCAGTGCTCAAGCCATGGGCAAAGATCCGGCCTCAAGTCCTTTAGACTGGCCCAACATCAACTTACATAGATCACACCTCGCCCCTCGATCGGGAAATCACAAACCATTAAGGCACATCTGATACTGAGCGATCATGCGCGCATACGAACGCATGGAAGGAATTCAAAGAGTTACATTTCAAGCTGAATCAAAGGACGCACGATAAGAATTCAAGAATGTGAAGTTTTCCTAAAGGTTCTGCAGCCTCTCGAGGATAAATACAGACGTCTCCGTATCGATCCGCAAAACTCTACTAAACCTGCTCATGACTCGTGAGACCTATGTAACCTAGGCTCTGATACCAACTTGTAACGACCCCAAACCGGCCCGGTCGTGATGGCGCCTCTCGTGAAGACAAGGCCAGCCGACACAACACTCACCTTAACCCTTTAAGCATTAAGAGTCATGTTAAGTCTTTAAATTAAACAATGTTTCATAATAAAATCCTGGAATAATAGTGCGGAATAAAATACCAGCCTGACATCGAGGTGTTACTAGTCATGAGCAACTATCAAGGTCTGAATACAACAAAAGTCTAAAAATGTACTAAATACAGTAACAACAATGAGGGTAAGGAAGCGGTGCTGCGAACGTCATGCAACCACCTTGCTAGCTCTGATGACTCCGCTACTGTGCTATCAACACCCGCTACTGGGTGCCGATATACCTGAATCTGCACACGAGGTGCATGGAGTAATGTGAGTACTCCAACCCAGTAAGTAATAAGAGTAAATAAAGGTTGAGCAGTAGGAAACAATGAATCCACATTTACACTGGGTTCAATAAACACAACAGGCTTTCAAATCATAATACGAGTCAATCTTCCCTTTTAAAATCCAGCTTTTAGTAAAAATCATCTTTGAAATACCTTCCAACAATTTCAGTAGGGGTTCAATACCATTTAAAATAATAATAGAGATTAAAGTCATAATCGGCTCCTCAGGCAAAGCATAGTTCGTAAAACAGCCCCTTGGGCAAAATAGTAATCACAAACACTTCATAACTTGAAAATCTCAGTGGAAATAACCAATGTCAAATCAGTGATTAATTTCTGAACATCTCATAAACCCCAGTTTAAATAAAAGTTGTTTTAAAATATTTGTGCAACTTTCCGACAGAGGCTCAATATAAAGATGAGTGAAAACAGTCAATAAATCAACATATTCGATAGAAACTCATTTTAAGAGGAGTGAAATCAATAAGTCCATAAACAGGCCTCTCAGGCAAAACACCACTCATATGCATGTATATATCTATCGCCCTCGGGATAGCCTCTCTGTCACTCGTGACTCAACTCTTACCAATCAGTACTCGCACTCAGCATTTACGCTCAATTGGTACCATATAGTAACTGCTACGGAGTGCAGCCCGATCCATATACATACATATACATATATATATATATATATATATATATATATATATATTGCTGCGGCGTGCAACCCGATCCATAGATATATAATCCTCACAACTAGGCCCTCGGCCTCTCTCAGTCATTAACCTCATCATCAGACTCTCAGTCTATCTCAGTCATCAATCTCACAATCAGACCCTCGGTCTATGTCAGTAAAATAGGGAACTCAGCCCAAAACAATTTCCACATGTTAAGAATATAGTGATAAAGCCAGATTTGAGCAATAAACAGGTAAAACATGACTGAGAATATGCTTTCAAACAAATAGAGTTAAGAAAGATAGTAAAAATGCCCCTAAGGGTCTCAACTAGTCGGCACAAGGCCCCAAACATGGCATACAACCCAAAAATATAATAATGTCAAACAATGAACTATTAAATACGCATCAAAATATTCGTTCGGGATGGACTAGATCACAATACCCAGCGGTGCTCTACCCCACGCTTGTCATCCAACGTGCAAGTCACCTCAAAGTAACACAACGATGTATAATCCAGGGTTTCAAACCCTCAGGACAGTATTTACAATCATTACTTACCTCGAACCGGCTAATCCTCTAGCTCGCGATGCCTTTGTCTCTCAAATCGACCTCCGAATGCCTCGAATCTAGCCACAATAATTCGATTCAGTTAATAAAAATTATAGGAATTAATTCCATATGAAATTCTACATTTTCCATTAACACTTACCCCGTTGTTTTCTCTGAAAATCTCCCGAAAATCGCCTCTCCCCGAGCTCCAATTTGGTAAAAATGGAAAATGGGGTTCGTCCCATTTTCCAGAACTTAACATTCTGTCCGATACTGTTCACACTGTTCACACTGTTCACGACTGTTCACGGGGTACTGTTCACGGTACTGTTCACGCAGGTGCGGTCACTGTTCACACGTTTCAAAAAATGCAGAAACTGCCCAGAAAATTGCAGTAACTTTTCTTTTCACTAAAAAGGATCTAACTCCATCATACGAACTCAGAATTCGATGATTCTTATTCCTATGAGTCACAAATAATAATACGAACATAGCCCTTCAATCGAAACTCAATTCGGAGCTCAGTTACTCAGTTCAATACCCATTTCGCTCGTTAAATAATTAACTCATGTTTCGTGTCAAAAACCCAATCGCGACTTGATGAAATTAGACAAAACTTTCCAGATCAGTCCTATAATTCATTATCAAAATTTTGAAAGTCTCGAAATCAAATTTCGATCACTAGAATTAAAAATGAATCTTTGGATCATTACATGCTTATGCTCAAAACGGCAAAATCTTTCAAAAACTCTTCCAAAACTTATCCGAGACTCATGGGACCCCGACCAAACATGCCAACACACCCCATAATATAATTCAAACTTATTCTTACCTTCGGAATGCTCAAAACAACATCAAAACATCAATCACTCTCGGATTCAAGCCTAAGAATTTCAAAACTTCCGAAATCCGAATTCGATCAAAAAGTCGACCAAACGACGTCCAAATGACCTGAAATTTTGCACACACATCACAAATGACATAACGAAGCTACAACAACTCTCGGAATTCCATTCCAACCCTCGGATGAAAATCTCACCTATCAACCGGAATTCATCAAAATATTAACTTTGTCAATTCAAGCCAAATCCTTCCACAGACTTCCAAAATGCATTCCGATCGCGCTCCTAAGTCATAAATCACCCAACGAAGCTATCCAAATCATAAAATTTCCGATCCGAGCTCATATACAAATAAGTCAACTCTTAGTCAAACCTTTCAAATTCAAAGCTTTCAACTGAGACTGTTCCTTCAAATTCATTCTGATTTTTCCTGAAAACCAAAACCAACGATCTACATCAGTCATAATACGTTACATGGGGCAAGTCATGCCCGAGAACTGGCGATCAAAGTGCAAAAGTTCAAAACGACCGGTCGGATCGTTACATAAAAAAATTTGTCGGCATGATTTCTTATATTTTGTTTCTTTCTTAATATTTTTCTTTATTTGTTTGTTTCACTTAGCTATGTTATTATTATAATTTTATAAAAAAATTATACCTCGTAATTTTAAAAAGAATAAGTCATCCACAAACTTGACTTATAATGAGTGATGTCATTAAAGTTAACTTTATTAATTATTGGATCAGGTTATATACAAACTTAACTACATTGAAAGAATAAAATCAAATGGTAACTCATTTATAATACATTTTGTCTTCTACTTTTTCATTTTATTGCTTCAAATTCATATTATTATCAATTAGACTCTTAATTTATATGATAATTGATTTTTTAATTATTTTCACCGTTAATGCTCTTCGTACCAAAATTAATTTATGTACCTTAAGAGTTTTATCAACTTGACAAAAAATTTACTTATATTATGAATTTGAAAAATAATTTAAATTGATTTTTTTTGCTAATTAGTATATTCAAAGACTTTAATTATTTGTTCTCAATATTACAAAAACTCACTTTTTATTAATTCAAATTCTTAATATTAGCTCATCCCAATTTTTAAATATTGACTATAATTATAACTTTATTCAATAAAAATTCTACTTTAATTTCAAATAGTTAAAAGAATCATTACTATGTCAATTTTGTATTATTATGCTTCCTGAATCATTGTGTTTTTGACTGCTAGAAAATTTTGCTAACGCATAATTTCTAAAGTTTCTAATAAAAAGAAAATCATATAGTTTAAGATAACTTTAATATCAACGACTTCAAACAAGGAAATTTATATATGTTAACACGTTAACAATTTTGTAGTGCTAAATATGAGGATTTTCTACCTATTAATAAGGAAAATTTAGTAAATAAAATTTTACCTGATTTTAAAGTCGTGAAAATTAAAAAAATAACAAAATTACTAATTTATCTAATGTAAAATTTATTTTTAAAGGGTAAAAAAGACAAACGATATTTCAATAAGAGGCTTTTTGCATTGTGCGTGTATCCATATCAATTAGTATAAAATTTTAGTAATCATATAACTATTATTAAACTACATAAAATTTATAGATTTGATTAAAAGGCAATGTACATGTAATTATGTAACCTAAGGATCAATATACTTTTCCATAAAAAGTCTTTCTTTCTTTTATTTTTTATTTTTAGTAAGATAATTAAATTATATAAAATTAATTGGTTTTAATTTAATTAAGAAAAAGTGCAGGAGAATTACCGACTTTGGTTGTGGTTTCTACTTAGCCTTTCTTTATAATTTTTTTACTAAGATCATTAAATTATATAGAATTAAGATAATTAAATTATATAAAATTAATTGGTTTTAATTCTATTACCGATTTTAGAACTCATACTCCTTAAAAAAAATAAAAAAGAAACTGTACTTAATGACTTTGCTAATTTTGGTCGAGTTGATAAAATTTTGCATTATAACTGTTTATAAAAATTTAATTGTTAACTGCAATAAGGACAAATAAGATAGTGGTTCAAATCACTTTTAATACCTTAGCATCCAAACGAATCAACAAGTATTTTGTTGGACGTTGTGATTTCAAATAAGGAAGCAATTATTAAGTAAAATTTAGTTGATTTCAGGGTCTTAAATATTAGAAAATATTAGGAGTTCTACATAATTCAAATAAGGAATGAAATTTTAGATGATTTTAAAGTCTTAAAAATTAGAAAAATTATTTAATTACAATTTTGTCCAATATAAAATCTATTTTAAAGGGTAATGGTGAACGATATTTTGCTAAGAGCCTTCGTGATTTTAATATAGTATAGATTAAGTAATTAATAATGTTAAATCACTAATTTAGTATTGTATAATTATAAAGTATATTACTTGTACTAATTTTAGACTATTAAAATAACCTTTATATTCATTACATTGGTCTTATAATTAATTTCAAAAGTTATTCTAGCCTACCATTTCAAAATAATCCGAAATTAGTGTCATAAATTGGAAAATCCGAAGACTGCCTTTAGGACTTGGTATTGGTACTACGAGTTCCTCGTAATGTCATTTGGGCTGTCCAATGCCCAAGTAGCATTTATGCACCTGATGAATAAAGTATTCTAGCCTTATCTTGATTTATTCGTCATTGTGTTGATTGGCGACATCTTGGTGTCCTCCCGCTGTCGGGAAGATCATGAGTAGCACTTGAGGATCGTGCTCCAGACCTTGAGAGAGAAGAAGTTGCATGCAAAATTCTCAAAGTGTGAATTCTGGCTTGATTCGGTAGCATCTTTGGGTCATGTGGCGTCGAGTAAGGGGATCAAGGTTGATCCGAAGAAGATTAAAGTAGTACAGAGCACGCCCTGACCGTCTTCGGCGACTGAGATCCGGAGTTTCCTTGGTTTATCCGGGTATTATCATCGTTTTGTAGAGGGTTTCTCATTTATTACTGCACCTATGACCAGACAAACTCAGAAGGGTGCTCCGTTCGGATGGACCGAGGAGTGTGAGGCGAGCTTTCAAAAGATCAAGACTGCTTTGACTACAGCCCCCGTGTTGGTGTTGCCTATGGGCTCGGGGTCTTATACTGTGTACTATGATGCGTCACGTGTTGGCCTTGGCACAGTGTTAATGCAAGACGGTAGTTGAAAATTCATGAGAAGAATTATCCAGTCCATGACTTGGAGTTGGCAGCCATTGTTCATGCATTGAAAGTCTAGCGACATTATTTGTATGGTGTGCCTTGTAAGGTCTTTACCGATCACCAGAGTCTACAGCATCTGTTCCAACAGAAAGATCTTAACTTGTGGCAGCGGAGGTGGTTAGAGTTACTTAAGGATTATGATATCACCATTCTATATCATGCCGAGAAGGCTAATGTGGTGGTCGATTCCTTGAGTCGAAAGGCGGAGACTTTGGGTAGTTTAGCATATATACTAGCAGTAGTGAGGCCATTAGCATTGGATGTTCATGCCTTAGCCAACTAGTTTGTTAGATTGGATGTTTCGGAGAACAGTCTAGTCCTTGCCTGCATGGTTTCTCGATCTTCTATATATGACCGTATCAGAGAGCGTCAATATAATGACCCCACTTGTTTGTCCTCAAGGACACAGTTCAGTAGGGTGATGCAAAGGAGGTTACTATTGGAGATGACAGTGTGTTACTGATGCAGAGTCGATTATGTGTGCCCAATGTGGATGGGTTGCATGAGTTAATTCTTTAGGAGGCCCACGGTTCGTGATACTCCATTCATTTGGGTTCCGCTAAGATGTATCAGGACTTGAGGCAGCACTATTAGTGGAGGAGGATGAAGAAAGACATAGTGGAAATGTAGCTCGGTGCCTAAATTGTCAGCAGGTGAAGTGTGAGCATCATCGGACGTAGATTTGCTTCAGCAGCTTGAGATTCCTGAGTGGAAATGGGATGGTATCACCATGGACTTCGTTGTTGGGCTCCCACGAAATCAGAAGAAATTTGATGCGGTATGGGTGATTGTGGACAGATTGACCAAGTTGGCTCATTTCATTCCGGTAGTGACTATCTATTCTTTAAAGCAGCTGGCTCAGGTTTATATCCGTAAGATTGTTGGACTTCATGGCGTAAAAGTATCCATCATCTCTGATTAGAGTATGCAGTTCACATCGCATTTCTAGAAAACTGTACAGCGTGAGCTAGGCACACCGGTTGAGTTGAGTACATCATTTCACCCTCAGACGGACGAAAAGTCCGAGCGCACTATTCTAATATTGGAGGATATGCTTCACGCCTGTGTAATGGATTTCTAGGGTACTTGGGTCTGTTCTTACTACTTGCGGAGTTTTCCTACAACACTAATTACCATACAAGTATCCAGATGGCTCCGTATAAGGCTCTATATGGGATACAGTGCCATTCTCCAGTTGGGTGGTTTGAGCGGGGAGAGACTATGTTAGGCACGGATTTGGTGTGAGATGCTTTGGAAAAGGTCAAGATAATCCAGGATCGGCTTTGTACAGCTCAAGCTAGATAGAAGAGTTATGCGGATCGAAAGGTTCGCGATGGTGCATTCATAGTTGGAGAGCGAGTCTTTGCTCTAGGTTCTACCCATGAAGGGTGTGATGAGGTTCGGGAAGAAGGGAAAGTTGAGAACTTGGAATAGGTCGGTTATGGTATTTAGAACTTGTCTACAAAATTTGGTGCCATTTGGAGTTGATTTGATAGGATTAAGATGTTTAGTTGTAATTCTAGAAGTTCATGAAAATTTCCTTGAATTTCATGCACTTTAGAGTTCAATTCGTAGTTTTAGATGTTATTTTTGTGTTGTGATCGCATGAGCGAGTTCGTATGATGTTTTTAGACTTATGTGGATGTTTGGCTTGGATGAGTTTCAGTTATGTTCCGATGTGTTTTGAACTAAAATTTCAAGAAAACTGGTGTCTGGTGCTCTAGTGGTACAATAGCAAACACCAGGTTCGCATTTGCTAGCTTAGCAACGACCTAAGGTGTCGCAATTGCAATGTCAGGCTCGCAATTATGAAGTAGCCTGGATTTTGGGTAGTTCGTATTTGCGATAAAAAGTCGCTTTTGCGAGGGCAGCAGGGTTCATAAATGCACATAAGGGCTGAAAGTTGGAATTTATCTCTCATTTTTAAACCCTAGACTTGGTAGGAGGCCATTTGGAGAGGGTATTTTCACCTACAAACCTTGGTAAGTGATTCTAATCTATTTCTAATCATATTCCATCAATATATTTTAGATTTTAACATCAAAATCATGAGAATAAAAGTGAAAATTTGTGAAACTTTGTCAAGTTTTTAAAAAATAAGAAATTGAGTTTTGAGAATCGATTTGGACTCAGATTTTGAAACTAATCACATATATGAACTCATGGGCCATGGGTAGACGAAATCTACCATTGGACCAAAGTTTTGACTGGGCGGGTATCAGATTGACTTTTGTTGACTTTTTGGGAAAATTGTTAAGATCTTAGCTTTATCTATTGCAATTGAATTCCCTAGCATTATTTGAATATGATGACTCGATTTTGGTTTGATTTGAGCCATGTAGAGGCGGATTTTAAGGAAAAGACTATTTTCGAGTGTTGAATTGGCCTAGTTAAGGTAAGTGTCTTGCCTAACTTCATATGGGGGAAACTACCCCTTAGGATTATTACTGTTTGATTCAATTGTGCTAAGTGAAATCCATGTACACAAGGTGACAAGTGGGTACACGGGTTGTACATGGTATTTGACTGGTTTAAGCTACTTAGACTATTTTCATGCTTTAATTGAATGCCATATCATGTTCTAATTCTCTTAGTCAATCAATTCTTCCTTGTGTTAGTCTATCCTTACATGCCTTAAATGATTTCGTTAATATTTATTCTACCACCTAATTGATAATTTGCTAACATACTTTAGTTGAACTTGCTGCCTCTTTTATTGTAACATGCTATCTCTTTATTGTTGATTATCATTAATTAAAGTTATTGTTCATGTTACCTCTTTCATTGTTGATTACCATTAATTGAAGTTATTGTTCATGTTGTCTCTTTCGTTGTTGATCTCCATTATTTGAAGTCATTGCTACACGTTATCTTTTACATTGTGAGTTATTCCTATTTAACATTATGGTTATGCATTGTCTCTCTTTTTGAATTATTGATGTTGAGGTTGTGAAAGTCGTTATCACGTTGAGGCAAAATTGTTATTGTTGAAACATCTTCCTTTTTAGCATTTTACATTCATTGTTATTGTTGATATTTTTGTACCTGTTGTGGTGGAGCTATGGGCTATTGTTGTGAAAATATTGATATTGTGGATTGTTGGCAAATTGTGATATGTGGGTACATGTGGTGCGATTTGTTATTGTAACGCGATATTGTTGCGCATGCAGCGGTATAAGGCTTGGGGTTGATGTGCATGCGGCGGTATAAGGCCAGACTTATGTGCATGTTGCTTGTAGGGGGAACTATGTGAAGCCACATGATATCATATGATGGGCTAAAGTGTGTGTAATTATTTCGGGAAAACTATTTTCAAAACCTATTTCAATTGTAAGGTTCACGCGGAGGTATAAGGAAAGATTGTGACTGAAATTGAGAAATGTGAATACGAGGCATTACCTCGGTTGTGATTCTTGATTATATGAGGCCGTGCCTCGATTGTGATTTCATTTTACATGAGGTAGTACCTCGTTGTGATTCTTGTTGTTTATTTCATGTTGTAAAGAGTTTTGGTGAGAACATTTCTTGTTGTCTAATCCTTTATTGTTCTAGCAGATTGTTGTCCGTATATGATTACTGTAGCCTCTTTAGTTGCTTCTTTTATGCTATTTTCATGTTTAACTTCTGGCATTAGTTCATGTTATTGTCTTGTTTCATATCAGTTATTTCCTCACTTTCTATTACATATCCGTACTACATGTTCATACTATTTATTTATATCCTAGTAGGTGTCTTGACTTGGCCTCGTTACTACTCTACTGAGGTTAGGCTTGATACTTACTAGGTACCATTATGGTGTACTCATACTAAGCTTCTGCACATTTTTTGTGCATATCCAGGCACGTCTGCTCGTGCCGATCATTAGAGGTTATTTGTAGCTGCCTTACGGAGACTTCAAGTTATGTCTGCCCGGTGTCTACAGGCCTCGGAGTCACCTTCCCTATTTTACTTCCTGTTGTATTTCTTTCAGACAGTGATGTATTAGATATTATAGAATTATTCTATAGAGCTTATGACTCAGTTCCACCGATTTTGGGATATGTATTGATGAGATTCTATTTTTGGAAGGTTTTATTAGTTATTCAGTTTTGTTTTTGGTACCTTGTTAATTATATTCTATTCAATTGTTATCAAATGTTAGGCTTACCTAGTCGTAGAGATTAGGTGTCATCACAACATCCTACGGAGGGAAATTGGGGTCGTGACACCACAATCTTTCTAAAGAACCAACAAATCAATATTCCCACAGCAAATAGCCCATAGCTCAAACACAATGCATATAAAATCTCAATAACAACAAAATGAACGGGAAAGCAACTCAACAAAGAACAATACCCCATCTTTAAACACAACTTTCAATAGCTGCTACTTCAATTAGCCATTTAAGGATAAACTCGATAATGAAGGTATTTCCATGAAATGGCAAACTTCGAATTATAGTGTATGAAATAAGCTAACAATGAAAGAGATGGCACGAACTAGCAACTACGTCTAAATGCATGAGAATAATCCGACAACGAAAGGATATCATATAACAACAATTTCAATTAAGAGTAACTCAATAATAATATAAGTCACATAATGATAAAAGAGGTAACAACTTCAAATAAAACATATAAGAGTAAACTTGATAAGTAAAGGATGTGACATGTAACGACAACTTTAAATAATCACGTGACAGTAAACATGACGAATAAGAGATATAGCATGTGCTAACAATTCAAAATAAATACATGAAAGAAGCCTAAGAGTCTAAATCGGTCAATTTCCATAATTGAGCCCGAGTACGCACTTGTCACCTCACTTACACGACTTTCACATAACACAAATAGTACAAACAACTCAAATCCTAAGGGATAGTTTCCCCCATACGAAGTTAGGCCAGATACTTACTTCAAAGAAGCCAAATCTATACTCTAAAATGACCTTCTCGTGTGAAACAATCTCCGAATGGCTCAAATCTAGCCAAAATAACTTAATATCATAAACAAAAACCATAGGAAACAATTCAGGATAATAAAGCTTCGATCTTTAATGAAAACTAAAAATTCAACCCAAAACGTCAACCCCAGCCTTTCACCTCGGAACCTGAAAAATTACCAAAACCCGAATATCCATTCCGATACGAGTTCAATCATACCAAAATTATCCAATTTCGACATCATCCATCCAATCATAATTTTAAATTTTTGATAGTTTTTACAAAAATCCCCTCTTTTCTCCAACTCAAATTACTAATTTAATAATAAAAACAAAGATGGAATCATGAAATATAATCAAATCCCGGTAAATAACATTTACCCCAATCTAAATTGTGAAGAACCCCTCCAAAATTGCCCAAAACTGAGGTCTACAACTCAATATATGATAAAACTATCAAACCCTCGATATATAACATGTTCTGCCTAGAACTTCCGCTTATGCGTACAAAAACACACACCTGCAATGACCGCTTCTACGGGAAGATCTCGCACATGCAAGAACCACTGAACACATGACCATTCACATTTGCGCTCCATGCAATGCATCTGCGGTATCGTAGATGTAGAACGACCACCACATCTGCGCTTACTCCAGCCTCTTCTACCCTCACACCTGCGACAAACCTAGCGCTTCTACGCTAATGCTTCTATGACCGGATGACCGCTTCTGATGTCCCTGCCTTCTCCACCAAAGTCGCACCTGCGCTCCAATCTCTGCTTCTGCGGCACTACACCTATTGTGCCTCATCCGTAGGTGCGAAGACACCGGCATATTGGTTCTTCAACAACTTCCACAAGGCCCAAAATGATCCACAACATGTCCGAAACACATCTGGGTCCCTCGGGTCCCTGTCTAATCATACCAACCAATCATAAATCATAAAGCGGACCTACTCGAGGCCTTAAATCACATCAAACAACGTCAAAACTATGAATCGTATCTCAAATCGAACTTAATGAACTTATTGTCATGACCCAAAATCACATGTGCCGTGATGGCACCTATCACGATACTAGGCAAGCCGACAACTGACAAATACAGACATCTTTAATTTATATCTACTGAAATAAATTTAAGTAAATAAAATCTCATAATAACTGGATATATACAATAACATGGCTTGACAACTAAGTACATGAGCATCTATACAATAACATGGTTTGACAACTGAAACATTTTCTAGGAAGGTAGAATAGTACAAGTAAAGCTAAAAGATAAAGGAGGAACATCAAGGTCTGCGGACATTAAAGCAGCTACCTCAAAAAATCTCCGAACTAATAAAGCTCCAAAATCAGCAACCATCGTGCCCAGAAATACCTGGATCAGCACACGAAGTGCAAAGTATAGTATGAGTACAACTGATTCAATAAGTAACAAGACTAACCTTTGGGCTAAATGCAGTAACGAGCTCAATCAATACAGTCCAAATACTGAGTTTAACATTACGGAAATGACAGGAAATATGACAATAATATCTCAAAGAAACTCATAATCTGTTGGTACATGGTACATGAATGTAGACATGCTTCCAGGTTTAATAGTTAAGCTCAACACAAATAAAATATGCCAAGTATGATTGATATGAGGAATATTACATCTCTATATCTACATGTCAATGTGCATATCACAAGTGATGTAACACAATGAAAACCTCACGAACTCACGCTCTCACTGTCACACCTCCTTTTTGCGCGCCCCGCCCCCGAAGGGTTAGATGCGCGGGTGGAGTTTTTCCAATTTAAGTGACAATATTCGAAATGGGATTATTTATTTAATTCAGAGTCGCCACTTGGGAAAGGTTTGGTTTTTGGTGTCCCAAGTCACCGGTTTATCTTGAATCCCAAATCGAGGAAATTTTCGACTTTTCCAAATGAAGTCTGCGAACCAGAAATTCTAAGTAAGGAATTCTGTTGACCCGAGGGAAGGTGTTAGGCACCCTCGAATCCCGTGGTTCTAGCACGGTCGCTTAAATTGTTATAATGGCTAAATATCTGATTTAAATACATGTTGTGACTTATGTGCTTTTATTAAGTTTAAACCGCTTTTATTATTATCACTTATTTTTATAGAATTGCAACGTCGTGAAAATGCATCTCGAACCACGTCACAATCAATGCGCCCGTGATCGTCAACACATTTGGACTTCGTTGAGATTTGGATTTGGGTCACATCAATGTGCACCCGAATTTAAGAATATGATTTAATTAAGCCGCGCCTAAAGAGTCTAACGCGTTACTATTTTCTGAGAAGGCCATGAGATTCACTAAACGGCCTAGCCCGAATTCTAAATATTATGATTAGTTGTTGAGGGCCCCGCAATTTGTATTTTTTATTTGGCGAGGCTCGTCTTATTATTTACGAGAGATATCCTAAAGTAGCTACATTTTCTATTATGTTTGTCTCTAAAAAAAATAAATAAAAAAAAGAAAAAAAGGTACGTGCTAATTTACTTAACCAAATCCGGATTTCCTCTCAATCATTTGATTCATTTGGTGAATTGTTTGCAAGATGAAAAACGCAGTATTTCGCGGACCCTGTCTTTGATTTTAATGAAAATGACATACAGGCTGGTGAAACGCTACATACTCCGAACATTTCTTGAGTTGAATTTAGCTAAACTTACTTAGGCAAGATTAAAGGGATTAACTACTAGGCATTGTTACTAATGGGATTTGAATGTGATCTTATGTACTACCTAACGAGACACAGCAAAAGGACTAAAATAAAACAAGGCAGCATAAGTATAAGTTTGGAGTATCTATACCCCGTATTAACAAAACAACTACAAACTAAAACATGAAGGACTAAACTCAGATGAGTGTTAGTTAACATACATTTTCGTACTGTTGAATTGTAAACTAACAACCACACAGGCCCGTTAATATACCACAAATATTACAACAAATAACTTTGAACTTCTTCAACTCTTTTTCATTTCATGCTTTCAAACTGTTTCGGTTACACCAATATGGGGACTCGAAATGTGTACCTGGAAATACTGAAATGCAAAGGAGAAGGAGAAAGAGGTAGGGAAATCAGCAGCAGCAAGAAACAGAACTAGCAGTAGCAGCAGGACAGAAATGCAGCAGCAACAGGAAACAGAATAGCAGCAGCAAGAATCAGAGTAACAGCAGCAATCAGAACAGCACAACAGAAAGGATTCTATTGCGAGGTGGAACTAGAGTTGAAGAAGAAACAGCCAAATGAAACAGCACACAGTGTGATGGCAACAACACTCCAGACAATCCAATTCCGGGATATACCAAATGCAACAAAACACTAACAATAAACTCGATTGAAACTTAGAAGAAGCAACACTGCCTAACGCATTGACAACAGATGAACTTCAGACAAACAAGACCAAGTTTCTGATTTCCTAATCTGTTTTATCTCTTTCTTGCTCTCTTTCTATTTCTGTATCTATGTGTATCTATCAGATCTCTTCCTTTTCTTTTATATCCTCACAGTGTATGTCCTCTCTTTAATATCAGGTGGTATCCTTTTCTCTTTTACTCTCTTCTGTGTATCTCTCCCTATCTCCCCCCTATCAGATGTCCTCTCTTTTTTTTATCTTCAGGGTCCCTCCCTTTATAAGCCTTCAACTTACCCCTTTTAACAGCCTGTTTAGAGTATCAACACCCCTCCCATGTGCTTTCAACCTTTTCAGATTCCAATTAGTTATTTAAGTATTAACCCCATCATTCCCTTGGCAGGCTTAACTTTTAAAAGGGTTTAATACTTTTAAACTAAAGCAAGGTATGGGCAGTAGAATATATCTGACAGCATATGCTGTCAAACCATTTTTAACTCAAAAACCCTTTTATGCAGGAAACAGGCTATGCACTATGCACATGCTGTGCACAAGTGCACATGCCATCAACTCAGACTCCAATTACAGATCAAGCCTTAGGTTTTCTGAAATCATATTAACAACTATAAGTGACTGAACTTGGTTCTTTATTGATTCAGGCAATGTCCAACAGAAGCAAATCGATTTATTTTGTTCAGACAGTTGAAACTAATTGACGACACATGTCGACTCGACTATATTAGCATTAACATACACAATCGTAGCAAAAAATCAGACATTTAAACAATATCGATGCATGATTCGAATTATACTGACTAAACAGAATTGCACTCGAGGAGTCAACTAGTCAGTCCAAATTGAAAATTAGCTAATTGCACAACACTTTCATACACATTATCAGAACAAATGGAAGGGCTTAATCAAACAACAGAAGTTCAGGCAAAGTGGTCAAGGCACCGTTGATAAAAGTCAAGGACACAAAAGAACATGAACAGACCCTTACAACAATCAAATGAACCAAAACAAATAAGAAAAGAAAAAAACTCACCTTAAACCGCAAAAGATCAAAAACTTAACTCGGACTCGGTCAGGTCTTTCTTAAGGCTGAACGGACTTTAATCGAAGTGTTTCTCAGATGAGAAACACTTTGATTAAAGTCCATTAGACCTTAATCTCTTCGGTTGAAGCAGTGATGAAGAACTACAAAGTTCCAAAACTCAGATCTGGGATTCATGCTTCCCTGGTCAGATTCGGACCAAACCAAGTATGGTTTGGTCACGAGGAGGGTCTGGGGAGTGTCTGGTGTGAAGCTGGGGTCGGTTGGTGTAAATCAGGTTCCGACTCGAATCTTCAAATGAAGATTCGAGAAGGTGGGATAGGACTCGAGGTGTGTGGTTGATAGATTTGGGTTCAGGACGGTTCTGTGGTGTTAAGGGCGAGGTGACCGGCGTCCGTGCCGCCGGTTTTCATGGTGAAGAGTACAGGGGCGGCTCTAGGGTTTGGGGGTTCTGGTGAAGACAACGAGGCCGGGGTTCGGATAGGGGGGGGGCAGGGTAAGATTATGGGATTATATAGTTAGTGGGTAGGTGGATCTCAACCGTTAGATCAATCTAGATCTACGGTCTGGATCTGATGGCTTAAATGGAACGGTGTCGTTTCGAGGGTAAAGGGTTTGGGTTGGTCTGGGTGGAAACGGGTCGGGTTCTGTTCGTGGGTATGAGAAATGTGATCTTGGCCATTGATCAATCTGAGATCAACGGCCCAGATCAACCTGTATCCATACGACGTCGTTTGGACTCTCTGGGCATCAGCTGGACTGGACCGGGCAGGCCTGGTTTGGGTATTGTTTGTTTGGGCCAATTTTACTAAATTGGCCCAATCCGGAAGAAGAAGGGACCTTTTCTTATTTTTTTTATTATTATTTTTATTTCTTTTCCTCATTTATTTTAAAAACAAAACTAAGCAAAAAATCAAATTAAAATTAAATACACACTCAATACAATTATTTGCACACACACTAAAAATATTTCAAAATAGGTAAAATCGAACAAAACAAAATCACGGACAAAGATGCCTGTTTTATGCCTTTCTATTTAACAACCATGTTACGGTTCAGATTATGCATGACACGTACCTTTTTTTGTATCTTGTTTTAATAAAGTAAAAATGGGCCAAAGTCATAAATAATTAACGAAGTGCCATAAAAAATCCAAAAATTGTACAACATGATCAATTGTCGTTATTTTTTATTTCTTTTGGAGCGATTGTCCCATAAAAACAAAAATCACGTGCTCACAGCTGCCCCTCTTTGTTCGGAAACACGAAGAGTTTTCGTGCAAAGATAAAGTGAGCGTGTATGAGCGATTTTTGCCTATGGACCACTCCGTATGAAGCATTTTTTTTGAAAGGTCTGACCGAATCCTGCTTCAAAGATTTCCTACATATCCTGGGCTAAACAGGAATCAGGTCAATGTAGTTCGAGAAGTTTTGGTAGCTGGGACTACCATGGGATTGCAATGCTTGCTGCTACTGCTGTTGCTGTTGTCACTGCTGCGTCACTGACCGCCTTATTACAACCAAACGAAAATTGGAAACTGAACTAACTACTTATATGCATGTCAACTGCTAGTTACAAGATTCCTATCTATGATTCTTTTACGACTTGATCTTGGGTCTTAGCTGATTCTGCTTGTAGACTCCGATCTGAATCTTGATGCTTGCGAGTTGCGGTCGACTTGTTTAATCTCTGGGATACTGAGTGAGACGCGATTGGCAGGGTTCAGGACCTTAATCAAATGTTGGAGTCAATCCGCCTTCCATTTACTCCGATATCTCGGGACATCTGCCTTTTTTTCTTTTTCTTCTTTTATTCCGAACTGGGACTCATCTCGTGGGTCATTTCGATCCATGTGGCTCGATGTCAGACCTGCGGGAGAAAACAAACGAACGAAATTTTCTGCCCCAGTTTCACTAGGAAAATTTCGTTAATTATTCGCCAGGAAGTTCATAAAATTGATGAAAGAGGATATGCATGCTCAGTTCAGGGTTGGAGCCCTAATACCGACTAGCTGGGGAAAGGTTCAGTTTAGGGTTTAAAACCCTAACGCCGACCAAAGGAAGAATTCAGTTTAGGGTTTAAAACCCTAATGCTGACTGGAAGCAAAAGCTCAGTTTAGGGTTTAAAACCCTAATGCTGATTGCATGGAAAAAACTCAGTTTAGGGTTTAAAACCCTAATGCTGGCTGAAAGTTCAGTTTAGGGTTTAAAACCCTAATGCTGACTAAAAGGAAAAAGTTCAGTTTAGGGTTTAAAACCCTAATGCTGACTAAAAGGAAAATTCAGTTTAGGGTTTAAAACCCTAATGCTGATTAAAAGGAAAATTCAGTTTAGGGTTTAAAACCCTAATGCTGATTGCATGAAAAAGCTCAGTTTAGGGTTTAAAACCCTAATGCTGGCTGAAAGGAAAGAGTTCAGTTTAGGGTTTAAAACCCTAATGCTGACTAAAAGGAAAATTCAGTTTATGGTTTAAAATCCTAATGCTGATTGCATGGAAAAACTCAGTTTAGGGTTTAAAACCCTAATGCTAGCTGAAAGGAAAAAGTTCTCGGGTTATGCCGAGGGGATTCATCGGGTTATGCCGGGAAGATTCATCGGGTTATGTCGGGAAGATTCATCGGGTTATGCCGGGAAGATTCATCGGGTTATGCCGGGAAGATTCATCGGGTTATGCCGAAGGTTCATCGGGTTATGCCGGAGGTTCATCGGGTTATGCCGGAAAGGTTTATCGGGTCATGCCGAAAAGACTCATCAGGTTATACCGGGAAGGTTTATCGGGTTATGCCGAAAAGATTCATCGGGTTATGCCGAGAAGATTCATCGGGTTATGCCGGGAAGATTCATCGGGTTATGCCCGGAAGATTTATCGGATTATGCCGAAAAGATTTATCGGGTTATGCCGAGGGGATTCATCGGGTTATGCCGGGAAGATTCATCGGGTTATGCCGGGAAGATTCATCGGGTTATGCCGGGAAGATTCATCGGGTTATGCCGAAGGTTCATCGGGTTATGCCGGAGGTTCATCGGGTTATGCCGGAAAGGTTTATCGGGTCATGCCGAAAAGACTCATCGGGTTATACCGGGAAGGTTTATCGGGTTATGCCGAAAAGATTCATCGGGTTATGCCGGGAAGATTCATCGGGTTATGCCGGGAAGATTCATCGGGTTATGCCCGGAAGATTTATCGGATTATGCCGAAAATATTTATCGGGTTATGCCGAGGGGATTCATCGGGTTATGCCGGGAAGATTCATCGGGTTATGCCGGGAAGATTCATCGGGTTATGCCGGGAAGATTCATCGGGTTATGCCGGGAATTTGGGTAGGAAAAGTTCCTGGGTTATGCCAGGGAGATCCGTGGTTTATACCGGGATAGCCGAGGAATGAGGTCCTACGCTACCATGATTTGTTTTTCATTTGGGATGTTCATTTTTATTTCTTGTCTTCTTTCTTTTCTTTGGTTCATCCCCTCATATTTATCGAAATGCACGAAAAATTTTGGGAAACTTACCTTTGGTCGTTTTCCCGCTGCAAGGCTGTTTCAACGCTTGCGTGTTCTATTTCTTTTAGGCTACACTTGCTTCTTGCATGGCTGCTTTGGGCTGCACCTGTCTCAATTTCCTAAACAAAGAAAAATTGTCAGTTTGAAGACGGCGGTTGGTCTGGGGACCTTGACTGTTCCAATTGCTTTGTTTTAGCCTAATTCTTGTTGAGAAACTCTGCCATTGATTAGATTTACATGCGAAAACCCTTTGGGCTACTCAGACTTGCTTTTCCAGATTTTGTGATGATTTGCCTTATAAGGCTTTGGTTTTTCTGTCCCGTTCTGCTTGGGGATTTTGGTGGGGATTTTATCAGGGAGACTCTGTGGGGATTTGCACAAGAGAATCTCCGTGAGGATTTGTCCAATGCGAACTCTGTGTGGATTTTTTTTTGTAGCAAACTTGCTGGGGATGTGCTGGGGTGGACTTCTTTGGGGAGTTGTACAAGGGGATACTCCATGGGGGATTTGTAACGAGGGATACCCTGTGGGGATTTGTCGGTTTTGGAAACAAATCAACTACCATGGCCAATCGGGATGGGACTGACGCGCCACTGAGGTCGTACATTTATTTGACTCTTGCCAAACGGAGCCCTATAAAATCGGTCCTGCCACCTTTCTTTGCGATTATTACGGAATTAAGAGTTAGATCAAAAAGAACTCAAAGAAAACTATGTAAAAGAGAATATATGAGTTTTAAAGAGAAACACCCCTTTCGGGGAGAAAAGAAGGACTTATCTGGAGTGTATGCTGGCTTCAACTGACATGACATGCCTTTTGGACTGGATGCCCGACCTCCGAGAACTTGCATTTTCTCATGAATCAAAACAGATCTAATGTTTTCAAAACCCGGGATCCTTGCCAGGACTTTCTTGCGGTGGAAGCATCTTTTTGGCCGACAACGCCCTTTGCGGGTTTTCCTTAGTAGACCTCTCTCATTTCTCTTCTTGATGTCGCCTGCTAGTACTCTTTGCGAGTTTTTACTGAACAAACTCTCTCATTTTCAATTTCTCTTCTCTCGTCGCCTCACGGTGCCCAAAGGTTTTCACCGACAAGACTCTCTCATCTTTATTCTCCTCATTTTGTTGTATCGGACCCAAATAATTCCATCTTCCTATTTCGAAATGCTTTGCTGATTGATCAGAAGGACTTGAAAAAGGTTTTGGGGTGAAAAGAATTTGGATTGAACTACAACTTTGGAACCTTTTGGGTGGGATCATTGCTGAATCGTTATAACTTCTGCCCCAGTTTCACTTTTGGGGGACTTTGGATTTTATTTTGATGTGACTGAACCCCTAAGAGAGGTTTCCTACGTATCCTTTCGGAATCAAGTCAGACATAGTTCATAAAATTCTTTTGTTTTTGGATTTTTTTTTTCTTTCTTGAATTTTTTTTCAATAATAGTTTCAGGTTCCAAAGAGGGTAATCAAAGAAAAGTAACCTGCTCAAATGGGTTTGCAAAGGGTTAATAGTGTTTGGGTAGCGAGAATGAAAGCCTTCGTCATCTCAAACTGTGCAAAGATATCGCCAGAGTGATCTAGACATATCACTGTACCTGCTTTCCAAGCAAGGCTGACGTCGTTTCTTTCGACGTCGCCCAGATACAAATGCTCCATTTGGTAATGTTTTTCGATGACGTACGGACCCTTCTTTCTTGGTACAATTGCTCGTGACAAACTGCAGTTATTAAGGTTGTCATTCTGTACGGGTCTAAACCTATTTACTGCTCTCAAACTCTACTTTAGTGACGGACATTTTCCAAACCGATGAACCAATTTTCTTTAGTTGTTCCTACTTTTCAAATTCTTTATATCTCAAATTTTGACTCATTATTTGAAGTCTGGTCGGAGTTCTCGTGATCCGGGCATGAAGTCCGCAAACATGTCATGTTATTTAAAGCTGCATTTATCAGAATTGAAGAGAACACAAAAGAAAACATAGAAAAAGAAAGTGAGTAATCAAACATGATTTCATTTCTTGGCATTTTGGGGAAGATAAGGAAAAAGGTTGACATTCAGGAAATTAAAAACATGAAACTAAAGAAAAACATCTGAGTCACCCTCTGGGGTAACTCGTGATGCAGAGAAAGTGGCAAGACAGGTTCATTAGGACTTCCGTTTGATCAAGAATGGCGTAGCCTTCTAGTTTTGAAGCTTGGTGCTTGGTCCTATGTACGATACTTCAATGGTGCTAGTGCCCTCTCATGGCTGGACCACGTGTATTTGGCATAGCTTTTCCCTTGTCGCCTCACATATTTCCTCACTCTCGTCGAGCGGGGACACCTTATCATCTTCCTCTTTGTTGTATTTTGGCTTCTGTGGTATGCGTCCGACAAACACTGGCTCGTTCGGCCGAGGTTGTTTGATCGTCCCCCATACCATGGAGGCATGCTTGAATACATCACTTATTCCTTTTTCTTGCTCCGGAGTTACCCTGGGTCCTTTTTCTGTATCAGCAATAGCAATTATGGCTTTAAGTGCTGGATCAACTTCCTCGTCTTCACAAATCATCCCAACTATCGGCCCGTTGTTGTGGGCGGGCAGCGGATTATTGGTCACATTTGGGATATCCTCGTCTCTCAACACAATCTTCCCTTGGTCTAACAGATTCTCTACAGCTTGTTTCAATGTCCAACAGTCGTTGGTGTCGTGCCCTTCTACCCCTGAATGGTATGCACATCTGACACCCCGCTGATATGATGGTGATCCCGGGTTCTGCCCGTTTGGTGGTATGGGCTGCAACAAATTCATTTGGACAAGCTTGGGGAATAGAGTGGAATAGGGTTCACCGATTGGTGTGTAGTTGGGTCTCCTGGGTGGTTCCCGAGGACGGAAATTATTCTGAGGAGGTCGAGGATTGTAGTGGTTTCGGTGAGGAGGCTGATTCCTAGGATGTGGGGCCTGCCCCCGATTGACTGGTTGTGACCGCTGGATATAAGGCTGGGTGCTCACGACCATGTAGGGCTGAGGAGCGTAGGTCGCATTTTGGTGGGGGAAATAATGTTGCGAGGTTCTTTCCGAAGAACAAAGCCCGGGATTATGATATTCTCCCGCCTCTGATACCGCCATGGATGTTTCCTCTTTTTTCTTCCCTCTTGCCATTCCTCCAGACCCGCTTTGGACAGCTTGGGAAGTTGCCCTTATGGCTGCCTGACTCAAAATTCTTCCCGTTTTCAAACCGTTCTTCACCATTTCTCCAATCTTAATCGCTTCTGCGAAAGGCTTTCCCATGGCCGACATCATGTTTTGGAAATAATCGGACTCTTGAGCCTGGAGAAAAGTAGTGACCATCTCTATCTCGTCCATGGAAGGTTTTACCCTTGACGCTTGCTCGCGCCATTTGATGGCGTATTCTCTGAAACTTTCCGAGGGTTTCTTCTTTAAGTTTGACAAAGCATTCCTGTCTGGTGCGATGTCAATATTATATTGAAACTGCCCTACGAAGTCTCTGGCAAGATCATCCCATATATGCCAGCGAGATATGTCCTGGTCCATATACCATTCCGAAGCGACTCCCACCAAACTTTCTCCAAAATATGCCATTAGCAGTTCTTCTTTTCCGCCGGCTCCCCGCAATTGATTGCAGTATTTTTTAAGATGTGCAATGGGGTCACCGTGCCCATCGTATTTCTCGAACTTTGGGGTCTTGAAACCCGCTGGCAGGTGCACGTGAGGGAACATGCATAGGTCGGCGTAAGAGACGCTCTTCTGTCCGCTCAATCCTTGCATATTCTTCAAACTTTGTTCAAGGCTTCTCATTCTCTTGGCAATCTCATTTTGTTCTGCAATTCTGGGGTTCTGATCCTGCCCGGGTGCAAGCTCGCACTGAGGCGGTAGAGGATTAGTGCTGGTAGCGAACCTAGTTGGTTCCATTGAGAACGATGGTGCTTGGAATGTAAAAGAGGATGAGTCAAAGCTTGGCTTGTACGTGGTAGGCTGTGCCGTAATCGGGCAAGGCGATGCAGTAAAGATGTTCATGCTTGCATCAGTGGATGACATTCGGGGATGAGGCTCAGAAGGCGATCCAGCAGAGAAGGCTGAGGTGGCTGGGTACCCGAATGGGGTAGCAGGATAATTTATGGGGACATTAGAAGTCCCACTTGACCTGGAGAATAATTTAGGGAATCCGGGGACGACACTTGGCGGCTCTTTCCCATTATTCCAATCGTCCAGCATTTCCAACATGCGGAGCCGTAGGATTCTATTTTCCTCCGCAGTTGCGGATTCGGGTGTGAGGACGGCTGAGATCGAGCTCTCCTCAGAAACAGGGATTGTTTGTAATGGAATTTCTGAAGACATTTCCACTCTTCCTTTTGACCTGGTGAAGCAAGTGTGAGTACTGCTTCTGGTCCTAACAACAGGTAGTTGAACACTTCCCCTTAACCTTGTGAAGTACGAGCGCGAGGCCAGACTTTCACCAAACCAACCGTCTTTTCAAAAACCCTGGAGTACTCAACGACAAACGCACGGTTAATTTGCAGCAAATAACAGATAGTCAATCTCACGTTGGGCATGATACACCTACACAGTCAAGTGGATTACTACATGTTTGCTACGAGAGCATGCGTCATTCCGGCATTTTCCTCTTATTAGTTTTTCCCCTTCTTTTCTTTTTTCCTTTTTTTTCCTTTTTTTTGTTTTTCTTTTATTTATTTTTTTATTTATTTTGCAGTAAAAGAAATGCGACCGGATCCGAGGAGGATTGCCTACGTATCACGATGCCTACGTGAATCAGATCATTACGTAGTTCGAAACTAACAAGTATAAAAATAAAGAAGCAAGTGCTCATTTAGCATAGGGCTCAAAAGATTTGACTATTCTTTGTTTATTTACTTATTCAATATTTTTTTTTTGGAATTTTTTGAAAGAAATACTTTAAAAGAAGAAAGAAAATTTTGTTTATTTTGACTTTTGTTTTATTTTTTAAAGCAAGACTTCTAGAAAAATTTATTTGCTTTTGACTTGAATTCTGGAAATTTATTAAAAAAGAAAATATGATTTTTTTTTTCGTTTGTTTTACCTTTTCTACGGAAGAAAGAATGTATATGATGTTGCCTCTTAAATTTTGAAAGAGGGACTTTTAAGAAAATGATGCGGAATTCTGAGTTTTATTTACAAAAGCACTTCTAAAGAAAAATCCCAATATTTTGAAATTCAATTTTTCAAATATATTTTTTTTTTACTTTTTTTTTTTTAAAAAAAAAAACATTTTACAAAAGAGAGACTAAAAAGCAAAGAGTATTTTTTTTGGATTTTTATTGCTGATTTTTATTACATTATTTCACATGAAAGACTTTAGAAAGAAGGAGACTATTTTTATTAGAGTTTAAGAAAACTTCTATATCATTTTTTTGTTTTTTTTAATATTTTCTAAGGAAAAGTTTATAAAGAAAGAACTAAAGGGAAATATATTTTTTTGGATTTTTGAAAATTGGGGCCGGAACCGATGAGGTTTGCCTACGTATCTCACATCCGGTGAGAATCAGACCCCCGTAGTTCGGTCATATCATGAATAGAGAAAATCAAATAAACCTAGAAATCCAGAATAAGTATTTTTATTATTTTTGAAAAAAAGATAAAGACTAAAGAAAAATATTTTTTTTAGGCAATATTTGGCTTATTAGTCTGAATTTATAAAAGGGGTACTACAGAAGAAACAACACATTTTTTGAATTATGAATTTTCCATTTTTTTTTTACTTTTAAATAAATACCTTCTTTTTTTTTGATTTTGGACATGAAAGAATTTTTTTTTTTGCATTATTTTTTTTTAATAATTCAAACTAAGAAGACAAATTTTGTTTTTATTCTTTTTTTAGAAAAAATTCCGGCGAGGTTTTGACAATACTTGAACATTGGTTTTATTTTTTCCAAAATAAGTAATTATCTCCCTACGCTGCTATTTTTCCCTTTTTTAGAAACCGGTCAGCATGCGGAACCGAAGAAAATAAATGCACAAAACAAATAGGATGCAGCAGGGTGGTCTTCTTCATTTCAGGTTGCCTGTCCTAGACGGACCCAACCCCTGTGTTGAGTCCCCTAAGTCAAATGCAACATGATGCAAATAAGCGTTCCTACTAGGGATCCAGCATGAAGTCAAGTTATTCTAAGTTTGTAACCTGGGTATTTGTTCTAGACTGTGTACCCGAGCGGACAACTCGAGTCGAGGAGGAGGCTACGTACCGGGGACCCGCGAGATCGTCCGGCTTTGTAACTTGTCCGACCTCTTTCTTATTTCAGGTATTGACACTAACAGAATAAGGAGTCTCGACCAGCGAGCTTCTCCCCGGAGGTAAGAAGAGAAGGGTTTCGGCACAATTTATATACAGTTCAGATAATATCAAAGCGGTAAAAGACAACATTTAGCACGTTATGCAAAAACATGTAATAAAGATCAGATAATAAAGCCAAATATAACAATTATTCTAAGCTCGAATTCTTGAACCCTGAACCAGTGGTTCTGGGTTTCATCCCCAGCGGAGTCGCCAGAGCTGTCACACCTCCTTTTTGCGCGCCCCGCCCCCGAAGGGTTAGATGCGCGGGTGGAGTTTTTCCAATTTAAGTGACAATATTCGAAATGGGATTATTTATTTAATTCAGAGTCGCCACTTGGGAAAGGTTTGGTTTTTGGTGTCCCAAGTCACCGGTTTATCTTGAATCCCGAATCGAGGAAATTTTCGACTTTTCCAAATGAAGTCTGCGAACCAGAAATTCTAAGTAAGGAATTCTGTTGACCCAAGGGAAGGTGTTAGGCACCCTCGAATCCCGTGGTTCTAGCACGGTCGCTTAAATTGTTATAATGGCTAAATATCTGATTTAAATACATGTTGTGACTTATGTGCTTTTATTAAGTTTAAACCGCTTTTATTATTATCACTTATTTTTATAGAATTGCAACGTCGTGAAAATGCATCTCGAACCACGTCACAATCAATGCGCCCGTGATCGTCAACACATTTGGACTTCGTTGAGATTTGGATTTGGGTCACATCAATGTGCACCCGAATTTAAGAATATGATTTAATTAAGCCGCGCCTAAAGAGTCTAACGCGTTACTATTTTCTGAGAAGGCCATGAGATTCACTAAACGGCCTAGCCCGAATTCTAAATATTATGATTAGTTGTTGAGGGCCCCGCAATTTGTATTTTTTATTTGGCGAGGCTCGTCTTATTATTTACGAGAGATATCCTAAAGTAGCTACATTTTCTATTATGTTTGTCTCTAAAACAAAAAAAAAGAAAAAAAGGTACGTGCTAATTTACTTAACCAAATCCGGATTTCCTCTCAATCATTTGATTCATTTGGTGAATTGTTTGCAAGATGAAAAACACAGTATTTCGCGGACCCTGTCTTTGATTTTAATGAAAATGACATACAGGCTGGTGAAACGCTACATACTCCGAACATTTCTTGAGTTGAATTTAGCTAAACTTACTTAGGCAAGATTAAAGGGATTAACTACTAGGCATTGTTACTAATGGGATTTGAATGTGATCTTATGTACTACCTAACGAGACACAGCAAAAGGACTAAAATAAAACAAAGCAGCATAGTATAAGTTTGGAGTATCTATACCCCGTATTAACAAAACAACTACAAACTAAAACATGAAGGACTAAACTCAGATGAGTGTTAGTTAACATACATTTTCGTACTGTTGAATTGTAAACTAACAACTACACAGGCCCATTAATATACCACAAATATTACGACAAATAACTTTGAACTTCTTCAACTCTTTTTCATTTCATGCTTTCAAACTGTTTAGGTTACACCAATATGGGGACTCGAATGTGTACCTGGAAATACTGAAATGCAAAGGAGAAGGAGAAAGAGGTAGGGAAATCAGCAGCAGCAAGAAACAGAACTAGCAGTAGCAGCAGGACAGAAATGCAGCAGCAACAGGAAACAGAATAGCAGCAGCAAGAATCAGAGTAACAGCAGCAATCAGAACAGCACAACAGAAAGGATTCTATTGCGAGGTGGAACTAGAGTTGAAGAAGAAACAGCCAAATGAAACAGCACACAGTGTGATGGCAACAACACTCCAGACAATCAAATTCCGGGATATACCAAATGCAACAAAACACTAACAATAAACTCGATTGAAACTTAGAAGAAGCAACGCTGCCTAACGCATTGACAACAGATGAACTTCGGACAAACAAGACCAAGTTTCTGATTTCCTAATCTGTTTTATCTCTTTCTTGCTCTCTTTCTATTTCTGTATCTATATGTATCTATCAGATCTCTTCCTTTTCTTTTATATCCTCACAGTGTATGTCCTCTCTTTAATATCAGGTGGTATCCTTTTCTCTTTTACTCTCTTCTGTGTATCTCTCCCTATCTCCCCCCTGTGAGCACGTGATTTTTGTTTCACACGACAATCGCTCCAAAAAGAAATAAAAACAAATATAATTGGCCCTGCTGTACAATTTCGGATTTCTGTGCGGCACCTTGTTGATTTATTTGTGACTTTGGCCCATTTTTATTTATTTACTTTATTAAAATAAAATTCAAAAAAATATATGTGTCCTGCATAATTCAAACCGTAATCCGGTCGTTAAATAGAAAATCATGAATAGGCATTTTCGTCCGTGATTTTATTTGGTTTGACTTTACCTGTTTTGAAATATTTTAGTGTGTGTGCAAATAATTGTATTGAGTGTGTATTTAATTTTAATTTGATTTTTTGGCTTAGTTTTGTTTTAAAATAAATAAGAAAAAAAGGAAATAAATAAATAAAATAAAATAAAATAAAGAAAAGACCCCTTCCCTTCCGGACTTGGGCCAATTTTAACAAAATTGGCCCAAACAAACAGCCCAAAACCCAGGCCTGCCCGGTCCAACACCACCTGATACCCAGGACATCCAAACGACGACGTTTTAGCCCAGTGTGATCTGGGCCGTTGATCTCAGATTGATCAACGGCCAAGATCAATCCCCGTAACCCACCAACAAACCCGACCCGTCTCACCCGGACCGACCCCAAACCTTTATCCTTGAAACGACGTCGTCCCTGTTTAGCCAAAGGATCCTGGCCCTTCATCTCATCTCATCTAACGGCCAGGATCCATTTGCTCACTAACTATATAAACTCCTAACACTACCCTGCCCCCCTATCCGAACCCCAGCCTTCGTCTCCCCAAACAAACAGCCCTAAACCCTAGCCGCCCCTATATCCTTCACCATGGAAACCGGCGGCATGAACGCCGGTGACCTTCCCCTTAACACCCTAGAACGCCCTTGCCATCCTGAACCCAAATCTATCAACCATGTAGTTCGAATCCCTCCCCACCTTCTCGAATCTTCATTTGAAGATTCGAGTCAAAACTTGATCTACTCAGTTTAACCCCAGTTTCACACCAGACACCCCCCAGACCCCCCTCGTGACCAAACCATACTTGGTTTGGTCCGAATCTGATCAAGGAAGCGTGAATCCCAGATCTGAGTTTTGGAACTTGGTGGTTCTTCGTCACTGGTCCATATTCGTTCAAACCGAAGCGGTTAAGGTCTAATGGACTTTAATCAAAGTGTTTCTCATTTGAGAAACACTTCGATTAAAGTCCGTTCAGCCTTAAGAAAGGTCTGTCCAAGTCCGAGTCAAGTTTTGATTTTTCAAGGTTTAAGGTGAGTCCTTTCTTTTCTTTATTTGTTTTGGCCCCTCTGATTGTGGTAAAAATCTGTTCATACTTTGATTTTGTGTCTTTGAATTTTGTCAACTGTGCCCCGTCCACTTTGCCTAAACCTCTGCTTGTTTGAATGAGTCTTTCTATTTGCCCTGATATAAGTAGTGTGCAATTAGCTGATTCTCAAAATTTGAACTGATCAATTGACTCCTCGAGCACCACTTTGTTTAGCCAGTACAATTCAAGTCATGTGCCCTATACTTTGAATGTCTGATTTTTGGCTACGATTGTGTATGTTAATGCTAATATAGTCGAGTCGACATGAGTCGTCAATTAGTTTCAACTGCCTGAACAAAATAAATCGATTCGCTTCTGTTGAACATTTGCCTGAATCAATTAAGAACCAAGTTCAGTTACTTATAGTTATTAATATGATTTCAGAAACCTAAGGCTTGATCTGTAATTGAAATCTGAGTTGATAGCATGTGCACTTGTGCACAGCATGTGCATTGTGCACAGCCTGTTTTTCCTGCATAAAGGGCTTTCAATTTTAAAATGGTTTGACAGCATATGCTGTCAGATATATTCTACTGCCCATGCTTGCTTTTAGTTAATAAAATAGGAAAGGAAAGCCTGCCAGGGAATGTTGATGGGGGTTAATACTTAAATAACTAATTGGAATCTGAAAAATGAAAAGGGCACATGGGAGGGGTACTGTGATATTAAAAAGAGGCTGTTTAAAAGGAGTAGGAGGGAGGCTTATAAAGGGGAGAAGACCATCTGATATTAGGACACACACAGAGATATAGAGAGGGACAGAATTAGGAGATAGACATAGACAGAATTAGAGGAAGAGAAAGAAAAATACAGATACTGTGAGGAGTTTTGAAAGGGAGATACCATCTGAAGGAGAGGAGATACACACTGGACCTTGAGAGCTAAAAAAGGGAGTGAGGCATAGGAACAAATACAGAATTAGAGGGGAGGGGAAATCAGAAAATACAGGAAGAAAGAGGGAACACACTGTGAGGAATAGAGAGAGAGCAAGAAGAAGATAAAAACAGATTAAGAAATCAGAAACTTGGTCTTGTTTGTCTGAAGTTCAGCTATTGTCAATACGTTAGGCAGTGTTTCTTCTTCTAAATTTCAATTGAGTTCTTTCTGTGGTGCTGTTCTGATTACTGCTGCTATCTTGCTCACTATTGTTGCTGCATTTCTGCCCTGCTGCTATTTGCTAGTCCTGCTTCTTTCTGCTGCTGATTTCCACATCTTCTTCTTCTTCTCCTTTGCATTTTCAGCATTTCCAGGTACACATTTCAAGTCCCATATTGATGTAATTAAAACAGTTGGAAAGCATGAAATGAAAAAAGGGTTGAAGAAGTTCAAGTATTTGTTGTAATATTCATAGTACATTAACAGGCCTGTGAAAATTGATTTAGTTTATGATTCAACAGTTCGAAAGTATGTATTGATATTTGACTGAGTTTACCCTGTTGTACTTTAACTCTGTAGTTGTTTGTCAGTAGGGGCATGTATATTTCGGCCTTATACAATACTGTTCTTGTTTCATTTGGTTTTTGTTTAGTTAAGACTAGTCCACACAAGTTTAGTTAAGTTCGACTCGAGAAGTGTTCGGATTAAGTGTTGTATTTCGTTTAGCTCGTACATGATTCCTTGCCAAACTAAAGTATTTTACTTGCCAGTTATCCTTTAATCTAGGCCGAATAAGTTCAGTTAAGTTCAACTCAAAAATGTTCGGATTAGGTATTGCATTTCATCAATCTCATATGTAGTCTTTTGTTCGACTGAAACATCCCTGCAAGGCATGACGTTTTTACTTTATAAGTAGTTAATCAGAAACTAACAAAAATCCGGATTAGGCCAAAGCCTATAATTGAATTAGCATGTACCTTTTCTTCTAGTTTTAGAGACAAATGCATTAGAAATTTAGCCATTTTAGGATATCCTTTTCTAAAATAGAGATGAGCCTCGCCAAACAAAGATGCAAAATTGCGGGGCCCTCAATAAATAACCATGGTAATTATTTAGAATTCAAGATAGGCCATTTAATAAATTTCATGGCCTTCTACGAAGATAATAACGCGTTTAGATTCTTTAGGCGCGACCTTTAGTAAATTATATTCTTAAAAATCGGGTGCACATTGATGTGACCCAAGTCCAAGTCCCAACGGAGTCAAAATGTGTTAACAACTACGGGTGCATTGATTGTGACGTGGTTCGAGATGCATTTTCACGACGTTGTAATTCCATAAAAATAAATGATAATAATAAAAGCGGTTTAAACTTAATAAAGGCACATAAGTCACAACCTGTATTTAAATCAGATATTTAGCCATTATAACAATTTAAGCGACCGTGCTAGAACCACGGGATTCGAGGGTGCCTAACACCTTCCCTCGGGTCAACAGAATTCCTTACTTAGAATTTCTGGTTCGCAGACTTCATTTGGAAAAGTCGAAAATTTCCTCGATTTGGGATTCAAGATAAAACCGGTGACTTGGGACACCAAAAAGCCAAACCTTTCCCAAGTGGCGACTCTGAATTAAATAAATAATCCCATTTCGAATATTGTCACTTAAATTGGAAAAAACTCCACCCGCGCATTTTAACCCTTCGGGGCGGGCGCGCAAAAAGGAGGTGTGACAGCTCTGGCGACTCTGCTGGGGAGATTTACCCAGAACCACTGGTTCAGGGTTCAAGAATTCGAGCTTAGAATAATTGTTATATTTGGCTTTATTATCTGATTTTTATTACATGTTTTTTGCGTAACATGCTAAATGTTGTCTTTTACCGCTTTGATGTTATCTGAACTGTATATAAACTGTGCCGAAACCTTTCTCTTCTTACTTCCGGGGAGAAGCTCGCTGGTCGGGACTCCCTATTCTGTTAATGTCAATACCTAAAATAAGAAAGAGGACGGACAAGTTACAAAGCCGGACGATCTCGCGGGTCCCCGGTACGTAGCCCCCTCCTCGACTCGAGTTGTCCGCTCGGGTGCACAGTCTAGAACAAATACCCAGGTTACGAACCTAGAATAACTTGACTTCATGCCGGATCCCTAGTAGGAACGCTTATCTGCATCATGTTGCATTTGACTTAGGGGACTCAACACAGGGGTTGGGTCCGTCTAGGACAGGCAGCCTGAAACGAAAAAGACCACCCTGGTGCATCCTATTTGTGTTGTGCATTTATTTGCTTCGGTTCCGCATGTCGACCGGTTCCTAAAAAGGGGAAAATAGCAGCGTAGGGGAGATAATTACTTATTTTTTGGAAAATAAAACCAATGTCCAAGTAGTGTCAAAACCTCGCCGGATTTTTTTTTTTTCTTTTTTTCTCTAAAAAAAAAACTGTCTTTTATTGAGAGTTATTAAAAAAAAAAAAAAATAAAATAAAATTTCTTTTATCACTTTCAAAATCAAAAAAAAAAGAAAAAGTTATTTATTTTAAAAGTAAAAAAAAATGGAAAATCCATAATTCAAAAGGTGTGTTGTTTCTTTTGTAGTACCCCTTTTATAAATTCAGACTAATGGTCCAATATTGCAAAAAAAAAAAATAATATTTTTTCTTTAGCCTTTATCTTTTTTCAAAATAATAATACTTATTCTTGATTTCTAGGTTTTCTCTATTCATGATATGCCCGAACTACGCCGGTTTGATTCTCACCGGATGTGAGATACGTAGGCAACCCTCGTCGGGTTCAACCCCATTTTTCTAAATAGCCAAAAATCAGTAAATAAATAAATAAAAGATGTGTCAAATTTTTAATAGAGTCGTAAATAAGTCAGGTGACATTGTTTTATCATAAATAGCCAAATGTTCCCGAAAGGGACGCCGGAAGGCTGACTTTGCATAAACAGCCACCTTTGGGTCTTGTTTAGCGTTTTTTTTAGACCCGCACAGCCTTAAAATCTTTGTCTCCGAAGTGTTTAAAGGCCGTGGTAAAAGCTTGATCCTCTCTAAAAAAATATATATTTTTTGAGTCAGTCAATTTTGTTAAAATCACCTTAATAAATGTGCAGGATGAGCACGATGCAAAATGAACATTTTTCAATAATGACCAAAATCCCTGTCAAGTTACGGCTATGGTGGAATGATCTAGGTGTTGAAGGACAAAATGAGGTTAAGAAATATTTGAAAGGTCTTGTGGGTCTGTTGGAAGTCCAGCCTCGGGGAGATATCATAAGAGCTTTGGTTACCTATTGGGACCCGGCGCACAATGTTTTCCATTTCTCTGATTTTGAGCTCACCCCAACTTTGGAAGAAATGGCCGGATACATCGGGAATACTGAACTCCCGTTGAGGGAAAAATACTTGGTCGCCCCAAGAGTCGTCACGGTACATCGGTTCCTGGATTCATTGAAAATACCTAGAACGGTCCACAACCCGGATCTAGCAGCCGGATTCTGTACTCCATGCTTCATATATGATAGATACGGTCACGAGGGGGGATTCAATAATCCAATCAACAAACTGTGCAGCAAAGGAGTTCGTCAGAAGTGGGACGAGCACAGACGGGTGGCGTTCATGATAACGTTTCTGGGTCTTCTGGTATTTCCGAGAAAAGATGGAAACATTGATTTGAAGATATCTGGGGTCGCCAGCACTTTACTCACGCAAAGTGGCAGCACTCTCGCGCCAATGGTGGTATCTGACATCTTTCGAGCTCTCACAGCTTGTAAAGCTGGGGGAAATTTCTTCGAAGGTTGTAACTTGCTCCTACAGATATGGATGACCGAGCACCTCTGCCATCATTCCGAGGTATTGAGCCATGGTTCCCCGGAAAAAACCCGCATAGAAGAATCTTACACGAGAACCAGAGAGATCACTTGGCCTAAAGGAGTCCTGGCATGGACCTCGTTCTTGCAAGCTCTTACTGCCAGCCAAATACAATGGGCGTTGGGATGGTTACCTGTTGATGAGATCTTATATATGTCGGCGGCTAAAACTCATTTCTTACTGATGGGGCTTAAGAGCATTCAACCTTACGCACCCTGCCGAGTTTTGAGACAGTTCGGAAGGTGCCAGACAGTACCTCATGAGGAAGATCTTAGCACTCAAACAGTTGAGATAAGTCCTAACGGACAATTCCCAGAAGCGAAGATTCGCCAAATCTGGAATGAGGGTCAATATTTGAAATCAGATACTTGCGTGCGGGATCGAGCCAAGGGAGAAACGACGCCAGGTTACCTTGCATGGTATAGAAGGGAACTCGAGCATGAAAGGCCAGCTAAGAGACCCCACATCCGGGATTTCACCGAGTCATCGAAAAGGCATTAGGATTGGTTAGCAAAGGAAAGAGGTTATTGTGCCAAAATCAGCAGATTAAAACAACAAGTAGAAGGCATGAAATACGAGCACAGCGTGCAGATTGCTACCGATCTGGGAGAGCGGAACAGGTTAACTCAAGAAAATGAGATGCTCAGAGCTCAGATCAAACAAATAAGGTTGGACGCAGATAGACAACCAAGGCGTCGATCGGACGAGCAGCTGATAAAAGGGCTAAAAGGTGAAATCAGGGAATGGCGAGATGGTTTGGAGAAATCTGAAAACATCATAGCAGAGTTCAAGGCACAGTGGGATACAAGAGCAGATAAGCATCGCAGACACCTGAATCAATTGGAAGGCGACCACGAGAAGACTGTTGCTAAAATAAAGAGAGAGATGGCAGCACTTGAAATCAAAGCAGCTAGTCAGGCCAAGGATTTCCAAATGGAAAGCAGATACTGGTATGACACAATAGCCCATATGAAATTGGAAGTACGGCGATTGAAGCATCAACACGTGCAAGATGTTCAAGTCTTCAAGATATGCAGCGATCAGATAAAGCACCTGCTTGTAGAGAAGAAGCAAACCAGAGATAGGATCAAAGCCGTTGCCCACGCCATCACCAGACGATGTCTACGATGTGAGAACATGTCTAGTGTTACCTTCCTCTCGGCAGTAATGGTTTATGTCAAGCAGACTATGCACGAGCTAGAGCAACTTGAGAGGGATCTCACGCCTAGGACCGCGGCGAGGCCGAACGACGCCCCGCGGAAACCAATTTTTAAAACCATAATGCATTCATAGGTCAAATCTGTATCTTAGCATCTTCTGCCTGTTTTTTCATCAGGGTGATTTTTAGTCTATTTTTTGAGTCTAGGTTTATTTTCAAAGTTTGCTTTTTCTTTTGCAAAATGTAGTTTGTAATAGACTGCTTCAATAATAAAGAGTTTGCTTCTTTCACGCTCATTTGTGTTTTTGAACTACGTAATGATCTGATTCACGTGAGTATCGTGATACGTAGGCAATCCTCATCGGATCCGATCGCATTTTCTTTTGCTACAAAAAAAAAAAAATAAAAAAAAAATAAATGTAAATAAAATAAAAGGAAAACAAAAGAAAAGAAAAAAAAGGGGGAAATAAGAGGAAAAATACCGGAATGACGCATGCTCTCGTAGCAGACATATAGCAATCCATTTAACTGTATAGGTGCATCATGCCCAACGTGAGATTAACTATCCGTTATTTGCTGCAAATTAACCGTGCACTTATCATTGAGCATTTTCCAGGGTTTTTGAAAAGGCGGTTGGTTTGGTGAAAGTCTGGCCTCGCATTCATACTTCACGAGATCAAGGAGAGGTGTTCAACTACCTGTTGTTAGGACTAGAAGCAGTACTCACACTTACTTCACCAGGTCAAAAGGAAGTGTGGAAATGTCTTCGGAAATTCCATTGCAAACAGTCCCCGTCTCTGAGGAGAGCTCAATCTCAGCCGTCCTCACACCTGAATCCGCAACTGCGGAGGAAAATAGGATCCTACGGCTCCGCATGTTGGAAATGCTGGATGACTGGAACAATGGGAAAGAGCCGCCAAGTGTCGTCCCCGGATTCCCTGAACTATTCTCCAGGTCAAGTGGGACTTCTAATGTTCCCATAAATTACCCTGCTACCCCATTTGGGTACCCAGCCACCTCCGCCTTCTCTGCAGGATCACCTTCTGAGCCTCATCCCCGAATGTCGGCCAATGATGCAAGCATGAACATCTTTACTGCATCGCCTTGCCCAGCTACGGCACAGCCTGCCACGTACAAGCCAAGCCTTGACTCATCCTCTTTTACATTCCAAGCACCGTCGTTCTCAATGGAACCAAATAGGTTCGCTACCAGTACTAATCCTCTACCGCCTCAGTGCGAGCTTGTACCAGGGCAGGATCAGAACCCCAGAGTTGTAGAACAAAACGAGATGTCCAAAAGGATGAGAAGCCTTGAGCAAAGTCTGAAGAATATGCAAGGATTGAGCGGGCAAAAGAGCGTCTCTTACGCCGACCTATGCATGTTTCCTCACATACACCTGCCAACGGGTTTCAAGACCCCCAAGTTTGAGAAGTACGATGGGCACGGTGACCCCATTGCACATCTTAAGAAATACTGCAACCAATTGCGGGGAGCCGGCGGAAAAGAAGAACTGCTAATGGCATACTTTGGGGAAAGTTTAGTAGGGATAGCTTCGGAATGGTATATGGATCAGGAAATGTCCCGATGGCATATATGGGATGATCTCGCCAGAGATTTTGTAAAACAATTCCAGTATAACATCGACATTGCGCCAGACCGAAACTCTCTGTCGAATTTGAAGAAGAAGCCTTCGGAAAGCTTTAGAGAGTATGCTATTAAGTGGCGTGAACAGGCGTCGAGAGTGAAGCCTCCCATGGATGAAGTGGAAATGGTCACTACCTTTCTCCAGGCTCAAGAGTCTGACTATTTCCAAAACATGATGTCGGCCATGGGTAAGCCATTCGCGGAAGCAATCAAGATAGGAGAGATGGTAGAGAATGGGCTGAAAACGGGTCGGATTCTGAGTCAAGCAGCCCTAAGGGCAACCTCCCAGGCCGTCCAAAGCGGGTCTGGAGGGACGACAAGGGGGAAGAAGAAGGAAGAAACGGCTATGGCAGCCTCTGAAGCAAGGGAGTATCGTCATCCCAGGCCCCATTTTCCGGAAAGGGCCCCACAACACTACTACCCCCACTCAAATGTGGCATATGCTCATCAACCTTATATGGTCATGAATGCCCAACCTTATAACCATTCACCACAACAAGCCAACCGAGGCCCAGCTCCACCTCCCAGAAATCAGCCTCCTTACCGCAACCACTATAACCCACAACCCCCGCAGAATAACTACCGCCCCCAGGAGCCACCTCGACGGCGGACTTTCACGCCCATCGGTGAACAATACTCCACATTGTTCCCTAAGCTAGTCCAGTTGGGTTTCTTGCAACCAATTCCCCAAACGAGGCAAAACCCGACATCTCCTTCTTATAAAGCCGGAGTCAGATGCGCCTATCATTCAGGGGCCGAAGGACATGATACAAACGACTGCTGGTCATTGAAAAGAGTGGTCGAAAATTTGATAGAGCAGGGAAAAATAGTGCTAAGGGACGAAGAGATCCCAAATGTGACTAACAATCCATTGCCCGCTCACAATAATGGGCCGCTGGTCGGCATGATTTGTGAAGACAAAGAGTTCGACCCTGCCTTGAAAGCCATAATTGCCATTGTCGACACGGGGAGGAGGCCTGAAATAGACCAGAAATCAGAAAGGGGGGAGGAGGTCAAGGCTGCAGAAAGCAAGCCTGAAAAGAAGGTGGAGAAGAAAGTGGTACCAGCAAAGGGTGGAGTTCTTTACATACCGCGGGGTCAAGCCAAGAAGACGCAGAACTTCGGGATCAAAAAGACAAAACCTATGTACGTGCCAAAAGGGGCCTATGTGGTCCGGGGGACGATTCAACCACCTCGGCTGAATGAGCCAGTGGTTATCGGACGCGTGCCACAAAAGCCAATGACCAACCCGTCCACAGTGCCGTGGAATTATCAAAAGACTTTGGTAACATACAAAGGTAAGGAGGTCATGGAAGAACTTCCAGAAAATACTTTCGTTGGAGGGTACTCAAATACCCAAGAACTGAACAACGCCACACAAAGGCGCTTCCCTCCAAAGGAGCCCGTGAGTGTTGAAGAAGCGGAAGTGTTCTTCCAACAAATGAAGATGCCGGATTACGAAGTGATAGATCAGTTGCGCAAGCACCCTGAGCAGGTGTCCATGCTATCATTATTGACAAGATCGGCCGAGCATCAAAAGATCTTACTGAAGACCCTGAATGAGGCATATGTGCCGGTTGAAACCTCGGTGGAGCAATTAGAGCGGATGACAGAAAGATTCTTCGCCGTCAACCAAATCTCCTTCAGCAAGAACGATCTACCCCCGGAAGGAGCAGCACACAACAAGGCATTGCATTTAACAGTCAAATGTGAGGACTACTATGTCAAGCGGGTGATGCTGGATGGGGGATCAGGTGTTGACATTTGCCCGCTCTCCACGCTGCAAAGAATGGAAATTGAGACCGGAAGAATCCGACCCAACAACGTCTGCGTAAGAGCTTTCGATGGTATCAAGAGAGACACCATGGGAGAAATAGACCTGCTGCTGGTCATAGGACCAGTCGAATTTCGAGTCACTTTCCAAGTGATCGACATGGACACATCTTACAATTTCCTCCTTGGCAGGCCTTGGATCCATGCGGCAGGAGCCGTGCCTTCTACTCTTCACCAGATGGTGAAGTTCGAGTATGAAGACCAAGAGATCGTGGTCCATGGAGAAGATGAACATGCCATTTATCGGGACCCATCTATCCCGTATCTTGAACCAAGAGAAGGGAGCGAGCATACGGTCTATCAAGCTTTCGAGGTGGTATTGGCAGAGCAGCACGAAGAGGGAGTACCTTGCCCCCAGCCTTTCTTGTCTAACGCTTCGGTTATGGTGGCCAAAGAGATGATCCGACACGGATTTAGGCCAGGGAAGGGGCTTGGACGAACCCTTCAGGGAATGACGGAACCCATTACTTTACCAGTCATCAAGAAACCTTTTGGACTAGGTTTCAAACCTACTCCAGCAGACGAAAAATGGGCAAAGAAAAGGAGAAATGAGGGCTGGAAGTTGCCTCAACCACTGCCGGATTTACATGCGACTTTTGTCAGGCCAAGGTACGCTGAAAAAGAAGATGATGAGGTCTTCACAGCTGAGGAAATCGAGGAAATATGTGGGGCAATGAGGGAAATGCTCTACGAGGTCCACATGGTTCAACCAGGCGAAGGCACGAGCACTGCTGAGATGATGTACATGGGGCCAAACGCCAAGCTCCAAAACTGGGAGATCACGCCATTCCCAACTAGACGGAAGTCCGGGTAGACCTGTCCTGCCACCTTTCCTGTATCACAAGTTATCTCCGGGACATAACTTGAACGTTTTCTTCTTTTCAATTGTTGTTCCGAATTCCTAGTTGTAAACGTTGTTGTCTTCCAATTTTCCAAAGAAAATAAAAAAAATCATCATTGCTTTCCTATTCTTTCTTTTGTTCTGATTTTATTACTTTTCCTCTTATCTTCCTTTTCAGTCCTAATAATGCGGCTTTAAATATGACATGCTTGCGGACTTCACGCCCAGATCACAATGAGCTATTTAACTGCGAATTAATGAACCCAGAACCAGAATATGATGCGGAAGAGGCTTTTAGGGAGATAAACCGAGAGTTGGAATATTTCGAGAATAAACCTAAGCCAAATCTGAATGACACTGAACCGGTAAATTTAGGAACCCCGGAAGAAATCCGGGAGACCAAGATAAGCATTCACACAGACAAGAAAACGCGAGAGGCGATAATTCAACTTCTTCTTGAATTTAAAGACGTGTTTGCTTGGTCATATGATGACATGCCGGGACTAGGTGTCGATCTAGTGGTTCACAAATTGCCGATTCATCCTGATTGTCCTCCGGTTCAACAAAAGCAACGAAAGTTCAAAACCGAGGTCAGTGACAAAATTAAAGAGGAGATCACCAAGCAACTGAAAACAGGAGTGATCCGGGTAGTCCAATATACAACATGGTTGGCGAATGTGGTTCCAGTACCGAAAAAGGACGGGAAAACTCGGGTATGTGTAGATTACCGAGATCTGAACAGAGCAAGTCCCAAAGATAATTTCCCGCTGCCCAACATCCACATCCTCGTTGATAATTGCGCCAAACACGAGATACAATCCTTCGTAGATTGTTACGCTGGATATCATCAGGTGCTGATGGATGAAGAGGACGCCGAGAAAACCGCTTTCACCACGCCTTGGGGCACCTACTGTTATCGGGTCATGCCATTTGGTCTAAAGAATGCTGGGGCTACTTACATGAGGGCCATGACCGCCATTTTCCATGACATGATGCATCAGGAAATAGAGGTGTACGTGGACGATGTAATAGTCAAGTCCAGGACACAGGATAATCACATCCAAGACTTGAGGAAATTCTTCGAGAGGCTAAGGAAGTATGACTTGAAGCTAAATCCAGCCAAATGCGCTTTCGGAGTTCCGTCAGGTAAACTTTTGGGTTTCATCGTAAGCAGGAGAGGTATCGAGCTAGATCCGACTAAGATAAAATCTATCAAAGATCTACCTCCCCCAAGAACGAAGAAAGACGTGATGAGTCTTTTGGGCAGGCTGAACTACATCAGTCGGTTTATTGCCCAGCTGACAAGCACGTGTGAGCCCATATTCAAGTTGTTAAGAAAAGATGCGGCGATTAAGTGGACAACGGAGTGTCAAGAAGCCTTTGATAAAGTCAAAGAGTACCTTTCGAATCCCCCAGTCTTGGTCCCTCCAGAACCAGGGAGGCCACTTTTCTTGTATCTGACAGTCTTGGAGAACTCTTTTGGCTGCGTCCTCGGGCAACACGACGTAACCGGGAAAAGGGAGCAGGCGATCTACTACCTGAGCAAGAAATTCACCAGCTACGAGGCCAAATACACTCTGTTGGAAAAGACATGCTGCGCTCTCACATGGGTTGCTCAAAAGCTGAGGCATTATCTCCAAGCCCACACTACATTCCTCATAAGCAGGTTGGATCCCTTGAAATATATATTTCAGAAACCAATGCCTACTGGGAGACTGGCTAAATGGCAAATCTTGCTTACGGAATTCGACATAGTTTATGTCACTCGCACGGCAATGAAAGCCCAGGCGTTAGCAGATCATTTGGCCGAAAACCCGGTCGATGAGGAATACCAGCCATTGGATACCTACTTTCCAGATGAAGAGGTAAACACCGTAGAAGTGATCTCAGAGGAAGCTCATGTTTGGAAGATGTTCTTTGACGGAGCCGTGAACGCCAAGGGTATAGGGATTGGGGCAATTTTGATCTCACCTGCCGGTCAGCATTATCCCGCCACAGCTAGACTTCGTTTCTTCTGCACAAATAATACAGCTGAATATGAAGCCTGCATTATGGGCATACATATGGCAATCGATCAGGATGTCAAAGACTTACTGATTATGGGAGATTCTGACCTGATCATCCGGCAAGTTCAAGGCGAAATGGGAAACTCGGGATGTCAAACTTATCCCATACCGACAACATGTGGAGGACCTCAGCAAGCGCTTTACCTCAATAGAATTCAGGTATATTCCGAGGTGTCACAATGAACTGGCAGATGCACTTGCTACTCTGGCTTCTATGCTACCCTACCCGGGCGACGCCCACGTCGATCCTTTGGAAATCCAAATCAAGGAAAGACACGGTTACTGCAGTGTAATCGAGGCGGGATCAAATACGCAGCCTTGGTACCATGACATCAAGAAATTCCTGAAGACACAAGAATACCCCGAGCATGCAACTGGAGATCAAAAGAGGACCATTAGGCGACATGCAAGTGGTTTCTTTTTGAGCAGTGAATTGTTATATAAGAGGACTCCGGACCTCAATCTCTTAAGATGTGTCGATATCGAGGAAGCAAGAAAGATCATGCACGAAGTACACGCAGGTGTGTGTGGACCTCACATGAACGGGTATGTCTTGGCAAAGAAAATCCTTCGAGCAGGTTATTACTGGATGACCATGGAAAAGGATTGCTTTAGTTTCGTTCGGAAGTGTCATCAGTGTCAGGTGCACGGTAATTTGATTCATGCACCTCCCACGGAACTGCATCCCATGTCCGCACCTTGGCCATTTGTCGCTTGGGGCATGGACGTCATTGGACCAATTGAACCAAAGGCTTCGAATGGACACAGGTTTATACTGGTTGCCATCGATTACTTCACAAAATGGGTAGAGGCTGTCACTCTCAAGTCGGTCACCAAGAAAGCTGTAGTGGATTTTGTACACTCAAATCTTATCTGTCGCTTCGGTATTCCTGCGACTATCATTACAGATAATGCAGCAAACTTGAACAGTCACTTGATGGGAGATGTGTGCGAGCAATTCAAGATAACACACAGGAATTCCACTCCTTATCGGCCAAAAGCCAATGGTGCTGTGGAAGCTGCAAATAAAAACATCAAGAAGATTTTGAGGAAAACAATACAAAGTTCCCGACAGTGGCATGAGCAGTTACCTTTTGCATTATTGGGGTACCGCACTACGGTACGCACATCGGTGGGAGCGACTCCTTATCTTTTGGTTTATGGGACCGAGGCCGTAATACCGGCAGAGGTAGAGATTCCTTCACTTCGAATCATTGTCGAAGCAGAAATCGAGGACAGCGAGTGGGTTAAGACTCGACTGGAGCAATTGACGTTGATTGATGAAAAGCGGATGGCTGCAGTTTGTCATGGACAGTTATACCAGCGAAGGATGGCCCGCGCCTACAACAAGAAAGTCCGACCTCGGAATTTCGAAGTAGGACAATTGGTATTGAGGCGTATTCTGCCGCATCATGAAGAAGCAAAAGGAAAGTTTGCCCCAAATTGGAAAGGCCCATACATCGTAAGGAAAATATTGCCAAGAGGAGCATTGTATTTAGGTGATATCGAAGGAAATGACCCTGACACAGCGGTGAATGCAGATGCAGTCAAGAGGTACTACGTCTAGATCATACTCCAAGTGGTCCTGACACGTTGAAAATGGCGAAGGTGTTTATTCCCCACTGCTCCCCAAACACTACCCAATTCTCTCTACCAACTTTTGAGCCGCTTACAAAAAAAAAAAAAAAAAGAAAAGAAAACAAAACAAAACATTGATTGAGGCCTGAACTACGTTTGACTTGATTCCGAAAGGATACGTAGGCAGCCTCTCCCTGAGGTTCAGTCACACCAACAACAAAATCCCATCCACCCTGAAATTGAAAACCGGGGCATGTCGGACACTTGAGAAGTTTAGTATCAGCTACCTCTCTTTACCAAGTACAAGCCTTCAAATCAATTACCAAAGATAGTGGGAAACCAATAAGCATCACAAATGGAAACCGGCACACCCTGAGTTGAGAGAAATAAAATGAGAGAGTCTCGGCGGTGAAAACCTTCGGGCACCACGAGGCGACGGGAGTAGAGAAACCAAAATGAGAGAGCTTGTTTAGTAAAAACTCGCAAAGAGTGCTATCAAGCGATGACAGGAAGAGAAATGAGAGAGGTCAGCCAGTGAAAACCCGCAAAGGGCGCTGTTGGCCGAAAAGGAATGACGCCACCCCAAGAAGGTCTCGGCAAAGTTCCACCGGTTTTGGAATCACAGATCTGTTCTGGTTCAGGAAAACGCAAGTTCATGGAAGGTCGGACGTCCAGTCCAAAGAGCATGTCATGTCATTTAAAGCCAGCGTTATCTTCCTCAGATAAGTCTTTCTCGTCCCGAAAAGGGTATTCCTTTTCTGATTTGTTTTCCCCTGCTTTGTTTCTTTTCGAATCCCTTTTGCATTTTAACCCCGAGTTCAGGACACACCGGAAAGAGTAGGTGGCATGGTTTGTTTGCACGGAATCCCGTCTCATGAAGGAAAGCACCTCATCTCGTTGATATGATTACCCAAGCATGATGAATCATGACGTTTGATGGTGTTCCGGAGTAAAGGAAAAAGAGAGAAATCTTGAAATCTTCCCCAGCAAGTCCACCTTCGGACAAATCCCCACAGAGTCTCCCCCTGTACAAATCCCAACAGAGTCTTGTACAATCTCCCACAGAATCTCCTCAATATAAAAAAAATAAAAAAAAATTGGAATCTCCCCAGCACATCCCAGCGAGTCCTTTTGTAAACATTCCCCAACAAGCTTACCCCAACAAATCCTAGAAATCCCACTTTGAAATAAATCCCCAGCATGCCCATTGTACAAAAATCCACACAAAGAATCCACTTTGTAAATATTCCCCACAGAGCTTCCCTTTTGTACAAATCCCCACAAAATACCTCCAATAAAATCCCCGTTGAGAACCTCCAAGCAAAACGGGACACAAAAAAAAAGAGAAAAGGAAAAAGAGCCTTACGAGGCAAATCATCACAGAATCTGGAAATACAAGCCTGAGCGGTCTAAAGGGTTTCGGCATATGAATCAAATCAATGGCGGGACTTCACAACAGAAATGAAGACGTTTCATGCAATCAGCATTAGGGTTTTAAACCCTAAACTGAACTTTTTCCTTTCAGCCAGCATTAGAGTTTTAAACTCTAAACTGAGCTTTTTCATGCAATCAGCATTAGGGTTTTAAACCCTAAACTGAATTTTCCTTTTAGTCAGCATTAGGGTTTTAAACCCTAAACTGAACTTTTTCCTTTCAGCCAGCATTAGAGTTTTAAACTCTAAACTGAGCTTTTCCATGCAATCAGCATTAGGGTTTTAAACCCTAAACTGAATTTCCCTTTAGTCAGCATTAGGGTTTTAAACCCTAAACTGAACTTTTTCCTTTCAGCCAGCATTAGAGTTTTAAACTCTAAACTGAGCTTGTCCATGCAATCAGCATTAGGGTTTTAAACCCTAAACTGAATTTTCCTTTTAGTCAGCATTAGGGTTTTAAACCCTAAACTGAACTTTTTCCTTTCAGCCAGCATTAGAGTTTTAAACTCTAAACTGAGCTTTTCCATGCAATCAGCATTAGGGTTTTAAACCCTAAACTGAATTTTCCTTTTAGTCAGCATTAGGGTTTTAAACCCTAAACTGAACTTTTTCCTTTCAGCCAGCATTAGAGTTTTAAACTCTAAACTGAGCTTTTCCATGCAATCAGCATTAGGGTTTTAAACCCTAAACTGAATTTTCCTTTTAGTCAACATTAGGGTTTTAAACCCTAAACTGAACTTTTTCCTTTCAGCCAGCATTAGAGTTTTAAACTCTAAACTGAGCTTTTCCATGCAATCAGCATTAGGGTTTTAAACCCTAAACTGAATTTTCCTTTAGTCAGCATTAGGGTTTTAAACCCTAAACTGAACTTTTTCCTTTTAGCTAGCAATAGAGTTTTAAACTCTAAACTGAGCTTTTTCATGCAATCAGCATTAGGGTTTTAAACCCTAAACTGAACTTTTCCTTTCAGCCAGCATTAGAGTTTTAAACTCTAAACTGAGCTTTTCCATGCAATCAGCATTAGGGTTTTAAACCCTAAACTGAATTTTCCTTTTAGTCAGCATTAGGGTTTTAAACCCTAAACTGAACTTTTTCCTTTTGGCCAGCAATAGAGTTTTAAACTCTAAACTGAGCTTTTTCATGCAATCAGCATTAGGGTTTTAAACCCTAAACTGAACTTTTCCTTTCAGCCAGCATTAGAGTTTTAAACTCTAAACTGAGCTTTTCCATGCAATCAGCATTAGGGTTTTAAACCCTAAACTGAATTTTCCTTTAGTCAGCATTAGGGTTTTAAACCCTAAACTGAACTTTTTCCTTTTGGCCAGCATTAGAGTTTTAAACTCTAAACTGAGCTTTTCCATGCAATCAGCATTAGGGTTTTAAACCCTAAACTGAATTTTCCTTTTAGTCAGCATTAGGGTTTTAAACCCTAAACTGAACTTTTTCCTTTTGGCCAGCAATAGAGTTTTAAACTCTAAACTGAGCTTTTTCATGCAATCAGCATTAGGGTTTTAAACCCTAAACTGAACTTTTCCTTTCAGCCAGCATTAGAGTTTTAAACTCTAAACTGAGCTTTTCCATGCAATCAGCATTAGGGTTTTAAACCCTAAACTGAATTTTCCTTTTAGTCAGCATTAGGGTTTTAAACCCTAAACTGAACTTTTTCCTTTTGGCCAGCATTAGAGTTTTAAACTCTAAACTGAGCTTTTCCATGCAATCAGCATTAGGGTTTTAAACCCTAAACTGAATTTTCCTTTAGTCAGCATTAGGGTTTTAAACCCTAAACTGAACTTTTTCCTTTTAGCCAGCATTAGAGTTTTAAACTCTAAACTGAGCTTCTCCATGCAATCAGCATTAGGTTTTTAAACCCTAAAACTGAATTTTCCTTTCAGTCAGCATTAGGGTTTTAAACCCTAAACTGAATTTTCCTTTTAGTCAGCGTTAGGGTTTTAAACCCTAAACTGAATTTTCCTTTTAGTCAGCGTTAGGGTTTTAAACCCTAAACTGAATTTTCCTTTTAGTCAGCATTAGGGTTTTAAACCCCAAACCGAACCTCTCCCCAGCTAGCCGGTGTTAGGACTCCAACCCTGAACTGAGCATGCATATCCTCTTTCATCAATTTTATGAACTTCCTGGTGAATAATTAACGAAATTTTCCTAGTGAAACTGGGGCAGAAAATTTCGTTCGTTTGTTTGTTTTCTCCCGCAGGTCTGACCTCGATCCACATGGATCGAAATGACCCACGAGATAAATCCCAGTTCAGAATCAAAAGAAGAAAAAGACAAAAGAAGATGTCCCGAGATATCAGAGTAAAGGAAAAGCAGATCGACTCTTACATTTGACTAAGGTCCTGAACTCTGCCAGTCACATTTTATTCGGTATCCCGGAGATTAAACCAGTCGCCGCAACTCGCAAGCATCAAGATTCAGATCAGAGTCTACAAGCAGAATCAGCTAAGACCCAAGATCAAGTCGTGAAAGAATCATAGATAGGAATCTTGTAACTAGCAGTTGACATACGTATAAGTAGTTAGTTCAGTTTCTAATTTTCGTTTGGTTGTAATAAGGCGGTCAGTAACGTAGCAGTGACAACAGCAGCAGCAGTAGCAGCAAGCATTGCAATCCCATGGTAGTCCCAGCTACCAAAATTTTCCCGAACTACATTGACCTGATTCCTGTTTAGCCCAGGATATGTAGGAAATCTTTGAAGCAAGATTCGGTCAGATCTTTCAAAAAAAATGCTTCATACGGAGTGGTCTATAGGCAAAAATCGCTCATACACGCTCACTTGATCTTTGCACGAAAACCCTTCGTGTTTCCGAACAAAGAGGGGCAGCTGTGAGCACGTGATTTTTGTTTCACACGACAATCGCTCCAAAAAGAAATAAAAACAAATATAATTGGCCCTGCTGTACAATTTCGGATTTCTGTGCGGCACCTTGTTGATTTATTTGTGACTTTGGCCCATTTTTATTTATTTACTTTATTAAAATAAAATTCAAAAAAAATATATGTGTCCTGCATAATTCAAACCGTAATCCGGTCGTTAAATAGAAAATCATGAATAGGCATTTTCGTCCGTGATTTTATTTGGTTTGACTTTACCTGTTTTGAAATATTTTAGTGTGTGTGCAAATAATTGTATTGAGTGTGTATTTAATTTTAATTTGATTTTTTGGCTTAGTTTTGTTTTAAAATAAATAAGAAAAAAAGGAAATAAATAAATAAAAAAATAAATAAAGAAAAGACCCCTTCCCTTCCGGACTTGGGCCAATTTTAACAAAATTGGCCCAAACAAACAGCCCAAAACCCAGGCCTGCCCGGTCCAACACCACCTGATACCCAGGACATCCAAACGACGACGTTTTAGCCCAGTGTGATCTGGGCCGTTGATCTCAGATTGATCAACGGCCAAGATCAATCCCCCGTAACCCACCAACAAACCCGACCCGTCTCACCCGGACCGACCCCAAACCTTTATCCTTGAAACGACGTCGTCCCTGTTTAGCCAAAGGATCGTGGCCCTTCATCTCATCTCATCTAACGGCCAGGATCCATTTGCTCACTAACTATATAAACTCCTAACACTACCCTGCCCCCCTATCCGAACCCCAGCCTTCGTCTCCCCAAACAAACAGCCCTAAACCCTAGCCGCCCCTATATCCTTCACCATGGAAACCGGCGGCATGAACGCCGGTGACCTTCCCCTTAACACCCTAGAACGCCCTTGCCATCCTGAACCCAAATCTATCAACCATGTAGTTCGAATCCCTCCCCACCTTCTCGAATCTTCATTTGAAGATTCGAGTCAAAACTTGATCTACTCAGTTTAACCCCAGTTTCACACCAGACACCCCCCAGACCCCCCTCGTGACCAAACCATACTTGGTTTGGTCCGAATCTGATCAAGGAAGCGTGAATCCCAGATCTGAGTTTTGGAACTTGGTGGTTCTTCGTCACTGGTCCATATTCGTTCAAACTGAAGCGGTTAAGGTCTAATGGACTTTAATCAAAGTGTTTCTCATTTGAGAAACACTTCGATTAAAGTCCGTTCAGCCTTAAGAAAGGTCTGTCCAAGTCCGAGTCAAGTTTTGATTTTTCAAGGTTTAAGGTGAGTCCTTTCTTTTCTTTATTTGTTTTGGCCCCTCTGATTGTGGTAAAAATCTGTTCATACTTTGATTTTGTGTCTTTGAATTTTGTCAACTGTGCCCCGTCCACTTTGCCTAAACCTCTGCTTGTTTGAATGAGTCTTTCTATTTGCCCTGATATAAGTAGTGTGCAATTAGCTGATTCTCAAAATTTGAACTGATCAATTGACTCCTCGAGCACCACTTTGTTTAGCCAGTACAATTCAAGTCATGTGCCCTATACTTTGAATGTCTGATTTTTGGCTACGATTGTGTATGTTAATGCTAATATAGTCGAGTCGACATGAGTCGTCAATTAGTTTCAACTGCCTGAACAAAATAAATCGATTCGCTTCTGTTGAACATTTGCCTGAATCAATTAAGAACCAAGTTCAGTTACTTATAGTTATTAATATGATTTCAGAAACCTAAGGCTTGATCTGTAATTGAAATCTGAGTTGATAGCATGTGCACTTGTGCACAGCATGTGCATTGTGCACAGCCTGTTTTTCCTGCATAAAGGGCTTTCAATTTTAAAATGGTTTGACAGCATATGCTGTCAGATATATTCTACTGCCCATGCTTGCTTTTAGTTAATAAAATAGGAAAGGAAAGCCTGCCAGGGAATGTTGATGGGGGTTAATACTTAAATAACTAATTGGAATCTGAAAAATGAAAAGGGCACATGGGAGGGGTACTGTGATATTAAAAAGAGGCTGTTTAAAAGGAGTAGGAGGGAGGCTTATAAAAGGGAGAAGACCATCTGATATTAGGACACACACAGAGATATAGAGAGGGACAGAATTAGGAGATAGACATAGACAGAATTAGAGGAAGAGAAAGAAAAATACAGATACTGTGAGGAGTTTTGAAAGGGAGATACCATCTGAAGGAGAGGAGATACACACTGGACCTTGAGAGCTAAAAAAGGGAGTGAGGCATAGGAACAAATACAGAATTAGAGGGGAGGGGAAATCAGAAAATACAGGAAGAAAGAGGGAACACACTGTGAGGAATAGAGAGAGAGCAAGAAGAAGATAAAAACAGATTAAGAAATCAGAAACTTGGTCTTGTTTGTCTGAAGTTCAGCTATTGTCAATACGTTAGGCAGTGTTTCTTCTTCTAAATTTCAATTGAGTTCTTTCTGTGGTGCTGTTCTGATTACTGCTGCTATCTTGCTCACTATTGTTGCTGCATTTCTGCCCTGCTGCTATTTGCTAGTCCTGCTTCTTTCTGCTGCTGATTTCCACATCTTCTTCTTCTTCTCCTTTGCATTTTCAGCATTTCCAGGTACACATTTCAAGTCCCATATTGATGTAATTAAAACAGTTGGAAAGCATGAAATGAAAAAAGGGTTGAAGAAGTTCAAGTATTTGTTGTAATATTCATAGTACATTAACAGGCCTGTGAAAATTGATTTAGTTTATGATTCAACAGTTCGAAAGTATGTATTGATATTTGACTGAGTTTACCCTGTTGTACTTTAACTCTGTAGTTGTTTGTCAGTAGGGGCATGTATATTTCGGCCTTATACAATACTGTTCTTGTTTCATTTGGTTTTTGTTTAGTTAAGACTAGTCCACACAAGTTTAGTTAAGTTCGACTCGAGAAGTGTTCGGATTAAGTGTTGTATTTCGTTTAGCTCGTACATGATTCCTTGCCAAACTAAAGTATTTTACTTGCCAGTTATCCTTTAATCTAGGCCGAATAAGTTCAGTTAAGTTCAACTCAAAAATGTTCGGATTAGGTATTGCATTTCATCAATCTCATATGTAGTCTTTTGTTCGACTGAAACATCCCTGCAAGGCATGACGTTTTTACTTTATAAGTAGTTAATCAGAAACTAACAAAAATCCGGATTAGGCCAAAGCCTATAATTGAATTAGCATGTACCTTTTCTTCTAGTTTTAGAGACAAATGCATTAGAAATTTAGCCATTTTAGGATATCCTTTTCTAAAATAGAGATGAGCCTCGCCAAACAAAGATGCAAAATTGCGGGGCCCTCAATAAATAACCATGGTAATTATTTAGAATTCAAGATAGGCCATTTAATAAATTTCATGGCCTTCTACGAAGATAATAACGCGTTTAGATTCTTTAGGCGCGACCTTTAGTAAATTATATTCTTAAAAATCGGGTGCACATTGATGTGACCCAAGTCCAAGTCCCAACGGAGTCAAAATGTGTTAACAACTACGGGTGCATTGATTGTGACGTGGTTCGAGATGCATTTTCACGACGTTGTAATTCCATAAAAATAAATGATAATAATAAAAGCGGTTTAAACTTAATAAAGGCACATAAGTCACAACCTGTATTTAAATCAGATATTTAGCCATTATAACAATTTAAGCGACCGTGCTAGAACCACGGGATTCGAGGGTGCCTAACACCTTCCCTCGGGTCAACAGAATTCCTTACTTAGAATTTCTGGTTCGCAGACTTCATTTGGAAAAGTCGAAAATTTCCTCGATTTGGGATTCAAGATAAAACCGGTGACTTGGGACACCAAAAAGCCAAACCTTTCCCAAGTGGCGACTCTGAATTAAATAAATAATCCCATTTCGAATATTGTCACTTAAATTGGAAAAAACTCCACCCGCGCATTTTAACCCTTCGGGGCGGGCGCGCAAAAAGGAGGTGTGACACCCCCTATCAGATGTCCTCTCTTTTTTTTATCTTCAGGGTCCCTCCCTTTATAAGCCTTCAACTTACCCCTTTTAACAGCCTGTTTAGAGTATCAACACCCCTCCCATGTGCCTTCAACCTTTTCAGATTCCAATTAGTTATTTAAGTATTAACCCCATCATTCCTTTGGCAGGCTTAACTTTTAAAAGGGTTTAATACTTTTAAACTAAAGCAAGGTATGGGCAGTAGAATATATCTGACAGTATATGCTGTCAAACCATTTTTAACTCAAAAACCCTTTTATGCAGGAAACAGGCTGTGCACAATGCACATGCTGTGCACAAGTGCACATGCCATCAACTCAGACTCCAATTACAGATCAAGCCTTAGGTTTTCTGAAATCATATTAACAACTATAAGTGACTAAACTTGGTTCTTTATTGATTCAGGCAATGTCCAACAGAAGCAAATCGATTTATTTTGTTCAGACAGTTGAAACTAATTGACGACACATGTCGACTCGACTATATTAGCATTAACATACACAATCGTAGCCAAAAATCAGACATTTAAACAGTATCGATGCATGATTCGAATTATACTGACTAAACAGAATTGCACTCGAGGAGTCAACTAGTCAGTCCAAATTGAAAATCAGCTAATTGCACAACACTTTCATACACATTATCAGAACAAATGGAAGGGCTTAATCAAACAACAGAAGTTCAGGCAAAGTGGTCAAGGCACAGTTGATAAAAGTCAAGGACACAAAAGAACATGAACAGACCCTTACAACAATCAAATGAACCAAAACAAATAAGAAAAGAAAAAAACTCACCTTAAACCGCAAAAGATCAAAAACTTAACTCGGACTCGGTCAGGTCTTTCTTAAGGTTGAACGGACTTTAATCGAAGTGTTTCTCAGATGAGAAACACTTTGATTAAAGTCCATTAGACCTTAATCTCTTCGGTTGAACCAGTGATGAAGAACTACAAAGTTCCAAAACTCAGATCTGGGATTTATGCTTCCCTGGTCAGATTCGGACCAAACCAAGTATGGTTTGGTCACGAGGAGGGCCTGGGGAGTGTCTGGTGTGAAGCTGGGGTCGGTTGGTGTAAATCGGGTTCCGACTCGAATCTTCAAATGAAGATTCGAGAAGGTGGGATAGGACTCGAGGTGTGTGGTTGATAGATTTGGGTTCAGGACGGTAAGGGGGTTCTATGGTGTTAAGGGCGAGGTCACCGGCGTCCGTGCCGCTGGTTTTCATGGTGAAGAGTACATGGTGAAGACGATGAGGCCGGGGTTCGGATAGGGGGGGGGGCAGGGTAAGATTATGGGCTTATATAGTTAGTGGCTAGGCGGATCTCAACCGTTAGATCAATCTAGATCTACGGTCTGGATCTGATGGCTTAAATGGAACGGTGTCGTTTCGAGGGTAAAGGGTTTGGGTTGGTCTGGGTGGAAACGGGTCGGGTTCTGTTCGTGGGTATGAGAAATGTGATCTTGGCCGTTGATCAATCTGAGATCAACGGCCCAGATCAACCTGTATCCATACGACGTCGTTTGGACTCTCTGGGCATCAGCTGGACTGGACCGGGCAGGCCTGGTTTGGGTATTGTTTGTTTGGGCCAATTTTACTAAATTGGCCCAATCCGGAAGAAGAAGGGACCTTTTCTTATTTTTTTTTTTATTTTTATTTCTTTTCCTCATTTATTTTAAAAACAAAACTAAGCAAAAAATCAAATTAAAATTAAATACACACTCAATACAATTATTTGCACACACACTAAAAATATTTCAAAATAGGTAAAATCGAACAAAACAAAATCACGGACAAAGATGCCTGTTTTATGCCTTTCTATTTAACAACCATGTTACGGTTCAGATTATGCATGACACGTACCTTTTTTTGTATCTTGTTTTAATAAAGTAAAAATGGGCCAAAGTCATAAATAATTAACGAAGTGCCATAAAAAATCCAAAAATTGTACAACAGGATCAATTGTCGTTATTTTTTATTTCTTTTGGAGTGATTGTCCCATAAAAACAAAAATCACGTGCTCACACTCACAGTACTCAATCTGACTATCTCAATTCTCGCTCATCACACTCAGTCACTCAGTACTATACGGTACCTGCGCTCACTACTGGTATGTCAGACTCCAGAGGGGAGGATCCTGCCTAAACGCTAATAGTAAGCCAATCTGGCCTGTTGCGGCATGCAGTCCAATCATAATGATAAAGCCTAAAAGGCCTACTGTGGCGTGCATCCCGATCCACATATAAGCCATAAAGACCTGTTGTGGCATGCAGCCCGATCCACAAACCTCACTCACAACACGACTCTTAGGCCCCAACTTGGTCATCAATCTCTCCAGTTTCCTAGGCTCACAAATCTCATGCCAATTAGCCCAAACAATGATATATAACACAACAATAAAAAGTAACAGATTATGAGATATCATATGAAAATGATGGATGTGACTAAGTACAAAATTGTCATCTAAGCAAATAATTCAACACTAGAAATGACCACAGTGGGTCTCAACAAGATAAGCACATAGCCTAACATGATTTCTAACATGAATCTGCAGCTCAATTACTCTAACACATAGAGATCACATGAATAGCTACAAGGGTTGATGACTACATAGTACCACAGAATCGACCGGATCAAAATTTCTAAGGTTCACGCCCCATGCCCATCACTAGTAAGTGCGTCACATCAACACCAACCACATAACACGTAATTCAGGGATCCATACACTTAGAACCAAGTTTAGATGTGTTACTTACCTCAAGCTGAGAAAATCTCTACTCTAATAAGCCCTTGCCTCATGAATCGGTCTCCGAACGCCTCAAATCTAGCCACAAACAACTCGATACAATCAACTCAAGCCATAGGAATCAATTCCATATGAAAATGGTAAGTTCTTAATCAAAAGTCAAATAGTCAACTCAAAAAATAAACTCCGGGCCCATATCTCGAAATCCGGCAAAGTTACAAAATCAGAACAACCCCTCACCACGAGTCAAACCATACCAAATTTACTAAATTCCGACACCAGATCGCCACTCAAATCCCCAAATCCTAATCTCCTATCCCTAGCCCAAAACTCCCAAAATTCCACCTTCAAAACACATAAACTAGGTGGGAAATTCAAAGGGTAATCAATATTATTGAATAAAAATTATCAAAAGTGGCTTACCTTAAGAAATCTTGTGAAATACCCTTCAAATATCGTCTTAATCCGAGCCTCCAAAGTCCAAAAATGAATAAAATTCTCGGAACCCTTCAGTCATATACATTGCCTAAGCATTATGCACATGTGAAACCTGGGCTTACACCTGTGCTCCCGCTTTTGCAGAGAAAACCATGTTCTACGAAGCCCACTAAAGAACCGACCTCGCACACCTGCGATCCTAGATTTGCACCTACGGGACCGCATCTATGAACCACCCCTCACTTCTGCGACTCCAAAGCCTCTTGCCCAATTCCACTTCTACGATCGATCGTGTGTAGATGCACATCCATATATGTGAAAATCCATCTGCACCTGCGATCCCTAGTAGCCTTCTTCCTCTTCGCAACTATGCAAACTTAGCCATTTTTGCGGCTCCGCACCTATGGCCAATCCCTCTACAGGTGCGATGACACCAGACCTGAAGCACCTCAGCACAACACTGAAGACAAATTCAACCTGTGAACCATCCGAAATCCACCTGAGGCCCTCGGGACCTCAACCAAACCTACCAACAAGTACCAATACATAATACAAACCTAGTGGAGTCCTCAATCACATCAAACAATATCAAAAACATGAATCACATCCCATTTCAAGTCTAATGAAAACTAATGAATTCCAACTTCTACAATCGATGCCGAAACCTACAAAATAAATTTTGATTGATCTCAAATTTTGCACACAAGTCACAACTGATACTACAGACCTATTCCAACTTTCGGAACCAAAATCTTATCCCGGTAACCACAAAGTCAACTCTCGATCAAACTCCTCAACTCTCCAAACTTCCATTATTTTAACTTTCGCCAATTCAAGCGAAAAACATCTACAGACCTCTAAATCAATATTAGGACACACTCCTAAGTCCAAAATCACCCTACGGAGCTATCAGAACCGTCAAAACTCCATTTTGGGTTGAAGAATACACTGAGGAGTTAAAGGAAAATATTGGCAGAAGAAGGCATTTCTACGGCCCACTATGCAGCCATAGAATCACTCTACGGGCCGCAAAATGGCCGCAGAGTGAAACAAAAACTTGAGAAAAATTTTGGACCAATTCACGGTCCATTATGCAGTTGCACAACAATTTTGCGAGCTGCACATCGATCGCAGTTTCAGCTTGGAAATTTTTTGAATAGAGGTTCTACGGCGCATAATGGGGCAGACCAACCCAGTTCCAAAGGGCTATTTCGCAGCCCATTTTGTGGACCACAGAAGCATTATGGGGTTGCATAGGCGACCGCAGATCCTATTCCGGGGCTTCATTTTTGGATTTTTATAACCTGACCTTACTTCATTAAAATAGATGCCATGGTCCATTTTAAGCAAAAATCTGATACTTTAAGAGTGAGAGGAAGTGCTTAGAGTGGGGGGGTGATCTTCAACCAATTATCCATCAATTCTTTCTCAAATCATTGAACATTAACAAGGAAAAATTCACTAAGTCTTCATCCTAGAGGTAAGAATCTATACCCTAGCCCTTAGTTCTAAAATTAACTAAAATGAGTAATTAGCAAGTTAATTCATGGGTATGGGAGTCGTTTATCTTGCATGCATGTGTTAACAAAGGGTGTAGGAAGATTGTGAACTGAAAATAATCAGGAATGGGTTGTGGGATGTGTAAATCTTTCATAAAAGGACATTGAACCCCTAATGCACACTTAGTGGTTGATAAAATGCTCAAATGAGCTGGAACCATGATCATCTTCCTAATTTTAGTTCAATTTGTTATATTTCTAAAATAGATTGAAGTTGCTAAGAAATTTTGGAATATTTTAGAGTTGAGGAAGCTCAATATGTATGTTGGCTAAACCCCCTCTTCTTAGAATTGATTCCCCCGTTGTTCATGTAATTTATGTAAGTCCCAAATCGATCATTATAAAATTGGCTATTTCGAATAAACTTGTGGTGAAAGATATATGTTCAATATTTATTCCAAAGTACTTTTAGCATGCTATGATATCACTTAAGAATATGTTCAAAGTATGGACTATGTGTTATAAATGTTACGACTTCAAGTCAAGTTGAATGAAGCTTGTTATGCCAAATTATGTGAAAATCTCTATATGCCTAAGATTTCTAGTTGCTCACATGTGTACTTAATGTCTTGAATTGAAAGGCTTTGTTGCTGACAATGATGATGATGTTTGAAAATGAATCAGGTGAGTACGAAACATGAAATAAGGCCAAGTGCCAAGGATGACATTATAATTGTGGCCACTAGCGCCAATGAATCAAAAAGACATGATATAGGTATAATGTGTGATGATTGATAGAAAAAGGTAATGTCTCGAGTGAGACGGCCTAGCCGATGCCGTGATCGAACGCCCATGATCGGACGCCATGCCGCACATGTGGTGGTGACTGTGTTGGAAATTAAAATTGGAATTGTGATTGTGGTGGATGTCTCAAATGAGACGACCTAGCCAATCGGGTCATGATTGGACTCCGTGTAAAAGTATAGTGGTATTGTAAATGATAGTATATCGGTACTAAAGATCTCCCAACCTAAAAATATGGAAATTCACTTGAAAACTTATGTGGTTCCTAAATTGATATTTTGGTATCATTTGAGGCTTCTAGTGATTTCATGATTGTCTCCCCCCCTTGTATTATCATTCATTCTATTGAGATGGTATTTAGTTATACATACTTGTACTATTCGATAGTACTAACATCCCTTTTGTCGGGGGCGCTGCATCTTTAAATGGATGCAGATGGTTCTATAGCAGGCGATGTTGATCAGCGATAGTGGTACACCTTCTTCCCAGCAAACTTGATGAGCCCCACTTCATCCCGGTGTCATGTATTGTATCTTTTGTTCATATTATTACCACGTTTTGAGGTATAGCCGGAGACTTATTGCAGGCATTATCATAATACTCTTTTGTATCTTTTAGGGGCTCCACATGCATAGTGTGGGTTATATATATATACTGGGAAAGTCACACGAGTTATGTTGTGTTTGAATCACTTATTCCACTTCAAACTATGAAAGTGTGTGTATTTTGAGACATTAACTAATAAAGTAACTAATAAAAATGACTTGGTATTGTATACATGATCTCCCTATTATCTGATTAATGAAATTATGTCTTCTCTTTATTCGTGAGTGAGTTTGGGTAGAAAAAATCCAATAGGCTTACTCAATCGGGTTCACTCAGTTGAGCGCCGGTAGCGCTCCCCGAGTTTGGGGCGTGACAGTTTGCACATAAGTCAACATCTGGTCAGCTCTTTCAACTTAGGCTTCCAACCTTGGGACTAAGTGTCCCAATTCATTCTGAAACATCCCCAAAACCAAACCAACCACCCCGGTAATTCACATAACAATAATTGAGCACATAATAAACAGTAAATGTGGGAACGGGGTTACAACACTCAAAACGACAGGCCAGGTCGTTACATCCTCCCACTCTTAAACAAACGTTTGTCCTCAAATGGGTATAAGATCATACCTGGAGCCTCAAATAGGTGTGGATATCTTCTTCGCATCCCTCGATCAGTCTCCCAAGTAGCCTCCTCAACTGGGTGACCTCTCCATTGAACCTTCCCTAAATCTATGTTCTTTGACCTGAATTTTCGAGCCTACTGATCTAAAATGGCCACCGGCTCCAAACCATAAGTCAAATCACCATCTAACTGAACCGTGCTGAAATCCAAAATATGAGACGAATCGCCGACATACTTTCGGAGCATGGAAACATGAAATACTAGATGAACACTGGATAGACTAGGTGGCAATGCAAGCCTATAAGCCACCTCTCCAATCCTCTCAAGCACCTCAAATGGGCTAATATACCAAGGGCTCAACTTGCCCTTCTTCTTGAACCTCATAACACCCTTCAGGGGTGGAACTCTGGGTAATACCTTCTCTCCCACCATGTAAACGACATCACGAACCTTTCGAATGGTGTAGCTCTTCTGTCTAAAATGCGCCGTGCGAAGCCGATCCTGAATTAACTTAACTTTGTCCAAAGCATACTAAACCAAGTCACTACCCAATAGCCTAGCCTCACCTGGCTCAAACCAACCCATCGGAGACCAAAACTGTCTCCTATATAAAGCCTCATACAGAGCCATCCGAATTTTTGATTGGTAGCTGTTGTTGTAGGCAAACTTTGCAAGCGGCAGAAACTAATCCCAAGAACCCCTAAAATCTATGACATAAGCGTGTAGCATATCCTCTAATATCTAAATAGTGCTCTCGAACTGTCCATCCATCTAAGGGTGGAATGATGTACTCAAATCAACCTGTGTGCCTAACTCTCGTTGTATTGCTCTCCAAAACTATGATGTAAACTGCATGCCCCGATCTAAAATGACAGACACCGACACACCGTGAAGGCAAACAATCTCGTAGATGTAGATCTTAGATAATCGCTTCGAAGAATAGGTAGTCCCAACTGGAATGAAATGCACGAACTTGGTCAACTAATCCACAATCACCCAAATAGCATCAAACTTCCTCGAAGTTTGTGGGAGCCCAACTACAAAATTCATGGTGATATGCTCCCATTTTTACTCCGAAATCTCAAGCCTTTGAAGCAATCTGCCTGGTCTCTGATGCTCGTACTTCACCTGCTAACACTTTAGGCACCAAGCTACAAACTCCACTATGTCTTTCTTCATTCTCCTCCACCAATAGTGTTGTCTCAAGTCCTGATACATCTTTGTGGTACCCGAATAAATGGAATACCGTGAACTGTGGGCCTCCTCAAGAATCAACTCACATAGCCCATCCACATTGGGCACATAAATCCGACCCTGCATCCTCAACACCCCATCATCACCAATAGTGACCTCTTTGGCATCACCATACTGAATGGTGTCCTTAAGGACAAGCAAATAGGGATTATCATACTGATGCTCTCTGATGCAATCATATAAGGAAGATTGAGGAACCACACAAGCTAGAACCCTAATAGGCTCTAAAATATCTAACCTCATGAACTGATTGGCAAAGGCCTAAACATCTGATGCAAGCAGTCTCTCACCAATAGGAATAAATACAAGGCTACCCATTCTCATAGCCTTTCTACTCAAGGCATCGGCCACCACATTAGCCTCCCGGGATGATAAAGAATGGTAATATCATAGTCATTTAGCATCTCCAACCACCTCTGCTACCTTAAATTTATCTCCTTTTTTTGAACAAGTGCTGGAGACTCCGATGATCCGTAAATACCTCACAAGACACATCATAGAGATAATGCCTCCAAATTTTCAATGCATAAATGATAGCTGCCAACTCCAAATCATGGACATGGTAGTTCTTCTTATAGGGCTTCAACTGGTATGAAGCATAAACAATCACTCTACCCTCCTGCATCAAGACACACCCAATACCAATCCGAGAAGTATCACAATACACAGTATAAGAACCCGACGCTGAAGGAAAAACTAGAATCGGAGTTGTGGTCAAGGTAGTCTTGAAATCTGAAAGCTCTCCTCACACTCATCTGACCACCTGAATAGAGAACCCTTATGGGTCAACTTGGTCAAAGACACTTTAATGGATGAGAAACCCTCAATGAAGCAACGATAATATCCGGCCAAGCCAAGAAAGTTTTGAATCTCAGTAGTTGAAGACGGTCCGTGCCAACTCTAAACCGCCTCTATCTTCTTTAGATCCACCTTAGTCCCCTCACTAGACACCACGTGCTCCAAGAACGCCACCGAACTAAGCCAAAACTCACATTTGGAGAACTTGGCATAAAGCTTATCCTCCCTCAACATCTGTAGTACAATAATCAAATGTTATGCATGCTCCTCCTAGCTACGTGAGTACACAAGGATATCGTCAATGAATGCTATGACAAACGAACTAAGATATGGATGAAATACACCGTTCATCATATGCATGAATGATGCTGGGGCGTTGATCATGCCAAATGACATGACAAGGAACTCACAGTGACCGTAGCGGGTCCTGAATGCCTTCTTAAGAATATCTGAATCCTGAATCTTCTACCGGTGATACCCAGACCTCAAATCAATCTTAGAGAAACACATCCGATAGTCGATGCACATCCTCACCGTACCATCCTTCGTCTTCACAAACAGAATCAGTGCACCCCAAGACGACACACTAGGACTAATAAACCCCTTATCAAGAAGCTCCTGAAGCTGCTCTTTCAATTCCTTCAGCTCAGCTGGTGTCATACGATACATAGGAATAGAAATGGTCTGAGTGCCCGGCACCAAGTCAATACCAAAATCAATATCCCTATCAGGTAGCATGCCCGGCAGGTCTACAAGAAACACATCCGAAGAGTCTCGCACTACCGGAATAGAATCAATAGTAGGAGTATTAGCACCAATATCCCTCATAAAGGCCAAATATGACAAACACCCCTTCCCAACAATCCGTTGGGCCTTTAGATAAGAAATCACCCTGTTGGGAACATAATCTAGAGAACCTCTCCACTCGATCCTCGGTAATCCCAGCATCGTCAATGTTACGATCTTAGTGTGACAATCCAGAATAGCATGACATGGAAACAACCAAACACACCCAAATTCACATTGAAATCAACCATACTAAGCAATAAGAGATCAACTCTAGTCTCCAATTGTAAGGCCCTATGAATTTCCAACTCAAAAACCCGGATCACGTGGTGCCAAGTTAGGAGCATGTGTTAGAGATTCATAGAAAAGCTCGCCGCGGTTTGGACCTTTGGATTGATAGATGCATCAAAAAGTTAAGAAATTATGTTTTCCAGAAAAGCGCGATTCTGCAATCGAGAATGCGGTCGCATTTCAGGTATACGAACCGCATAGTCACCACAAAGTGAGGCAGTATGTTAGTCAAATTGAGGTCAAAATTGCTGTCAATTATGCGGTCTCATAACCGATATGCGGACCGCATAGTCGCATAATTCCCTTGGGATTTTGTAAGGGGCAGTTCTACGGTGCATTATGCGACAACAGAATGGGTATGCGGTCCGCATTTCTACCACATACCCAAGCATTATGTACCCCCTGTTGTTATATCCAGTGCAATAGCTCATTTTGAGCTTATTTCCTGATACTTCTAGAGAGAGAGAGAGGGGGGTCTAAGAGAGGGAAAGTTCTTCCCATCAAAATTACTCTATGAATCCTTGCTAAATCATTGAAGATAATCAAGTGAGGCACCTAAATCTTCACACCAAGAGGTAAGAAACTTGTCCCCTAATCTCTGGTTTCAAATTCATACTAGTAAGAGTACTTAGCTTGGGGGTTCATGGGTATAAGAATGAATTTTTTGCATGCATATCAAACCATAGAGTATTGGAAGGTAGTGAACTAAAGAAGGCAATTGGGAGTATAAAATGATAGAAATTTCTCTCAAAAAAGACCTAAGATCACAATGCACCTTTAGTATTTGATAATATGCTTAAACAAGTTAGAATCTCAACCTTGCCGCTAATTCTCGGTTCAATTTGTAATTTGTTTGCACAATAGATCGAAGTGCTAAGAGTTCCGGAATTTGGTAAGGATTAAGGAAAGCTATATTGAGGTATGTATGGCTAAAACTCCCTTTTATTAGAAATTGAGCTCCGTTGGCATTTACGCAAAGTGTGGTAAGACTAGAATTGGTTGATGTATTGATTGTTATTTCACATTAATTGATTTGCAATTATATGCATATATATATATATATATATATATATATATATAAAGGATGTGCCTCAATGTGAGTAATATACTATTCTTGATATTTAGAAAAGTATGACGAATAGGTATCATGTGTTGAAATGCTTAGCTATAAGCCAAGATTAAAACTGAGATTATCATGCTAACTATGTGAAAACTTACATGTGCTTGCAACTTGAATTGCTTGTGTATGCCTATGACCATAAAATTTCAAGATGGATATTGAAAGTGGAATAATGTGATAATTGTGGCCCTAAGTTCCAACGAGTCGATATGATCTATGTGAAACAAATATTCAAATGAGATGATTAATGAGAAAGGAACAACGCCTAGGTAAGGCGGCCTAGCCGATCGGACCGTGATCGGACACCATGCCGCACACATGGTGGTAATGTGCTAACATTGAATTTCGGAAAAGGGAAATGAAATGGTGATTGAGATATATGCCTTAAATGAGGTAACCTAGCTGATCGGGTCGTGATCGGACTTCTCTCAAGGTAGCGGTGGTATTGAGGACAGTGATGAACATATGAAAGAAATGCCCCAAACTAAAATTATGGAACTTATGTGAAAGATTATATGGTTTGTCTATTTGATTATGTGGTGTACGGTTAAAACCTTTAATTGACTCTTGTGATTTCCTTGTTGTTGCTTGATAGTTCTTTCTAGTAAAAAGGTGTTTAGTTGTACATACTAGTACTATTCCATGGTACTAACGTCCCTTTTGCCAGGGGCGCTACATTTTTAAATAAATGTAGGTGGCTCCATAGTGGATAGTGCCGATCGGGTGTAGCGGAGCATCCTTCTTCTCAAAATCTTGGTGAGCCCCTTCTCCTTCAAGGGGTTATATTGTATATCTTTTGTTGTTGTGCACTTTCACTTTTGAGGTATAGCCGGGGCCTTGTCGCCGGCATTGTCATACTTAACTTTTGTATCCTTAGAGGCTCCGTTGACATAAGTGTAGGTCATGTACAGGAATTTGAGGAGTCTATGAACTATGTTGCAATTCTAAACTCGTGTTGTCTCAAAATATTAACTCTATGGGAATCTTGGAAGCTAACCTTAATTACTATTTGATGTTGTAATATAAAATGAACTAAAAGTGTTGAGCGTACTATTTCTCCTTGTCTAAATAAATGAAAGTATGGTTTCCTTGTTCATATTGAGTTGGGTAGTAGGTGCTTGATAAGGCTTGCTCAGTTGGATCACACGATTGAGCGCCGACCTCGCCTCCCGAGGTTGGGGCGTGACAAACTTGGTATCAGAGCCTAAGGTTTTACAGTGTCCTAGGATATCTCAGAACCGTGTCTAGTAGAGTCCTTCTTATTGGTGTGTTGTCGACCACATCTATAAGTTGGAGGCTACTTGGGAATTTAGTAATAACACATTTCTTTCATATTCGGGATCATGCGGTGAAACTGTCCCTCTCTAATTAGTGCGTTGTTCTATCTTTCAGTAAATGGCACCTAAGAAGAAAGCGAGAATTGGCTAGGAAGCCAATGCTAATGCCGCTTCAGGAGTGGCTGATGAATCACAACTTGATACTGTGGGTGAGGGTAGCCGCCCTGCTATTACTCTACCTGATTCTTCTATTCTAGAGTAGACTACCCCAGCTCCTACACCTACGGAAGGTACCACTATCCCTCTCGTTGATACCTCTGTCCCGCCTCTCGCCCAACTTCCGATTCTAGTATTTCTGATGGGGATCTTAGGGGAGCTATTCAGATGTTGACCCAGTTAGTGGCCTCTCACGCCCAGAGGTCAAATGTTGCTCCCAGCTCATCCAACCAGCAAGGGGATTCTACTAGTTCCAAGGTAAACCGATTTCTTTAGTTAGACCCTCTAGTGTTTACAGGTGCCAATCCAGAAGAAGACCTTCAGGATTTCATTGATGAGATGCACAAGACCCTCAGGGTTATGCGTGCAACTGATACAAGGGGAGTAGATGTGACGACCCAAAGGGTCATCACCTATTTTTAATTAAATTCTGTGCCTCCGAGGCCTTGAAAACCTCATTTAGTGTAGCCTCAATTTGCATGCACAGTCGGGACATGTAGCCGGAAAGTTTAAATATGAAATTCTGTGAAAAATGTTAAGTCTTGACTTTAAAATGAGTTAATTTGACTTCAGTCAACCTTTTGGGTAAACGGACACGAACCGGTGATTTGACTGTTCCAGAGGGTCCGTAGGAAAATATGGGACTTGGGTGTATGCCCGGAATTGAATTTCGAGGTCCCAAGCCCGAGAAATGAATTTTTTTAAAGTGAAATTGTTTAAGGAATTTGAAATGAAAACTGATTAGAAGGTGATAGTATCGGACCCGTATTTTGGTTCCAGCATCTAGTACAAGTCTTATATGTAACTTGAGTCATTCCTGTGAAATTTGGTTAAAAACAGACGTCGTTTGACATGATTCGTACCTTAATTGAGAAATTTGATGTTTAAAAGAGTTTTGAGAAATTTCATTGATCTCGAGGTTTAATTCAATGCTCGTGATGTTATTTTGGTAATTTGATTACATGAATATGTCCGTAGGATGTTTTTGAGGTTGTGGGTATACTTGGATTGGAGTTTCAAGGGTTCGGGTGAGTTTCGAGTAGGTTCCGGGATGCCTTAGGCTTAGAAAGTCAGATGTTGCAGGTTCAGGAAGTTGCATGTCTCTGAACTCTTTTGTGCGGTCCGCGAGAAATCGCGTGCGACCGCGGAGGGGCCACCGCGGCCGCGGTTACCTTTGTGCGGTCTGCGGTGGAGGCTGTGCGGCCGCAGTCGCCTTTGTGCAGTCCGCACAGGTTGCTGAACTGCAGGTCTTCAGGGAGGCCTGTGCGGCCGCAGTCCGCATAAGGGGTCTGAGAGGGGTATAAATAAACTGGAATTTCAGTTATTTTTCACTTTTCAAAACCCCAAAAACATAAGAGGCGATTTCTCAAACAACCTTTCTTCTCCAAAATGTTGGTAAGTGATTTCTAACTCATTTTCTTCACTCCTTAACATCTTTTAACATGATTTCAACTTCAAATCAAAGATTTTCATGGGGGAAATTGGGTGTTTTGGGTAGAACCTAGGTTTTTCTAAAATTAGGGATTTGGACCTCAATTTGAGGTATGATTTCAAAACAAATTATATATTTGGATTCGTGGGGAAATGGGTAATCGGGTTTTGGTTCGAACCTCGGGTTTCGACCACGTGGGCCCGGGGGGTGATTTTTGACTTTTGGGTAAACTTTAGAAAACTCATTTTCATGCATTGGGGTTGATTCATTTAGCACTTATTGATGTAATTAAGTAACTTGTGACTAGATTCGAGCGGATTGGTGGTAGAATCGAGGGGTAAAGCTATAATTGAGACTTGAGTGGTGTTCAAGGCATCAAGATAATGTTTGGTCTAACCTTAGCTTGAAGGATTAGGTGTTAATTCATACTTGCTACTTGCTTCTTGTTGAGTACGACGTATAGGCATGGTGACGAGTATCTATACGTTGGTGTCAAGCATGACCGTGGGTCTTAAATTGAAAGTTGTTGCGTTCTTGAATGACACTTTGTATGCTTTAATTAATGATCTTCTATGATTGAGCATTTCTATTAATTGAACTGAGTACCTGCTAAGTGAGACTAGTTATAGCTGATTCTCCCTTGCCGGGATGACTATTTCGATATCGTTGTTCCCTTGCGGGGAATTTTTATATTTTTTTTTTGTTCCCTTGCCGGGAAGTTATTATATCACTTATGTTCCCTTGCCAGGATTTCTTATGATTGTGTGATGAACTATAAATGGGAGCGGGTGGTACACCTACCACAAGATTATGAAATGGGAGCGGGTGGTACGTCTACCACAAGATTATGAAATGGGAGCGGGTGGTACGTCAACCACAAGATATGATGAAATGGGAGTGGGTGGTACGCCTACCACAAGATATTCTAAAATGGGAGCGGGTGGTACGCGTACCATAAGATATTCTAAAATGGGAGCGGGTGGTATGCCTACCACAAGATATTTTGAAATGGGAGTGGGTGGTACGCCGACCACAAGATATTATGAAATGGGAGCGGGTGGTACGCCTACAATAAGATATGATGAAATGGGAGCGGGTGTTACGCCTACCACAAGATATGAGAAATGGAATCGGGTTGCTCGCCTACAACAAGATGGAAACTGAAAGTGAAAGATGTGTTTACTTCTCTTTATTTGTGTTAGAAGTTATATTGTTATCTTCCTTGTTATTTCTTGTTATTTTTTTTGTCAGCTACCCCCAAAGCATGTTCCCCTTCCCAGCTTTAATTGCTTATTACTTGGTACTTTCCGCCATATGTTATATAACTGCACAGGTTTATCTGGAGTCTGGTCCTAGCCTTGTCACTACCTCGCTGGGGTTAGGCCAGGCACTTACCAGCACATGGGGTCGGTTGTGCTGATACTACACTCTGCACTATGTGCAGATCCCGGAGCAGCTTTGAGACAGTAGTTGGAGGGCTTTATTCAGTCCACTCGGAGACCCAAGGTAGACCTGTAGGCATCCGTAGGCCCTGGCGTCTCCCTCTATCTCTATTTCCTGTTTCATTTTCTTTGTTCGAAAATAGTGTATTGTATTTCTTCAGACCTTGTATGTAGAAACTCTTAGACAGTCTGTGACACTGTGACACCAGGTTTTGGGGTATTTGAGGTTTTAAAAGTTGTAATAGATGTAGCCTTCAGATATTTCATGGTTATCTTCTGCTTAATTATTTAAGTTCTGCTGTTTTTATGTTATTGCTCGTAATTGTAAAAAGGAAGTAATTTGGTAAGGAATTAGATAGTTAAGGGTTGGCTTGCCTAACTCTCATTAATAGGTGCCATCACGACTCCCGAGGGTGGGAAATTCGGGTCGTGATAAGTTGGTATCAGAGCTCTAGGTTACATGGGTCTCACAGTTCACAGACAAACTTAGTCGAGTCTGAAGGTTCGGTACGGAGACGTCTGTATTTATCCCCCAGAGGCTACAGAGTTAGGAAAACTTCACATTTGTTCTTTATTGTCATGCGATTCTATTTCCCAATACTGATTGAATTTCTACTCCGTTCTTTTGCAGATGGCGAGGACACATGCTTCCTCATCTAGCGCTCAGCAGCCCAAGCCCCCAGCAGCAGCTTCCACTAGGGGCAGAGGGCGAGTCCGAGGCCGTGCTAGAGGTCGAGATAGGGGCAGAGTTCAGCCCCGAGTAACAGCAGCAGTGGCGGAGCCTCAGGTTGATTTTGAGGAGGATGTTCCGGCCCCAGTAGTTCCGGTGGGCCCAGCTCAGGTCCTAAAGGGGTTTATTGCTACCCTAGTTCTTCAGGATGCTCTGGTCCGATTGGTGGGATTCATGGAGAGTGTCACCCGAGCAGGTTTACTTTCTGTAGCACCAGCCACTTCTCAGGCTGGAGGAGGGGCTCAGACTCCTACTACACGTACTCTGGAGCAAGTAGCTCCCCAGATTCAGACTCCAGCGATTTAGCCAGTTGGAGCACTTCAGCCGGGTGCCATAGCTCAGACCGGCGATGGAGTGGCTATGTCCGCCGATGCTTTGTGGAGGCTGGATAGGTTCACCAAGCTCTCACTACTAATTTCAGCGGTGCTTCTTCTAAGGATCCCCAGGATTTTCTATATAGCTGTCACGAGGTTCTTAGGAACATGGGCATTGTTGAGACCAATGGGGTCGATTTTGCTACATTCTGCTTGTTTGGATCCGCCAAGACTTCGTGTAGGGATTATTGCTTAGCTAGGCCAGCCGGGTCGCCATCTTTGACTTGGGAGCAGTTTACAGAATTGTTTTTGGAGAAGTTTCTCCCTGTTACTCAGAGAGAGGCCTATCGGAGGTAGTTTGAGCACCTCTAGTAGGGTTCCATGATGGTCACCCAGTATGAGACCAGGTTCATCAACTTAGCTCGCCATACTCTTGTCATACTTCTTATCGAGAGAGAGAGAGTGTGAGGAGGTTTATCGTCGGTCTTATTCAGCCGATTCGTCTTCAGATGGCCAAGGAGGCCAGGAGTGAGATCACTTTTCAGGAGGCGGCCAATGTGGCCCGCAGAGTTGAGATGGTTCTATCGTAGGGAGGTGGTCAGGGGTCGGATAAGAGGCCCCATCATTCAAGCAAATTCAGTGGTACCTTATCTGGAGGTAGAGATTCATATGGTAGAGGCCATCCTCCTAGGCCTTTTTAGTCAGCTCTTCAGGTTTTTCACGGTGCTTCAGGTGGTCGTGGTCCTTTGATTCAATATTCTGATCAGCAGTCCTTCAGTGCACCACTAGCACTTATCAGTGCACCGCCGCTTCAGAGTTTTCAGGGTCATCAACCCTAGCAGCCAAGGGCTTGTTTTACTTATGGCGACACAAGGCACATTTCTAGGTATTGCCCTTGAGCTTCGAGCAGTTCTCCGCATCAAGATTCCCGTGCTATGGTTCAGGCACCAGGTGTTCCACAGCCCGCCCAGGTAGCTAGAGGTGGATGTAGAGGTGCTAGAGGTGGAGGTAGAGGTCCTAGAGGTAGAGCTCAGGCCGCCATAGAGGAGGCCAGCCAGCTGCAGGCCGTGATAGAGAGGTAGTTCAGGGTGGTGGGGCCCAACCCCGATGTTATGCATTCCCAACCAGGCCCGAGGTTGAGGCTTCAGATGCAATTATTACAGGTACAGTTCTGGTTTGTGATAGAGATGCTTCAGTGTTATTTGATCCAGGGTCTACATACTCGTATGTGTCATCTTAATTTGCATCGTATCTGGTCATGCCTAGTCGTTGAGTATTCCTGTTTATGTGTCTACACCGATGGGTGTTTCTATTATGGTAGATCAAGTCCATCGCTCTTGTGTAGTTGTGATTGGGGGTCTTGAGACTCGTGTGGATTTGTTGCTTCTAGACATGGTCGACTTCGATGTTATATTGGGGATGGACTGGTTATCACCTTACCATGCTATCTTGGACTGTCATGCCAAGACTGTGACCTTAGCTTTACCGGGTATTCCTCGTTTAGAGTGGAGAGGAACTCCTGGTCATTCTACCCGTAGCGTTATTTCTTATATAAAGGCTCGGCGTATGGTCGAGAAGGGGTGCTTGGCCTATTTAGCTTATGTTTATAATTCTAGTGCGGAGGTTTCCTCTATTGATTCTGTGCCCGTTGTTCGTGCATTTCTTAAGGTATTCCCTTCAGACCTGCCGGGTATGCCGCCCGACAGGGATATTGACATTTGCATTAATTTGGCTCTGAGCACTCAGCCCATTTCCATTCCACCGTATCGCATGGCCCCGCCAGAGTTGAAAGAGTTGAAGGAGCAGTTGCAGGACTTGCTTGAGAAGGGTTTAATTAGACCCAGCGTTTCGCCTTGGGGTGCGCCAGTTTTGTTTGTTAAGAAAAACGATGGTTCGATGAGAATGTGCATTGATTACCGGTAGTTGAACAAGGTCACCATCAAGAATAAGTATCCACTACCGAGGATTGATGATGTGTTCGATCAGCTTCAGGGTGCCAAGGTATTTTCAAAAGTTGACTTGAGATCTGGCTACCATTAGTTGAGGATTAGGGCATTCGATGTCCCTAAGACAGATTTCCGCACTCGATACGGGCATTATGAGTTCTTGGTTATGTCATTCGGGTTGATAAATGCCCCAGCAGCTTTTATGGATTTGATGAACCGAGTGTTCAGGTCTTATTTGGGCTCATTCGTGATAGTCTTCATTGGTGATATCTTGATATATTCCCGCATCCGGCAGGAGCACGAGCAGCATCTCAAAGTGGTTCTTCAGACTCTGAATGATAGTCAGTTATATGCTAAGTTCTCGAAGTGTGAGTTCTGGTTGAGTTTAGTTGCATTCCTGGGTCATGTTGTATCAGCAAAGGGCATTCAGGTTGATTCGAAGAAGATTGAGGCAGTTAAGAACTGGCCTAGACTAGCATCAGCTTCAGAGATTCGGTGTTTCTTGGGATTGACAAGATACTACCGTCGGTTCGTGGAGGGGTTCTCATCTATTGCAGCCCCGATGACCAGGTTGACCCAGAAGGGTGCCCAGTTCAAATGGTCGGACGAGTGTGAGGTGAGCTTTCAGAAGCTCAAGACAGCTCTTACTACGGCACCTGTGTTAGTTTTGCCCATAGTTTCAGGGCCTTACACAGTTTATTGTGATGCTTCCCGTATTGGTATTGGTGCAGTATTGATGCAGGATGGCAAGGTCATTGCCTATGCTTTGAGGCAGTTGAAGATTCATGAGAAGAACTATCTGGTCCATGATTTAGAGTTGGCAGCCATTGTTCACGCATTGAAGATTTGGAGGCATTATCTGTATGGCGTGGCATGTGAGGTGTTCCCTGATTACAAGAGTCTTCAGTATTTGTTCAAGTAAAAGGTATTGAATTTAAGGTAGAGGAGATGGTTGGAGTTGTTGAAGGATTATGATATCACTATCTTGTATCACCTGGGAAAGGCAAATGTGGTGGCCGATGCTTTGAGTAGAAAGTCAGCCAGTATGGGCAGTCTTGCTTATATTTCGGTCGGTGAGAGGCCGCTTGCTTTGGATGTTCAGGCTTTGGCCAATAGGTTTGTGAGGTTGCATATTTCTGAGCCTAGTCGAGTATTAGCTTGCACGATCGCTCGATCTTTATTGTTGGAGCGTATCCGTGATCGGCAGTTTGATGATCCCCATTTGTGTGTCCTTAGTGACACAGTGCAGTGTGGAGGTGCCAAGCAGGTTACCTTAGGTGATGATGGAGTTTTGAGATTGCAGGGGAAAGTTTGTATGCCTAATATGGATGGGCTTCGAGAGTTGATTTTAGAGGAGTCCCATAGTTCCCGGTACTCAATTCATCCGGGTGCCACGGAGATGTATCAGGATTTGTGGCAGCATTATTGGTGGCGTAGAATAAAGAAGGATATCATTGCATATGTGGCTCGATGTTTTAATTGTCAGCAGGTTAAGTACGAACATCAAAGGCCCTGTGGACTATTTTAGAGGATTGAGCTTCCCGAGTGGAAGTGGGAGCGGATTACTATGGACTTCGTTGTTGGACTCCCGCAGACTCGGAAGAAGTTCATTGTTGATAGGATGACCAAGTCAGCGTATTTCATTCCTGTGGCAGTCTCCTATTCATCTGAGAGATTAGCTGAGATTTATATCCGGGGGATTGTTCGTCTTCATGGTGTGCTGGCATCTATCATTTCGGACCGAGGTACGCAGTTTACCTTGTGCTTCTGGAAAGCAGTTCAACGAGAATTGGGCACCCAAGTTGAGTTGAGTACAACATTTCATCCTTAGACGGACGGGTAGTCCGAGCGGACTATCCAGATATTGGAGGATATGCTCCGAGCTTGTGTTATTGACTTTGGAGGCTCGTGTGATCAGTTCTTGCCTTTAGCAGAGTTTGCCTACAACAACAACTACCAGTCGAGTATCCAGACGGCTCCTTATGAGGATTTGTATGGCAGGCGATGTCGATCTCCGGTTGGGTGGTTTGAGTCGGGAGAGGCTCGGTTGTTGGGTACGGATCTGGTTCAGGATGCCTTGGACAAGGTCAGGATCATTCAGGATAGGCTTCGTATAGCTCAATCTAGGCAGAAGAGTTATGCAGACCGCAAGGTTCGAGATGTGGCTTTTATGGTTGGTGAGCGGGTATTGCTCCGAGTGTCGCCTATGAAGAACGTGATGAGATTTGGGAAGAAGGGCAAGCATAGCCCTAGGTTCATTGGCCCGTTTGAGATTCTTGATCGAGTGGGAGAGGTGGCTTATAGACTTGCGTTGCCGCCGAGCTTATCAGCCATGCATCCAGTGTTTCATATGTCTATGCTTCGGAAGTATCACAGCGATCCATCCTACGTGTTAGATTTCAGCACTGTCCAGTTGGACAAAGACTTGTCTTATAAGGAGGAGTCGGTGGCTATTCTAGACCGGCAGGTTCGTCAGCTGAGATCGAAGAGTTTTCCTTCGGTTCGTGTTCTGTGGAGAGGTCAGCCTCCTGAGGCATCGATCTGGGAGTTCGAGTCCGATATGCATAGACGCTATCCTCATCTTTTGTCCGACTCAGGTACTTCCTTCTTCTGTCCGTTCAAGGACGAACGATTGTTTTAAGGGTAGAGAATGTGACGACCCAAAGGGTCATCACCTGTTTTTAATTAAATTTTGTGCCTCTGAGGCCCTAGAAATCTCATTTAGAGTATCCTCAATTTGCATGCACAGTTCGGGCGCGTATCCGGAAAGCTTAAATATGAAATTTTGTGAAAAATGTTAAGTCTTGACTTTAAAATGAGTTAATTTGACTTTGGTCAACCTTTTGGGTAAATGGACCCGGACCCGTGATTTGACGGTTTCGGAGGGTCCATAGGAAAATATGGAACTTGGGCGTATGCTCGAAATCAAAGTCTGAGGTCCCAAACCCGAGAAATGAATTTTTTTTAAGTGAAATTGTTTTCAGAATTTGTTTAAGGAAATTTGAAAGGAAAACTAATTAGAAGGTGATAGTATCGGGCTCGTATTTTGGTTCTGGCGCCCGGTACAGGTCTTATATGTGACTTGAGTCATTCCTGTGAAATTTGGTTAAAAACGGACGTCGTTTGACGTGATCCGGACCTTAATTGAGAAATTTGATGTTTAAAAGAGTTTTGAGAAATTTTATTGATCTCGAGGTTTAATTCGATGCTCGTGATGTTATTTTGGTAATTTGATTACACGAATATGTCCGTAGGATGTTTTTGAGGTTGTGGGTATACTTGGATTGGAGTTTCGAGGGCTCAGGTGAGTTTCGAGTAGGTTCCGGGATGCCTTAGGCTTAGAAAGTCAGATGTTGCAGGTTCAGGAAATTACAGCTCTCTGAACCCTTTAGTGCGGTCTGCGAGAAATTGCGTGCGACCGCGGAGGGGCCAGCACGACCACGGTCGCCTTTGTGTAGTCCGCGGTGGAGGTTGTGCGGCCGCAGTCGCCTTTGTGCGGTCCGCATAGGGTGCTGAACTGCAGGTCTTCAGGGAGGCCTGTGCGGAAGTGGTCCATTTGATGCGATCCGCACAGGGGGTCTGAGAGGGGTATAAATAAACGGGAATTTAAGTTATTTTTCACTTTTCAAACCCCAAAAACATAAGAGGCAATTTTTCAAACAACCTTTCTTCTCCAAAACGTTGGTAAGTGATTTCTAACTCATTTTCTTCACTCCTTAACATCTTTTAACATGATTTCAACTTCAAATCAAAGATTTTCATGGGGGAAATTGGGTGTTTTGGATAGAACCTATGTTTTTCTAAAATTGGGGATTTGGACCTCAATTTGAGGTCCAATTTCAAAACAAATTATATATTTGGATTCATAGGGGAATGGGTAATCGGGTTTTGGTCCGAACCTCGGGTTTCGACCACGTGAGCCCGGGGGTGATTTATGACTTTTGGGTAAAACTTTTGGGGTTGATTCATTTAGCACTTATTGATGTAATTAAGTAACTTGTGACTAGATTCAAGGGGATTGGTGGTGGAATCGAGGGGTAAAGCTATAATTGAGACTTGAGTGGTGTTCAAGGCATCGAGGTAAGTGTTTGGTCTAACCCTAGCTTGAGAGATTAGGAGTTGAGTCATGCTTTCTACTTGATTCTTGTTGAGTACGACATAGAGGCATGGTGGCGAGTATCTATACGTTGGTGTCAAGCATGACCGTGGGTCTTAAATTGAAAGTTGTTGCATTCTTGGATGACACTTTGTATGCTTTAATTAATGATCTTCTATGATTGAGCATTTGTATTAATTGAACTGAGTACCAGCTAAGTGAGATTGGTTATAGCTGATTCTCCCTTGCCAGGATGACTATTTCGATATTGTTGTTCCCTTGCCGGGAAATTTTTATATTATTTTTTTTGTTCCCTTGTAGGGAAGTTATTATATCACTTATGTTCCATTGCCGGGATTTCTTGTGAATGTGTGATGAACTGTAAAAGGGAGCGGGTGGTACGCCTACCACAAGATTTTGAAATGGGAGCGGGTGGTACGCCTACCACAAGATTATGAAATGTGAGGGGGTGGTACGCCTACCACAATATATGATGAAATGGAAGTGGGTGGTACGCCTACCACAAGATATGATTAAATGGGAGCGGGTGGTACGCCTACCACAAGATATGATGAAATGGGAGCGGGTGGTATGCCTACCACAATATATTCTAAAATGGGAGCGGGTGGCACGCCTACCACAAGATATTCTGAAATGGGAGCGGGTGGTACGCTACCACAAGATATGATGAAATGGGAGCGGGTGGTATGCCTACCACAAGATATTATGAAATGGGAGCGGGTGTTACGCCTACCACAATATATGAGAAATGGAATCGGGTTGCACGCCTACAACAAGATGGAAACTGAAAGTGAAAACTCTCTTTACTTCTCTTTATCTGTGTTAGAAGTTATATTGTTAGCTTCCTTGTTATTTCTTGTTATTTTGTTTTGTCATCTACCCCCGAAGCATGTTTCCCTTCCCCAGCTTTAATTGCTTATTACTTGTTACTTTCCGCCATATGTTATATAACTGCACAGGTTTATCTGGAGTCTGGTCCTAGCCTCGTCACTACCTCGCCGAGGTTAGGCCAGGCACTTACCAACATATGGGGTCGGTTGTGCTGATACTACACTCTGCACTGTGTGCAGATCCCGGAGCAGCTTTCGGACAGTAGTTGGAGGGCTTCCTTCAGTCCACTCGGAGACCCAAGGTAGACCTGTAGGCGTCTGTGGGCCTTGGCATCTCCCTCTATCTCTATTTTCTGTTTCATTTCCTTTGTTCAGAAACAGTGTATTGCATTTCTTTAGACCTTATATGTAGAAAATCTTAGACAGTCTGTGACACTATGACTCTATGACACCAGGTTTTGGGGTATTTGAGGTTTTAAAAGTTGTAATAGACGTAGCCTTCAGATATTTCATGGTTATCTTCTGCTTAATTATTTAAGTTCTGCTGTTTTTATGTTATTGCTCGTAATTGTAAAAAGGATGTAATTTGGCAAGGAATTAGATAGTTAAGGGTTGGCTTGCCTAGCTCTCATTAATACCATCATGACTCCCGAGGGTGGGAAATCCGGGTCGTGACAGTAGAGTTGGCTGTCTACCGTCTGAAAGGGATGGCCTACTCGTGGTTTGAGTTGTGGGAAGATTCCCGAGAGGAGGGGCGCCCTCCAGCGTGGTGGAGCGAGTTTGCTGATGCCTTTATTGATCATTTCCTGCCTGCTGAGACAAGGTCAACCCGTGCAGTGGAGTTTGAAAATTTGAAATAAGGTAGCAGGAGTGTGTGGGAGTACCACATGGAGTTTGCTCGCTTGTCCAAATATGCCATTCATATGTTTCCCACAATGGAGGCTAGAGTGCGCCGGTTTGTTCAGGGTCTTAATTCTTTGACCATTAATGAGGCTTCTACGACTGCATTGAATTCTGACATGAATTATAGGAAGATGGTAGAATTTGCTCAAGCCGCAGAGAACCGTGAATTGAAGAACAGAATGGAGAGAGAGGGTAACAACAAGGACCGGTCTACGGGCAACATGGGAGAGTCACTAGGTGGGGGAAGATCAGCTTTCAGGGGAGGATCGTTGGGGCCTTCCCAGTCTATTGCACAGTCTTCAGCCAGTGCACGCCATCACGGCCCAGCCAGTAGTAGTGGAGTCATTTCAGGCCCGGTTAGGGAAATAGGGGATCCCATCAGCGGGGTCGGTCAGGAGAGAGGTTCCAGCAACAACACAGGTCCCCGTGCCCCAGGTGTGGGAAGATGCACTCTGGGATTTGCTATATGGAGTTGCCCGTATGCTGTGGATGTGGGATGAGGGGTCATATTCAGAGGTATTGTCATGTATCCTACCAGGGAGGAGGTAGGGGTACAGCTCAGTCATCCAGTCCAGCAGCTGCTACATCTTCAGCCCCTCTCCAGCTCGAGGTACCCTAGCATCCGCAGGGCGAGGTGCAGCTAGGGGTGGTGTGCAGAATTCAGGAGGACCCAGCCGGTTCTATGCTATGAGTGGTCGTCAGACTACAGAGGTTTCTCCAGATGTTGTCATAGGTATTCTGACTATCCAAGTGATATGTATGCACTTATTGATCCCGGTTCCACCTTGTCCTATGTTACCCCTTTTGTTGCTATGGAATTCGGGACAAAGCCGGATCAACTTCATGAGCCCTTTTTGGTGTCTACTCTGGTTGGTGAGTCAATTTTGGCTGCTCGAGTTTATAGAAGTTGTATTGTCACGGTGCGTGGTAGGAATACCATGGTCGATCTTATTGAATTTGGAATGGTTGATTTTGACGTAATAATGGGGATGGATTGGCTTTATTCATGTTTTGCCAAGCTTGATTGTCGGACTAGAACCGTGAGGCTTGAATTTCCTAATGAGCCCATTATTGAATGGGAGAGAGATAATGTAGTGCCTAGAGGTCGGTTTATTTCCTACCTTAAGGCCGCAAAGATGATCAGGAAGGGGTGTATTTATCATCTAGTTTGGGTTACAGATACCAAGGCCGAGGCGCTTAGCCTTGAGTCTGTACTAGTAGTGAATGAATTCCCGGATGTCTTTCCAGATGAGCTCCTTGGAATCCTACCAGATAGGGAGATTAATTTCGGGAGCGATGTGATTCCATGCACGCAGCCTATATTAATTCCACCTTACAGAATGACACCGATAGAATTGAAAGAGCTAAAGGAACAATTGAAGGATTTGCTAGAAAAGGGCTTCATCCAACTGAGTGTGTCACTATGGGGCGCACCAGTTTTGTTTGTAAGGAAGAAAGATGGGTCGTTGAGGATGTGTATTGACTACTGGCAACTTAACAAAGTCACAATCAAGAATAAATACCCTTTACCTAGAATAGATGACTTGTTTGATCAATTGCAAGGTGCTATGTGTTTTTCCAAGATTGACTTGTGGTCCGGGTATCATCAATTGAAGATAAGGGAGCAGGATATTCCAAAAATAGCTTTCAGGAGTCGGTATGGGCACTTCGAATTCCTTGTAATGTCTTTTGGGATAACAAATGCCCCGGCAGTATTCATGGATCTTATGAATCGAGTCTTTAAGCCTTTTCTAGACTCCTTTGTGATAGTGTTCATTGACGACATTCTTGTGTATTCCCAAAGTCGAGAGGATCATGCTAACCATCTCAGGGTAGTTCTGCAGACTCTTCAGCATCACCAATTGTATGCGAAATTTTCGAAATGTGAATTTTGGCTTGAATCTGTCGCGTTCTTAGGTCATGTTGTCTCCAGGGAAGGAATTATGGTTGATCCTCAAAATATTGCAGTAGTAAAGAATTGGCCTAGAACTACTACCCCAACGGAGATTCACAGTTTCTTGGGTTTGGTTGGGTACTACAGGAGGTTTGTGGAGGGGTTTTCTACTCTTGCCTCTCCATTGACTAAATTGACACAGAAAGTAGATAAATTCCAATGGTCCAATGCTTGTGAGAGGATTTTCCAAGAATTGAAATCAAGGTTGACAACAACACCGGTATTAGCCCTGCCAGAGGGTACAGAGGGATCTGTGGCGTATTGTGATGCTTGGAGAATCAGGCTCGGGTGTGTGTTGATGCAACACGACAAGGTTATAGCATATGCTTCTAGGCAACTCAAGAATCATGAAAAGAACTATCCAACCCATGACTTAGAGCTAGCAGCAGTAGTGTTTGCGCTAAAGATTTGGCGACATTATTTGTATGGGGTCCATGTGGATGTGTTTATGGATCATAAGAGCCTTCAATATATTTTCAAGCAAAAGGAGTTGAATCTGAGGCAAAGAAGATGGCTAGAGTTACTCAAGGACTATGACATTGGTATTCTCTATCACCCGGAAAAGGCTAATGTTGTGGCAGATGCACTTAGTCGGAAATCTATGGGACGTTTGGCTCACTTGGAGGCCTATCAGAGGCCGTTGGCCAGGGAGGTTCACTAGTTGGCTAGTTTGGGAGTTCTCCATGCGGACCCTAATGAAGGAGGGGTAATTGTGCAGAATAGGGCTGAATCATCACTTGTGGTAGAAGTGAAAGAGAAGAAATTCAATGATCCATTGTTAGCACAACTGAAGGAGGGGATTCATAAACACAAAACCATAGCTTTTTCCTTTGGCATGAATGATGGTACCCTACGGTACCAAGACCGCTTATGTGTTCCTGATATCGACGGTCTTCAGGAAAGGATCATGGTAGAAGATCACACTTCTAGGTACTCCGTGTACCCAGGTTCTACGAAAATGTATCATAATCTCAAGGAAATTTATTGGTGGAAGAACATGAAGAGGGATGTGGCGGAATTTGTGGCAAAATGTCCGAATTGTCAACAAGTGAAAGTCGAACATCAAAGGCCCGGTGGATTGGCTCAAAGCATAGAAATTCCAATGTGGAAATGGGTAATGATCAACATGGATTTTGTGGTAGGGTTGCTGTGCACTCCACGCAAGATCGACTCAATTTGAGTGAGCGTGGTCGACTCACGAAATCAGCGCAGTTCTTGCCAGTTAAAACTACCGACACAGCGGAACAATATGCTCAGCTGTATATCAAAGAAATAGTCAGGTTGCATGGAACACCCATCTCAATCATCTCAGATCGAGGGTCTCAGTTCACAGCCAACTTTTGGAAGAAGTTTCAGCAAGGTTTGGGTACGTAGGTAATCTTAGCACGACTTTTCACCCTCAAACCGATGGGCAAGCAGAGCGGACTATTCAGACGCTTGAGGACATGTTACGTGCTTGTACTCTTGATTTCAAGGGTAGCTGGGATGACCATCTGCCACTCATAGAGTTTGCTTACAACAACAACTTCCATGCTAGTATCCAGATGGCACCATTCGAGGCATTGTATGGTAGGAGATGTAGGTCTCCTATTGGGTGGTTCGAGGTTGGAGAAGCGGAATTGATAGGACCTGACCTCGTGCATCAAGCCATGGAAAAAGTCAAGATTATCAAGGAGAAGTTGAAAACTGCTCAGAGTCGCCAAAGGTCTTACTCGGATGTTCGTCGCAGAGATTTAGAGTTCAAAGAAGATGATTGGGTATTTTTGAAGGTTTCCATATGAAAGGTATCATGCAGTTTGGAAAGAAGGGAAAATTGAGTCTGAGGTATGTCGGACCATATAGAATCATTCAGAGGATTGGTCAGGTGGCATACAAGCTCGAGCTGCCACCCGAAATGTCATTAGTACACCCGGTCTTTCATGTGTCCATATTGAGAGAGGTAGTGGGAGATCCGTCTACAATTGTACCAGTTGAGACTATTGAGGTTAATGAAGAGTTGTCGTATGAAGAAGTTCCAGTTCCCATTCTTGATAGGCAAGTTCGGAAATTGAGAAATAAGGAAATTGCATCCGTGAAAGTGTTGTGGCGGAACCAACAAGTTGAGGAAGCCACTTGGGAAGCCGAGGATGAGATGAAAAGAAGTATCCACATTTGTTTGAATAGGCATGTAATAGTTTTTACGCATTTAGCTCCTATGAACTCTTATCTTTTGGTTTGATCTATGTAAAACTGTCCTATTTCGGTTATATGTTGCATGTGCAGCCATGGTTAGTATGGTACGAGTTATGTATGTCTAATGTCTATGGAACGTGTACCTATTGTTAGGATATGTTTCTGGGGCTCTCTGATAGGTGGATAGGCCTAAATACAAAGGAAACTCTGGCAAATTTTTTGGAAATTAAGGGAGTTAGCCAAATTTGTGGACTATTAATATGTTTTAGGTTGTAAAGAGCAGAAGATTGCACAAAGACTGTTAATAAGTGAACCTTGATCCTCATTCGAGGACGAATGATCTTAAGTGGGGGAGGATGTAAGGCCCCGTGAATTTTCTACTCAAAAATCCGGATCTCGTGGTGCCAAGTTAGGAGCATGTGTTAGAGATTCATAGAAATTATTCCTTTTGGATTGATCTATGCATCAAAAAGTTAAGAAATTATGTTTTCCAAAAAAGCGCGATTCTGCGGTCAAGAATGCGATCGTATTTGATGTATGTGAACCGCATAGTCACCGCAAAGTGAGTCAGTGTGTTAGTCAAATTGAGGTAAAAATGTGGTCAATTATGTGGTCGCATAACCGATATGTGAACCGCTTAGTCGTCGCATAATTCCCTTGGGATTTTGTAAGGGGTAGTTCAGTAGTGCATTATGCGACCGTAGAACGGGTATGCGGACCGCATTTCTGCAGCATACCCAAGCAGTGTGTTCAGGTTTTGGGGAGCATTTTCGCGGTCCATTATGCGGACTACATGTCAACTTTGCGATCGCTAATGCGATCGTAGATCTGACTTGGGGCTCTAGTTTTCTAAATTTTAAACCTGAACCCTTGTCATTATATCTGGTGCAATAGCTCATTTTGAGCCTATTTCCTGATACTTCTAGAGAGAGAGGGGGGGTCTAAGAGAGGGAAAGTTCTTCCCATCAAAATTACTCCATGAATCCTTGCTAAATCATTGAAGATAATCAAGTGAGGCACCTAAATCTTCACACCAAGAGGTAAGAAACTTGACCCCTAATCTCTAGTTTCAAATTCACACTAGAAAGAGTACTTAGCTTGGGGGTTCATGGGTATAAGAATGAATTTCTTGCATGCATATCAAACCATAGAGTATTGGAAGGTAGTGAACTAAAGAAGGCAATTGGGACTATAAAATGATAGAAATTCTTCTCAAAAAGGACCTAGGATCACAATTCACCTTTAATGTTGATAATATACTTAAACAAGTTAGAATCTCAACCTTGCCGCTAATTCCCGATTCACTGTGTAAATTTTTTACACAATAGATCGAAGTGCTAAGAGTTCCAGAATTTTGTAAGGATTAAGGAAAGCTATATTGAGGTATGTATTGCTAAAACTCCCTTTTATTAGAAATTGAGCTTCGTTGGCATTTACGCAAAGTGTGGTAAGACTAGAATTGGTTGATGTATTGACTGTTATTTCACATTAATTGATTTGCAATTATATGCATATATATATGAAGGATGTCCCTAAATGTGAGTAATATACTATTCTTGATATTTAGAAAAGTATGAATAATACGAATCATGTGTTGAAATGCTTAGCTATAAGCCAAGATTAAAACTGAGATTATCATGCTAACTATGTGAAAACTTACATGTGCTTGCAACTTGAATTGCTTGTGTGTGCCTATGACCATAAAATTTCAAGATGGATATTGAAAGTGGAATGTTGTGATAATTGTGGCCCTAAGTGCCAACGAGTCGATATGATCTATGTGAAACAAAAATTCAAATGAGATGATTAATGAGAAAGGAACAATGCCTAGGTAAGGCGGCCTAGCCGATCGTGTCGTGATCGGACACCATGCCGCACACATGGTGGTAATGTGCTAACATTGAATTCCGGAAAAGGGAAATGAAATGGTGATTAAGATATATGCCTTAAATGAGGCAACCTAGCCGATCGGGTCATGATTAGACTCCTCTCAATGTAGCGGTGGTATTGAGGACAGTGATGAACGTGTGAAAGAAATGCCCCAAACTAAAGTTATGGAACTTATGTGAAAGATTATATGGTTTGTCTGTTTGATTATGTGGTCTCCGATTAAAACCTTTGATTGACTCTTGTGATTTATTTGTTCTTGCTTGATAGTTCTTTCTAGTAAAAAGGTGGTTAGTTATACATACTAGTACTATTCCATGGTACTAATGTCCCTTTTGACGGGGGCGCTACATTTTTTAGTGAATGTAGGTGGCTCCATAGCGGATAGTGTCGATCGGGTGTAGCGGAGCATCTTTCTTCTCAAAGTCTTGGTGAGCCCCTTCTCCTTCAAGGGGTTATATTGTATATCTTTTGTTGTTGTGCACTTCCACTTTTGAGGTATAGCCAGGGCCTTATCACCGGCATTGTCATACTTATCTTTTGTATCCTTAGAGGCTCCGTAGACACAGGTGTGGGTCATGTACGGGAATTTGAGGAGTCTATGAACTATGTTACAATTCTAAACTCGTGTTGTCTATAAATTGTAACTCTATGGGAATCTTGGAAGCTAACCTTAATTATGATTCGATGTTGTAATATAAAATGAACTAAAAGTGTTGAGCGTACTATTTCTCCTTGTCTAAATAAATGAAAGTATAGTTTCCTTGTTCATATCGAGTTGGGTAGGAGGTGCTTGATAAGGCTTGCTTAGTTGGTTCACACGATTGAGCACCGACCTCGCCTCCCGAGGTTGGGGCGTGACACCAATCCCTCAATAGTCACTACATATGACCGATTCACACGGTCCACAATAATAGTATCGCCTACCGGCATAGATACATGAACAAGTGAAACTAAGGAATCACGGGGCATATCAAAATAACGAGCAAAATATGACGTTACATATGAGTAAATGAAACCAGGGTCAAATAATATAGAAGCATCCCTTTGGCATACCAAGACAATCGATGTGATCACAGTGCCTAAAGAAACAGCCTTTATCTTGACAGGAATAACATAGAATCGAGCCTGACCGCCACTTGATCGGCCTTCCCTTCTAGGGAAACCTCTAGCTTCCTGATCCCTAACCTGAGCTAGCTGAGCGGGTGGTGAAGTAATTGGTGCAGAAGTTGCAGCCTGACTCCTATGTTGAACTGGACCTCCAAAAGATGGGGACAATACCTCCTCACATGTCCAAGCTCCCCACACTCGTAGCACCTCTGATCCGTCAATGGTATTGGGGACTGACCCCAAGAACCAGAATAATTGCTAGAAGAACCCGGCACAAATGAACCCTAAACTGATGGAGCATGAGATGAACTCTGAACTGGTAGGGCACTGAGAGATGACTGACCCGGATGACCACTATATAAACCATGGCTAGCTGATGCACCACGATGAACCGGACAAGCCATCCGAGTAGGCCTATAAGGGCAACCCCTGTTGTAGTGGGGATGACCCCAGAGGAAACACGTTGAAACCCCCAGAACCACGAGGCCTCTTGGACTCCGTCTCCTCACGCTCCTGACTACGAACCACCTCTAGACGCCTAACAATATCAACAACCTCGCCGAACATAGCGCCTGATACATTCTCTCGAGTCATAACAAAGTGCAGTCTAACGTTGAGGCCATCAATGAACCTCTTAATCCTCTCCCTCTCTAAAAGAACCAACCAGACCAAGTGACGAGCCAACTCTAAAAATCTTATCTCGTATTGGGTCACAGACATACCCTCCTAGCGTAGCTGCTCAAACTACCTACGCAACTCCTCATTGGTGGTCAGTGGCACAAACATCTCCAAGAAGAGAACAGAGAACTCGTGCCATAAAAGTGGTGGAACACCGACTGGACTACTTCATTCATAGGTCTCCCACCATCTGAAGGCAGCCCCTGATAACTGAAAAGTAGTGAATAAAACCCCACTAGACTCCAGAATACCCGTGGTGTGGAGAACCTGTTGGCACCTATCCAAGATGTCCTGATTATCCTTTGACTCAGCCTTACTAAATGATGGAGGCTTGACCCTTCCGAACCTCTCTAGCCTCTTTTGCTCCTCATCACTCATAACAGGACCCACTTAGGCCTGAGAAACTGTAACTAGCTAGGCTGGTAGTACCCCAGGTGTCTGAAGTCCTTGCACCACCTGTATTGGCATACGGGAGGTGGGAGTCTGAGCACCTCTCCGGCCTGAGAAGTGGCTGATGTGGCCTGAACTGAAATCGCCTGAGCAAGGCTAGTGCAAACAATCAATATATGGGCCAAAGCCTCCTGAAGGCCTCGAATCAAAATGGGCAGAATTGGTGCCTGAGCTGGTCCCACCGACTCAACAACATCTAGAATCTGCTCCTGAGCTAGAGCAACTGGTGGGTCTACAGGTGATGCTCTAGCTACTGTACGAGCTGCACCTCAGTCTCAACCACAACCTCGTCCTCTCGTGGCCCTAACTGGTGGTATTGGTGTCCATCCGCCCAATTCGGTAGCACGTGTCCTCACAATCTATGAGAGAATAGAATAACAGAATTTTAATTCCCGGAATTAATAAATTCGTACGACAAGAATACAAGAATGTGAAGTTTTCCTAAGGGTTCGACATCCTCTCGAAGATAAGTACAAACATCTCCGTAACAATCCGTAAGACTCTACTAAACCTGCTTATGACTCATGAGACCTATGTAACCTAGGCTCTTGTGCCAACTTGTCTTGATCCAAAATCACATGTGCAATGATAGCACCTATAGCAATACTAGGCAAGCCGACAGCTCACAAATACATGCATCTTTAATTCATATCATATTGAAACAGGTTTAAGTAAATAAAATCTCATAATAACTAGATGAAAACACCATAACTCAATACAGAATTTTCTTAAATTCGGATGTCACCGAGTATATGAGCATCTATACAATAACATGGTCTAACAACTGAAACACTTTCTAGGAAGGTAGAACAATACAAGTAAAACTAAAAGTTAAAGGAGGAGATTTAAGGTCTGCGAACATCAAAGCAGCTACCTCGAAAAATCTCTAAACTGATAAAGCTCCAAAATCAGCAACCATCGTGCTCGGAAATACCTGGATTTGCGCACAAAGTGCAAAGTGCAGTATGAGTACAACCAAATTAGTAAGTAACAAGACTAACCTTTGGGTTGAAAGCAGTGATGAGCTCAACCAATACAGTCCAAATACAGAGTTTAATAGTACGGAAATGATAGGAAATATGACAATAATATCTCATAGAAACTCATAATCTATTGGTACACGATACAGTAATGTAGACATGTTTCTAGGTTTAATAGTTAAGCTCAACACATATAAAATATGCCAAGTATGATTGATGTGAGGAATATTACATATCTATATCCACATGTCAATGTGCATATCACAAGTGATGCAACGCAATGAAAACCTCACACTCACACTCTCAGTGTACTCGATCTGACTATATCAATTCTTGCTCACCACTATACAGTACCTGCTGGTATGTCAGACTTCGGAAGGGCGGATCCTGCCTAAGTGCTAATAACAAGCCAAACTATCCTGCTATGGCGTACAGTCCGATCCCATAATGAAAATGCCTAAAAGTCTGTTGTGACGTGCATCTTGATCCACATATAAGCCATAAGGTCTGCTGCATCGTGTAGTCCGATCCACAAACCTTACTCACAACACAACTCTCAGGCCCCAACTCGGTTATCAATCTCTCCAGCCTAAACAATGATAGATAACACAACAATAAATAGTAATAGAGACTAAGATATGATGCAAATGATGGATGTCACTGAGTACAAAATTGCCATCTAAGCAAATACTTCAAGAACAGAAATGACCACACTGGGTCTCAACATGATAACCATATAGCCTAACATGATTTCTAACATGAATCTACAGCTCAATTACTCTTAACACATAGAGAGCACATGAATAGCTACAAGGGTTGATGACTACACACTACCGCAGAATCGAACGGATCAAAATTTCTATGGTCACTTCCCCACGCCCATCACCTAGCATGTGCGTCACCTCAACACCAACCACATAACATGTAATTCAGGTATTTGTACCCTCAGAACCAAATTTAGAACTGTTACTTACCTCAAGCCGAGCAAATCACTACTCCAATAAGCCCTTGCCTCGCGAATCGGCCTCTGAACGCCTCGAATCTAGCCACAAACAACTCGTTACAATCAACTCAAGCTATAGGAATTAATTCTATATGAAAATGCTAAGTTCTTAATCAAAAGTCAAAAGGTCAACCCCGAGCCCACGTCTCAGAATACAGCAAAGTTCAAATTCGAACATCTCTTCAACCACGAGTCCAACCATACCAAATTTACCAAATTATGACACCAAATCGTCACTCAAATCCCCAAGTCTTTCTCTCCAATCCCTAGGCCAGAACTCCCAAAATTCCACCTTAAAAACACATAAACTAGGTAGGAAATTCAATGGGTAATCAATATTATTGAATAAAATTGATCAAAAGTGTCTTACGTCAAGAAATCTCGTGAAATCCCTTTCAAAAATCATCTTAATATGAGCCCCCAAAGTCCAAAAATGAATAAATTCTCCGAACCCTTCAGTCTTATACACTGCTCAGGCATTCTAGACTTGCGAAGCTTAAGCTCACACCTGCGATCCCGCTTTGCGGATAAAACCACGCTTCTTTAAAGCCCACTAAAAAGCCGACCTCGTGCACCTGCGGTGCCAGCTTCATACATGTGGGACCACATCTTTGAACCACCCCTCGCTTCTACGACTCCAAAGCTTCCTGCCTAATTCTGGATCTATAGTCGATCGTGGGTTGATGTGCATCCGCATCTGCGAAAATCCTTCCGCAACTGCGACCCTCAGTAGCTTTATTCCTCTCTGCGGCTACGCAAACTTATCCACTTCTGTGGCTCTTCACCTGCGGCCAATCCCTTCGCAGGTGCGATGACACCAGACCTAAAGCACCACAGCATAACACTTAAGCCAAATTCGATCCATGAACCATCTGAAATGCACCCCGAGGCCCTAGAGACCTTAACCAAACATAACAAAAAGTCCCAAAACACAATACGAACTTAGTCGAGGCCTCAAATCATATCAAACAACATCAAAAACATAAATTGCACCCCATTTCAAGACTAATGAAAACTAGTGAATTCCAACTTCTACAATCGATGCCGAAACCTACCAAATCAATTTCGATTGACCTCAAATTTTGCACACAAGTCATAAATGACAAAACATATCTATTCCAATTTTCAGAACCAAAATCCAAGCCTGGTAACCACAAAGTTAACTCTCGATCAAACTCCTCAGCTCTCCAAACTTCCATTTTTTCAACTTTCTCCAATTCAAGACAAAGTCATCTACAGACTTCCAAATCAATATCGGGACACACTCCTAAGTTAAAAATCACCTCACAAAGGTATCGCAACTGTCAAAACTTTATTCCAGAGTTGTTTACATATAACGCATCATCCGGTCAACTCTTTCAACTTAGGCCTCCAACCTTGGGACTATGCGTCCCAATTCATTTTGAAACATCCGCGAAACCAAACCAACCACCCCATCAAGTTGCATAAAAACATTTGAGTAGAGAATAAATAGTAAATGGGGGAACGGGTCTACAACACTCAAAATGACCTGTTGGATCATTACACTTATGAACTTTCAACTTCTATATCTCGCGTCGAATCATATCAAATCAACCCGGAATGACATCAAATATTTCATGCAAGTCCCAAATGACATCACGGAGCTATACCAACTCCCAGAATAGAAACTTAAACTCGATGTTGACAAAGTCAACTCCCGATCAAACCTCTCAACCTTCCAAACCTTCATTTTTCATCTTTCGCCAAAATGAATCAAATCAACCTACGAACCTCCAAATCCAAATGCGGGCATGTTCCAAAATCCAAAATCACTATATGAACCAATTGGAATCATCAAAATATCATTCCGGAGTCGTCTCAATAAAAGTAAAACTCCGGTCAACTCTTTTCACTTAAGCTTCTAAAACAAGAATTGTTCTTCCCAATCAATTCCGAATCATCCAAAAACTGAACTCGACCACACACGTAAGCCGTAATACAAAATAGGAAGCTAATCGAGACCATAAGCCACATAATCGGACGCAAATTCTCAAAATGATCGGTCAGTTCGTTACAAATAAGTCTTTCACCATGCAGAATTTCAATAATTAATTACCAAGTACACATATTGTTTTGGGGGTTGAACAATCACTCTTTCTTTCTTTTATCTATTAAACCATTTTGTTGTAGCATTACAAAAAAAATACAAAATACATGAAAATTTTCCTAGGTATTATACAAAATATTGGTAATTAGTGTCCTGCAGATTTTTCGATCAAAATAAAAAATCTAATGGATAATTTTCCTAGCTAATTATTACTTATAAATTTTAAAATGTTTTAACCTTCATATAATCATATGATTATTAAGTAATATCATTTTATAAATTCACTTTAGATAAAAGAAGAAAATTAATTTCAAGTAAATTTGTAATGCCCCGACCTGTTATTTTGAGAATTAGCATTCCGTTCGATGGCTTAAGGTCTTGAGTAGCTTTGTATTGTATATTATGACTTGTGTGTGTGGCCGAATTCGATTTTTGGATGATTCAAGGTTGATTTGGAAGAATGATTCTTGTTTTAAAAGCTTAACTAACAAGAGTTGACCAGAGTTTGACTTTTTTATAGATGACTCCGGAATGGGTTTTAATGATCCCAATAGCATTATTTGGTGATTTTGGACTTAGGCGTATTCCGGATTTTGATTCAGAGGTTCGTATGTTGATTTATTTCATTTTGGCGAAAGTTAGAAAGTTGAAGATTTGACCGGGAGTTGACTTTGTTGATATCGAGTTTGGATTATAATTTCGGGAGTTGGAATAGCGCAGTTGTGTATTTTGGGACTTGCATGCAAAATTTGACGTCATTTCGGATTGATTTGATATGATTCGGCGCGAGTTGTAGAAGTTGAAACTTCATAGTTCATTGCATGCGAAATTGAGGTGTGATTCATGGTTTAGATGTTATGTTTCGAGATTTGAGGCCTCGAGTAGGTTCATGTTATGTTTTGGGACTTGTTGGTATGATTTGACGGGGTCCTGAAGGGCTTGGGTGTGTTTTGGATTATTGGTTGAGAGTCTAGTTAAGTTAAAAAATTTGGAGTTTTATCATGGTCAATATCGGGTCAACACGACCTCTTTCAAGTGTTTGTAGTGTGCGATCAGGTCTGTAGCTTGTTTTATGATTGAAATGCATATATAGTTCTTGCACGGGAGGTTCTGGATGAGTTTCAGGGTGGTTTTTGATCATTTCGGAGAAGTCTGGTACTTCGTAATTGCAAACTTTTTGTTGCAATTGCGAACTACTGCATTTGTGAAATTTTGGTCGCAATTGCAAACTTTTGGTCTCAAGTACGAACATCCGCAATAACAAACTTTTGGTCGCAAATGCGACATTTGCAGCGGGTTAAGAGTTGGAATTTCGTGATTTTAGCTCATTCTTTCATATTTTGAACCCTAGACTCGGTAGGAGGCGATTTAGAGAGGGGATTTACATCTATAGTCATTAGGTAAGTGATTTTGATGATTTTCCAACTATTTTACATAATTATGTATGAGATTTAACATCAAAATTATGAGAATCAAAGGGGAATTTTGAGAAACTTTGTGTATGTTTTAAAAAATAAAAATTTAGGATTAAAGAGTTGAATTGGACTCGGATTTTGAAACAAAACACATATATAGACTCGTGGGGTTATGGGTATTCAGAATCTACCCTTGGACCGGGGTTTTTACCGAGCGGGCCTGGGTTGACTTTTGAGAAATTATGTAAAGATCATAGATTTATTTATTGAAATTGATTTCTTTTGCATTATTTGATATTATTAAGTCGATTTTGTGTAGATTTGAGCTGGGCGGAGGTGAATTGTAAAGGAAAAGCTATTTTAGAGTATTGATTGAGGGCTTTTGAGGTAAGTATCTTGCCTAATATTGTGTGGAAAAACTACCCCATAGAAATTGGGTTGTTTGCACTATTTAAACTACGTCAGAGACGTGTACATGAGGTAACGAGTGTGTACACGACTTATATGTAGAAATTTGATCATTTTAGACTCTTAAGTTTCTTATGCACTTTAAAATGAAGTTGCCTTATCATGTTATATCCTCCATTTCTAAATTTACCCTTACATGCCTTATTTGAAGTTGATTGGTTCATGTTCTACCCTTTGTTGCAAAATATATTCTTATATGCTCTAATTGGAGTTGTTGCCTCTTTTATTACATGTTATCTCTTCCATTATGATTTATCCTTACTTGAAATCGTTGTTACACATTATCTCATATTGTTGAATTATTCTTATTTGAAACTATTGTTACATGTTATCTCTCCTATTGTTGAATTATTCTTGATTGAAGCCATTATTACTTGTTATGTCTTTCATTGTGAGCTCATTCTTCCGTTTCATTGTGCTTTTGTAATTCTTTTATTGATTTACTTGTCGAACTCCTTGGTTATTGTTGTTGTTTATGTACTCAGTGTTGTTAAGCCGAGGGCTATGTGTGGTTGTGGTATTGAAATTATTGTAAGGAAATATGGTGGCATATGAGCACATGTGGTGCGAGTTATTATATTGTCTTATGTATTTTGCACACGTGGTATTGTTTAGAGGATTGTCGGGGTGTTCGCACGTGAGTTGTCCGTGCTATTATTATTATTGATATTTGCACATGCGGCATGACAAGGCGGGCTATATATGTGGGTTTGCACATGTGGCAAGACAAGATGGGAATATTATTATGCGTGTTTGGTGAGACTAGGCGGGCATTTACTTTATTGTTGTGCACGCGGCGAGACAAGAAGGGCTATGTCAGGGATGATTTGTGATGATCTATGATGGCCTGGGGACATTGTTATTGATGATATTGTGCAGTGGTGTGCTTAACTTGTGTGAGTCATGCATACTATGGTTTTTTGTGTTGTTTCCTATGTGCCATTAGTTGTCTTTGATCTTACTTGTTGACTCGAGCTGTGATAGAATACTTGCACAAGCATACACCATAATTAGTCACTCATGTCAGCCTAAGAAGATGAACCCTGATGTTTATTGATAATTACATCCATTCTTGTATACCTGCCTTTTGTGCATGAGTTGTACTATTGACACGTGAGTTGTCCATGCGGATATGAGATATTGCTACTATTGACATGTGAGTTGTCTATGCGGCTACGCAGTATTGTTACTGCTAGCACATGAGTTGTCCGTGTGAGATATTGTCACTCTCTTAGGCACGTGAGTTGTCCATGCAGATATGAGGTATTAATGGTATTGGCATGTGAGTTGTCCATGCAGCATGTGAGTTGTCCATGCGAATGCGATTTGAAATCTGGGCATAAGATGCCAAGTGATTAGGGTTCATGATTTGGGACCTGTGATGTTGATTATGAGGTGTGGTATCTCCAAAAAATTCTTGTATAAACCTTTTGTGAGAGAAGTTGTTCTATTGGGTTGTTACATATTTTTCCTTACTTGGTTTCACCAGACTTTAAGTGTTCTGCTTACTTTACGGCGTTATTACCTGTTGTTCCTGGTTGCTAATTATTGCTTCTAGTTTTCTATTGTACGTATTGTTTTGTTATTCTTACCATGTTTAGCTATATATTGATATCATTCCTTGTTAGTTCATATTCGTACTTGTACAGGTTATTATATCTTGTAGATGTCTTGACTATTTATCGTCACTACTCCACGGAGGTTAGTCTTGATACTTACTGGGCATCGGTGTGGTGTACTCATGCTACACGTTCAGAATATTTTTGTGCAGATCCAGGTACTTCGGAGTGTGTTGGTCGTTAGTTAGCTTATTGTGAGTTACGGTAGAGACTTCAAGGTATACCTACCGTCGCGTTCGCAGGCCTCGGAGTCACCATCTAAAATTTTACTTTGTACTATTTATTTCTTTTCTGGAATAGTTATACCTAGAGATTTTCTAGCAAACTCAGTAGACTTTATGACTTGTATTATCGGTTTTGGGATATTATACATCTATTGATGGTTGTTGACTTTGTATAGAAATTTATGGTTCATATTAAATGGTTAATTCATATAAATTTGTTAAATAACTCTTTATGTGTTAGGGTTACCTAGTCCTAGGGACTAGGTACCATCACGACTCCTAAGGAGGGATTTTGGATCATGACAAGCTGGTATCAAAGCTCTAGGTTCATAGGTGCTACAAGTCATAAGCGAGTTTAGTAGAGTCTTGCGGATTGGTACGGAGACATCTGTACTTATCTTCGAGAGGCTATCAAATTATTATGAAAACTTCATTATTTTATTCTTATCGTTTGTGTTTATTGATTTTGGAGTTTGAGCTTTTGTCAGTCCATTCTCTCACAGATGGTGAGAACACGAGCTGTAGTTATTGATGATACTACCCCTAGAGCCGGTGTTGCTAGGGACTGGGGTAGAGGCCGAGGAGGAACACGTGCTACAACTAGAGCACCTACCAGAGCAGTAGCTGAGGAGCCACCAGTAGCTCTGATTGGAGGACATGCACTGGAGGCGCATGTTGCTACCCCGGGACTTCAGGAGACTTTAGTGTAGTTCTTAAGCATATTTGGTACATTGGCTCAGGTGAGATTGATTCCGGTTGCACCAGTTACTTCACAGACCTGGGAAGGAGCTCTGACTCCCGCCGCTCGTACTCTAGAGCAGCGGGTCCATGTTGGTTAGGTTTCAAGTGTAATGCCAGCATAGCCTATTATTCCAGTTCAGCTTGAGGTCAGCCAGAGGCATCTACAGAGGAGTAGATGAGACTTGATAGATCCAAAAAGTATCTTCCTCCTACTTTTAGTGGCTTAGCTTCAGAGGATGCACACTATTTCTAGAAAAGTGTCATCGTATTTTCCGTACCATGGGTATTGTGGATACAAGCGAGGTTCTTTTACTACTTTCCAACTATTAGGAGCAGCGTATCAGTGGTGGCGGGCATACGAGGAGGGTAGCCTAGCCGATGCAGCTTCACTTTTATGGACTTAGTTTTTAACGAAATTCTTGAGAGTATTTGTTCTCTAGACACTTCGGGATGCATGGAGTTCGAGCAACTGCGCCAAGGTACTATGTTAGTATCGGAGTATGTTGTTTGATTCAGCGATTTGTCCAGGCATACACCTGTTTTGGTTTCTACAGTTAGAGAGCGAGTCTGCAGGTTCATTGAGGGGCTCAGTTATGGTATCCGATTCATCATGGCTCTGGAGTTGGATATAGATGTTCTATTTCCGCAAATGGTAGAAATTGTTGGCAGATTAGAGGGCATGCTGGGTCAGGAGAGAGAGGATAGGGAGGCTAAGAGGCCTCGTAGATCGGGATGATCTACTGATCCCTATTTTGGAGGTAGGGTACGTCATGGTAGAGGTTTTATGGGTCAGCCAGTTTAGTTTGCTCTTCAGACTTCACACGATGTGTAAGATATCAATGTGTCCCAGAGTACCCATACGGGATAGCTTTCACAGCCACGTCAGCAGATAGGTTTCTTTGAGTGTGGAGATACCAGCCACATGGTCAGAGATTGTCCCAAACTATGGATAGATGTGTCACAACGGGGTATTTAGGCTATGAGTTCTACTCTAGATGTTGATATACATACACTAGATGATGTCATTAGAGGTATGATTTTGATTGATTATAAACATACATTTGTGTTATTTCGATATGGTCCCATTGATTGGTAAATTCATCCTACCTTGCTTCAGATATGGTTGTGATTTGTGATTCTTTTACTATGTTCATGTGTTCACTCCAGTTGGGGAATTCTATTATGATAGCCTGTGTGTATCTCGTGCTTGTTTGGTTTCTATTAAGGGTCGTGAGGCTTGGGTGGACTTTCTGTTAGTTAAATACGGTAGGATTTGATGTGATCTCTAGATAGTTTGGCCAGACTTGTGGTTTGGGTCCTCTACAGGTTTGTGAAGTTATTACGTGTCATCATTTTAGTTCTACAAGGTTGAGTTAGTAGAATGGTTTAGTTGCTGAGATGTTTACCTTACTCGTGATTCCGAATGGCGGATGGGGGCCTGGTGTTCCTTGTGAATGGGTGTGTGAGTATCGGACTATGCACTGCAGTGAGGTCATATTAAGGTAATATTTGATATGGTTGTTGCATGTGTCTTGCTTATTACTTATGGATTGGACCCACAATATGGTATTAGTGGGGAGTTGTGCCTATTTGTCTTGTTTGACGGTCCTCTCATATGTTCCTCTTTTAATATTCAAGTTGTGCTTGTTGGGTTTGGATTCTGATGTATGTGCCCGAGTGGCATTCAATGTGGCTTGTTGATCGGTGAGTAGTTATGAGTTTTGCATGTTTCTTGCATCATTGTCTGTGTTGTAAAGTTTTGGAACAAGGTTCTTGTCGATATGACACTATTTGCCGGTACTGGGCTTGGTAATGGGTAGCTATTATTGTCAGAGTTGTTCCTATAGGCATATGGGTGATATGTTATGCCGCGTAGTTATATCTTGTAGATGTATGCATGAGCTATCGCAGCTAGTTGAGGATTTTACATAGTGGTTGCATGATGATAGGGCGCTTAGTGGATGTGAAAAATTTGATTCTAAGGCTTATCGGCATGAGTAGCAGGAATAATCTTCGGTTGAGATGATGTTGTCGGGCCTATGTGGATTGGGGTGATGTAGTATCACCCTTGGTTACATTTATTGTGAGTTTGCACCATGATTTGATGGCTTGGGAAAGACTCTTGGCACGTTCGAGGATGAACGTTTATTTAAGAGGAGGAGAATGTAACGACCCGACCGGTTTTTATGAGAATTAGCGTTTAGTTCGGTCGCTTAAGGTCTCGAGTAGTTTTATATTATGTATGACTTGTGTGTATGCTTGGATTCGGTTTTGGATGATTCAGACCTAAATTGGAAGAATGATTCTTGTTTTAGAAGTTTAAGTGGCAAGAGTTGTTTGGAGTTTGTCTTTTATATAGATGGCTCCAGAATGATGTTTTAATGATTCCAATAGCTTTATATGGTAATTTTGGAATTAGGCGTATGCCGGATTTAGATTTGGAGGCCCGTAGGTTGATTTGTTGCATTTTGGCAAAAGATGGAAAGTTAAAGGTTTGGAAGGTTGAGAGGTTTGACCGGGAGTTGACTTTGTTGATATTGGGTTCATATTGAGATTCCGGGAGTTGGAATAGCTCCGTTGTGCCGATTGGGACTTACATACAAAATTTGACACCATATTGGGTTGATTGATATGATTCGGCGTGAGTTGTAGAAGTTAAAATTTCATAGTTCATTAAGCTTGAATTGAGGTGTCTGATGTGCCGGAGACTTTCTACACATTTAATACAAATTGCTTAGATTTTAGCTTGTTTTAAATGCAATTATCTTTTATACTTATGTAATTTTAATATTTTTGCAGTGTATGAGGTTTAAGGACCTAAGAGCATGGAAATGAAATCAAAAAGCCACAAAAGGACAAGAAAAGAGCAAAATGCGATCACAGATATGAAAATGCGGACCACAAATCTATCATGCAGACCGCATAATTCTCAAAGGAATCGCAAACCCCAACAGTCTATTGGCCAAAGTCTAGTGCAAGAAATGTGGTCCATTATGCGACCGCATAATAGGTTTGCAGGCCGCATAATGGATCGGAAACTCGTTGTGAAAGCTGCTGAAGGTGGAAAATGTGATGACAAATGCGATCGCATATCTACAATGCGAACCACAGAACTTGAATGCGGCGAATGCCTGGAAACTAGGGTTTGAAGATGTGATGGCCATAAAGAGAATGTGGACCGCATGTCTGTTATGCGACAGATATGCGGTCGCATAATTGACTTGAAAGGTTATTTTTGTCCGATTTTGGTCCTGAGTTTTGACCCACTATAAATAGATTTATTGGGGTTTTGTGGGGGCATCTGGTCTTGTTTTTGTGATACATTCCAAATCTTTAATATTCCTCTCTTTTGGAAGCTTTTGAGTGAAGAATCTTGCACATTTTAAGCTTTATGGCATTAAATATTCTTATCCTTTTGTATTTAGCATGTGTAACTAACTTTAAATACTAAGGTTGTGAACCCTAAATGGGTGTTATGTTAATGGGTGTTTAACATTGAATATGTATATAATGGTTGGTTGATATATATCTATTTCTCATTCTTCATTTATTGTTGGTGGTTGCAAACATTAACAAATGCCATTAAATTCTTTCTTTACTTGGAAAAGTGAGTTAGAATTTGGTAGAAGTAAATATCAAAGACTCAAGGCTTTAAACCTTGTTTAATAGAATCGCTTAGGAATAAGTGGGTTTTATTTGGTATATATTGATTGTTCTTAATTGCAACTCTTTTATATTTGGAAAAATCATAAAGAGGAAATACTACCCAACTATTGGAAAATATTGGATAGTCATTTAGAAATCATTTGCATATCTAAAGAACCTTCCATTAGAAATATATCATATTAACACCATGTGAGGCCCCGTGAAAATTTCCACCCTAAACCTGAAAGCTCATTGTGGTTCGGACTCTTTAGAACTGGTCTATGTATTAAAAAGTCAAAGAATAATGTTTTCCAGAAAAGTACCCTTTTTGCGGTCCACTATGCGGTCGCATAATAGGAATGCAGGTCGCATAGTCGCCGTAGAGTGAAGCAGTGTGTTGGACAAATCTATGTCAACTATACAGGCAATTATGCGATCGCATAATCGATATGCGAGCCACAAAGTCGTCGCATAATTTCCTTGGGATTTTGTAAGGGGCAGTTCTGCGGTGCATTATGCGACTGCATAACGGGTATACGGACCGCATACCCAGACAGTGTGTTCAGGTGTTGGGGAGCATTTTGCGGTCCATTATGCGGGCCGCAAGTCCACTTTGCGATAGCAAATGCGATCACAGATCCGAGTCGGGGCTCCAGTTTTCTAAATTTTAAACCCGACCCCCTGTCGTTATATCATGTGCAGTAGCTCATTTTGAGCCCATTTCCTGACACTTTTAGAGAGAGATAGAGAGGGGTCTAAGAGAGGGGAAGTGCTTCCCATCAAAATTACTCCATGAATCCTTGGTAAATCATTGAATATAATCAAGTGAGGGACCTACACCCTCATCCCAAGAGGTAAGGCTTCATCACCTCAACTCTCATTTTTACACATAGCTACAAAGGGTCATTGGTGAGGTAACTCATGGGGATAAGGGGGTTTGCATTGCATGCATATATTCTTGAAGAGTATGACGAATTATAAAGAGGAGGCATGGGTAATGAGCTAGTGTAATCTTGCATAACATAACGATAAGGCCTTAATGAACACTAAATGCTCGGTAAAATTCTCAAGAGAGCTTAGATTATGATCTTTTCTTGATTATGAGTTAAATTGTGCTATATTGCTTACATAGATTGAAGTGCGAACATTATGGAACGTTATTGGATTAAGGAAAGTTCGGTTGAGGTATGTATGGCTAAAACCCCGGCTTTTAGAAATTGAGCTTCATCGGCGTTTGTGTGAATATGGTAAGATTAAAGCGAAATTGTTGCATTGCTTGTCATTTTACATGAATTGATGTTGTAACCGTATATGCATGAAAAATGTGTCTCAACATGATCAACGTGCTGTCTTGATAACTTGAAGAGGGCAAGGATATGAATTATGTATCGAAATGCTTGGACTTTAAATTGAAATTGAAGTTGCGTATGTTGCGCCATCCATGTGAAGTTTCCTTTATGCCTACAATTTTAATTGCTCTTTTGTACGCTTATTATCCTAAATTACAAATCTAACATTGAATGCGGGAACAATGTAAATATGCGGCCTAGTGCCAAGGATAATGTGATAAGTTGTATCCCCAAGTGCCTATGAAATGATATATGTGAAACGAAGTGATTGATGCGAAGGGAACAATGCCTTGGAAAGGCAGCCTAGCCGATCGGGCCGAGATCAAACTCCGCTCAAGATAGCAGTGGTATTATGAATGAATTCCGGAAAGAAAAATGAGATTGTGATTGAAATATATGCCTCAAATGAGGCAACCTAGCTGATCGGGTCGAGATCGGACTCCGCTCAAGATAGCGGTGGTATTGTGAACAATGATGAATAGTGTGAAATGCCCCAAACTAAAAGCAATGTAAAAATTATGTGGAAGTTGTATGATTCTTTTATTTGATAAGGTGGTGATCATTTAAAGCTTGAGTTATACTTGTGATTTCTTATTCTTGTATGAAAGTTCTTTCTAACTAGATGGTGTTTAGTTATACATACTAGTACTATTCCATGGTACTAATGTCCCTTTTGCCGGGGGCGCTATATTTTTAAATGAATGTAGGTGGCTCCATTGCAGATAGTGCGGATCGCGCGTAGCGGAGTACCTTCTTCTTGATGTCTTAGTGAGCCCCTTTCTCCTTCAAGGGGTTATATTGCACATCTTTTGTTGTAGACTTCTACTTTTGAGGTATAGTCGGGGCCTTATTGCCGACATTGTCATAACTTGTCTTTTCCTCCTTAGAGGCTCCATAGACATATGTGTGGGTTATGTACGGGTGTTGGATGCATCTGCGAACTATGATGTAATTCAAATTCTCGCTTTTGCTAAAGTGTATTTGCATGGAATCTTGTAACTTATCGACGGTTTAATGTTGTGATTTAAAATGATCTAACATTGTAGAATGCACCCTCTTTCCTTGTCTAAATAAATGAATGAAAGCATGGTTTCCTTATTCGTATCGAGTTGGGTAGGAAGTGCTTGATAAGGATTGCTCAGTTAGAGGCTGCTCGATTGAGCGTCGGTTGCGCCTCCAGAGGTTAGGGCGTGACAAACTTGGTATCAGAGCGTAAGGTTTTAAAGTGTCCTAGGATATCTCGGAGCCGTATCTAGTAGAGTCCTTCTTATCGTTGTGTAGTCGACCATATCTATAAGTTGGAGGCTACTTGGGCATTTAGGAATAAAACACTTCTTTGATATTCCGGATCATGCGATGACACTGTTCCCCCTCTAATTAGTTCATTGTTCTATATTTCAGTAAATGGCACCTAAGAAGAAAGCAAGAATTGGACAGGAAGCCAATGATAATGCCACTTCAAGAGTGGATAATGATTCACTGCTTGATACTGTGGGTGAGGGTAGCCGCGCTGCTATCACTCTGCCTGATTCTTTTATTCCAGAGCAGGCTACCCTAGTCCCTACACCCGTGGAGGGTACCACTATCCCTCCCGTTGACACCACGTCCCACCTCCAGCCCCAATTTCCGGTTCTGGTATTTCTGATGGAGATCTTAGGGGAGCTATTCAGATGTTGACCCAGCTAGTGGCCTCTCTGGCCCAAAGGTCAAATGTTGTGCCCAGTTCATCCAGTCAACAAGGGGATTCTACTAGTTCTAGGGTAAACAGATTTCTTCAGTGAGACCTTCCAGTGTTTTCAGGTGCTAATCCAAAAGAAGACCCTCAGGATTTCATTTATGAGATGCACAAGACCCTCAGGGTTATGCGTGCAACTGAGACGGAGGGAGTAGAGTTGGATGCCTACCATTTGAAAGGGGTGGCCTATTCTTGGTTTGAGTTGTAGGAATATTCCCGAGAGGAGGGGCACCCTCCGACGAGGTGGAGCGAGTTTGCTGATGCCTTTATAGATCATTTCCTGCCCGCTGAGACAAGGGCAACCCGTGCAACAGAGTTTGAAAATTTGAAGCAAGGTAACAAAAGTGTGTGGGAGTACCATATGGAGTTTGCTCGCTTGTCAAAATATGCCATTCATATGTTGCCCACAATGGAGGCCAGGGTGCGCCGGTTTGTTCAGGGCCTTAATTCTTTGACTGTTAATGAGGCTTCTACCGCTGCATTAAATTCTGACATGAATTATAGGAAGATGGTGGCATTTGCTCAGGCCATAGAGAACCGTAAATTAAAGAACAGAATGGAGAAAGAGGGTAACAGCAAGGCCCGGTCTACGGGAATTATGGGAGAGTCACTAGGTGGGGAAAGATTAGCTTTCAAGGGAGGATCATCAGGGCCTTCCCAGTCTGTTGCATAGTCTTCAGCTAGTGCACCGCCATCAGGGCCCAGCTAGCAGCAATGGAGTCATTTTAGGCCCGGTCAGGGCAACAGGGTATCCCATCAGCGGGGTCGGTCAGGAGAGAGGTTCCAGCATTAGTAGAGGTCCCCGTGCCCCAGGTGAGGGAAGATGCACTCGGGGATTTGCTACATAGAGTTACCCATATGTTATGGATGTGGGATGAGGGTCATGTTCCGAGGAATTATCGTGTGTCCCGCCAGGGAACAGGTAGGGGCACAGCCAGCCAGCCAGCCCAGCAACTACTGCATCTTCCGCCCCCTCTCCATCTCGAAGTACCCAGCACCTGCAGGGCGTGGTGCAACTAGGGGTGGTGCACAGAGTTCAGGAGGACCCAATCGGTTCTATGCTATGAGTGGATGCCGGACCGTAGAGGCTTCCCCAGATGTTATTACAGGTATTTTGACTATCCAATATCATGATGTGTATGCACTTATTGACCTCGGTTCCACCCTGTCCTACGTACCCCTTTTGTTGCTATCGAATTCGGGAAAGAACCAGAGCAGCTTCATGAACCCTTCTTGGTGTATACTCTGGTTGGTGAGTCAATTTTGGCTACTCGAGTTTATAGAAGTTGTGTTGTCATGGTGTGTAGTAGGGATACCAGGGCCAATCTTATTGAATTGGGAATGGTGGATTTTGATGTAATAATGGGAATGGATTGGCTTTATTCATGTTTTGCCAAGCTTGATTGTCGGACTAGAACTGTGAGGCTTGAATTTTCTAATGAACCCGCTATTGAATGGGAGGGAGATAATGTATTGCCTAGAGGCCGGTTTATTCCCTACCTTAAGGCCACGAAGATGATCAAGAAGGGGTGTATCTATCATTTAGTTTGGGTTACGGACACCAATGCCGAGGCTCTTAGCCTTGAATTTGTACCAGTTGTAAATGAATTTTCGAATGTCTTTCCAAATGAGCTCCCTGAGATTCCACCAGATAGGGAGATTGATTTTGGGATCTATGTGATATCAGGCACGCGGCCTATATCAATTCCATCGTACAGAATGGCACCGACAGAACTGAAAGAGCTAAAGGAACAATTAAAGGATTTGCTAGAAAAGGGTTTCATCCGGCCGAGTGTATCACCGTGGGGTGCACCGGTCCTATTTGTAAGGAAGAAGGATGGGTCTCTGCGGATGTGTATTGACTACCGGCAACTCAACAAAGTCACAATCATGAATAAATACCCTCTACCAAGAATAGATGACTTGTTTGATCAACTGCAAGGTGCTACATGTTTCTCAAAGATTGACTTGCGGTACGGGTATCATCAATTGAAGATAAGGGAGCAGGATATTCCAAAGACGGCTTTCAGAACTCGGTATGGGCACTTTGAATTTATGGTGATGTCCTTTGGGCTAACAAATGCCCCGGCAGCTTTCATGGATCTTATGAATCGAGTTGTCAAGCCTTTTCTAGACTTCTTTGTGATAGTATTCATTGACGATATTCTTGTGTATTCCCGAAGTTGGGAGGACAAAGCTGACCACCTCATGGCAGTTTTGCAAACTCTTCAACAACATCAATTGTATGCAAAATTTTCAAAATGTAAATTTTGGCTTGAGTCTGTCGCGTTCTTGGGTCATGTTGTTTCTGGGGAAGGAATTATGGTGAAGAATTGGCCTAGACCTACCACTCCAATGGAGATTCGGAGTTTCTTGGGTTTGGGTGGGTACTACAAGAGATTTGTAGAGGGGTTTCTAGTCTTGCCTCTCCATTGACTGAATTGACCCAGAAAGCAGCTAAGTTCCAATGGTCAAATGCTTATGAGAAGAGCTTCCACAAATAGAAATCAAGATTGACTACAGCACCGGTACTAACCCTGCCGGAGGGTACAAAGGGATTTCTGGTGTATTGCGATGCTTCCAGGATCGTGATTGGGTGCATGTTAATGTATCATGACAAGGTAATGGCCTACGCTTCTAGGCAACTCAAGAATCATGAAAAGAACTATCCAACTCATGACATAGAGATTGCGGCGGTGGTGTTTGCGCTAAAGATTTGGCGACGTTATCTATATAGGGTCCATGTGGATATATTCACGGACCACAAGAGCCTTCAATATATTTTCAAGCAGAAGGAGTTGAATCTGAGGCAAAGAAGATGGCTAGAGTTGCTCAAGGACTATGACATTGATATTCTCTATCACCTTGGAAAGGCTAATGTTGTGGCAGACGCTCTTAGTCGAAAATCTATGGGAAGTTTGGCTCATTTAGAGGCATGTCAGAGGCTGTTAGCGAGGGAGGTTTACTAGTTGGCTAGTTTGGGAGTTCGACTTTCGGACTCTAATGAAGGAGGGGTAATTATGCAGAATAGGGCTGAATCATCGCTTGTGACGGAGGTGAAAGAAAAGCAATTCAATGATCCATTATTAGCACAACTGAAAGAGGGGATTCACAAACACAAGACCACAACTTTTTTCCTTGGCATGGATGATGGTACCCTACTATACCAAGACTGCCTATGTGTTCCTAATATTGATGATATTCGGGGAAGGATCATGGCAGAAGCTCACACTTCCAAGTATTCCGTGCACCCAGGTTCTATGAAAATATACCATGATCTCAAGAAAATTTATTGGTGGAACAACATGAAAAAGGATCTGGCGAACTTTGTGGCAAAATGTCCAAATTGTCAGCAAGTGAAGGCCGAACATCAAAGGCCCGGTAGATTAGCTCAAATCATAGAAATGCCAATGTGGAAGTGGGAGATGATTAACATGGATTTTGTGGTATTGTTTCTGTGCACTCCGTGCAAGTTTGACTCAATTTGGGTAATCGTGGATCAACTCACGAAATAAGTGCACTTCTTGCCAATTAAAGCTACTGAAACAGCGTAACAGTATGCCCAGTTGTATATCAAGGAAATAGTCAGGTTGCATGGTACTCCAGTCTCAATCATTTCTGATTGAGGGGCTCAGTTCACCACCATCTTTTGGAAGAAATTTCAGTAAGGTTTGGGCACGCAGATAAATCTTAGCATAGCTTTTCACCCTCAAACTGACGGGCAAGCAGAGAGGACCATTCAGACGCTTGAGGACATGTTGCGTGCTTGTACTCTTGATTTCAAGGGTAGTTGGGATGACCATTTGCCACTCATAGAATTTGCTTACAACAACAGCTTCCATGCTAGTATCCAGATGGCACCATTTGAGGCATTGTATGGTAGGAGATGTAGGTCTCCCATTGGGTGGTTCAAGGTTGGAGAAGCGGAATTGATAGGGCCAGACCTCGTGCATCAGGCCATGGAGAAAGTAAAAATTATTAAGGAGAGGTTGAAAACTGCTCAGAGTCGCCAAAAGCCTTACTCGGATGTTCGTTGTTGAGATTTAGAGTTCAAGGAAGATGATTGGGTATTTTTGAAGGTTTCCCCTATGAAAGGAATCATGCGATTTGGGAAGAAGGGAAAATTGAGTCCGAGGTATGTCAGACCATACAAAATCATTCAGAGGATTGGTCAGGTGGCATAAAAGCTCGAACTACCACCCGAGCTGTCATTGGTACATCCGGTCTTCCATGTGTCTATGTTGAGAAAGGTAGTAGGAGATCCATCCACTATTGTGTCAGTTGAAACTATTGAGGTTAATGAAGAGTTGTCGTATGAAGAAGTTCCAGTTGCCATTCTTGATAAGCAAGTTCGTAAATTGAGAAATAAGGAAATTGCATCCATGAAAGTGTTATGGCAGAACCAGCAAGTTGAGGAAGCCACTTGGGAAGTCGAGGATGAAATGAAAAAGAAGTACCCACATTTGTTTGAAATGTCATGAAATAGCTTTTATGCACTTAGCTCCTATGAACTATTATATTTTGAATTAATTTATGTAAAATTGTCCTGTTTTGGTTTTATATATATATATATATATATATATATATATATATATATATATATATATATATATATGTTGCCTATGCGGCCATGGTTAGTATTGTACGAGTTATGTTATGCCTATGTAATGTGTACCTGCTATTAGGATGTGTTTCTGGGGCTCTCTGACAGGTGGATAAGGCCCAGATACAAAGGAAACTCTGGCGAAATTTTCGGCAATTCAGGGAGTTAGCCAAATTTGGAGACTAATAGTATGTTTAGGTTGAGAAAAAAAATCAAAAGGTTGCATAAGAGATTGCTAATAAGCGAACCTTGATCCTCATTCGAGGACGAATGATCTTAAGTGAGGGAGGATGTCAACTATACGGCCAATTATGTCAACTATGTGGCCAATTATGCTATCGCATAACCGATATACGGGCCGCAAAGTCATCCCATAATTCCCTTGAGATTTTGTAAGGGGCAGTTCTGCGGTGCATTATGCGATCGCAGAACGGGTATGCAGACTGCATTTCTGCCGCATACCCAGGTACTATGTTTAGGTCTTGGGGAGCATTTTGCGGTCCATTATGCGGGCCGCATGTCCACTTTGTGATCGCAAATGCGATCGCAGATCCGATTCAGGGCTCCAGTTTTCTAAATTTTAAACCCGACCCCATGTCGTTATATCCTGTGCAATAGCTCATTTTGAGCCCATTTCCTAACACTTTTAGAGAGAGAGAGAGAGAGGTCTAAAAGAGGAGAAGTGCTTCCCATCAAAATTACTCCATGAATCCTTGGTAAATCATAGAAGATAATCAAGTGAGGGGCTTAAACCCTCATCCCAAGAGGTAAGGCTTCATCACCTCAGCTCTCATTTTTACACATAGCTACAAAGGGTCATTGGTGAGGTAATTCATGGGGATAAGGGGGTTTGCATTGCATGCATGTGTTCTTGAAGAGTATGAGGAATTATAAAAGAGGAGGCATGTGTAATGGGCTAGTATAATCTTGCATAAAAGCACCATAAGGCCTTAATGAACACTAAATGCTCGGTAAAATGCTCAAGAGAACTTAGATTATGATCTTTTCTTGATTATGAGTTAAATTGTGCTATATTGCTTACATAACTTGAAGTGCGAACATTATGGAACGTTATAGGATTAAGGAAAGCTCGGTTGAGGTATGTATGGTTAAAACCCCATCTTTTAGAAATTGAGCTTCATCGGCGTTTGTGTGAATATGGTAAGATTAAAGCCGAATTGTTGCATAGCTTGTCATTTTACATGAATTGATGTTATAACCGTATATGCGTGAAAAATGTGTCTCAACATGATTAACATGCTGTCGTGATAACTTGAAGAGGGCAAGGATATGAATTATTTATCGAAATGCTTGGACTTTAAATTGAAATTGAAGCTGCGTATGTTGCGCCATCCATGTGAAGTCTCTTTTACACCTACAATTTTAATTTCTCTTGTGTGTGCTTATTATCCTAAATTACAAATCTAATATTGAATGTGGGAACAATGTAAATATGCGGCCTAGTGCCAAGGATAATGTGATAAGGTGTGGCCCCAAGTGCCTATGAAATGATATATGTGAAACGAAGTGATTAATGCAAAGGGAACAATGCCTTGGAAAGGCAGCCTAGCCGATCGGGCCGAGATCGGACTCCGCTCAAGATAGCGGTGGTATTATGAATGAATTCCGGAAAAGGAAATGAGATTGTGATTGAAATATATTCCTAAAATAAGGTGACCTAGCCGATCGGGTCGAGGCCGGACTCCGCTCAAGATAGCGGTGGTATTATGAACAATGATGAATAGTGTGAAATGCCATAAACTAAAAGCTATGTAAAAATGATGTGGAAGTTGTATGATTCTTTTATTTGATAAGGTGGTGATCGTTTAAAGCTTGAATTATACTTGTGATTTCTTATTCTTGTATGAAAGTTCTTTCTAACTAGATGGTGTTTAGTTATACATACTAGTACTATTCCATGGTACTAACGTCCCTTTTTGCCGGAGGCGCTACTTTTTTAAATGAATGTAGGTGGCTCCATTGTAGATAGTGCGGATCGTGCGGAGTGGAGTACCTTCTTCTTGAAGTCTTGGTGAGCCCCTTTCTCCTTCAAGGGGTTATATTGCACATCCTTTGTTGTAGACTTCTACTTTTGAGGTATAACCGGGGCCTTGTTGCCGGCATTGTCATAACTTGTCTTTTCATCCTTAGAGGCTCCGTATACATATGTGTGGATTATGTGCGGGTGTTGGATGGGTCAGCGAACTATGATATAATTCAAATTCTCACTTTTGCTAAAGTGTATTTGCATGGAATCTTGGAACTTATCGACGGTTTAATGTTGTGATTTAAAATGATCTAACATTGTAGAATGCACCCTCTTTCCTCGTCTAAATAAATGAATTAAATCATGGTTTCCTTATTCGTATTGAGTTGGGTGGGAAGTGCTTGATAAGGATTGCTCAGTTAGGGGCTGCTCGATTGAGCGCCGGTCGCGCCTCCCGAGGTTGGGGAGTGACACACCGATAGCATTACATTTAATTGAAGGGGACACAACCTTGGTTTCCTTAATCAAATTATTTACATTCTCAACGTTACAATTAGATATTTCTTCAAATCATAATTATATCATACTCTTGTTACAATTAACCGAATAGAATTACGACTTAAGTCAAGTAACACACTACTCGAGTAACCTTTTCATGCATATTCCCTGTGGGATTTTACCCCAACCTTGTTGGGTTATTATATTTGACACCGACCACCTTACACTATTTAATTAAACTGTAATTTGAGCGTATCAAATTTTGGTGCCGTTGCCGGGGAATACGGTTTTGAAATTACTAATTAGTGTGTGCTTTACTTTGTGTATTATTCTATTCCATCACACTTTGCTAATTTTGCTTGGTGTTGATAGGAAAACATGGCCGAATACGAAGAAGAAATGGAGGAACAAATGGAAGAAAATCCTTTTGCGGACATAGATGAGTATATTGAGGATACAAATGATATTGTACCTCCGGTTGTTGGTGCTGCAACTTTCAAGGTGGAACATGGTTTAATCTTTATGCTCCAAGCAGAGTGGTTTTTCAGGAATTCCACTGATGATGATCCGACACAACATCTTAGAAACTTCTTGGGTGTGTGTGTGATGCATAAGTAGAACAATTTCTCTAGTGACGCCCTAAGGTTGAGGTTGTTCAAGTACTCACAAGCTGGGGACGCAAGGAAGTGGATTCAAAACATGCCACCAAACTCCATTCATTCTTGGTCTGAACTTGTCCGAGCATTCTTAGCTAAATGGTTCCCACAAAGTAAGAAGTTTGAGCTCCGGGATAAAATTTTCTTTTTCAAGCAAGTACCGGGAGAACATCTATATGAGGCATGGGATTGATTCAAGTTATACTTGGTGAGGTCTCCCAATCATGGTTTTTCGGATTCTATTTTGTTGGAGAAATTCTACATGGGTTTCAACCCTATGAACCAATCTATAGCCAAGAATGCAGCTGATGGATCTTTTATGGACAAATCATTCGCAAAGTCACACAAATACTTGACAAAATGGCAAAACATAATCAAGTTTGGCACTCAGAGGACACCACAGGTGGAATTGCATATGGTTCTCCTTCCTTGACCACCACGATCAAGGAAAATCAAGAGGGAGATCAAGTGATTGCAGGGCTTGCCACAAATGTCAATGTGTTGACAAAGATGTTCACCGAAAGCCAAACGAAGAAGGTAAATGTGGTGAAGGATGTGCAACCCATATCAAATGAAGGCTTTAAGGAGGCAAACTATGTCAACAACTCTCAAGGAGGTTATCAAAGGCAACAATACCAAGGTCAAGGACAACAAAATCAATGGAGGCCTCACCCGCAAGGGCAAAGCAACCAACAGTGGCGAAATGACCAAGGTGGCTCAAATCAAGGAAATTGGAATAACAACAACAACTTCTCAAATCGGAGTTCAAACCCTTATGTTCCTACAAAGGGACAATATTCAAATCAAGGTTCCTCAAGTGATTCCAAGTTGGAAAGCATGCTTGAACGGGTATTGCAAAATCAAGAGAAGTCCGACACTTCTATGAGGAATATGACCGAGCTTGTTGGCTCTCATACCGCATCCATCAAAAATTGGAGATGCAAATGAGAGACCTCTCTAGGGAACAAAATCCCAAGCAAAAAGGGACACTTCCAAGTGACACAATTGCGAACCCAAAGGGTAGTAGGAGTGGTCCAGCTTCTCATATCATTGCAATTACTACTCAGAGTGGGAAGGTACTACAAGGAGGGAGTGAACAAGTGGTTGAATTAGAAGAGCCCGAACATGAGGTTGAGGTTGAAGAGCCAAGTGTTGTTGAAGTTGAAAAGGTTCCGGAAGATTTGAAAGTGCAAGAAGAAAATCGGGAAGAGGTAAAGGAAAAGGTAAAAGAGATACCAAAAACTATACCTCCTATTCCTAGACCTTCTCCTCCATTCCCTCAAAGACTTGCTAGGAAGGTTGATGATTGCAAACTCGAAATGTTCTATGACATTCTCAAGCAATTATCGACGAATATTCCATTTGTGGAAGCATTTCAAGAGATGTCGGGTTTTGCTAAATATTTGAAAAACTTGATTACCAAGAAGAGAACCACCAAGAATGAAGTGGTGAATGTGACTCACCGAGTTAGTTCCATCATTGCAACATCCATCGTTCAAAAGAAAGAAGACCCGGGAGCTTTTACTATTCCATGCACTATTGGGGCACATGATATTGCAAGAGCCCTTTGTGATAATGGGGCTAGCATAAACTTAATGCCTCTTGCCATTTACACGCAAGCAGGATTAGGTACGCCAAGGCCCACAAGTATGAGATTGCAAATGGTCGATTGTTCCATAAAGAAACCGGTGGGAATTATCGATGATGTGCTTGTTAAAGTGGGAAAGTTTCATTTACCCGCCGATTTCGTAATCCTTGATTGTGCGGTTGAAAAAGAGATCCCTATCATTTTGGGGAGACCATTCCTAGCCACAGGAAAAGCACTAATGGATTTGGAACGGAATGAGATCAAATTCTGTATAAATGATGAAGAGGTCACATTCCAAGCAAGCAAGGGTATGAAACTATTGTATAAATATGAAAGCATCTCGGTGATTGATGTTGTTGATAAAGTGAAAGATGCGGTTGAAATGAAGATGGAAGAACAATGCCTTGGTGAGGCGTTGGCGCCTATTTTGGTAAACTTTGATGGTGAAGATATGGAAGGATATATGGAATCAGTCAATGCATTGGAGTGGCTTGGGTCCTACACTTATGCTCCGGCGAAGCTCTCTCTCGACTTAGAGAATAGAGCCACTCCTCCCGCAAAGCCTTCTATCATTGATCCACCATAACTAGAGCTCAAACCACTTCCACCACACTTGAGGTATAAATTTCTTGGCTCAAATGATACTTTACCGGTAATCGTTTCTTCTTTGTTGAATGATGTGCAGGTAGAACAATTGTTGGATGTCTTGAAGGAGCATAGGAAAGCTATTGGATGGACAATTGCGGACATCCGAGGGATTCCTGCCGGAATTTGCGAACACAAGATCCAATTGGAGAATAAGACTAAACCAAGGTTGGATGCCGGGTGCAATGTGTGCTGAAAAAGGGAGGCATTACTGTGATTGAAAATGATAACAATGAGCTCATCCCAACAAGAACGGTGACCGGATGGAGGGTGTGTATGGATTATCGGAAGCTCAACAGTTCCACATGCAAAGAACATTTCCCTATGCCTTTTATTGATCAAATGCTTGATCGGCTAGCGGGAAGGTCATTCTATTGCTTTCTTGATGGATATTCTGGTTATAACCAAATCAACATAGCATTGGAGGACCAAGATAAGACAACACTCACTTGTCCTTATGGAACTTTTGCCTTTAGCCGGATGCTGTTTGGTTTGTGCAATGCTCCGGCTACTTTTCAAAGATGCATGATGTCCATCTTCTCCGACATGGTGGAGGATTTTCTAGAGGTTTTCATGGACGACTTTTCGGTGGTAGGTGACTCTTTTGAGCATTTTCTCAACAATCTTAGACAAGTGCTCAAGAGATGTGAGGAGACCAACCTTGTGCTTAACTGGGAGAAATGCCATTTCATGGTCGATGAAGGCATTGTATTGGGGCATAAAATTTCAAAACATGGCATAGAGGTCGACCGGGCAAAGATCGAGATCATTTCCAAGCTTCCTCCACCTACTTCAGGTAAAGGTGTCCAAAGTTTCTTAGGGCATGCCGGATTTTATAGGCGTTTCATCAAAGATTTTTCCAAGATTGCAAATCCTATTTGCAAACTCCTTGAGAAAGATGTAAAATTTATGTTTGACGAGAAATGCCTCAAAGCCTTTGAGGAATTGAAGCAAAATCTCACCTCGACACCTATTATTGTCACACCCGATTGGTCTCTTCCATTCGAACTCATATGTGACGCTAGTGGTGTATCTATTGGAGCAGTGCTTAGCCAACGTCACAACAAGGTTCTTCACCCGGTCTATTATGCAAGCAAGACACTCAATGGAGCGCAAATGAATTATACAGTGACTGAGCAAGAACTTCTTGCCATTATCTATGATTCCGGGCTTACTTGTTGGGATCCAAGGTGATAGTGTACACAGATCATATTGTTCTTCGCTACCTTATGGCAAAGAAGGATGCAAAGTCTAGGTTGATTCGGTGGGTCCTGTTGTTGCAAGAGTTTGACTTCGAAGTCAAAGATAGAAAAGGGACGGAAAATCAAGTGGCGGATCATTTATCAAGACTTGAAGAGGTAGGGAGACCAAAGGGAGATCTTGAAATCAACAATGCATTCCCGGATGAACACGTATTGGCATTATCTAGCACATTTGCTCCTTGGTATGCCTATATTGCTAACTACTTGGTTAGTGACATTATTCCGGATGGATTGGAATCCTATCAAAAAAAGAAGTTTTTAAGAGATTGTCGGCAATACTATTGGGAAGAACCATTCTTGTTTCGTGTTTGTGCTGACAACATCATCAGAAGGTGTGTTCCAGAAGAAGAGATTATGCCAATTCTAAAGGCATGCCACGACTCACCGGTTGGGGGTCACCATGGGGACGGCGGCTAAGGTACTTGAATGTGGTTATTATTGGTCGTCGATTTATCATGATACCAATCAAATGGTCAAGGCTTGTGACCAATGCCAAAGGCAAGGATCAATCTCCTAGAGGCGTGAAATGTCAATGCACTTTGTGATGGAGTTAGAGATCTTCGATGTGTGTGATATTGATTTTATGGGTCCCTTTGTAAGCTCTTGTGGGATGAAATATATCTTGGTGGCTGTAGACTATGTGTCCAAATAGCCTGAAGCAATTTTCTTACCAAACAACGAGGCATGGAGTGTGACCACATTCTTAAAGAAAAATATATTCACGCGGTTTGGCACTCTTAGAGCCATTCTTAGTGATGGTGGGTCTCATTTCTGTAACAAGGCTTTCGCGGGGCTACTAGAGAAATATGACGTCAAGCATAAGGTGGCCACACCTTATCATCCCCAATCAAGTGGCCAAGTTGAAGTTTCCAACCGAGAGATAAAGAACATTCTAGCAAAGATAGTTAATGCAAACAGGACTGATCGGTCAAGGAAGCTAGATGACATATTGTGAGCATACCGCACGGCGTATAAAACTCCTATTGGCGCTTCTCCTTATCGGTTAGTCTTCGGCAAGGCTTGTCATCTACCCGTAGAACTAGAGCACAAAGCCATGTGGGCTTTAAATAGGTTGAACTTGGACTGGGCTGAAGCTGTAAATTTGAGGTTAACAGAACTCAATGAAATGGAGGAATTCCGTTTCCATGCATATGAAAGTGCAGCTGTGTACAAAGAAACGATGAAGTTCGTCCATGACAAATAAATCTTAAAAAGGGAGTTCAAGTCAGGTGACTTGGTTATGCTCTTCAACTCAAGGCTCAAATTGTTTCCCAGCAAGCTCAAATCGAAATGGTCTGATCTGTTCAAAGTGGTCAATGTATCTCCTTTTGGAGCTGTGGAATTAGAATCTGAGGATGGACTCCAAACCTTCAAAGTAAATGGTCAGCGAGTCAAGCACTACTTGGGCACAGAGAGAGAAAAACACTTGGTGGAGCAGTTGGCTCTCAAAGATGGTTCGTGCCCGACTAATGAGTGAACCCAAAGAAATGCCAACTTCGTTGTGCCGCGATGTTAAATCAAGCGCTTCATGGGAGGCAACCCATATATGGTAACACCCTTTTTGTTCTTTAAATTTTAATTTATGTTAGATAGATTTAATTGAGCAATTTAAAGTGTGTGTTAGAGTGCAGGGGATTCAAAAGATCATAACACTGGGTAAAATTGCGTGTGAAAGGGAAGAAAAGTCACTATGGGAAGTTTGCTAGACATATGCGGTCGTATTTTTACTATGCGAACCGCATTGTGGTCGCAAACCCAGAAAGCTTGTTTGGCTTAATTTGGTGGTAGGAATGCGGCGAGGAAGTGCACTTTGCAGACTGCATTTCAATTATGCGATTGCACAAGTGCATCGCATTGTGACCTCAAGTAACTCAAGTTGAATTCACCGCATAACACTTATGCGGTCGCATAATGTATTATGTGGTGACTTACCCATCACGAACTTCACAGGTAAGTCCCCTCGCATATTACCAGCATTCACACATTTGGAAAACAAAAGAATTTTCTTTTTATCAAAAAGAAAACGAAACAAAACGAAAAAAAGAGAAGGGAAAATGACTAGTTGAATCAAAGAAAGTAAGACAACACCTATAATTCATCTCCCAAGTGTGCTCGTTAATCCATCACTGGTATGTTTTTCCTTTCCCGCTTTGTTCCATGTAAATTTTTAGTTTAAATTGTATTATGTTTCCCTATTTTTGTTTCCTTTAGTTTTGTTCTTTTTCCTCTTCGTATGTGGGTATCTGTTCATAATGTGAGGGGGTTCTTGGATAGGTAGTTATGTTTGGGGTGCTGGGTAGTGAAACTAGGTTCGCCATTGTTGAGAGTTGAGTTCAAAAGTTGAAACGGTGACTTCCGCGGACTGCATAATCGATTTGTGGTCCGCATTATTCCCGCAAAACAAACCCTAGGTGGCCTGAAGAAGATGACAAAATGCGGTGACTTTGAGATCGCATAAGTGATATGCGGACCGCAAAGTCACCGCATACTGAAACAGTTTCTTTGCTTTTGTACCATGCTGTTTGCGGCCATTCTGCGATCGCAAATCCATCGTTGCGGTGGACTTTGTGATCGCATAGTGTGATTAGGTTTTCCTAGCATTTAAGTATGCGATGATTATGCAAACCGCATAATGGATATGTGATCGCATAATCCATCGCATCGCATATATATATCATTTCAATAGGCAGAGAGTTTGCGACAGGTTTGCGGTCTGCGTAGTGGTTATGCGATCGCATAACCTGTCGCATACTTGCAAGTTTTTGTACTTTTTCTATTGTTGCCTACTATGTTGCTCACATTTCATTTCTGTGCAGATATGGCTCCCAAGAAACATGTATCTTCTGCTAAGAAAAAGGCCTCCACCAGTCGTCAAGCACAACAAGCAAAACATTCACGACCGGATCCTACTGCTACACTTCCCTCCCAGTCTGATGGGGAGGAGGCCTTGCCCTCAGTTGATCTATAAGCTTAGGCAAAAAGGAAAAGAGGAGATGACTTCCAACTCAGGTTTGGGGTCAAAGGGTCTAAGGAGCTATATAGAGAAGGGCTAACAAAACGCAAAATCCTGACCGAAAAGCAACTAAGTATGAATGGGCTACAAGAGTAGTACCCCCATATATTGGAGAACATCAAAGATAGAAAATGGGAGTGCTTCACTGAGCTACCTGATGACTACAATGAAACACTGGTCCGTGAGTTTTATGCCTCTTATGGAGCCTCTAGGACTGCTCACCACAAGTGCAACAAAGTGTTCTATGATACTGTATTGGTTCGAGGGAATCAGCTGTTCTGCAACAGTGATACCATCAATGAGTTCCACTTCCCTAACTGGAGACCGGGCACAACTGAGTATGATGCCAAATGGGTAAACCGTAATAACGAGTGGAGTTGGATAGCGTCAGTGATAGCAAAGGGGACCCCTGCTTGGATAACCCTCTGCACAAAATATTCAAGGAAGATCGCGAGAGGGTAGATTCTAGCTTAGCTTTGTCACCTCCCAATTGATACCGTCCAGAAATGAGACTGACATAAGCATTGAGAAAGCTCTTGTCATTGCATGCATTATGACTGGAATCAAAATTGATGTGGGTGGTTTTATCTTCCGAGAGATAGGGATTCAGGCAAAATAGACATCCACGTCACTTCCATTCCTATGCTTGATCACAGCCCTATGTAAGGCTGTGGAAGTCCCTACCATGCCACACACTGACAAGACAGGGAAAACATTGAAGGATATTGATATCAAGCGCATTAATGATGCAGTAGATGTTGCTCCCCCAGAGGTTCAGACTCAGATTCCTGCTAATATAGAGCCCTCAGATTCCCAGACTCATGTGTCTCCTTAGGCTACTGTTGCATCCACAGCCCACCTCTCAGTCCACCATTGTTCAGTCTTCTGCTACACTGCCAGCTGTTTCGAGGCTTGGTCTCTTAGATCAACATGCAAATGCTAAGGTAGACCAACTTATGAAGAACCTCTCTACCCTCATCAAGAAGGCATTGACTCTAATCCAGTCCTCAGTGACGACCATCCAATAGCAACAGACATCTTATAGGGATCACCTGAAGCATCTTGAGGTGTGGGTTGAGAAGATAGAGCGGGGTGAGGTTAGTGACTTACCCAAGCTCCGTGATGATGTTGCCACAATGAAGACTGAGCTCCACAAAATGCAAACTCTGGAGCTCGACTTATCCTCCTTCATGCCCAAAGAAGGTGAGCATGGAGTAGACACAGTAGTGGTTAGAATGGATCTTGACTTCTCCATATTGATGACAGACCCTGCACCTCAGACTGTCGGGGGTTCCCAGCCTCCGACTTCCCCTGCACATATTGACACTCCTTCTGAGGAGGATTTCGGACACTCTATAGAGTTCGAAGGTGGGGAGGCAGACGAGGAAGATATTGATGAGGAGTCATGGTCCGAGGAGGATGAGGGCCCTCAGGAAAAGGGTAAGCAGATTGTTGCCCCTACAGTTGCAGAGGAGGAACAAGAGTTGTTCAGAAGGCAATTGAAAATTTGCTAGCAGACATGGTCGCCCAAGCCATTCCATCGACCACTCATCCATCAGCAGGAGAAGCTAGCAGCTCACAGGCCCCAGCTCCAGTGTCGGGCTAGCTAGAGATCCCTGATCCATCAGTGGAGGTCACTCATTCGGCCGAGATCTCATCGGTCCCAGCTTCAGCATCAGAGGGTGACCCCATCATCATTCAACCGGCTTCCGACTCCCATAGCGCTTAGTGCACCTTAGGGAGCCCCTAAACTCTGTTTTACATTCTTATGTATTGGGGACAATGCATGTTTTTCAGTTGGGGGTGGGCTAGCCTTGTACAAACTTTTTGGGAATTAAACTATTGTACATGTTTTTGTGTTATATAAGCAAGAATCTGTTTGTGTTGTGAATCTGTTTATACTTGCGTTGTGTGGTGTGTACATAGGTTATCTTTGTATATAAAAAAAAACAAGTCGATAGTTGTATGTTGCAATGAATCCCCCTTGGTTTTTCTTCGTCGGGTTTTTTTCCAAGGGTATAATAGTAGAACCAGGGCAGTAGACTGAAATATTTTGACTGGTTTGGTGTAATTGTCTAGTTTCAAGAATACATGCCTATAAATAACCTATACCCTTCCATTAATATATATATATATATATATATATATATAAAGATATCAACATGGTGAACTTGAGACTCGCTCTGTGACTTTATGCTTACCTAGAGTTATACATGTAAATATGATAGAAGCTTCGAGTTGCCAAATGTTGACTCGAGGGCTAAAACTATGTTGAGCCAAACACTTCATGTGCCATGTGTGTGAGTCTTCGTATCTTCTGGTGTTTACTTCTACCATCTAGAACTTGCGGGTTTGTCTTTCGATGCTAATGATAATTACATTTGAGTGGAGAAATGATCTTAGGCATTCTTTGTGATTTTGGAAAATCAGTTAGCCTTTCAAGCTACCCATTGTATAGATATTATCACTAGTTACCCCATTTGAGCCTTTAACCTTTTCTTTGGCCATCTCGCTACAAACCTTTCCTCTTTTGTAAAATAATTCCCTCTCTTGAATACGCTCCTCCTTGAACATTGAGAATGAGGCTAAAAGCCTAAGTTGGGGTTGTGGTGTCAAGCCAGAAATTGGAAAGGTTGTACTGTAAGTGTGGGAAAGTATACCTCGAGATAGGAAACTATTCAAGATCCAAAAGCAAAGTAAAAAAATGAAAGAAAAAGAGATGTATGTATATATATAAATATGGAGTCTTGAAGAAAATTAGAGAGGTATTGAAGGCGGTTCAATGTGGGAAATTAGGAGCTAAGGAGGGCTATGTGATTTGAAAAGAAGCAAAGAGCACAAGAAAGCAAAATGTGAGTAGTGTTCAAGGAGGGTGTAGTCACTTGTATCCAAATGCTTATCCGACCCTTCCCTAAACCTACATTACAAGCTTAAAAAGTCCTTATGGGATCTCCAACCGAACGTTCTTAGAATAAAGCAATGAATTAAAATAAGGGCAAGCATATGGTATGGTATGTTGTAACACTTGAAACTCTTTTTGAGAGTGAGTGTATTTGTGAATTCGTCCCTTTTGTTGTCATTGTAAATATTATGAGTTTGGGACTTTCTTTCTAGTTAGGGCACATGAATTTTTTGGTTGGACAAAAGTTGAGTTTTTCAAGTCAAATGCAAGTGTACTCAGCCGAAGGTAACATTTTGTCAAATTGGTCGAGGCTCAAAGTTTCACAAGTTGATTAGTTTCTTTGTAGATAATGATGGGTCAGGAAGGGTAAATAAGCAAAAGTGCATGCTTGTAGTACTGACAACTAACACCGTCCACGGTCACTATTGTTTCATATCATTTAGATGGAGTCTAGAATAGGATAGTGTCATTTTAGTTTCTTGAGGACAAGCAAGAGTTTAAGCTAGGGGTGTTGATGTGCCGGAGAAATTTGGCACATTTAATACAAATTGCTTAGATTTTAGCTTGTTTTAAATGCAATTATCTTTTATACTTATGTAATTTTAATATTTTTGCATTGTATGAGGTTTAAGGACCAAAGAGCATGGAAATAAAATCAAAAGGCCACAAAAGGACAAGAAAAGAGCAAAATGCAATCACGGATATGAAAATGCAGACCGCAAATCTGTCATGCGGACCGCATAATGCTCCAAGGAATCACAAACCCCAACAGTCTATTGGCCAAAGTCTAGTGCAAAAAATGCGGTCCATTATGCGACCTCATAACAGGTTTGCAGGCTGCATAATGGACCGCAAACTCGTTGTGAAAGCTGTTGAAGGTGGAAAATGCGATCGCATATCTACAATGCGGATCGCAGAACTTGAATGCGATGAATGCCTAGAAACTAGGGTTTGAAGATGCGATGGCCATGAAGAGAATGCGGACCGCATGTCTGTTATGCGACAGATATGCGGTCGCATAATTGACCTGAAAGGGTATTTTTGTCCGATTTTGGTCGTGAGTTTTGACACACTATAAATAGATTTATTGGGGTTTTTTGGGGGCATCTGGTCTTGTTTTTGAGCTACATTCCAAGTCTTTAATATTCCTCTCTTTTGGAAGCTTTTGAGTGAAGAATCTTGCACTTTGTAAGCTTTATGGCATTAAATATTCTCATCCTTTTGTATTTTAGCATGTATAGCTAACTTTAAATACTAAGGTTGTGGACCCTAAATGGGTGTTATGTTAATAGGTGTTTAACATTGAATATATGTATAATGCTTGGTTGATATATATTTATTTCTCATTCTTCATTTATGGTTGGTGGTTGCAAACATTAACAAGTGCCATTAAATTCTTTCTTTACTTGGAAAAGTGAGTTAGAATTTGGTAGAAGTAAATATCAAAGACTCAAGGCTTTAAACCTTGGTCAATAGAATTACTTAGGAATAAGTGGGTTTTATTTGGCATATATTGATTGTTCTTAATTGAAACTCTTTTATATTTGGAAAAATCATAAAAAGGAAATACTACTCAACTATTGGAAAATATTGGGTAGTCATTTAAAAATTATTTGTATATCTAAAGAACCTTCCATTAGAAATAAATCAAATTAACACCGATAGCATTACATTTCATTGAGAGGGACACAACCTTGGTTTTCTTAATCAAATTATTTACATTCTCAACGTTACAATTAGTTATTTCTTCAAATCACAATTATATCATGCTCCTGTTACAATTAACAGAATAGAATTACGACTTAAGTCAAGTAGCACACTACTCGAGTAACCTTTTCATGCCTATTCCCTGTGGGATTCGACTCCAACCTTGTTGGGTTAATATATTTGACACTGACCGCCTTACACTATTTAATTAAAGTGTAATTTAAGTGTATCAGTGTCATTCATGGTTTTAATGATATGTTTCGAGATTTGAAGCCTTGAGTAGGTTTGTGTTATATTTTAGAACTTGTTGCTATGATTTGACGGTGTCCCGAGGGGCTTCAGTGTGTTTTGGATTATTGGTTGAGAGACTAGTTATGTTAAGAAATTTGGAGTTTGACCATGGTCAATATCGGGTCAAGACGACCTCTTTTTAGTGTTTAGAGTGCACGAGCAGGACCATAGCATGTTCTTTGACTGAAATGCATATATGTTTTGTGTTTGAGAGGTTCCGGATGAGTTTCGGGGTGATTTTCGATCATTTCGGTGAAGTTTGGGATTGCTAGTACTTCGCAATTGCGAACCTTTTGTTGCAATTGCGAACTACTGCATTTGCAAACTTTTGGTCGCAATTCCGAACATTGGTTGCAATTTCGAACATCTGTAATTGTGAACTTTTCGTCGCAAATGCGGGCATCTGCAATTACAAACTTTTTGTCGCAAATGCGACATATGCAGCTGGGTTTAGAGCTGGAATTTCGTGATTTTAACTCATTCTTTCATAGTTTGAACCCTAGACTCGGTAGGAGGCAATTTAGAAAGGGTAATTTCATTTACAGTTATTGGGTAAGTGATATTGATCAATTATCAACTACTTTACTATATGAGATTTAACATCAAAATCATGAGAATGGAAGGGCAATTTTGAGAAACTTTGTCTATGTTTTGAAAAATGAAATTTTTTGATTAGACAGTCGAATTGGACTCAGATTTTGAAACAAAACACATATATAGACCTGTGGGGTTATGGATAGTCAGAATCTACCCTTAGACCCGGGTTTTGATCATGCGAGTCCGGGGTTGCCTTTTGAGAAATTGTGTAAAGATCATAGCCTTATTTATTGGAATTTATTTCTCTTATATTATTTGATGTTATTAAGTCAATTTTGGTTAGATTTTAGCCGAGCAGAGGTGAATTGTAAAGGAAAAGCTATTTTAGAGTATTGTTGGGGGGTGTTTGATGTAAATATCTTGTCTAACGTTGTGTGGGGAACTACCCCAAAGGAATTGGGTTGTTTGCACTACTTGAATGTCCAGTTGCCCACTTGTGCACACACCATCATAATGTTTACCTACGTGCTATCAAATCTAATATAAAGCGGCCTAGTGTTGAGATCTTTCATGAGCGACTCTCTCTCCTGAGTATGTGGCTCACATGGTATGAATAGTCACTTTACTTCCTTAGTGAACATCATAAACCATTTTCACTATCTTGTAACATAAGAGCATATCTCAACACCTATCATATGTGTACATGTCAATTGAAATGGTCACTTGTCTGTATAAAGTTTCTCGGAAATTTGAGCTTTTCACAAATTTATCATAGGAAGATCTTTTTGTTTGCCAATCTCAGTATAACTTTCAATCCACCTAGATCGTACCTCGACGAGTAACTCACCTCGTTCCTAGTATTGTAGTGTGATACACTCAAATTATACTTAAATAAATAGTGTAAGGCCGTCGGTATCAAATATAATAACCCAACAAGGTTGGGATCGAATCCCACAGGGAATAGGTGTGAAAAGGTTACTTAAGTAGTGTGAAACTTGACTTAAGTCATAATTATACTTCATTAGCTTAAAAAGAGAATGTTGTCAATGTGAATTATCAAGAAAACTATTTTGTTATGAGAGTGTAATTAATTTGATTAAGGAAACTAAGGTTGTGTCCCTATCAATGAGATATAATGCTATCAGTGTTAATATGGTATATTTCCAATGGAAGATCCTTTGATATTCAAATGGTTCCTAAATGACTACCCAATATTTTCCAATAGTTAGGTAGCATTTCCTCTTTATGATTTTCCCAAATATAAAAGAGTTGCAATTAAGAACAACCAATTTATGTCAAATACAACCCACTTATTCCTAAGCAATTCTATTAAACAAGATTTAAAGCCTTGAGTTTTTATTATTCAATTCTACCAAACCCTAACCCACTTTTCCAAATAAAGATAGAGTGAAATAGATTAGTCAATTTTTGCAACCATCAATATTAAATGAAGCATGAGAAATTAAAAACTACCAACCAACCATTAAATATATATTCAATAGTAAACACCCATTAACATTACATCCATATAGGGTCCACAACCTTTGTATTTAAAACTAGCTACTCATATTAGAATCCAAGAACAAAGCATTAAATAGAGTCATAAAGCTTACAAAGATGACAAGATTCTCTCTTCAAAAGCTTCCAAAACAATGGTGTATTCAATGCTCTAAGTGTAGCCTCTTTTTCAGACAAGATACCCCACAAAACCCTGGTTATTCTATTTATAATGAGTTAAAAGTCGGGGTCAAAATATGACAAAAATACCCCTACAGATCACATCTGCGACGGCAAAACGGGACGTAGAACAATTTTATGGCCTACATAAATACAATTTCATCGCATACTTGAATGTCCAGTTGCCCAGTTTTCCATCGCAAATCCATTATGCGGTCCGCACATTGATTTTGCGATCTCATTTGATGCCGCAGAATTGTTCTCGCAAAAACTCTCTTTGCACTTCTGTGGTCATTATGCAGTCCGCACAAGCGTTATGCGACTGCAAAATCAATTCTAAAAACTAGGTTTATCTTCTTCACTCTGCGGTTGGTTGGTGGCCCGCACATCACTTTTGTGGTCGCAAACCTGCCACGTTACTGCCCTTCTATGGGTTTTTGTCATATTTTCCTTGTTCTTCATTCTTCAAGTCTAGTTTACTTCAAAATACCAAACTACATAAGAATTGACTTCAAATGATTTAAAAGACGAGCTACAGCCTATGTAATTAGTATCAAAAGTGCTGCAATTCTATGGCACATCAACACCCCCAACTTAGACTCTTTCTTGTCCTCAAACAGCTAAAACAAAGTCATCTTATCACATACTAATCTATTTCTGATAGATCAAAAGCAGCAGTGACTATGGATGGTGCTGACTGTTAGCTACCAAGCATGTAACTTCTCTTTCACCCTTCTTGGAAGACAAAGATCATTTAGCAATTCGAATAATCAATTTGTAAACTTCGAGCCTCAAGAGCAATAATAGAGTGCTACCCACAACTAGGTATGCACATGTATCCTACTTTAAGAAACCTAACTTCTGCTAAATCTTGCAATTCATGCGTGCTCACATCAAATAAAATCCCTAACTCAGCAAGTATGTAAAGGGGATACAATCAAACACTCTTGCACTCAGAAAGAAAGCTAAACGCTACAAGTATCAGTCCATATGCTTGCCCTTATTTTAATCCATTACTATCTCAAGAATGATTTGTTGTACATCACAAAGGACTTTTCACATGTTGTAGTGTAGGCTTCGGGACGGGTTGGACGAGTAGTTGGAAATATAGTGGTTGTACCCTCCTTGAACTCTACATACACTTTGTTTTTTTACAGCATAGCCCTTATTCACCTCTAGTTACCAACATAGAACCACCTCAACGTATTTCTTCGGTTTTCACAAGACTTCACACACACACACACACATATGATTTTAACAATATTGACACTGTTATATACGTTTGATGTGGTATTTTGAGTGGAACATTTTTGTAAAAAAAATTGAAAAATATGATTTTATTTATATTACTACTTTCAAATATGTTTTGAATTATACACATAAGATGAGAAAGTTTATGAGATTTTCTTTATTATAAAGATAGAAATTATTTTGTCACAAGAAAAGAAGGTTATCTTTTTACCATTTTAAGAATTAAGCATACGAAAATTTGTACTCTTTATATGAGATTAGGAAAATTAGAAGTTGAGAAAATATGTGCATTTTTTTACATGGATGTTTTAATGAAATAATAGTATGTGTATTGATTTAATGTGGTACCACATGACCATAATAGTAAGGTGTATAAAGTGTATTAAAAGTAAATAGTATTTTAAGTAATTTGAGATAATCCTTAATCATGTGAATTATTGGATAATGGGATGGAAATATATCAAGTGGCTAAGGAAATATATCAAGACTCTTGGATGGTAAAACTTTGGGTAAAGATTAAGACAACGTGGCAGCCACATGGAAAATATATCAAGTGACTCATATACTATGTAGAAATGTGTCATATTACAAGAGCATACAACAAGATTCACCCCCTTGATATTAGGAGATATAAGCATCGGTTGAGGTTTGTTGTATTCAACTAAAATAGGTTGTCTTTTCCAGCAAATTGTATATTTTGGTTTCAGTGTTTGAACTAGTTTTATTTATGGTAGAGTCTCTTCTAATTCTTGTGTTATTTTCCCTTAAATGGTATGTGAATTGTGTTTATAGTCGATGAGTTTGAACTTTCTACCGCATGTCTTTGTGGTAAGATGTTACAACTAGTATTTGATTTTGTGTTGAAGAGTATAATACGGATGTTATAGCTTGCAAGTTCATCAAAATGAGATGAAACTATGGGTGTTACAGGTTTTTCCCTACTTCGATCCCCCGTTACGTATTTTTGCAAAAGACGTGTATTAGAGGGATTATCAAGAGAATCATCTCAAGTATGTTAAGGTTAATCCTTCCTTCTTTTGGCATGATCCAAGTAACGATACATAAAAGTAATGATATTCCATAAGTGGTTCTACTCATAGCAGTTAAAAATGTCTATGTTATTCATTCCCGTAAAGTAATATTCAGGCATGTCTAAGTATGTATCTAGTTCTCTATTGAGGTATTTGATAAAGATGTTAATGTTCATAATACTGTAATACATGCATCTTCATGCATATGCATTTACCACTGAGCTATGGCTGGTCGGGCAGTCATGCATTTACCACCGTGCTACGATCGGTTGGGCAGTTACCACTGATCAGTTTGGCAGTCATGCATCATGCGATATGGATAATATAAATGGTATTAAAGAGAAGAATTATATATACGTAAGTATAATAAGTATGCATACATGGTGACACTTTAGAGATTCAAGTTGATTCTTATGTGTCTTTAATTAATGTTGGCTTATTGTTATGTTTCAGTTCTGCCTTACATACCCAGTACATTATTCGTACTGAGGTTCTTTTGTTGGGGATGATGCATCCATGCTTGCAGGTATAGACAATCAGTTTGACGAGCCTTCATAGTATATGAGATTGGCACTCAATGAAGGATCGGTAAGACTCCACCTCATTCGGAGTGCAGCCAAGTTTATGAGTCATTGTGTCGGAGTTTTGCTATAGACTTATGGGTAGGCTGGTACCCTGTCCCATTTGATGTCGAATAATCGTAGAGGCTTTTTAGACAGAGGTTTATTTTGTACAGTATGTCAGAGGCCTTGACGGCCTATATGTATTCATGTTTTAAGAAAAATAGTTCAGTGATATAGTGGTTGCCCACTTACAGTTATGCACTACGAGTTGTTGCAATGTTGGCCCACCATGGTCACAAAAAGAATGAGCTACAGAATGGTTCGCTCGGGCCAGTACGACACCGAGTGCTAGCCATGCCTCCCCAGGTTTGGGGCGTGACAATATACACAAACACACACACACACACACACACACACATATATATATATATATATATATACTGTTAGAGCTTGAAATCTTCATATACACAATTTTGAGGTATTTGCTTCTACACACAATGTAACACCTTACCAATTTCCAATTAACACCGACACCCCCAACTTAGGCTTTTAGCCTTATTCTTAATTGTTCAAGGAAGGATGGGTTCAAAAGAGGGAATTATTTCACAACGGGGTAAAGGTTTGTAATATAGTAGCCAAATAAAAGGTTGAAGGCTCAAGGGGGTAACTAGGATAATAGATGTACCAGGGAGGTCAATTTGGTCAAAAATTAGTTAGCAATCACAAAGAGAGCCTAATATCATTTCAACACCCAATCATCAACCTGAGAATTGCATTGAGAAACCAACCAGGTAAGTTTTAGACATTACAAGTTAAGCACATCCATTATTTACACAAATTTTCACCCACTCACAACCCATGAACTGTTCTACTCGGCATAACTTCAGCCCTCAAGTGAATACAAGGCAACTCAAAGCATCATCACATTATTTTTGAGATTCTTGGTAAACACAAAGTCAAAGAGCGAGCCACGATTTCACAAGAATGACTACCTGTTTATTTACAACATTTGAAGGGTACAATTTATTCAACAAAAACTTATCACAAGCTTTAAACTAGAACAAAAACACCAAACAAGTCAAAATGTTTTGTGCTACCACCATGGTACTACTATTATACCATTGGAAAAGAACCCAACGAAGAAAAACCAAGGGGAATACATTGTTATATACAAATCTACACTATTAAAGTAAAGAGTTTATATACATGTTTCACAAAATAATTGACTACAAAAAAATTAACTACCCCACCCCAAACCAAAGAGCATGCATTGTCCCCAATGCATTGGGAAAGTAAGAGCAAAGTTTAGGGGCTTCTTGGGGCGCACTAGGTGCTTGTGGTGCTGGGAGATGACACTGTAAAGGCGTTGGGTGGATCCTCAGACTGGACAATAGATGGAGCATCCGAGGTGGCTGTGGTGTCGGAGGCTGACATTGTGGAGGCAGTGGGGGGAACCTCTGACTGTGTAGTGGCGCCAGAGACCAAAATAGGAATCTCCTCCTGCTGTGCAGCTGGGTCTTGGACTTGGGAGCTGCTAGCCTCCCCCAATGATGGCTATGTGGTCGGGGGAGTGGCTTTGGCGACCATATCTGCAATGGACTGGCAATGGATGTATGCACATTTGCTTCCTCCTCACCCGGTATATCTGTAGAGAAAAAAAATTGTTTTCCTCTGTTGTCCCGCTGATCATCATCCTCTTCAAGTAACCCCTCCTTATTAGTTTCCTCCTCAGACCCTTCGGATTCCTCTTCTGAATGATCATCGATGTGCACAACGGAGCTCGGATCTTGTGAACTTGCAGTACCCTGGGCTACCTCTGCTGACATGAGGTTTGTTAAATCAAGGTTAAGGCTTGGAATGTGGGATATAACAGTGCCCTGCTCCCCTCCCTCCGGAAGAAAGGAGGTCAAATCAAATTCCAGGTTCTGCATCTTATGCAGCTCTGACTTTAGCTCAGCTACCTCCTTTTTAAGTTGAGGCATGTCCCCAACTTTGCCTCGCTCAACCCTCTCAATGTGCACTTCAAAGTGATTGAGTTGATCCTCATAAGATAAATGCTATTTTTGAAGAGCAGTTACTGAGGTTTGGATCAGGGTCAGTGCTTGCCGGATGAGAGATAGAAGTTCTTTCGTCAATTTGTCTACTTTGGAATTTGCATATTGTGCCAGTAGACCAAGCTTTGAGAGTGCACTCAATGAGGTAGGTGGTGGTGTTGTAACTGGTCTAGGAGTGGATGTGGAGGTGACCGGTGTGGAAGGAGTGTTAGGCACTGATGAGGCAGCAGGTGCTGATGAGGCTGGAAGAGGAGTGAGAGAAGGCTCTTGTGGATCTTCGACCACTGTATCCACAGCATCATTAATCCGAGTGATGTCAATGTCCTAAATGGCTTTTTCTCGGAGGTCATGTTTGTTGATAGGAGGAACCTCCCCAGTTTTACACAGAGCATGGATTAAGCATGGAAAGGGGAGCAAGGTTCTTTCTGGTTTGCCCGGATTCCAATCTCACGAAATATAAGTTCTCCCATATCTACCTTGATATCCGACATAATGCAAGCAATGAGGATTGCCTTCTCGATCCTTATGTCGGGTTCATTTCTCGAGGGCATTATCCGAGAATAAACAAAACTAAGCTGATACCGGCCTTCTTGGGTAATATCCCTTTTTAAAATCTTCTAACGCGGAGCGATCTAGTATGGGGTCCCATTGGCTATGATAGAGGCTACCCAAGCACGCTCGAATTCTTTATTTGCAAGATTTACATCAAATTCTACCGTCCCCAGCTCCCATTCTTCAAAATAGATGTCATTGATTAAGGAAGAATCACATAGTATTTCAACTCCTTGGACAAAGACAGAGTCCAAGAATCTATGGTTTATTTTCTATTCTACGCTCCTGGATGCAGCATATGCATCATAGAATTCCCTTATGAGTGTCTCGTACTACTCCACCGGAACCTGAGTGAAAGACTCTCATCCCTCTTTTTTGATGTTTTCTAGCACATGGGGATAGTGTTCTTTTAAACCATTCAAGCCTAGCTGCTTTTCTTCGAGGATTTTCCTTTTTGTCAGTCCATCCCTGTTCAAAGTCCAAGAACCGAAAATCCCAATCCTGATATTTTCACCACTTTTTTGGTGTGCTTCGGCTTGGAGGTCAAATGGTGGTACAAGGTCAATCTGAGCCTCCTCCTCTTCAGACTGGGAGGAATGCTCAGATACACTTCTGGCTCTGTCAGGCCGTTTGCATTTGGATTGTTGTAATTGTGGTCTCCGAGCTGCAGCCCGTTTCTTTCCTCGAGCAAAAGGTTGTCGCGATGCTAGGGATTTCTTTGGTGCCATTCCTGTCAATTAATCAACAAGTGAGTATGTGATATGGCATGAACAACATGTGAATAAAGAAAGAAAAGAAAAAATGAAAAATATTTTGTTTCAACGATCAGTTCTGGGATTGTATAACAACTCTACGAGGCACGGAACCTTTTGAATAATGCAACCCTCAGAAGCAAAACAAATATTTCAATCCGCAGAACATCTTATGCGACTATAGATTGGTTGCATGTTATTCCTCAAATATAGCATTTTATCTGCCTCTGTATACAACTATTATTCGGTCCGCATAACGTTTCTGCTGTTACAAATCCAACCGCACATGGGCTTTGATACAACTACCTATGACACAAAATGTGATGACTCTGCGGTCCATGAACCATTTATGCGGACCGCAAAGATCATTGTCCTTAGTCAAAAAGAGTCTTCGCACTCAATCTAAAGTATATAGGCTTTCTTACACTCAGTTACTGCACAGTCAGCAAGATGAAATCTAAGCAAAATCCTACAACTTTCCAACCTCTTTTCATTACTCCTACTTTCCAATTCAAATCCCCAAATATCGATTTACCCACAGTAGCCCCAACCTAGATTTTCAATAAAATCACTTACGATTGATTACCCATAGCAAGAAGTTGGGGGAAAAGAGGATGGCATTTTCAATAGATTAAGCAATAAAAAGGGTGTAAGTGAACATACCAAATATCAAGAGGATGGACAATGCTAGTCTGAAGCACGAGCAAGGTAAGCCCCTTCCTTTTCAATACCTTTTTGATTTTTTTTGTTGTTTCAATGTTTTTGGTCGTGCTTATCTTTTCTTATGTGTTATGTGGTGCGTCTGTATGTGGGAGTGCAAAATAATGATGAAAATGATTTAGGGAGTTAGGGCTAAATACCTGAGAGGTTCACGGTGAGGCAGTGTATCGCATAACACATTATGCGACCACATATGTGTTATGCGATGGGTTAATGAATGAGTGATGCAAACCAACTTTACGATAGGTTATATGGTAGCATAATTGTTATGTGGGCTGAAGAAAGCATATTGTCACCGTATTTTTGAAGGCTCGGATTGCATTTTTTTCTACTTGTGTCTGCGACCATTATGCGGTCCGCAAATCCATTATGCGGCTGCATATGTTGCTACAAAATACAAGTCTTGCGTTCCTTCATTTTTCTTTGCCATTGCATCCTGTTTCATTATATTTTGGGTTACCTGCATTCTAACACACACGTCAAACTACTCAACACTTACAATTAAACTTGCCAAAATTAAAATCTAACCAAAAAGTGTTATCACACATGAGTTGCCTCCCAAGAAGCGCTTTATTTAACGTTGCAGCACGATGATGTTGCCCTTATCTTTGGCAAATAATTGGTGGGGGTTGGTGTAGGACCATCTTTAAGTGCGAATTGTTCTACCAAGTGCCTTTTTGCACTCGTTCCGGGGTAATGCTTGACCCTTTAGCTATTTACTTTGAAGTTTGAGTCCCGTCCTCGGATTCCAATTCATTGGCACCATAGGAAGACACATTCACAACTTTGAACGGGCCAGACCATTTGGATTTGAGTTTTCCCAGAAAACATTTTAGTCTTGAGTTGAAGAGCAAGATCAAGTCACCGGATTTAAATTCCCGCTTTAAAATCTTCGTGTCATGAAAAAACTTCATTCTTTCCTTGTACATGGTTGCATTCTCATAGGCATGAAAAAGGAACTCTTCCATCTCGTTGAGTTGTGTCATCCTTAGATTAGCAGCTTCGTCCCAGTTAAGATTTAACTTTTTCAATGCCCACATAGCTTTATGTTGAAGCTCCACTAGCAAGTGACATGCCTTACCAAAAACCAACCAGTATGGTGAGGTGCCAATGGGAGTCTTGAATGTTGTTCGATATGCCCACAATTCATTATCTATCTTCTTTGACCAGTCGGTCCTGTTTGCATTAACAGTTTTTGCTAAGATGTTCTTGATTTCCCTGTTGGAAACTTCAACTTGGCCGCTCGACTGAGGATGGTAAGGGGTGGCCACCTTGTTCTTAACTCCATATTTTTCAAGCAGTCCGGCAAAGGTTTTATTGCAAAAGTGAGAACCACCATTACTAAGGATGGCCCTTGGGGTTCCAAACCGCATAAATATGTTCTTCTTCAAGAAAGCATTGGCAAGGCAATTGCCTTATTGTTTGGCAAGGCAATTGCCTTGACCCATTTGGAGACATAATCTACTGCCACCAAGATATATGTCATGTCGTAAGAGCTTTCGAAGGGACCCATAAAATCTATCCCCCACACATCAAAGATCTCTACCTCCATCACAAAGTTCATAGCCATCTCATGTCTTCTATAAATTGACCCTTGTCTTTGACATTGATCACATGCTTTGACCATTTGGTTTGCATCTTGGTAGATCGATGGCCAATAATAGCCACATTCAAGCACTTTTGCACAGTACGAATTCCACCATGATGGCCCCCAACTTTGGAGTCATGACATGTCTTGAGAATTAGAATTACCTTATCTTCCTGAACACAATGTCGAATGATGTTGTCGGCAGAAATACAGAATAGAAAGGGTTCCTCCCAATAGTATTGCCTACACTCCCGCAAGAAATTTTTCTTTTGATAGGCTTCCAGTCCGTCGGGGATAAGATCACTAACCAAGAAGTTAGAGATGTCGACTTACCAAGGAGTGAAGGTGATAGACAATGCCAATATGTGTTCATCTGGGAAGGAATCAGCAATTTCAAGATCTTCCTTTGGTCTCCCTGCCTCTTCAAGCCTAGACAAATGATCTGCAACTTGATTCTCTACTCCTTTCCGATCTTTGACTTCAAAGTCAAACTCTTGTAACAAAAGAACCCACATAATCAATCTTAGTTTAGCATCCTTCTTCACTATAAGGTAGCGGAGAGGAGCATGATCCATGTAGACTATCACTTTGGAAACCAACAAATAGGCCTGGAATTTTTGAAACGCATAGACAATAGCAAGCAGTTTTTACTCCGTCATAGTGTAATTCATTTGTATGCTATTTAGTGTCTTGCTCGCATAGTAAATAAGATAAAGAATTTTGTTATGTCGTTGACCAAGTACCGCTCTAATGGATACACCAGTGGTGTCACACATGAGCTCAAATGGAAGATACCAATCAGGTGTGACAATAATAGGTGTCGTGGTGAGCCTTGCTGTCAATTCCTCAAAAACTTTGAGGCAATTATCATCGAACTCAAACTTTGCATCCTTTTCAAGGAGCTTGCACATGGGACTTGTAATTTTTGAGAAGTCTTTGATAAATCGTCTATAAAAATCGGCATTCCCCAAAAAGCTTCGAACACCTTTTACCGAAGTGGGAGGAGGAAGCTTGGAAATGATCTCGATCTTTGCCTGATCAACCTATATGCCTTGTTTGGAAATTTTGTGGCCCAGAACTATACCCTCGTCCACCATAAAGTGACATTTTTTTCAATTGAGCACAAGGTTTGTTTTCTCACATCTCTTGAGCATTTGCCTAAGGTTATCAAGGCAATGCTCAAAGGAATCACCAACTACAAAAAAGTCATCCATGAACACCTCTAAGAAATCCTCCACCATGTCCGAGAAGATTGACATCATGCATTGTTGCAAGGTAGCCAGAGCATTGCATAGCCCAAATGGCATCCGGCTAAAAGCAAAAATTCCATACGGGCATGTGAATGTTGTTTTCTCTTGATCTTCTAAGGTGATGTTTATTTGGTTGTATCCAGAGTAACCATCCAAGAAGCAATAAAATGACCTTCCCTCTAGCTGATCAAGCATTTGATAAATAAAAGGCATAGGGAAATGGTCTTTGCAAGTAGCACTATTGAGTTTCCGGTAGTCCATGCAAACTCTCCACCCGGTTATCGACCTCGTTGGGATAAGCTCATTTTTATTATTTTGAATCATGGTCATGCCTCCTTTCTTTGGCATACATTTCACCGGACTCACCCAAGGACTATCGGCAATGGGGTAGACAACCCCGATATCCAACCATTTTATGATTTCTTTCTTCACCACCTCTTACATGAAAGGGTTTAACCTTCTTTGATGCTCCACACTAGGTTTTCTCTCTAGCTCCAATTGTATCTTGTGCTCCCAAATCCTAGCAGGAATCCCTCGGATGTTCGCTATTGTCCACCCAATGGCCTACCTGTGCTCCCTCAAGGTATTCAACGATTGTTCAACCTGCACGTCATTCAACAAAGAAGAAATGATTATAGGTAGAGTTTCATTAGAGCCAAGAAATTTATGCCTTAAGTGCAGTGGAAGTGGATTGAGCTCAAGTTGTGGCAGCTCGATAATTGAAGGCTTAGCGGGAGGGGTGACTCTATTCTCTAAGTCAAGAGAAAATTTCTTTGGTGCATAAGTGTAAGACCCAATCCGTTCCAATGCATTTACTGATTCCATGTATCCTTCCATGTCTTCACCATCAAAATGTACCAAAATAACCGCCAATGCCTCACCAAGGCATTCTTCTTCCATCTTTACCTCGACTGCATCCTCTACCTTATCGACAACATCAATGACTGAGATGCTTTCGTATGCATGTGACAATTTCATACCCTTACTCGCTTAAAAGGTAACCTCTTTGTCATTGACTCGAAACTTGATCTCATTTCATTCTGAATCCATGAGTGCTCTTCCGGTAGCAAGGAATGGTATCCCCAAGATGATAGGGATTTCTTTATGAACAGCACAATCGAGGATAAAAAAGTCGGCAGGGAGGAGGAACTTCCCCACTTTCACAAGTACATCATCAACAATTCCCACCGGACTCTTTATTGAACGGTCGGCCATTTGCAACCTCATACTTGTAGTCCTAGGCATACCTAATCCCAATTTCTTATAAATAGCAAGAGGCATTAAGTTGATGCTAGCCCCATTATCACAAAGGGCTCGTGCAAAATTGCGCAACCCAATAGTTCATGGAATAGAAGCTCTTGAGTCCTCTTTCTTTTGGACCGTGGTTGTTGCAATGATGTAACTAACCCGATGAGTCGCATTCACCACTTCATTCTTGGTGGTTCTGTTTTTAGTAATTAAGTCATTCAAGTACTTAGCAAAACCCGGCATCTCTTGAAATGCTTCCACAAATGGAATGTTTACCGATAATTGCTTGAGAATGTCATAGAACTTATCGAGTTTGCTATCATCAACCCTCCTAGAAAGTATTTAAGGGAAAGGAGGCGGAGGCCTAGGAATTGGTGCTAGAGTTTTTGGTGCCTCTATTACCTTTTCGTTAACCTCTTCATGGTTCACTTCTTGAGTTCTTACCTTCTTCGGGAGTCTTTCAACTTCAACAACAATTGGCACCTCAACTTGTGCCTCGACCTCTTGTTCGGAACCTTCCACTTCAACCACTTGTTCATTCTCTCCTTGAAGTAGTTTCCCACTTCGAGTTGTGATTGCCATACAATGAGAAATTGGGCCACTCCCACTACCTTTTGGGTTTGCAATTATGTCGCTTGGGAGTGTGCCTTTGTGCTTCGGATTTTGCTCTCTTGAGAGATCTCTCATTTGGATCTCCAACTTTTGAATAGATGCGGTATGAGAGTCCACAAGCTCGATCATGTTCTTTATTTAAGTGTCGGATCTATCTTGATTTTGCAATTTTTGTCCAAGAATGTTTTCCAACTTGGACTCACTCGAAGAACTTTCTTTCCAATGTAGAGAGTTTGAATATTGCCCCTTTGGTGGAACATAGGGGTTGGAACTCCGATTTGAAAAATTGTTGTTGTCGTTACTCCAATTTCCTTGATTTGAACTACATTGGTCATTTCGCTACTATTGGTTGCCTTGCCCTTGCGCGTTAGGCCTCCAGTGGTTTTGTTGTCCTGAACCTTGGTAAGGTTGCCTTTGATAACCTCCTTGAGAGTTGTTGACATAATTTTCTTCCTCGTAATCCTCATTTGACATGGGTTGAACATCTTCCACCACATTTAATTTTTTGTTTGGCTTTCAGTGAACATCTTCGTCAACACATTGATATTGGTGGCAAGCCCGGCAATCACTTGATCTCTTTCTTGGTTCTCCTTAAGCATGTTGGTCAAGGAAGGAGTACCATATGCAATTCTACCTTGGTGTCTTCTGAGTGCCAAGCTTGGTTATATTCTGCCATCTTATCAAACATTTGCATGACCCTTGCAAATGTTTTATCCATAAAAGATCCATCAGCTGCATTTTTGCCAATGGATTGATTCATATGATCCAAGCCCATGGAAAACATTTCCAACAAGATATTATCCGGAAAACCATGATTCGGCGACCTCAATAAATATAGCTTGAATTGATCTCGTGCCTCATATATATGCTCTCCCGATAATTGCTTGAAAAAGAAAGTTTTATCCCGGAGCTCAGACTTCTTGCTCTGTGGAAACCACTTTGCTAGAAAAGCTCGGACAAGTTCTGGCCAAGTATGAATGGAATTAGGCGGTAGATTTTGGATCCATTGTCTTGCCTCTCCAGTTAGAGAGTACTTGAACACCATCAACCTTAGGGCATCATCTGACACGTGATTCTGCTTGTGCATCGCACACACACCCAAAATATTTCTAAGGTGTTGTGTCGGATCATCATCCGTGGAATTTAGGAAAAACCCCTATGCTTTGAGAATTAGGATTAAACTGTGTTCCACCTTGAAGGTAGTAGCATCAACTCTTGGAGGGACAATGGCATTTGTATCCTCAATATACCCATCTATATCCGCAAAAATATTTTCTTCTTCTGGCTCGCCCATGTTTACCTAGTAAAACCAAGCAAAGCAAGCTAGGTGTGATGGAATAGAAGAAGACATAAAGTAAAGCACAAACTAATTAGTCATTTCAAAACCGTATACCCCGGCAATGGCGCCAAAATTTGATACGCTCAAATTACACTTAAACAAATAGTGTAAGGCATTCGATGCCAAATATAATATCCCAACAAGGTTGGGGTTGAATCCCACAGGGAATAGGTGTAAAAAGGTTACTTGAGTAGTGTGAAACATAACTTAAGTCGTAATTCTACTCCATTATCTTAAAAAGAGAATGTTGTAATTGTAAATGATCAAGAAAATTATTTTGTTGTGAGAGTGTAATTAATTTGATTAAGAAAACCAAGGTTGTGTCCCTATCAATGGGATATAATGCTATCGGTGTTAATATGATATATTTCTAATGGAAGGTCCATTAATATGCAAATGGTTCCTAAATGACTACCCAATATTTCCCAATAGTTAGGTAATATTTCCTCTGTATGATTTTCCCAAATATAAAAGAGTTGCAATTAAGAACAATCAATTTATGCCAATAGAACCCACTTATTCCTAAGCGATTCTATTAAACAAGGTTTAAAGCCTTGACTTTTTGTTATTTGTTTCTACCAAACCCTAAACTTTTCCAAATAAAGATAGAGTGAAATGACATTAGTCAATGTTTGCAACCATCAACATTAAATGAAGCATGCGAAATGAATAAATACCAACCAATCATTATATATATATATTCAATAGTAAACACCCATTAACATTACACCCATTTAGGGTCCACAACCTTTGTATTTAAAACTAGCTACTCATACTAGAATCCCAGAACAAAGCAATAAATAAAGTCATAAAGCTTACAAAGATGACAAGATTCTCTCTTCAAAATCTTCCAAAATCATGGCGTATTCAATGCTCTAAGTGTAGCCTCTTTTTCAAACAAGATACCCCACAAAAACCCTAGTTGTTCTATTTATAATGGGCTAAAAGTCGGGGTCAAAATATGACAAAATACCCATGCAAATCACATCTGCGACTGCAGAAAGGGCCGTATTACACTTTTGTGGCCCGCAAAAATAAAATTTCATCACATACTTGAATGTCTAGTTGCCCAATTTTCCATCATAGATCCATTATGCAGTCCGCACATTGATTTCGCGATTTGATGCCACAGAATTGTTCTAGCAAAAACTCTCTTTGCACTTCTACGGTCATTATGCGGTCCGCACAAGCGTTTGCTACCGCAAAATCGATTCTAAAAACTAGGTTTATCTGCTTCACTCTGCGGTTGGTTTGCGTCCCGCACATCACTTTTGCGGTCGCAAACCTGCCTCATTACTTCCCTTCTATGGGTTTAGTCTAGTTTACTTCAAAACAACAAAACTACATAAGAATTGACTTAAAATGCTTTAAAGACGAGCTACAGCCTATGTAATTAGTATCAAAAGTGCAGCAATTCTACGGCACATCATAGTGGCTCATGACGTGGCTGGGTACTGTATCTTGAGAGTTGTTACAGCAGAAACGTGTCTAGTTCATAACAAGTGTTCATTTTTTCTTTACACCTCTACAACGTGTTATGACTGTGTTCCTTAGTTAGTAAATTCATTGTGCTAGTTTTTCAACACTTGTTGGATAACCCTCAGAGATCGTGTCATTATATATGTCGTTGTAACACTTCATTTCTCATAAGGATCCTTAATAGGCTCTCCGCCAAGGACGAATGCACTTTTGGGGTTATCATTGTTGATACCCAATTTTTCCCTATATATTTTTGATATGCAAAATAACTTCAAAATAGCATATATATATATATATATATATAAGCATGTCCAAGTATTTTATTATTTTTCCATAATTTTTAAAGGTTTAAATTGATTTATTTTCTCCCTTTTTATTCATAAAATCCCAATAATTATCTCTAATATTATTATTTTGATAATTCATCCATTGGATTTTCATATTTATGCCAAAATATGGCTAAGGTAATTTTTACATATTTTTACAATTTTATTTAGTATTTTTAAAGCTAAATTGCATATAATTGCAATATTAGCCCTTTTAAGGTTTAATTAGGTTTTATATTCATAAAATTGGATCCTGTATTTTAAATTATTTTTTATATGTTATAAATCATTTTAGCCTTTTAAATTAGTTTTCAGAAATTATTTATTATTTTATAAAACTAAAAGGAAAAAATGGCTATTTAACTTATAGTCAAAATTGGCTTTAAAATCTAGCCCAAATCGAATCCCCAGCCCAATTCCAATTCAAATCCAACCCTAACCTAATTTTAACCCAAATCCAAACTGGATCCCTACCTACCCATTTGATCATGACCTTTGATCATTCAGATCAACGGTCCCCTTTTCCCCTTACCATTTTAAACCCAAAACGACCCCTAACCTAATTCATTTGTTACGGTCCGCCGCCCTTGAATCCCCTCTCCTCTCAAACTCTCTCTGAAACCAAAAGCCAACCCTAGCCGCCGCCATCCAAACTAACCTTAATCCCCTTCGAACCTCACCCAATCCATGGACTCCCATGGCTGTTTGAGATGTATATCGGTCTCCTATGTCTACTGGTTACCTGTTTTCATGATTTCATGGAAATATCTCGAAGAGATCTAGTCCATACCTTGCTCAACTTCTATCCATGGTCTCTTTCCGGCCATCTATGGCTGTTCGAGTTAGATCCTTGACTTTTCCGGCTAGATCGTTAACTTTTCGAAGTCTTTCTCATTTTTTTGGGTTCTCCGAAACCCCAACTTTAAAGGCTTTCCAATTTTCATTCATATCTGTCTTAGATCTGTGTATGTTATGAACCTCTTAAGTGTTTTCCTTAAAGGTTTTCCGATTTTTCAAAACGATTCTTCGTCTTCAACGATTAGGGTTTTCTCAACCTCTTTTAAAAGATCTCTTATCAAATTTTCATTATTGTTTTATGATTTTACTATGTTTAAACGATTTTTTATGTTTCCTTCTACCTGGTTCATTGTGTTAAAACCCTAGGTATTTTTTGTTTTATTCGGGTTCTGAAACTGTCTTTGTTTGTTTTGTATGTATACTTGTTTCGATTAAGTTCTTTGTGTTTAGATCCTCTTCTTTATTGACTGATTCAGAGTTCTTACCATTTTTAACTCGATTATTGTTAAAACCCTAATTTCCTAAAACTCTTCTCACTTGTTGTTGTGAATTTTTAAAGACTTCCTCTACTTAAAGAGGTAAAACATATATAGGTAGATCCTCGTGGCTTCAGCTCTTAGTACACCCCTAAAGGGGGGAATATGGAGTGATATGGCATTGAGTAAGAATTAAGTGGTTCTAGTGACTCTGGAATGGTAAAGGAAGAATGCGATAAATGAAAGAGGAATGAGATGGAACTTATCCAAATCTTCTAGATACGCTACGATTCAAGAATATTGTGCAAGCACGACGTCAAAGAAAGGAAGTAAAGGTTCCTGCCCGAGCTGCTATTAATAAATAAGGAGCCAGTGCGAGACGTAAGTTAAGACAAAGGAAATAACCCAAGAGAGATTACGTGGAATATTGATATGAGAATGGGCCAACGAGTAGTTAATAATTGATTAGAAAGAT